>NC_044037.1:16673714-17873714 GCF_901765095.1 Microcaecilia unicolor
ATAGTCCTCAACAGCAATGTGAAGACTGACCTCAGCCCCCTTTTCTTTGTAGAACTGCTTTCATTCAGGCACGTTTTGTAGGTTTTCATTCGCCGACTGCTTGTTTCAGGTCCTGCCACTGGGGTTCAAGTCAGGAGTTTAGCTAGGCCAGTTCCAAAACTTTAATTTTATTTCTCTTCAGATGTAGACTCCTGCTTTTGTGTTTTGGATCATTGTTTTGCTTCACAACCCAGTTACACTTCAGCTTCAGTTCACAGACAGATGACTGAACGTTCTCCTTAAGAATGTTCTGGAACAGTGCAGAATTCATGGTCCCTTCAATATGGCAAGTTTTCCAGGTTCTGAGGCAGCGAAGCTTCCCCACACCAACACACTACCACCACCATGTTTGGCTGTGCAATGCTGTATTTTTTTTAATGCCCGACAATGGGACCTGTGCTGTCCAAAGAGTTCCACTTTTGACTCGTCTGTCCAGGTGTGTTTTTGCAAATATGAGACCAGCACTGATGTTACTCTTGGACGTCAGCGGTTTCTGCTGCCTTTCTACTCTCCCATTAATCCCATTTTTGCCCTCTCTCTCTCTTATTGTGGAGTCATAACGCCTTTGCTGAGGCGAGAGAGTCCTGCAGTTCTTTGGACGATGTTCTGGGATGTTTTGTTACTTCTCGGGTGAGTTGTCCCTGTGCCCTTGGAGCAGTTTTGGCAGGCAGCCGCTCCTGGGAAGATTCAGCATTGGTCCAAGATTTCTCCATTAGCAGATAATGGCTCTTACTGTGGTTCAGTTGAGTCCCAGGGCTTTAGAAATGGCTTCGTAAGCCTTTCCAGACCGATGTATTTCAACAACATTTTTCTTTCTCATCTTTTCTGGAATTTTCTTTGATTGTGGCATAGTGTTCTTGTAGAAGCTTTGTGGTGACTACATCACTGTCATGATAGTTTCAACAATTATATTAATGACCAAAAAAAAAAAACAACAATAACAATAATATTCAATTTGTGCTTTAATTTCATTGTCATGATAATGTCCAGTATATAGTGAGGTTTAGATTCAACATGGCTGGTTGCAATCAAGCCTGGCTGAGTTCAATTAGCTGAATATAATTATCAAATTAGGTCAGTTGGTTAAGTGTTATGTATTTACTCAGGCTTCCTTTTTCTAATATTATATTTTGTTTAAAGATTGGAAACCATTCAGTGTGGCATATATGTAACTAGTCAAAAGGCCCGTTTCCAAAACCAATAAAACGGGCGCTAGCATGTGGTTTTTTTGTGTGTGTGTGTGTGGTGTGTGTGTGTGTGTGTATGTGTCACAGAGTTATTTTGTGTGTGTGTGAGGGTGCGGTGTGTGTGCAGGTTGTTGATGATGGAGGTGGTGCGTCGGTACGCGGTTGTTTCGTTAGTTTGGCAGCCAGTCTCCAGCGATTCCTAGGCAGGGAAGGAGTACTCCTCCCCCTTCCTTGGTCGCTGTTTGCTGCTGGCTGGGTCGCGGGTAATCCTTCCAGCTGGGCCGCAGCTTGTCCTGTTCGCCCACGTCCCAGATGGTGACGGGCATGTTGTTTTCCGGCTCCTCTGACTCCATGTCAAGCGATCCCAAATATAGTCTGTGCTATAGGCCCTCTGGCACTCTTCAGTACTGGCATTAGGCATTTAAAAATTTCTCCCCCCCCCCCCCCCCAGGCTATTTTTGCACATACCCACAGGAATATTCTTCTCTCGTTCCTGCGGTGGTTCTGTGCTCTCCGTGCTGCACAGATAAGCCATTCTGCTGGGGAATGCTCCTCCCTTATTGTCACGTAGTTTCCTCTGATTGGTCCGTCTTACGTTGCCTAGTGTTGCCTGGGAACGGTGTTGTGATGGTCCTTTGCGTTTCTGAATGTTGAGGGTGTTTTTTCTGATTGGTCCGTCATGCGAGGGCGGGGCAGAGAGACATGGTTAGTGTTGTGGCTTCACCACCATGAATCCATGAACCCTTCAGTGAGTGACTGAGTGACTTCAGAACGTTGTCTTCAGAACGTTGAGGGTGAGTTTTATTATAGTAGATAATAGGGAAAACTTCATAACACTAAGAGAGGTCGAAACAGGGGCATAGCCAGACAGCCAATTTTGGGTGGCCTGAGCCCAAAATGATGGGCATGGAATTCAGCCCCTCCTGGTCCCCCTCAACTCTGCTCTTTCCCTACCCTCAAACACAAAATATTAAATACCTGAGCTGGTGGGGGATCCCGAAACTGCACCAGCTGAAGAGTTCCTCCTCCTCGGGCAGCCAGTGCTCTTCCAAACAGCAGGTGGTAGCACTTGACTTGAGCTTGATGGGAGAAATGAAAAAATAGACTTTTACTTCAGCAGATTTAGCCCATACGCAGCAGAGCTTTAGAAGTGTTAACTCCCATTGTTTTTTGTTTGTTTGTTTTTCTCTCTCTCTCTCTCACACAGACTCTTGAATAAAAGATTCAATTACTCTCTCTTCTTTAACTTCCAAACAAAGATGATGTTTACTTACAGTTTCTTCAGATAACTATTTACATCATACTTGCAGTAGACATGGTAAAACTACTGAATACAAAATTCTGTCAGTTGGTTATCATACAGCTTGAAGAGAGATTGCTAACACCATCTTATGCTGACACAGACTGACTCACTCTCGAGCAACTAGAGTGACTCAGACACACCCACAAGACATTACACTATATCCAATGACATCATAGCTCATAGAATTGTTGACAGTTAATGCATGCAGCACTTGTCTTTCACATATTCCTACATACCCCTTCACATGCATTATTGTCCAACAATTTATTCTTATATATTTATTTATCATACAGTCCTAGTTTTCTCGTAGATTTTCAAAATTTCTTACAGCTAGCGGTTTCGTCAAGATATCAGCAATCATTTGGTCAGTTTGTTTATATTGCAAACTTATTACTCCTTGCCTTGACAATTCTCTGACATTATGGAATTTGTTGCAATATGTTTTGTTCTAGACTGTACCCTGTCATTTATTGACAACCTTATACAGCTTTGATTGTCTTCAAAAATCTGTATCGGTCTCTGCTGTTCTATACCAAAATCTGTACACAGTTTTTCTATCCACATTAGTTCACGACATGCTTCAGACCAGCAACATATTCTGCTTCTGTGGATGATAAACTTACAATGGTTTGTTTATGACTTGCCCATGAAATAGATGTTTTTTCCATACATAAACACATACCCACTTGTGGATTTGTAATCTGAATGATCTCCAGCCCAATCAGAATCACAGTAACAAATCAATTTCTGATTACTATTTACCGGAATCACCAATTTACAGTCAATTGTACCTTTCAAATATCTTACCACTCTTTTTACAGCAGTCCAGTCAGTCTTAGTAGGCTTGTTCACTCTTCTACTTAAAATTCCTACAGCATTCGCTATATCAACTCTGTAAGTGGTAGTTAGATACAAAACGTTTTCCTATTGCAGATCTGTATAGAATGTTATCTGGTAATGGTTCCCTTTCAGTTTCATCCCTCTGAAAATCTGTGGTCATAGGTGAACCTACTGAGTGTGCTTCCTGCATACCCATACTTTCAATAAGATCATTAATCTTTTGTTTCTGACTTATTAAATAAGAACCATCTTTCTGTTTTTCAATATTCATACCTAAATAGTATGACACATTTCCAAGTTCAGTTATTTCAACATTCTGATTTAAACACTTTACAATGTCTTTATACTCTTTTTCACTTTCACTTGCTATAAGCAAATCATCTACAAATGCTAAAATGTACACACAATGACCTTCCTTTTGTCTAGTATACAAGCATTTATCTGCTTCTCCTTGCTTAAAATCTAAATCAGTTAACATTTCATCATGCATTTTCTCATTCCAGCATTTTGCACTTTGCTTTAAACCATATAAACCTTTGTTCAGTTTACACACTAAATGACTGTTATTTGTATCTATGAAACCTTCTGGTTGTTTCATATACAAGTCTTCAGATATATCTCCATGAAGAAATGCTGTTTTAACATCTATGTGTTTCACTTGCATTTTCTTTGATGCAGCTATGCTTAGGAGAGTTCTGATTGTTATGTGTTTCACTACTGGTGCAAATACTTCATCATAATCTTCACCATATTTTTGAAGATAACCTTTTGCTACCAGTCTGGCTTTATATCTTTCTACTTGTCCTTGTGCATTTCTTTTCAACTTAAATCAGTGCTTTTTTTGTAGAAAAAAAGGTGCCGGTACTCATTATGGGCGGGGTCACCACATATGGCTCCACCCCTATGATAGCCACACCCACATTAACCACACCCCCTACACCAGCCATGGCGCATAAACAGACATCATTGAAAATATTACAGTACTATAGGAGAAAAAAAATATCGTGATTTTTTTCATTATAAATAATCAATGTAAGCTCTTACAGCTCCAGTATACCCAGTGCAAAATAAGACAGCCAATGTAAATTCTCAAATTGGACATATTACAAACACTAAAATGAAAATAAAATGATTTTTTTTCTACCTTTGTTGTGTCTGGTGACTGTTTTTCTTTCCATATTGGTCCCAGTCTGTGATTCTGCTTTCCTTTGTTTTCGCTTAACTCTTCTGTGCCATTTGTCATTTTTGTCTCCTTTTTCTTTGCTTTCTTCAATATTTTTCAGGCTCTCTCTCTCTGTCCAGATTTAATTCATTCTTACTATCCATTCTTTAATTTCCTTCATCTACCTGTGGCTTTTCATCTTTTCCTCACCCTTGTTCTCCCCATGCCCTTCCTCTTATTCTCCAGTCTTTCTCTATTCCCCTTTTCCATTGTTTTTATTCACCTCTTCTTATAGACCTCTTTCTGACTCCGTCACACGGGGGACTAAAGGTACTTAGTTTCATATATCAGGTTCTGTATAGTTTCTCTAACCTCCATTGTCACCCAATCATAAGGGGGTCTGTTCTGGGTGGCATTAGGAGCCGTAATTGAAAACTAATTCCCATAACTACTCTTTCTGTCCAAAACTGAGTATCACTTGTATGTGATCTACCTTGTAGGCTAAATGTTAGGTGAAGAGAAGAGAAGATAGACTCAATAAAAATAGAGGCAGAGATAGGTTTAGATAATAGATAATACATTTTTTTCTTACCCAAAGACAAGCCTTCAAGTTGATACAAATACAGACATCAGACAGATTGGGTTAATCTGCACAGCGCCCTGCCGTCTGAGAGAAGCGTTGGAGAGGACTCTCTAACCAAGCCAAATCTTCCTTCTTTTATACTCTATCCTCTCCATAGAAGTGAATGGTGAGATACCTACTAATATTCGCATTTCTGAGAGCATACTTTCCCATGCTGTCTGCTGTCGGATGTGCCCACCTCCTTCCGTTCTCAGCTACTGCTAATTATCAACATGTTTTGGGAAGCGTTGAGATAACAGTTTCACATCTTCCGGCTGCAATACTTTTCATACCATCTCAATACCTTTCATACCATCTCATGAACTCTGTATTACCTCTGTATCATTGTATCATCTGCTTTTTTTTTTCAGATTCTATTAACTTGCAGGAAGAGCAAGTCCTTGCTCAGCCAGTCATAGATTTTTAAACCTAGCTGGTATTTTTCAGCCTGAGTCCTAAAATCTGGCCTTCCCCCTTCCGGTGGGCATCTTGCTGTAGTATAATTATACCCATCCAGCAGCTCTGCTTTCTCTCCCCTATTTCTTTCTGCATTCTTCCATCCAGCGTCTTCCCTCTTTCTCTCCCCATCTTTCCGTTTTCCCTCTCTCCCCATCCTTCATCTGTTTTTCCCCCTCTCTCCCCATCCTTCCATCTGTTTCCCCCTCTCTTTCCCCATCCTTCCATCTGTTTTCCCTCTCTCTTTCCCCATCCTTCCATCTGTTTTTCCCTCTCTCCCCAATCCTTCCATCTGTGTTTTTCCCTCTCTCCCCATCCTTCCATCTGTTTTTTCCCTCTCTCCCCAATCCTTCCATCTGTTTTTCCCCTCTCTCCCCAATCCTTCCATCTGTTTTCCCTCTCCTCCCCATCCTTCCATCTGTTTTCCCCTCTCTCTCCCCAATCCTCCCTCTCTCTCTCCCCAATCCTTCCATCTGTTTTTCCTCTCTCCCCTCTCCCAATCCTTCCATCTGTTTTCCCTCTCTCTCCCCATCCTTCCTTCTGTTTTTTCCCCCTCTCTCTCCCCAATCCTCCTCTCTCTTTCCCCATCCGTCCATCTGTTTTCCCTCTCTCCCCAATCCTTCCATCTGTGTTTTTCCCTCTCTCTCCCCATCCTTCCATCTGTTTTCCCCTCTCTCCCCAATCCTCCCTCTCTCTTTCCCCTCTGTCCATCTGTTTTCCCTCTCTCCCCAATCCTTCCATCTGTGTTTTTTTCCCTCTCTCTCCCCATCCTTCCATCTGTTTTCCCCTCTCTCCCCAATCCTTCCATCTGTTTTCCTCCTCTCCCCAATCCTTCCATCTGTTTTCCCTCTCTCTCCCCATCCTTCCATCTGTTTTTCCCTCTCTCTCCCCAATCCTTCCATCTGTTTTCCCTCTCTCTCCCCATCCTTCCATCTGTTTTTCCCTCTCTCTCCCCAATCCTTCCCTCTGTTGTTTTCCCTCTTTCTCTCTCTCCCCAATCCTTCCCTCTGTTGTTTGTCCCTCTTTTTTCTCTCTCCCCAATCCTTCCCTCTGTTGTTTTCCCTCTTTCTCTCTCTCCCCAATCCTTCCCTCTGTTGTTTTCCCTCTTTCTCTATCTCCCCAATCCTTCCCTCTTTCTCTCTCTCCCCAATCCTTCCCTCTGTTGGTTTCCCTCTTTCCCCAATCCTTCCCTCTTTCTCTCTCTCCCCAATCCTTCCCTCTGTTGGTTTCCCTCTTTCTCTCTCCACAATCCTTCCCTCTGTTGGTTTCCCTCTTTCTCCCCAATCCTTCCCTCTGTTGGTTTCCCTCTTTCTCTCTCTCCCCAATCCTTCCCTCTGTTGGATTCCCTCTTTTTCTCTCTCCCCAATCCTTCCCTCTGTTGGTTTCCCTCTCCCTGCCAAGTTTCCCCCGCGAACGGCGAAGTCGCGACGCATGCGGCACCAGCCCCTATTTCCGGTCGCTGCTGCTTCTCCTGTTGAGCAGCAGCGGCCGCTACACAAAGAAAAAGTTTTAAAAAAAATTGAAACCTGGCTGAAACGCGGCACCCCGGCACTGCAGACAGCCATTAGGCATTGCCTGTTGCCCCACAGCCGCTCCTCCTCTTGCCTCTACGTCACTGCCCCTGGAGGAAGACCCCGGAGGAGCGCAGTGACGTAGAGGCAAGAGGAGGAGCGGCTGCGGGGCAACAGCCAATGCCTAATGGCTGTCTACAATGCCGGGGTGCCGCGTTTCAGCCAGGTTTGAAGGTTTTTTTAAATCTTTTTCTTTGTGTAGCGGCCGCTGCTGCTCAACAGGAGAAGCAGCGGCCGGAAATGGGGGCTGGCACTGCGTCCGTCACGGGGTGGGGGGAGCAAAAAAAAAAAGGTGCCGGTACGCCGTACCGTTGCGTACCGGCACAAAAAAAGCACTGACTTAAATACCCACTTGCATCCTATGGCTTTTTGCCATGGGGTAATTCAGTTAAGTTCCATGTTTGTTTTTATGCAACGCGTCGATTTCATCTTGTGCAGCTTTTTTTCCATTCTTCTGCTTCTTTTTCAGACATTTGATCAATTTCATCCCAAGTTAAAGGTTCTTGTGCATCATCAGAAGTTGTTAAATAAGATAGTCTTTGGGGTGGATTACCTCTATTTTCTCTGGATGAGCGTCTGACATTTTTGATCTGACCTCTCCGTGTCATCTGAGATCGAGATTCTATCTCCAATCATTTTCCCCTTCATCAGTGGTACTGTCTTCAGTATAACACTTTCTGTATCTATTTCATTTTCCTGTTCCTCATTAGAATCAAAAATTATTATCAGACAATTCTGGTGTTAGTGTTTATAATCACCGGGATATTGATTATTGGTTTCTTTTCATATTCTGGATGATAAGGTTCATTTGGAATTTTCCAGTCTTTATCAATTTTTTTATTTTTATCAAAATATGTGATGTGTTTTACACCAACAAATCCAGTGTTTAGATTCAGAATTCTATAACCTTTGTGACCTGAATCATAGCCCACTAGAATTCCTTTTTCTGTTGTGGAATCCAGCTTATGTCTCTTCTGTTTCGGCACATGAGCATATGCTGTACTTCCAAATTTCTTATATGTGACAGATTTGGTTTTTTACTATGCCACATTTCATGTGGGGTGCGATCAGTCCCTTTTGTAGGTAGTCTGTTCTGTAGGTATACTGCTGTGAGAATTGCTTCTCCCCATAATCTCTTTGGAAGATTACTATCAGATAGCATACATCTTGTCATTTCTACAAGCGATCTGAACTTTCTTTCAGCTACAGAATTTTGTTCTGGTGTATATGCAACTGTCTTTATGTGCTGAATACCTTCTTGTTCTAGAAATGTTTGTATGGTATGTGAAGTAAACTCACCACCGTTGTCAGTCTGTAGAATCTTTGGTTTTTTATCAAATTTATTGCTTACCAAGGCTACAAACTTCTTTAACATATCAGCAACTTGATTCTTTTCTTTTAATAGATAGGCCATACAGTATCTAGAGAAATCATCCACAAATATTAATGCATATTTGTTATTCCCTAGTGATGGAATATTAAATGGTCCACATAAGTCACTATGTATCAAGTCCAGTATTTTACTACTTCTTTTTCCTTTATATGATGGAAATGAGGGTCTTACCCCCTTTTGAGTAATACAATCTATGCATTTTCCATCTTACCATTACTGGCACTTATTTTTATGCCTGTTGCAAGTTGCTTACTTTGCAGCTCCAAGATCACCTTTGGATCTCTGTGTCCCATTCGACGATGCCAGGTCTCAAGATTACATTCTGTATTCTTCTTTGTTTTCATAAGATGTGATGATTCACCTGTAATGTTTAACTTATAGACATTGTTACTCATATAACCTTCAGCATAAATTTCATTACCATCAGAAATTGTACATTTACTATTTTCAAAATGAATTGAAAAACCTTTCTTGTCTAATGCTGATACACTGAGCATATTACAAACTGCTCGTGGAACATATAAGACATCTTTTACAAGAGTTTTTTTTACTCCATCTGATACTATACATTTTAAATGTCCATTTCCTTTTGCTTTGATCATTGTTGAGCCAGCATTTGCTGTGAAGACTACCATCTTCTGGTCTCATATCTGTGAAAAATTCTTTATTATTGGTTATATGTTTTGTGCTGCCAGAATCTAATATCCAACTATTTTTATCTGAAGTGTTCTTCATTATATTAAAAGATTTTTCTGTCATTATACAGCTCTTATTCTTACTGTTGTCATGGTCATAATTTCTTCTTTGACCATGCTTATTCTCCACTGGCTTAAATGAGCTAGAAGGGGTGTGGTTTTTCTTGTTACAGTATTTTGATACATGTCCCTCTTTACCACATGAATAGCAAATCAGCTTGTTTCTGGGCAGGCTTTTTTCATTATAGCTCCGCCTCCTACTATGCATCGCTGAGAAAAATGTTTCATTCTGGTTAATCTCTCTTGGTGAACAGATCTCCTCTGTTATAATACATTCTTGTCTAAGCTTAGAGACAGCCTGTTCAAAAGATTGTCCTTCAATTGCTTCATTCACTGTCCTGAATACTTCAAAACTTTTAGACAGAGATGTAAACATAAAAGCTCTCTTTAAAGCATCGCAGATAGGTATACCCGATAATTCTAGCTTCTTAAATAATGACATTAAATGTGTTATATGATCATTACATTTTTTCTTGTCATTCAACTTCAATTGAATTATTTCTGATAACCATATAGGCTGTTGTTTTGTATATGAAGTACCATAGATGGTTTTCAATTTTTGCAATATTTCTTTTGAGGTGTCTGTTCCATCAATCAATATTGCCTGTTTCTCTGTCAGAGCTTCATATAGCATACTTCTGACATAACAGTCTGCAGTATTCCATTCTTCAAAATTGTCAGCATTTCTTACTTGATCCAAACTATATTTAGCTTCTTTGCTTCAATAATACATTTAAATCTCATCTCCCACTGAATAGTTATATTCATTCAGTTGGGGCACTTTGAGAGAACATAGTAATGGTGCAGCTGCCATCTTGTTTTTTTTTTTGTGTGTGTGGAGAGATAAAAAAAATTTCTTAATGTTTTCTTTTTTTTATTTTAGTGGTCTGGGCCCATAACCCAATATGATGGGGAGAAATGAAAAAATAGACTTTTACTTCAGCAGATTTAGCCCATACGCAGCAGAGCTTTAGAAGTGTTAACTCCCATTGTTTTTTTTTTTTTGTTTTTTTTTCTCTCTCTCTCTCTCTTCACACAGACTCTTGAATAAAATTCAATTACTCTCTCTTCTTTAACTTCCAAACAAAGATGATGTTTACTTACAGTTTCTTCAGATAACTATTTACATCATACTTGCAGTAGACATGGTAAAACTACTGAATACAAAATTCTGTCAGTTGGTTATCATACAGCTTGAAGAGAGATTGCTAACACCATCTTATGCTGACACAGACAGACTCACTCTCAGAGCAACAGGGTTGCCAGGTGGAAAATATTTTTCCAGCCTAAAGGAGCCCAAAATCCAGCCCAAAACCCGCCCAAACTCAAACCCCGCCCCTGACACCCCCGCCCCCGCCGTCATCAACCCCCCCGCCCCCGCCGTCATCAGCCCCGCCTTCCCTCACTAACCCCGCCTCCCACGTCTCTAACCCCGCCTCTCACGTCACTAACCCCGCCTCCCACGTCACTAACCCCCTCCCACTCTAACCCCGCCCAAAAACGTCACTAACCCCGCCCACCGCGGCCGAAAAAGCCACCTAAAAAAACCGCCCGAAGCACAAAAACCAGCCCAAAAAACCGCAACCCGCCGCGGGCAAAAATTTCCTGCGGCGGGTCGCGGAAAACCGCCCAATTGGGCGGTAAAACCGCCCACCTGGCAACACTGCAGAGCAACTAGAGTGACTCAGACACACCCACAAGACATTACACTATATCCAATGACATCATAGCTCATAGAATTGTTGACAGTTAATGCATGCAGCACTTGTCTTTCACATATTCCTACAGAGCTGACGCCGCTGATGGTCCGTACATGCTCAGTGCTTCCGCCTGGTGAAAACTTGAGCATGTGCAGAGGGGCCGGTGTGTGGTGCCAGCTGCCATTTGGAAGAGCATTGGCTGCCTGACAAGGAAATCTTTAGCTGGTGGGGTTTGAGGATTCCCACCAGCCAACAAAAAGAGCCACAATTTGGGTGGGCATGAGTACAGATAGGCCCACCTGTAGCTACCACTGGGTCAAAATCCATGGCTGCTAGTTATTGGTGTCTGAATCCAGTGTTGGTTTTGATTGAACTGAAAGTCCAGAGGAGCAGGGGGAAGCTGCTGAATCTCACTGTCCTTTGTCACAACTATAGAAAGGTCCAACCTAAGCCCTGCTGTCTGGCAATGACTTGTGACTTTATGGTTTCAGAAAGGTCAGTAAGAGACCTCTAGGACAATACAGGCATGAATTCAGCTCCTAACTAGTTGGTATCCTTACAGCTGTCCTGTACTCCCCCATCAACCCCCCCCCCATCCTGCTACCCACGCAACTATGCATCCATCCCCACCACCCCATTAAATCTGCCCTCTTTTCTCTAAGTCAAAGGCACGCAGTTATAAATATGCACATGGAGGGGTGGGAAAGTATTCCAGGAGCCATGCTGTGCATGCTTTCCCCACTTGTAAAGCTGAAAGTGTTTTTCTTGAAGTGTTGCTTTCTTTTTTTCCTTTCCCCTTTTGGGTTCTTGTTCAGGTAATTGTATATTTGTAATGTACCTGACCTCTGAAGCTGGGCCGAGAGTATCACCTTCAGTGGCGTAGCCACAGGTGGGCCTGGGTGGGGTGGTGGTTGGGGGGGGGAACAATTGGTGCCCACCCACTTCTTCCTTAGGTTCACCCAAAATCTGTTGTCTGGCTACGCCCCTGATCCCCTTCCCCTTGTATTATATATGTGTTACATACTTTTTGCTTGTCAGTGTGCTAATAAGGAATTTAAAGAGTGCAAACAAGTAAACGGGGCTTCTATTGTAATTATAAGTGGACTTTCTTGTTTTATTTAGCGGAGTCTGGTTGCAAATTAAGGAAGGTTTGCTCTTTTTTGGGGAGCATGCAGGAGGTGTCTAGGGAGAAGCAAAGCTGCCTCTCTAGGTTCATCAGCCAATCTGATTTTCTTCAAACAAATATTCAAGAGCACATGGATTAACTTTTAGTAATTAGCACACAAATCATAACTGTTGAAATAAATAAATGGTTTTTACCCCTTTTAGCGTTGATATGTGTCTTGTATCCACCTATCTTGGACACGCGCAACCTTTGTTCATCGTTGGTTAAGTCACACGGAGAGTTTGTCTCAGTAAGTTTACCATATGCTGTGCTCTGTCACTTTTAGTTATGTATTATTTAAACCCATGCCGTAAACAAATTTCCAAATATATTACATTTTAATTAATTTAAATTAATTATTTTTTGGTGCTCGGTATTTAAGTGACGCTGTGCCTTTTCCTGGAGGTACAAAACCTTCAGCAACAGACTAGACACTCGTCAATTCCACATCACATCACCCATCCTCCCTGCCTGCCATGTGTTAAAACATTTCTCAAGCACTGAATATGTCATAACAGTTCAATTTGCAATGCACTTAACTTGAATGAAGTAGCAGGTGAGGCAGATGTCAGTCTAGGTGAATGAAGTAACAGTAAGACCAGTGCCAATGTACATTACCACTTCATTCATTCATTTATTTATTTACTAGCCATTAAGCCCATTAAAATGGGCGAGTATTGGTATGTTTTATTTTGATGTGTGCCCCCCGCCCTCCCTCCACTCCCAGCTCCAAGGCCCCCCTCCGTCCCTCCCTCCCAGCCAGCTCGAAGGCCCCCCTCCTTCTGACCTCTCATGTGCAGCATCCTCCATGCTTCCCTCCCAGCTCCAAGACCCACCCTCCTCCAGCCAACTCCAAGGCTCCCCTGTCCATCCCTCCCAGCTCCAAGGCCCCCCTCCTTCTGAGACCTCCCATGTCCAGCATCCTCCCAGCTCCAAGGCCCACCCTCCTCCCAGCCAGCTCCAAGGATCCCCTCCGTCCATCCCTCCCAGCTCCAAGGCCCCCTCCTTCTGAGACCTCCCATGTCCGCATCCTCCCAGCTCCAAG
Source organism: Microcaecilia unicolor (assembly GCF_901765095.1). Classification (NCBI taxonomy): domain Eukaryota; kingdom Metazoa; phylum Chordata; class Amphibia; order Gymnophiona; family Siphonopidae; genus Microcaecilia; species Microcaecilia unicolor. Next base: position 16,686,953 of record NC_044037.1, read on the forward strand.
GCCCACCCTCCTCCCAGCCAGCTCCAAGGATCCCCTCCGTCCATCCCTCCCAGCTCCAAGGCCCCCCTCCTTCTGAGACCTCCCATGTCCAGCATTTCTCCTGCCCTCCACCCTGGCCGGGCCCTCTCTTCTCCATTGAACTTACAGCGCCGAAACCGAAGCAGGCAGATCAGCTCCGTCGGCCTTCCTTCCCTGCCTGTGTCCCGCCCTCGCCGAGGTTACGTCACACGAGGGCGGGACACAGGCAGGGAAGGAAGGCCGACGGGAGCTGATCTGCTGCTTCGGTTTCGGCGCTGTAAGTTCAATGGAGAAGAGAGGGCCCGGGTGGAGGGGGTCTGGCGGTGACCCCGGGGGGGGGGGAGCGGTAGTGACCTCGGCGGTTCCCTCCTCAGCGCAGTTTCCCCCTCTGTTCCGTCATCATGTCTTGACGCGAGGGCGGGACAGAGAGGGAAGTCTCTACTGCGCATTTGCAAGTGAGTCGGTCACTTGCCATTTATATGTTTGATTATTACATTTGTACCCCGCGCTTTCCCACTCAAAGCAGGTTCAATGCGGCTTACATAGTAATAGGGATCACAGATTATTGATAGTGAACTTGATAGGGAAAATATAAATTAAGTAAAGCAGAATAATAGAAGATATAGGTGGGTAGAGATGTGTAAGTGTTGGGTAAATGGTTTCACAGGATTAGTTTGGGTTCATTTGGGTAGGCTTGCTTGAACAGATAGGTTTTTAGTGATTTCCACAAGGGTAGATAGTCGCTAATTGATCGGATGGGTCTGGGGAGGCATTCCAGAGTTGGCTGCCTAAGAAGGAGAAGTTGGATCCATAATAGGTTTTGTACTTGAGTCCTTTGCAATTGGGGTAATGTAGGTTGAGGTAAGTTCGTGAAGTTTCAGACATGTTTGGGGGGGAAGGTCAATCAGATTGAGCATATAGTCCGGAGATTCACCGTGGATAATCTTGTAGATTAATCAACCTTGAAGTTGATTCGTTCTCGGATAGGGAGCCAGTGAAGTTTTTGTCGACTTTTTTTTTTTTTTTTTTTTTTTGGTCGGATGTTTACACTGACCTCCGCCTCGCCTGCTACTCATTCAAGTTAAGTGCATTGGAAATTGAACTGTTATAACATATTCAATGCTTGAGAAAAGCTTTAACACATGATAGGTAGGGAGGGTGGTGCCGTGATATGGAATTGAGGAGTGTATAGTCCAGTTGCTCCCAAACCTGGTCCTGGAGGTATTCAGGATATCCACAATGAATATTCACGAGACATGCAAATCTTTCTCATGAATATGCATTGTGGATATCCTGAAAACCTGACTGGCTGGGGTGCCTCAGGACCAGGTTTGGGAACCACTGGTCTAGTCTGTTGCTGAAGGTTTTCCTGTACCTCCAGGAAAAGGCACAGTGTCACTGAAATACTGAGCACCAAAAAAATATTAATTTAAATTATATAAATTTAATATATTTGGATATTTGACCTGGGTTTAAATAATATATGAAAATATGTGTAGTTTTTTAAACCCAGTATGGTGACACCTCAACATTAATATTTAGTAATCACATTTACTTATGTGTCAGGCAGTACTGGAGTTGTCAGAGTTTTGCTGATCCAGGTCCAGGAGCTCTGAACTCGGAGGGCTGGACCCAGACAGCAACCTTTTCCCCCCTGCATGGTGCCTGGGGTTGAGGGGGGAGGGCAGGCGTAGTAGGTTCACTGCTCTTTTCCCATTCATAAATCACCTTCCCGTTGTTATCCTCTCTCACAGATTGGTTCATCCCTGTATGATGAGGAAGGGGCGAAGATTGTGAAGGATCTGATGGCCAAGGCAGAAAAGAACGGGGTGGTCATTACACTGCCGGTGGACTTCACCATTGCGGACAAATTCGATGAGAATGCTGCCACTAAAGAAGCAAGCGTGAAAAGTGGCATCCCTGCTGGCTGGCTGGTGAGGGATCAGTAAAGCAAATGCTTAGATTCAGAGCCAGTCACGCAGTCACTATGGTTTAGTTAATTTGCTTATACTGCACATAACCGACGGATGGACCAAGGCGGTTTACAATTCAAAAATACAAATGAATAAAAGGAGAAAAGGAACTCCATTAATTCGACGGGATGAAGGAAAGTAGTCATTCAAGAGTAGCAGTCAGACAGTTCTTCAAAACAATGAGGAAGCCATGGGTACATACGAGAGTTATTTTTTTTTTAATCTTATTTTGGAGGTTATTTATCCACATACTCACTTTCTGGTCTCCCCCAAGACAAGCGTTTTCAGGCCCCTTTCTTTGCTGGTTAAAAGCTTGGAGAGCAGTCTGAGCTGAACTTTGCCTACAGGCATTTTCTTGCTTGCTGTCTTGTCCCCTTACCATGACCCATGTGCATGACCTCACATCACACCAAGCAGGATACTGACCCCCAGTCATTCTGTACCAGCAGGTAATCTGTACCCCTCCCTCCACCTCTTTACTCAGCTTGCGCACACTGCCTCCAGGAAGCACACTTGTGCCTCATCAAGCAGGGCACTAAGACACTCCAGGTCCCACTTACGCCAAGCCTCGAGACTTGCTGCTGGGAAACATTCATGTTGCCATGTGCTCTTCTGCTTCAGGGGCAAGCCAGGAGATGAACTCACAATGATAAGTTAGAATAGATGGTACTAGATTTCAACAGATTCAATTCATCTGACTCTTCTCTCGAAGCTGGTTGTGAAATCTGGAAGTGTTTATGTTGTCATTTTTTTTGTTTTTAAATCAGGGCTTGGATTGTGGCCCAGAAAGCGTAAAGAAATTCGTGGAGGCCGTGGGCCGGGCCAAGCAGATTGTGTGGAATGGGCCAGTCGGTGTGTTTGAATGGGATAAATTCGCCAAAGGAACCAAAGCCGTTATGGACAAAGTGGTTGAAGTCACTGGCAAGGGATGTATCACTATTATAGGTGAGAAGTTTCTCTCTCTCTGCTGAGTTTCTGTGTGTTATGCTCGGTGGTGAGTGGCTTAGCCTTGCAGTCTGCGGTCTGCTGTACTGCTTTAATGAAGAGTGAGGTTATGATTGTGGTGGCTGGACAACACAGACTTAAGATGAAATTTCTCTTACCTTTGAAATAATGGAAGAACACGTTCAGTACATCATAACTACTTTGCAGTGATTTTGCCGTTCATTGATGTAAAAGCTGTGTTTGTTGAGCAAGTATCTGCCGTCTAACCCCTCCCTGCGGGACACTGGCACTACCTGCCATCCAGCTGCTGAAACCTAATTCACATCTGGGAACACATGAAACCAGGGTTAGGCTCAAAAATCAGAGCAAGCCAAATGGTACTAAATCTGCCCCCTCCCACTCCACGTGCTGGGTGTTGCTTTCTGTGTTCTCTCTCCTGATTCCTGTAGTTGAGAGGTAGCAGACAGAGGCTGATCTTTTGGGATCCTTTATCCCAGGCCTGCCATATCTGGAGGAGAAGCTCCCTTCAGGTGTGAGGGCGGGTGGTATTTGTTTGGAAAGGGAGCAGTAGTGGTATATAGACAGGCTCTGAATTTGGTTTGCCTGACTGGGAGAGAAGGTGGTAACAGCGGTTAGCGTATCTGGGTTTAAAAAAAGGTTTGAACAAATTCCTGGAGGAAAAGCCCATAGTCTGCTTTTGAGACACACATGGGAAGCAACTGCTTGCCCTGGGATTTGTAGTGTGGAGCGTTGCCACATTTGGGTTTCTGCCAGGTACTTGTGACCCGGCTTGGCCACTGTTTGGAAAACAGGATACTGGGCTAGATGGACCACTGGTCTGACCCAGTATGGCTACTCTTATGTTCTTACAGAAAGGACCCTTTGTGGTGGCTGTAACTGGGGGAGTGGGGTGAGATGGGAGAGGTCATGAGTGCTGGGTTAGTCTGGTGGTTATAGTGACAGGATTAGAAGCTGGGAAGCCAGGATTCAAATTGAACTGATGCAAATCAACTGGCCATTGCCACAGGCACAAATGTTAGATTGTAAGCCCTCCAGGCGTAGGAAAACAGCACTGTACTTGAATGTAACTCACTTTGAGCTACTACTAAAAAGACAAAAGCTAAATAAGTAATCCAAATCTGTGGAGATCTTATGTGGGACTGATGCTTTTAAACAGCAGGTACAGTGTCTGCCCTGGAAAGCAGTGTCCCAGGACTGTGGGCAGCGCATCACCACTCCTCATTCTGCCAACTCCCTTGGGCAGTTCAGTCTTTGAGGCCTTTGCTGTCGGCTAAAAGACAGACTTTTCCTGCCTGCGCTTCTCAAATATCATTCAGTCTTTTCTCCATTTTGCTCTCTTACAGGTGGTGGTGACACAGCTACCTGCTGCGCCAAGTGGGACACGGAGGACAAAGTCAGTCACGTGAGCACTGGTGGCGGGGCCAGCTTAGAGCTGCTTGAAGGTAACTTCTTCCTTTCCTAATAAAATCATCCAAAAATGGGGAGGCTCACCATTTCCGTACTGCACTTCATTCAAGAAATCCTAATCCCATGTTCTGGCCTCGTTGGGCCCATTTTCTCCAAGCAAGTTTACTGCCTGAGGAAGAGGCAGAGCAGAACCTCATATGCCCCCTAGTGATTTTACAGCTGCTGTGGAGCTGTGCATCGCATGGAGTGCTCATTAGAAAACTAGTGAGCTCATTGTAATATATTGCATAAGGTTCTCTGTGGTTGCTAATGGCACAGGTTAGAGCCATGGAAAAAAACCCTTGTGCATTACTGGGTAGATAACATTTGCTTTAGACTGGCTACAACCAGTCTAAAGCAAAACGTTGACAGCAAGGTAAGTTTGTGCATCATGGTCTCAGAATCCACAGCCCAGGTCAGCATGACTCTGCTTTCCAGTGCAAAAAAAAAAAAAAACAGCACCACGGGCCTTAAAAATGGAACACAGTTCTTTAATGATGAGCCTTGACAAAAAAAGACCCGACACGGGCCGTGTGTTCGGTGACTAGCACCTGCGTCAGGGGTCACAGTGATGACGTGGAAAACTTGGGGGAATAACTCGAATATATTCCTCTACAATATATTTTCCTTACCCCACGTCTCATATAGTAAAAGCTACAAAGCACCAGGCACTTTCACTTTCTGTATCCAACGGATATATTCGAGTTATTCCCCAAGTTTTCCACATCATCACTGTGACCCCTGACCAATGGCGTAGCCACAGGTGGCCTGGGTGGGCAGGGCCCACCCTTTTAGGGCTCAGGCCCACCCAACAGTAGCACACGTTTAGGTAGCTGGTGGGGATTCCAAGCTCAACCAGCTGAAACTTCCCCCTGATGGTAACGAAAACGCTAACTCTCCACGATACTGGCACCTGCGCATGCTCTGTTTTCAGTACATGCCTGCTGCAGACTGCCAAGGTGAAAAAAACCATTGTCCCCGACAGCTGAGGTATTTTTTTTGGGTGGTGGTTGGGATGGAGAGAACACTTGGTGCCCACCCACTTCTTGCCTAGGCCCACCCAAAATCTGTTGTCTGGCTACGCCCCTGCCCCTGACGCAGGTGCTAGTCACCGAAACACGGCCCGTGTCGGGTCTTTTGTCAAGGCTTATTTATTAAAGACTGTGTTCCATTTTTAAAGGCCCGTGGTGCTGTTTTTTTGTTTGGACTTTAGTTTGTACTTCGTTCCCTCTCTTTTGTTACATCTGCTTTCCAGTGCCCATGTCTGTGCAGTGATGCACCCTCTTGTGGCCATCAGTGAAACAGCATGGACCTTGACAAACAAACATACGTATTTGTTTAGTGGTACCTCTGTTACCTAAACATACACACACACCCAGATACATACGTGGTGTGTATAGCATGGCCAGTATGTGTGTGTAATAACTAGAGAGAGAGAGAACATACCCTTGCATTGTTCACTTGGAACCTGTTATCATTCATAAACACAGAATTTATGACTCATTACAACTATGAATTCAGAGCTATGTCAGTGCAGGGACATAACTGGCTTCACATAGTGAAACTCGTCTTTCTTACCGACTGAGGCCATCTTGGTGCATCAGTGCAGGGAAAGAGCTGCTTCTTGTGGAAAAGGTTTATTTTTTTCTAGCCCTCTCTATTTCTTTGGGGCTGTTAAATTGTGGCACTGAGTTGCTGAGCCATTGGGAGATGCTGAGGTTTGCTGTACAATGGGGTTTTTTTTCTTCAGAAAACAGGCACTCTGTTTTTAAACTTTGCCCTTCTGTCTTTTGACTCTGGGCAAGTCACTTAACCCTCCATTGCCCTATTTAAGCCGCATTGAGCCTGCCATGAGTGGGAAAGCGCAGGGTACAAATGTAACAAAAATAAAATAGATACTATTGGAGATTCTACATGGAATGTTGCTACTATTGGAGATTCTATATGGAATGTTGCTATTCCACTAGCAACATTCCATGTAGAAGGCTGGCGCAAGCTTCTGTTTTCTGTGAGTCTGACGTCCTGCACGTATGTGCAGGCGTCAGACTCACAGAAGCAGAAGCCTGCGCGGCCACATTGGTGATCTGCAAGGGCCGACTTCTACATGGAATGTTGCTAGTGGAATCTCAAATAGTAGCAACAGTGGAGGAGTGGCCTAGTGGTTAGGGTGGTGGACTCTGGTCCTGGGGAACTGAGTTCGATTCCCACTTCAGGCACAGGCAGCTCCTTGTGACTCTGGGCAAGTCACTTAACCCTCCATTGCTCCATGTAAGCCGCATTGAGCCTGCCATGAGTGGGAAAGCGCAGGGTACAAATGTAACAAAAATAAAATAGATGGAATGTTGCTACTATTGGAGATTCTACATGGAATGTTGCTACTATTGGAGATTCTACATGGAATGTTGCTATTCCACTAGCAACATTCCATGTAGAAGGCTGCGCGGGCCACATTGGTGATCTGCAAGGGCCGACTTCTACATGGAATGTTGCTAGTGGAATAGCAACATTCCATGTAGAATCTCAAATAGTAGCAACAGTGGAGGAGTGGCCTAGGGTGGTGGACTTTGGTCCTGGGGAACTGAGGAACTGAGTTTGATTCCCACTTCAGGCACAGGACCGTCAGACTCACAGAAGCAGAAGCCTGCGCGGCCACATTGGTGATCTGCAAGGGCCGACTTCTACATGGAATGTTGCTAGTGGAATAGCAACATTCCATGTAGAATCTCAAATAGTAGCAACAGTGGAGGAGTGGCCTAGTGGTTAGGGTGGTGGACGTTGGTCCTGAGGAACTGAGTTTGATTCCCCCTTCAGGCACAGGCAGCTCCTTGTGACTCTGGGCAAGTCACTTAACACCTCCATTGCCCAAGGTACAAATAAGTACCTGTATATAATATGTAAGCCGCATTGAACCTGCTATGAGTGGGGAAAGTGCGGGGTACAAATGTAAGAAAAAAAAATAATATTCAGTTTTAAATACATCTTACACTCAATGTTTTTCATCGGTCTTACAAAACCCAGAATAAATATTTCATATTAGGCCTAACAGAGCAGCTCTACAAAAGAATGCTTAAGAAATGAGTATAGCAGTTCTGTAGAAATGATAAGTAGTAGTAGCCTATTGACCTATAAGTGCATTCACTCTGCCGTTCCCCAGTACCTCTCCATTCTTGTCTCTCCTACGCCCCCCCCCCCCCCTCGGGTACTCCATTCTGTAGATAAATCTCTCTTATCTGTCCCCTTCTCCTCTACTGCTAATTCTGGACTCCGTTCCTTTTATCTCGCTGCACCTCACGCCTGGAATAGACTTCCCGAGCCTGTACATCTGACCCCGTCTTTGGCCGTTTGTGCAGGACGTCAGACTCACAGAAACAGAAGCCTGCGTGACTGCGTTGCTGATCTGCAAGGGCAGGCTTCTAGATGGAATGTTGCTAGTGGAGGAGTAGCCTAGTGGTTAGTGCAGTGGAACATGGGATGGTTGTTACTATTTGAGATTCTGGAATGTTGCTATTACTTGAGATTCTACATGGAACGTTGCTACTATTGGAGATTCTGTTGCTACTATTTGAGGTTCTACATGGAATGTTGCTATTCCACTAGCAACATTCCATTTTTAGATTGTGAGCTCTTTGAGCAGGGACTGTCTTTCATGTATGGTGTACAGCGCAGCGTATGCCTTGTAGCGCTATAGAAGTGATAAGTAGTAGTAGTAGTAATGTAGAAGCCTGCCCTTGAAGATCAGCAACGCGGCCGCGCAGGCTTCTGTTTCTGCGAGTCTGACGTCCTGCACATACGTGCAGGACGTCAGACTCACAGAAACAGAAGCCTGCGCGGCTGCGTTGCTGATCTGCAAGGGCAGGCTTCTAGATGGAATGTTGCTAGTGGAGGAGTAGCCTAGTGGTTAGTGCAGTGGAACATGGGATGTTGTTACTATTTGAGATTCTGGAATGTTGCTATTACTTGAGATTCTACATGGAATGCTGCAACTATTGGAGATTTCTGTTGCTACTATTTGAGATTCTACACAGAATGTTGCTATTCCACTAGCAACATTCCATATTTAGATTGTGAGCTCTTTGAGCAAGGACTGTCTTTTCATGTATGGTGTACAGCGCTGCGTATGTCTTGTAGCGCTATAGAAGTGATAAGTAGTAGTAGTAGTAGGCGATACTTATATTGAAGAAAGTCAAATACTCTGTAATCTCTTTAAAGCTGCAAGAACGGCATGTGTGTTTGTGGAGACCTGATTTCATCTCATACTTGCCAGAGCTGGGGCTGCTGTAGCTGTCGAATTTGAAACCCTTAGGGTGATAGTTCCAGCTGTTACAGTGGCGACACCTACTGGCTGGGTTAAGCATGTTATGCTGTAATTCTGTACTGCCAATAAGCCCAGGCCAAAGCACTTTTACACATATATTAAATGGAGGCTTCAGTTTTTACCGGTCAGTTGGGAGAAAGATCATGGTTTCTTAATCCAAATTGGGACAGGTTCTAGTTGACCTGAAAGCAGAAAAGGAGCATGAAAAGCTGCTAGGCAGCCCTCATATCCACAGTTCCTCCTCTCTTCCGTGGCTGCTTATGGACATGCAGCAAAATTTTGTACATAAGGATTGATTCCATCAGGGCCGGTCCTAGGGTCTCTGGCGCCCCCCTGCAGATGATGAGTTGGTGCCCCGCCCGCGCGCCCCCCCAGCATCTCCTTTCTCTCTTCTCCCACCCTGCCCCTGTCCAGCGATTCTCCTTCGCCCCCATCCCTCACCGCCCTTGGTGCTTTAAATCTTTAATTTACCTCCGTTCCAGCAGCCGTGTCATTTGAAAAGCCTTGCCCCATCTCTAGCCTTCCCTCCCTTCGTGAGTTCGTTCTGCAGTCCCACCCTCGAGGAAATGATGTCAGAAGGCGGGACTGCGGTACGAACTCACGAAGGGAGGGAAGGCTAGAGACGGGGCAGGGCTTTCAAATGAATGCGGCTACAGGAACGGAGGTAAATTAAAAGATTTAAAGCACTAAGGGTGGCGCGGTATGGCGCCGCAGCGGCGCCCTTGAAGGCAGGCGTCCCCCTGCATTGCTTACCCCCGCTTACCGGGTTTGACCGGCCCTGGATTCCATGGATGTGGAACAATTTTTCATAAAGAACTTGTCGTCGTGTCCCCCCCCCCCCCCCCCCCCCCGTAATGAACAGATTCTTTAAAATTCCCTGATCAGGTTGTGCCATCTGGTGGTCACCTGTGGTTCTGCATCACAAGGAGTGAACTTGAAAAGCGTTGGGATGAGACATGGAATTCTTACTTCCTATAGAATTTCCTGGATGAGAAAAGGAACTGCTTCTCTATTGTAAAGGCCAGGCCATTTCCTGCCAGCTGGAAGTCAGATTGCTTATGTACTTGGAACCTTACTTGTGCATTTTTGTTACATCCTGCTGTGTTCCTAGCCGGCTGTGACTTCGTTTGCTCAGTCGTAAGCTTATGGCTTTTGTTTTGTGGGACATGATGGAGCAAAGGGGACATGCACATCTGTGAGATGAGAAATAAAGGACAGGAAGGTGAAATCTGCCTGTTCCCAAAATATTTACAGTTTCTTAAATAAAATGGGGTTAGGTGTCTGTCTTTGGAAGTTGGGAGCCTAAATTTGTCCCCTTTGAATTGGCTAGGGGTAAGCTGTGAAACTCAAGATCTTAAAAATGAAAGACGGGGGGGGGGGGGGGGGAGTTAGGACACGAAAAGTACTGATTTTCAATATTAGGCACATAATTTAGATGCTTTGGGGTTACATTTAAGTACCTGATTATAGAGTCTGAGCATTTTATTTTTTTTTAATGACACAGTTGTGTGCATATTCTCGAGGTATTCAAGAAAAATAGGCCTGTATAGAAATGAGGGGGGGGGGCATAGGAACACATTTGGGACACTTCCCCTGAACCCATTTCTGTATTAGCTGGATAAGCATAACAACTGCAGTATGTCATGCAAAAGTGTTTATTGTAGATCTAAAAAGATTCTCCTACATAGTCGCATTTCGGCCTCTGGCTACATCAGGGGTACAGTGGAATTCAAAACAGGCAGAGGCTGAAACATATCTGCTCCAGTGTGTTTAGTTCCGTGCTAAACATTTTTGCATTCCAGACTGCATTGGACTGGTTGTACACATCCAGTTTTTATCTCATTTGAAGGGTGTGAGTACAAATAATCATATGCAGAGCCTGCAGTAGGATTTTCAAACTTATTGACCAATCATATAGCACACGTTTTATATATCTGCATAGTACATTTTGTATTTTTTTTTCATTACTTGATAAAAATGGGCTTTTATTGGGTATCCATTTCATATGGTGATGGGAAGGGAGGAGGGTGATAGTGAATAGGAGGATGGATCTTCGAGGAAGGAAATGGAGAAGGGATCTCTGGCAGGATGGCAGGGATAGTGAATGGAAGGAGGAGGTAAGGGTGCCAAGATCAGGGGAACAGAGGAGGGGGAGAGTAGAGATTGAGGAATGATACACCTACACCCACCTTCGATCACCTCTCTTCCAGATTCTCTCTGCCCTCAAATCCTGTCAATCTGCTGACACACTGCTTCACCTCATTATTTTTACCTCTTTTACAGTTTCTTGCCCCTCCCCCTCCGATACCCTTACTCATGATCCAGCTAGCTTATGAGGAGTACAGAAGCACTACGTTATCTCAGGCCACATCCTCCCTCGCTGCTTGTCCATGCCTGGTATCACGCAGTGGACTGTGCAGGATCTTATAGTGCTGGGATATTTCAGAGTGCAGGACACTGAGGCCAGTAACAGAGGACATCGTGACTTGAGGTTCTGCACTGCTGTTGTCTTCCTCACAACCGAGATTGGCATGGGACAGGAAGGAGGCAGAGAAGAGGTCCACTACAGCTGACAGGACCCCCGCCCACCCCCCCCCCCGTTCTCCCTAGGCAATTCCACAAGGACAGAATTTGCAGACCTTGCCCTTTGTCTAGGTAGTAAAATTCATGATCTAAACGCCCCGATGCTGGATCTAGGTATTGCTATCATGAAAACTTAACTCAGTGAGTTGACTGCTGGGATATGGCTATATGCGGGGAAAAATTTGCCAAAAGACGGAGAACTCGAGACACCCCACAGAAAACAACAATATAAAATAAAAGTGGGAGGATGACCAAGGATACCAAAGACTGGGCAGATGTATAATAATAGAGAAGTTTATTCAAGTATGTATTAAATTTGATTATAGACTCCTGATGCAGGCCTAACGGCCGAAACACAACGTTGTCTCGAGTCTCCATACTTCTCTATTATTATACATCTGCCCAGTCTTTGGTATCCTTGGTCGTCCTCCCACTTTTATTTTATATTACTACTACGGGTTAAATTTCTTAATTATTGGTCAATCCAGTTACCTATCACTCTATTATGACCTAATCACCATTTATCAAAATTACTACTGAATATTATTACAAACAAATTACTTTATTCAAATCCAACATAGTCACTAATAAAAATTTTTTAAACAAACTAATAATACAAGGATTATGTTCTGTGTTAATACTTATGATACTCGATATAGTTCTTCAGATTTTCAAAATTATTAAAAGTCAGATGATTTATTTTCATTCCAAACGACGAAATGTCTGGTCTTCCATCTTTATAAATCACAGATGAGTATCAGTCACTTGTCCATCAATAAACAGAAACCAAAATCCAAAAGGAAATTCACAATGTCCTCGGGGTGGGTCAATATCTTCTGAAACCAATGACTCCACTCGCACCGGATCCTTATATCAAAATTCCTTCATAACGATGTTAGTTCCGCATGCATACATATATATGTATATCCACAGATCTCAACACAGGCCGTGTTTCATTATAACTTCTTCAGGCGATCCAGCCACATTAGAACACTAGGTTCATAACAGGAAATCCCTTCTGATAGCATGTAACGTCATGATTAAATTGAAGAAGGGAGAAACTACTTTCAATTTAATCATGACGTTACATGCTATCAGAAGGGATTTCCTGTTATGAACCTAGTGTTCTAATGTGGCTGGATCGCCTGAAGAAGTTATAATGAAACACGGCCTGTGTTGAGATCTGTGGATATACATATATATGTATGCATGCGGAACTAACATCGTTATGAAGGAATTTTGATATAAGGATCCGGTGCGAGTGGAGTCATTGGTTTCAGAAGATATTGACCCACCCCGAGGACATTGTGAATTTCCTTTTTGGATTTTGGTTTCTGTTTATTGATGGACAAGTGACTGATACTCATCTGTGATTTATAAAGATGGAAGACCAGACATTTCGTCGTTTGGAATGAAAATAAATCATCTGACTTTTAATAATTTTGAAAATCTGAAGAACTATATCGAGTATCATAAGTATTAACACAGAACATAATCCTTGTATTATTAGTTTGTTTAAAAAATTTTTATTAGTGACTATGTTGGATTTGAATAAAGTAATTTGTTTGTAATAATATTCAGTAGTAATTTTGATAAATGGTGATTAACTTTTATTTTATAGGGATATGGTTATAGGCAGAAAAGGAGATGAGAGTAGCACTTTTATGAAAAATGCTGTATTGAAACAACTAAAGTGTAGGATGTAGGGAAAGGAGGAGGTGCTGTAGGTCATTTGGGAAAAGAGAAGGTGGCACGTCCACTTCTTCTGTTCTTTCAGACTCTAGAGCAGGGATGTCCAACCTCAGCCCTTACTAGGTCGGGTTTTCAGGATTTCCCCAATGAATATGCATGAGATCTATGCAAATAGATCTCAGGCATATTCATCGGGCAAATCCTGAAAATCCAATTGGAATGTGGCTCTCAAGGACCGAGGTTGGACAACCCTGCTCTAGAGGTATTGAGCACCTTTCAGGATATGCCTTGTGTGAAACTTGTGCAGACTGAAGAACTAGTTTAGGACTTCCTAAAACAGTGAGTCCAATTTTCAGAATATCCGCAGTGAATATACTGGAGACAGAATCTGCACCGGAGACCAAGTATAAAAATGTTTTATCTCAGCCGTTATGTATTGTGGATATCCTGAAAACCTGACTGGCTGTGAGGTAACTAGGCAGGATTTGGGAAGCCCTGATCTAGTTACATATTTAAATGGAAGATGTGGCTGGTAGGAGATTTTAATCTGCCAGATGTGGATTGAGAGATTCCATCTGCATAATCAGAAGAAGGGAGAAACTACTTTCAGGGATGTTTCTCTGGCACATGGGTGAAACTGGATCTGGTGCTTACAAACGGAGACAGTAGGAGATGGAGGGCTGGGAATCGGGCACCATATGAGAAGGAGGAGGGTTCCTTATTTTCCTAGCCCACTAGCCCAGCGGTGGTGCTGATAGTTCATACCAGGACCCCTCTGAAACTCTGCAGTTATAACCAGGACTCCTCTGAAACTCTGCAGTTATATGTCCTGCATCTGACCACTAGGTGTCACTAGTGACTGGAATGTCTTAATCTGAAATGTAGCTGCACAACTGATTTTGCTTTTTCTTCTTTTAACAGGTAAAGTTCTTCCTGGGGTGGATGCTCTGAGCAGCATTTAACGGATAAGAGGGCCTCCTTCACCATCATCTGCGTATACAGCTGTCTGGTAACTGCAACGCTTCAATCCATCCATATGATCAGCGAGTTTTCCCTGTGTAAGCGGGGATGAGATGGTTACGGGATGGATTCGGTTCTGCATTTCACGGGGCATTTCCCGTCCTCACGCCATTTCACTTGACTACTGTATTGTATTAAATATCTTGTCATTTCAAAAGAGTATATATATTATATTTTAACCCCAGAGAGCTAAAATCTCTTCACTGTACCCCTGGTTCTTGTGGTAGATTGCTCCATCTGGCTTTTGGTCCTCCCCCCCCCCCCCCCCCCCCCCCCTTCTCTGAACGGTTTACAGACAAAGATCATTCTCTATGCCAGTTGTGATTTACAGGTTGGCCACAGGAGCTGCAAAATAAAAGCAAATACAATTTAACAAATGGTGATAACTTTTATTTTGGTTTCCCTAGCTGGATGCATGGGTTTTGAATTGTGGTTTTATGAAATGAGTCAGGGAAGACTTAATGGAGGAAGGGTAGCTATGGTGGAGAGAGGTGTGCCAGTGGTGTGCTGGAGCCGGCTCGCACCGGCTTGCAAGAGCTGGAAGTTAAATTTATTGGCATCTTGCGAGCCGGTTGTTAGCCAGTGCTAGCCGGCTCGCCTCTGCTCCCCATCATCTCCGGTCTGCAGCTCCCATCCCCGATAGCCCTCGTTTCCTTCCTGCGCTGCCGCCCTGCCTTTAAAAATTTTATTTTCCCTCGAGGTGCGCCAGCGTTGAAGGCAGCAGGCTCGGCGAGCCTTCCCTTCCCGTTCCCTCGCATCATGGTTCCGCCCTCTTCTGACGTATTTCCTGTTTTCGTGAGGGCGGAGCCATGATGCGAGGGAAGGGAAGGCTCGAGCCTAGCTGAGCCTGCTGTCTTCAACGCTGGCGCGCCTCGAGGGAAAATAAAAATCTTAAAGGCAGGGCGGCGGCACAGGAAGGAAACAAGGGCTATCGGGGAGCAGAGGGCAGATGGATGATGGACGAGTGGGGGGGGGGGGGGCTGGAAGAAGGCAGATGGAGGGGAGGGGAGGACAGTGGGGAGAGGAGGGTCACTGGACATGGGTGGATGGAGGGCAGGGGAGAGGAGGGTTGCTGCTGGACATGGGTGAATGGAGGGCAGGGGAGAGGAGGGTTGCTGGGCATGGGTGGATGGAGGGCAGGGCAGGGGGGAGAGGAGGATCGCTGGACATGGGTGCATGGAGTGGAGAGGAGGGTTGCTGCTGGACATGGGTGGATGGAGAGAAGGGGAGAGGAGGGTTGCTGCTGGACATGGATGGAGGAGAGGGAAGGGGGAGAGAAGAAATGCTGGACATGGATGGAGGCGAGGGAAGAGTGAGGAAGGAGATGAGAAGAGGGAAAAGGAAGAGAAGAGAATAACTGCACATGGATGGAGAAAACAGGCAGAAGCTGGATCCACTGGACAATCAAGTCTGCGGAGGACCCAGCTTTTACCTACAGATGTAGGGCAATAAATGAAGAAGAAAGGCGGAAAGTAAAGAAATAATTCCATATCATCAAGCTGATCAATCCATAGACTGGTGGGTTGTGTCCATCTACCAGCAGGTGGAGATAGAGAGCAAACTTTTGCCTCCCTATATGTGGTCATGTGCTGCCGGAAACTCCTCAGTATGTTCTCTATCTCAGCAGGTGGTGGTCACACACAGCAGCAGCTCTGGCTAGGCCTCCAAGCCTAATTTTAGGTTTGTTGAGTGCCTGGGGTTGAGGGCTCTTTGAGCAAGTGCAAACCTGGTGGTGCCAGGTCCCTCCTTTCTCCCCACTCCCGCTGGCTCCGTTAAAAAAAAAAAAAAAAAATTTTGAACGTCCTTAAAGGCGTTTATTTCGACGTTTATTTAAGCGTCTATTGCAGCTACTCACTGGGACACCAGGTCGTTACAACTCGGAGCGGACAGCAGGTAATTTTTACCTTTTTATAGCGGGCAGGGGGTTCCCCGATTCTTCTCCTCGTGGCATATGGCGTCGGAGGGCGAGGGCGCAAAGGGTCGCTCCCCGGGTCGCTTGAGCGCTTCTAGAGGGGATGCGGGGGTCTTAAAGCCTGATTCGCCCTTGTTGGGTGACAGTTTCGTGACCGATGAATGTCCCGGTCCTTCCTCCGGCGTGGCGGTTTTCCCGCCATAAACGCCCATCCCCCGCTCCTCGCCTCCGCCATCTTGGCCGGCCACGCGGCTCGGACGGCTTCTTCTTGGGCCGCCCTTGAGGTTGGAGACATTAATGCCATGAACGCCCTTAATTTGGGCGACGGCACAGAAGCGGCTAAAGTTAAGAGCCGTTCTTCCCGCGCGGCTCCTTCGCGGAGTTTCGCGCCGGACGCCATTTTGGATGCGCAGCATGTTCTCTCCCCCGCTATTGCGAGCGCCGGTTGAGGGGTGCGTCTAGGGCTGTTGCCCAGGCTGCGGAAGTGCACAGTCTGGGGGGTTTCTCCCCCGAGTTTGTTTTGCTGCTGCATCAGGCCTTCCTCATGCACAACGCTGCCCCTGCTCCCTCGTCTGGTAAAGAGGTTGAGGTTCCCAGAGGTAAACGCCCTCGGGTTGATTCCCAGGCCTTGGAGGAATTTGTCCTCCTCCGATGTAGATGAGGGCAGCGTGTCTGAGGTCTCCCAACGGTCCTTTGCGGATTCCTTGGAGGAGACGGATCCCCGCTCGGATGGAGCGGATGACCCCTCTGCAGCACGGCTTTTTAGCCCAGAGGATTTGCCCAACCTGTTGTTACAGGCCATGGACACTTTGAAGATTTCCTCTCCGGAGGACGTCTCTCCCTCAGCCCCTGTTGGCTCTGCCATTATGCTGGGGACGAAGCGCCCGCCTAGAACCTTCCACGTGCATGATGCCATGCACACCTTAATTTCGGCTCAATGGGATGTCCCAGAAGCGAGCCTTAAGTGGCTAGGGCTATGTCCCGCCTCTATCCTTTGGCTGTGAGTGAACGTGAGGCCTATCTGTGGCCTACCGTGGATTCTTTAATCACTGCGGTGACTAAGAAAACGGCGTTGCCGGTGGAAGGTGGCACGGCCCTAAAGGACGCCCAAGACAGAAGATTGGAGGCGGCCTTAAGGTCGTCCTTTGAGGCGGCTGCTTTAAGTTTGCAGGCCTCAGTTTGCGGCTCCTATGTGGCCAGGGCGTGCCTGACTATGGTGCAGCGGGCTTCCCCCTCGGATCATTCCTTGAGGGCTGATTGGCCGGCCCTGGAATCGGGCTTAGCCTATTTGGCAGACTTGCTGTATGATGTCTTGAGGGCCTCAGCGAAAGGCATGGCTCAGACAATCTCTGCGCGGCGGTGGCTTTGGCTGAAACATTGGTCTGCTGTCCACGCCTCTAAATCCCGCCTGGCTAGGTTGCCTTTTAAAGGCAAGCTGCTCTTTGGGGTCGAGCTGGACAAAATCGTGACCGATCTCGGCACGTCTAAGGGCAAGAAATTACCAGAGGTCAGGGCTCGGGCTAGTACTCGTCCCGGTACCTCCAGAGGACGGTTGCAGGAAGCCCGTCGGTACCGCCCGGGCAAGTCGGGTTCCTCTGCCCCCTCCTCCTTCAAGAGGAATTTCTCCCCCAAGCAGCATTCCTTTCGCAGAGACCGCCGTCCCGGAGGTGCTCCCTCCAGTCCTCCCCCAGGGTCTCGTACCCAATGACGGGGTCTTGGTCCACGCCCCAGTGCAGACTGGAGGACGGCTGTCCTCGTTTCTGGGCGAGTGGACCACAATAACTTCAGACGCGTGGGTGCTGGAAGTCATCAGAGACGGCTACAAACTAGAGTTCTGCCGACCCTTAAAAGACGGGTTTGTACTCTCTCCCTGCAAGTCTCCGGTCAAAGCTGTGGCAGTGCAGCAGACCTTGGACAATCTGATCCGCCTGGGCGCGGTCGTTCCGGTGCCAGAAAGTCAGCTTGGCAAGGGACGTTACTCTCCATTTACTTTGTGGTACCAAAGAAAGGAGGTTCTGTCCGGCCTATCCTCGACCTCAAAGGGGTCAATCGGGCCTTGAAAGTGCGGCACTTTCGCATGGAGACTCTCCGCTCTGTTATAGCGGCAGTGAAGGCAGGAGAGTTCCTGGCATCCTTGGACATCAAGGAAGCGTACCTGCATATTCCCATCTGGCCTCCTCATCAACCCTTCCTGCGTTTTGCAGTCCTGGGACGACACTTCCAGTTCAGAGCCCTCCCATTCGGGTTGGCTACTGCTCCGCGGACCTTTTCCAAAGTAATGGTGGTCATCGCGGCCTTCCTACGAAAGGAAGGGATACAAGTCCATCCTTATCTGGACGACTGGTTGATCCGAGCCCCCTCTTATGCAGAGTGCGGCAAAGCTGTGGACCGGGTAGTTGCTCTTTTGAGCTCCCTGGGATGGATCATCAACTGGGAGAAGAGCCAGCTGCGCCCGACTCAGTCCCTGGAGTACCTGGGAGTTCGATTCGACACCCAAGTGGGCAGAGTGTTCCTGCCAGACAATCGGATTGTCAAACTTCAGGCTCAGGTGGACCAGTTCCTGGGAGCCTCTCCTCTTCGGGCTTGGGACTATGTGCAGCTGTTGGGCTCTATGACGGCCACGATGGAAGTAGTGCCCTGGGCCAGGGCTCATATGAGACCACTTCAACACTCCTTGCTGCAGCGCTGGACTCCGATGTCGGAGGATTATGCTGTGCGACTTCCCTTGGACCCAGCAGTGCGCAAGGCGCTGAGCTGGTGGATGCAGACAGACAAGTTGTCTGCGGGAATGCCTCTGGTGACCCCAGAGTGGATTGTCGTCACGACGGACGCCTCGTTGTCGGGCTGGGGAGCCCACTGCTTGGGAAGGACAGCGCAGGGGCTCTGGTCTCCTGCAGAGGCAAAGTGGTCTATCAACCTCCTGGAACTCAGAGCCATTTGGTTGGCGCTTTTGGAGTTCATCCCGGTACTGGTGTTGAAGCCTGTACGGGTCCTGTCGGACAATGCCACGGCTGTGGCCTATGTCAACCGCCAGGGAGGTACCAAGAGCGCCCCTCTAGCCAAGGAGGCTATGAATCTTTGCCAGTGGGCGGAAGCGAACCTGGAGCAGCTTTCAGCGGCCCACATTGCCGGAGTCATGAATGTCAAGGCGGACTTTCTCAGTCGCCATACCTTGGAGCCCGGAGAGTGGCAGCTATCTGCTCAGGCGTTCTTGGACATCACGAAGCGCTGGGGCCAGCCGAGCCTAGATCTGATGGCGTCATCGGCCAATTGCCAAGTGCTGCGCTTTTTCAGCAGAGGACGGGACCCTCGATCCCTGGGAGTAGATGCTCTTCTCCAACAGTGGCCGACACAAGAGCTTCTCTATGTGTTCCCGCCCTGGCCCATGTTGGGCAGGGTGCTAGACCGGGTGGCAAAGCATCCCGGCAGGGTAATCCTGGTGGGCCCGGATTGGCCCAGGCGTCCCTGGTATGCGGACTTGATCAGGCTCTCAGTCGACGATCCTCTGCGGCTGCCAGTGGAGCAGGGCCTGTTACATCAGGGTCCCGTGGTGATGGAGGATCCCTCCCCCTTTGGTCTTACGGCCTGGCTATTGAGCGGCAGCGTCTGAGGAAGAAGGGATTCTCAGACAAGGTCATCGCCACTATGCTGAGAGCGAGGAAGCGCTCTACTTCTACTGCTTACGCCAGGGTTTGGCGTATCTTTGCAGCGTGGTGTGAAGCAGGCTCACTTTCTCCCTTCACTGCTCCAATTTCTTCAGTGTTGGCGTTCCTGCAAGAAGGTCTGGAGAAAGGCCTGTCGCTCAGTTCCCTTAAAGTCCAGGTAGCGGCTCTGGCTTGCTTCAGGGGCCGCCTGAAGGGTGCTTCCCTGGCTTCGCAGCCAGATGTGGTGCGCTTTCTCAAGGGAGTTAATCACCTGCGCCCTCCTCTGCACTCAGTGGTGCCTGCGTGGAATCTCAACCTGGTACTAACAGCATTGCAGAAGCCGCCTTTTGAACCCTTGTCGAGGGCATCTCTGAAAGACCTGACGTTGAAAGCAGTCTTTTTGGTGGCTATCACTTCAGCCAGAAGAGTTTCCGAGCTCCAGGCGCTCTCATGTCGAGAGCCTTTTCTGCAGTTCACTGAGGCAGGAGTGAGTATTCGCACAGTGCCTTCCTTCCTGCCCAAGATTGTTTCTCGCTTCCATGTGAATCAGCAGCTCTGTCTCCCTTCCTTTCGTAGGGAGGACTACCCAGAGGAGTACTCTGCTCTTAAATATCTGGATGTGAGACGAGTCATCATCAGATACTTGGAAGTGACCAATGATTTCCGGAAATCGGATCATCTGTTTGTCCTGTTTGCAGGTCCTCGTAAGGGTCTGCAGGCTGCTAAGCCTACAGTGGCAAGATGGGTCAAGGAAGCCATTGCAGCGGCTTATGTGGCCGCGGGGAAGGTGCCGCCTATCCAGCTGAAGGCTCACTCCACGAGAGCTCAGGCGGCCTCGATGGCAGAGGCCGGATCCGTCTCCTTGGAAGAGATATGCAAGGCGGCAACTTGGGCTTCGGCTCATACATTCTCCAAGCATTACCGTTTGACTGTGGCTGCACGGGCGGAGGCCCGGTTTGGAGCTTCAGTGTTGAGGGCAGGGATTTCAATGTCCCGCCCTGGGTGAGTACTGCTTCGGTACATCCCACCAGTCTATGGATTGATCAGCTTGATGATATGGAAGGTAAAATTATGTATAATCATACCTGATAATTTTCTTTCCATTAATCATAGCTGATCAATCCATAGCCCCTCCCAGATATCTGTACTGTTTTTATTCTGGTTGCATTTCAGGTTCAAGTTTAGTCTTCAGTTACTTCAGAAAGACTTCGTGTTCAAGTTTTTCACTTGGATTCTTCAAGAGTTAAGACGAGTTTGTGTTACAGTGAGCTGCTGCATTCCTCTCCCCTCCGTTTTACGGGGCTGGATTGAGACTTAAAATTCTGCCGGCACTCCCTCCCTCTTCGTGCGGCTGTAGGGCAGCTTTGTACCCCTCCCGCTTCGGCGGTGTTAGGGTCAGTCAGCTCCTCCCGCGGTTGCGGTTGCAGGATAAGCCAGATCCCCCCGCATCGGCGGGTGTGGTGTCCCTCCCCCGCTCCGCGGGGATGAGCTGGACGGATTCCCCTCCCCCACTTGTGTGGGGATGAGCTGGGTTAATTCCCCTCCCCCGTTTCGGCGGTGGTGAGCTGGGCAGAGTGTCCCTTCGTGGGTGTAATTCTCTAAGTGCTGAGTCCTGCGGATGGAGCTTTGATATCGACATACTGAGGAGTTTCCGGCAGCACATGACCACATATAGGGAGGCAAAAGTTTGCTCTCTATCTCCACCTGCTGGTAGATGGACACAACCCACCAGTCTATGGATTGATCAGCTATGATTAATGGAAAGAAAATTATCAGGTATGATTATACATAATTTTACCATGGAAAGGAAGCCCTGGAAACGGAGTTAAGATGACAGATAGCAGCAGAATCGGATACTGGGCCAGCATGATCAGAAAAACAAAGTCACCAGACAACAAAGGTAGAAAAAAAAATCATTTTATTTTCATTATAGTATTTGGAATATGTCCACTTTGAGAATCAGGTGCTCAACATTAAAAGTTTATTTTTATTTACTTACTTATGGCATTTTATCCCACATTAAACATGAATTAGATTCCCCCCCCCCCCCCCCCAGCTATAGCCAGCTCTGCAATTTGGGGGGGGGGGGCGCAGAGGTGGACTGGGGAGAGAGCCTGTTGTTAAATATTTACCAGCACACCACTGGGTGTGACTTTGTAATACCGGAGCCTAGTGTGAAATGTTTGGGGGGGGGGGGTAGGTGTTATTTTGACTCCTGGGGCACTTCTGCAATAAACCTTTATAAAACGCTATAGACAGCCCAGGAGCACAGCTGGCCCTCTTCAGCTCCTGCTGTACAGGGTCTCTACCTTCGGGCATGCAGGCATTTCTGTCTCCTCCCAAATTCCCATTTCCTCCTCTGTCACCCCCCCCCCCCCCCAGCAGCAGGTCATCAGTGGGCTAGCATTGTGTTCTTTCAGAACTGTGTGAAAACCCTATTACAGCACATATCAGAGGACTGCATGTGATGAGGGTGTTAACCACCTTCCAGTTGGAGCCTGCATATGTCTCATGTGAGAAACTCTCCTAGCTGTAGTGATGGTCAAATGTGCCGTCCGAACCATGGGCCGAGTATGGTTCCTCCTTGGCGTAATGTCTGCGGTTGAAACCAGCAGGACGTGGGGGATGGGGGAATAATACTCTGACACTGATCTTGGCCAAACTTCTTGTTACAAAAAAAAAAGAAAACACTCAAAACTCTAGAGGTCCATATATAAACATTATAAGTGCCTGTTTTAACAAAAATTCATTGGTTTTAAATATATCCTGGATATATAATCCAATATGTCCAGCATTTTACATTGAGCCAAGGTTTAAGTTTAGAGTTATTATTTATAACCCACTTTCAGGCCAGTCGCATTGCTTTTCCTCCTTCCTGCCTGGCAGCACCTCGGAGTGTGTGCTACGTTTCTGTGCTTCTGCTTTATAGATTATATGTAAATGAGGGGAATGGAAATGGGACTTGATATACCGCCTTTCTGAGGTTTTTGCAACGACATTCAAAGCGGTTTACATATATTCAGGTACTTATTTTGTACCAGGGGCCATGGAGGGTTAAGTGACTTGCCCAGAGTCACAAGGAGCTGCAGTGGGAATCGAACCCAGTTTCCCAGAATCAGAGTCCGCTGCACTAACCACTAGGCTGCTCCTCCACTAGCAACATTCCATGTAGAAGCCTGCCCTTGCAGATCAGCAACGCGGCCGCGCAGGCTTCTGTTTCTGTGAGTCTGCATGCGCGGCCGCGTTGCTGATCTGCAAGGGCAGGCTTCTACATGGAATGTTGCTAGTGGAATAGCGAAGGCAAAAAAGGAGGTAAAAAATCCTCACGACACCGTGAAGATGAAACAAAAAAGTGAGGAGAATGGATGAGGATACCAACTGTTTTATATTTATTCACTTAAAAAATTCACTTAAAAAATTACATGTGCATAAACAGCGACCCGACACGGCCGTGTTTCGGCACAATGGCCTGCTTCAGGGGTCTTTATAACCTTGAATGATGTAGTTTAGAATGTTTGTTCCAAGGGAAATAACAGGAAACAAATCTCTCTGGTCTCCTCTTTTCAAAAATAATATATATGAGATATATATATTTTTTTAAAAACGAGCATCTAAATACTCCTCTCCTAAGAGTTATCGGCAAATTGTGAAAAGAGGAGACCAGAGAGATTTGTTTCCTGTTATTTCCCTTGGAACAAACATTCTAAACTACATCATTCAAGGTTATAAAGACCCCTGAAGCAGGCCATTGTGCCGAAACACGGCCGTGTCGGGTCGCTGTTTATGCACATGTAATTTTTTAAGTGAATTTTTTAAGTGAATAAATATAAAACAGTTGGTATCCTCATCCATTCTCCTCACTTTTTTGTTTCAGCTAGTGGAATAGCAACATTAACATTCAATGTAGAATCTCAAATAGTAGCAAAAGAATCTCAATAGTAGCAGATCAGCAACGTGGCCGCGCAGGCTTCTGTTTCTGTGAGTCTGACATCCTGCACGGACTCACAGAAACAGAAGCCTGCGCGGCCACGTTGCTGATCTGCTAGGGCGGAATAAATAAAATAAAAATAGCATTCTTTTCCTGAAAGTGCAATACCATGCCGTGCCACCAGGGCATTTACAGTAGGTATTTATATCAAAAGGGAAGTCAAAGGCTTACAGTTCATGGGATATCACCAACAACAGTGCTGAGTGTTCTTGGTTTGTTTTGACAATGGTATTGTTTGTAGTTGCATAACATATTACTTTGTTATTGCACTGGGTCTTTGTTCATAAAAAAAAGATTTAAAACTAGAAAAGGAGGAAGGAAGGTCAGATGACTGCCAACATGGTTAAAAGGTGAGATGAAAGAGGCTATTATAGCCGAAAGAACATCTTACAAAAATGGGAACAGAATCCGAATGAAGAAATAAGGAAGCAGCAGAAGCACTGGCAAGTTAAATGCAAAGCATTGATAAGGAAGTCTAAAAGATCATTTGACAAGAAGCTTGCTGTAGACGCAAAAATTTCCAACGAGCACTTTTTCAGGTACGTTCAAAGCAGAAAAGCCGGTGTGGGAGTTACATGATGATCATGTGGGAGGATAAGGCCAGAGCGGAGAGACTAAATCAGCAGTCATCAATCTTTCTGTTACTATGACCCCAATTCCTGCACCCCACTCCTGACCCCCCCCCCCCAATCCTCTGTGGTCTGGTATTTCTCTCCCTCCCTCTGTTTGTCTATCATCTGCGTCCATCTCTCCTGTGGTCCAATTTCTCTCTACCTCTTCTCTCCACTCCCCCCACCCCAGTCCAGCATTTGCCCCCTCTCTTTGCTCCAGGTCTCTCTCTCTCTTTCCTCCGCTCCTCCAGCCTAGTTGCACCATCCGCCTCTCTCTTTCTCCTCCTCCTCTCTCCTCCCTTTGCTCCAGGTCTCTCTCTCTCTCTGCTTCCCTCAGGTCTAGCATCTGTCCTAGCTTTCAGCATTCTCTCTATCTGCTGCAGCATGTGGAGGCCCAGGGCGGGAACCTGAAGCGATGCTGGACCCAGGTGGTGGCGTCAGGTGTGTGTAACTGCAGGTTGCGCCTACCATTGGGAGGCCATGGGCATTTTGCTGGGCTAGCTCAATGGTAGCTATGCCTCCGTCTGGATTCCACCCAATGGCCTGTGTCCCCATAATTAGGGCTTCTGGTTCTGGGAACTTATACAATTGCAAATTTGTGAGTTATTTTCAGGACAATTAGGGGCTTTGGAAGAGTACTGTAAGTCTTGTATGTACTGGTGGTTTTGCGTCATAAGATTAAACTTTAGACACATTTTAGGTAGATTCTATTTTTTGCATGACCTTTAAAATTGGCATTTAATTCCCATCATCATCTTCAACAGTCACAATCTGCACCCAGTTCTCTCACCTCTTACATTCCTCCCACCCTGTGCTCACTCAGTCTCTCTTAAATTTATTTTTAGTCATTGTATGAGATGGAATATTTATGTGAAGAAAACTCATAGCAATTGCATTTCAAGCTCTTATCCAAATAGCTTTTAACTTTTAGCTGTCAGATCTGGTTCAGAAGCATCTGAAAACAACATTAAAATGTTTTGTGTACAGTAAAGCCATTAGGGCAACTCTTGGTTGAGAAACCTGCAAACAGGTAATAGTTTAGATACATGCATGGCTGGATTAACACTATTTTTCTAAAGTGTGTTAGGCACTTAGGTCCAAATTCTTCAAATGGTGCCTACAAAAAAAAAATCAGCGCCAACCCCCCCCCCCCCCCCCCACCCCGTGCATTGCAGTATTCTGCACCCCTTGCCTACAGTTAGGCATGATTTATAGAATATGAGTAGCGCCTGTCCCCGCGACTAAAATTTAGGCGCAATCATTTAAACAAATGCCTGCACCGAACAGGCGCAGATCAGGGGTATTCCAGAACACTGCGTGTAACTTTTTAGGAACGACCACTGCTCCTCCCATGGTCGTGCCCCTGTTGTGAGCCGCGCATTAGAATTTACGTGCACCACTTTACAGAATATGCGTAGAAAGGTGCATGTGTAAATTCTCATTAGTGCCAATTAGTGCTGATAATTGCTTGGTAGCAGCCAGTTACCAGCGCAGATTGGCCTGCACAACTTTAGATGCAGTTTAGATAATCTGGGGGTTAGTGTGTGGTAACCATTATCACACAAGCAAGGTAACGAGTTTGTGGTATTTTGACAGTAACTGCACAGAAAATGGTATGTTAAAGGCATTTAGTGTGAGGGTGAGGTCTAGGTGGGGAATGGGTGTTGTGAAGAATATGAGGGTGAGAGGGAGAATGAAGGCACATGGAGGAACGAGGAGGCTCGAGAGGGAGGGAGACTGGGTAGAGAAAGGAAGGAGTCTTTTCCCCTGGGGGAATTGGAGAAAAGGAAAATACTACAATTCCCAGCAGCCCCTGAGTAGGTCCCATGTTAGAAACAGGAACTTCAATCCCCAACAGCCCACAGAGGAGGTCAGGAGAAGGGCAAGAGAAGGGAGTTGGAAAAAACCTGTCCCAGAGAGCCAGGATGAGGGAAGGAGTTTTGAACCTGCCCAATCAAGCAAATGGAGAGCAGCTGAGCAATGGGTGTGAGTAGGAACCTATGGACTGGCAAGAGGAAGAAAAGGGGGAGGAACTAGAGCAAGAGGAGCCGATGGAGATTGCTGCTCTGACTAAACTGGAAGGAAAGGAGGTGAAACAGGAGAGGGCTGCTCGGGAGGAGAGCCTGGAAGAAGAAGGGAAAAGTTGGCTATCCCACGAGGGGAGCTGAGAGAACAGGTTTACCACGGAAGGGTTATGCGGGTGGTGGTTAGGGTATAATGCTGGTCTGGTTGGGGAGGGACCCTTGCCACTCTCCCTAGGTTGATTTCTTTTGAAAGGGGGAGAGGAGGAGTGGTGGTTTTGGGCATAACTGCTATTCATGAACTGCTGGGAGTTTGAACCCTTTTTGAACTGCTGTGTTTGGGGAATTGTTTTGCATAACTGCTACACATGAACTGCTGGGAGTTTGAGTAGTACTTTGTTTGAAGAATTGCTTTGCATAACTGCTTTATATGAACTGCTGAGATTTTGGAACCTTTTGGGTTTTTTTTATTTTTGTTTTGAATACTATGCTGTTGAACTGCTATGCTTCTTGAGAAATGCTGTGGTGGGGGAACTACCTTTGGAGGAGCACTTGACACAAAGGGATTACAATAAAGTATAATGATCTGACATTGTGGATTGCCGTGTGCTCTTTAGCAGTGGATTACAGCACACAGCCCAGCTAAAGGGCCGAGGGACTCGAGAGTCTCCTGGTGCAAGAGACTTTTCCGAGAGTCTCCCGGTGGTGGAGACCTTACAGTGTGGAAGGCATTTTGCATTTCGAGAGTGGCACATACTGCTTGCTACAGTTAGCGGCGCCTACTTACTGCTTTCTAAATAGTCCAGAACCACTTCCTGCTTCCTAGATAGAGCAGATCCATTGAGAGCCTCCTAACTACAACCCGAGTACTACATGGTATTGCAAATGTTAATGCGTGACCTGCAATGCTAGGCAGGTCCCCAGGACTTGCTGCATTAGGTTTGCAGATAGTTCCACACCAATTTTCTTTGTTTAGCTGTGCTAATTGCAAATCTACTACTACTTAACATTTCTAGAGCGCTACAAGGGTTACGCAGCGCTGTACAGATTTAGTAAAAAGGCCCCTGTACTGGGTCTTAGGTAAACATAAAGTTGTGTGCCCCCTACCATGGACTCCCACTGCCTTCTTTTCTCATCCTTCCCAGAGTTGCATTCACTTTCCTCCCCCCCCCCCCCCCACCTCCCTTCCCCACATATTTCACCTCTTCAGAAATAACAGGGAAGTGCAGAGTGTCAGCAATCCTGACACAGAGCCCAGCTGTGAGCATGGGAGCAGGAATTAACAGTTTGCCAGTAGAGCTTGGTGCCTAGGCCTTCACCTGCTTCCGGAATATTACAAAATAAGTTTCTTGGTGAATCCCCATTCCACAGCTGAGGGATAGTTATCAATCTGGCTCTGGTGCACAAATGCAATCAATATATGACTGTCACTGTGGAGATCTCCAAAAAAAGATCCCTGACTGGACCATGAGTTCCTTGATAGTCAATATCACCCTTTTTTGCCCACCAGAAAAGTGGAATGGTTCAGATGCAGGAAAAATCAGTATTAACAACTTAAATTCAATCAGGGCCGATTCCATGCCACTTACATGCATTATTGCTTCCAATAATCGGCATTTACACATGTATATGCACTAGGTGTTATCAGGGCCACCGAGAGATTAGGCTGGGCCCGGGGCAAGGCCGCCCCCCCCCCCCAAGGTCGTCACCGCCCCCCTCCGTCCACCACTGGGCCGATCACCGGGAGGTGATCTGCAGACTGCCGCTGCTGCGCTTCTTTCACACACAGCGAGGTCGAGGTGAGGCGCTATGATTTGAATTCAGGGGGGCCCAGCCCGGTGGTGGACGGAGGGGGGCAGGTGGAGGGGACTGCGGCACCGGGCCCCCCTTGGAGGCCCAGGCCTGGGGAATTTTGTCCCCCCTGCCCCCCCCCCCCTCAGCGGCCCTGGGTGTTATTCTAAAAGGCAGTTTTTAAGTGCGATAGTGTGTTGTGAGTGGAGCATGGCCAAGCCATGGGCTTGTTGCTAAACAACGTAAAACCTACAGAATACGCCTAGACGCATCCACTTACATCAATCATTCATCTGGTGTAAGTGATCACACCAAAGCGGGCTTGTGCTAGTATTCTGTAATGACTTGGATATGCCTAAGTGCTATTATGGAATTGGTGCTAAGCATGCTGCATTGTGGTGCCTACCTTAGGGTGTCAAATTATCGAATTGCCCCCCAATTTGACTGCATGTGCTGTAGGTAGCCAGTGCAATTTGGAAAGCCATGGGTCTGCTTGACGTGTCGTTCATTCCTCATTGCCACTCAAGCACTAGCGTCCTGAACATTTCCCAGGTGACCCAATATAGAGGGCGTTACAGTAGTCTATCAGGCTAATGCTTGCATGACCATGTGATTCCTGCAGGCTGGAATGGAGCAGCTTATAAATGCTTAATTCAATTAAATCCATGAACGTAGCTAACAGCATAACCATTTTCAGTTTAATGTAGGGCTGAGCAACTGCTTTAATTTCAGAATCCGGTACCTTATCACCATTGTGCAACACCCTTCAATTTTTAGTCTTCTTAACACTAGGGATAGCTTCACTGGCAATTATACATCCAACTAGCAAAAACTGTCATACCATAAAATGCGCAAGTCTGTAACTTAGTTTCCTACATTTATGTGCACGTTACCCCCCCCCCCCCCCCACACACACACACACACACAGATTCTAAAATTGGGTGCAGATCCAAGATTGGTGCCCAAAATAATCAGTTAATAGGATCCAAGGATTAAGTACGTCAGGCTCAGTCTCTGGCTGTCTTCAAGTCTAGGCTTAAAGCCCACCTCTTTGCTACTGCTTTCGACTCCTAACCATGACTCTCTTACTCAACACCCTCACTTATCACCCCTACCACTGCAATTTTCCCACCCCTAGCTGTCTGTTTGTCTGTCCAATTTAGATTGTAAGCTCTGTTGAGCAGGGACGGTCTTTTCATGTTAATTTGTACAGCGCTGCGTAAGTCTAGTAGCGCTATAGAAATGTTTAATAGTAGTAGTAGTAGTAGTAATTATTCCGTAGAAACATGACGGCAGATAAAGACCAAATGTCCCATCCATCCTGTGTAACCACTAACTTTTCCTTTTCCTCAGGGATCCCATGTGCTTGTCTCACGCTTTCTTAAATTCCAACACAGTCCTTGTCTCCATGACCTCCACCGAGAGGCCATTCCACCACCCTTTCCATGAACCAATACTTTCTTAGATTCCTCCTAAGCATATTTTGTCTTGACTTCATCGTATGCCCCCTTGTTCCAGGGTTTTCCTTCATTTGAAAAAGGCTGACTTTCTGTACATTAATGCTCCTGAGATATTTAACCATCTCTATCATATCTCCTCTCTTCCAGCGTATGCATGTTGAGGTTCCTGAGCCTGTCCCTATATGTTTTATGTCTAAAACTGTTTACCAATTTTGTAGCCGCCCTCTGGACTGACTCCATCCTGTTTATATCATTTCGTAGGTGTGGTCTCCAGAATTGCACACAATACTCCAAATGGGGCCTCACCAGAGACTTACACAAGGGCACTATCACCTCTTTGTTCCTGCTGGTCATCCCTCTCCTTATGCACCCGAGCGTCCTTCTAGCTATGACCATCGCTTTTTCCACCTGCTTGGAAACTTTAAGGTCATCTGACACAATCACCCCCAAGTTATAAGTAATGCCACACTGGGAAAAGACCAAGGGTCCATCGAGCCCAGCATCCTGTCCATGACAGCGGCCAATCTAGGCCAAGGGCACCTGGCAAGCTTCCCAAACGTACAAACATTCTATACATGTTATTCCTGGAATTGTGGATTTTTCCCAAGTCCATTTAGTAGTGGTTTATGGACTTGTCCTTTAGGAAACCGTCTAACCCCTTTTTAAAGTCTGCCAAGCTAACTGCCTTCATCACGTTCTCCGGCAACGAGTTCCAGAGTTTAATTATGCGTTGGGTGAAGAAACATTTTCTCCGATTTGTTTTAAATTTGCTACACTGTAGTTTCATCGCATGACCCCTAGTCCTAGTATTTTTGGAAAGCGTGAACAGATGCTTCACATCCACCTGTTCCCGCTCTTCCTTTGTACACAGAAGCACTTCACCTCCTATAGTGTACTGTTCCCTTGGATTCTTGTGACCCAAGTGCATGACTCTACATTTTTTTAGCTTTAAATCTTAGTTGCCAAATATTGGATCATTATTGGAGCTAACATTTGATTGGCATTAACTAAGATTTGGGTGCCAATCTGGCTACATTCTACTCTGTTACAATGGGTGCCTAAATTGGATCCCATGCAACTCAAAAGGGAGTGTGGCTATGGGAGGGGCATGAGTGGGTCAGGGGTGTTCACAAAAGATGCATGCAGCGTTAGAGAATAGCAGGGATCTGCACTTAATTTTCAGCTGATGGGAGTCTTTGTGCCCAAAGTTGAGTGCTGAACTCAGCGCCCAAGTTGAGCATTGAATTTAGTACTCAACGATATTCTCTAGAGTACTCATCCTGAGGCACTCTTTATAGAATGGTATTGAGCACTGGTTTTTTTATACACTCTGTCCCCACATGTGTGTGGCAGGGTATATGTCTCATCATGAGGGAAGGGGAGCCTCCCCAGTCCTGGTCAGACCCTCTCAAGAGTGCTTATTGGCAGACAACTTGGTTATATTCCCCCTAAGTTTGTTAGGATGAACATCAGGGACCCTGCTCGGGTGGTAGAAGTCAAACAGGGATGGCTACATGGGTGGTGGTAGGCTTGACAAACCCTTTCTAAAGTTGTTAAGATTATTCCCTGACCCAAAGAACATTGAGGAGAGGAACTGAAAGTCTGATCTGCATATGATTTGCATAGCCCAACAAACTTGGTGTTGACCTGTCTTTTGGACCCTATTAAAGGTCGGGGAGCCATGGGTAGTAGAGTGGGATCATGGTGGGATCTAGTTTGTTCAGCTAAAGACAGAATATTAGACACTCTCTGTGTATTAGTGGTTGAGCACGTACCTTTTATGAACCCAGTGTGATCTCTATGTACCAATTCTGACATCAGCTTCCCAAGCCTGAGTGAGCTGCAATACCTTAACCGGTATTTTAACATCTGCTGTAGCATCAGTTCTGTTACTTGCAGGGCTTCAGCCCCCTTCAATTAATTTTCAGGCCCTTAGCCCTAAAAGCTTGAAAATTAATCATGATCACCCCCAATACTACCCCTCCCACAATGAACATGTAGAAATGCATAACTGGACATCAACTTAAATATTAAATTATGCATCATACATATTGTATATACATAAGCCGCATTGAGCCTGCCATGAGTGGGAAAGTGCGGGGTACAAATGTAACAAAACACTCTTCCTGCAGGTAAACATATTTTCTGATAGCAGGGCAGGATTGAGGTATAAGCAAACTAGGTACATGACTAACACCATAGGAGCTGGCTTTCTGGGTGCTGTGGGTGCTTGAGCACCCCCATTATTGAGACAATTCCTTGTATGTGTCCAGGCAAATGTTGGCTTAGCATCCCCCAATAAATTTGAAAAGTTGGCTCCCCTGACTAACACCCAAAGGTTTAGGAGGGGCCATGCCAGATGTACTAATTCAATAAAAGGCAGAGTGTTTGCCCAGATGAGTCAGCTATTGGTAGAAGGAAGAACTGGAGCAGGGGGAAGGGAGACAGAGGCAGAGCCACTCTCAAAATCTGTCTATCTTCCTCACCCCTCTGCACTATTCTCCAGTCAGCAGAAGTCACCAACTTCACTTCAACTGCGATCAAAACCACACGGCGCCACATTTGTGGAAGTTTGAAAATGTATTCGTAGTGAGATGGGGGATGTGGTAACAGCGGTTAGCGTATCTGGGTTTAAAAAAAGGTTTAGACAAATTCCTGGAGGAAAAGTCCATAGTCTGCTATTGAGACAGACATGGGAAGCAACTTCTTGCCCTGGGATTTGTAGTATGGAGTGTTGCCACAATTTGTGCGTCTGCCAGGTACTTGTGACCTGGCTTGGCTAGATGGACCATTGGTCTGACCCAGTATGGCTACTCTTATGTTCTTAATGTATTTGCCTAGAGCCCACTGAAGTCTTAATTGTGCCCTGACTGACAGGTGGCTGTCGAGTTAGTGTAGCTGCTCTTTGCTGCCCACTAGAGGCTGCCTCACTAGGTGAGCACTGACTGTGCCTAATGGTTAAGTTGTCCCTGGTTCCTGTATGCAGTCAAATGCCCCCAGAAACAGAGACAGGCCCATAAAAAAAAATTATAGAAATCCAGGTGGAATCTATCAGGACAAAGACGAACCACTGGGAAGACCCATCACTGCCTTGTGCATCTGTAATTACATAATTATGTCTGCCAAGGACGCGTTTTGCTCTTCTGAGATTAGGGGGGGGGGGGGGGGGGAACCTGATTCTACTCGAGTAAAAATTTATATCTTGCAGCTCTCAAATGTCACAGTAAAAACAGTTCTGTATGCAAGAATGGGCCAAAATTCCTCAGAGGTTATGTGAGAGACCCATCAACAATTACAGGAAATGTGTAGCTGAAGTTCTTGCTGCTCAAGGAGATGCCACCAGTTACTGAACGAAGGCTTTCCCAAACTTTTCACACAATACGTCTTGAATCCTTTTGTTGAATAAATAATGAAAATCTCGACCTTTTTGTCGGAGTTATTTATTCAGTAGGTTTACTCTCTCTTATCAGGGCTCAGAATAGGGCGTAATTCTGTTTATCTGGCATTTGTTTAGCTGCTTATCTCTCTTCCCAGTACAGATTTTAAGGTTTCCCACAGCAGTACAGGCTTGTATTCCTCTTTAGAATGTATTTGGATAAATGTAGTCTGTCAGCAGCTCAAATAGGCCTGGCTTATCTAACATAGGTTCCTTTTTACTAAAGCTTAGCGTGTGCTTATTGTCTGCTCTCTTATGAACTCGTGGAAGTCCTTAAGTGACTGTATGTGGCTTCAGAAGAACAGGGCTGATTCTAGGGGTGGAAAGCAGGGTAATTGCCTGGGGCCCCAGCATCACAAAAGGCCCCCATGGCGAAGCCAAAGATGCCATTGAAGTGAACTTCAAGGTGTGTAAAAACAAGACCTCAAGGGACCATTTCTTAACCAGATGAGGGCCAGATTTCAGCATGGCACTTTGATATGACTTTATACGGATACGATAGCTTGATAAAGTTAAGCATATCATCAGTAGTGTAATCTTCATAAGTACCACTGCTAAATTATACATATAGCTTATGGATATCATATCATAAATAGTATACTATGCCATACTTTGTATTGCTATTTTAATATTTTTAACTGCTGTAATTGTCTATTGCTGATGTTTGATCTATTCTTACTGTCCACTGCCTTGAGTGGATTCCTTCAAAAAGGTGGTAAATAAATCCTAATAAATAAAATCTCTCTATATAAAAGGCAACACCAACGTTCTATGAAGCCTCCAGCCGGAAGTGTGAAGGGAGAGAGAGATCCAGTTTCCCCATGAGTGTCTGCCCCGCCCTCTCTGTAACACAAACAGTCAGTGAAGGAAAACACAGCAAAGCAGTGAAGGACTCAGAGGGGGGAGGGGAGAGAGGGCAGAGGGCAGGGACACACACACTCCCACATGCACACAGAAGAAAACCTTGCTAGCCCCCGTTTCATTTGCATCAGAAACGGGGCTTTTTTACTGAAGGACTCAGAGGGGGGAGGGGAGAGAGGGCAGAGGGCAGGGACACACACACTCCCACATGCACACAGAAGAAAACCTTGCTAGCCCCCGTTTCATTTGCATCAGAAACGGGGCTTTTTTACTGAAGGACTCAGAGGGGAAGGGAGAGAGGGCAGAGGGCAGGGACACACACACTCCCACATGCACACAGAAGAAAACCTTGCTAGCCCCCGTTTCATTTGCATCAGAGACGGGGCTTTTTTACTAGTATATATATAAAGTTATCCTTGCTGTACCTGTGTTGGCATGTGTATGGATAACTAATACAGATAACGGCTGAATATTGTTGCTAACCACGTAAGTTTTTGCTGCACCACTATAATATCCCCGATCTCTCTTAATTTAAATCATATACATTTTGGCCATCTAATGAATTTCATGGCCAAAATGTATACATCCTGTGCCAGGTTCTATATAAGGCGTGTTAAAGGTAGGTATGTCGGAATAATGTGCGTAGCGCTATCCTACAGGCTGCATCTACAGTAAGATGCAGTTTACAGAAGAGTGCGTAGGGTCAGCCATTTACGCCACTGAAAACCTGATGTAAATACTCACACCTAAATGTACGTGCCTTCCCCCAAATTCTATAACAACGCGTGTAAATGTGATTGACGCCCCGACACACCTACACTGCTCCCCCTTTTCAGCTACACATGTTGCAATTTACGCACGCCTCTTTTTAGAATACGCCTAAAAAGAAGCGTGCGTGCATTCCAATTATTGCCAATCGGTGATGATAATTGCTTCTTATCAGCCAATTGTCTTCACTAATTGGCTCATTATTCAATTGAGTAGCACACGTAAATTGGCTGCGCACACAATTTTATGCACGCTACTCGCTGTGCCTTGTATAGAATCTGACCCTTTGTAGACTGTAAAAGAGAGATGAAATCAAGCCTTCAACGGCCCTTCCGGAAACAAGAAATGAGGGCAGGACCAGAGGCAGAGCTGAGACACATGCGAAGGCAGTTTGAAGCGCCGCTCGCCTTCACTGTGGACGCCGCACCCCAAGGTATGAATTTTTAAAATACAGCCAGCACTTAGGAAGGCGAGAGGCTGCCGGAGGACAGGTCGTGCTTGGAGGGCAGAGAAAGAGAGGGAGGGAAGAACGGGGGCTGGCAACTATACAGAGTTCTCTCGAGGGCGGGGCAATTATGAACCATACACGGCTTCACGGCTTCACTGCCATGCTGCCATGGTGTCAGCTTCAGAACGTTGGAGGTGCGAATTATTATAGTAGATATGTTCCACCTTTGCTTATGCCCTATGCTCTCTATTAAAATGTTTTATTGTGTTGACATTGTCATGTAACATAGTAACATAGTAGATGACGGCAGAAAAAGACCTGCACGGTCCATCCAGTCTGCCCAACAAGATAAACTCATATGTGCTACTTTTTGTGTATGCCCTACCTTGATTTGTACCTGTCCTCTTCAGGGCACAGACCGTATAAGTCTGCCCAGCACTATCCCCGCCTCCCAACCACCAGCCCCGCCTCCCAACCACCGGCTCTGGCACAGACCGTATAAGTCTGCCCAGCACTATCCCTGCCTCCCAACCACCAGCCCCGCCTCCCAACCACCGGCTCTGCCACCCAATGTACTCAAACAAATGTGGTCTCAAATATCTAAGGAACTCTATGTAACAATCATCTTCACAAAAAGTTCTCCTTTCATTCAATGTTGAATATAATATGAATATTTTTAAGGATAGAGTCCAGCTATTTGTTGTATCACACCTAATATCTTCATCTGGCCATTTTCAAACTTATATATAAAATCTTTTGGTAAATATGGACGTTTGCTTTTTGGAAAAAATTGCATTTCTGTTAATTTTACCAGTATTTTACCAGTATTTTCAGTCAAGGTGACTGTGTGATTGGGGCGGGGCTCGGGACAGGCTGGGAATGGGCTGGGGCAGGGCATCATTTCATTTTTTGTGTCCTTTTTTTTTTTTGTCTCCGCAAATATGATAACCCTATCTATTAGCCAAAATAGATTCCTTAAAGCCTAAAGGGATATTTCAACAACTTCTCAAAAGAATACTTAACAAGAAGCAGCCAGAAAATAAACAAAAACAAGAAGAAGAAACAGAGTATTTACTTACAAAACAGTAAGACTCTACACTCACAGTACAGGCTGTCATCAGCATATAATTAGCCATGTCACATTTGACAAGCTGTGTTTATATTTTAAGATCCAGGTCAAAGGTTACTTGTTCCGAAAACAATTATTAAAAAAATTGCTGTCAAACATAAGTAAAAAAATTACATAAATGGTCATTCCAGACTAAAATCAAATTAAAAAATAGCTAGAACATATGTTAAGCATAAATGAACAAGCCCAAAGGCATCGATGAACATAAAAACATAAAATGTGGATCAAAAAAAGTTGTAAAAAGCTGCAGCCAACAGAATCACTGCTTAACAGTTACAAAAAAATTAAAAACTTATGTGTTCCAAGATGCTATAACATTTGCGTTCCAATGATGCAAAAGACGTCATTGGAACACAAATGACATCGCTGGACCCCACAATAATGTTAAGCACTTGTAAAAATATGATATACACCTTTCAATGGGCTGAAAAAGTCATAAAGAGATGGAGATAAAGCATAAAATCGTTCTGGTCAGCTCTCTGGGTCAGGAACTCAGGTTAAGTCTTTCCTTTTCCATATAGGAGGCAGGACACTAGTGTATTCTATAAAAGTTTAACTAACAAACTTAGATAAATTCTTCAGCATAGGCTTCTAACTTTAACCACTAATGTAACCCACCTCCTTGCACAACATAATTCAAAGTACAATTCAAAACAGCCAATAAAGCTCCCCAATCTCAGCTATTTTAACCTAGGCTACAGTCCTTGGGCTTTAAGTTGCCATTTATCTTCCCTACTTCTGACAGCAGTTCTTGTCTGGTTTTGCATGTGCTCTTAGTGCTAATCTGACAGGTTGCCAACTGGTTGGTTTTCAGTAGCTAGGCTAGCTGCCAGCAGACACCTAAAACTGGCCATAGAAAAGCTATTTTTTTCTGCAGCATTAACTCTTTGCCTCGTGGTCGACACCTCTTTCTCCTTCCTCCTCCCACTTGCAAATTCGGCATCTTTCCCTTCCCTCTATCCTGTGGGTCAAACGTTTTTTCTCTCTGTCTTCCCCCCCCCCCCCCCCCTCAAACCTGGTCCTCCAAGTGACTTGTTGGCTGGCCTCAGGATCTTCCTTCTTCTGCATCCTGTTCCCTTGACACAACTTTCTGTGATTGGGTGCAGCAAAGGAAAGCATCCAAAGCCAGTCAGAAACAGCATCTCTTCATTGCTACCACTGATGGTCAGTCACTCAATGAATTTGGATGACTGTGGGGTGAGGGAGAAGAGAGAGAGATGCCAAGCCCACAGAAGGTGGAGGGGGAGGGGGAGGGGAGAGAAATGCCAAACCCATGGAGGAAGAGAAAGAGATGCCAGACCCACAGAGGGTGGGGGGAAGGAGACAGAGAGCTGCCAGAGCCATTGAGGAAAGAGTAAGAGGGAGAGATGACAGACCTGTGGGATGCGGCGGGGAGTGGGATAGGGGAAAGTGAGATGCCAAACCTATGGGATGGGGGAAGAGGGAGAGATGCTAGACCCACGATGAGAGGAGGGGAAGCGAAGGGAGAGATTCTAGCACATGGTGAAGGGGGGGAAGAGATGCCAGACCTATGGGGGAGGGAAAGAACAGAGGGGGGTAGGAAATTTTGAACTGAGAGGGGAGGGGGAAAGGGGAAAGAGACGCTGAATCCAGGGTGGGGGGCAGGGAGGGAAGAGAGAGATGGAGATACTGGACTGAGAAGTATGATGGGGGAGATATGCTGGACTTACAAGGGGAGGGAGAGAGAGAGATTGGACCAGGACTGTGGGAAGATAGAAGAATATAAGCTAGACCAATAGAGGGAGGGAGGAAGGGAACGCAGGGAGAGATATTAGCCCTGGGATGTTGGATGCAGGAGGAAGGGAAGAGAGAGGGGATAAACTGAACAAGGGGAGGGACCAGAACACAGAGAAAACATCCTAGGCATAGAGGAAGTATAGGGACAGGGACACAGAGGGGTAATGCTGGACACAGGGGAAAAGATAGGGACACAGAGAGGGCAGAAGCTGAACAGGACGTATAGAGGAGATGCAGGACAGGACATTTTCCTGTATTTCTGTGAGGTATTCTGCTGGTAGTTTCTCTGTAGGGATCTGTAGCAGTCTGACTTGTTTTGATTTTTGAGCAGGGAAAGAGTGCTCTATTATAGGTAGGGTTGTTGGTTATTTGAGTCATGGACCATAAGAGCCAACTTTTCAAAATGATTGGCAGTGCAAACCCAATGGAAATCACCCCTCCCTGGAAACAATCAAGGGGTTTGGTAAATATTGGGGATGCTCAAGTACCCTCAGAGCTGGCACCTATGTCCTGTTCATTAAATACTGCTTTATTATGACAGGTTTTCTATATAGTTTTGCAGGGTTTGGTTACTGGAACTCTGTTTCTGTTATGTAAAGTTTGTGATATAATCATAGAATGTACGTACTGTACACGTGACAGTTTTTTTCTTCTGAGATGCAACCCTAGTGTGGATAGTTGGTTGTAGAGGGGTGGGGGGTACAACAGTAGGTGTAGCTATGGACTAGGAGGCAGTTGGGTCATGGGGGCAGGACAAGAGAGGCGCATGAGTGGGGCAGGATCAGGGCAGGTGTTGGGTTTTTCTTTGACACAAAGTTGGCAACCCTAGTCAAAAGAATACTTCACCATGGGTTCCTGTCACGGTCTCAGGGTCTAAACAAACTAACTATCTCAGACTCAGGAACAACATAAGCCCTTGGGCTGCTGTCGATGAGCGGCAGCAGCGGGTAAAACCCTCCAACCAGGGCTGGACTAACAGGACTGGAACAAACTAGAAGTGCAATAAGCACACAGACAGAAACAGACCAAAAGTGCACAGAACACACAGGCTGAACTAAGACACACACCAGGACTGGACTAGACAGGGGACACAGAGACAGAACGAACTAAAGCCAGAAGATAGGACACTCAATCGGGCTGCGAGGCCGACATGGAACCGATGCACACAGAGCCCTCTCATGCGGGCCGCAAGGCCGAACGGGAACCTAAACACAACAGCAGAAGGAAGAAGAAATAAGGTAGAGCTCTAGGCAAAGCAGACTAAGCAGAGCTCTAGACTGGGCCACATGGCCACACAAACACACAACAGAACAAACAGGCAATACCCAAGGCAGAAATGCTAACCCAGCACACCGACAGACAGATAAGAACCAAGGCAGAAGTGCCATACAGGCACACAAACTAGTAAACAGGGCAGAAGTGCTAACCTAGCACCCCAACTGGGAGACAGAAGTGCTAACAAGCACACTGACAAATCGGGAGACCTTTGGCTTTGCAAGGGCCCTGAATGAATGCCCTCAGCTTCCTTATGAGGGCCTTCACTGATGCTGTCACAACTGTAGGAAAGAGACTTGAAACACACTGAGTACCAAAGTGAGGCTTGTAACACACAGGAAGTGGGAGCACTACAGGAACAAGGCTTGGAACACACAGGAAGTGGCAGCAGAGGCAACAATGCAAAGGAAAGAACAAACTGGAGCCACCTCTGAAGCTGACCACCGGAAGACAAGGTGAGACTGAAAAGTGGAGTCACGACCACAGTCATGACAGTTCCTGGTCAGTAACTTTTCCAGCCAACCTACAGCCCTTTGGCACAACTTTAAGCCCGCATATATTTCTAATGGCAATGAGGCTCCCTCTTTGATTTTGTCTGTATTTCCCCAGCAGAGACTTCCTGCCAAGGTATTTTCAACTATTAAGTTGATGCTTCCCTATGGCTTCCAATTAGGCCCTTGCACAGCAAATACATCACCAGAGATGCCAAGTTACCCAGTTCCAGGCTGGAGACTTTTTGTCCAGTCCTGATTTTGAACTTACATCCCAAAGTACTATGGGATTTGTAGTGCCTGATTCTGCCCATTGAAATAAGTGCTGTAACTCGCATAATACACCATGACAGGGTGGTCAGAAATCCAAAATCCCTAGCCTAGAACTGGGTAACTTGGCATCTCTGCACTGCCCATCATCCCATCCATCAAACTCATACGTCACTTCAGGGTCTGACCGTTAAGTCCCAATTGCATTCACTGCTTTCTATCCTCCTCTTGGTTCTCCTATAAACCCTTTGTCTTTTGACTCATTCCAGCAGCTTTCAAAATTGGTTCTAGGATGGTGTTTAACTGCTTTCACCAGTGCTCTGCCTTCCAGCTACTTCTTAACTATATCTTGCAGACTGTCTTTCTCCAACATCAGTTTAGTTCCATCCAGTTTAGGACTCTCCAGGACAGGGGCGTAGCCAGACACCCAATTTTGGGTGGGCCTGGGCCCAAGATGGGTGGGCAGAAGAACTCCGCCCTTTCCCACAAGTGATTTGGTCTCTCCCTCTCTCTCCTGCATGCCATATGGTCTCTCAAACATCCCCCTCCCCCCATACCTTTTAAATAGCAGATTTTCACTGGCAGCAAGTAATACACACTGCTCATGTTGGTTCCACAGCCTTCCCTCTGATGCAACTTCCTGTTTACGCATAGGCGGGAATACATCAGAGGGAAGGCTGGTATGCAGGAAGGACAGGAATTTTCAGCTGGTGGGGCTTGGGAATCCCTGCCAGACACTTCATTGGTGTACTGCTACTGGGTGGGCCTGAGCCCAAAGTAGGTGGGCCTGGGCCCACCCAGGCCCACCCTTGGCTACGCCACTGCTCCAGGACAGTGGTGTAGCCACAGGTGGGCCCAAGTAGGCAGGGCCCACCCACTTTGGGTTCAGGCCCACCCAGCAGAGTGGTACATTGTTGGTGTTGCTGATGGGGATTCCCAAGTTCCATCAGCTAAAGAGGTCCTCTACGGACCCCCCCCCCCCCACCGCGGGTTTTCTGCGCTTTCAGCCAC
The DNA here is from genome assembly GCF_901765095.1 of Microcaecilia unicolor. Lineage (NCBI taxonomy): Eukaryota > Metazoa > Chordata > Amphibia > Gymnophiona > Siphonopidae > Microcaecilia > Microcaecilia unicolor. The sequence continues at coordinate 16,727,840 of NC_044037.1, forward strand.
TGATGTTGGCACCCTTGTGCTGAGCATGCATGTGGGGGTGCCACACCACAGTTGGAAGAGCATCACCAACTTTCCTGCTGTTCAGATGGCCCGGGGGGGGAGGGGGTGGTTCTGCAGAGGACCTCTTCAGCTGGTGGAGCTTGAGGAACCCTGCCAGCCAAGGTATTAGTTTTAATGTGAGGGAGGGGCAAGGGAGGGGGCAGAGAGAGGAGCATCCAGAATTACACTTCTGGCTAGCTACTGCTTCTGAACTACATCTCCCAGCATTACCTTGAGCTCACTTGCCTTTGGATCTCTCATGTATTCTCCTGAGCTGAGTAATTGTACAATTGGTGACAAGCTGCTGTGTGACATATATCCAAATACGTCTAAGAGAATATATGATAAATTATAAGGTCAACTGCTAGTGTTCATCCATCACCAGTTTCATGATATCCATCTGTTTTTTGTTTGGAAGTTTACAGTCCTTTGTAGACATTTGTATTTCTTGCTGCAGGCGGTGTACAAACTCAGAGCTACCTGTTGCAGGAGATTCTGGGAGTTTCAGGAATGTTCCGAGTCACCCCAGCTTAAGAACATAAGAATTTCCACACTGGGATGGACGAAAGGTCCATCAAGCCCTGTATCCTGTTTGTAATGGTGGCCAATCCAGATCATAAGTGCCAGGCAACATGATCTTTTCTCGGGGTGATTCTGAAAGTTTTAATATCTTGCAGCCACCTCCTTTGTCATCCAGTGGCAGTGCCATAGAGTACAGAATCTATGTGCAAGTGTCAGTCCACTGAGCCAGGATTTTAACACTGTGCCTGTCCTCACCCACACCTCCTAGGCAGTAGTATTAGAATAGCTAACACTGCTGCCTGCAAGATGAGTAATTAAGGGGGTCTTTTACTAAAGCTTAGCTTGAGTGATCTGAAGCAAGGCCCATAGGAATAAAATTACTACTACTACTACTATTTAGCATTTCTATAGCACTACAAGGCGTACGCAGCACTGCACAAACATAGAAGAAAGACAGTCCCTGCTCAAAGAGCTTACAATCTAATAGACAAAAAATAAAGTAAGTAAATCAAATCAATTAATGTGTACAGGAAGGAGGAGAGGAGGGTAGGTGGAGGCGAGTGGTTATGAGTCAAAAGCAATGTTAAAGAGGTGGGCTTTCAATCTAGATTTAAAGGTGGCCAAGGATGGGGCAAGACGTAGGGGCTCAGGAAGTTTATTCCAGGCGTAGGGTGCAGCGAGACAGAAGGCGCGAAGTCTGGAGTTGGCAGTAGTAGAGAAGGGGACAGATAAGAAGGATTTATCCATGGAGCGGAGTGCACGGGAAGTGGTGTAGGGAAGGACGAGTGTGGAGAGATACTGGGGAGCAGCAGAGTGAATACATTTATAGGTTAGTAGAAGAAGTTTGAACAGGATGCGAAAACGGATAGGGAGCCAGTGAAGGGACTTGAGGAGAGGGGTAGTATGAGTAAAGCGACCCTGGCGGAAGATGAGACGGGCAGCAGAGTTTTGAACCGACTGGAGAGGGGAGACGTGACTAAGTGGGAGGCCAGCAAGAAGCAGATGGGCCCTGCTGCAGATAACTCGAGCTAAGCTTTAGTAAAAAAAAACGCCTAAATTATTTTGGGGTACAAAAGTGGTATCAGTTTGTTTTCCCCAGTCATCCATCAATGTTTGACTGAACTTTTTCTCCGGTGTCTTGATTTGTTTACTACTAAAAAAAAAGCCTGTTTCTCATTGAAATGAAACGGGCACTAGCAAGGTAATCACCTTCTGTCATTAATGTTTTTAAGGGAAGTTCCAGCGTCTCCCCTCCCTCCCAGTTCCAGGGTCCCCCCTCTCTCCCTCCCTCCCAGTTCCAGGGTCATCGTCCCTCCCTCCCTGGAATTGGGAGGGAGGGGGGACAGAGTTCCTTTGAGGGCGGGGCAACAGAGTTCCCTCGAGGGCGGGGCAGTGATCGCAAGTGCGATTATGAACCCTACGAACACTACACGGCTTCACTGCCACGCTGCCACGGAGTCAGCTTCAGAACGTTGCAGGTGCAAATTATTATATTAGAATTGGGATGTCTTGCACACACAAGTATTTTCAAAGATCTGACTGACCAAAGACTTACCCATTCTGTGCCCAGGCACCAACTCTGTCTAAGACATTCCATTTATCGGAGACTGGATTGTTAGAAGACTGGTGTGTGCGTCCGCTGCAGTTATATTTCATTTTTGGAACAGCAATACATTTGCAATTTTGGCTTTAGTGCTCATTGATTTGAAGCCCTTTAATGTCAGGCGTTAATGCCAAAGGAGATGGCAGAGTTAAAAATTTTACCCAGCATTTGTAGCATAGGAGCTGACTTTGTGGGTGCTTGAGCACCCCAATATTGAGAAAATTCCATGTTTGTGTCCAAGGAAGAGTTATTTCCACTGGGCTTAGCACCCCCAATAATTTTGAAAAGTTGTCTCCTATGGTTTGTAGCAGGAAGTTTTGAAGCTTGCACAGTGGCGTTCGCTTGATCAAATCGTTGGGGACATTTTTTGGACACTATGGACAGCCTTCATGAAAGATAAGTTGTTATTGTGTGCGTGCATTTGGTTTGAAGGTGAATGCATTGCAGTGTGGTGATGCATTAAGCCAACTTTTAACAAAGAGTCTTAGGATATTGAGGATTTTAATGTCATTTAAGTTATGATATTTGTTTGGCAATAAAAGATTAATATTATTACAGTAATTACAGTTGTTGTTGTCTAAACACTGGGTGCAGTGTGCCGGGAATTGGAATGTGTCATTACATTTCTGTTCACACCTCAGAAAAACTGAACTTCTTTCAGTGTTACAGGGCAGCTGATGACATTTCAGATGTGCTGTCAACAACCCTTTCAGAAGCGGGATCTCATCAAGGATACTGGCACTGGATATCCGGCTGTTTAGTGGTACCTAGAAGTTCTCTGGGTACAACTGATATTCAGTGCATAAGTACATAAGTATTGCCATACTGGGAAAGACCAAAGGTCCATCAAGCCCAGCATCCTGTTTCCAACAGTGGCCAATCCAGGTCACAAATACCTGGCAAGATCCTAAAAAAGTACAAAACATTTTATACTGATTATCCCAGAAATAGTGGATTTTCCCCAAGTCCATTTAATAATGGTCTATGGACTTTTCCTTTAGGAAGCCGGCCAAATCTTTTTTAAAACTCCGCTAAGCTAACCACCTTTACCACATTCTCTGGCAACGAATTCCAGAGTTTAATTACACGTTGAGTGAAGAAAAATTTTCTTTGACTTGTCTTAAATTTACTACATTGTAGCTTCATCGCGTGCCCTCTAGTCCTAGTATTTTTGGAAAGCGTAAATAGATGCTTCACATCTACCCGTTCAACTCCACTCATTATTTTATAGACCTCTATCACATCTCCCCTCAGCCGCCTTAGCCTTTCCTCATAGGGAAGTCATCCCATCCCCTTTATCGTTTTCATCGCCCTTCTCTGCACCTTTTCTAATTCCACTATATCTTTCTTGAGATGTGGCGACCAGAACTGAACACAATATTCGAGGTGCGGTCGCACCATGGAGCGATACAAAGGCATTATAACATCCTCATTTTTGTTTTCCATTCCTTTCCTAGTAATACCTAACATTCTATTTGCTTTCTTAGCCGCAGCAGCACACTGAGCATTTTCCAATGCTTTGCTACAAACTCATGCTACCATGCCATTTCGTGTTTCTGTCATTGCTGGGGCACCATCTGTTCTTATAGGTGCATAACTTCTGCCATAGCAAATCAAACCTTTGAGTAGCAGCAAATACTGCTTCAAAGAGGACAGATCCCTTTGTTGTTCTTCCAAGGCTGCTTACAAGGAGCTCCTCTGTGACACAGAATTCCTCATCCATGCCAAGCACAAAATGAAGATGCTGAACAGCATCAGTGCTGTGGTGCTTTCTCTGTTTTCATCACACTAGAATTAGGGGCCCTTTTACAAAGCTGCAGTAGCGTCCCTAGCTGCGTCAAAAATCAGCTGGCTGTAAACGCTGAGATGTACATATGAATATAATGAGCTCAGTGGCGTAGCAAGGGCGGAGCGGTGGGGGCGGTCCGCCCCGGGTGCACGCTGCAGAGAGCAGTCGCGCGCCTGTCGTCTCCACTGGTTTCCTGCTCCCTCTGCCCCGAAACAGGTTACTTCCTGTTCCGGGGCAGAGAGAGCAGGGAGCCAGTGGAGCTGACAGGCACACGGCTGCTCTCTGCACCCGGGGGGGGGGGGGGGGGTGGGACTTGATGCGCCAGGGAGGGGGTGTCATTGCGCCAGGGGGTCTTGCTGCACCCTGGGGGGATGGACGCCGCTGCACCTGGGGGGGGGGTGCGCAGCGGCGATCCACCCCGGGTGGCAGCCGACCTAGGATCGCCACTGAATGGGCGTCTCAGCGTTTACCACCAGCTGACCCCTACTGCGAGCCAAAAACGCTATCGCAGCTTTGTAAACGACCCCCTTTGGGCCCCTTTTACTAAGCGGCAGTAAACCCAACGCTGGCCTACTGCTCGCTAAATAGGGAGTAACTCCTGTCTACTGCAACAGCCCAGTGGTACTTGCCACCTCCAGCGCACCATCACATCCAGCGCTACAAAAATATACTTATTTTTGTACCGCCGGAGTGTACCCAGCGATGATAATCAGGCAGTGCTACTTTTTTGTTTTCTGACCTTCCTAGCTCGGCATGTACTTTTCTGGCGTCAGGTAACAATTCTACGTCTTTTAGCTTGACAGTGGTGGTGAGTTGCCTTGAGACTCCCAATAAAGCACAAGTTAATTCCCACGTTGTTTAGATCTACTAAATGCCTCCTTTTTTCCCCAATAATTTGGCTATCGAGAACAAATGATTGTGCCTGACACTCATAGCTAATCGGGCATAGTTAAAGCTGTATTATTTATGGTCTAACATGCCTGGTTATTTATACCCCACATTATCCCCATAGACATGCAGGCTCAATGCGGGTTACAGATGCATTTTTAGTGCCTTGTGAAAGGTAAGGTGAGATATATATATATATTTTTTGTTACATTTGTACCCCGCGCTTTCCCACTCATGGCCGGCTCAATGCGGCAGGCAATGGAGGGTTAAGTGGGCCCTGCTGTGCTGGGAATCGAACTCAGTTCCTCAGTTCCCCAGGACCAAAGTCCACCACCCTAACCACTAGGCCACTCCTCCACTGTTGCTACTATTTGAGATTCTACATGGAATGTTGCTATTCCACTAGCAACATTCCATGTAGAAGTCGGCCCTTGCAGATCACCAATGTGGCCGCGCAGGCTTCTGCTTCTGTGAGTCTGACGTCCTGCACGTACGTGCAGGACGTCAGACTCACAGAAACAGAAGCCTGCGCAGCCTTCTACATGGAATGTTGCTAGTGGAATAGCAACATTCCATGTAGAATCTCCAATAGTAGCAACATTCCATGTAGAATCTCCAATAGTATCTATTTTATTTTTGTTACATTTGTACTCCGCGCTTTCTCACTCATGGCAGGCTCAATGCGGCTTACATGGGGCAATGGAGGGTTAAGTGACTTGCCCAGAGTCAGAAGGAGCTGCCTGTGCCTGAAGTGGGAATCGAACTCAGTTCCTCAGTTCCCCAGGACCAAAGTCCACCACCCTAACCACTAGGCCACTCCTCCACTGTTGCTACTATTTGAGATTCTACATGGAATGTTGCTATTCCACTAGCAACATTCCATGTAGAAGTCGGCCCTTGCAGATCACCAATGTGGCCGCGCAGGCTTCTGCTTCTGTGAGTCTGACATCCTGCATGTACGTGCAGGACGTCAGACTCACAGAAACAGAAGCCTGCGCAGCCTTCTACATGGAATGTTGCTAGTGGGATAGCAACATTCCATGTAGAATCTCCAATAGTAGCAACATTCCATGTAGAATCTCCAATAGTATCTATTTTATTTTTGTTACATTTGTACCCTGCGCTTTCCCACTCATGGCAGGCTCAATGCGGCTTACATGGGGCAATGGAGGTTTAAGTGACTTGCCCAGAGTCACAAGGAGCTGCCTGTGCCTGAAGTGGGAATCGAACTCAGTTCCTCAGTTCCCCAGGACCAAAGTCCACCACCCTAACCACTAAGCCACTCCTCTGTTTACCAAAGCATTTCTCCGGGAACAATATAGGATTATCCAGTGGCGTTCCTAGGGGGGGGGGGCGGTGGGTGCGGACCGCCCTGGGTGCACAGCGCCGGGGAGGGGAGGGGGAGGTGCCACGCGCGCCTGTCCTCCATTGTTCCATGCTTCTTCTCTGCCCCGGAACAGGAAGTAACCTGTTCCGGGGCAGAGAAGAAGCATGGAACAACGGAGGACAGGCGCGCGTGGCACCTCCCCTGGCGACGTGCACCCGGCGGGGGGGGGGGTTCCTTCGCGGGGGTGTCCTTTCGCCGAGGGGGCGGTCCATGCTGCATCGGGGGGGGGGCGGGGCGCATCGGCAATCCGCCCCGGGTGCCAGCCCCCCTAGGAACGCCACTGGGACTATCGCCTCTGCCAGCTGGCATACATGGATCCTGTTTAGTCCTATTCGTTTGTACTGTTATATGTAAAGTATCTTTTCTTTCTTGCCCTTCTACTCTACTATTCTCATTTGTATCTGATATCACCCGGAGTTCTCTCTCTCTCTCTCTCCGGTTTATGTAAGCCACATTGAGCCTGCATGTCTGTGGGGATAATGTGGGGTATAAATACATTAATAAATAAATAACCAGGCATTGAATACTGGATCAGTGGCATACAGGGCTGGTCTTAGGCATTCAGGGACCCAGGGCAGAAACTGGGGAGGGGCCCTGAAAGCTGATCTTCACCTTGTGCCTTCTTCAGCTTGAGGCAGGCTTGGGGCCCCCTATGGTATGCGGGCCCAGGGCAATTGTCCTGCTTGCCACCCCTTAATGCTGGCCTTGGTGGCATAGCCATGGGTAGGACCCAGGGCCCACCCATTTTAGGTTCAAGCCCACCCAAAATTTCTTCTTCCTTAGCCGCAGCCCCCCCCACATGCATGCGTAGTTTTCACTTGCGCAAAATTGAGCATACATGAAAGCCGAAGGCTGGCAGCAGCGGCTAGAGGACAGTGCCGGCAGCTGCCCAAGATGTAACTTCTTTCAGCGGGGAGGAGGTCTTCAGCAGGTGTGGCTTGGGGATTCCCACCAGCCAGCACAGGTATTTCATTTAATGGGTGAAAATTAAATTTGGGCTTTGCTTTAGTTGGGGGGGGGGGGGGGGGGGGGGGGGGCAGAAATGAAAGAAATGAAATTTTTGGCCCACCCACTTTGATCTCAGGCCTGCCCTAAATCAGCTGTCTGGCTTCACCACTGGATATCTTCCAGGGCCACCCATACTCATAGTAACATATAGTAACATAGTAGATGATGGCAGAAAAAGACCTGCACGGTCCATCCAGTCTGCCCAACAAGATAAACTCATATGCGCTACTTTATATGTATACCTGACCTTGATTTGTATCTACCATTTTCAGGGCACAGACCATAGAAGTCTGCCCTGTACTAGCCCCGCCTCCCACCACCGGCTCTGCCACCCAATCTCTGCTAAGCTCCTGAGGATCCATTCCTTCTGAACAGGATTCCTTTATGTTTATCCCATGCATTTTTGAATTCCGTTACCGTTTTCATCTCCACCACCTCCCATGGGAGGGCATTCCAAGTATCCACCACTCTCTCCGTGAAAAAATACTTCCTGACATTTTTCCTGAGTCTGCCCCCCTTCAACCTCAATTCATGTCCTCTAGTTCTACCGCCTTCCCGTCTCTGGAACAGGTTCGTTTGCAGATTAATACCTTTCAAATATTTGAACGTCTGTATCATGTGCTGCCCAACTGGGATGGTGCTGTATAATCAGTGCCTAATGTTCAGCAGCACTGTCTGGTTAAATACTGTTGAATATTAGTGATTGAAATGGCCAGCGCAATTTAATTAGGAGGAAGCCTCTCCTGAGCAGTTAAATCATTTTGAATATCAACCCCTTAGTTTTGGTTGAACTGAATATGTCAGCCAGGGCCGCCAAGACACAGAGTTGGGCCCGGAGAAAGGCCACCGCCCCCCACTCGGAATTCAGCCGCTGCCACCCCCACTCGGAATTCAGTTGCTGCCCCTGCCCCCTACTTTCCTGCATCAGTGCGTCTACTCCTGTCCAGCCTTCAAGGGGGGCCCGGTGCCGGGGTCTGCCTCTCTTCTGCTCCTGTGTGCTGGGATCAGGTGTCACAAAACGCCTAGCCACCCACCTGGGATTACCTCACAGTCACCTAGAGGGTCTATCCCCAGCACAGCTCAGATACTCCTGCACCTGCCGCTTGTGCTCTACACTAGCACCCTCCTCCCACCAACTGGGTGACAACCGCCTCTGTGTGAGTCTCCCGCTCTCCAATTATCCCCAGTGATTTCTAGGTTACTGGATCCACACTAGCAGTGGTCACACAGATCCCAGAAAGCACTCACAGACCCAACACACAAACCACCAGGATTCTTTATCAGTCCAGACAGGCAGAACGAACAAACAATTGCGTTTATTTTCATAGAAATATTGAACAGTGGAACAAAAATGTGCAAATAGCAAACAGTAACAAATAACTGAAATATGGATCAATTAGAAAACTAACTAAACATCTATATACTGTCTAAACAGTACCTAGGAAGATCAGGACATATAATTGTTTACACAGTCTTAGCAAAGAGATCTGTCTCCCTCTTCTTCCAGGCTAAGACTGAAGCAACAGTCAGCATCTGCTGGGTAATTTCAAAACTCCAGGCCAATCAGAGCCCAGAATATTAAAGTTTCAAATAAAAACTGGTTACATCACACAGGCACTTCCTATTATCTGTGTGGCAAATGAAAGAAAGAAGTCAGTCCCCTGTAACAACTTTAAGCATAAACATGCACCATCTGTTGGCCAAACAGGAGAAATACACTTCAGACATATTTAAGACAGGAAAATAAGTACATAAGTATTGTCATACTGGGACAGACCAAAGGTCTGACAGACCAAAGGTCCATCAAGCCCAGCATCCTGTTACCAACAGTGGCCAATCCAGGTCACAAATACCTGGCAAGATCCCAAAAAAGCTCAATACATTTTATGCTGCTTATCCCAGAAATAAGCAGTGGATTTTCCCCAAGTCAATTTAATAAATCCAATACATTTTACAGGCTTAAAACACAATGTTTCTTCACACCGGGTTATCGCGTTAACGCAGTCAACCGGGTCCCGACAGGAGCAGGATAGAGACAGACCCTAGCGTCAGGTTCACTTTCAAGTCTGGTTTTGCCCTCCCCCCACCCCTTGGTAGCCTTGTTAGGAATCTCAAGGTGAAGCATCCTGATATCTTTACTGGTTTACAGTTTAGGAGGAATGAATTTCTGTTGTTATTTCTCTGGTGTTGTACTGCTGGCAGAGTCCATCTTCTTGGGGTTTCCAGTTCAGTGGTTGACTGTGCAGTTCTGCTTCTAACAAACACACTGTCGGCCCCATATAGCACAGCTTGATATAGATGTTCGTACCTAAATCTACACTACCCATGATGCAAAGGACTCAAATATAAATCAACCTACGCATCCAGTTTTTCCTACATCAGCGCACAACTGTGGAACGCACTGCCAAAAGCCTTTGAAACTACGCACGTCCACTTACACTTCAGAACAACACTAAAAACTCACTTGTTTAAAAAGGCATACCCTACCGATCCAACATAAATGACTGATCCCTGCGACACATCACCACTAAAGATCGCAATGGACATTACACAACTCTTCTGCTCAGTGGCGTTCCTGGCCTGGATGGCACCCGGGGCGGAGCGCCGATGTGCCCCCCCCCCCGGGGGCAGCGCGCCCCCCCGCTAGATGACACCTCCCCCCCCTCCGGCGAAATGACACCCCCCCCCGGGTGCACGCCGCTGGGGGGGGGGGTGCCGCGGTGCACGCCTGCTCCTCCGCTAAACTTCGTTCGTTCGCTGCAGCTCCCTCTGCCCCGGAACAGGAAGTAACCTGTTCTGGGGCAGAGGGAGCTGTAGCGAACGAGCGAAGTTTAGTGAACTCGGAGGAGCAGGCGCGTGCCGCAGCACCCCCCAGCGGCGTGCACCCGGGGCGGACCGCCCCCACCTTGGTACACCACTGCTTCTGCTGAATGAGTCTTTTATGTGGTCCTACCTCATGGACCTATCCTAACACTACATCACCTTGTGTTTACCTCGGAGCCTGTAACACCTCTCCGGTGCTATGTAAGCCACATTGAGCCTGCAAATAGGTGGGAAAACATGGGATACAAATGTAATAAATAAATAAATAAATAAATAAAATGCAGGATCGTTTTTCTTACATCTTAGACTGTAGATCCCATATCAAATGGATTCATTTATAATGCAGCCAATCTTGGACCCCTTTGTCTGTGTTATATGAGGTCGTTTACTCTGTATTTGGTGAGGGGTCTATTCATATTTTGTATATGTGACCAACATGAGCATTTTGTGAGCATCTAGTTCCTATGTAGGGACGTGTAGCGGTCTGGCTTCTTCATAGGCACCCTGTATAAGGGGTTTGGGGAGACTTAGCCTCCCCAACAGCAAGCTTCCTCCCTTTTCCCAATGGGAGATGAGGTGTTTTCTAAGCACCTCTCGCCTGGACTACTGCAACTTACTCCTCACCGGCCTCCCACTTAGCCATCTATCCCCCCTTCAATCTGTTCAGAACTCTGCTGCACGTCTCATATTCCGCCAGAACCGATATACTCATATCACCCCTCTCCTCAGGTCACTTCACTGGCTTCTGATCAGATACCGCATTCAATTCAAGCTTCTCCTTCTTACCTACAAATGCACTCAGTCTGCTGCCCCTCACTATCTTTCTACCCTCATCTCCCCTTACGTTCCCGCCTGTAACCTCCGTTCACAGGATAAATCCCTCCTCTCGGTACCCTTCTCCACCACCGCCAACTCCAGGCTCCGCTCATTCTGCCTCGCCTCACCCTATGCTTGGAACAACCTTCCTGAACCCTTATGCCAAGCCCCCTCCCTGCCCGTCTTCAAGTCTTTGCTTAAAGCCCACCTCTTCAATGCTGCGTTCGGCACCTAACCCTTACCGTTCAGTGAATCCAGACTGCCCCAATTTGACTGCCCCTATCGGACCGACCGTTCACTTGTCTATTAGATTGTAAGCTCTTTGAGCAGGGACTGTCTCTCTTTGTTAAATTGTACAGCGCTGCGTAACCCTAGTAGCGCTCTAGAAATGTTTAGTAGTAGTAGTAGTAGTAGTAATATCTGCAGTACTGTCTTTCATTTATGTATTTATTGTATTTGTATCCCACATATTTGCAGGCTCTATGTGGCTTACATTGCTCCGTCGTGGTATCACCATGACTGAATAAACATATACAATTAGTATTTATATAAGAAACATGGGAAATATAGTGTATAATGTAACATGTATAGAGAGAACATTAATGGAATAACAGATGAAAACGGTACTGTACTAAAGTTCAGATGATGGATCATTATGGTATGTTTTGTGAAAGAGGTGGGTCTTCAAGGATTTCCGAAAGTTGATTAGATCATGCATTTTTTTTGTTCATAGCAGTTGGCAGTGCATTCCATAGCTGCGTGCCTATATAAGAAAAACTAGATGCATGTGTCAGTTTATATTGTAGTCCTTTACAGCTTGGGAAGTGGAGATTTAGGAATTTTAGGAGATTTAGATTCTGTGGCTGGTTGCAGGGTGCAAACTCCTCAGCGGTCACTCCACTCCTTAAGGACAGCTCTGCAGGTGAATAACGGTACCTTTTTGCTAGAAATGTATTTTTGCCTATTCGTTGGGGATATTCCTGAAATCTTGACCGCTAAGGTGTGGCCCACGGACTGCGTTGAGAATCCAGGCTACAATAGTTTAAAGCTGTTTTACATACATTGGTTTGTTCTAAAACCCCTGGCTTTTTGGCATCATTGGGGACCAGAACTCCACCAGCCTCCTTCCTAATCCCACCCCAGCCAAAACCTATGACTGCTTTTTCCTTCTCTCCTCGCTCTCAGGTGCTTCCTGTTCTCTCCCCTGGAGCCCCTTTAGATAATGTTGGCTGCTAAGGAACGTGGGCAGGATGTAGAGATTCAGGAAGGGTTGGGGGTTTGATTTTTAACTAACAGGCTCATTTTCAAAGCACTTAGCCTCCCAAAGTTCCATAGAAACCTATGGAACTTAGCCTCCCAAAGTGCTTTGAAAATATGCCTCCAAGTGTCAGGAGTGACACAGGTTATAAAGAGCATTGTTATAGTACCTTTTGATGTCGTGTACAGTGTAAATCCTCATCATTACCTGGAAACTCCAGGATTTTATTGAACTTGCCAGGCTGATAATCTCCCTGTGTCAGGGTATGAGATTTGCTGGGAATCAAACCTGTGTATCAGAGGCTGTAGACTTGTGGCAGAGCTGAAAAGACCACTTACCAAGGGGGGCCCGGCACCGCAGTCCCCGGTCTCACCGGGCCCCCTGCATTCAAATCACAGCGCCTCACCTCCGTGTGAAAGCGCAGCGGCAGATCGCCTCCCTTCGGGCCTTCCCTCCCTGTGTGCCGCCCACATCTGATGTAACTTCCTGTTTCCGCGAGGGAGGGACACAGGGAGGGAAGGCTCGAAGGGAGCCGATCTGCCGCTGCACTTTCACACAGAGGCGAGGCGCTGTGATTTGAATGCAGGGGGCCCAGGGCTGGGCAGGTGAAGACTGGGGACTGCGGCATGGTGACCTCGGGGGGGGGGGGGGGGGGATGGCGGCGGGGCCCTGGGCCCGGCCCAGTTTCTCAGTGGCCCTGCGCCCCCCCCCCTCTGAAGGAGCCCTTTGAACCAGCAAGATATGTGTGTAATCAGTGATCATATATAAAGAGAGTCAGGCAGACACACACCTGCTGGTAGGACAGTTCCTGGTGGGCCTTCCTTGTTTTCACTGCTACCCAGGTACCCTTTACTACCTAGTAGAAAGTTATATCCTTCTGTGTTTTGCTCCTAGTTCCTGCCTCATGCCTTGTTCCTGCTCCATACCTAGTTCCTGTGTCCTGCCTGCTCTGCTCCACCCAGGCCTGGGCCTAGGCTATTGCAGCTATGCTCCTACCCAGGGGGAGGTCTTGATATTAGCTGAAAGGAGGTAGCTGTGACTGAATCAACCCACACAGGCCAGAATGAGGTATTTGCAACTGCTGTTGTGACTGGCCCTGAATTGTCCTGAAGGAAGTAGATAAATGGGTCACATGGGCCACAGGATGGAAATAGGAAGTGGCAGCTGCTGAGTCAGCCCCCAGAAACTGTGGCAGTTGCAACTTCATCATGGGAAGGGACCACGGTTGCCAGATGGGCGGTTTTCCCGCCCAATTGGGCGGTTTTCCGCAACCCGCCGCGGGAAACTTTTGCCCGCGGCAGGTTGCGGTTTTTTGGGCTCGTTTTGTTTTTTTCTGTGCGGGTTTTGGGGCGGTTTTTCGGCTGGCGGGGGGTGGGGCTAATGGCGACAGAGGCGGGGGTTGTGACGTATTGGGCGGGGTTTGCTGACGTATTGGGCGGGGCGATGACGGGGGCGGGGCTGATGACAGAAGGGGTGGGGCTGATGACGGCGGGGGCGGGGGTGATGACGGAAGGGGCGAGGTTGATGACAGCGGGGGTGGGGTGATGATGGAAGGGGTGGGGTTGATGACGGCGGGGGTGGGGTGTGTGCGGTTTTTGGGCGGGTTTTGGGCGTTTTTGTGTGGGAATTTTTTTTTTTATTTGGCAACCCTGGAAGGGACAGGTCCTGGAGGAAAAGGGATTATGTAAGATTTAGGGTATGCAGGGGAAAATGTTTGTTTCATCTAGCTTTTGATTTGTTTACTATTTTTTTTCTATTTTGTTAGTTTTCATTTGTGCTCCTTTTTTTGTTTCTAAAATAATTTCACAAGGGGCATATGGGAGCCCTCAGGAGCTCCCTCAGCACATCACTATCTACTTCACTCCTCCTGTATACCACATATACAGCCCTTCTACTTACAAATCCACTCAGATCTCCCAGTACATATATACATATATCCCCTTTTGCTCCAGCCATGCTCCTTCTCCTTATCAAGATGGTTCCAATCTTCGTCAACTTTCAAGTTTGTCATGGTTAATGTTGTTTTTCTTTAGCAAAGGGTGAACCACTGCCCTTTTTAATGCTGTTGGTTGTTGCCCATTAGAAAAAGAGGCATTTGCGATTTATGCGGTGCCTTCTGTGAGGCTCATACTTGCCTGCTGCACTATCGAGGGAGCAGGTAGTTGGTCGAAGGCTCTCTCTCTGGGCATAGCCAGCCAGCCATCCAATTTGAGGGGGGGGGGGGGGGGGCGGGGCCTGGGATGGACTGAGGGAGCAACACATTCCCTTATCTCTTATTTGTCCTGTTTGTCTGTCCTAATTAGATTGTAAGCTCTGTCGAACAGGGACTGTCTCTTCATGTCCAGTGTACAGCGCTGCATATGTCTAGTAGCGCTATAGAAATGATAAGTAGTAGCTTTGGGATTCCGGAATCTTGCTACTCTTTAGGATTCCACACAGAATTTTGCTACTATGGGATTCCGGATTCTTGCTATTCTTTGGGATTCTGCATGGAATCTTGCTACTCTTTGTCCTAATTAGATTGTAAGCTCTGTCGAGCAGGGACTGTCTCTTCATGTTCAAGTGTACAGCGCTGCGTATGTCTAGTAGCGCTTTAGAAATAAGTAGTAGCACTCCCCCCCCCCCCCATGTGGGCATGCTAGGCATACCTTTGCTGGCAGGGATGCCGACCATCTTTCTCTTTTGATCTAGGCACAGAAAAAAAATGTTTTAATGCTCCCAGGTTAGTTTCAACCTAATTAATGTTTAATGTGGGATATAAATTTTATAAATAAATAGGTCGAAACTCTGGATGTTGAGCACCTGATTCTCATAGATGTCTGTTTTAGTGGCCCTTTACCAGGAGAAAAAAAAAAAAATCTCTGCACAAATACAACACGTGCTAGAGTGTCCCTATAACCAGCCCCTCCAAATGACTCATCAATTACAATTTATAACAAATTACTACTCTACCTATGATGAAGTTATTCCATTATTATACTTCCGCTGTGTACACCTGTATGCTGCACAAGCTGGCATATTTGAAAATCTAAGTGAAATTAAATAAAAATGCTACCAACATTAAGGAACGCAGCTCAAAGGACTGTTTGCTTTGTTTTGAATGTATGGGGATGACGTCTGCGCAGGAAAGGAGAAAAAGAGACAAACCCCTGTGGATTAAAATTTTTTTGACTTCACGCGTCTCCTGTTCTCAATCTAACCTCTTTGGGCTGCAGCCCTACACGCTCTGCTGCTGGTTCCCTTCCTCCTTCCGGGCCGGTACTGTGGCGGCCTGAAGGAACCACGAGCTGCACTCACTCTCCTCTGCAACTCTCACGCTTACGGCGGGCAAAAGAAAAAAACAGCATGAAACCGTGCACGGGGCCGTAGCCGCTGCCGGCTCCCTTCCTCCTCCCTGCCCTCAGGATGTAACTTCCTGTTCTGGAGCAAGAGGAGGAAGGGAGCCGGCAGCGGCACATACAGGGCTACGGCCCCGCGCACGGTTTCATGCTGTTTTTTGTTTTGCAACTACAAGGGTCGGAGAGGAGAAAAGCAAGTGAGATGCCGAAGAAAAAAATAACAAAAGGCTCTGGTGAACCAGTGCAAGCCGGCTCCAACACAACACTGGTCGAAGGTCTCTTAGGATTTTGTCAAGGCTCTTCTCTGTTATTGGGTTAAAAGTGTCCCATATGTCTCTGTCAGGAGGGGATGATTTTATGCTCTCCTGGTTAACTGATTGGAGGCTGGGTGGGATTGTCTGTAAATCCTAGCGGAGAATTTTAATTTTGTTGGCAAAGTATGCAGCAAAATCATTGCAGTTCAGTGCATTACATCTGTTCTTCACTCAGGTTTGACTGGTCTAACTTTATATGATATATTTTATTTTGAACAAGTTCATGCTTTCTAATTGGAATAGCAGTGTGGAGTGGCCTAGTGGCTAGAGCACCAGTCTTGCAATCCAGAGGTGCTGCTCCTTGTGATCTTGGGCAAGTCACTTAACCCTCCATTGTCTCAGGTACAAACTTAGATTGTGAGCCCTCCTGGGACAGAGAAATATCCAGAGAACCTGAATGTAACTCACCTTGAGCTACTACTGAAAAAGGTGTCAGCAAAATCTAAATGAATAAATAAAGATTCTAGAATTCTAAAGAACAACAAGATTCCATGCAGAATTTCAAAGTGTAGCAACATTCCATCTAGAACCCCAAAGAGTAACAAGATTCTTTGGGGTGGAGGAGTGGTCTAGTGGTTAGAGCACTGGTCTTGCAATCCAGAGGTGCTGCTCCTTGTGATCTTGGGCAAGTTACTTAACTTTCCATTGCCTCAGGTACAAACTTAGAGTGTGAGCCCTCCTGGGACAGAGAAATATCCAGAGTACCTGAATGTAACTCACCTTGAGCTACTACTGAAAAAGGTGTGAGCTAAATCTAAATAAATAATTGTTATTTAAGCTACATTAAACCTGAGTTCTACATGAGCTAAAGTAGGATATAAATGTCATAAATAAATAAATTTAAATACAATACAGAGGTGTATGAAAGTAGCACCCAATGTTTTCTGAGGCTTTTTCCTTCAATTTACATTGACTATGTGAACATTTGATCTTATATATATCAACTGAGCATTGTTGAAGTGAAGTTTATCTGATTGCTTCTATACATTACTGCAGAAGGTAGGACTTGGCATTCTGTGCTGTACACACAGGGGCTGATGCTCAAAGCTGTTCCCATATTAACACTTAAGGTGCATGCTAAGGTTATTGTTCACAGCGATTTGGTAAAAGAACCCCTAAAAGTGTGCTTTTGAAACTGCCCTGCTCGTTCTTACGGTTTCTTCCCATTTTTTTTGATCACTTTCATTATTTGGAGTGGGAAGTTAGGATCTCCCTTTTAATATGCATTTTAAAAAACACACATGCACATGTGTAAAATACATGCAAACGTTCACACCTTCTTTGGAGCAGGTGCAAATCTGTGCATTAGTATTTCTGCACTGTTGGGGCTGGATCTGAGTTGCCTATGTTGCCCCTACAGAAGAGAGACAAAACAGGTACCTTTTTTCTATTTCTCACATACGTGTTCTGTGATAAAATTAAGCCCACAACACACATCTGCACGAGCGTAAATTCCACCCTATTATTATTTGTATAATGCTACAAGGCTGACAGAGCAGGGGCGCAGCTAGGTGGGCCACGGGGGCATGGGCCTCCGCAGATTTAGCCCTGCCCCCCTGCTTTCACCCCCCCTGCCGCTGACCCTCCCCCCATCACATTCGACCCCCCTCCCGCCACTGCCAACCCTCCCCCGCCGCTGCCGTCATGCGTGGGAGAAACACAAAGGAATCCTGTTTAGAAGGAATGGATCTACGGAATCTTAGCGGAGATTGGGTGGTGACACCGGTATTTGGAGAGTAAAACTGGTGCAGGGCGGACTTCTACGGTCTGAGCCCTGATCGTGACTGAATAGATATGGAGGGGCTGGAGTGTAAATTTTAAGGGGCTTCGACATTAGCTTCAGAACTTAGTACAAGAATAATGCTGGGCAGACTTCTACGGTCTGTATCCTGAGAATGGCAAAGAGAAATGAAACTCGGGTATATATATATAAAGTATCACATACCATGTAAAATGAGTTTATCTTGTTGGGCAGACTGGAAGGACCGTTCAGGTCTGTATCTGCCGTCATTTACTACGTTACTATGTGTCAAATATGAAAAAATGCAAACGACTGAATAATGACTTCAGAGGATAAAAATAACAAAAGAGAGAAAGGATCCATTCTATGCATACTTTTTTTTTTTTTAATTAAGTCAGAGCATATTGAAAGAATAAAGCATATTGTATTGGAAATAAGGGCAAGAGAGAAGAAACGGGTCAGGGAAAAAGGCAAATCAATGTCGTGAAGGCTCTGGATTATTACTGTTGCATCTGGCACAAATGTGTCATTCTTCCCATCAGATACATCTATTTTTTTTTAAAGATTGTTGTACACGTTTATTATTCCGATTAGCGCGTCTATCGCTCGCGCATTCCGAACTCAGCGCCCTCCGGTGGGAGCCGAAGGATGTCTTCAGACGACGGTTGCATCACCCTCCCGCTTGATTGAGGCACATCGGGACCAACGAGAATCGGGAGAGGGTCCCCGTCTCTCCAATCGGGGACGGAGAGGGGCGGGGTTTCGAGTCCCCAGCCTACGAGTCTGCCTGCCGGGATTGCTGTCTGCGCTGGAAAGTTTGAGGAGGGAAAGCTAGAGGGGGAGGAGGGGACTGTGCTGAGGTTTCAGCCCCTTTTGCCCGTGGCTGCGGGGGGGATCCTAGGCCGGCTGGGGGAGGAGGGAGAAGAGCTGCTTCCTTCCTGCATTCCTTTCCTATCAGCAAAAGGAAAACGAGGAAAACTCCCAGCTGGACTCGGAGGAGAGAAGGCAAAAGACTGGGATGGAGAGCTCCAAAGGAGGAAGTCTATGGTAGGAGTGGGGGAGTGGGTGGGTTGGAGGGAAGCTGGGCTCCCGCTTAGAGATCCGATAGGGAGGAGGGCTCCAGGGCTAGGAGTAAGTGGGGAGAAAGTTGATTGGGGGGGGGGGGGGGTTCTCTTCCTCTCCTTTGTCCCTGGCCCTCCCTTCTCTGGTTTCCGCTTACCCTCCTCCTCTCTCCCTCCTCACTGATCTCGGATCGCTGCTCTCGGTGGAAGTGCCGGTAAGTGTATGGATGTTGGGCTGGGGGGGGAGGGAGCAGCGTGGGATGTGACAAGGGGGTGGGCGGCGTGGGGGGCTGCTCAGGCTGTCACTCTGCGACCCTCGCCTGCCCGATCGCCTTGTGACCCGCTTTCTTCTAATATCTCTGGCTATCCAAGGGGCAAAGCCGTGCAGATCTCACTCTTTGTACAAAGGACGATCGCATTTCCTGGTGCAGCAGCAGCAGAGCCCTTTTGGATTTGCATAATCCCCCTCCCCCCCCCCCCCCCCCCCCCCCCCAGTGTACTGACAGTTTCATGTGTGTTTGCATAAGTAGTGTAGGGTTTTGCATGTCTGTTTGGCATCTCATCAGGACACACGTCAAAGCGGCGATTGACACCTTTTGCTTAGTCCGAGTAGTGCAGAAAACGTCGACTCCTGCCAGAATTTAGCGTTTAGTTGGGGGATTTGTGCGTTTAACTTGTGCGGCCAGATCTGCTCAGCTGCTCATTTTTCCCCCGTTCACCGGTTGACACGAAAACTGGGCTCAATCTTCGGTAAACGTGCTTATGGAATTGCATGGTTAATTGTGATACTTGAAGGCTGGGCCTCAGCTATTTCTTTTCGGATGCCTCGAATTCCAGATCCTAATTTTTGTTCCTGGCTCCTATTCTTGCATTTGCTCTTTATCCCTTTCTCCTGGCGGATTCCTTCTTTGAAGGGCATCATCTCACCATGTTCCTTTTCTCCCTTACCTCCCCCTTTTCCTGACCTCGTTCAATATCTTTTTTTTTTTTTGCCTTCCCAGGGGAGGCCTTTTAAGTCTGATTGAAAGATTTCCCATTGTGCTTTCCAATCTCCATGGAAACTTCCTGCTCAGAAGGAAAGTCTCGGGTTTTTTTTTGTCACACGTTTCACGAAATTCCAATGTTCCTGGACAGGGTGGAGAGCAGAAGCTGAGAACGGGGAGGGAAGAGGTTGAGACTGGAGAGAGGGGTTGCCCTCCCCTCTTCCTGAAAAAAAGAAAACCAAGGCCGTTTAGCTGTTCCTGTTCAATATCAGTGGCACCATTATTAAAACGGATAAGGTTAGTTTGGGTCAGCTGACAAACTTCCTGTTCCCTGGAACTAAAATTTATTTTGTTAAAAAATGTTGCAGACATCCTCTGTTTCACCCTGTAGCTGTCATATTGGGAACTTCCTGTCATGCCTTTTATTCCAGGGTGATATGGGACCCCCCAGGCCCAATCCTATAGTCCCCCATGAACCAGGATCTTTTTTGCAAGGCAGGAAACGCTGGAGCCACTTTATCAGCACTTTGCTCCTGTTTTTGAAGGCCTCTGGGATCCTGAGGAAAACTGTCAGATCCAGTCAAATCCAGAATGTAACTTGTTCTGATTAATTGGTCTGTGGTCTGCTTAATAAGTATTGCATATATTCTGATCTGTACAACAGAAATGCACAGAATATTTTAACTGCTGTTGTAGAAAGTAGATAAATCCACTTCCTTAGTTAGTCTTGCAATTCTGTGCTGTGCCTAGGAAAGCTAGACTTATCTCTAAGGCCTAAAAGGTTGGAGGGGGCCCTGTGCAGGAGATAGGTGATGCTGTCAGTTGTGGCTATCCCATATGGTAAGTCAGCACTAAGCATTGCTACCCTATGCCATCTCTTCTCAGATATATATAAAACCTAGGTCTATAAAGTGCAATCATGAAGGTGGTAAACGAAAGAACAGGACAAGCATGTAAATAATATGTAAATCATAACTCAAAAAAAAAACTCAGAGTATAAACTCACCCAAGTGAGACTACGTAAAACGTTTTATGTCTCTAAGGGTGGACAAGTCTCTCGATCATTGAACCACTTCGCTATTTTTCGACATTTGATATCGTGAGCAAAAAAACCTCAAGTGCTCAAATTATAATATAAATAATATAAGAAAATTACCTAAACATACAAGCCTGTCCTATTAGCTCCCTTGCTGTGAACGCTGAGAGTTTAAGAGGTGGGCCCACCGGCGGTCAGTGTCTGAAGTGGACAGATTTAAAATCACAACTGCGAGTGGACCACCATTATTTAAGCTAAGTGCCTACACACTTTTGAAAATTGTATTAAAAAAGATGTAGAAAGGAGCATACATCTTTATTAAGAACGAAGTGGAGTGCTCCTGTGAGTTCTCACTTAGGTTGTGAGTGAGCTAATAGGACAGGCTTGTATGTTTAGGTAATTTTCTTATTTATATATTACATAGTCTCAGTTGGGTGAGTTTTTTTGAGTTATGATTTACATATTATTTACATGCTTGTCCTGTTCTTTCATTTACCACCTTCGTGATTGCACTTTATAGACCTAGGTTTTATATAAATTGGATTTGATTTACCTATGGTCAAATTTGGGAGTTGGTATTTAGTAGAGCTGGTTTCTCTCTTCTCAGATGCCAGTCTAATCATTAACCACTATTATGTGTTAGGTTCCCCCCCCCTTGGTGTTTTTAGAGGTTGGGGGTGTGCTTGTTGGTGTGTGCGGACAGGGGTGCATGGTGAGTGCTTAAGTTAGTGCTGTACGAAAAAAAGTTTCTGTTGCCATGTTGCTGAAAAGCAAGAATTTTGAGAGGCTTCTCGGGTTGGTGGTGCACATGCAACCCCTGTGGCTTATTAACGCTACACCCATGCGTGGGGAAGGGAGCGCTCGCTGGGGTCTGGGGAAAATGGGAGAGTTTACTTTTCAGCTGGAGTCTGGATGGGGGAGGGAAAGGGTTTGAAGGAATGTAAGGGTATTTTTAATTCCTCAGTGTGCCATAATCTGACGTAGAGGCCTACATAGTGGTGTTCGCCTTCAGTCTGTTCAGAACTCTGCTGCACGTCTCATATTCCGCCAGAACCGATATACTCATATCACCCCTCTCCTCAGGTCACTTCACTGGCTTCCGATCAGATACCGCATTCAATTCAAGCTTCTCCTTCTTACCTACAAATGCACTCAGTCTGCTGCCCCTCACTACCTCTCTACCCTCATCTCCCCTTACGTTCCCGCCCGTAACCTCCGTTCACAGGATAAATCCCTCCTCTCAGTACCCTTCTCCACCACCGCCAACTCCAGGCTCCGCTCATTCTGCCTCGCCTCACCCTATGCTTGGAACAACCTTCCTGAACCCTTACGCCAAGCCCCCTCCCTGCCCGTCTTCAAGTCTTTGCTTAAAGCCCACCTCTTCAATGCTGCGTTCGGCACCTAACCCTTACCGTTCAGTGAATCCAGACTGCCCCAATTTGACTGCCCCTATCGGACCGACCGTTCACTTGTCTATTAGATTGTAAGCTCTTTGAGCAGGGACTGTCTCTCTTTGTTAAATTGTACAGCGCTGCGTAACCCTAGTAGCGCTCTATAAATGTTAAGTAGTAGTAGTAGTATTGGCATTTAAAAATGCATTTATTTTATGGTGGAGGCCCATCATGGTGGCTTGCCAAGGACCCACCAGCGGGCTACTCCTGCCCTGGTTATGTAAAGAGAGCTAATTTTAAAATCTCTGTGCAAGGGCCTTTTTGGTCAGTTCTAATCACCTGTGCACTGCAGATTGCTCGGTAGCTCAGATAAATGATGTGGCTTATAATATTCATGATCCAAGACAGGCAGGTGGCTTAGGCCCAGCCTAAAAATGTGCAGTTTATTTATTTTTTTTTGCATTTGTATCCCACATTTTCCCACCTATTTACAGGCTCAATGTGGCTTACATTGTTCCGTAATGGCGATCGCCATTTCCGGAATGAGAAATACAGAGTTATATTGCATTAAGGTTCGTAGGTGACAGAGCGGGATAATTGAATGGGGGCGCCCATCTCTAAAAGGATGGGGCGGTTAACCTATATTATTGAAACAAGATGGATGTCCATCTTTCGTTTCGATAATACGATCGGGGACGCCCAAATCATGAAATTTAGGTCGACCTTAGATGGCCATCCCCGGTTTTTGGCGATAATGGAAACCAAGGACGCCCATCTCAGTTAGGAGCTAATGTAGCCCTCCCATTAGGGATGCTAATTTGAACAGAAATGTTCAGCGCTGTTGTGTGCAAGTCAGTCTCGAGTCAGTTTTTCTCAGCCTCTTTCAGTCATTATTTGCAAATGCTTTATTTTTGTACTACTGCTAATCATTTCTGTAGCGCTACTAGATGTACACAGCACTGTACACATATGCAGGTACTTTCTCTGTCTCTAGGGGGCTCACAATATAAATTTTTGTTGTACCTGGGGCAATGGAGGGTTAAGTGACTTGCCCAAGGTCACAAGGAGCTGCAGTGGGAATCGAACCCAGGTTGCCAGGATCAAAGCCCACTGCACTAACCATTAGGCCAGTCCTCCGCACCAGGCCACCTCTCTCTAGAAAATATCAATATTAGCATTTGTCTGGAAAGTGCCCTCCAGAGTGGCTGTCTTTTGTGTTCTCTGTCACAAAAGAGAGCGCTACAGAGGGACTAAGCCAGAAAAAAAAACCAACCCTCCTAAAATTAAAATAAAAGGAGAGAAACCACAAGTTGGGATGAGTCAGGGATTTATGCTGCTGGCACATACTTGAAATATTTGAAGATTTCTGGATACTGGGGGTCAGGGGTGCAGACAGTAATTGGCCTGAGCCACAGGCAGGTGGGAGGATAGGAGAGGGATGCTGGGAGACCGTCGCAGGATGGCAGCTGATTGGAGGTCCCAGACAGAGAGGTGATGGGTTTCATGGTTGCCCTTGCTGGTCTCCCCCCCCCCCCCCACCCTTTAGCTGAGAACTCTGTTATAGCAGTGCAGGACATGTGCTGTTAAATATTTATTTTTTTAGCAGTACAGTACAGTGGGATAAACATAAAGGAATCCTGTTCCGAGGGAATGGATCCTCAGAAGCTTAGCTGAGATTAGGTGGCAGAGCCGGTGTTGGGAGGCGAGGATAGTGCTGGGCAGACTTATACGGTCTGTGCCCTGAAAAAGACAGGTACAAATCAAGGTAAGGTATACACAAAAAGTAGCACAAATGAGTTTATCTTGTTGGGCAGACTGGATGGACCGTGCAGGTCTTTTTCTGCCGTCATCTACTATGTTATATTTTTTGCTTCAAGTGACTTTTAAAAAAGTAAATTTATCACCAGGTTTTTCTCATGTGCACAGCCGTACTGTACGTCAGATGGTGTGGTTGGGGGTGGGGAATGGGAGGGTTTACAATTAAGAAGTCACTGTGCCAGATCCGGTGGTGGGAGGCGGGACTGATGGTTGGGAGGCGGGGAATAGTGCTGGGCAGACTTATACGGTCTGTGCCAGAGCTGGTGGTGGGAGGCGGGGATAGTGCTGGGCAGACATACGGTCTGTGCCAGAGCCGGTGGTGGGAGGCGGGGCTGGTGGTTGGGAGGCGGGGATAGTGCTGGGCAGACTTATACGGTCTGTGCCAGAGCCGGTGGTGGGAGGCGGGGCTGGTGGTTGGGAGGCGGGGATAGTACTGGGTGGACTTATACGGTCTGTGCCCTGAAAAAGACAGGTACAAATCAAGGTAAGGTATACACAAAAAGTAGCAAATATGAGTTATCTTGTTGGGCAGACTGGGTGGACCGTGCAGGTCTTTTTCTGCCGTCATCGACTGTGTTACATCTTATGTTACCTTAGTCCGTCCTTGTATTTCAGGATGGCACCTTTTCTGGCTCATTTATCCCCTGCTGGACCTTGTTGGACAGGTGACTCCACATAATTGCCATGTGATGCAGTGTTTAGAGCTGGGTCAGGGCTGGCCAGGAAATTATCTTTGATCGCATGTTCCCCCCCCACCCCCCCCACTGCCTTAGATTTGCTCTTTTCAGGGCAGATGTTATTCTTTTTATAAAGAGGCACACTTTTCAATCTGCTTGCCTTTTGTAGTGTATTCTCCGCTGGCTAGCCTGCAACTACTTATGTGCTTGTAAAAATGGATTGTTCAGCTCTGGCTGGTTGACATCTGTCCGATGACATCCAGTTTACTGCTGGGTGACAAAATGAGCAGGCAAACAGCTGGGCCTTCATAATCCATTTATTTAGGAGTCAATTCAGAGCAGGGTCAGGAAGAGCACCTGTGGTAATTGAAGAGAAACAGCCTGGAAGTCCTGGAGAAGGGAGGTTGGAAGGGACTTCCAGCAGCATAGAAAAGCTTTGGAGTTACTGGGAGGAGTGGGGGGAACTGGGTTCAATTCCTGCTGCAGCTCCTTGTGACTCTGGGCAAGTCACTTAACCTTCTATTGCCCCAGGTACAAAATAAGTAGCTGTATATACTATGGAAACTGCTTTGAATGTAGTTGCAAAAACCACAGAAAGGCGGTATATCAAGTCCCAGTTCCCTTTCCCTATTTGAGATTCTAAATGGAATGTTAATGTTGCTATTCCACTAGCAACATTCCATGTAGAAGTCGGCCCTTGCAGATCAGCAACGCGGCCGCGCAGGCTTCTGTTTCTGTGAGTCTGACGTGCAGGACGTCAGACTCACAGAAACAGAAGCCTGGGGAGCCGCATTGGTGATCTGCAAGGGCCGACTTCTACATGGAATGTTGCCAGTGGAGGAGTACCCTAGTGGTTAGTGCAGTGGACTTTGATCCTGGGGAACTGAGTTCATTCCCACTGCAACTCCTTGTGACTCTGAGCAAGTCACTTAACCCTCTATTGCCCCAGGTACAAATAAGTAGCTGTATAACCTATGTAAACCACTTTGAATGTAGTTGCAAAACCCACAGACAGGCGGTATGTCAAGTCCCATTTCCCATGTTTGCAGAGGGTTCCCCTTTGGCCTTGCTTTTCTGCTTGCCTGCTCTGGGACTGTGTGCTGTTTACTACTACTACTTAACATTTCTAGAGCGCTACTAGGGTTACGCAGCACTGTACAGTTTAATAAAAAAGGACAGTCCTTGCTCAAAAGAGCTTACAATCTAATGGGCGAAATGTCAAGTGTCAAGTTGGGGCAGTCTAGATTTCCTGAATAGGGGTGTAGTGGTTAGGTGCCGAAGGCGACATTGAAGAGGTGGGCTTTGAGCAAGACTTTGAAGATGGGCAGGGAGGGGGCCTGGCGTAGGGGCTCAGGGAGTTTATTCCAAGCATGGGGTGAGGCAAGGCAGAAAGGGCGGAGCCTGGAGTTGGCGGTGGTGGAGAAGGGTACTGACAGGAGGGATTTGTCTTGTGAGCGGAGGTTACGGGTAGGAACGTAAGGGGAGATGAGGGTAGAGAGGTAAGGAGGGGCTGCAGATCGAGTGCATTTGTAGGTTAATAGGAGAAGCTTGAACTGTTTCCGATGGGATATTGGGAGACAGATGGGGCGAGGAAGCTGGAAAAGGGTCACTGGGGCAGAGAGAAGAACAGAGAACTAATTTCTTGGATATGTTTCGTAATGAGAGTTTGGAGTTAATGCCTTTCTGCCAGCGATATGTGTATTGTATGTATTTATTTTATATTTAATAGACTGCAAGTGATCCCTGAGGTGACTGTGCGGCGTACAGGTACTTCGCACTGTCCCTAATGGGCTCGCAATGTACCCGAGTCAACGGAGCTGCAGAGTCCCCAGGATCTCAACCCACTGCTAAGTCATACAGGCCCAAGTTAGCTGGTCAAGATGAGCTGCTCGGATGTTTGCCTACAGATTGTTTGGGGAGGGTGGCCTAGGGATCAGAGGAACTGTTGTCCTTTCGTGGCTTTCCCTAGTGACTCAGGTTTACCTAACCGGTCTGGGTTCCGTTGTTGAACTTTCACTGGCCCTTTGTTTTGCTCTGAACGTCTTTTCCCATGGGGTAGGGGGGAGCAAAGAGATGCGGGCACTGTGCCTTGAATTTGAGTGACAGTTGTACCTTCCTGTTCACTCCCTGCAGACAGTGCAAAAAGTGAAACTGGAAAGCACAGCAGATTCCAGTCTCTGTGGGCTTTAGGGTTGACCGGTAATGATCACAAGATCGTGTCGTGCAAGTAAATACATTGCATTACTACCTGCGTTTTTTTTTTTTCCCTTTTGTTTCTGTCTGTGAAGTGACTCAGTCCTTCTGGTATGAAGGTGAACTTCACTGGCTTATTTTCCGTGCACCTGCTGGATGCCACACCCAAGAATTCACCTGCACCAGAGTTGGCAGTGGTTTGAAACTGTACAATCCTCATGGCGTGTGCATCTGCCAGATGCATGGAAACATCAGAGCCAGATGTTCATCCTGCCCTTTGCCATGGGGCTCAGACTAATGTATCGGTGAGAAACATGAGATGTGTAAACACTGCTTTGTTCCACAAAGGAGCAAGCTTTATAGAGTTTATTTATTTTATTTGTTGCATTTGTACCCCACATTTTCCCATCTCTTTGCAGGCTCAATGTGGCTTACGTAGTACCGTCAGGTGTTAGCCACCTCCGGCGATGAAACAAATACAGAGTGATGTTGTTACAGAACACTGGAGAATCGAGAGAAAAGTGATATATTGCTCATTGCAGGTTATGGCTTCGTTGTGTTGCTGAGTTCAGTTACTTAAGTTGGATCGGTAGTGTATGCCTTTTTGAACAGATCGGTCTTTAGTGATTTCCGGAAATTGAGGTGATCCTGCGTTGTCTTTATGGCTTTCGGTAATGCGTTCCATAGTTGCGTGCTTCTATTGGAGAAGCTGGATCCGTAAATTGATTTGTACTTGAGTCCCTTGCAGCTAGGGTGGTGAAGATTTAGGTATGTTCGTGATGTTCTAATTGTGTTTCTGGTTGGTAGGTCTATGAGATCAGCCAAATAACTCGGGGCATCGCCATAGATAATCTTGTGGACCGGGGCGCAGATTTTGAAAGTAATACGTTCTTTGATTGGGAGCCAATGCAGTTTTTCTCGTAGGGGTTAGGCGCTGTCAAATCAGTTAGAAAATAAGGGCTGGTTAGGGTCCTGTCCCATAGTCTAAGACAGTGTTTCCCAAGTTCTGCCCTTCTGATTCTGAAAATAACCCGATATGCAAATTGATATTGTCATAGGTAAAATATTTTTTCAACCGCATTCATTATGGATTTCCTGATGGCCAGACTGGTCGCAGTCCTTGAGGGCCTGATACTGAAGCCTCTGGCCTAAGATGGTAGTAGTAGTAGATATATTTAGAGAGGGAAATGAGGGGAAGGGGCATAAGATGAAGGGTGAGCCAAGATAGCTGCACTGATGGAGGGAAGTCTTAGCCTGGAGGAGTCTTCCGATGTATCTGGGCCAGATTCACTAAGAACTTGTAGACTCAATGGGAAAAACCCTTTAGTTCAACTGGCACCTTGTGAAAGGAGAGGGTTTTGAGTGGTAGGTAAAGACGGAGGGTCAGGGCTGTGTGTTGGCTGCCAGATTACCTGCATTTTTAAAGCGTGACCAAAAGGCTACCCTGGCATTTGGCCGTGTGATGCATTTTGAGAGATGTTGGAAATTCCACTGTCCACCAGAGTCAAAGTTCAGAAAGCGAAGACTCGCCAAGAGTCTGTTTGCATTGGGTCGAAGACTGCAGGTGTGTTTGCACTAGTTCTGAAAGTGAAAGTATGTGTGTACTTTAAACTCCGGTGTATTTCCATATTTGCTGTACCGCCCTTTATAGTAGCAATGTCAGAGTGATTTTACGCATTAAAAATATTAATTTGCCCGTTAGGGCTTGCAATAAGGGTTTACACAGCATTATGAGAGCCGAAACACATTTCACACGGTTACTTTGCCCTTACGTAGCTCACAATGAGGGCAAGAACACAAGGGTGAGCAAACAACTTTAGGTCCCTACACAAAGGAACAGAGTATGCAACATTAACCACACTACAGTGATACACAGTAAAGCAGGAGGAGTTGAACCTCAGTCCCCTGTAATTCTAGCCCCCCCCCCCCCCCCCAGCTTTGTTTTTGTTATCCTTTTTTGCTAACAAAGATATTTTCAAATAAATTTGATGCTGCTTTTAACTCCTAACCCTTACTCACTTGTTCAGAACCCTTATTTTATCATCCTCACTTTAATATTCCCTTATCTCTTATTTGTCCTGTTTGTCTGTCCTAATTAGATTGTAAGCTCTGTCAAGCAGGGACTCTCTCTTCATGTTCAAGTGTACAGCACTGCGTACGTCTAGTAGCGCTTTAGTAATGATAAGTAGTAGTCTTTGGGATTCCGGAATCTTGCTACTCTTTGGGATTCCACACAGAATCTTGCTACTATGGGATTCCGGAATCTTGCTGTTCTTTGGGATTCTGCATGGAATCTTGCTACTTTCTGGGATTCCGGAATCTTGCTATTATTTTGGATTCTACATGGAATCTTGCTACTCTTTGTCCTTATTGCTTATTTGTCCTGTTTGTCTGTCCTAATTAGATTGTAAGCTCTGTCGAGCAGGGACTGTCTCTTCATGTTCAAGTGTACAGTGCTGCGTACGTCTAGTAGCGCTATAGAAATGATAAGTAGTAGTAGTAGTCTTGAAATGTGAAGCAGTTTATTGAAACTTTCTAGACAGAAAGAAGACAGTTATTGGTAATATAACTGTTGGTTGCTGCAATTTTAGCGGTGTGATAAGCACTATTTGACTACCAGTTAGCGAGATATATGTAGCTGTCAGTAATCACTAGTAGATACAAGGTTTAGGAAGTGGGTGTGAGGCTTTTACTGATCAGATAAAGGGGTAACCAAAAAAGTTAAGAACCCCTGTTGAGTGAATTGGGGGGACATGTGTGTTGATGGGGGGAGGGAGGGAGGGAGGGAGGGGAGGTCATAAGGGAGAGAGAGGAGGTGTTGGGGAGGTTGTCCTGAAGAAACCACAGGGCAAAAGATGTTGAGGAGTTTGAAGTGTTGGGGGGGTAGTGGGAGGGGTAAATAAATAATAACAATTTCACCAGTTCGATATGGTTATGTATTAATGAGAAAGGTTAAGAAGACTAAAGTCGAGGCAAATGTGCAGGATGTATTTGCGTTATGCTTTTATAATTCATATATCATTTGCCCATGTTTATTGTCATGATTGGAAAACATTTTGTATGAAGGATGTTAAAAGTATAATAATATAAAAAAATATATAAAGATAAGTTGACTGACTTGGGGGGAGGGGGGTGTTTCAGATGGATAAAACACTTTTTTACCCAAGTAAATTACTCTGAAAATTGTCTAGATTTCATGCCAGGAGCTTGACAGTAATCTATCTGTACAGAGAAAACAGTTCAGATTTATTTATATTTCTTGGTATGATATAGCAGCTGTAGAACCTGCTCTCTCACCCACTTGATACCTCACTGATTACTGTCTTAATTAAGAAGTAATTTAGTGCAAGTATGTACAGGCTGTGTTGATAGAGAAGCCAGAAATTTTCTTTATTAGTTTTGCAATTCTGAGAAAGTGGCTTCAGAGTCACGGGGTGTGTCTTTTGGGTGGTGGAAAAAATTCACAGATCTTCAGATGATACAATAATAAATTTATGTGGGAAATGTGTGAGAGTCCAGGAAGATAACTTTCTCTCTTGACCGGTCAAGTAGCACCTCGGGGCTTTTGGAGAATGGTGAGATCTGACAGTGGGATACTTTTAGCTTTCCGAGAGCACCTACTCTGGGACTTCAGAACCTGACCCAAAAGTTGGCCCAGAGAGTATAGTGTTGAGGTATTTCATAGTAACATAGTAACATAGTAGATGACGCCAGAAAAAGACCTGCATGGTCCATCCAGTCTGCCCAACAAGATAAACTCATATGCGTATACCTTACCTTGATTTGTACCTGCCTTTTTCAGGGCACAGACCGTACAAGTCTGCCCAGCAGTATTTCCCGCCTCCCAACCACCAGTCCCGCCTCCATCACTGGCTCTGGCACAGACCGTATAAGTCTGCCCTCCACTATCCTCGCCTCCCAACCACCAACCTCTCTTCCCCCACCTGCTCCGCCACCCAATTTCGGCTAAGCTTCACTACCTAGGGTTGTTTAGCCCTGTGGTTTCGCAGGAGCTGAAAATACTTCGTACTGTTTGGAGCACCATTGTAGGTGCTATAGCCCAGGTTGATCGTTGACCTTTGCTGGAAACGGTATGAAGTATTGTGGTTCTTTGGGCTGAAAAGGCACCAGAGGGGGACAAGTCAAGATTCTGGCTTATGTTATGAAGCAAGGTTCAACATGGCTATATTATTGAGATTCTTCCAAATATCGCATGGCTGTAGTGCTTTCTGGTTTTATCATATTCCTTGGCTTTCTGTCCTTCTTTGTTGTTGTTGTTGTTTTTTTCTGCCGTATTTCAACATTTTTTAAAGTAGGCAAGCATGTTTTTATGGCAACTGTCTGCTTTTAAAAATGTTTCCTCTCATCCAAGTACTGAACGACTCAATCCTGCTTGGCTTTTGCGATCAGATAAGAACAAATGTATTCAAGATCGATGTTGGTGAGATGGATCTTTCTTTGGAAGCCAGATAAGTTGAAATATTTTGGAATTCTTATTAATTGGAGCCTAAAATATATATATGGCTAAATTATAATTTTGATCTTTGCTTAGGATCTATTTAAAATAAATTGACCCTCTGGGATGAATTACAGTTTTCTGTGAGGTAGCGGGTAGAAATGAAAAAGATGGCGATTGGCCCAAGAGTTAACTATCTCTGTTGCAGACAGTAGTTGCCCATTCGTAAATGACTTTCATTAGACTTAAGGCATTAACAGATTTATTTGACGACCGAAAGAAACCCAAGGGTGATGATTAAACTGCTACCGATATCAACTATTTCAGGAAGGATAGGCTTGCCCGGTTTTGAATTGTTATTTTGGTCATACACAGAAATACATCCATTGAGGTGGTCTTAGAACCTAGAGGGATGGCATCCTGGGAAGAGCTAGAAAAGAGACATTATTGAACAAACCAATATATTTCCTTTTAGTTGTTCTCAAAAAGCGAGAGCATTGGTTGAGTGAACCATCCTATCCTATTTGTTAGCGTCAGAAGGGTCTCTGATGTGCATGGCTGTGTCGTGAAGACTAGAAAGAGCAGCAGGACCTCAAGATGGAGCACACCAGCAGTCGCACAGAACCTGGGTGGAGCAATAAGTCCCTTCTGCCTCCACAACAGGCGTATGCAGTGTTTGCAAGCTCTCCATTTTTGGGGGACTGGATTGACCAAGAGAACTGTACTTGCAAACCAGGCTAGATGCATTTTATAGAACATCTAAGGACGTGTTGATTATCGTATTTAAACAAAAAAAACAGCACCACGGGCCTTTTAAAAATGGAACACAGTTCTTTAATGAATGAGCCTTGACAAAAAGACCCGACACGGGCCGTGTTTCGGTGACTAGCACCTGCGTCAGGGGTCACAGTGATGACGTGGACAACTCGGGGAATAACTCGAATATATTCCTCTACAATATATTATTCCTTGCCCCACGTCTCATATAGTAAAAGCTACAAAGCACCAAGGCACTTTCACTTTCTGTATCCATTTGGATAAGGAATAATATATTGTAGAGGAATATATTCGAGTTATTCCCCAAGTTTTCCACGTCATCACTGTGACCCCTGACGCAGGTGCTAGTCACCGAAACACGGCCCGTGTCGGGTCTTTTTGTCAAGGCTCATTCATTAAAGAACTGTGTTCCATTTTTAAAGGCCCGTGGTGCTGTTTTTTTTGTTTGGACTTTAGTTTGTACTTCGTTCCCTCTCTTTTGTTATATCCGATTATCGTATTTAAAAAATGTGCTCAGTTGTCAGGATGCTGGGGAAACTATCACCTACTGGACAATGCAAACCTGTGTTTTGGAAGAGCCAGGTAGATAGAAATGTTCATTGGATTGGACAGTGGGTTCCAGTACATAGCTAGTTCCATACATTTGCAGTGTTGTGGCAGAAATACTGTTTATGTGGTAATGTTAGTCAGTCACATGTGAAAAGGCTTAGACTTGAGCACTTTTCCTGAATACATGTTATCTTTAACGGTGAAGAGTTGGGAGCTTGGCTTGCTGCCCAGGGGTAGATAAGCAGGTACAAAAAATGCAAGATAAGGTGAAAATATGTATGTAATATGCTTTTGAAACAAGATGCCCTTTGTTGGGGAAACAAAAACATAGTTGTCAAACCACATTCTGAGGGACTCGACACGAGCTGTGTTTCGGTGTGGTTGCCTTCATCGGAACTCCATAGAATGAAACATTCCTAAGAATCTAACAATCCCAAATAAAAATCCTGTGTGTTTGAAAATAGCCACAGAGCCGTTAGACACCAATTGCAATCGTCTTTCAGTTTAAGGTAATGAGAGCTGTAGATTAGTGCGGTTGGTGTCACCTTAACTGGAAGACGATTACAGTTGGTATCTTACTGTAACTGCTTTGTGGCTATTTTCAAACACTTAGGATCTACACAGATTTTTGTTGTTTGTGGTTGGTGGGTTCTTAGGAAAGTTTCTATGTTTCGTTCTATATCCAACTTTTTGGGGCACAAGGTCTTTGTTCTATGGACTCCTGATGCAGGCAACCACACCGAGACACAGCCTTAACGAGTCCCTCAGAATGTGATGGTTTGACGACCTTGGGTTTTTTTCCCCCCGATAAAGGAAGCCTTTTTCATTGGATTTTCTTTTCTGTTTGGTCTCATCTACTGGACTTTGTTTTCTGAACTGTGGGGAATTTGTTCTTCTCTGCCTGTTATTTGTTGTTGGTTCTGAATACCCACTAAAAACAAAACAACCTTCAATTAAATCTAGATCTAGTAGGTGCCAGAGGCATTACAGAAGCTAGGGACATGTATTCATTAATGCACCTTCTGTTGATTTAGTGTTCCTTAATTGTGAACTTCTGAAAAAAGTCAAACAAATTTAAATTTTGGCCTGGGCACATCCATAAGGGAAGCCCGACAGAACTTGGTGATGAAGTAGTGTACTGGATTTGAGGAGTGGCCTAGTGGTTAGGGTGGTAGACTTTGCTCCTGGGGAACTGAGGAACTGAGTTCGATTCCCACTTCAGGCACAGGCAGCTCCTTGTGACTCTGGGCAAGTCACTTAACCGTCCATTGCCCCATGTAAGCTGCCTTGAGCCTGCCACGAGTGGGAAAGCGCAGGGTACAAATGTAACAAAAATAAAATAGATACTATTGGAGATTCTACATGGAATGTTGCTACTATTGGAGATTCTACATGGAATGTTGCTATTCCACTAGCAACATTCCATGTAGAAGCCTGCGCGGCCACATTGGTGATCTGCAAGGGCCGACTTCTACATGGAATGTTGCTAGTGGAATAGCAACATTCCATGTAGAATCTCAAATAGTAGCAACAGTGGAGGAGTGGCCTAGTGGTTAGGGTGGTGGACTTTGGTCCTGGGGAACTGAGGAACTGAGTTTGATTCCCACTTCAGGCACAGGCAGCTCCTTGTGACTCTGGGCAAGTCACTTAACCCTGCATTGCCCCATGTAAGCCGCATTGAGCCTGCCATGAGTGGGAAAGCGCAGGGTACAAATGTAATAAAAATAAAATAGATACTATTGGAGATTCTACATGGAATGTTGCTACTATTGGAGATTCTACATGGAATGTTGCTATTCCACTAGCAACATTCCATGTAGAAGGCTGCGCAGGCTTCTGTTTCTGTGAGTCTGACGTCCTGCACGTACATGCAGGACGTCAGACTCACAGAAGCAGAAGCCTGTGCCGCCACATTGGTGATCTGCAAGGGCCGACTTCTACATGGAATGTTGCTAGTGGAATAGCAACATTCCATGTAGAATCTCAAATAGTAGCAACAGTGGAGGAGTGGCCTAGTGGTTAGGGTGGTGGACTCTGGTCCTGGGGAACAGAGTTCGATTCCCATTTCAGGCACAGGCAGCTCCTTGTGACTCTGGGCAAGTCACTTAACCCTCCATTGCCCCATGTAAGCCGCCTTGAGCCTGCCACGAGTGGGGAAAGCGCGGGGTACAAATGTAACAAAATAAAAATATTTCTAATCCTGCTAGCCAGCTGGGCTAGAAGGTTTAGAAAATGGTAGAATCTCTGTTTTGGGAAGAGGTAGGGAGAAGGGGGACAAATGGCATTTAAAGATCAAATTGACCCATCTAGTCTGCTCAGTTGTGATTTCTTTTGTGTCATGAAAACTGTAGTGACTCACACAGGTGTCAAGCATCCGTTTGCAGAGATTTCCAATTGTTGGGTCGTGTGTATCTGGTGTGACATGGCACTGGCCTATCTACTTGGGCATTTTATTCATTTTTCATTGTGGTTTCCTCCTATTTAACTTCCTGTTCTGGTTCCGCGGGCACTGTCTCATGTTTGCATCCATGATGGGAAGATTATCAAACATGCGTGGGATAAACATAAAGGAATCCTGTTCCGAGGGAATGGATCCGCAGAAGCTTAGCTGAGATTAGGTGGCAGAGCCGGTGATGGGAGGCGGGGCTGGTGGTTGGGAGGCGGGGGTAGTGCTGGGCAGACTTATACAGTCTGTGCCAGAGCCGGTGGTGGGAGGCGGGGCGGGTGGTTGGGGGGCGGGGATAGTGCTGGGCAGACTTACACGGTCTGTGCCAGAGCTGGTGGTGGGAGGCGGGGCTGGTGGTTGGGAGGCGGGGATAGTGCTGGGCAGACTTATATGGTCTGTGCCAGAGCCGGTGGTGGGAGGCGGGGCGGGTGGTTGGGGGGCGGGGATAGTGCTGGGCAGACTTATACGGTCTGTACCCTGAAAAGGACAGGTACAAATCAAGGTAAGGTATACACAAAAAGTAGCACATATGAGTTTATCTTGTTGGGCAGACTGGATGGACCATGCAGGTCTTTTTCTGCCGTCATCTACTATGTTACTATGATTAGATGAGGTAGTCCTGGTGGTGTGAACAAAGCATTTTTGGGAGTTTGTTGGCTCAAGGGAACATGAGAGTCCAGTTTGCAGTTGCTTTTGGTGGTTGTGCGTGGTTTCAGCATAGGTTAAGCCTGTGATCTTAGTGTATCATATGTTTAGTGAAAGTGATCAATGGAGGGGGTTTGATGGTAATGAGGTCTGGATTGTTGTCAGTTTCATTGGTCCACGGTACATTGTATCGCCTGTGAACTAGGGCATGTGATTCATTTACTCCCAGGCTTGTTCTCCTTGTCAGACAGTTTCTGTGGTGCTTTCTTGGACTGCTTTTTGCTGACTTCTACATACCTCGACTCTGGGTTGTGCATTCTCCAGACTGACAGCTTGACCTGAAAATACCTTCAGCATTTGTTACCAAATCTTCAGACCCACAGGAGCCTTATGGCTGGAGAGAAAATGCAGAACTGGTCTGATCTTGTTTAGCGAGTAATTTTTGTGTTGGATGAATTTAGAGTGTTACCTCCTTACCAGAGTTTGTTAATGGGGTGCCATTTTATATCTGCAGACAAAAAAATTGGATAAACCTGGTTGTATTCCCACTCCAATTTTTTGATCTCTATAATTTCACCAACGCTTAGAACAAAAAATAGGAGTGGGGAAAATTACTCGCTAAATAAGATCAGACCAGTTCTGCATTTTCTCTCCAGCACCAGCATAAGGAATGTCAAGTCAAATGCAAAGCGCTGATAAGGAAGTCTAAGAGGGACTTTGAAAAAAAGGTTGCGTTGGAGGCAAAAGCACATAGTAAAATTTTTTTTTAGGTATATTAAAAGCAGGAAGCCGGCAAAAGAATCGGTTGGACCGCTAGATGACCGAGGAGTAAAAGGGGCGATCAGGGAAGACAAAGCCGTAGCGGAGAGATTAAATGAATTCCTTGCTTCGGTCTTCACCGAGGATGATTTGGGAGAGATACCGGTGCCAGAAATGGTATTCGAAGCTGACGAGTCGGAGAAACTTAATGAATTCTCTGTAAACCTGGAGAATGTAATGGGGCAGTTCTACAAACTGAAGAGTAGCAAATTTCCTGGACCGGATGGTTTTCATCCCAGAGTACTGATATAACTGAAAAATGAGCTTGCGGAGCTATTGTTAGTAATATGTAATTTATCCTTAAAAACGAGCATGGTACCAGAAGATTGGAGGGTGGCCAATGTAACGATGACTTTTAAAAAAGGTTCCAGAGGAGATCCGGGGAATTATAGACCGGTGAGTCTGACGTCGGTGCCGGGCAAAATGGTAGAGACTATTATTAAGAACAAAATTTCAGAGCATATTCAAAAGCATGGATTAATGAGACAAAGTCAACATGGATTTAGTGAAGGGTAAACTTGCATCACCAATCTCCTACATTTCTTTGAAGGGGTGAACAAACATGTGGATAAAGGTGAGCCGGTTGATATTGTGTATCTGGATTTTCAGAAAGTGTTTGACAAAGTACCTCATGAAAGACTCCAGAGGAAATTGGAGAGTAATGGGATAGGAGGTAGTGTTCTATTGTGGATTAAAAACTGATTAAAAGATAGAAAACAGAGAGTAGGGTTAAATGGTCAGTATTCTCAATGGAGAAGGGTAGTTAGTGGGGTTCCCCAGGGCTCTGTGCTGGGACTGCTGCTTTTTAACATATTTATAAATGACTTAGAGATGGGAGTAACTAGTGAGGTAATTAAATTTGCTGATGACAAAGTTATTCAAAGTCGTTAAAACGCGGGAGGATTGTGAAAAATTACAAGAGGACCTTACGAGACTGGGAGACTGGGCATCTAAATGGCAAATGACGTTTAATGTGAGCAAGTGCAAAGTGATGCATGTGGGAAAGAGGAACCTGAATTATAGCTATGTCTTGCAAGGTTCCTCATTAGGAGTCACAGACCAAGA
Source organism: Microcaecilia unicolor (assembly GCF_901765095.1). NCBI lineage: Eukaryota > Metazoa > Chordata > Amphibia > Gymnophiona > Siphonopidae > Microcaecilia > Microcaecilia unicolor. The sequence continues at coordinate 16,765,282 of NC_044037.1, forward strand.
AAGGGATCTAGGTGTCGTCGTTGATGATACGTTGAAACCTAATGCTCAGTGTGCTGCTACGGCTAAGAAAGCAAATAGAATGTTAGGTATTATTAGGAAAGGAATGGAAAACAAAAATGAGGATGTTATAATGCCTTTGTATCGCTCCATGTTGCGACCGCACCTTGAGTATTGTGTTCAATTCTGGTCGCCGCTTCTCAAAAAAGGTATAGTGTAATTAGAAAAGGTGTAGGGAAGGGCGACGAAAATGATAAAGGGGATGACTTCCCTATGAGGAAAGGCTAAAGCGGCTAGGGCTCTTCAGCTTGGAGAAAAGGCAGCTGAGGGGAGATATGACAGAGGTCTATAAAATAATGATTGGAGTGGAAAAGGTAGATGTGAAGCGTCTGTTTACGCTTTCCAAAAATACTAGGACTAGGAGGCATGCGATGAAGCTACAATGTAGTAAATTTAAAATGAATCGGAGAAAGTTTTTCTTCACTCGACGTGTAATTAAACTCTGGAATTCATTGCCAGATAATGTGGTAAAGATGGTTAGCTTGGCAGAGCTTATAAAAGGTTTGGACGGCTTCCTAAAGGAAAAGTCCATAGACCATTATTAAATGGACTTGGGGAAAATCCACAATTTCTGGGATAAGCAGTATAACTTTTTTTTTTTTTTAAACTTTTTTGGGATCTTGCCAGGTATTTGTGACCTGGATTGGCCACGGTTGGAGACAGGATGCTGGGCTTTGCTGGACCTTTGGTCTTTCCCAGTATGGGAATACTTATGTACTTGACTGGGCAAACTGGTCTTTATCTGCCATAATACTATACATGTCATTTGAACATATAGTTAGTACAATATGGTCTATGGTAAGTCAAGAGAGAATCTACGTACGTGGAGAACTCAATAGATCCCACGAGGCATAAAATGAAAATAAAAAGGGTGGGAATATAAGCCAGGCTATCCAAAGACTGGAACCAAAATGAAATTAAAATAAACAGCGTTTAATAATTTCCAAACAAATGATAATAAAACAATTTCACATTAAAAGTGACTCGACACAACGTTGTGTTTCGGCTAGATGGCCTACATCAGGAGTCTTGTAACTAAGGTCAACAGTCAATTAAGATCATCAATTGATATAATAAAGGAATCTCAAATCACAAATGAAAGATCTGCAGACAGGACCTTAAAAATGGCCTTGAAAAAGACCGTTTTGCAAATAATCCGTCTGCCGCTGCACTCTACAAAGTAGCGATCGAAGTGTTAGGGCGGTAAGTCACTCAGAGAAGAAACACGTAACCAGATGGGGAAAGTACACTGCTGGAAACCCCACGCTCATGCTCAAGTGGAGGGAATTGTGTTGTGCATTACACGTGTTCCAGGACACACAGCCGTTACGCTGTCATCCAGATTTCAGCGTTTACTGAAGTGATAAAGCAGGGGGTTGACTGTGATACTACTGCGGTGTGTTTATTTCTTCTACTTGAGAAACCTGGTACATGATTGCACTTGGTTTCTCGTATTCGATCTGCTGTCCATCTACTGTTGGTGTGGCAGGGGTTCTTTTAAAGAAGTAAAGGATGAGGGTCTTACCACGTGGTCTCTTAGGAGTCATTGTGAGATCCAGACTCATCAGTGGACTCAGTGGGCACAAAGAGTTGGGATGGTAGAAAAAAATACGGAGAAGCGAAAAATCGTTTTGGTTTTTGACCCAGTGATGCCCCTTTCTTTGGGCTTCCTGCTTAAAGCTATGAAGCCATGAACCTTCATTTGTAGGGGCAGAGGGGATTTTCCATTCTGTCCGCACAGTTCATCGGTGATAATCCAGGCCGTGGCTCCTTCCAGGGTCCAGCATTCATATACCTGGGTTATAACTGGCTGAAACATTTTTTCTTAATCCTTTTCCCCTGCCCTTAGTGGGTTGTGAATGCTGCATGAGTATCTCCTGACAGTGGCCAGTCCAGTACACCTGTCGGAATTACCCAACAGATCCCTGGGGGAGGGGAAAATAATTGTTCCCTGTTGTTCATTTCCAGCTGCCAGTCTTAAGAGGTGATATTCCCAAAGCCTGCCTGGGTAGTAGCTGCTGATGGAGCTGCCGTTCAGAAACTGGTCCAGGCCTCATTTAAAACCCAGCTGTAGTACTGGCCCTCGTTACATTCTGCACTGCTGAGCTGTCAGGTTGGCCCAAATACCACATTTCTTCTGACTGTATTAGGAACAAGGGGAAGTGTCTACTGATGAATCTTTAAATATTAAACTTAGAGAGAATATAGAAAGCAGAACTGGCTTCTCTTTCCCTCTCCCCCACAGTTTCGCACTGAAGACAAATCCCTCCTTTCAGTACCCTTCTCCACCACCTCCAACTCCAGGCTCCGCCCCTTCTGTCTCGCCTCACCCCATGCCTGGAACAAACTCCCTGAGCCCATACGCCGTGCCCCCTCCCTACCCATCTTCAAATCAATGCTCAAAGCCCACCTCTTCAATGTCGCCTTCGGCACCTAATCACTACACCTCTTCTCAGGAAAACTTATCTACCCCAACTTGACATTTCGTCCTTTAGATTGGAAGCTCTTCCGAGAAGGGACCGTCCTTAATTGTTAATTTGTACAGCGCTGCGTAACCCTAGTAGCGCTCTAGAAATGTTAAGTAGTAGTAGACTTCTTGGCCAGTACTTAATTTGAACTTGCATCCCATAATGCAGCAGGATGGGGTGGTCAGAAGTCCAGGACTGTCCCAAAACCTCTAGCTTGGAGCTGGATAACTTGGCATCTCTGCCCCCACCAGAGTGGCACACTTTGTTGCCTTCCCTATCCGTTTCCACGTATAATTCAAACTCCTCTTATTTGACTTACGAGTGTGTTCTCTCCGTAGCTCCTCGGTACCTCTGCACTCTTATCTCTCCCTACACTCCTTCCTGGGAACTCCGTTCTTCTTCGGGTAAATCTCTCTTATCTGTACCCTTCTCCTCCACTGCCAACTCCAGGCTCTGTTCCTTTTATCTTACTGCACCATACGCCTGTAATAAGACAGAACGTCAAGCTCCGGCTCTAGCCATCTTCAAGTCTAGCCTAAAAGCCCTCCTTTTTGAGGCTGCTTTAAATTTATCGCCAAACCCCTATTCACTTGTTCATTACCCATGCCTGTTCTTATAATTTCCACCTGAACTAATTCCCTTATCCCTTATTTGTCCTATTTGCACTGCAGCAAGCCAGTGCACCAAGCATCTGTTTACTCTTTCCAAAAATACTAGGACTAGTGGGTATGCGATGAAGCTACAATGTAGTAAATTTAAAGCGAATCAGAGAAACGTTTTCTTCACTCAACGTATAATTAAAGTCTGGAATTCATTGCAGAGAATGTGGTAAAGGCGGTTAGCTTAGCGGAGTTAAAAAAAAAAGGTTTGGATGGCTTCCTAAAGGAAAAGTCCATAGACCGTTATTAAATGGACTTGGGGAAAATCCACTATTTCTGGGATAAGCAGTATAAAATGTTTTGTACTTTTTTGGGATCTTGCCGGGTATTTGTGACCTGGATTGGCCACTGTTGGAAACAGGATGCTGGGCTTGATGGACCTTTGGTCTGTCCCAGTATGGCAAGGCTTATGTACTTGGGATTCTGAATGGAATCTTGCTACTCTTTGAAATTCTGCATTGAATCTTGTTATTCTTTAGAATTCTAGAATCTTGCTATTCTTTGCAGTTCTACATGGAATGTTGCAACTCTTTGGGTTTCAGCCAGGTACTTGTGACCTGGATTGGCCACTGTTGGAAACAGGATGCTGGGCTTGATGGACCTTTGGTCTGTCCCAGTATGGCAAGGCTTATGTACTTGGGATTCTGAATGGAATCTTGCTACTCTTTGAAATTCTGCATGGAATCTTGTTATTCTTTAGAATTCTAGAATCTTGCTATTCTTTGCAGTTCTACATGGAATGTTGCAACTCTTTGGGTTTCAGCCAGGTACTTGTGACATGGATTGGCTACTGTTGGAAACAGGATGCTGGGCTCGATGGACCTTTGGTCTTTCCCAGTATGGCAATACTTATGTACTTATGTAACATAAAATAAAGGGTTCTGATTGATAGTGGGAGGCAAATTTGTATAGTGACTGGAGTTATGACATTGATAATTTGTAATGGTCTCTTTTCATAGCATACTCTGTATCAGCTCTGTTACTATTAATAAAAAGATTTAAATATGAATATCCGGGAATAACGCCGATGGAAATCAGCAAAATGCTCACCTCTGCCAGCTGAATATTTACCCCATGTGATTTAAGGGTTTGAGAATAATGATGGGATTTTTTAAAAACAAAATTGTTCCTCTGTCCAATTTAGATTGTAAGCTCTGTTGAGCAGGGACTGTCTTTTCATGTTAATTTGTACAGCGCTGTGTAAGTCTAGTAGCGCTATAGAAATGTTTAATAATAGTAGTATTTGTTTCATCACCGGAGGTGGCTAATGCCTCACGGTACTATGTAAGCCATATTGAGCCTAGGTGGGAAAATGTGGGGTACAAGTGTAACAAATTTGTCAAGCAGGAACTGTCTCTTACACGTTCAGTGTTCACTGCTGCTTACATCTGGTAGCGCTATAGAAATAATTGGTGGTGATAGAAGTAGGTTGCATTTTTGTTCCTAGTTCTTGGTGGTTTTATGGGCACCTGACCAACACTTTGTTGTCTTCGAATTTGATAGCAATATCTCACCTAAAGGGGTTTTAATAGGACAGGACCTAGCTGGATAGTGATGCTCACTGTATGAACGTCTTAACAGATTGTAACAGTCCTTTTGAGCAGCATTAACATCATATAAATCTCACTTGGCTTATTTGTGACATAAATTGCTAAAAGCGCATTATTTTAATCGAGGAGACGGTGTTGCTATCAGTGTCGTACACATTCTGACTCTATAACACGCTGCTTGACGCCTGCTTATGTCACAGTTCCTGCCTAGCTGGGTAACAGTCGAGGATCGTAAGCTGCTGGATGGACACATAAGCTTGTCAGACCCAGGGATGTTCCAGGCCCTCTCCAGGAGAGTCTTAGGGACGTTTTTTTTGCAGAGTGGCTGAAGTGGTTCTGAAATTGATCGCTTGTCACCCCGGCAGCAAGAGGGAGTTTTTGAAGTGCACATTTATATGCTTTGAATTTAGGAAGTCAAAGTGCATTTTAAATAATCCTTGTCGATCATCTGCAAGCTCCTGCTCCTCTTACAAATGCCAACAGATTTTTTTTTTTTGCTTTCTGTTCTGAGACTGCTTTGCATCGGTTACTTTGATGTCTTGATGTGTTTGTCATGCCACTACTAAGCTGTATTTTTCCCTTATGCTCCATAGAGACGTTTCCCCCTCCCCCTTCCACCCCGTGTACTCCTTAGCTGCGTTTTGGTTTTATTTTTATAACATTCCAGGAAACTGTTACATTTACTTACGCAGGCGGATAATTTTGGTATGGAGCGTTTTGCAGTTTGCGATAATAGAAATCTGTGTTAGTACGTTGCTAAAATTGTAAGTGCTATTTATGGTTTATCCTTCTGGTTTCTATAGAAGTTAACTACTACGTGTGGTGAGAGAGAAAAATGAAATTCATGAAGGAGTTTGTACCGGCTTGGAAACTTTTTTAATCTCCAGTACTGAAGGCTTAGGATGTGGTTGAATGGATCACCTCTATTACCAGCCGATGACAGAATCGGAGCAGATTCAAAAATGGCGTCGTTCTTAACTTAGTTAGAAATACTTGGCATAAGATAATGTTACATTGATGGTGAGTCTGTTGCCTGAACGCTCAACATTGTGCTTATAATACGTTTGTTCCACCCTGGATTCAAAGGTCATAACTTCAGTCCTTAATGTGAATAAAGACGTTTCCCAGATTGGAAATTCCAGGGGGTACAAAGGTGCCCTGTCATTTACACCGTTACACATTCAGGAAGTAATTTTTTTATAAAGCGTTGTTCACGTTCAAACCAGGTTTTACATGGGGAAAAGGACTCTTAAAAACTGTGTGTGGGAATACGCCAACTTATTTATCACTTTAACTGTTCCATACCAACCTTCACGTATGTTACGCTCCCTTCACGAACGTTAGTCTCGGCATTGCTTGAATATCACAGACAGAGTGCATTTTTTTTCTGGCTCCACCTTCCCAGGGTCTTTGTGCCGAAGAATCCCTTACTAGATTCAGATCTTTATTGAAATCCCACCTTTTTGGGATTTGCTTTTGAACGGCCGAGATACAAGTCTTGTCGGAGATTAGAAATCAGGAGATTAAAGGCTCATAATCTTTAACCTGACTTTTTTTTATCTCTTGTCTGTGAATGATTGTTGACTGTTCTAGGCAATATTGTACTTCTTATTTTAACTGTTGTAAACTGCTTTTTATCTGTGAGTCAGTGAATAGCGGTATATTAAAACAAGAAATAAAAGCTGTAACCTAATACATGCAGAAAAGGAGACCCATGGCAAGACTGTGCCTACATTTAAGCAGTCCACATATGATATATGATTCTTGTATGTTTTATAAATGATTTGTGATTTTTATATTCTTGTATTTGTGATAATTTAATGCATTGTGTGTTTATTGCTTCTTTATGATTATATATGTTCATTATTGGGTCCTTTTACTAAGGCGTGGTAGGCCTAACAGAGGCCTACCATGTGTTAAAAGGACACTAACACAGGACATAGTGAGATAAGAACATAAGAATAGCCATATTGGGTCAGACCAATGGTTCATCTAGCCCAGTATCCTATTTCCACAGTGGTCATTCCAGGTCACAAGTACCTTGGCAGAAACCCAGTTAGTAGCAACATTCCATGTAGAACCTCAAATAGTAGCAAGATTCCATTCAGAATCTCAAACATTCCATGTAGAACCCCAAAGAATAGAAAGATTCCGGAATCCTAAAGAGTAACAAGATTCTGTGCAGAATATCAGAGTAGCAAGGTTCCATTCTATCAGTCCCGAGGCAAGCAGTGACTTCCCCCATGTATATCTCTAGCACGCGCTAATCCCACACAGGAAAATATGTTTTATTTTCCAACGCTGGAGGCGTGCCCATGAGCAAAAAGTAGGTGTGTCTGTGCTAATCGAGCAACGCTGGCACATTGTTGCGTGCTACACCATTAATGCGGGAGCCCTTACTGCCTCCTGAATACTGCTCCCGCGGTAATGGCCATGCACTAATGGGGAAATTAGCGTGCAAAAAAATGGCAAGGTGGCCATTTTACCGCTTCATTAAAAGTGGCAACAGTGCGTGGAAAACCCACGTGCCTACACCAGCGTCGGCCACTTTTTAGCATGGCTTGGTAAAAGGACCCCCGTGTTCTCAGCTTAGATATAGGCAGAATATAAATGAATAAACCATTATAGTTTTGGCAGTGCTGGGGCGAAGTTGCAGTGTATGAACACATTTACACCTTCGTGTACTGCAGTAGAGGCACTTAATTATCTATGCTGTCTTTATAAAGTAGGGATCTTTTGCGACCTTTCCTGGAGATTCCGTGGTATACATTTGAACTCTTCTTTGGCAAAGTGTCATTTTCATGCTGTTAATGGCATATAGATTCGGATATAGCGTGCCTCCCTGTAGACCCGTGCTTGGTCTTTTCCTTTCACCCCTGTGCCAGACTGGCATACTGAAGGTCAGGGCTGACCCCACTGTTGAGCGATTGTTTCACGCTTGACCCTGCTTTTTAGCCCTTACTGACTCGAACAAATGAGCTCCTGCGATGAGTCTGCGCACATGGCCCCACGTTCTTCAGCATCCTGCCCCTTTGAGGGTCTGCCTTCAACAGGAACAGGTAGGAAAAGGTGACTTGGTATCAGCCCTCAGGGTTGCCAGGTTTAAATAAATTTTCCGACCCCAAACCAGTTCAAAACCCGCCCAAAACCGCACCCCCCCCGCCGTCATCAACCCCTCCCCTGCCATCATCAGCTCCACCCCTGCCATCATCAACCCCGCCCCTTACGTCATCAGCTCCGCCCCACCATCACGAACCACGCCCCCAACGTCACCAACTCCGCCCACAACGTCACCGACGACGTTAACACATCGTTAACACGTCGTTGACACATCGCTAACCACGCCCCCAGCGGGGCGAGAAAACCCGCAGCCGGCAGAGAAAAAACAACCCGCCCAACGAAATTAAAAGCCGCCAAAAAAACCGTGACCCGCAGCGGGCAAAAATTTCCCGCAGCGGGTTGCGGAAAGCCGCCCAATTGGGCGGGAAAACTGCCCATCTGGCAACTTTGGCCCTCTTGTCGTGGGCTGGAGCCAGCACCCAGGACCCCACTGGCTAGGGAAGCTCTGCAGTCTTTCAGGTCAGCCTGGCAGAAAGAAGGTGAGAGCGACAAGCTTCCCTCCAAATTGCACCTTATTTCTTATGTTGGGGCTGGTGTAAGAGAGATGCAGACAGGGCATTTGATCTGGACCCCCGCTGTATGTGGAGAGCCAGCTAGAAAAATCCTTAAGTTATTTATTTATTTTATTATTACATTTGTACACCGCGCTTTCCCACTTAAAGCAGGTTCAATGCGGCTTACATAATAATATGGATTACAGAGTATTGATAGAGAAAATATAGGTTAATAATAGCAGAATAGTAAAAGAGATAGGTAGGTAAAGATGGGGAAGGATGAGGGGAGTAGGAGAGGTATGAGCAAGAGGTAGATGAGCATTGGAGGAGGGGTAGAGGGGGCGGGAGGGGGATGGGACAGGGAAAAGTATAGGGAAATTAGGTGGGAGATATAGTTTGAGTCATTGTCGTTGTCTTCTGGATATGTGTTGGGTAGAAGGGATCCCATGATTAGATTGGGTCATTTGGGTAGGCTTGCTTGAACAGATGGGTTTTTAATGATTTCCTAGTCACTAATTGAGCGGATGGGTCTAGGGAGGGCATTCCAGAGTTGGCTGCCTAAGAAGGAGAAGTTGGATCCATAATAGGTTTTGTACTTGAGTCCTTTGCAATTGGGATAATGTAGGTTGAGGTAAGTTCGCAAAGTTTCAGCCATGTTTCTGGTGGGAAGGTCAATCAGATTGAGCATGTAACTCGGAGATTCACCGTGGATAATCTTGTGGACTTTGAAGTTGATTTGTTCTCTGATAGCGCATTCAAATCGTGATTTGCCAAAAATGAGTCTTGCTGCTGTATGTTGGGCAATCTGAAGTTTCTTCAGGATGTGGGCCTTGCAGCCTAAGTTCTACTGTTATTCAGTGGCTGGACAGGTGGTACCTCGGCTAGATAAATTCATACTCTCACTCGATTTCAGAAAGGACATTTCACCAAGTACTGGTTAAACACAAGAGCACTAGGTGATCATGGGGTCCAAAGTATAGTAAAAATATTATCAGTATGATTGCCAGCAGGTAATGAGAGAGACACTGAGGCAGAAGAAGGAGTCCTGTTTACTGTATAACATTGGGCGTTAAAAAAATAGACACAAACCCCAGTTTTCTAATTGCTGAATGGTTTTCTTTTCAGATGTGCGTTGAGGGCTACATGAGGGGATTGACGGCATATTCACAAGCAGGAGCCCTTCACGAGACCTGGAGAGGACGTCCCCAGAGCGAAAACGGAAACTAGGTATTTTGCTGTGTGTTTTGCTATTTAATTGTGGAGAGATGATCTAAACGTAGGAGAAGAAAGGGAAGCGAGGAAGAACGTCACACTCTTAGCATGACTGGGCATCCCTTGAAAGTCTTGGTAGGATTGTTGCCCGTTCCTACACTTATTCCTGCCTAAAGAAAGGCAGTTAATCCTTCTTTACGTAATATGCGCCTTATAAATAGGGAGAGAAATATCCAAAGCCCCTTCTGCTGTTTAAAAGCTCATTTTAACTTCAAAAAGGGGGCTTTGAATATTACCTAACGTGTCTACAGGCATAGGAGCCAACTTTTCAAAATTATTGGGGGTGCTAAGCCCAATGGAAATAATCCCTCCCTGGACACATACAAGGAATGTTTCCAATATTGGGCACCCACAGAGTCGGCTCCAATGTCTACAGGTAAAAATATACACGATGTCAGACATCGTGTGCACTTATATTGCAGACCCTGGAGATGTCCTCAGGGCTGCAGAGAGGGAACTGTACACGTGGATTTGATTATTCTAAACCTAAGTGCAGGGTTTCTACTTGAAAAGGTACCCGTAGAGCAGGGGGTTCAGGCCTCAGGACACACCCAGCCAATCAGGATTCCCACAGAGAATATGTATGACAGATTTGCATACAACAATAAATACATAAATGGAGCTGATGCATACAAATGTATCTCCTGCTTATTCATTGGGGGTATCCTGAGAACCCCTGCTGTAGAGAGAACAGGCACAGTCTCTGCAGGTAACTTTTCATGGGATGGTAATCCAAGCACTTTGGTGGAGACTTAAGTATCTGTGGAGTCTTCAGCAAGGAGGGTCCTTTGGGTATTGCCTGTCATAGGCGTTATCTTCTTTGCACCATTACAGTGTCCGGGTAACATACATAGTAACGTAGTAGATGATGGCAGAAAAAGACCTGCATGGTCCATCCAGTCTGCCCAACAAGATAAACTCATATGTGCTACTTTTTGTGTATATACCTTACCTTGATTTGTACCTGTCCTTTTCAGGGCACAGACCATATAAGTCTGCCCAGCACTATCCCCGCCTCCCAACCACCAGCCCCGCCTCCCACCACCGGTTCTGGCACAGACCGTATAAGTCTGCCCAGCACTATCCCCGCCTCCCAACCACCAGTCCTGCCTCCCAACCACCGGCTCTGGCACAGACCGTATAAGTCTGCCCAGCACTATCCCCGCCTCCCAACCACCAGTCCCGCCTCCCAACCACCGGCTCTGGCACAGACTGTATAAGTCTGCCCAGCTCTATCCTCGCCTCCCAACCACCGGCTCTGGCACAGACCGTATAAGTCTGGCCAGCCCTATCCCCGCCTCCCAACCACTGGCTCTGGCACAGACCGTATAAGTCTGCCCAGCACTATCCCCACCTCCCAACCACCGGCTCTGGCAACAGACCGTATAAGTCTGCCCAGCACTATCCCCGCCTCCCAACCACCAGTCCCGCCTCCCACCACCGGGGTAAGATGAACTGCAAGTCAGAATGCTCCAATTTTTCAAGTTCAGTTTTATTTATTTATTTTTTAAAAATGTTTATAGAAGGGCTTTTTAAATCTATGTGCTGAGATAATGGGATGTTTTGCCGGCAGATATAGCTATGATTGCAATATTAATTGAAGAGGTAGTTACATACTGGGTGGAAGCTGCTGTGCCAGTGATTCTGAGCTGGTTGCCCGCCAGCCGAAGTCCTGTTCTCAGCCGCGCAGCGTGGAGTCGTGGAGGAATGATAAAGTTGGAATCAGTTTGTGTTCGTGCGTCTGACGTTTGCCGCACGCACACAAACAGATTCCAACTTGATCACGTCCAGTGACGTCGGCTGGAGCTTCGGAGCCCAGCGAAGAAAGTTACGGACACAGGCAGCCAGGTTCATAGTGAGTATTATTATATAAGATTGAATTTTGTACGATGTAATGGGTTGTATGTTTTTTTTGTTGTAATTGTTGTAAACCACTTGAATGCCTCGGGTGTGCCGAGCTGTGTATAAAGTGAACCGATGAAATCCTACTACAGGTCTCTACATGTAATGGGGTAAAATCACAACTAGATCCGATGGTGACGTGATACCTCAATAACATTGGCAAACTGCTGGCTCTCTGTGATACTATAAGTACATAAGTAATGCCACACTGGGAAAAGACCAAGGGTCCATCGAGCCCAGCATCCTGTCCACGACAGCGGCCAATCCAGGCCAAGGGCACCTGGCGAGCTTCCCAAACGTACAGACATTCTATACATGTCATTCCTGGAATTGTGGATTTTTCCCAAGTCCATTTAGTAGCGGCTTATGGACTTGTCCTTTAGGAAACCGTCTAACCCCTTTTAAAACTCTGCCAAGCTAACCGCCTTCACCGCGTTCTATAAATGTACGATTGCTTGAGTTTTGAAAAACTGAATTTTAAGAATGTACTTGTAGTATTTATTTTGAGAATAAAAGACGGTTCTTTCAGGCAGCTGATCTTCTTTCTTTTTCCTTCTTGTTAGGGACAGCCTGGCCGCCTGCTTTTGTGTTCCAGCTACTGGGTGCCATATTTGAGATGAGGAATTCAGACGAGCAAGCGTCCACGACAGTTTTACAGCGTCTGCTGCAGGAGCAGCTCCGATACGGGAACCCAAATGAAAACCGGAACCTCCTGGCCTTGCACCAACAAGCCACTGGGAATGCACCCTCTTTCGGAAGCAGCGGGAGCCCAGGGTCTCAGAATGAGGGGCTGACCCCCCAGGACCATCCGCTTCTATCTCATGTTGCCCGCCAAGAGCCCCAGGGCCAGGAGATTCAGGTGGATAACAGTGTCATGGAGAAGCACCTCCCCCCAAGAGGTCAGAACAGCGAGGACCTTCCAACGTACGAAGAAGCGAAAGTTCAGTCGCAGTATTTTCGGGGCCAGCAGCACACCAGCCTAGGGACTGCTTTTTACGTCACAGGCGTAACCAATCAAAAGATGAGGACTGAAGGGAGGCCTGCAGTTCAGCGGGTCAACACTGGGAAAGTCCATCAGGACGATGGGCTGAAAGACCTGAAGCAAGGTCACGTTCGGTCTCTGAGTGAGCGGTTGATGCAGCTGTCGCTGGCCACGAGTGGCGTGAAAGCCCACGCCCCCGTCACCAGCGCCCCGTTGTCCCCACAGCCAGGTGACTTCTACAAAAGCTCAGCTTCCAATGAGTTTTACAAGGGGTCTGGACAGAGTCTGAAAGGCATGGAGCACAGGGGTCCCCCGCCGGATTATCCCTTCAAGAATGTGTCTACCCTCCCCATGGTATCGAAACATCAGGACGGTGGACGTTTCCACGGGGACTATCGGATGAGTCAGCAAATTCGCTCGGATGGGCCTGCTGTCCGGTACCAGCCTCCCCCAGAGTATGGAGCATCCAGGTGAGCATCTGATTTACCCGCTTCGTCCTGATCCCCTCTGGTGTGTCTCTAAAACCTATGCTGTGTGTGGCCGCCAGCCACTGTGGAGGTCTTGTGTGTGTGGTGTGATCTGGCTTTAGTGTATGTCGCTGATTTGCAAACTGGGTTCTACGGAACCCTAGGGTTTCTCACGGAATTAGGTTGTAGAATCTGTTTGTAGGAACATATATATGTTTATATCAATTGAAGGTTCCTTGGTGGATGAAAACATTTTAGAGGTTCCGCCATAGTAAAGTTTGGGAATCACTGAAGTACAATGTGCTAATCAAATACCAGTACCGATCAAATTTGTCAGGTTATTGGAGTTTAATTTTGTGTTTAAAAGTGGACACGCAGGGAAGATGAAATTGTCAGATTTTTTTTTCTCAGAACATCACAAGACTCGTTTAGTTGCTTGTCCTCACAGAATATTCCTGAAGTCTTTGGGTGTTTTTTTGTTTTAACAAAGGTTAAGGATGGGTCGCAATATTCTCAAGGGACACTGAGCTCTGGAAAACTCTCATCTGTGGTAGAAGGTGTCTCGGGACAGTGTTTTTTTAATTGCAGTTGGATGCGTGTTCTGAACAGCAGGATAAAGTGGCTCCGTTCTTTGGTTACATATCAGCTAGCAGAGGTTGAGAGGTATTCCACCATATGCTGCTTGATGGTCCGGTTTGTGTGTTTGAAAAGCTGGTGGCTTCACTGTCCCCTGTGAGGGTGGCAGGCAGGGGTTGTGTATTCTAGTGGTCAGAGTTGGGGCTGGGGCTCGGGGACTGTCCTAGGTTCAAATACCAGCTCGCTGTGTGTGATTTTGGACACTTGCTGTTCTACCTTCTGTTTATCCAGCTGTAATGGGAAGGTTGTGATAACTTTGTAAGTAAAGGCCTTTGGCTCAGACCTGCTCAGACGTACACTGGAGACATATGGAACTGGTTTCTCTAGTGTGTCAGAACTTCTGGGCTGATGATCAGAAGCAAACGCAGGCGCTAGAGGCTGTTAGCGCCATACTAGCGCCTGCGTTTGCTACCGCCCCGTGATCAGAGCCCCCGAGCGTGTGAAACAACGCGCTTGTGGGCTCTGAACGCAACTAGCATGCAAAACAGGGCTCTTAGTGCAAGTAGCAGGCAAATGCATGCTAAACCTATTCATCCCCAATGATCAGAGATCAGCGCGCCAAAGATTGGCTCGCTGGCCGTGGCAAACCCTACGCCAGCTCGGAGCTGGCGTTAGGGTTTACAGATCATTGGGGGAGGAATGGTGAGCCACAATGCAGCAACCCCTTGTAGGAACCGATGACCCAACTGATGACCCCCCCCCCCCCCCCCGTCACAGGAACCGACAACCCGACCGCCCCAATCCCCCCCCCCCGGTCATAGGTTCAGGGGGGGGGGCTAGAGATCTGGGGGATCTCCAGCCCTCCCTACCCCCCCTCCCCCAGCATTGGTAGGAAATCCCTGGTGGCCCAGTGGGCCATAGTCAATCCCGCCCCACCGTAGGTTGGAGGAGGGAGGTGGCCTCCCACCTCCAACCTTAGATAGGGGGTTGGGGGATCGACTGCGGCTCACTGGGCCACCAAGGACCTCTTACCAATCCGGGGGGGGGGGGGGTTAGAGGAGACTGGAGACCCACAAGATCTCCAGCCCTCCTGCCCCCATTTCGCCTTGCTTGGGGAGGGGTAGTTGGGAGGGGTAGTTGGGGTCTGGTGGTCCTATGGACCTCCAGCCCCTGTGTTTGACAGGTCTGAGCTTTTGACAGCGCAGACCTGTTAAACAAGTGCGGCAGGATTCCTCCTGCACTTCCACCCCATGATCAGAGAGAATTGCGTGCTTAAATTTGCATGCAATTACTGATCATAGGTGCGGTAAAGCCCCGCGCTGTTCCAGCACTGTTTTTACAGCGCTGTTTGGAACAGTACCGGGGGGGGGGGGGGGGGCTTTTGATCATCTGCCTGCTAATTCTGTGCGCTCCTTTCCCCGATGCTAGCTACCTGAATTTCTGTGAATGCTCCAGATTGCTGCCAGTAATGAAGCTCCACACAATGAGGCTCTTTCTAAATCTCTCATTAGCATTACAAAGGCGGTGTTAGACTGCCCTGTGTGCCTTCGCTGCGGCTGGCTTACATAAGGGATCTCATCCGTTTTGCTGGCGTTTGAATTATTGCTCTGTGAACTTGGATGGCTTCCCAGGTCCCCTTCTTCCTGCCCTGAGTCCAGTATGTGCCAAGTGCTTGCTCGGGAGAGGAAGTTTCTCAGCAAGTGGCTGAGGCAGATCCGAGCTCTGAATGGAAATGTGATCCTAATGTCTTCCGCCGCCCCCCCCTCCCCTTCCTACACTCGCATTTGGACCATTGGGGGGGGGGGTGTAAACTGGAAACCCTAGTTCACTGCAGGCTCTCTTGTCACAGTATCCTTTTGATGTCTCCATTGTATTGTGGAGTTGCTCCAGCAGAGGAGGAAGTGATGTGAGGGCGGCATTATAAAACGTAGGTGAGGGATGTATTTGTGCTGAAGAGTTTTGTTGGGAGGGTGTGTAGGTGGGCTGTGCTGGGAGGCTGTTGTCCAGAATTGGTTCCCCCTGTGTGAGGCAGTGTGGTAGCCGTGTTAGTCCACTCTTAAGGTTATCAATAGAAATCAAACAAAATAAAACATGGAAAAGAAAATAAGATACCTTTTTTATTGGACATAACTTAATACATAATGATTGAATATTTTAACACCCAACAGAAAGGACTTAACAAGGATCTGGGGTTCCTAGCCCATCATAAAGCTGTATTTCTCTGTTGATCACCCCACCCCTCACCTATCCACACCCATCCTGTTAGAATATCAATGATATGCTTTGATGTCCCCATGCATACCTCCGACCCACCCCCATCCTTCCACCCTGTCAGACTGTCATAGTAATGCTTGAATGTTTTCACTTATATACACTGTCAGCTAGCACATTTGCTTATTTCCGATCTGACGAAGAAGGGCAACCTTCGAAAGCTAATCAAGAAACGTATTAAGTTATGTCCAATAAAAAAGGTATCATCTTATTTTCTTTTCCATGTTTTATTTTGTTTGATTTCTATTGATAACCCTGTGTGAGACGAAATTTTACTGGAGCGGGAAAGAAGGGGATAAAAGAAAGGAAGCTTGATTAGGCCTCTGACTGTACCAAATGCCCTTAAATTATCAGGTCAGTATGCAGAAGATGTGAGTTCATAGCAAATGTGGATAAATTGGAGTCTCTAAATTTAATTCAGGGTTCGTATTTGTATTTAAAGGATGAAGTCGTCTTTTCCCATTAAAAGGCAGAGAAACAGATCAAATATTTGGATGTTTTGCTTATCGGGAACATAAGGCGATTATATGAGCTTAACTATAGCAAAATTTATTTATATTTAAATCTTTTTTTTTTTTTTGACGAAAAATGCTAACACAAGCAAACAGAAAGTTCAAAATAAACACAGTGCAAATACAACAGGTTTCTTCTAGCCGTCCTCCAATCGTCAGTAAAATTTCCCCCTTTTTCCCCCCCACCCCCTCCCCCCCCCCCAATCCCTACGCCTTCTACATTAAATTTCAGAATTTATTAGCTAGTTTCCATAGCGTGAAGCCCTTTTCCCCATAGTTTTAAACTTGAATGTTCTGCCAGAGGTAGAAACGTAACTGTTTCGGCCTACAGCAATAACAGCCTCTGGAAAGCACAGTAGGGTGTAGTTCAGGCCTCTTTCCCTCCCACCCACTCATAACCAGAGATGGGGGTCGTTAAAGTACTTGAATTAAAAAGTAAAAAGTGCTGGCTTCAAAAGTAGTGAAGTAAAAGTAGAAAGTCTTATCCAAAAGAAAAAAAAAACATTAAGCAGTGGCGTTCCTAGCCTCGACGACACCTGGGGCGGATCGCCGATGCCCCCCCCCCCCCCCCCGGCGAAATGACACCCTCCCCCCGGGTGCACGCCGCTAGGGGGGGGGTGCTGCGGCGCGCGCCTGTCGGCTGCGAGTTCGAATCGCTACGCTAAATTCTCTCATTCGCTGCAGCTCCCTCCCTCTGCCCCGGAACAGGAAGTAACCTGTTCCGGGGCAGAGGGAGGGAGCTGCAGCGAACGAGAGAATTTAGCGTAGCGATTCGAACTCGCAGCCGACAGGCGCGCGCCGCGGCACCCCCAGCGTCGTGCACCCGGGGCGGACCGCCCCCACCCTTGGTACGCCACTGACCTCAAGTAAAAGTTAAAAATACTCAAGTAAAAGTAATAAAGTACAAAGTAAAAAGTATTCTTAACAAGTCGGACCACAACTGCCTAAGACTGCTGCTGAAGCTAACTTTAAGGGGGGGTCACACAAGGTCCTTCCCGAATATTGCAGCAACCCTCCTATGCTCCTGCCTTTGCAGTCTCTGTTCCGAAAATGGCGGCTGCAAGTTTCAGCAGCCCTCTCACGGCAGTTATTTTTAGTATTAAGACCTCATGGGCAGGAGTGTAGGAGAGCCGCTCCTGCCCCAGCTACAAGGATATGCTAAATATCTGGCCTGGAGAATGTTCTGCCTTTTGAAAGTTTGTCAAAAAATGTATTAGAAAAAAGAATTAGGAGTGTCATACAGTGAAAGACAGTGGTGACAGACGTAGGGGACCTTCCCAAGTTATCAGTGGCAGTGGACATACAAGAAAATATTGACTGGATATATATCATGATATATCATATATGATATAATAGTAACATAACATAGTAACATAGTAGATGACGGCAGAAAAAGACCTGCACGGTCCATCCAGTCTGCCCAACAAGATAAACTCACATGTGCTACTTTTTGTGTATACCTTACCTTGATTTGTACCTGTCCTTTTCAGGGCACAGACCGTGTAAGTCTGCCCAGCACTATCCCCGCCTCCCATATACGTCTTGCCCCATCCTTGGCCACCTTTAAATCTAGACTGAAAGCCCACCTCTTTTAACATTGCTTTTGACTTATAAGCACTCGCCTCCACCTACCCTCCTCTCTTCCTTCCCGTTCACATTAATTGATTTGATTTGCTTACTTTATTTATTTTTTTGTCTATTAGATTGTAAGCTCTTTGAGCAGGGACTGTCTTTCTTCTATGTTTGTGCAGTGCTGCGTACGCCTTGTAGCGCTATAGAAATGCTAAATAGTAATAGTAGTAGTAGTAGATATATGATATATATCATATACAATATATATGATATATATAATATATGATGTATATCGTGATATATATCAATGGTATCTGACGCTGTCCAAGCTGAAACACATCTTCTAAAGGGCATTGGATAATATGGGGCATATATAGCGATAGTGTGAGAATACCAAAACTTTCTGGAAACGATTTAGTTCAAATTCGGCATGTTACAGAGTGAACTTGCCATGGGACTCAGACATCTTTCTGTTGAATAAAAGAACCGATATAGATTCCGAAGGCCCAAAATGTTTTGATAAAACCATATGAGTTTGAATGCAGTAAAACTGGTGGTGGCAGCCTGTTGGAAACAGATGGCTGATTAGATTATGGGACATTAGAAAAATGGAGCTACTTAAAACAATAAGAAGAAAGCTAGTGGGGAGATGTAAGATATGCAAATCGTTTTCTAGAGTATATGGTACTAAGTTGGAGGGGGGCCTGAGAGTGAATTAAGTACCATTGTGTGAGCCAGAGGGAAGGGTGATAATGGCATTAATAATCTGTTAAGACAGAATAATTAAAAATGAAGAGGTCTCTGAGATGTGTTTTATGCAGTGACTAGAATGTGTAATAGAGTAATTTGGCAAGGTATAACTTGCATAATACTAGCTGCTTTGAGACTTCTCTCTGGAAAGTTATCTGACGTAGATTTTTTTTTCCAAAGCATTTTTAAAAATCAGTTATGATTATTTTCTCCCCTCCATCAACCAGGCTATTGTACGTTTTCAAATACACGGTGCAAGTTGACCTAATGGGGCCTTCTGCTTCTCCCTCCCTAAGCTAGGATACCCCCTGAAGGAAAAGTCCATTTTTTTTTTTGGGGGGGGGGGGGGTGCCGGGTTCTTGAAGCCTGGATTGGCCGCTGTCGGAGACAGGATGCTGGGCTTGATGAACCCTTGGTCTTTTCCCAGTATGGCGGTGCTTATGTGCGTAACCCTTCATTGCCTGCCAGTTAAGTTCTTGTTGACTAGTAATAATGGGTAGCACCTAATTGTCTAATTAGTTTACATGCAGATCTGGGGTCTGCGTCCAAATTTGGGGGTTAGTGGCCACTTCTAAACATATAAACCTTTTTGAATATCAGGCCTCCTGTTTCTTTATGCCTATGCTTCCCAACCGCTGTGCCATGAGGAACTAGCACTGTGGAAGCCATTGTACTGCTGCTTCTACTAACCGGTACCATGGAATTTATGTTCCTTATTAGCCCGGCACGATGGATGGAGTGGGGAAGAGGTTGCGTACCAGGACGATGATCCAAAATTCTCTTATTTCACCCTTATTTGGGAGGTGCGAGCCCTGGGAAATTGAACTTTTGCAAGGCAGCGATGGGTTAGTTGAATAGGCAGGTCCTATAGGTTACAGCAAAACATCCTGCAATTCGTTGAAAGTCAAAGGAAACAAACTTTTGACAAAAAATGTATTTTTCCTCTCTTAAAATCTTAGTGATTGAGTTATCCTTCAAGGTGATTTGAGACATAAGACAACAGTAAAGAAAATTAACGTAGATCCCCTGTACTACCGACTCATAGGTGTAAAGGTGGCATGTTCAAAAGACTAGCAGATTCAATTTGAACTGTAATACCTCATCCCAGGGAGGGGTTGGATGGAGGGTTGTGCTTTGCAGCTTCCAGGAACAACCTGATCTGGCCTGCCTTTGTGAGCTGCTTTTAAAAACAAGTCAAACAAATGAGACAGCATGCGTCCATGCTTGAGAAATGAGAAGTGTCTTAGACTAGTAAAACAGGCCCGTTTCTGACACAAATGAAACGGGCGCTAGCAAGGTTGTCTTTGGAGTGTGTATGTTTGAGAGAGTGTGTGTGAGACTGACTGTGTGTGAGAGAGAGAGAGAGTGAATGTGCGAGTGTGTGTGTGTGTGTGTGTGACAGAGAGAGAGTGAGACTGCTGGGTGCGAGTGTGTCTCCTCTGTCCCCCCTCCAGCCACCCAGCGATTCTCCTCTCTCCCCTGCTCCCCCTCCAGCCACCCAGTGATTCTACTTTTTCCCTTGCCCCCCCTCCAGCCACCCACCGATGCACTTCTCTCCCCTGCCCCCCCCCTCCAGCCACCCAGCGAGTCTCCTCTGTCCCCTGCTCCCCCTCCAGCCACCCAGCGAAGCTCCTCAGTTCTCTGCCCCCCCCTCCAGCCACCCAGCAATTGTTCTATCTCCCCTGCCTCCCCTCCAGCTACCCAGCGATTGTCCTATCTCCCCTGCCCCCCCTCCAGCCACCCAGCAATTGTCCTGCCCCCCCCTCCAGCCACCCAGCGATTGTCCTATCTCCCCTGCCCCCCCTCCAGCCACTCCTCCACTTTAATCAGCATATATTAAATTCCCCCTATGTGCTACAGAAAAGCACCGAGCACATCCTATATAATAAAACGCACCTCCAACGTTCTGAAGCCGTAGTTCCGGAACGTTGCAGGAATGCTTCAAGGCTTGAAGGCTTCACTTTTCTCGGCTAGGATATGGTGACAGGTGAGGTGTACACAGAAGAAAGCATTTGACTAAGTTGGCCAGATCTCCTAAAGGAGTGAGTTTCCTGGGCATGCATGATTTTGGGTCTCTGTACACCTATGCAACGGTGACTTCAAGAGTTTGGGCAAGAGGGACTCGCACACGAAGACCTCTTCTAGCCCTTGAGAGTGTGCCTTTCCTTCAGTGGTCTTAGCTGAGGGGGGGGGGGGGGGGGAAACCTACTGAGAGCCCTAGATGCTGCTTACAAAGCATTTACAGAAAGACTGGCTGGGCCTCCTGGGGTTACAGATTTCTGATTCCGTTCCTGAGTGTGAGTTGAAGTCACCCGTTCTAGTGAGCCAAGTGGTGGGTTTTGCCTTCCTCTTGATCACCACCAGTCACAAAGCTTCCTTGCTTGCTTGAACGGTTTCTCTGTTGGCTTGGATCATCTCCCAGTCCTTGTGTGCCTGATCAATCACGAGGAACATGCTGAGGATTCAGCGTGATGAACTGGTGTCTTCTTTCAGGGTACATCTGTGTGTCTGCAGCATATAAATACTTGGCTATGTTTGTAAACTTGAACGGGGGGGGGGGGGGGGGGGGGGGGGGGGGGGGAGGGATATTGACTTAAGTTTAAAAAAGACCTGAAATGTGCCGTCTCATGATGGTTGAAGCGTGGATTAGTGCAACATTTCCCAGCTGTGACCTGAAGGCGCACCTAATCAGTCTGATTTTTCTGCATACCTGTTATAAATATTCATGAGATTAGCTTTGCATATTTAATACATGGAAATCTAGCTTATGCATAATCATTGTGGTTGTCCAGAAAACCAGACTGGATTAGGTGTACCTCAGGACTCAGTTGGGAACCAGGGACCTCGCCGGTTAGAACAGTGAATAATAAGTCAGGAGAAACCTCGTGACTTCAAATCCTGCGGTTTTTTTTTTGCTGTTATTGGGGACAAGTCACCAACTCGATCCATGCTGCAGCATAGTTGCACAGAACTATAATCATTCTGTTCTCCCCTCAACCTCCGTACACGAGTGGAGGAGTAGCCTAGTGGTTAGTGCAGCGGACTTTGATCCTGGGGAACTGAGTTCGATTCCCACTGCAGCTCCTTGGGACTGTGGGCAAGTCACTTAACCCTCCATTGCCCCTGGTACAAATAAGTACCTGTATATATGTAAACCGCTTTGAATGTAGTTGCAAAATACCACAGAAAAGCGGTATATCAAGTCCCATTTCCCTTTCCCTATTTGAGATTCTAAATGGAATGTTGCTACTATTTAAGATTCTAAATGGAATGTTGCTGTTCCACTAGCAACATTCCATGTAGAAGCCTGCCCTTGCAGATCAGCAACGCGGCCGCGCAGGCTTCTGTTTCTTTGAGTTTGATGTCCTCACAGAAACAGAAGCCTGTGCGGCCGCGTTGCTGTTCTGCAAGGGCAGGCTTCTACATGGAATGTTGCTAGTGGAGTAGCCTAGTGGTTAGTGCAGTGGAACATTGAACGTTGCTACTAGTTGAGATTTTACATGGAATGTTGCTATTATTGGTGATTCTACATGGAATGTTGCCAGTGGAGGAGTAGCCTAGTGGTTAGTGCAGTGGACTTTGATCCTGGGGAACTGAGATCAATTCCCACTGCAGCTCCTTGTGACTCTGAGCAAGTCACTTAACCCTCCATTGCCCCTGATACAAAATAAGTACCTGTATATATGTAAACCGCTTTGAATGTAGTTGCAAAATACCACAGAAAGGCAGTATATCAAGTCCCATTTCCCTTTCCCATAATAGACAGAAGTGTTGATATGGAATCTATCCTGAAGTAGTCTGATTGAATGTATAGTGCAGTGGTCATGCCCAAGGGCTGCAGACAGGTCAGGTTTTAGGATTTTTCCTATGGGATATACTGTCTCGTGCATATTCATTAGGGATATCCTGAAGACCTGACCAAGTTGTGGAAGGAGGAGTGGCCTAATGGTTAGTGCAGCGGGCTTTGATCCTGGCAACCTGGGTTCAATTCCCAGTGCAGCTCCTTGTGACCTTGGGGAAGTCACTTAACCCTCCCATTACCCCAGGTACAAAAAAACCCCAAAACCCTTAGATTGTGAGCCCTCTAGGGACAGAGTAAGTAGTAGGTAGTATTAAGTTGTGGCCTTTGAGGACTAGGGGGACTGATGCAGAAAGCCTCATGGTAAAGCCAGCCCGGCATGTGGCCTCTATTCTGAAATTAGCAGTCAAAAATACCACAGCATGCTGTAAGCAATGAGTACGCAAATTACCGCTGCGCTAAAATTTCAGAAGTAATCCGCAGCTCATTGTTAATTGTCACCTTTCCTGTTAGTGCCTGAGCAGTGACATGGACATAAAAAGCATGCAGTCGGCATTTTGCACCCATGTACTGTTGTAGAATATTACATAAGTACATAAGTAACGCCATACTGGGAAAAGACCAAAGGTCCATCGAGCCCAGCATCCTGTCCCCGACAGCGGCCAATCCAGGCCAAGGGCACATGGCAAGCTTCCCAAACGTACAAACATTCTATACATGTTATTCCGGAATTGTGGATTTTTCCCAAGTCCATTTAGTAGCGGTCTATGGACTTGTCCTTTAGGAAACCGTCCAACCCCCTTTTAAACTCTGCCAAGCTAACCGCCTTCACTACGTTCTCCGGCAACGAATTCCAGAGTTTAATTACGCGTTGGGTGAAGAAAACTTTTCTCCTATTTGTTATAAATTTACTACACTGTAGTTTTATCGCATGCCCCCTAGTCCTAGTATTTTTAGAAAGTGTGTTTTTATGGGGCTCTAGTTACACCTGACATAACGGTAATGGTAAATAGTTGACTCTGAAGAAAGGGACATTAACAGTGGTGTGCCACAAGGGCTCAGTTCTTGGTCAGACTCGTTTTAATATTAGTAAACGATATTGTTGAAGGGCTGTCTGGTAAGGTTTGCCTTTTCGTGGCTGATACCAAAATCTGCAGTAGGATAGACACCCCTGGTAGCATGGACAGTGTGAGGAAGGTCCTAGCGAACCTAAGGGAGCAGTACGGTATAAAGAGTGAAATAGAAGCGGAACTTGGAGGTGATACGTATCAATGATCTTAAGGTGGCAAAACAGATAGATAGACAAGGCGATGGTCATTCTTCTCCCTATGCACCCAAGCATCCTGCCGACTTTTCCCATCAGGAAAAAGGAGTTGATAATGTCTCTGGTGGGATCTCATTTAGACTACTGTATACAGTTCTGGAGACAGCACCTTCAGAAAGATAGAAAATAGATTGTTGGGTTGGATGTGGCTACTAAAGTGGTCAATTCATCATAAAGCCTATGGGGACAGACTTTGAAGATTTCAGTATAGTTTGTATACTTTGGAAGAAAGGTGAGACAGGGGAGATATGACAAAGACATTTTAAATACCTCCAAGGAATAAATATACAAGAGACAGGCCTACTTCTACTACTTATCATTTCTATAGCGCTACTAGGAGTACGCAGCGCTGTATACGGGACATGAAGAGACGGTCCCTGCTCGACAGAGCTTACAATCGAATTAGGACAGACAAACAGGACAAATAAGCGATAAGGACAAAGAGTAGCAAGATTCCATGCAGAATCCCAAGGAGTAGCAAGATTCCGGAATCCCATAGTAGCAAGATTCCGGAATCCCAAAGGCTACTACTTATCATTTCTATAGCGCTACTAGATGTACGCAGCGCTGTACACTGGTCATAAAGAGTCAGTGCCTTCTCGACAGAGCTTACAATCTAATTAGGACAGACAAACAGGACAAATAAGAGATAAGGGAATTACAAAGGTGGGGATGATAAAACATGGGTACTGAACAAGTGAGTAAGGGGTTAGGAGTTAAAAGCAGCATCAAAAAGGTGGGCTTTTAGCCTAGATTTGAAGATGGCCAGAGATGAAGCTTGATGTACCGGCTCAGGAAGTCTAATCCAGGCATATGGTGCAGCAAGATAAAAGGAACGGAGTCTGGAGTTAGCAGTGGAGGAGAAGGGTGCAGATAAGAGAGATTTTACCCAGTGAACGGAGTTCCTGAGGAGGAGTGTAGGGAGAGAGAAGAGTGGAGAGGTACTGAGGAGCTGCAGAGTAGAGAGTTGCACGAGAACAGAAATCCTACCCATCCCCGCCCGTCCCTGCTGGAATCTTACCCGTCCCCACCCATCCCCGCTGGAATCTTACCCGTACCCACCCATCCCCGCAAAAATTAAAACCATCCCAACCCGTCCCCGCAAGAATTTAACCCATCCCCACCCATCCCCGTAAGAATTTAATAGTACATAAAAGAAAGTTCCAGTCAGCTCCCTTTCTGGATTTGAGCCACAGCACTGTAGGCAAGGACGGACCGGAAGTTGGAACTTGGAACACTCTGGTGCGCACATGTAAGATTTGTCTCTGATTCACTGGGATTGTGTGCTGAGAGGCCGCCACATGCACGCGCCAGTAGGTCAGGTGACATCTGATTCTCGTGCCTGTGTCAGAGCTGAGGTCTGTGCACCAGCCTGGGAGCAAAGAGGATTAATAGTAACAAAGTAAGTGACAGCAAATAGACCTGAACGGTCCATCCACTCTGCCCAATAGTCACACTCATGATCAATTCATCATTAAATCAACGAGTGTGATATTATATACTTGATTATGGTCTTTCTTTTGTGTTTCTGGAACAAAGACCACAGAAGTCTATCTGGCCCCATCCTTATGTTCCAACTGCTGGAGTTGCCATCGAAGCCCACTCCAGCCTATTCATGTTCTCATTTGTGGGACACAGACCGTAAAAGTCTGTCCAGCACTGTCCTCATGTTCCAGCCACTGAAGTTGCTGTCTAAGCCCTTTCCAGCCCATCCTACACCAGATTGCCATGTATGAGACACAGACCATACAAGTCTGCCAGGTATCAGCTCTAGTTCATCACAGCCAGAGTCGCCATCTAAGCGTCACTTGACACATCCACACACATGCAGCCATTTAAGGTTAGCTTTTATATAACTTCCATTTTCTAATTAGAGATCCTCTGTGTTCATCCCACTCCTTTTTGAATTCCGTCATCATTTGTGACTCTACCACCTCCTTAATGGAAGACTTTCCACATTTATGCTGTTAAAGCAAGGAAGAAGAGGAGGAGGAGGAGGAGACAGCACTCAAATAAATTGGTATTCGGTAGATGAGAGGCTGGTGCAGGTGCAGCTTACACTTCCACGGGAAGCCCACAGAACTGGTTCCATCCCCGTGGGAACCCCGCAGGAACTGCCTCCGTCCCCGCGGGAACCCCGCAGAACTGCTTCCATCCCCGCGGGAACTGCCTCCGTCCCCGCGGGAACCCCGCAGAACTGCTTCCATCCCCACAGGAACCCCGCATGAACTGCCTCCGTCCCCGCGGGAACCCCGCAGAACTGCTTCCATCCCCGCAGGAACCCCGCATGAACTGCCTCCGTCCCCGCGGGAACCCCGCAGAACTGCTTCCATCCCCGCAGGAACCCCGCATGAACTGCCTCCGTCCCCGCAGGAATCCCGCGGGTTCCACGGGATTCCCGCGGGGACGGAAGCCGTGCAGCTCTCTACTGCAGAGTGAATGCACTTGGAACGCCTCATTCATTGGAAAGGAAGCTCTGGAATGAGGTGTCACTTGATGAAGATGATAGGGGAATAAACTCAGGAGTAACCGGAGAAAAGTTCTTCACAGAAAAGTGTGTGTGGGGTGGATACATAGAATGACCTCCTGGTGGAAGTGGTGGAGATGCTGCAAAACTTGTGAAAGCACGGGACAAGTACATAGGATCTCTAAGGGAGAGAGAGCCATAGCGGACGGTATGCATGGACAGACTGGATAGGCCATAGGGCCATTATCTGCTGTCATTCTCTATATTTCTTAGGAATGTTGGGAACAGGTTTTTAAAGGGGTGTGTGTGTATGAATAGGCAGCTTGCTCTTGTCTTTCTACTTTTTGGATCTGTTATCAGAGCTGTCAAGAGTGGAAGGAGGGAATGGGAAGTAAAGTGAAGGGTTGCCAGGAATCTTAGAGCACTGTCCCGCCCTCGGAAGGTGCAACAGCCCTTTAAACAGTGCGTCTTTTTATCACTAGGCAGATGCCTCGCAGGGTGGTGATGAACAGGGTGTAATGAGGTGAGCTATTGTTCTTTTAAATTATAAGCTCGGTGGAGATGGGCATGCCAGGCAAGAGGAGTGTGCGAGAATGGTGACCTACATTCCTGGGACGAGAGGCAGATGCTGTGCGGAGAGAACGCACAGGTTTTAAATGTAAATTCGTGCAGGTGAGACCTGATATACCCAGCTTGGTGGGCAGAGCTGAGCAGCTGGCCCTGAGGGCTCGGGACCAGCAAACCGACCCGAAAAGATGGCATAGTGGAGCATGGAAGGAGCCTGGAAGGACACACAACATGAATGGTGCCAAGAGCCTAAGATGTAGAGGAGGTGAAGGTACTCGAATACACGGAGAAAGGAGGTTGGAGGCATTGGGCCCTGGAAGGGAGGGGGGGGGGGGGGGTCTGCTGAAGCAGGAGATGACATGTTTAAAGTTTGCTTTCTTCTACAGTAGTTGGTGAGAAATAGCTGTAAAGCCAAGTTAATTTGGTAGGGTCTAGAAGGGCTTTATAACGCTGATCTGCTATGTTTTGTTGAATAACCTGAAATAAAGGGACAGATGTTTTAGATTCTTTAAAAGACCATGTTTGCAGTCTAACAGAAGAGCAATGGGCTGATGTTATAATTCATGTCAGTAAAAGCTTGGTGTCTGCTAGTTCCAGACAAAATCCAGTTGCGGTACACTCGATAAGATGTATACTGGGGTGGGAATGCTTTCTGGCGTTCTTGCCGTTAACTGTGTTTTATGCCTACTAGACACCTGCCTGGTTTGGGGTGTTTGTACTGGGAGACGGTTTGGGATTTCTTCCATAATTCCACAGGCATTTTATGCTATACTTTTCATAACATAAAAATACAGTTCATATTCCGCAGTCGACCTTGCGGTTCTACACGGATTACAAAATCAAGAAGCTGGAATTGCCAGGAATTTTTTTATTTATTTTATTTTTGTTACATTTGTACCCCGCGCTTTCCCACTCATGGCAGGCTCAGTGCGGCTTACATGGGGCAATGGAGGGTTAAGTGACTTGCCCAGAGTCACAAGCAGCTGCCTGTGCCTGAAGTGGGAATCCAACTCAGTTCCCCAGGACCAAAGTCCACCACCCTAACCACTAGGCCACTCCTCCACTGTTGCTACTATTTGACATTCTACATGGAATGTTGCTGTTCCACTAGCAGCATTCCATGTAGAAGTCGGCCCTCAATGTGGCCGCGCAGGCTTCTGCTTCTGTGAGTCTGACGTCCTGCACGTATGTGCAGGACGTCAGACTCACAGAAGCCTGCGCAGGAATGTTGCTAGTGGAATAGCAACATTCCATGTAGAATCTCCAATAGTAGCAACATTCCATGTAGAATCTCCAATAGTATCTATTTTATTTTTGTTACATTTGTACCCTGCGCTTTCCCACTCATGGCAGGCTCAATGCGGCTTACCTGGGGCAATGGAGGGTTAAGTGACTTGCCCAGAGTCACAAGGAGCTGCCTGTGCCTGAGGTGGGAATTGAACTCAGTTCTTCAGTTCTCCAGGACCAGAGTCCACCACCCTAACCACTAGGCCACTCCTCCTCCACTGTTGCTACTATTTGAGATTCTACATGGAATGTTGCTATTCCACTAGCAACATCATTCCATGTAGAAGTCGGCCCTCAATGTGGCCGCGCAGGCTTCTGCTTCTGTGAGTGTGCGTGCAGGACGTCAGACTCACAGAAACAGAAGCCTGCGCAGGAATGTTGCTAGTGGAATAGCAACATTCCATGTAGAATCTCCAATAGTATCTATTTTATTTTTGTTACTTTTGTACCCTGCGCTTTCCCACTCATGGCAGGCTCAATGCGGCTTACATGGGGCAATGGAGGGTTAAGTGACTTGCCCAGAGTCACAAGGAGCTGCCTATGCCTGAAGTGGGAATCGAACTCAGTTCCTCAGGACCAAAGTCCACCACCCTAACCACTAGGCCACTCCTCCACTCCATTACTATGGGATTTAAAATACACCGTATCGCAGTAAAAGTGAAATAAGCTCTTTGATATCAATCTTCATGGCAGCTTGTGTTTGAAATAGCTTTTTTTCTTCAGCTTAATGCTGTTTTCCAAGATCTGCTTTTTTGTGATAATTACGGATTGTATGTTTTGATGGAGATGTTAGGCACAGTGAGAGGGGGGTAGGCTACTTACTTTCCCGTCACCGTGGAAAAGCCTGTGAAGTGTTTGCGGCTGAATTACTTTGTCTTTAAACTTTCTGTCTTAATATTGTCTCTCCATTAATGTCTGCTTAGTGGCGATATGTAAGTTAATCCTTCTCATTCTTGCTCAGGATGGGATCTGCAAATATTCCGTCCACACTTAACATATGATATATGATTGTGATGTCGTGTGTGTGAAATTATTTTTAAGAAAAAGATAATTTCTATAAATACTTGATTTTGTAGGGTGGTTGTTGTCTCTTAGCTTCTTTTTGTTTTATTGGTATGATTTGCCGTTGGATAGTTCTATTTGTAAATTGATATGCTTTTTTTTTTTTTTTGCATTTTCAACATACTGTTTATTAAACAGCAATTTTACTGTACCGAAATAGCAATTTCTATTACATTAAGATATCTGATAGTGAGGAGATGTAACATACTGTCTTACAAGCCAGTGTCAAAATAATCCCTAGTAACATCAGATTTCTTTTTTTTTTTTTTTTTGAATATACCCCAAATTTCTAAACACAGAGACAACTTAGATGAAACAAAACAAGAAAAGAAAAAAAGGAAAACCTATGATTTTAAATATGGCAATATATGACATTAAAGGGTTCTCTGGGAAAGCTTAGTATGCATTTAGGACACGCTAACGGAATTAGCATGCACGACACGCTAAAAAGTCCATTTTATACTTAGGGTTTCTTGGCATTTAGCCCGCATTAAACTTTCGTAAAAGGCCACCCTTAATGTCCTGTATAGTGTAATTTGACTTTTGAAATGGGCCATTTTCACAAAACCAAAAGATAAAGCCCTTCAAGTGTTTCTATTTATTAGGATTTAATTCACTCAAGGCGGTGTACAGTTCGAATAAATCAAGCATAAGCAATAGACAATTACAGCAGTGAAAAATATTCAAATACTAATTACAGCGTCAACACAGTACGTAATAGAACATTTTAATAGACGACGTAGGGCAGTGGTTCCCCAGCCAGTCAGGTTTTCAGGATACCCACAATGAATATTCATGAGAGAGATCGGCATGCGCTGCCTTCACAACATGCAAATCTCTCTCATGAATAGTCATTGTGGATATCCTGAAAACCTGACTGGCTGGGGTGCCTCCAGGACCAGGTTTGGAAACCACTGGCGTAGGGTATAAGCAAAGAAGGAGCATATAGGTAAGAGTAAGAGGATTTAGAAAATAAGGCCCCCCCCCCCCCCCGTTTACTAAGCCGTGTGGCAATGCCGACACAGCTATGTCGGTATTAGCGCAAGGCAGCTGCCAGCGCAGCCCAGCAAGCTGGGGGGCAAGGTGACTAATCCTATATAATAAAAAGCACCTCCAACATTCTGAAGCTGACTCCGTGGCACTGTGGCAGTGTAGGGTTCGTAAGTCTGTAGTTCAGCGTTTCATTGGCTCTCACTGTCAACGAAGAACCAATCAGACAGAACGGAACTTGGAGGAGGGAAGTGGAGTGGATTGAATCTCTAACACACAATCATATACAGGGAGGTACGAACATCAGTGGAGGCAAGTGCACAGAACGGAAGGGAAGACAAACATTTAATCACTTTGTCTCACACACACACACACACACACACACTCACACTCACACTCACACTCTCTCACATGGGCAACTGTATGTTGCATTCTCACGAGTAAGGAGCTCTTCTGATGTGATTGTTAAACTGATTGAAGGGCCTGAACAAGGAAAACCTTTACCACATTGTAACACCGTTTACACAAAAAAATATTGTATATAAAGAATCTTACACATGTAAACAACAATTATATTCATAATCCAACCGTGGAAACATTAATGGCAGGAACTCATTACATTGCTAGCGCCCGTTTCATTGCGTTAAGAAACGGGCCTTTTTTACTAGTTTTAAAAGAAATTCTAGGATTATGAATTTGCCAAGTTGGATGCTACATCACAATGCTTTGGAATTGGGGGCTGTGTACAGATGTCTTGCTGGGTGACACTTGTCTTGACTGGCTGGATGGCTCCCTCAGGGTCAGTTGTGGTAGGTGGGATTAGAACTTGCATCTCCATGTTTTACAGCCGTGCGCTGTAACAGCAAGAACTCATTGCAGGTTGCCATGCCTTGGACCAGAAGGAAAGTTAGCCAGCGATTTAATGATGTATGTGAGCTTGGTTTGGCGTGGCTGCTTCGATGCAGGGACACGCACGTGTAGCTTTTGCCACGGTGCGTGTGGTTTGACTGAAGCTTGCTCCAGGAAACCCCTATACCGAGTTTGTTTGTTTTGCTGTTTTGCAGGCAGAACCAGGATGTATCGCAGCAGCACAGACTCCCACATCATCACAGTCCCACGTCCTCACTCACCTCTCTGGGCTCTCTGACCTTTCTTCAGTCTCCACCACCATCTGCAGGGGCATCTTCCCAGCATCAACAGCTCCTGTCTCCAAGCCAGGGGGACTTTTTTCCCGGGCCCCAACGCTCCCAGCAGCTTTGTCTGTCCAGCCAGGCCCATCAAGGAGATCCCTTCCGCTTGTCCCAGCCTTTCTTGAACCACCAGCAGCAACAGCAGTTGGGGGATTCCTACTACATCATGCCAAGACCTCAGCAGCTCCCTTCTCCTTATCAGCAGATGCAAGGGGACCCCTTTGCCATTGTGTCCAGGGCCCAGCAGATGGTGGAGATCTTGTCCGAGGAGAATAGATCCCTGCGACAGGAACTGGACGGTTGTTATGAGAAAGTCACAAGGTTACAGAAGGTAAACTTTTCTCTCTGCTTGCAAACTCAAACCTATAACCTTAATATGGCTCCTAAAACACTTTTTTTCTCTGTCTTTATCCCATTTGAAATTGGAATGGTTAGGTCGGGGGCTCCTGACCCAGTCTTCGGGATGCACCAAGCTAGTCAAAATTTCAGGATACCCACGATGAATATGCATGAGATAAATTTTTGTCTACAATGGAGGTAGTGCATGCAAATTTATTTCATGCGTATTCATTGTGGGTAACCGGAAAATCTAACTGGCTAGGTGTGTCCTGAGGACTGAGTTGAGAACTCTTGGTTTAGGTAGAAGGCTGAACTTAATTAATTTGAACAGAATTTTTAAGGTAGGGAACAGCAGAATGTCACAATGTTTCAGAATAATATAACAAACTACTACTACTTGACATTTCTAAAGCGCTACTAGGGTTTAGCAGCACTGTACAATTTAACATAGAAGGACAGTCCCTGCTCAAAGGAGCTTACAATCTAAAGGACTCAATCCTGATAATAAATAATAGAGAATATAATATACAATATAACAAAATAAAACCTCCGTCTGGATGCCCCCCCCCCCCCCCCCCCCCCCCCCAATACCCCACAATCATATACATGTCCCTACCAAACTAGAAATCTTTGCAAATTGTCCATAGGTTTAAGGAAGAGCCACATTTTCAAAGATACCCAGATTCTGTTTTTAGATTCTGTAGAATAGGGATCTTACCTAGTTGGACTGCATTTTGATTAAAAATTTTAATCGCAACTAGTCGCACAATTAGAAAGTTTTAATCATGATTAATTGCGCAATTAAAGGTATTTTATTTTATTTCCCACAGCAGCATACTGACTCTGGGCAAGTCACTTAACCCTCCATTGCCCCAGATACAAAATAAGTATTTGTATATATTATGTAAACAGCTTTCATTGTAACCACATCAATAGAAATCAAACAAAATAAAACGTGGAAAAGAAAATAAGATGATACCTTTTTTATTGGACATAACTTAATACATTTCTTGATTAGCTTTCGAAGGTTGCCCTTCTTCCTCAGATCGGAAATAAGCAAATGTGCTAGCTGACAGTGTATATAAGTGAAAACATTCAAGCATTACTATGACAGTAAAATAGATACCATTGGAGATTCTACATGGAATGTTGCTACTATTGGAGATTCTACATGGAATGTTGCTATTCCACTAGCAACATTCCATGTAGAAGGCTGCGCAGGCTTCTGTTTCTGTGAGTCTGACGTCCTGCACGTACGTGCAGGACGTCAGACTCACAGAAGCAGAAGCCTGCGCGGCCACGTTGGTGATCTACAAGGGCCGACTTCTACATGGAATGTTGCTAGTGGAATAGCAACATTCCATGTAGAATCTATAGAAATCAAACAAAATAAAACAGGGAAAAGAAAATAAGATGATACCTTTTTTATTGGACATAACTTAATACATTTCTTGATTAGCTTTCGAAGGTTGCCCTTCTTCCTCAGATCGGAAAATCTACAGAAAGGCAATATATCAAATCCCATCCCCCTTCCCTTTAATCTCCCACCCCCAGATGCAACATCTCTTCCGCTCTTTCCTTCCCTCCCTCCCTCCCTCCCTCCCCTCCACCCCCAAGAGCTCTTCTCATGGCTGCTGATGCTCACTGCCTGGGCCATAGATTCCTGCTGTGAACTGGGCAGCCAATCATGCCATCAGCTTTTATAGAGACAGCATACCTGCACAGCTCCTAACCTTTCGAAAACATTAAAATTCCAGTATTTAAAACCTTCATTTTTAATCTTTAACCACTTATAAAGGGAAAGGGAATGGGACTTATATACCGCCTTTCTGTGGTTTTTCCAACTACATTCAAAGCGGTTTACATATATACAGGTACTTATTCGTAGCTGGGGCAATGGAGGGTTAAGTGACTTGCCCAGAGTCACAAGGAGCTGCAGTGGGAATCGAACCCAGTTCCCCAGGATCAGAGTCCGCTGCACTAACCACTAGGCTACTCCTCCACTCCACTAGCAACATTCCATGTAGAAGCCTGTCCTTGCAGATCAGCAATGCGGCCACGCAGGCTTCTGACTCACAGAAACAGAAGCCTGTGCGGCCGCGTTGCTGATCTGCAAGGGCAGGCTTCTACATAGAATGTTGCTAGTGGAATAGCAACATTTCATGTAGAATCTCAAATAGTAGCAACATTCCGTGCAGAATCTCAAATAGGAAAAGGGAAATAGGGACTTGATATACCGCCTTTCTGAGGTTTTTTTGCAACTACATTCAAAGCGGTTTACATATATTAAGGTACTTATTTTGTACCTGGGGCAGTGGAGGGTTAAGTGACTTGCCCAGAGTCACAAGGAGCTGCAGTGGGAATCGAACCCAGTTCCCTGGGATCAGAGTCCGCTGCACTGACCACTAGGCTACTCCACCTTACAGCCATGTTTTATGTAAAAATCTGCATTCTCTTGATACTCCCATGACCTCAAATGGAACACTATTAATTTGTAGCGATTTCCCTAAAAAGGGGACCCAAATGAACCCATGGCACATGTCTACAACCTTCCCACACCTGAACTCTTTATTTAAAACCTTTCCAGACACTTTTAAGACCCTCTAAATATTGATTTTAGTGGGTAGCACATGGTCATAAAATCGCACCATTTTGGGGTCCTTGTGGGTTTTCTGTAACCCCCCTCCCCTTCACTTCTCAGAAATCTTTGGGGCTAAAGTCTACAAAATGCGCCATTCGTGCATGCGCCATTGCGGCAATCTCGAGCACTTATCAGTGCCCTCCTTACATGGGCCTCCTCCTGCCCCAGAACACTTTTAAAATTATTCAGTGTGTTTGCCTCGGGACCCCCAAAGTCTTACATTTTTAGGCCAGGCAGCTCCCAGCCAAAATTGGGTCCTCCGCGCATGTGCAAGCCCGCGCCATCACCGCACATGCGCGGCAGGCTTCCCAACTCGGACAGTCAGGGTTTTTCCTGCAGCCTCTCCTGGGCCAAAACAAAACTTCTGCGTCTCAGAAAAAAAACCCCTTTGGTCTGGAACGGGCGCACCCGCGTTGGGACCGTGACCCCCACCTGCGGATGCTCCGTATGCCTGCTCTAACTTTCTGGGACCCCCCTAGGGGAAAAACCCACAATTTATTTACCACAGGTTACATTACACAAAATCTCTGCTGATCAGAGCTTGGGTGTATTCGGTTGAAATTTGTTTGACTTAGGGGGTACTTGACTTGAAGTTGAGAGACGCTGCTTCCGAACTAAGTGGCCTAGTGGTTAGGGTGGTGGACTCTGGTCCTGGGGAACTGAGGAACTGAGTTCGATTCCCACTTCAGGCACAGGCAGCTCCTTGTGACTCTGGGCAAGTCACTTAACCCTCCATTGCCCCAGGTACAAATATAAGTACCTGTATATAATATGTAAGCCGCATTGAGCCTGCTGTGAGTGGGAAAGCGCGGGGTACAAATGTAACAAAAATAAGAAAAAAAAATACTCATTTGTTTTTTTTACAAATATGAGCTGAAGGCATGCTTCATTAAAGTACATGAGCCATTTCCCTGCCCAAATCTAAAATTTATCTGAGGCAAAGGAGGATGAAGTGACTTTCCCAAGGTCACAAGGAACATGGTGGGGGGGTGGGGGAGGTAGAAGAGAGAGATGAATCCTGGTTCCTCTGCTTCACAAGGGGTCCTTTTACTAAGGTGCACACAAAATCTGGTAGACGCCCATTATATTCCTAATGGGGGTCTTATTTAGTACACCTTAGTAAAAGGACCCCTATTGATTTATTGGCCTAATTTAAGGCATCCAAGCATAAAGTGTGTCATCTGCGCATTGCAGCAAGTACCTTTTTTTGCTATCATTTCAAAAACAAAGGGAGGAGAAGCTTTTAGAATGAAATTGATGCCTAACTAGTGGAATAAACAGTCTCAAATAGTTACAATACAGGTTTTTCTGTGCTTGGTTTTGATTTTTAGGTTTCTCATTTCCATTTTATGATGTAATTCTCCCTCCCATCTGGAATCTGTCACCATGCATTAAGGGCTGGTTTCTCCTTTGGCACATTTCCCGTTCTGGCTTCCATCAGAGGCATTTTGATGGAGTCTGACAACTCCCTTCTAATCAGGGAGCTGCTTGCCTTACTCTTTTTTTTTTTTCTTTTTTTTCCCCTCCCTGCTCTTGGCAGCTTTGCTTTTAATGTTGACGCCACAGATTCCCTGGCTAACTTTGTGATTTGAGCCACCATCCGCCCCTCCCCCGAGCGCACATCCAGTTGGGATGACAGCAACAGCACCGGGCTTGGGTTTTCTGAGCTTGGTCACAGTGCAAGCAGTAGGATGGCCATAGTTGAGGAAAGGGGGGGGGGGGGCTTAAAGTGCAGGGAGTTTGATGAAGAGTCGTAGAGGAATTGCAATAAGGTTGGAAGAGAGGGAGGTGTGTTTGAGTATGGAGATATATAGAGAGGGTAATTGTGTGTGGGATTGGGGATAGGGGAAGCAGGTAGAGAGAGATGTCTGAAAGATTTACTGTGTCGGTTTTTGCACTTTCTGTCTCACAATATTGCCTCCACAGTCCACATGGACATCCAAGCTGCCCCCTCTCTCCAAACAGTCAGCCATTACGCATTAACATAGTAAATGACGACAGATAAAGACCAGTCTGCCCAACAAGATAAACTCATTTTACATGGTATGTGCTACTTTTTGTCCCTGCCTATCTCAGGGCATAGACCGTAAAAGTCTGCCCAGCACTGTTCCTGTACTAAAAGTTCTGAAGCTAAGTCGAAGCCCCTTAAAATTTACACTCAAGCCCATCCATATCTATTCAGCCACGATCAGGGCACAGACCGTAAAAGTCTGTCCAGCACTGTTCTTGTACTAAACGTTCTGAAGATTCTGGAATCCTAAAGAGTGACAAGATTCTGGAATCCCAATTAGTAGCAACATTCCATGTAGAACCCCAAAGAGTAACATAGCAACATAGTAAGTGACGGCAAATAAAGACCTTATGGTCCATCTAGTTTGCCCAACAAGATAAACTCATTTTACATGGTATGTGATACTTTATACCCGAGTTTGATTTGTCCTTGCCATTCTCAGGGCACAGCGTAAAAGTCTGCCCAGCACTCTTCTTGTACTAAAAGTTCTGAAGATTCTGGAATCCTAAAGAGTGACAAGATTCCGGAATCCCAATTAGTAGCAACATTCCA
This sequence comes from Microcaecilia unicolor, assembly GCF_901765095.1. Taxonomy (NCBI): domain Eukaryota; kingdom Metazoa; phylum Chordata; class Amphibia; order Gymnophiona; family Siphonopidae; genus Microcaecilia; species Microcaecilia unicolor. The sequence continues at coordinate 16,802,163 of NC_044037.1, forward strand.
TGTAGAACCCTAAAGAGTAACATAGTAAATGACGGCAGATAACGACCTGAACAGTCCATCCAGTCTGCCCAACAAGATAAACTCATTTTACATGGTATGTGATAACTTTATACCCAAGTTTGATTTGTCTTTGCCATTCTCAGGTCACAGACCGTACAAGTCTGTCCAGCACTGTTCTTGTACTAAGTTCTCAAGCTAACGTCGAAGCCCCTTAAAATTTACACTCCAGCCCCTCCATATCTATTCAGTCATGATCAGGGCACAGACCGTAGAAGTCTGCCCTGCACCGGTTTTACTCTCCAAATACCAGCTTTTAGGGCTCATTTCTCTTTTGGTGTAATCTAGACAGTTATATAGAGTTTTAGACCTCCATGTACTCCTAAAATCAAAAACAACGTGTTAATTTGCACTCTATTTTTACCATTACTTAGCCTTGGTGTGTACCAGAGAAACTTGGGCCCACCTCCAGGCATTACAACAGTGAATAGGCCTATCCATGTTGAATACACCTATTACAGCTCTGATAGGCCCGTTTGAGGGAAGGCAAATGGAAGAAGTGAACAAAATAAGGAAAAATATAATTGATATGTTCAAAGGTATATAATGCTATGTTTTTTAGTGCTACATGTTTTGGGGAGGCCAAAATGAAGTACCTCATTCTCGACTCATCCATTGTCTCAGGTACAAACCTATTGTCGGTCCTCCAGGGACTGGACAATACATCCAGGTGCAGTCAGTAATGCACCTTGAGTTACAACTGAAAAGTAAATGAACCAAATCCAAAGGACATTCCCATTCTTCCATTGACATGCACGCACCAGTTGAACTGCTATCATGAAGGTCCAACCAAGTCTTTGATATAGAGACGCAACAGGTGAAGCAGCACCTGTTTTCCAGCTAAAGTGAGCATAATATAGGAGATGCTTGGATGGAAAGGGATACTGTCTGAAATCGATCTCTGGGAGAAGGATCAGGGGAGATAGGATATTGCAACTCTGTTCTCTGTGAGCTAGAAGGAGTACAAGTAATTTAGATGGAGTGTGAGGGTTTAGGAAGAGCCAATGCAACATCTGTCTGAAGAGTTGTGCAGTGAGGATAGGAGGCAAGACATGTGAGAGGGAGCAGGCTAGAGAGGTGAGGGGTGGTATGGGGGGGGTTCAACACGAAAACGATCTCCAAAGCAGTTTCTAGTGTGTGAGGGAGGATGGAATGAGCCATGACATACCATAGAACCAGTTTGCGTTCATAGCAGAAGTTGGAATGGTTCGGACTTGGAGTTGGGTTCTAAAACAATATGAACTGCTTTCAACTGTAGGGTGGAAATAATTCCTGTGTTTTTTAAAATTTTTTACTACAGCTAGAGACTGAAATCCAACAAGTTTCTGAGGCGTATGAAAACCTTGTGAAGTCGTCTTCAAAGCGTGAGACCTTGGAGAAGGCCATGAGGAACAAGCTGGAGGGAGAGATTAGGAGACTTCATGACTTCAACCGAGATCTGCGAGGTAAATCGAGAAACGGCTCGGGGTTCTGTCCAACACCTGGCGTTGGAAAAGGGTTTTGTTGGGTTAGAGTGCCATGTTAGATGATATGAGATAAAGGCCAGTTAGTTCATGCAGTCTGTCTGGTTATTTCTGCCTGTGCTGCTCAGGTCATATCCCAGCTGCCATTCACAGATGTTTGACAGCTTGCAGGTATCGGCGGCTTATCTGGTTGGGATTTGTCCTCTTAGGATTCTCTTTCATCCTGACTAGATGAGCCTACAAGTTCCCATATTTAATCCAACACTGTAGAGAGGTGAATGGCAGGCACCCAAGTGGGGAGAGTATGTGAGCACTTGGGTGTATAATTTTCTCTCGCAGAGTATGATGTGAATCTGCTGTAGCCCCTGTAGCCAGGGCTGGATTTGAGGTGGTGGTGGGGAGGAAGGCTTCTCCACTCTTGAAAGAGAAGAAGACGCCTTCCTCCTCCCCTACTCAGATCACCTCCTCTTGCAACTCTCCCTTATTTTGGAGCTCTCCTGTAGAATCAGTGGGACACTGCAGTGTTCCTGGAAGGAGAATTCCTCATGGGGCGTTTTGGCCTTCATGTGCTGAGAGACTCTGCTGTCCCCTATAATAGGCTTCCGGTCACTGTAGCTACCCATATAAGGGATGGGGCCCAAAGATTAGTAGAGCCCTATGCTGTATTTTCTTTGAGCAGATGCTGCACTGTGCTGTTAATTCTACAGGAAGAAGCCCAGACCGAGAACAGCAGAGGACACAGTGCTTTGGTGTTTGTTGCCTGTGCCGAAATGCAGACCTTCTTGGAAGTGTCCTGAGCTGTGAGGTTGCCTGGTAATAAACTGACCGGTCTCCTCATCCTTCGGTGTGCCTTTATACCATACACGAAGCCAAAGAGCCACGTTATTAGTGGACTCTGAGAGCTGGGCACTAGGGAAACCAAGCTCCAAAATTCAACCAACGTTATTTGATAGGCAGTTGGATGTGCCAACCTGTCTATTTAAAAAAAAAAATGCTCATGGTACTGGCACACACAGTGCAGGGCAGTTGGCAGTAGAGGAATGGGCTCCTACAGCAACCCCTGTTGGTCCAGAGCTTGAGGTAAGCATCATACGGAGAGATGTCCAGGCCCCCATTTTCCGTGTTGATGATCATTGGAGATTGGTAGTGGGAACAGCACGTATTGGTGGCCGGAGTAAGAAATTCCGGTCGTGCCTGCTCTTCAGAGAGATTCATAAATTATTTGATGTACAAAAGGTTTCTTTACTGTCCAAATGTCAGTGTTACAATGTGACAGCCCTCTGTACCAGCATAATATACACAAAGATAATCATTCTTCGCCATGCTTTAAATTTTTATTTTTTTTGTTATATTTGTACCCCTCGCTTTCCCACTCGTGGCAGGCTCAATGCGGCTTACATGGGGCAATGGAGGGTTAAGTGACTTGCCCAGAGTCACAAGGAGCTGCCTGTGCCTGAAGTGGGAATCGAACTCAGTTCCTCAGTTCCCCAGGACCAAAGTCCACCACCCTAACCACTAGGCCACTCCTCCACGCAACATTCCATGTAGAAGTCGGCCCTTGCAGATCACCAATGTGGCCGCGCAGCCTTGTACATGGAATGTTGCTAGTGGAATAGCAACATTCCATGTAGAATCTCCAATAGTAGCAACATTCCATGTAGAATCTCCAATAGTATCTAATTTATTTTTGTTACATTTGTACCCTGCGCTTTCCCACTCATGGCAGGCTCAATGCGGCTTACATGGGGCAATGGAGGGTTAAGTGACTTGCCCAGAGTCACAAGGAGCTGCCTGTGCCTGAAGTGGGAATCGAACTCAGTTCCTCAGTTCCCCAGGACCAAAGCCCACCACCCTAACCACTAGGCCACTCCTCCACTAGGCCACTCCACTTTCCTCACCCCCCGCCCCCCCTCCCCAAATCCCCTTAATAAAACAAAATAAGTGCAGCAAACATCCTGATCAATACGAGTGATGTAGCAGAAGTACTATTCATGTAACAAAACCTTACAAGAAAGAACGCAGCTACAGTTAACGTCATCCCTCCTCCACCCATTCATATATACACCTCCTTCCCCCTAACTGCCATCCACTTCCCCAGTCCCTATATAGCATAATCCAAAGTATATTCTTCCAAGTAATTCCTCCCTCTTATATTATCTTGTAATGCTGAATTAAGGAGGGTCTGATGTTATGTGACCTCCCTGACGCCCCAAAAAGAGAAAGAAGAATAGGAGGAAAAGGAAAAACCCGACCCCTCCCTGTAGCATCACCCCCCCCCCTCCTGCCCTGAGTAGTCAAACGTGAGAAAATAAAGAGCATTTTTTCATTAGTTCATCAAGCACTAATTATAAAGGCTGATCATTAATGAGTAGTCTGCGAGCTCGGGGAGAGAGCCCCTGAACTTCCAGTCTTTAATATATGTGTTCATGCCTTGGTTCTGCTTGTTCTGGGCCACTGTCATAGGCCCTGGAACTCGTCAGCTTAACATTACTGCCAAAATTTGTAATAATCAACAGCTGCCAAACCCGGAGATTCCAAGTTACCCAGTTTCAGGCTGGAGGCTTTTTTTTTTTTTTTTACCAGGTCCTGGTTTTGAACTTACAACTCAGACCAGTAAGGGATTTGTAGTGCCTGATCCTGCTTGTTGAAATCAGCTTGCAAGTTCCATAATGCACCAGGTCAGAAATCTAGGACTATCCCAAAATCTCCAGTAGAGCCCGAATGAACCCAGAATTTTTGGCTTTTACTGAAACTGTAAATGGAAATGTCCCCTTCCTCCTGACACCAGTACGCCCTCCTTAGGCCTACCTTAAGAAGCCTTGGTGGTCTAGTGGTCTTTTTGGGGCAGGAACAAACCCCACGTTCCTACCCCGTGCTGCTGCTCCAATGGAAATAGCTGCCAAGACTTTCTGTGGCAGCCACAGGAAGTCCTGGCAGCCATTTTGTGGTTGGAACCAGCATGGGCAGGATTGAGTCCCCTGCCTGTTGTGGTTTCAACTGCAAAATGCCTGCCGAGACCTCCTTCAACAGTCTCGGCAGCTATTTCCATGGGAGCAGTGGCACGTTTAGGAATGAGTGGGATTTGTTCTTGCCCCCGATAAGGCCACTAGACCACCAGGGCTTCATAAGGTAGGCCTGGGTGGGGCTTACTGGTATTGTGCGGGGAGTAATCATGGTTGGGGTTTGGGGGGGGGGGGGGAGTGATTGCAGTTCGTTTTGGTGCTGAAACCAAAATTGGGTTGGCCTCTAGTCTCCAGCCTGGAATTGGGTAACTTGGCTTCTCTGCAAACCTATGTTTGACCCAGAATTGAAACTGGGATCCAGTGCCCTGAGCCTTTATTCAGAGTTATCTGGGGGACCCTGCCCCCTTTATATGCCGTTATATCGCTCCATGGTGCGACCACACCTTGAGTATTGTGTTCAATTCTGGTCGCAGCATCTCAAGAAAGATATAATGGAATTGGAAAAGGTGCAGCGAAGGGCGACTAAAATGATAGCGGGGATGGGACGACTTCCCTATGAAGAAAGACTAAGGAGGCTAGGGCTTTTCAGCTTGGAGAAGAGACGGCTGAGGGGAGACATGATAGAGGTATATAAAATAATGAGTGGAACAGGTGGATGTGAAGCGTCTGTTCACGCTTTCCAAAAGTACTAGGACTAGGGGGCATGCGATGAAACTAGAGTGTAGTAAATTTAAAACAAATCGGAGAAAGGTTTTCTTCACCCAACGTGTAATTAAATTCTGGAATTCGTTGCCGGAGAACGTGGTGAAGGCAGTTAGCTTGGCAGAGTTTAAAAGGGGGTTAGACGGTTTCCTAAAGGACAAGTCCATAAACCGCTACTAAATGGACTTGGGGAAAAATGCACAATTCCAGGAATAACATGTATAGAATGTTTGTATGTTTGGGAAGCTCGCCAGGTGCCCTTGGCCTGGATTGGCCGCTGTCGTGGACAGGATGCTGGGCTCGATGGACCCTTGGTCTTTTCCCAGTGTGGCATTACTTATGTACTTATGTCCTCTACTTGGCTCACTTTTATTACATTGAGCAGTGATTTAACCTATTGTGATGTCATAGTGGCTCATTCCACCAATAAGAGCCAACCTCATTAGTGATGTCACAATGGCTTGATTGTATAGAATGTTTGTACGTTTGGGAAGCTCGCCAGGTGCCCTTGGCCTGGATTGGCCGCTGTCGTGGACAGGTTGCTGGGCTCGATGGACCCTTGGTCTTTTGTTAGTGTGGCATTACTTATGTACTTATGTCCTCTACTTGGCTCACTTTTATTACATAGAGCAGTGATTTAACCTATTGTGATGTCATAGTGGCTCATTCCACCAATAAGAGCCAACCTCATTAGTGATGTCACAATGGCTTGATTGTATAGAATGTTTGGGAAGCTTGCCAGGTGCCCTTGGCCTGGATTGGCCGCTGTCATGGACAGGTTGCTGGGCTCGATGGACCCTTGGTCTTTTCCCAGTGTGGCATTACTTATGTACTTATATTATAACCCCTCTCACTTTGAGTCATTGATGAGCCAGGCCTCAGTCAGTCTTCTTTGATATCAATCATGTCGAAGGATTTGAAAAAAAACAAATCTAATAGCTACATGTAACTACATTAAGAAAATGTACCTGAATAATTTAGCAAATACATTTATTCTTGATCTGGCAACACCAATTCCTCCTCTTTTGATCTTCCAGCTTAAGTGGAGCTCCCCTGTACTGGGGATGTGACAGCATACATTTCTTTACAGAGCTGGGAGGATGGTTCTCCATTTTTTTAAGAATCCCCCTCTCCCCACCAATTTGTCACCTCAACAACCTTCCATCAAGGACCATAAAGCCTAATGTACCTATGGCTGCTGTCTGGCCACCACCTCCAGCCTGAGAAGCTGAATCCAGACTAGGGAACTGAACTCAGTACAGAGCAGCTCTACAAATAATAAACTGGGATTACATTTGGGTCTGAATGACAACATTGTGTAAAAGATAATTATAACATTTTTTTTAACGTGAGCTGTTCAAAGATAACTTTTTAACCTTTGGTCATGTGATGGAGCATGGGAATAGTTTTAATGTTATCAGAGAAAAGAACTTTTCTGACATCGGTAACAATCGCCACAGTGTAGGGTACAGGGTTGAAACATGGCAGCTCTGTCCCAGTTCTGCCCAAACAGTGCCCCTGGGAATCTTTACGAGTAGATCACATAAGTTCACATGTCAGCATGTGAACTTACATAGGTTTGTAATACTAAGCATGCAGTTTATTTCTGTGATTGTATTTAGATCTCCACTTCAACATGGGAAAGACCTGTCTGATAGTATTTATTGTTACCATTGTAAGTGGAGAGGTGTGGTAGCCGTGTTAGTCCACTCTTAAGGTTATCAATAGAAATCAAACAAAATAAAACATGGAAAAGAAAATAAGATGATACCTTTATTGGACATAACGTAATACATTTCTTGATTAGCTTTCGAAGGTTGCCCTTCTTCGTCAGATCGGAAATAAGCAAATGTGCTAGCTGACAGTGTATATAAGTGAAAACATTCAAGCATTACTATGACAGTAAAATAGATACTTTTGGAGATTCTACATGGAATGTTGCTACTATTGGAGATTCTACATGGAATGTTGCTGTTCCAGTAGCAACATTCCATGTAGAAGGCTGCGCAGGCTTCTGTTTCTGTGAGTCTGACGTCCTGCACGTGACTCACAGAAGCAGAAGCCTGCGCGGCCACATTGCTGATCTACAAGGGCCGACTTCTACATGGAATGTTGCTAGTGGAATAACAACATTCCATGTAGAATCTATAGAAATCAAACAAAATAAAACATGGAAAAGAAAATAAGATGATACCTTTTTTATTGGACATAACTTAATACATTTCTTGATTAGCTTTCGAAGGTTGCCCTTCTTCGTCAGATCGGAAATAAGCAAATGTGCTAGCAGATCTGACGAAGAAGGGCAACCTTCGAAAGCTAATCAAGAAATGTATTAAGTTATGTCCAATAAAAAAGGTATCATCTTATTTTCTTTTCCATGTTTTATTTTGTTTGATTTCTATTTATTACCATTGTAAATTGCTGTGTTCTGGCAAAAGCCAGATGGTGTATCAAATGTTAATAAATTACGTATGTATATATCTCAGTCATTTTCTGTTTGTAAAGCATCCTTTCCATACAGAAAACGCTTCATAAGATTATGCCAGTATTGGCCACACGGTAACATACACAAAAGGGATTGAATTAGTACAAGCGTCCCACTTTTGCTAATTCACCCCCCATAGTGTGTGTTTAATGAAAATCATTAAAAAAAAATTTTTTTATTGATCACATTTGGAACAACACAGCACCTTTACAAAGGAGATCATTGCAAACAAGCATAGAAATAAACAGCAGGTTGCATCCCACCCTTTTCCCTTTCCTTAAAATACTAAAGAAAATGTTTCTGAATGATCGTTCATTTGAAATATTGTGACATATAAGTACGTAAGTACTACTACTACTACTTAACATTTCTAGAGCGCTACTAGGGTTACGCAGCGCTGTACAATTTAACAAAGAGAGACAGTCCCTGCTCAAAGAGCTTACAATCTAATAGATAAGAGTGAGACAAATATAGGACAATCAAGCCATTGTGACATCACTGATGAGCTTGGCTCTTAGGCATTGGTGGAATGAGGCATTATGACATCACAATCTCAGCTCTGGTTAAATCACTGCTATATGTAATACTACTACTACTACTTAACATTTCTAGAGCGCTACTAGGGTTACGCAGCGCTGTACAATTTAACAAAGAGAGACAGTCTCTGCTCAAAGAGCTTACAATCTAATAGACAAGTGAACGGTCGGTCCGATAGGGGCAGTCAAATTGGGGCAGTCTGGATTCACTGAACGGTAAGGGTTAGGTGCCGAACGCAGCATTGAAGAGGTGGGCTTTAAGCAAAGACTTGAAGACTGGCAGGGAGGGGGCTTGGCGTAAGGGCTCAGGAAGGTTGTTCCAAGCATAGGGTGAGGCGAGGCAGAATGAGCGGAGCCTGGAGCTGGCGGTGGTGGAGAAGGGTACTGAGAGGGAGGGATTTATCCTGTGAACGGAGGTTACGGGCGGGAACGTAAGGGGAGATGAGGGTAGAAAGATAGTGAGGGGCAGCAGACTGAGTGCATTTGTAAGTACATAAGTATTGCCATACTGGGAAAGACCAAAGGTCCATCGAGCCCAGCATCCTGTTTCCAACAGTGGCCAATCCAGGTCACAAATACCCGGCAAAATCCCAAAAATGTGCAAAACATTTTATACTGCTTATCCCAGAAATAGTGGATTTTCCCCAAGTCCATTTAATAACGGTCTATGGACTTTTCCTTTAGGAAGCCATCCAAACCTTTTTTAAACTCCGCTGAACTAACCGCCTTTACCACATTCTCTGGCAACGAATTCCAGAGTTTAATTACATGTTGAGTGAAGAAATATTTTCTCCGATTCGTTTTAAATGTACTACACTGTAGCTTCATCGCATGCCCCCTAGTCCTAGTATTTTTGGAACGTGTGACCTCTTAAAGCCCAAGGTCAGGTTTCTCTTGTGTCAGTCAACTGATGTGTTTTGAGGCCTTAATCAAAGTCTGATGCAGGTATTTATCTGGCATGAGGTGAAAGAAAGGGTGGGGGGTGGGAGCAATGAAGCCACAGCTTTGGGCTTCCCTGTCTTCTTTCAAAATTAAGATCCTGGAGCCTCTTTTTTTTTTTTTTTTGCTGAAACGGTTGTTCCTCGTGACACCTGGTGTCCCCTTCAGTCATGCTTGTGATCTGTGGTCGGCAGGTCAGTGGGCATGTGGAAGGCGGGGCTTGATTAGATTTCATTGCGAGGAGGCAGCTTGCCCTGAGTATTCTGATTCATTCTGGGAACAAGGGGCAGTGGTGTGCCAGGACCTGGGAACCGTGTTCTGAAATGGTTTTGCCCAACATAGGAATTCAGAGTAATTTAGCTGGAAGACACATTCAGCCCTGTTTAGAACCGGTTTCTTTGTGTTGTCCCATAATTGCAGGCAGTTCAGAGGATGCTTTCCTCTAAGCTTGCACTAGATTCACTTCCCCTTCAACCACAGCTCTCTCGGATTACAGCCAGTGAAATCCACCGCTGGCAGGGCATGTGCCAAGGGAGGGGGGGGGCTTAGGTGAACCCCTTCAGCCTTAACTGTTCCCCTTAATTATTTTTCCAGCCTCCCCTCCCTACCAAGATTTTGACAGTTAAATTCAGCAATAGTGAATCTCCCACATGAGGGCAAATTTCCAAAAGTCGTTTACTTTGGGTAAAAACTAAGTCCTGATGGCTCTGCGAGTTTCGGTGGCTGTCTGGATCTGTTTTGCCTTGCTGTTCCCAAGAAACTGCTACCCTAAGCGTTCACCTAGTGTTGGCTGGACAGGGTGTAATTTAAAAACTGGGACCGAATGTTAATCAAGAGGATTTATTTTTTTTCCAGGCTGAGAGGCAGTGCAGCTATCTGGGTATTTGACAGAACCTCGTGTGCACACTTATCCCCTTAACCTAAGATTTTGTTTTTCCCTTCTGTGTTCAAAATTCTGCAGAGCGCATGGAGACTGCGAACAGAGAGCTCGCTGCAAAAGAACTGGAAGGCTCCGAGGACAACAAGAAAACCATCTCGCAGCTGATGGCACAGAGTGAGTTAACAGGCTTCAGGAGGGAGGGAACGGGGGTTACCAGAGCTATAATTAAGCCTTTTAATGCCCAGGGCAGGCAAGTCTGTTTGTGCCCACTGCCCCTTACCCTATCCTAAAGAAGACAGGAACAAGGGTCCCCAGTCCTCTCTCACTCCTTTCCCTCTTTTGTGGCCAATGTGAGAATCAAAACAGTGGTACTGTACGTGGATTTTCATCTGCTGCCAGTCCTTACTTGCATTTCAGTCATTTTTCTGCCCCTTCTCACCCCCCCTCCAAAAGGCACAGTATCCTGCATGAATGCCCCTTCCTCCTACCCCTAGTTAAGATTCAGGGTGTCACAAAAACACTGCACTGCCTTTGTCCTGATCCTCTTAAGTCAATTTAAGAGCACGTTGGTAAAATTTCACATACAACCTCTTGTCAGGGCTTTGCTGGAAACATCTTAGCTAATTCTAAAATGCCAAGGGGTTAATTACATAGAAATGGGTGGTGAGGAAAGGCATTTAGATGGTAATTAATAAACTGGCGGAGCAGTAAGTAACAGACAGCATGTGACTTGGTGATCATCACTGCAGTTGTTGCTTGAATGTCAGGTTTACCAGAACTCTGTTTTTGTGTGCTGCAGAATTGTGGCTTGATAAGTTCTGCTTAATATAAATAAATGGAAAAGAAAAGGAAACGGGCAGACATTGGCAGTTCAGGTTGGGACAATAGGGGCATGACTGGTGTGGTTTAAGGTTACTCTGAACTTGAGCGTCTACGGTGCCCTTTTAGCTGCTGCTGTGCAGGAAGAGGCCTGGGACAGATTTTCTTTTTAAAAAGATGAGTGTAGTTGTGAACTCAGCACTGTGCTAGAGAGGGGAGAGGCTAAATATTCTAAAAATGGAGACTGAGTTTCATATCTTTCCCCCTAAACCAACCTCTCCTCCTCCCCCATTCTCTATTTCTGTGGATAACACTCTCATCCTTCCTGTCTCATCAGCTCCTAACCTTGGGGTCATCTTCGACTCCTCCCTCTCCTTCTCTGCACCTATTCAGCAGACTGCTAAAACCTGTCTTTTCTTTCTCTATAATATCACCAAAATTCGCCCTTTCCTTTCTTAGCACACTACCAGAACCCTTATCCACACACTTATCACCTCTCACTTAGACTATTGCAACTTGCTTCTTACAGGTCTCCCACTTAGCCATCTCTCTCCTCTTCAATCTGTTCAAAATTCTGCTGCACGACTAATATTCCGCCAGTGTTGTTATGCTCATATTAGCCCTCTCCTCAAGTCACTTCACTGGCTTCCTATCCATTTCCGCATACAGTTCAAACTCCTCTTATCGACCTATAAGTGCATTCACTCTGCAGCTCCTCAGTACCTCTCCACTCTCATCTCTCCCTACATTCCTCCCCGGGAACTCCGTTCACTGGGTAAATCTCTCTTATCTGCACCCTTCTCCTCCACCGCTAATTCCAGACTCCGTTCCTTTTATCTCGCTGCACCATATGCCTGGAATAGACTCCCTGAGGCGGTACATCAAGCTCCATCTCTGGCCGTCTTCAAATCTAAGCTAAAAGCCCACCTTTTTGATGCTGCTTATAAGTACATAAGTACCTAAGTAGTGCCATACTGGGAAAGACCAAAGGTCCATCTAGCCCAGCATCCTGTCACCGACAGTGGCCAATCCAGGTCAAGGGCACCTGGCACGCTCCCCAAACGTAAAAACATTCCAGACAAGTTATACCTAAAAATGCTTTTAACTCTTAACCCTTATTCACTTGTTCAGAACCCTTATTTTATCATCCTCACTTTAATATTCCCTTATCTCTTGTTTGTCTTGTTTGTCCTAATTAGATTGTAAGCTCTGTCGAGCAGGGACTGTCTCCATGTTCAAGTGTACAGCGCTGCGTACGTCTAGTAGCGCTATAGAAATGATAAGTAGTAGTCTTTGGGATTCCGGAATCTTGCTATTCTTTGGGATTCTGCATGGAATCTTGCTACTCTTTGTCCTAATTAGATTGTAAGCTCTGTCGAGCAGGGACTGTCTCTTCATGTTCAAGTGTACAGCGCTGTGTACGTCTAGTAGCGCTTTAGAAATAAGTAGTAGTAGTATGGAGGCGTGGCATTCAGGTGCCACAGAGGTTGCGACTGCAGCGGCCTGAGGGAGGCTAGGATGAGGTTGAAAATGGGGCCTGCTGAATGTTGGGTCCACGAATGATTAAAAGCAAGGGCTTCTGGGGTGAACAGGAGGAAGGAGGAGTGATGAACGAGGCTGGGACCACAGGAGTAGGGTTACCATATGGCTCCAGAAAAAAAAGAGGATAGATTGAGCCAGGCCGGATTTTTCTTCCATTGAAAGCAATGGAAGTAAAACCCGGACTGGCTTAATCTGCCCTCCTTTTTCTGGTGCCACATGGTAACCCTACGCAGGAGGGGGCATTGATAGTGGCAGGAGGTGCCTGGGGGGAAAAATGTATAATAAGGTAAGAACTGTGGTGAAAGCTGACTAGGAGGTGCTCACCATAGCTACTGGGGCTGGCTGTGATATATAAAACCCTGGTTCTAAATGCAAAATAAGGCAGGAATAGGGTAAAAATAAAAGGTGGTGTTATTCCTTTAAATGGTCTCAGAGAAATTTATATACCAGGGTTAATAGTTGAGGAGGCTGGGAATGAGGTAAGTAGGAGCTGTGGTGCTAGAGAGTTTTGGCACCATGAGAGCGTTTGACCCCGTGTGGTGATGTCACTGGGCAGCCGTATGGTGGTGGTGTTGCTTTCTTTGATGGGAAGGGGAGCGAGTTAATCTCCAGCTGAAAAGAATGCATTTATTTTAAAGCAGGGGCGTATCTGAGGTTCGGCGGTAGGGGGGGCAGGGGCTAGAGTGAGGGGGCACATTATAACCCCCCCCCCGGGCCGCCGCTCCCCCTACCGCCGTCAACCCTCTCCCTACCGCCGTTAACCCTCCCTCCCCCGCCTACCGCCGTCACCTACCCCCGAGGTCCGCTTCCTCCTGCCGGCTTTTTAAAATATTGCTTCAGCTGGCGGGGGACCCCAACCCCCCGCCAGCCCAGCCGAGGTCTTCTTTAACTTCTTCATCCTCGTCGTGCTGTGAAAGCTGCATGCATCCTTAGTTCCAGTTGGATACTTAACTTTATTCGAATCGTAGCTTTTTCCTGCCCTTGTTAGCCTTTTGTCTCAAATATGGTTGTGTGAATTTTTTGGTGTTCTTTTTCTTTCCCTTACGCATATAACTTTTTTTTATCTTGTAAACTGCTTAGATTTATCTCTGATAATTTTTTAGTATATCAGATAAACTGAACCTAAACCTGAACTTAAGTTTGTACCAGAGGCAATGGCGGGTTAATTGACTTGTCCAAGGTCACAATTCTTACTTTGTGGGTTCAGTTCATGCTTTTTTTTTGTTATAATGGGTCAAGGTGAGCTATATTCAGGTACAGGTATTTCCCTGTATTCAGAACTTACAATCTTAAGTTTATACCAGAGGCAGTGGAAGGTTAAGTGACTTGCCCAAGGAGCAGCAGTGGAATTTGAACTCTGGCTTCCCTGGATCTTAGCCCAGTTCGCTAACCGCTAAGCTAGTTCTTCACTCAGGTACAGGTTGCCTATTATATCTTCCTTACCTTCACTATATCTGTCTGTGCACACACAGAGGACCTGATGAAGACCACAGGCATGTTTGATTCCCTATGAAGTGTGTGTTTAATTTGATTTCCTATGTTAAATGCCTCTGGTGGTGCTGCAGAGCTTCCATTTCTGGAGTTGCCTCCCTGCAGTCCAGTTCACACCATCCCAGACCATATGTATTTAGCCCATCTTATCAACTGTGTCCAGTATGGGTTACATGGTTTACATCCTTAATAATAATTAACCCCCCCACACACAATGCATACAACTTGTGATCAATTACACACAATACACAAAGATATAATCAGTTAAACCAATATGCCAGCTTAAGAAAACAGTCCATCATAACCCATTAAAACACGTGTGTTTTTTACAGCCTTACGGAAACTTAAAAGATCATTAATGAATCTCACTGCAGGAAGTAGCTTATTCCATAACCAAATTGATGAATAAGAAAAAGCTCATTCCAGCAGGAAAAACCTTATAGAAGGTAAAAGAAAACATGTCTCACACTGAGAGCGTAATAACCGGTTTAGTGTATATATTGGTAGCTTTTAAGGCACATGGCTTTTTAGATACTGGCTACCAGTACAATACAGAGTTAAATTTAAAACTCTGTTTGACCTTCAAGGCCCTTAAAGGAAATGGCCCAGAGTACTTGAAGGACAGGATCTCCCCCTACACACCTTCAAGGTCACTAAGATTCTCCCAAGGAGTTTCCCTAACCACACCCTCTCCAAAAGACATTACACGATGTGATACCTGCAAGCGAGCCTTCTCTGGAGTAGCCCCCACGCTCTGGAATGGACCCTGAAGGGCTTTGCTTAACACGAGACTATGTCTACTTCAGGAAGCAGGTGAAAGCTTGGCTCTTCAACCAGGCCTTTAACGGAAGAAGTAAATGACACCGGCTGCACATATTATAGCAGGGCATGTTTATCCACTCCTACCCTAGCCAAGATACTGGTCAAGCACCTTTCTGACCTCATTTGCAGCTCTCATTAACTAGTCCCTTATTTTCTTACTCCTGTTACTCTGTTATCTACCTATACGTTCCATCTTTGCTTACACCTTATGCTGTCTATTAAAATGTTTTATTGTGTATTGTGTTGGCATTATAATGTAGCATACTATGCCATACTTTGTATTGTTGTTTGAATATTTTTCCTGCTGTAATTGTCTGTTGCTTATGTTTGACTTATTCTTGCTGTAGAGTGAATTCCTTGAAAAAGGCAGTAAATAAATCCTAATAAATAACAATAAATACATAAATAAAGTTGGAACCATATCATGAACAACCTTAAAATCTAATACCAGCATCTTAAAAATTACACCGTGTACTGATAGGAAGCCAGTGTAACGATAGAAAGAGGATGAAACATGATCACATAATGCCAAAGTTTTCAGAAACCGAATTCGGAACTTGCTGAGGCCTCTTTAAGCTCTTAACAAGGCAACCCCACAAACAGCACGTTGCAATAATCTATTCGCGAGATTACATACGCATACAACAATTGGGCAAAATCTGACTCAAAGAATTTAAAAAAAAGTTACAAATCAGGGTGGACACAATTTTTGAGAGAGGCTTTTTCAGACTGCTCCAGTTTCCTCCACTAATGGCAGGGTTCGGTATCGGTACCGTCCTTTCCAAAAAACGTAGGCACAGCAGTCTCCCCTGAAGTGATGCTCAGACTGGAAAGGGAAGCAGAGTCGAGAGTGACATATGAAAGGCCGGCAGTGAGCAATAAGAAAACCGGGTCATCGCAGTTGGCTGCAGGGTTCCCCATCTGCGAGTGACGGAGAACTGTTTCTGGACCCGTGAAAGAAGCAAGGTGTAGGGCAGGCTGCTAGACCGATTCGGAGAAGCTTTTTATCTGGCATTGAACTCTTTTCATTATTTTATTATTTTTAAATCCTCGGTTGTCTCATTTTCTGGGTTGCCCAGTAAGAGGTCAAGTGCCCCTTCCTCTTTTTTTATATTACTAGTAAAAAAGCCCCGTTTCTGATGCAAATGAAACGGGGGCTAGCAATGTTTTCTTCTGTGTGCATGTGGGAGTGTGTGTGTCCCTGCCCTCTGGCCTCTCTCCCCTCCCCCCTCTGAGTCCTTCACTGTTACAGAGCCAGCGATTTGATTTCGTGCTCTGCTGTTTTCCTTCACTGACTGTGTTACAGAGAGGGCGGGGCAGACACTCATAGGGAAACCTGATATCTCGCCCCCTTCACACTTCCGGCTGGAGGCTTCATAGAACGTTGGTGTTGCTTTTTATATAGAGAGATGTCCCTGGATAGGCCATTTCACTTTTATTTTCACCATTTTTACCATATCTCGTCCCACCTGGAGTCCCTTTTGAACTGTGGCCTGCGGATCATTTTTGTGTTTAAACAGTCATTCCCACTGTGTGACCTTGGGCAGGTCGCTTCACCTTCCATTACTTTAGCTATGAGTTAGATTGTGGAAGGTCCATAGGGAAGGGACTTGCCTACTCGATTGGAATGCAACTCGCCTTGAGCTTGGGTTTGGAAAGTCAAGTAATTAAATCCAAACAAGGCCGCTAAGTGGTTGAAACAGCCCTTCTACAGAATGAAAGTTGGTGAGTTGATATGCAGATGGGATTAATCAGTTGGCGGATGAAGATCCGTTCAGATATGTCCATGTGTACACAAATGATTGCAACATAGGTAGACAGCTGGCTGGCTGCCCAGCTTTAAGTTCCTCCTTGTTCTTTTTCTCTCCACACCTTGTCCTCATTCCTTTGTCATTATGGGGTGTTAGTCTTTGGAATGCAGTTCTTTTGCTCTCGTCGCTGCTGGGTGGAAATAGCTGCCGGGACGTTTTGTGATATTGTGCTGGTTTTACTGTGCTTCTGCTTAGGATGGTATTTCTCCAGGAGAGCGTTGGCTCAGTGGTGCCATTTTTTTCCCCCACGGGTTATTTGCTGATTTCCTTTGTTTTGTTGTTGGTGACCCTGGTTATATCTTAATATTATTTTGTTCTGGAGGGGGTTGGTTGAATAGACCATCCAGCTTTGTTCTCGGTGGGTTGTTCTGAAACAAGGGTGGTGCTGCTGAGCTCACTTCCAAGGTGTTTCCCTCCCATGATTGTCTTAGTTTTAAATTAATCATCCTGGTGAGTGGAGTTTTTTTTTTTTTTCTGCATCCCAATCTGTGTTCTGATTAAAAAAAAAAAAAAAAAAATTTGACCGGAAAAGATGAGCCCAGCAATGAAGTTCCTTTCCTGGTTCTGACAGTGCAGCTTTGGACTGAAGTCTGTATCTGAGGGGCAAAACCCTAACGGCATGGGCAGGCTCAAACTCTTCCCTTCAAGTGGAGCAGTGGCCTAGTGGTTAGGGTGGGTGGTGGACTTTGGTCCTGGGGAATTGAGGACCTGAGTTCGATTCCCACTTCAGGCACAGGCAGCTCCTTGTGACTCTGGGCAAGTCACTTAACCCTCCATTGCCCCATGTAAGCCGCATTGAGCCTGCCATGAGTGGGAAAGCGCAGGGTACAAATGTAACAAAAATAAAATAGATACTGTTGGAGATTCTACATGGAATGTTGCTACTATTGGAGATTCTACATGGAATGTTGCTACTATTGGAGATTCTACATGGAATGCTGCTATTCCACTAGCAACATTCCATGTAGAAGGCTGCGCAGGCTTCTGTTTCTGTGAGTCTGACGTCCTAGACTCACAGAAGCAGAAGCCTGCGCGGCCATATTGGTGATCTGCAAGGGTCGCCGACTTCTACATGGAATGTTGCTAGTGGAATAGCAACATTCCATGTAGAATCTCAAATAGTAGCAACAGTGGAGGAGTGGCCTAGTGGTTAGGGTGGTGGACTTTGGTCTTGGGGAACTGAGGAACTGAGTTCGATTCCCACTTCAGGCACAGGCAGCTCCTTGTGACTCTGGGCAAGTCACTTAACCCTCCATTGCCCCATGTAAGCCGCATTGAGCCTGCCATGAGTGGGAAAGCGCGGGGTACAAATGTAAAAAAAAAAAAAAAAAAAGTGACCGTGTTAGGCCTTAAAACCAAAAAGCTGATTGAGATGTCCAGAAAACACTAGTTCTCTGGGATACCTTTTTCATTCTTGTTAATTTATAACCAGCACACGACTCCGAAGCTTGACTGTAGTGCTCGTGCTGAATTCGGCAGTTAATGACGCTTTCTCAGGTTTTGGGACAACTTATCGTCTAATTCCTACCTGAGACTTTACCATGGACCTTGAGCACTTCCATCTTTCCTGGAGCAATTATTTATTTACTTATTTAGATTTTGCTCACACCTTTTTCAGTAGTAGTTCAAGGTGAGTTACATTCAGGTAATCTGGATATTTCTCTGTCCCAGGAGGGCTCACAATCTAAGTTTGTCCCTGAGGCAATGGAGGGTTAAGTGACTTGCCCAAGATCACAAGGAGCAGCAGCGGGATTTGAACCGGCCACCTCTGGATGTCAAGACCGGTGCTTTAACCACTAGGCCACTCCTCCACTAGAGATCTCGCTTTGTTCCATTCCCTCCTTTTCTCACATCAACTCTTATCTACATTGAAAAGGGGGAAGAATTCACGTCTAGGGATCATGACCGATGCATGTGCTGCTCACCCTTATTTTATTATCTAAGAAAATATTGACAATATTGGAAAAACAAAAAGGGAAAAAAAACAAAAGAAAAAAAAAATAGAAGCTAGGAATTATATGGGTTGATCTATGACGAGGTGAACAGCACCATCATTATATCGAAAAATGATTCCTTGGATGGTTGCGCTGTTAAAAATTCTGAAGATCCCCGTCTAGCTAAATTGATGAAATTATAAGTGAGTACACTGTGAGAGGATTGATTATAGATAAAAATGATTTAATATTAGGTGTTTGGGATAATTTGATTACTGGACTATGCTTTAATCCCCACACAAATAAATACGTGGTCCCTTTAAATTAGATCACCCTTATTTTATGGCACCTCCAAATACAGCACCTAGTGCATAGCTTAATGTGACTGTTCTTGATTCCTTGCCTCCCCCACTGGTCCACCACATTGGTCACGCATGGCTGAGGAGGATCCAGACCAATCAGAACACAAAATAATCCTCGTGCTTTTCCTGTAATCTCACCATTCATTTTGAGGCCTTCATGTAATAAACGCAAATCTGTATTTCATTTGACCAGACAGAGAAGCACAGCGAGAGAAGGAGAAGCTGGAGATGGAGCTTACTGCTTTACGTTCCACCAGCGATGACCAACGCAGGCACATCGAAATCCGGGACCAGGCCCTCAGCAATGCCCAGGCCAAGGTGGTGAAGCTGGAAGAAGAGGTAAGGCGGGGCGAGGGTGGGGGGACCATTACAATGTATGGGGCATGCCCAAGATTAGCCAACATATTGTATTCGTGAATAGCTGAGACTCTTAAGAAAATCTTGTAGCTTCCATGATACTTAAATAGGACATATGCTAAATCTATGATTACTTGTATGATTTAAATTGAACTTGTGTATAGTATTTTTTTTTTAAAGCTTTTTCCTTACAGTTCCCCTTCGTGCCTGTGAGCAGCTATGTTTGGGAAAGCAGAAATACATCCCAAATAATGGGATCCGATTGGTTCATGCTGTATCGCTTGTCATTTGTCAAGACATAGTCACCATGGACCAATCGGATCATGAAACATAGGAGCTAATTGAGGGCAGTGTTGCCAGGTGGGTGGTTTTAGCGCCCAATTGGGCGGTTTTCCGCGACCCGCCGCGGGAAATTTTTGCCCGCGGCGGGTTGCGGTTTTTTGGGCTCCTTTTTGGCTTCGGGGCGGTTTTTTCGCCGGCTTTTGCGGTTTTTTCGCCGGCTTTTTTCGGCCGCGGTGGGCGGGGTTAATGACGTTTCTGGGCGGGGTTAGTGACGGGGGAGGCGGGGTTAGTGACGGGGAGGCGGGGCCGATGACGGTGGGGGCGGGGGTGATGACGCGGGGGCGTCAGGGGCGGGGTTTGAGTTTGGGCGGGTTTTGGGCTGGATTTTGGGCTCCTTTAGGCTGGAAAAAAATTTTCCACCTGGCAACCCTGATTGAGGGGTTGATGCAGAAAGCTTCCGTTCGAGCCGTGCGCGTGATGGCTTTATTGCTCGGCTTCTGGTGCAAGTGTGACACCCAATCTTTGCAAATTTATATGCAAATAAGACCTGTGTAAAACTTTTGCACTGATCAGGGAGAGCACACTGGGGGGCATGTGAGCAAGGTTCTGTGCTAAGGGCAAGTAGTGCTGTGTGCACATCTGAGCAGAAAAACATATAAGCACACTTCTGTGCAAGTGCTGTATTGCCATTCTGTGCATAAAACGTTTGTGATGTCGATCTTTGTTTATGCCACCAACAGAGTACGAAATCAACAATATCCTTATCTCTGGTAACATAAAATGTAAATACTACAAAAACCAGAACTAGAGCCACTGAAAATATAGATATATACTACTTATCTCTGTGTCACAGCTTGCAAAAAATGACAAATATATGTATAATATATATATATTTTTGGAGTACCCTTAGATATAACCCACTATTCAATGCAGACAATAAAGCTGCTAATCAGTGGTATAGCACTTCTTTCATCGGGTTACTCTTAAAGATTTTTTTTTTTTGGGGGGGGGGGGGGTATTTTTTCATTCGCACACCATCACCAAAGTGCTATAAATGTCATTTAACCAACTTGCGATAATAATTTTTGTGAAACACTGTGCACTTGACTTAAAGTTGCCTCGCTGAAAATAGTAACGAACTGAAAGTGTCCAGCAGACGCCTTCCCCTGAAACCGTCCGACTCCGCGGGTTTCAAACACTTTCATCAGGGACAAGGGTTAAGGCCGTGATCTCTCCCTGATGAAAGTGTTTGAAACCCGCGGAGTCGGACGGTTTCAGGGGAAGGCGTCTGCTGGACACTTTCAGTTCGTTACTATTTTCAGCGAGGCAACTTTAAGTCAAGTGCACAGTGTTTCACAAAAATTATTATCGCAAGTTCCTTAAATGACATTTATAGCACTTTGGTGATGGTGTGCGAATGAAAAAATACCCCCCCCCCAAAAAAAAAAAAAAAATCTTTAAGAGTAACCCGATGAAAGAAGTGCTATACCACTGATTAGCAGCTTTATTGTCTGCATTGAATAGTGGGTTATATCTAAGGGTACTCCAAAAATATATATATATTATACATATATTTGTCATTTTTTGCAAGCTGTGACACAGAGATAAGTAGTATATATTTATATTTTCAGTGGCTCTAATCCTGATCTTTATTTATGTGCATAATAGCGTTCAGAATCAAGGGGAAGGCAATCCACCAAGTGGATGAACACAAACTCCCGCGTAAACAGGACTATATAAGAGGCAGTGAGAAATGGACCAATGACTCCAGGGGACTAGGTGTGATAAAGGAAACAGCTTTATTCACAGACTCGACACAGTACTGTGTTTCAGCCACAGGCCTGCCTCAGGAGTCTTTCATAGACTATACAAAGACGCTATACTTTTTGTATTATTTCTTTGGAGTCTTTATCAAGACAACCCGATAACAAATCCTTTTTCAACTCATGAGGATCATTCAAGACTCCTGAGGCAGGCCTGTGGCTGAAACACAGTACTGTGTCGAGTCTGTGAATAAAGCTGTTTCCTTTATCACCGTAGTCCCGTCTCCCTGGAGTCATTGGTCCATTTCCCACTGCCTGTTACATAATAGCATTCTTGGCACATGTGCCAATGTATTTATTTAATTTATTTATTGTTGCTTATATATCCTACATAATTCAAATTCCAGTTATTCAGTTCTATGTGGCTTCAATAGTAAAGTTGTGATATAAGTTATACAATATTTAGTTTCAAGCAAGATGAAAGGAAATACTGTAGGAGGTATACATATTAATGAATCAATTAAGGATCAAAAACATTTTTCAATACTGTAAATTGTATAATTTAATGTGAAAACTTGTCAAACAGGAAGGCCTTTACAAATTTGCGAAACGTTAAGTAGTTAGTAATACTTTTTATCTTCAGTCGTCGTAGGGAGCAGGATTCGTTAGGTCTGGATGCCGTACTTCAACCGTGGCCGGTAGAGGGAGTCCTGTATGTCTTTCCTCCTTGGCCGATGTTGGGTCGACTCATCGCGGCAGAGTGATTTTGGTGGCTCACTGGACTGGCCCAGGCGTCCTTGGTATGCCAACCTCATCAGTCTTCTGGACGGCAAGCCGCTGGGGCTTCCGCAGGAGATGGGTCTTCTCCGGCAGGGACCGGTAGCCATGGAAGATCCTTTCCACTTTGGTCTTACGGCCTGACCCTTGAGAGGTCTCGTTTGAGGAAGAAGGGCTATTCAGATTCGGTTATTACTATCCTGCTTCACGCTCGCAAGCGATCTACTTCTTCGGCCTATGCCTGTGTCTGGCGTATATTTGAAGATTGGTGCATGGAAAGGGGTTTGGATCCCTTTAGCGCTTCGGTGGGCAGCATCCTTGATTTTCTGCAGCAGGGGGTGCACAAGGGCTTAGCGCTGGGGTCCTTGAAGGTCCAGGTGGCAGCCTTGGCCTGCTTCCGTGGGCGCTTGCACAATGCTTCGCTGGCGGCTCACCTGGATGTGATCCGTTTTCTGAAAGGAGTGGGTCGTCTTCGACCGCCCTTCTGGGCTCCCTGCCCTGACTGGGATCTCAATCTGATGCTTGGTGCTTGGAGTGCTTCAGTGTCCTCCCTTTGAGCCTCTGAAGGCGGTATGTTTGGTGGCTATCGCTTCGGCCCGTCGAGTTTGAGCTCCAGGCGCTCTCTTGCAGGGACCCCTTTCTCCGTTTTTCAGGGGGGGGTGTCTCTACGAACAGTGCCGACTTTTCTGTCCAAGGTGGTCTTGGAATTTCATCTTAATCAGTCGGTAGAGCTGCCTTCCTTTCGTTGGCAGGACGTGGGGAGCCGGTATGCGTCCTTGCGGCTTCTGGATGTTCGAAGAGTTATCATCTGGTATCTGGAGGCGACTAACGAGTTTCGTCGCTTGGATAGATTGTTTGTTTTGTTCGGTAAACAGAAGTTGGGCCTAATGGCCTCCAAAGTGTCCATTGCCCGCTGGTTGAAGGAGGCGGTGTTGTCCGCCTACCTCCTGGCGGGGAAGGCTTCGCCTTTGGGTTTGAAGGCCCACTCGACTAGGCGTGTGGCGACGTCGTGGGCAGAGACGTCTTTGTCTTCTCCGGTAGACATTTGCAGGGTGGCGATGTGGTCGTCATTGCATTCCTTCAGCAAGCATTATAGAGTGGATATTGCTGCGCGGTCAGATGCGTCCTTTGGGGTGGCGGTCTTAAGAGCAGCAGGGCCGATGTCCCACCCTCGCAGGGATTGCTTTCGAACATCCCACTTGTCCTGGAATAGTGGGATAGAACGTAATGGAAGGAGAAATTAGGTCTTACCTGATAATTTTCTTTCCATTAGTTCTTCACACTATTCCAGGAGCCCTCCTGGTGTTTTCGGCCTGTTTTGCTTCTGAGTGCCTGGTTCACTGTTCTGGATCCTGTCGTTGGTTTTGGGGTTTTTTGTTTTTTTTGCCTTGTTTGTTGTTTGTTTGGTTGGTTGCTGTTCATACATTTAGGTTGGTTTTCTGCTGACTTATGTTCAATACTGAGGAACTGGGCGGCTAGCACGTAGCTAGGTAGTAGTGCTCAGTTCTGGATTTTTTGTCTCCACCTGCTGGTCGATGGACATAACTACCCACTTGTCCACTTGTCCTGGAATAGTGTGAAGAACTAATGGAAAGAAAATGATCAGGTAAGACCTAATTTCTCCTTCTCTTTCTTATAGATTGCTTAAATACACATGTTCCTGTATACCTGATGCTGCTGCTGTCAGGGGAATTGAGTTCGGGGAGAGGAGAGGGTTCAGTGGTACCTAGTGCAGAGAGATTAAAAGGACAGTGTATTTCTGAAAGACCATGGGGGTATTTTACTTAGGCGCACTAGCGTTCTTAGCGCTCGTTAAAAATAGGCGTGCGCTAAACGCAAAATACGCCCATAGGAATACATTGGGGTCTTTAGCGTTTAGCGCACGCGCCTATTTTTAACGCGCGTTAAAAACGCCAGTGTGCCTAAGTAAAAGACCCCCCCCCCCCCCCCCCATGTTTCCTAATACTGTGACTTTTATGGTATTGCACAGGGGTGGAACTACAAGAGGCAGAGAATTTTTTAGGTTTAAATATCTTTATTGTCATCATCGGCTGACATAATCTCAAAACACCATTACAAAAGCCTTTACTTTTTTTTTTTTACTCGCTTTTCATGCTTTGTGTAGTTTTAAAGTCTGTTTCTTCTTTCCCTTTTTTCCCCCCCGAAAGTTAGGCTCCATGTGCAAAAGGGTGACCTGGCTCCTGGGATTTTTCCAGTCGACGTCTAATCATCATAGGAATTAGTTTACATTTGTTTTTAGAACAGAATTTTTTCTATCAAAATCTTGGAGGCCTGTTTTCATTTAGATTTAAGAATAAGTACATAAGTAGTGCCATACTGGGAAAAACCAAAGGTCCATCTAGCCCAGCATCCTGTCACCGACAGTGGCCAATCCAGGTCAAGGGCACCTGGCACACTCCCCAAACGTAAAAACATTCCAGACAAGTTATACCTAAAAATGCGGAATTTTTCCAAGTCCATTTAATAGCAGTCTATGGACTTGTCCTTTAGGAATCTATCTAACCCCTTTTTAAACTCCGTCAAGCTAACCGCCCATACCACTTTCTCCGGCAACGAATTCCAGAGTCTAATTACACGTTGGGTGAAGAAAAATTTTCTCCGATTCGTTTTAAATTTACCACACTGTAGCTTCAACTCATGCCCTCTAGTCCTAGTATTTTTGGATAGCGTGAACAGTCGCTTCACATCCACCCGATCCATTCCACTCATTATTTTATACACTTCTATCATATCTCCCCTCAGCCGTCTCTTCTCCAAGCTGAAAAGCCCTAGCCTTCTCAGCCTCTCTTCATAGGAAAGTCGTCCCATCCCCACTATCATTTTCGTCGCCCTTCGCTGTACCTTTTCCAATTCTACTATATCTTTTTTGAGATACGGAGACCAGTACTGAACACAATAGCTTGTACTGAATGTCACAGGAAGCTTTATGATGGTCTTATACTGCCAGGAAGTTCATGAGCATAAACTCTGCCCCCTCCATTCACTCAAAGATAAACATTGGCATCTCTATACTCAGCAAATCATGAAATATTAACCTCTAACCTTCTCTATCTTCCTTTTTTGGTCTCCATCCTTCAGCTCATAAATGCTTTTGTTTGTACATTCTTGCTTCTAAAATACAGGGTCTCCCCCCCCCCCCCCCACTCCAGAAATCTCCCTTTAAGAGGTTGCTGTCTGTATTTATGTTCAGTTGTATGAGAGGAGCGTTATAATAGACTGCCAGCCATGAGTCACTTAGATTGAAAGCTCTTCCTGCTCCCGCTGTTATGAAACATTTTATACTTCTTGGAAATTAGGGGGGAAAAAGCCAGGATAAACGGAATCACGAGATTTGTGTGTATTTTAATTCTGCTGACAACTTAGGATTCTATTCTTACTTCACAGTACTTCTTTCAAACCGCATGAAACCCGTGTTTGTTAGCAAAATGAGACAGACGAGCATGTTCTTAAGTTTAAAATGGCTTTCTTTTTCCTCCGTTATCAATGCTGTTTTGATTAGTGGCGTTCTGATTCGCTTGCGGTTTTAAAATGACGGTTTTAAGAAAGGGGACTTCCCCCCCCCCCCCCCCCCCACACACACAATGTTGGATTATGATTTAGTGGCAGTATGGGAACAATTTCTCAATGGCGTTTCTCATTCCTCCAAAGTGACAATCCCCTCTAATTGCCTGGAACTCCGATTCAGTGTTGCAGAGTGAAGACAAGAGGGTGTGACGTCTGGGAATGTGCTTCGGTGCCCGGGTTCCTGCTGTGTGAGTGTATTGGCAGCTGCATCCTGTACTCTTTGCTTAAATTCAACAAAATATCAGATCCTGTGTACTTCCCTCCCCCGCCCCCCCTCAAGCTTCCCTGAATTATAATTGCTTCCAATAAGGCTGGAGAAACTTTCAATTTGACTGGACAACATACTTGCATAGAACAGTTTTCTGCACCGAGAGGCAGATGCATCAACCAAACGTTAAAAAATCTAAATCGTTAAAGTCCCTAACGATTTTTAAAAAACGAAGAATGCACCAAGAAAACAAGTCACACATACCTGGTGCGATATTGAAAAGTACAATGTATCAAAAAATCGTAACCCCCGTCTGTAATCGGCCCCTAAAGCATGCGCAGAGCAGCCAAGCGTTTTGCTGGCTGCTCTGCGCATGCTGCAAACGTCAAAACAACGAAAAAAAAAGCCACAACACATACACGTGGCTACCCGGTCTACACCAATATAAAAATACAAAACCAAAGGATTGGGAGGAGGCAAGGGCGCTCGTTAGGAGCGTCCTGTATGGACAGCCTTGCCCCCCCCCCCCCCGTTGCTACCCGCTTTCTGCCGCTTCCCCCCCCCCCACGAAAAAGCGAAACTCTAGCAGCCCCAGTCCCCCTCCCTTTCCTGTTCTTCTGTTTTGCAAAAGCTAGCTCCGCCTCTCGTCATTCCTCTGCCCCGTGCCCCGCCGCCCCCCCTTCCACTGAGACCCCCCTCCCTATTATCGGCCCGAGCAGCGCCTCTCGCCTCTTTCTGAAGGCGCTGCACAGGCAGGAAGAAGATCTGTTGTTGGTCGCAGAGTCTTCATGACGTCTCTTCTTCCCTGGCCTAGGCCCGCCTCCTTCTGACGTAAGTAACCTACGTAGGTTACTTACGTCAGAAGGAGGCGGGCCCAGGAGCAAAGGAGAGATGTCCTTTCCTCTTGGGCCCGCCCTTGTCTGATGTAAGTAACCTACGTAGGTTACTTATGTCAGAAGGAGGGCCTAGGCCAGGGAAGAAGAGACGTCATGAAGACTCTGCGACCAACAACAGATCTTCTTCCTGCCTGTGCTCGGGCCAATAATAGGGAGGGGGGTCTCGGTGGAAGGGGGGAGCGGCGTAGTCGACCTCAGGGGGGGGCAGCGGAGGCGGGGCATGGGACGGAGGAATGACGGGAGGTGGAGCTAGCATTTGCAAAACAGAAGAACAGAAAGGGAGGGGGACCGGGGCTGCTAGAATTTTGCTTTTTCGTGGGGGGGGGAGGAAGCGGCAGAAAGTGGGGAGCAGCGGTGGGGGGGGGGGGGCAAGGCCGTCCATACAGGACGCTCCTGACGAGCGCCCTTGTCCCCCTCCCGATCCTTTTTTAATTTTTTTTATTTGATGTGGTTTATGAAATGTTTTCTTTAAGCTTAAACACAGCTCTTTTGGACATATGTAATGCAACGTCCTTTTGACCAATCACAGCGCTTTTAGCTCTGCTAATGCGCTGGGATTGGCTCACAGTTTGTTTGTTTTTTTCACTTTACGATTTTTCCTGGCACAGAGCTGTCCTAACGAGAGGTACAGACCTCTCGTTAGATTTCCTGCCTTTTTCCTGCGTAAAGGCAATTGGAAAAGGTTAGTGCATCTCATTTCAGTGGGGTTTGTACACAAATTGCTCATCTGCATTCTGTTTTGGTTAGCTGCTAGCTTCCTCGGTAAAAGCCCTTTGATGCATGCAGGGTCATTAAGGTTTAGTGCATCTGCCTCTGAATCTCAGATGTGATCAGTTTTGTGTTTATCATGTTGAATAAGCATCTTTTTGAAATGTGAATGGAATGCATGACACACAATTGTGTTAAGTGTTAACTGCTCCAGGCAGTGACTGTTTGCAGTTGATTGACTACCTCAGTAGGTAGACCGTGGATGCAAGATGAAATGCCATCCTGGGTTGGCCCCTTGGTACTCTGAACCCAGCATGCTGTCTGGGTCCATTCAGGTCATTCAGATGTACCCAACAGATCCTGATAGGGAAATTCATTCCTCTTTCACTGCCAAGGTCTGGCAGGAGAAGGTGGCAATCTACAAACTTACTTGGCTAATGGTCCTTACTGGTCCTGACTTCCAGAAACTTATCCAACCGTTATTTGCTCTTTTAAGTCCACACAAATTTGGGGACAGTTGTCAGTATGTGCTTTTGTCTCACTGTGTTTTTACCTTTTACCTAAGGTATATAACAGGAAAATAAAGCCGTTTTAAGGGGGAAGTGTCATTTAGGAAGATGAACCAGGAAACCAGACACTGTGGTGAAATAACTCTGCAAATTGGGGAGTGGGGAGGGAGGGAACCTGTGGATAGACAGTTTGAGCTAGGGCAAAGCTTCTGTGCAAGTGGATTCCTTCAAAGTAGAGAGGTGAAAAGGCACAGGAAGGCTTTTTCTTTTTTAGGGGCAGAGGAGGAGGGATATGAGAGGCATAGCGACGGAAAGCGGAGAGCTAGAAGCCATGTACTGAGACCCCAGATTTTGGACACGCATGGATCATGGAATAGGCAAGTGCAAAAGGTAGACCGGCCCATCCAGCAGTTGTAGGAGACATGGTCATGGTAAGGGACTCGGCAGATGACTACCTATCAGTATTTGATTCCAAATATTGCTGCAGGGTTAACTAAACCTTGTTATTAGTCATCTGGAAGGAACCCCTGTCGCTAACAATCAGCTGGGGTAATCCATGCAGGCGAAAAATGTGGCAGATGAAGGAAACCTGGACTGCCCCTACTTGACATTTCGCCCTTTAGATTGTAAGCTCCTTGGAGCAGGGACTGTCCTTTAGGTCAATTTATGTTCATCTGCACAGCGCTGCGTAACCCTAGTAGCGCTCTAGAAATGTTAAGTAGTAGTAGACCTAGATTCTGGTGCTGACATATGTGGTGCTTGGGGTGGGAAGGTTTTCGTTGTGTAACCATTGACCCATGAGAGGTTTTTAGTTTACCATCATGAGATGTGTCATCGGAGGTTGTTTTATTTTCATGCAGTTTTGTAGTATTGGACTACTACTACTACTATTTAGCATTTCTATAGCGCTACAAGGCAAATGCAGCGCTGCACAAACATAGAAGAAAGACAGTCCCTGCTCAAAGAGCTTACAATCTAATAGACAAAAAATAAAGTAAGCAAATCAAATCAATTAATGTGTACAGGAAGGAGGAGAGGAGGGTAGGTGGAGGCTCAGTCCACCAATAAGAGCCAACCTCATCAGTGATGTCACAATGGCTTGATTGCCTGATACTTGGCTCACTTCTGATATTGTGATGTCATAAGGGAAAAGAAATGAGACTTGATATACCACCTTTCTGAGGTTTTTGCAACTATATTCAAAGCGGTTTACATATATTCAGGTATTATTTTGTACCAGGGGCAATGGAGGGTTTAGTGACTTACCCAGAGTCACAAGGAGCTGCACTGCACTAACCAATAGGCTACTCCTCTACTACTACTACTAGTACTATTTAGCATTTCTATAGCGCTACAAGGCGTACGCAGCGCTGCACAAACATAGAAGAAAGACAGTCCCTGCTCAAAGAGCTTACAATCTAATAGACAAAAAATAAAGTAATCAAATCAATTATGTGTACAGGAAGGAGGAGAGGAGGGTAGGTGGAGGCGAGTGGTTACGAGTCAAAAGCAATGTTGAAGAGGTGGGCTTTCAGTCTAGATTTTTATGTTTCAACGTTTTTTATTGATGACATTTCAAACAGAAATCACATTCCATTACTTAGTAGAGCAAGATACATTTCAATTCCAGTAAACATGTGAATCAATATGCTACTAACAGTCATCAGATTTTTATTACTCATTTTATCTCCCCCCCTCCCCCCCTCCCTCTATATGTATTGCAACTGTATATTGAACAAGTGTTATTGAACATACAATAAAATAATGCAACCATTAACTCGTGTCTAGTGTTCAGTCTCTAAAGTTTCCCTTTATCTATAATTACTATTTTTCATGGTATTGATAGTAGCACTGTCTATTACATTTATGAACCAGTTCAAAGCCCACATCTGCTTATTGTTGCACTGCCTATAACGGTCCCAGTTTGTTAAGTACTGCGCTCCTAGCCTTGTGGGAAATATGTTGTAAGTACCTTGACCATATCTTGACAAATATTTTCCTTTTCTTCGGGGCGTTATATGCCTCTCTGGCTTCCCATAACATTAACTCATGTAATCTACTTCTCCAGTGCCAAAAGGATGGAGGTTCAGCCTGCAACCAGTGTTTAAGTATACATTTTTTTTCCCACTGCATAGGCCTTGCATAAAAATAGCTCCTGATCTTTATCAGAAATCCCATACGCATTTCTTTTATTCAAAAGCACTCCCCTCCATGAGGGTAACAGTCTTTGTCCCAGGAGTTGTTCAAAGTATGTCTGCAACAGTTTCCAAAAATGTTGTATACTAGCACATTTCCAAAATGCATGGAAAAATGTGTTGTTATCTTCATGACACTTTGGGCATTGTACATCTGTTATCCACCCTGCTTTTACTGCTTGTGATTGCGATATGTATCCCCTGTAAATTACCCTGTATTGACTCTCTTGTAGTTCCGCCCCACCCACTTGCCTCGGGATATCTTTTATCAATTTTACAAAATCTATTCCTGTCAACTCGTATCCTAGATCTTTGCTCCATGACTTTTCAAGTGACTCATATATACGGGGGGGGCTAAGGGTCTCCCATGCTTTATGCAAACTCGATACAGACACCTGCCCATACTCATCCCCTTTCAAAAAATCACGAATCTTGGATCCCAACCCTGTACCCAAAGCAGTTTGGTCCATACTGAACCAATAGTGATGTAATTGCCGATATTTATAATGGTCTTTTGCGTTTAGAGACAATCTCTGCCTCATGTCATTAAAGCTATACAGAACCCCCTCTTCATTTACTAAGTGTTCTAATAAGGTGATACCCTGTGCCGACCAGCTCTCAAATAGCCCCTTTTCTAACCCTGGTGGGAAGTCTCCATTCCCACACAGTGGGAGTAGATCACTAACATTGGGATTATACTTCCAAGCTTGCATAACCTCTTTCCATACCTTCCTCAAAGGTTGGAGCAATATATTACTTCTGGCACAAACTGGTAGATTTTTTGTTTTTGCATGCAACAAGAAGTTCAAATGCCAGGGCCTAAATAGTGCTTGCTCCCAACTCAATGGTGTATACTGAGTAGTTCCACAGAGCCAGTCCCTGAGATGTCTCGTAAGGCATGCCTGGTTGTACCTTTTAATACAGGGTAATCCCATTCCCCCCCGGGCCCACCCATCGGTCAAGTGGTCAAATCTCACCTTGGATTTCTTCCCTCCCCATAAAAATCCCCGACAGATCTTATTCAACTGTCGTAAATCCTTACTATTTATATATATTGGTAGCACTTGCAACAGATAGAGCCATCTAGGAAATATAATCATTTTAAATAGATTTATTCGGCCCATTAATGATATCGGTAAGGGGTTCCAGCGTTCTATAGACTGTCTAGTATCATGTAATTGCTTTGCCACATTAATTGTATAAATTTTTGCGGTATCCATTGTTAGTCGGATTCCCAAATATCTAAAGGATTCCTCTGCCCATCTCAATGGTAAGTGTCTCAACTTATCTCTGATTTGATCTCCCTCCCTCTGCAAGACTTCAGACTTATCTAGGTTGAGCTTAAAACCAGAGAAGTCACCATACTCTGCCATACACTCTAAAAGAGCCGGCAACGATGTTTCTGGTTGAATTACATGAGCCAATAAATCATCTGCAAAAGCTGCTATCTTAAAAGTTTCCGAACCCACCTGAATACCTTGTACATCCGGTGTTCTCTGTATATCTCTTATCAATGGGTCCAGAGTAAGAACAAACAACAGGGGCGACAATGGGCATCCCTGCCTTGTCCCCCGATTTACGGGAAACGGCGAGGACACGATACCATTGACCCCTACCTGAGCTTGTGGCAAATAATATAAAGCTTGAATCGCTTCTTGAAAAAACCCC
Organism: Microcaecilia unicolor; assembly: GCF_901765095.1. Classification (NCBI taxonomy): domain Eukaryota; kingdom Metazoa; phylum Chordata; class Amphibia; order Gymnophiona; family Siphonopidae; genus Microcaecilia; species Microcaecilia unicolor. The sequence continues at coordinate 16,833,917 of NC_044037.1, forward strand.
TTTATACCGTAGGCGTCTAAAGTTCCAAATAAAAATCCCCATACTACTCTATCGAACGCCTTTTCGGCATCGAAACTGATTAGTACCGATGGTATGTCCTGTTTAGATGTTTTCTCCAAGGTTGTCAAAATCTTCCTCATGTTTTTGGTAATAGTTCTACCCTGTACGAATCCCACCTGAGATTCCTCAATTAGATCTGGCAGTATACGAGAAAGACGATTTGCCAGTACTTTAGCAAATAGCTTAGCTTCATAATTGAGTAAGGATATTGGCCTATAGGATTCAGGTTTCTTGGTATCCCTCCCTGGTTTTGGGATTACTATAATTTGTGCTGTTCTTAAGGAGGCGGGCATTTGTTTTTCCTGTACTATAGCATTGAACATTGAGGTAAGTGGTGTTACTATGTCATCTTTTAATAATTTGTAAAATTCACCTCTGTATCCGTCCGGGCCCGGGGCTTTACCCAGCGGTCCCTGCTGTATAGCCCATGAGACTTCTTCTACTTCTATGGGGGCGTTTAACATATCTAAGCCTGTTGCATCTATTTGTGGGAGATCCTGTCCAGCAAAATAGATCTCATTATCTACCGCGGGAGGGTCCGGGGTGGCATATAGATTCTTATAGTATTCTTGCATGATTTTATTAATTTGAGTATCCTCATTTTCTAATGTTCCTGTAGCTGACTTCAATGCATTTATCTTATAGGGACCCTGCTGAGACTTTGTCAGTCTGGCTAACATTCTTCCACTTTTGTTGGCATATTTGTATAATTGATATCTATAATAAGTATAATTTTTTTTTGCCCTGTAATGCAACCTCTCGTTCAATGTTTGTTGTAGTTCTAAAAGTTGGGCTTTTAGCTTTATATTATGATGTCGGCCATATTCTCGCCTAACCCTTGTTATTTCTTTTTCTAACCGAAGCTGTTCCTTCTCCCATATTTTTTTTTGATGGCTCGTGTATGCAATTGTCTCCCCTCTAAGTACGGCCTTGGCCGTATCCCAATAGAGTATTGGTGTCGCCTGATGCGCCTGATTAGCGTCGTGGAATTGCTTATATTTTTCAAGTATGAACTCTTTAAAGTTCGGATCTTTATATAGTCGAGGGGGGAATTTCCACTGAATTAGTCCATGTCTTCTTTCTTGTGTTTCCCACATTACTATTACCATCGCATGATCTGAAATTTTGATAGGGCCTATGTCCGCTGCACGAATCTGTGTAAAAAGTGGTCGAGAGATAAATATATAATCTATCCTTGACATGGTGCCGTGCGCCCGAGACAGGTGTGTATAGTCACGCTCTGATGGATGTAGTGTTCTCCACACGTCCACCAGGTCAAGGACCCCACTTAACATTGCTATCCCTCTCGATTCTCCTCCCACCCCCTTCCTTTCCCCTTGCGACCTATCCATTGTAGGGTCTCCCACCACGTTAAAGTCACCTCCCACCAGTAGGGGGATTCCTTCAAAACGTATTAGCTGTCTTAGAAGTTGTTTATAAAATCCCTTAACATATGTGTTAGGAGCATAAACGTTACATAGAACCACTGATTGATGCTCGATTGTTAAATGTGCCAATACAAACCTACCTTCTTTATCGGCAATGATTTTATGTGTCTCAACTTGGATCCCTTTCTTAATCAGTATTATGACCCCCGCTTTTTTGGCCTGTGCCGGAGATTCATAATAGGTTCCTACCCACCAGCGACGTAATTTCTCATGTTCTTTGGCATTTAAGTGTGTTTCTTGCAATAATGCAATTGTGACTTTCTGCTTATGAAGGTCCTGCAGAATTTTCTGTCTTTTAATCGGTGAAGATATCCCTCCCACATTCCAGGACACTACTTTAAATGTCATCCCACGTGTACTTTATGACTAATGCCCATGATTCTAAGATTCCATTGTTTGGGTGGAAGGGGCATCCCAGCCTATACCCCCGCCACCAATATCTAGACAGTGAATCTCCTAAACATGCTTTGTCTAAAATACCATTTCCTTTTTGCTGTGCTTCGTCTACCATGAAATATATCTTCCTCATTGTCCCTCCCTCTACCCTCCCCCCTCCCCAACTCCCCAAACCCCCTCCATACCTTGCAGCACCTAGGTGCTTCACTTCCGTGCTTCGAATCTGGGATCCCACCCGATCCATTAAACTCTATTATTAAGTGTTTGTCGTCCCCCCTGTTTCCTTGCATGTTAAACCCTTAACTGTATAACTACTAAACTATCACATCAATAACAAATTGTCATGACTCATCTGTCCAGTTCTGCTTCTCCACATCCTTTCATTCTGGCTCATTTTGTGCCCTCTAGGTCTTTGTTCAGGTGCTTCCAGAGGTATTTAGTCTATCTTCTTCCAACTTGTCCACAAATGCTTGGGCTGATTCAACTGTATCACAATACCTCACTGCGCCGTTGTGTTGAATTCTCAATTTAGCTGGGTATAATAAGCTAAACCTGATCTTCATCAAGTGTAGTCGCCCACAAACTGGTGAATACTGTTTACGTTGTAGCGAAACTTTGGTAGAATAGTATTGAAAACACAGTATCTTGCGGCCATCTATTTCCAGTGCCTTCCCTTGCCGAAGGGCAGCTAACAAATCCATTTTATGTTGATAATGGAGTAAACGTAAGATGACCACTCTAGGCTTTGCATTAGTCTCCTTTCTCGGTCCCAAGCGGTGAGCCCGCTCAATCTGAAGTGGTCCATTCTTAGCTGAATGAGGCAGGCTCTTGGTAAGCCACGGCTCTAAAAAGCCCCTCAGTTCTGCGTCCGTTATCGATTCCGGTATTCCCACTAACCGGAGATTGTTCCTTCGAGATCGATTCTCCAAGTCATCTACTTTTTCCTCCAGGTTTGAAATCGTTTTTTGGAGATGTTCAATTGACTTAGACGTTTCCTGTGAAGAATCTTCCACGGACCCCAGTCTCTGTTGAACCTCCTGAAATTCCGTGGTGAATGTAGTGATTCGTTGGTCCATCCCTTCAAGTTTGTCTATAATTTGTTGGAGCTTATGATTCATGGTGTCCTCCACAGCAGCTTTTACTTCTGTTACTATTTCTGACGTCCAAGCAGAGCTGACCGACGGTGAGGACTGAAAACTCTTGTCTGCCATCTTTGTTCCTCCGTTCTTACTTTTTTCCCACTCTTTTTTGGTGCTTCTGGTCGCCATGTAATTGTTCTGGAGTCGCCTGTATTCGGGTTTTCTTTCCAAGAATATATAGTTCTATCCTGCCTTTGTAGCCACAGTAAAGTTATATGACTTTTTATTTGTAAATTGTCCGCTCTGGTCAGCGTTAGCAAGTGCCTACAAATCTTTTTGTACCGCTAACCTTGTCCTCCGCGGATCAGCTTGAGGAACACGCGTGGAAGCCATTCGTTTGGCCTAGTCCGTCTCTCTGCCGCTCGCCTCGCGAGTACTTCGCTGCTTGTCTTGGCTTCCTTCGCTCTCTCGCAGGTGTCTCATTGCTTGTTCGCCCCTGTATTTGCCCCTCCAATTTGCCGCTTCATTGTTTACTCGCAGTAGCGGGTACGGGTATTTTACCGTCTCCTTTCACAGTTCTTTTTTTACAACTGGCCTGTGTCTTCCGGCTGCTACCATTCGCGGCTCCACGCGGGCTCGAGCAAGCAAGATTTTGTCGAGATTCTACTTCACATTCGAACCGAATGGGTCTTAAGATGTTCGAAGGCACACAGTAAGCTTTCCGCTCCCCGTTGCTCTCTCTTCTACCTTTATTTTGGGGCCGGTACTGCTATTTCTGGTGGGATCCCAGATCGTCTTCTACAGGAGCTCAAATCGCGGCGGCCATCTTGGCCGGCAGCTCCACCGGAAGTCCCCTTCAGTCTAGATTTAAAGGTGGCCAAGGATGGGGCAAGATGTAGGGGCTCAGGAAGTTTATTCCAGGCGTAGGGTGCAGCGAGACAGAAGGCGCGAAGTCTGGAGTTGGCAGTAGTGGAGAAGGGAACAGATAAGACGGATTTATCCATGGAGCGGAGTGCACGGGAAGGACGAGTGTGGAGAGATACTGGGGAGCAGCAGGGTGAGTACATTTATAGGTTAGTAGAAGAAGATTGAACAGGATGCGAAAACGGATAGGGAGCCAGTGAAGGGTCTTGAGGAGAGGGGTAGTATGAGTAAAGCGACCCTGGCGGAAGACGAGACGGGCAGCAGAGTTTTGAACCGACTGGAGAGGGGAGAGGTGACTAAGTGGGAGGCCAGCAAGAAGCAGATTGCAGTAGTCTAAACGAGAGGTGACAAGGGTGTGGATGAGGGTTTTGGTAGAGTGCTCGGAAAGGAAGGGGCGGATCTTACGGATGTTGTAAAGAAAGAAACGACAGGTCTAAATGAACATTCTGGAAAAGCTAAAGTGACTAGTGCTTTTCAGCTTGGAGAAAAGACGGCTGAGGGGAGAAATGATAGAAATATATCAAATACTGAGTGGAGTGGAAAAGGTAGAAGCAAATCGCTTGTTTACTCTTAACAAAAATAGGGGCACGCAAAGAACCTGCTAAGCAGTAAATTGTTTCCTTCAGTTTGTGTGGTTGTCGGGAACTATTTTGCTTTGACAGTAGCTGCTTTTCAGCACCTCCCCCCTCCCCCAATGGTGCTGCCGCCCTAGGTAACTGCCTGGTCTTGCCTAATGAATTGGGCTGACCGCGACCATGTACTCTGCTGTAGGCAACTGGAATGCAATGGTGCAGTTTCACAAAATTCAAATAGTGCGTTATAACCCTGTAAAGTGAAGGATGGGAGAGGTGTAGATCATTTTCAAAATAAAGGTATATCCTTAACCCTTCGAGAAGAAGTGTAGAGCATTACTGTTTATTTATTTATTTAGATTTTGAGCTCAAGGTGAGTTACATTCAGGTACTCTGGATATTTCTCTGTCCCAGGAGGGCTCTCAATCTAAGTTTGTACCTGAAGCAATGGAGGGTTAAGTGACTTGCCCAAGATCACAAGGAGCAGCAGTGGGATTTGAACTGGCCACCTCTGGATTGCAAGACCGGTGCTCTAATCACTAGGCCACTCCTCCACCCCGAAGAATCTTGTTACTCTTTGGGGTTCTACATGGAATGTTGCTACACTTTGACATTCTGCATGGAATCTTGTTATTCTTTAGAATTCTAGAATCTTTATTTATTTGGATCTTGCTCACACCTTTTTCAGTAGTAGCTCAAGGTGAGTTATATTCAGGTACACTGGATATTTCTCTGTCCCAGGAGGGCTCTCAATCTAAGTTTGTACCTGAGGCAATGGAGGGTTAAGTGACTTGGCCAAGATCACAAGGAGTAGCAGCGGGATTTGAACCGGCCACCTCTGGATTGCAAGACCGGTGCTCTAACCGCTAGGCCACTCCTCCACTCCCCGACGGTGTCAGGTAGGACTAGGGCTGGATCAACCTGGCCTGAAAACATACGTGGCTCCTGTGGGTGATGTACACGTGTCCCTGTTTCCCTTGCTCGTGCTGTGAAGCAGAACTGGTGGCATTGGAGTTTACCCTGGCAACGTTCTGTGATGCTCTAAACATGGGAATTTGTCTTTGGCACAGGCTGAGGCAGGAAGACAAGGTGGGAGTGGCGAGGCAGGAAATTCCTGTCAAACAGATAGAGCTGCCGTGGGAAGAGAGTGAACTTTGGCACCCTCGGCAGCTTTTTCGCCTGAGAGATTCTCCTGTTTGGAATCTCTCTCCATTATTTTTTTCACACTTCAGTATTTGCATTTTCAGTACAATGCAAAATGTTTCAGTGGAAGTACAATAAATTTATCAAGGCGGTAAACTAACCCGTTTTGCGTCGAATGGAGATGAGTAGACCCAAAAGACCATTTCTTCAGAAACTGTAGGTCGCACGTTTTCATTGGTAGCTCAACGTTACATTCAGATAGAGTAGGTATTTTTCTGTCCCTGGCAGGGCTGACAATCTGTTTGTACCTGAGGCAATTGAGGGTTAACGGACAAGGAGCCGCAGTGGGATTCGGACCCTGGTACTCATCCCACTGTTCTAACCGCTAGGCTACACTTCCACTCCTTTCTGCTCTTTTTGAGGCTCAAAGTGTTCGGTACTTGGTAGCAGGGGCGTATCTGTAATGGGGCCACGGGGGCCAGGGCCCCCGTAGATTTGGCCCTGGACCCCCCCTACCGACGGCCCTCGCAACCCCTCTCCCGCCGCCAACCTGCCGTCGCCTACCTTTGCTGGCGGGGGACCCCAACCCCCGCCAGCCGAAGCCGTCCTCCTTCGTTCGTTTGTTTACTTCTTTCTGAGTCTGACTCGTCTCAGAAATAAGAAAACAAACGAACGAAGGACGACGGCTTCGTCTGGCGGGGGTTGGGGTCCCCCGCCAGCACAGGTAAGCGACAGCGGGCGGGGGGGTCAAGAGGGTCGTCGGGCGGGCGACAGTTGTTGGAGGTGGTTCTGGTTCTGGCTGTGACGGCGGCGGCAGGGGCGGGTCGCCGGGGGGGGGGGGGTGTGTAAAATGTGCCCCCTCACCTCGGCTCTGGACCCCCCCTACCGGCGAAGTCCAGATACGCCCCTGCTTGGTAGTAACATCAGAAATTATTTTATTCACAGAATGATGAAGGCAAAAACAGTAGTGGAATTCAAGAAAGTCAGGACTTAAGTGCAGAGGGTCCTTCATCACAAAGAAGCTAAGGGGAAGTCAGAGGTCAGTTGGGGTCAAAGGTGTGCTGTAGGGGAAACAAAGTAGACAGACAAGAGGGGCATTAAGGGGCTTATCTGTCATCAGTCTTTGCTTCCATTTTATGTTGGAAAGCATTCTTACGCACGGTGCCAAGTTTGTGAATGGGATGGTCTGTATCTTAGTACTGCTTATACTGAAAACATAATTAGATCCTAATTTAAACCATGAAGAAAGAGAGTGTTCTACTGAATAAAAAGCTGAGAAAGGAGGTGTTTTAATTTATCTTTAAATCCTTTATTCGGTAACTGGTGGCATCTCTTTACACAGTATCTTTAGCAAAACGTGTCCATGTCCTGTAACCGTTGATCAAACTCCCGCATCATCCGTTAAATTTTGGCCCATTTTAAAAATGTTTTATAAGTAATCACGTGTTCCAGAAAATAATAGAAAACTGTCAAAAAGTAAATAAAATGGATAAAGAAATAAAGATTATATACTTGGACTGTTATGTCAGGCTCCTTTCTCTTAAAACATAGTAACATAGTAGATGACAGCAGAAAAAGACCTGCACGGTCCATCCAGTCTGCCCAACAAGATAAACTCACATGTGCCATTTTTAGTGTATACCTTACCTTGATTTGTACCTGTCTTTTTCAGGGCACAGACCGTATAAGTCTGCCCAGCACTATCCCCGCCCCCAAACACCAGCCCCACCTCCCACCACCGGCTCTGGCACAGACCGTATAAGTCTGCCCAGCACTATCCCCGCCTCCCAACCACCAGCCCCGCCTCCCACCACCAGCTCTGGCACAGACCATATAAGTCTGCCCAGCACTATCCTCACCTCCCAACCACCAGCCCCGCCTCCCACCACCAGCTCTGGCACAGACGGTATAAGTCTGCCCAGCACTATCCCCGCCCCCCAACCACCTGCCCCGCCTCCCACCACCAGCTCTGGCACAGACTGTATAAGTCTGCCCAGCACTATCCCCGCCTCCCAACCACCAGCCCTGCCTCCCACCACCGGCTAAGCTTCTGGGGATCTCTTCCTTCTGAGCAGGATTCCAAGAAACAACCCCCCCCCCCCCAAACCCCCCCCCCCCCCACACAAAACAAGCAAGCAAGAATACAGAGCAAGTTAAATAACTATGGTCAGATGTACCTAAAGCTGACCTTTATCAACAGAAGATCACTGTTGCAAAAAAGTAACTGTGTCAAAGAAGACATGATTGATACCTAAGTATTTCACCTCACATTTTCAAGGCTGTCTTATACTTCCTACTTTTTACTCAACTTTCTTCCTCCGCCATTGAGATTCTCTACAGAGGTCAGGAAAAATTGCAATTCTAGACCTCCTCAAATCCCTATTCCTTAGAATGAAAATACATATTAAGAACCCAGTGCTGATCAGATTCGAGAGCGAAGCTGACGAGAAAAGGACCTAGTTAAAAACCTGAAAGGTCGGCCATAGCTGAAATTAACCCAGGCCCTTCTGGTTCACTTCCCTCATTGTCTACCTCCTGAAGATCAAGGTAGATAGAAGGCCTAGCTACTGGAGAAAATTCCCAGGAGGTACCGAGGCACTTCCTGGAAGAATTTAGGTAGCATCTCTAAAGCGGAGAAACAGGGTGATCTTGGACACTTGGGCTCCCTTACTTCTATTCTCCAAGAATTCCAGTTGATGCTGCCTACAAAGCTTATCCTTAACTAGCATATAGTTTTGAATTTGTAATCGTCCAGCTTAACAGCATGAGCTGAAGATAAGTTTGGGCTTCCACCTGGTTCTGCAGTGAAGAATGAGGTATAACTTGAATCTGACTTCCCAGCTATAAGCTGCTGCAGATGACAGTGGCAAACCATAAAGTATCTAAAAATCACAAAAGGTGTGGTCAGCAATCGAGGAACCTCCACATCCCTTGTGCCGAGTCTTTATTGAGCCAAGAAGCTTATCTCTTCATTGGACACACACTGTGTCTCTCTGTGAACGTCATTAGAGGTTCCTGACGGTCCTAAAGGGGGCCTAATATCTGGGCTGTGTGTGGCCAAAGTCTCATTGGAAGTGGCTGCCTCTCGGCCAAGCTCCTCTACATGCCCAGGATAGGCAGAGATCAATCACTGTTTGAGCCAACTGAGGAATTGGTTCTGTCTCTAAAGAGTGAACCCCAACTTGCCCCCTCCCCTCCACACTTCCCCATACAGAAAATTACTCTCCCCCGGATTCTATATAGGTCATGCAAATTTGGTTCCTGATCATAGATCTGTGTACAAATTAATTAGCTAATGAGACATCATGGATCTGCCCTAGGCGCTATTCTATTATCATCCTCACTTTAATATTCCCTTATCTCTTGTTTGTCCTGTCTGTCTGTCTGCCCTAATTAGATTGTAAGCTCTGTCGAGCAGGGATTGTCTCTTCATGTTCAAGTGTACAGTGCCGCGTACGTCTAGTAGCACTATAGAAATGATAAATAGTAGTCTTTGGGATTCCGGAGTCTTGCTACTCTTTGGGATTCCACACAGAATCTTGCTACTATGGGATTACGGAATCTTGCTATTCTTTGGGATTCTGCTTGGAATCTTGCTACTCTTTGTCCTTATCGCTTATTTGTCCTGTTTGTCTGTCCTAATTAGATTGTAAGCTCTGTTGAGCAGGGACTGTCCCTTCATGTTCAAGTGTACAGCGCTGCGTACGTCTAGTAGCGCTATAGAAATAAGTAGTAGTAGTAGGTATCTTAGTGGCCTGTGTAGATCATGGAGTCACACTAAGGGGGTAATAGTAAATCGCTTACCACCCCCCCCCCCCCCACCCCCCATGTACATCCCCATTCGTAAACGTATTAAATTTGTTTTTCTTTATTCTGAAACCATGTTTTTTGTTAGAGGGCAATTGAATCAGGTTTTTTTTTTCCCCCAAGTTTCAGTCGAAACCAAATCTGTGGCCAAAATTCGGCGTACAGTTTTGGCTGAAACGGTGTGCCCCCCCCCCCCCCCCAGACTTACCATTCAAACTGTAATGGTCTAGTGGCCATCCTCAGTTCTTCTTCTATCCAATCCGGCTCCACAGTCAAAACGGTTGCTGCAGCAGCTGTGTTTAGATTGGAGCTGGCATAGGTAGGAAAGATCGAAGTTGTTCCTGTCCATGCCAGCGCCAGATCTCCAAAATAGCTGCCCGGAACTCCTGCGTCATTTTCACGAGGCTGCTGCAGGAAGTCGCGGCAGACATTTTGACTGCGGAGCTGGCATGGGCAGGAGTGACTGGGGATCATTCCTGCCCTGATGAGGCCACTAGATCACCAAGGGGGGGGGGGTGGCAATTATTATTATTTTGTTTTTTTGGGGGAAAGGGTTGGCAGTGAGGCCCGCTTTTAGTCAGGGGAAAGGGAGTTTTGGTTTCAGCTGAAAATGCACTGGCATTTTTGACCAAAACCGAAAGAAGGTTGAATTTGAATTTCTGGCCAGTTCGATGCTGAAACTGAAATTTGATTGGCCTGTAGTTCTTGTATTAACATTTTGACTTTTCTGGCTTGTGGCTCCCCATCACCTCACACGTAAACCACCCCTCACTTCTCCGTCTCCAGCTACAAGACGCATACGTATATAACCCCTCCTCCCTAGAGTTTCTGTAATACACACACATGAAGGTCATTGAGCCACAAAAACCTCTCTTCGAAATCTGCTGGGCAATTGTAAATCTGTTATATATAGATCGCAATTCAGAAACAGTTGAAGACAGAATTTGTCTCAAAGCCTAGTTCTGCACTCTACCTTTTCCAGTTGCATTGTTTGTTTCAGACTTCTGCCGTCTCCTTCCAGAGTGCACGGAAACATTCTCTGCTGTTAGATTTATTTTCCAGTGATAACTTTGGTTCCAAGAGACGGTAGGACTGAATGTTTGGAAAAGACAGCGAATGAAACGGGGAAACGAATTCTCCGCACATCAGCCTCCAGGTTACTTGGAATCAAACTACGTGCTCTGTTCAGCTTCTAAGAAACATAGCTAGATAGTTTCACAGCACTTGGTAATGTACACACAGATCCTGGCTGAGCTAAACTAGCCCCTCCCCCCAAACCACCATTAAAAAAAAAAAATTGGCCACTAAGGACGGACTGCTTTAAAGATCTTTCACAGTTTTGGCAATACTTCTCTCTGAGCAAAGCGGCTGGTTTTTCCCCTAACTTTCCTAGTGCTGTTGAAACAAAACCGACCTCTCCTTATTCCCAGCTTTCCAAGTGGAGTTTCAAGCCAGCCGCTCTTTTCCAGAGCTGCAGCTTTGCCTTGAACATAAACAAAACGTAAGACTGCGTTTTTTTTTTCCATCCTTGTACCTCCCACTGATCTCACCGAGAGCCTGGTGATCGCCAGAGGGCTCGATGGGGCTTGGTGGAGATGTCTGCCAGGGCCAAATTAAATTAAGCCGATGGTCAGGGGAGTTCTGAAACCGACCTGGGTCTGAAGGTCGGGCCCTGGGACCAGTGGAAGCAGAAATGAGTCCACAGAATGAAAAGCTGCTGAGTTTGCGTTGTGTCACGTGGTTTCGCATGTTATGGAATTGGGGAAAAAAATTGCTTGACATTCACTTAAGTCAAAAGTGAAAATAAGAACTGCAGCTGGACTAGCGGCCTGCTGCGATGAAGGATAGTGGAAAAGCAGTTCAGAAAATTATAATTGGACAAGGGTGGGAAAGCCAAAACAAATATGAGAGTATTTTTCACTGAGGCACCTGAAACGGAGCTTAGGGAAAGTTATGAGCCCCAGAACATTGGCAGAGTCCAAGCAGATGATGGATGGACACACAGCGACTTAACCCCTAATTCTGTGAAGTTTCCCACCCCACTTTGCTTTTAGCATAACTTGGTAAGCTAATGAGCTGTTAATTGGCATTCGTGACTAATTATTGGCTGTAATTGGTAGTAATTAGCAATATTGTAACTGCTCCTGGTCGGTATTTTATAAATTGTGCGTGTAAATTCCAGTGTGCACATCTGCAAGGGGAGCGTGACCAGGTCGGAGACATGTCTGGCAATTACTCACATGGGTTATAGAATGTGTACAGTTAAGCACAACCATTTATACCATCCATTTGGCTGGCATAAATGCTCATACCTAAAGTTAGGTGTGGAAATATGGACTTACACTAGTATCGTACACACAACTGTCCTTATCGAATTTATGCTCAGTGTGCAGCATCCCAGCACACAACTTTAAGCGACCTTTTTAGAATTACCCTCTTAGTGGCAGATCGACAGGGGTGATGAGGAAATTGTTAAATCCAGTGTGAAACAGCAGGTAGGTAGAAATGGGTACATAAGTGTTGCCATACTGGGACAGACTGAAGGTCCATCAAGCCCAGTGTCCTGTTTCCAACAGTGGCCAATCCAGGTCACAAGTACCTAGCAAGATCCCAAAACAATACAATACATTTTATGCTGCTTGTCATAAGTACATAAGTATTGCCATACTGGGAAAGACCAAAGGTCCATCAAGCCCAGCATCCTGTTTCTAACAGTGGCCAATAATCCAAATCACAAATATCTGGCAAGATCCCAAAAAAGTACAAAACATTTTATACTGCTTATCCCAGAAATAGTGGATTTTCCCCAAGTCCATTTAGTAATGGTCTATGGACTTTTCCTTTAGGAAGCTGTCGAAACCTTTTTAAAACTCCGCTAAGCTAACCGCCTTTACCACATTCTGTGGCAACGAATTCCAGAGTTTAATTGTCCCAGAAATAAGCAGTGGATTTTCCCAAGTCAATTTTAATAACGGCTTATGGACTTTTCTTTTAGGAAGCTAGCCAAACCTTTTTTTAAAACCCCGCTAAGCTAACTGCTTTTATCACATTCTCTGGTGGGCCAAAACAGGTTGTATGTTTCCCCCCACCCCATTTCCCAGGGCCTTTGTTGCAGAGCTCATGAGTACATTGCAGATCAAGTGTATGGACTGGTGAATTTGGGGCACTGCTGCACGCACGCACACTCCCGAGACTGTGATGTAGTCCCACAATAGAATGTATTTTCAGAGGAATTTGTTGGGAAAGGAAGGTGATGTTCCCTGTAGGGCTAAGGCATAGGAGCCAGCTCTGTGGGTGCTTGATCACGCCAAGAGTATAAATTACTGGTACGCTTTAATAAGGATCCCATTTCAGACAGAATTTTTTTCCCATTCCATTTTTCCTATTGTTAATTTTATTGATCAAGTGAGTCCTACAATTTACCAACTGTAGCCATAACATTGCAGTAGTACATTGCAAAGATAAAACCTCCCTCACCCCCCCCCCCACCCATTTACCCTGTGCTTAACTCACAAAACATAAGAAATGTTATTAACATTGTTTATTTACTATTGTACATGGTGTCCATAAAAAACAGGACCCCTTACAGAGTTTTGAAATACTTTGCAATTGTTTAAACATTTAGGGGCCCGTTTATTAAGCTGTGATAAGCACTAATGCGTGCTTATTGTAGGTTACCGCAGGGCGTGCTCGGGCGTCCTGCAGTAGTTTTTGGATCTGCACGTGCTTCCCATGCTTCAAAAAATATTTTTATTTTTTTTTAGCACTGGGGGCGTGTTTGAGGATAGAGAGTAGATGTGCCTAGTGCTAATCTGTTAGCACAGCTACATCACCCTGTGCTAACCGTGGCAGGAGCCTTTACAACCTAGAAAATAGTGTCATAAGGGTTCCTGTGCTAATGGCCATGTGCTAATTGGGAAATTAGCACATGGCCATTAATTGAGGAAATGGAAAATGTGACCATTTACAGCTGCGCTAAAATCTCTTCTCATCTCTTCTCAGGAAATCTCATCTACCCCAACTTGACATTTCGTCTTTTAGATTGTAAGCTCTTCTGAGCAGGGACCGTCCTTATTCGTTAATTTGTATAGCGCTGCATAACCCTTGTAGCGCTCTAGAAATGTTAAGTAGTAGTAGTAGTAGTAGTAAGTAATATTGAGCAAACTCCTTGATTTGTGTCCAGGGAGGGATAATTTCCGTTGTGTTTAGCAGCCCCAAACATTTTGAAAAGTTGGCTCCTATAAGGTTCTGTTCACCAGTGAACAGTTTTCAGCTGTTCTCTTTGTAGGTTCAAATGCCTTTCATCCTGCCAGGATAAAGAGTGTCACAGTAACAGTGGTTGGAGCTGACAAAAGTCCCTTAAACTGCCCTTTAGGATCCGACATGTCTGACTGTGCGTGTGGGACTATGCCATTTTTTGTTTTTTAAGTTTCTATCCACGGGATGCTGTCAGTGTAGCAATAGACACTGTTCCCGATTTACAGAGAAGATGTACTTCCTGCTCAGAAATCTGACACCACAGTCGAGCCCTTGGCTCTGGATTAAAATTTTGTTGGCCTGAGTGTGCACAGCTCTGGTTACAGGCTCATAACTCCTCAAATCAATAAAAATCTTTTTAAGTCTACAACAAAAAGAGAGTTGCCAAATCCTGCACGATATGATTCACTTTCTGTTTTCCACGAACATTTGTTACTCTGCACAAAACCACAAAGCACATGCTTTTAATTACCTATCACGTTATTGCGAGGGGTGGGGGGGGGGGGGGAGAGAAGAGGCTACTTCAGCATCGATGTATCTGCAATTCAAAAGTTCAAACATCAGATGATTTTTTTAAAGTCTGACCTTTAGTTAATTCTTCTTGGAAAAACAACAGCGTTAAAGATTTGTACAATATATATATTTATTTTATTTGTACCCCGCGCTTTCCCCACTCATGGCAGGCTCAATGTGGCTTACATAGGGCAATGGAGGGTTAAGTGACTTGCCCAGAGTCACAAGGAGCTGCCTGTGCCTGAAGTGGGAATCGAACTTAGTTCCTCAGTTCCCCAGGACCAAAGTCCACCACCCTAACCACTAGGCCACTCCTCCACTGTTGCTACTATTTGAGATTCCACTAGCAACATTCCATGTAGAAGTCGGCCCTTGCAGATCACCAATGTGACCGCGCAGGCTTCTGCTTCTGTGAGTCTGACGTCGTGCACATACGTGCAGGACGTCAGACTCACAGAAACAGAAGCCTGCGCAGCCTTCTACATGGAATGCTGCTAGTAGAATAGCAACATTCCATGTAGAATCTCCAATAGTAGCAACATTCCATGTAGAATCTCCAATAGTATCTATTTTATTTTTGTTACATTTGTACCCTGCGCTTTCCCACTCATGGCAGGCTCAATGCGGCTTACATGGGGCAATGGAGGGTTAAGTGACTTGCCCAGAGTCACAAGGAGCTGCCTGTGCCTGAAGTGGGAATCGAACTCAGTTCCCCAGGACCAAAGTCCACCACCCTAACCACTAGGCCACTCCTCCACTGTTGCTACTATTTGAGATTCCACTAGCAACATTCCATGTAGAAGTCGGCCCTTGCAGATCACCAATGTGACCGGGCAGGCTTCTGCTTCTGTGAGTCTGACGTCGTGCACATACGTGGACCAAAGTCCACCACCCTAACCACTAGGCCACTCCTCCACTGTTGCTACTATTTGAGATTCTACATGGAATGTTGCTATTCAACTAGCAACATTCCACGTAGAAGTCGGCCCTTGCAGATCACCAATGTGGCCGCGCAGGCTTCTGCTTCTGTGAGTCTGACGTCCTGCACGTACGTGCAGGACGTCAGACTCACAGAAACAGAAGCCTGCGCAGCTTTCTACATGGAATGTTGCTAGTGGAATAGCAACATTCCATGTAGAATCTCCAATAGTATCTATTTTATTTTTGTTACATTTGTACCCTGCGCTTTCCCACTCATGGCAGGCTCAATGCAGCTTACATGGGGCAATGGAGGGTTAAGTGACTTGCCCAGAGTCACAAGGAGCTGCTTGTGCCTGAAGTGGGAATCGAACTCAGTAGATCTTAGCAGGGAAAACAAATCAGTTCTGCAATTTGAAATGATACCAAACAAGTCGGACCTGTCCTGTGGCTCGGCGTGTCATATTTGTTGCCAACTTTTCCAGCCCTATTTTCTTTTTCACAGTGATGTCCGTTTTTTTAATTCTTCTTTCAATTATGTTTTTATTTTTCAGGTTTCTTTTCCAACAGCTCTCTTGCTTGTGTTTTTCATAATTGCCTTTATTTAAAAACTGGTTGACATGTTCCTTTTCATCCCCTCGAGTCAGTCTCTTGCTCTTTATGCAGGGGAAGGAGACGCAATTACAGATTCCTGGGCATTTTTAAAGCAGGATGTCTGCTGGAGAGGGTAATCAGGTTGAGCCCCAGCTCTGGAGTGCCGACATCTCTTCTAAACACTTTCCTTTGAAGTACACCTTAAATCCTCAACCCCCCCACCCACCCCCTGTTTCCCAGAGTCCAAGGAATCCCACGTTGGGCTCCCTTTGCTGCTCAGCACATCCATTGATTTTGGTCACTCGTTTCTTCCCTTAAATTGTAAACTCTTTGGGATGGGGAGTTTTTTCCTCTTTGTAGCTCTCTGTACCCTACCTTTCTGCTTTTTTTTTTTTTCTTCTGAACCGGCACTTTCTTCCTCCACCTTTGAACTTCCGTTGGCTTTCATTGACAGCTGCCCAGGATTTTTTTTCCCCCACTTATATAATATCCCACTGAACATACCCAGCATGGTCAGTAGCACATGACTATTCTGGGCTGGGGGTGTACTGCACCAGGGCTCCTTCTGAAACCTTGCGATCATGAGCCCTGAAACTGACCACTAGGTGTCATTCTTACAGGCAGGGCCGCCGAGAGGGGGGGACAGGGGGGACAAACTTCCTGGGGCCCGGGCCTCCAAGGGGGCCCGGCGCCGCAGTCGCACCCACCACCGGGCCCCTTCCACCCGAACCCTCGCCAGCAGAAGTGCTGTCTTCTGTTCTGACTCCGGCGTGCGCGGCCCACACAGACGCGCTCCTCTCAGCTGATCTTCGCTGTACTCTGCAGGGCTTCTCTGCGTCTGACGTCCTGCACGTCAGACGCACAGAAGCCCTGCAGAGTACAGCGAAGATCAGCTGAGAGGAGCGCGTCTGTGTGGGCCGCGCACGCCAGAGTCAGAAGACAGCACTTCTGCTGGCGGGGGTTTGGGTGGAAGGGGCCCGGTGGCGGAGGCGGGTGGGACTGTGGCGCCGGGCCCCCCTCGGGGGGGGGGGGGGCGACAACAACCTGGGGGGTGGCAGTGGGGGTGGGGCCCAGGGGCGGCCTTGTCCCGGGCCCGGCCCAGTCTCTCGGCGGACCTGCTTACAGGGAGATCAAACACAAAGGAAAATAATCCTCTCATAGGACAGTACAAAGGTTTAAAAAAAAAGGATGGAAGGAGACAAACCACAAAGTAGGATGAAGTAAATTGGCTCAATTTATTATCCAAATGTAATTAATAGAAATAAAATAAAACCTAGAAAAGAAAGAAAGATGATACCTTTTTTATTGGACTAACTTAATACATTTTTTGATTAGCTTTTGAAGGTAACCCTTCTTCATCAGATCCGAAAATGTACTAAGTTAGTCCAATAAAAAAGGTATCATCTTTCTTTTCTAGGTTTTATTTTATTTCTATTGATTACCTTTAAAAGTGGACTAACACGGCTGCCACATCTCTTATCCAAATGTAAATCCAATATACAACCTTCTTGGAGTAATGTCCAGTATTGGTGAAAAAAGCCAGTGGTAGACAGATGGTACCTTCATGATGAACCCCCCCCCCCCCCCCCACAACACTACAGTGTTTCGGCAAAACCTTGCCTCCATCAGGGGTCCGTAATTGAAGTACTCTTAAAACATGTACTTAACCACACGTCACTGCAGTAATATCACCGAGGAGCAAACACTGGCAAAATACTGACGGCGTCGCTGGCGATTTTCACGCCTTGGATATTACTGCAAGAAGAACGGATATTGGATTTACGTCTGGAAAATAAATTGAGCCAGTTCACATCATCCTGCTTCGTGGTTTGGCTCCTTCCGTCCTCTTTGATGGAAGAATTTTCTATACCTCTGTATCTGATGAACAGGTTAGAGCAGTTTACAATAAAAATGTCCTAAAACCGGAAGGGAAATGGGACTTACATACCGCCTTTCTGAGGTTTTTTTGCAACTACATTCAAAGCGGTTTACGTATATACAGGTACTTATTTTGTACCAGGGGCAATGGAGGGTTAAGTGACTTGCCCAGAGTCACAAGGAGCTGCAGTGGGAATAGAACCCAGTTCCCCAGAATCAGAGTCCGCTGCACTAACCACTAGGCTGCTCCTCCACTAGCAACATTCCACGTAGAAGCCTGCCCTTGCAGATCAGCAATGCAGCCATGCAGGCTGCTGTTTCTGTGAGTCTGACGTCCTGCACGTACGTGCAGGATGTCAGACTCACAGAAACAGAAGACTGCGCGGCCACGTTGCTGATCTGCAAGGGCAGGCTTCTACGTGGAATGTTGCTAGTGGAATAGCAACATTCCATGTAGAATCTCAAATAGCAACATTCCATTTAGAATCTTAAATAGGGAAAGGGAAATGGGACTTGATATACCGCCTTTCTGAGGTTTTTTTGCAACGACATTCAAAGCGGTTTACATATATTCAGGTACTTATTTTGTACCAGGGGCAATGGAGGGTTAAGTGACTTCCCCAGTCACAAGGAGCTGCAGTGGGAATTGAACTCAGTTCCCCAGTATCAAAGGCCACTGCACTAACCACTAGGCTACTCCTCCACACCATTTTCCAGATAGGACAGGATAAATTCAGTCACTCCACTAATATTCAGCATTGATCGGTATGCAGGCTACGCAATGAATATTCATGAGATCTGGTATTTATTTGCACATTTTGGTTTTCCTGGAAAATGATCTTTTTTGTAGCTGAGCACTCGATTGGGTTTTCGTGGTATAAACCCACTCCACTATAGACCAGTAAACAATTCGCTGTAATTGTTTGCTCTGTCTGTAGATATTAGTAAGCAAAGATGGGTAAAGTACATGAAGGAGCCCTTGGTCAGTTGGCTTGGTGGAAGTCAGGTGTAGTTTGTATTTAAGGATCAGAGTGGGGGGGGGGGGTGCTCCCTGCTCTCCTCGTAACCCGCTACTCCCGTCTCTTTCTAGTTGAAGAAGAAGCAAGTTTATGTGGACAAAGTGGAGAAGATGCAGCAGGCACTGGCTCAGCTTCAGGCGGCGTGTGAGAAGCGAGAACAGCTGGAACACCGGCTCCGGACCCATCTGGAGCGAGAGCTGGAGTCTCTCCGGATGCAGCAGGTAGAGCCTGGGTGGGCAGGAGGAGGAGGAGTGTGGTGGTAGGCTTTAATTTCTCACCTGTGTGTCTGAAATAGGTTGTCAAGGTTAAAAACAGCTGAGGAATAAATATAAATAAATAAATATATTTTTGTCTTTTGTCTTGAATTTCCCTGAAACAGCGTCATGGCACTTCGCAGACGGTGAGCACTCCGGAGTATAATGCCACGGCGCTGATGGAGCTGCTGAGAGAGAAGGAAGAGCGCATCCTGGCGCTGGAAGCCGACATGACCAAGTGGGAGCAGAAGTACTTGGAGGAGAGTGTGATGAGACAGTTTGCTTTGGATGCTGCAGCCACTGTAGCTACCCAGAGGTCAGTGCACACATACACTTGTGTGGGAGATTTACTTTACAGTTTCTTTGTATTATGTCCTGGTGAGCAGCCATACTGGGTCAGACCAGTGGGCCATCTTAGTCCAGTATCCTGTTTTTCAAACTGTGGCCAAGCCAGGTCACGAGTACCTGGCAGAAACCCAAATTGTGGCAACATTCCATGTAGAACCCCGAAGAATAGCAAGACTCTGGAATCCTAAAGAGTGACAAGATTCCATGCAGAATCTCAAAGAGTAGCAACATTCCATGTAGAACCCCAAAGAATAGCAAGATTCTGGAATCCAAGATTCCATAAAGAATCTCAGAGTAACAACATTCCATGTAGAACCCCAAAGAATAGCAAGATTCTGGAATCCTAAAGAGTGACAAGATTCCATGCAGAATCTCAAAGAGTAGCAACATTCCATGTAGTACCCCAAAGAATAGCAAGATTCTGGAATCCAAGATTCCATAAAGAATCTCAGAGTAACAACATTCCATGTAGAACCCCAAAGAATAGCAAGATTCCGGAATCTTAGAGTGACAAGATTCCGTGCAGAATATCAGAGTAGCAACATTCCATACTACAAATCCCAGGGCAAGCAGTGAGATGTGTGTGCATTTTTAGTTGCTCTTGTTCTAAAGCATTCTGACTATTTTTATACAGCTGTTGGACACATGCAGCATTATACAGTGATGACAGGTGTTTAGGTAAAATATGTCCCGGCCCCTCCGACCTTACAATCTAAGTGGTAGCTGAGGTAATGGGAGATGAGTCACAAGGATAGCTGAAGTGGAATTTGAACCCTGGCTCCCCTGGCTATCAACCTGTCAACCTAGGCGAGTGGGTCTCAACCCAGGCCTCGAGACACATACAAAGCCAGTCAGGTTTTCAGGATATCTGCAATGAATATGCACGAGAGCGATTTGCATATATTGGATGCAGTGCATGCAAATTTATCTCATCCATATTAATTGTGGATATCCTGAAAACCTGACTGGCTGGGTGTATCCCGAGGACTGGGTTAAGAGTGCCCTGCTTTAGGCACTAGGCCACTTCTTCCTACCTTTCCTTCTAAGTACTGGATTAGAAATAACCAACATACCTTTAAGGTCAGACGAAAATAAAACAGGACTAGACTAAAACGTTACATTCTATTTTTGAAGCGTTGTGACCTGCTCCTCAACTGAACTCAGGCTTTTATTAACCAGCTGCCTGCAAATGTAACTGGATTTAAGGTACGGATGAGGCGAGACAGAGGCATGCTGGTTAATTTTCAGACGATTACAGCTTGGTGTCCGTGTGGCGATTTTGTTGTCAGGTTAATGCATCCTGCGGTCCTTGTGCCAGTTACTAAAATACAAGTGACCTGAGGGAGGGCCCGCGGGGAAAACTGTAGCACCTTTACAGGAAACAGTAAGTTAAGATTCAGCTTTGTATTTTGCGTTCTGTAGGATGGCATTTTCCCCAAATAGTGATTCCCATAAATCTGTAAATGATTTGTCAGCCACAAAGCAGTAAGAAGGAATGATGGGAGGATTCACAGAAAGAACAAGCCTTAAGGCTCAGCTGTGTTGTGATCTGTTTAGTTGCTGTGCAGAGACCTCGCACTGATCACTGACAATCTCTTGGTTAAGCCAGTGATGTGACTTCATTGGTTACATAAGTACATAAGTAATGCCACACTGGGAAAAGACCAAGGGTGCATCGAGCCCAGCATCCTGTCCACGACAGCGGCCAATCCGTTCCCCTCTCTCTCCTTCCCCTCATTCCCTTTCCTCCTTTCCTGAAGTTACTATTGAGGAAACTACACTTCTCCTTTCTTCCTCCAAATGTACCACCTGTTCCTCTGATCCCATTCCCACCCACCTTCTTAATGCCATCTCTCCTACTCTTATTCCTTTTATCTGTCACATTCTCAACCTCTCACTTTCCACTGCGACTGTCCCTGCTGCCTTTAAACATGCTGTGGTCACACCTCTCCTTAAGAAGCCTTCACTCGACCCTACTTGTCCCTCTAATTACCGACCCATCTCCCTCCTTCCTTTTCTCTCCAAAGTACTTGAGCGTGCTGTTCACCGCCGCTGCCTTGATTTTCTCTCCTCACATGCTATTCTTGACCCATTACAATCTGGTTTTCGCCCTCTCCACTCAACCGAAACTGCGCTTACTAAAGTCTCCAATGACCTATTACTGGCTAAATCCAGAGGTCAATATTCCATCCTCATTCTTCTTGATCTTTCCGCTGCCTTTGACACTGTCGATCACAGCATACTTCTCGATACCCTGTCCTCACTTGGATTCCAGGGCTCTGTCCTTTCCTGGTTCTCTTCCTACCTCTCCCTCCGCACCTTTAGTGTTCACTCTGGTGGATCCTCTTCTACTTCTATCCCTCTGCCTGTCGGCGTACCTCAGGGTTCTGTTCTTGGTCCCCTCCTCTTTTCTATCTACACTTCTTCCCTTGGTTCATTAATCTCATCCCATGGCTTTTCCTACCATCTCTATGCTGATGACTCCCAAATCTACCTTTCTACCCCTGATATCTCACCTTGCATCCAAACCAAAGTTTGAGCGTGCTTGTCTGACATTGCTGCCTGGATGTCTCAATGCCACCTGAAATTAAATATGACCAAAACCGAGCTTCTCATTTTCCCCCCCAAACCCACCTCTCCGCTCCCCCCGTTTTCTATTTCTGTTGATGGCTCTCTCATTCTCCCTGTCTCCTCAGCTCGAAACCTTGGGGTCATCTTTGACTCTTCTCTCTCCTTCTCTGCTCATATCCAGCAGACCGCCAAGACCTGTCGTTTCTTTCTTTACAACATCCGTAAAATCTGCCCCTTTCTTTCCGAGCACTCTACCAAAACCCTCATCCACACCCTTGTCACCTCTCGTTTAGACTACTGCAATCTGCTTCTTGCTGGCCTCCCACTTAGTCACCTCTCCCCTCTCCAGTCGGTTCAAAACTCTGCTGCCCGTCTCATCTTCCGCCAGGGTCGCTTTACTCATACTACCCCTCTCCTCAAGACCCTTCACTGGCTCCCTATCCGTTTTCTCATCCTGTTCAAACTTCTTCTACTAACCTATAAATGTATTCACTCTACTGCTCCCCAGTATCTCTCCACACTCGTCCTTCCCTACACCCCTTCCCGTGCACTCCGCTCCATGGATAAATCCTTCTTATCTGTTCCCTTCTCCACTACTGCCAACTCCAGACTTCGCGCCTTCTGTCTCGCTGCACCCTACGCCTGGAATAAACTTCCTGAGCCCCTACGTCTTGCCCCATCCTTGGCCACCTTTAAATCTAGACTGAAAGCCCACCTCTTTAACATTGCTTTTGACTCGTAACCACTTGTAACCACTCGCCTCCACCTACCCTCCTCTCTTCCTTCCCGTTCACATTAATTGATTTGATTTGCTTACTTTATTTATTTTTTGTCTATTAGATTGTAAGCTCTTTGAGCAGGGACTGTCTTTCTTCTATGTTTGTGCAGCGCTGCATATGCCTTGTAGCGCTATAGAAATGCTAAATAGTAGTAGTAGTAGTAGTAGGCAGGCAGCAGACAAGAGAGTAATCCAGGCACAGGTAAAGTCAATAGGCAGGCAGCAGGTCGAGAGAGTACATAAGTACATAAGTAATGCCACATTAGGAAAAGACCAAAGGTCCATCGAGCCCAGCATCCTGTCCACGATAGCGGCCAATCCAGGCTAAGGGCACCTGGCGAGCTTCCAGGTACAAGCAAAGTCAGTAGGCAGGCAGCAGGTCGAGAGAGTACATACAGTGGGGGAAATAAGTATTTGATCCCTTGCTGATTTTGTAAGTTTGCCCACTGACAAAGACATGAGCAGCCCATAATTGAAGGGTAGGTTATTGGTAACAGTGAGAGATAGCACATCACAAATTAAATCCGGAAAATCACATTGTGGAAAGTATATGAATTTATTTGCATTCTGCAGAGGGAAATAAGTATTTGATCCCCCACCAACCAGTAAGAGATCTGGCCCCTACAGACCAGGTAGATGCTCCAAATCAACTCGTTACCTGCATGACAGACAGCTGTCGGCAATGGTCACCTGTATGAAAGACACCTGTTCACAGACTCAGTGAATCAGTCAGACTCTAACCTCTACAAAATGGCCAAGAGCAAGGAGCTGTCTAAGGATGTCAGGGACAAGATCATACACCTGCACAAGGCTGGAATGGGCTACAAAACCATCAGTAAGACGCTGGGCGAGAAGGAGACAACTGTTGGTGCCATAGTAAGAAAATGGAAGAAGTACAAAATGACTGTCAATCGACAAAGATCTGGGGCTCCACGCAAAATCTCACCTCGTGGGGTATCCTTGATCATGAGGAAGGTTAGAAATCAGCCTACAACTACAAGGGGGGAACTTGTCAATGATCTCAAGGCAGCTGGGACCACTGTCACCACGAAAACCATTGGTAACACATTACGACATAACGGATTGCAATCCTGCAGTGCCCGCAAGGTCCCCCTGCTCCGGAAGGCACATGTGACGGCCCGTCTGAAGTTTGCCAGTGAACACCTGGATGATGCCGAGAGTGATTGGGAGAAGGTGCTGTGGTCAGATGAGACAAAAATTGAGCTCTTTGGCATGAACTCAACTCGCCGTGTTTGGAGGAAGAGAAATGCTGCCTATGACCCAAAGAACACTGTCCCCACTGTCAAGCATGGAGGTGGAAATGTTATGTTTTGGGGGTGTTTCTCTGCTAAGGGCACAGGACTACTTCACCGCATCAATGGGAGAATGGATGGGGCCATGTACCGTACAATTCTGAGTGACAACCTCCTTCCCTCCGCCAGGGCCTTAAAAATGGGTCGTGGCTGGGTCTTCCAGCACGACAATGACCCAAAACATACAGCCAAGGCAACAAAGGAGTGGCTCAGGAAGAAGCACATTAGGGTCATGGAGTGGCCTAGCCAGTCACCAGACCTTAATCCCATTGAAAACTTATGGAGGGAGCTGAAGCTGCGAGTTGCCAAGCGACAGCCCAGAACTCTTAATGATTTAGAGATGATCTGCAAAGAGGAGTGGACCAAAATTCCTCCTGACATGTGTGCAAACCTCATCATCAACTACAGAAGACGTCTGACCGCTGTGCTTGCCAACAAGGGTTTTGCCACCAAGTATTAGGTCTTGTTTGCCAGAGGGATCAAATACTTATTTCCCTCTGCAGAATGCAAATAAATTCATATACTTTCCACAATGTGATTTTCCGGATTTAATTTGTGATGTGCTATCTCTCACTGTTACCAATAACCTACCCTTCAATTATGGGCTGCTCATGTCTTTGTCAGTGGGCAAACTTACAAAATCAGCAAGGGATCAAATACTTATTTCCCCCACTGTAAGTACATAAGTAATGCCACACTAGGAAAAGACCAAAGGTCCATCGAGCCCAGCATCCTGTCCACGACAGCGGCCAATCCAGGCCAAGGGCACCTGGCAAGCTTCCCAAACGTACAAACATTCTATACGTTATTCACGGAATTGTGGATTTTTCCCAAGTCCATTTAGTAGCGGTTTATGGACTTGTCCTTTAGGAAACCGTTAGCTTTAGATGCTGGATTTTAACCAGCTTAACCCTACCTGTGTCGGATAACCCAGGGATGCTCAGTGACATACTGGTTAATAAGTCCCTAGTGACCTAAATTCTAAAATTTCTTGGCCATGCGGGGGTAGGTTTTTTTATTGTTGTTGTTGGGGTTTTTGTTTTGTTTTTCAGTAATTGTGAGATGTCTGTGGCTGTCGAGGACCCACCTTGGAAAACAGTCTCTCTAACCATCCTTGCAGTAAGCTGAACTAGAAGTGCAAAGAAAAAAAAAAGAAAGCCATATTCTTTTTGGTCTTAGCATCTGAAGGTTCTGCTGTTTCTGCATTCCTTTTCCTTGTTTGGCCTTTATGTGCTTTGATCTTTCTGGTAGCCTGGATTAAACACTGAGGAAAGACTGTTCCTTTATACTTTGCTCATGGGCAGATGATCAAAAGCCCCATGCTGTTCCAAACAGCGCTCTAAAAATAGCACTGAAACAGCGCGGGGCTTTATCGCCCCTATGATCAGAGATAATAGCATGCAAATTTAAGCACGCTGATCATAGGGTAAAAGTGCGAGAGGATTGTACCTGAGCATGCGCTCGGGCACAGTCCTCTCGCACTTGCTTGACAGGTCTGGGCTGTCAAAAGCCCAGGCCTGTCAGACACAGGGGCTTGGAGGTCCATGGGACCACCAGACCCCTAAGTACCCCAACCCCGAGTCAAGCAACATGGGGGGGCTGGAGGTCTAACCCCCTCCTCCCCGGCATCCCCTCCCATGAATAGAGCCAATCCGGAACTATCACCAGCCCACCGTGGGTGCCGATGCTAGTTCCACCCCCAGCGCCCCATTTCCGGCACTAGCAGTAATTAGGGAAAAATATTACCGCTTGGGGGTTACCTGGCAGTAATTGGGTAGTGCTGCGCACTGCCCAGTTACTACCAGATTAGTGTGGGAGCCCTTACTGCCACCTCAATGGGTGATGGTAAATGCTCCCTCCAAAATGACTGCAACAGTGCAAACTTAACGCATGTCATCGAAGATAATAAGCTGAAATCTTCGGCTCAGTGTTCGGCGGCGGCCAAAAAAAGGAAACGGGATGCTAGGAATTATCAGGAAAGGGATGGTGAATAAGACCAAAAATGCCTTTGTATCACTCCATGGTGCTTCTGCACCTTGAGTATTGCGTTCAATTCTGGTCGCCGTGTCTCAAAAAAGATATAGCAGAATTAGAAAAGGTTCAAAGAAGAGCGGCCAAAATGATAAAGAGGGTAGAACTTCTCTTGTATGAGGAAAGGCAGCTTGGAAAAGAGACGGATGAGGGGGAGTTATGATTGAGGTCAACAAAATCCTGAGTGGTGTAGAATGGGTAAAAGTAATCGAGTTTTATTTACTCGTTCCAAAAGTACAAGACTAGGGGACACTTGAGGAAGTTACATGGAAATATTTTTAAAACAAATAGGAGGAAATATTTTTTCACTCAACGAATAGTTAAGCTCTGGAACTCTTTGCCGGAGGATGTTGTAACAGCGGTTAGTGTATCTGGGTTGGACAAATTCCTGGAGGAAAAGCCCATAGTCTGCTATTGAGACAGGCATGGGAAGCAGCTGCTTGCTATGGGATTTGTAATATAGAATGTTGCTACTCTTTGAGATTCTGCACGGAATCTTGTCACTCTTTAGGATTCCAGAATCTTGCTATTCTTTGGGGTTCTACATGGAATGTTGCTACTTTTTGAGATTCTGCACGGAATCTTGTCACTCTTTAGGATTTCAGAATCTTGATGTTCTTTGGGGTTCTACATGGAATGTTGCCACGATTTGGGTTTCTGCCAGGTACTTGTGACCTGGATTGGCCACTGTTTGGAAAACAGGATACTAGGTTAAATGGACCATTGGTCTGACCCAGTATGGCTACTCTTTTCTTCTTACGTAATTTTCACCCACTGCGGTAAAAGGAGCCTTGGGGCATGGCAAAACCAGCCGCCGCTTCTAGCGCAGGGCCCCTAAATGATTAGCACATGGTTAGCATGTAGCCCTTACCCCCTTCAAAATAGGTATTGGTAAAGGTCTCATGTTCTAATTTTTAATAATGGCCACTCACTAATGGCAACTTTAGCACGTGGCCATTAATTTGATAAATGAAAAAATTGGCCATGGTAAAAATGGCCTTAGCTCATGGGAAACACCCCAGTGAAAGAAGCCCCCATAATACCTTTACTGGCCATTTGCAGAATCTATGTACCATTTGGTATTCTAAAATGAAACCAATTCTGGTATGGTAAATTTCCCCATCCATCTTTGTTGTTCTTGAAGTCCTAGGGGGATATTAGTCTCTTATTTTCAATGCAGAAATCAAAACAGTATTTGCAGGGGCCAAACTCTTGTTTCCACTGAGAAATCTGGAGCAGCGTTGGCTCTGGAACATTCCGATACCTGGTGGTCATGGTGTGATTCTGAGCCTGGATGCACAGCTGGGCAGTGACCTTTTTTTTTTTTTTTTTTTTTCAGTGTTCACCTGCCTAGAAGGAGGTGGCCACACTGTTTAGTCCGCTTTTCAGCTGCGTCTGGATCAAGCATCAACAGCAGCGTTTGACTTTATTCATACGTTCAGTGGTTCCGACCGTTTTTATCACCACTGGATATACTTGGAAGTGGCGCAGTTGCCCCACTCTTATAAATTGGACCTGTTTGGGTGTCCTAATTTGTGGAATGGCTGAATTTTGCTGCTGTGTATATAATCCCACCTGCTTCCCAGTCCATGCTTAAGGGGGTCCTTTTACCAAGCTGAGGTAAAAAGGAACCTGCAGTGAGCGCTCTTTTTGCTGCGCACCAGGGTCCTTCTTACCGCACGAGGTAAAAAGCCCCTAAAAAAAAAGACATGGCCATGCAGTAAAACTATTCTTGCCATGTGGTGGTGGGGGGGGGGGGGAGCACTTCCCGCCACCCACTGAGGTGTGGTGGTAAGGGCTCCTGCGGTAACCCGATTTACTGCCGATTTCTCTTATCTGTCCTCTTCTCCTCTACTGCTGATTCCAGACTCCGTTCCTTTTATCTCGCTGCACCTCACGCCTGGAATAGACTTCCCGAGCCTGTACGTCTAGCCCCCTCTTTGGCCGTTTTCAAGTCCAAACTCAAAGCCCACCTCTTTACCACTGCTCACTTGCCCTGTCCTTTTATCCTCACCTCTTTATTCCCTTACCCTTAATTGTTCTGTCTGTCTTATCTAGATTGTAAGCTCTTTGAGCAGGGACTGTCTTTTTTGTGTGTGGTGTACAGTGCTGCGTATGCCTTGTAGCGCTATAGAAATAAGTAGTAGTAGTAGTACTGCTGGGTTAGCTGCATGCGAGAAATTTACAGAATTATTTTCTGTGGCGCCGCAAATGGCACATGCTCGAGGCAGAACCCACATTGGGTCGATGGTAGTTCCAGGTTGCCAGTCAGCATCCCTTTAGTAAAAGGACCCCTAAGTTGCTGGGGTTTTTTTTTAATGCCTACAACCTACGATGGACGGACCGAATTAGAAAAAAAAAAAAGATATTGACATTGATGTTGACTGTAAGTCTTTAAAAATTTGGGTACTATAGTTTTAAGCAAAAATATTTCAGAGTATGGAAGCCATATGCCTGTGTACGACTGAACATAATAAGAAATACATACTTTGGGGATGGTTGTTGACAATGGACCTTCTTCAAGTTCTTATATTGCATTGCTAAGCCTATCTCAGAAATTTCACTGGGGTTAACTTGCCTCTGGTATTTCTCACTTTTCACTAGGGATACCACCATCATTAGCCACTCTCCCAACAACAGCTACGATGCTTCCCTTGAAGCCCGTATCCAGAAGGAAGAGGAAGAGATTCTCGTGGCCAACAGAAGATGCATAGATATGGAAGGCAGGTAAGTTGGGTGGCAACTCATGGTGTTCTAGTATCTGTAGTGTTTTTTTCCTGGAGAAAATGAGATTCTTTGGCCTATCGGAGACGGTTGGCTGGTACAGTGTAAGGTGTCACTCTCAAGTACAGTTCTTCATGGTTAGTATTTCACTGGTTCTGAAGCTTAGTTTTAGAACCAGGTTGATGCAGTGATATTCTAGTTCGGTGATGGCGAACCTATGGCACGCGTGCCAGAGAGGGCACGCGCGCCATCGCCTCACCCACCGGAAGTTTGTTCCCTCCTCCCTTCAAGTTCCAGGCCCCTCCCTCCGAATTTTAAAAGTCATCTATTTTACCTCGTTGGGGTTAGGGTGGCAGAATGCATGCTTGGCTCGGTGCTTAGTTCAGTTTTCCCTTCTCTCTCTCAGCTCTGGTCCCGCCCTTGCGGAAACAAGAAATGAGGGCGGGACCAGAGCTGAGAGAGAAGGGAAAACTGAACTAAGCACCGAGCCGAGCCTGCATGCTTTTTACCGCTGCTGCCGCCGCCCTAATCCCGACGAGATAAGATAGTTGACTTTTAAAATTTGGAGGGAGGGGGCCTGGAACTCGAAGGGAGGGAGGGGGGCCCCTGGAACTGGGAGGGAGGGGGAGGGGGGAATGCACCACCTGTTAAATTGCCCTGTTGGCACTTCAAATAAATAATTAGATTTTGGGTTGCTGTTTGGGCACTGGATCTCTGAAAGGTTCGCCATCACTGCTCTAGTTGAACGTGGCTGAGTTGACGGCCATGGAAGTGAAGATAAGAGAATTCCATTTGTGTGAGTTGATAGTAAGGGATGTGGTCACGCAAGCCCTCTCTTGCTCTAGTACTGCAAGTGGGCAGGACTGACCACAGTTATTGAAAATGTTTATATAAAAGGAAGGCTTGCCAAGGAAACAGTAGTAAACTGCCTGATGATGTGTCATATTTCTCTGCTTGGATATATATATATAATCCTTTCATGTCTGCAGTGTCTGTTCCAGCAGCAGTGTGTGCTCGGTATACCTAACCTTGCTCCCTCTGTTCTGCCTCTCAGGATAAAGACACTTCATGCCCAGATCATTGAAAAGGATGCCATGATTAAGGTCCTTCAACAGCGATCCCGGAAGGAAATAAACAAGACTGACCAGCCCTCAACCATGAGACCATCTAAATCCTTAATGTCAATAGCTAATGCTGGTTCTGGCTTGTTGTCCCACTCTTCAACCTTGAGTAGCACGCCCATCATGGAGGATAAAAGGGAGGAGAAGAGCTGGAAAGGCAGCTTAGGTATTCTTTCTCGTTTCACCCCTCCCTCTCCCCCCCCCCCCCCCAGGCTCTTTCTGATCCTCTAATACAGTGCTTCTAAACCCAGTCCTTCAGAAACACCTAGTTCTATCAGGTTTTCAGGATATGTTCTAGGAATATGAGAGATTTTCATGCACTGCTTCCTTGGTATCTAAATCTATTATTGTTGATATCCTGAAAACCTGATGGGGCCATGGGGGTCTGCCCTCCCCCCCCAAAAAAAAAAAATTCCTGTGGGCCCCTGGGTTTGCTGGTGGGGCTCCCCAACCCCAGCCAGCTTGATGCGTTGCCCAGCGCCGGTCTCCGGCCCTGCTCTGTCTTCCCCTCGCGTCCGGCACGCTCCTTTTAGTGAGACTGAGCATGCTCAGTTTCACTAAAAGGAGCGTGCAGGATGTGAGGGGAAGACGGAGCAGGGCAGGCAATGTGGTGGCGCCAGAGACCGGCGCTGGACAAGGCTTCAACTGGCAGGGTTTGGAGACCCCCACCAGCCAAGGTAGTGGGTGGGGAGCGGTGGGGGGTGACAGCAGGGAGGCAGACCAAAATGTGCCCCTCCCACCGTGAGGTGTGGCTAGGCCCCTGGTTGGTAGATTTGGTGACTCTTATCACCTCCCGCTTAGACTACTGCAACTTGCTTCTCACAGGTCTCCCACTTAGCCATCTCTCTCCTCTTCAGTCTGTTCAAAATTCTGCTGCACGACTAATATTCCGCCAGTGCCGTTATGCTCATATTAGCCCTCTCCTCAAGTCACTTCACTGGCTTCCTATCTGTTTCCACATACAGTTCAAACTCCTCTTATTGACCTATAAGTGCATTCACTCTGCAGCTCCTCAATACCTCTCCACTCTCATCTCTCCCTACATTCCTCCCCGGGAACTCCGCTCACTGGGCAAATCTCTCTTTTCTGCACCCTTCTCCTCCACCGCTAACTCCAGACTCCGTTCCTCTTATCTTGCTGCACCTTATGCCTGGAATAAACTTCCTGAGCCAGTACGCCAAGCCTCATCTCTGGCCATCTTCAAATCTAGGCTAAAAATCCACCTCTTCGATGCTGCTTTTAACTCCTAAACCTAAACCTTCAACTGTCCCCTATCCCTGATATGTCCTGTCTGTCCTAACCCTTATCCCTTACTTGTCCTGTCTGTCTGTCATAATTAGATTGTAAGCTCTATTGAGCAGGGACTGTCTCTCCATGTTCAAGTGTGAAGCGCTGCGTACGTCCGGTAGCGCTATAGAAATGATAAGTAGTAGTAGTAAAAGATGTGGAGAAAGTTTAGCAGGGAGCAAAGCAAGTGGTCGAAGGCCTGGACGGTCTGTTTTCATGCACTGATTTAAGGAGCATTTTGATAGGTTACTCTGTAGAACCACTGTAGAAAAAGAAAACAAAAAAAGTCCCAGGTGTACCTGATTTGAAATATTTCTTGCTTTACTCAAGGTGTTCTCCTGGGTACAGAATATCGAGCTGAATCGATTTCTTCCACACCTTCGCCAGTGCTTCCTTCCACTCCCCTGCTGTCTGCGCACTCGAAGACCGGCAGCCGAGACTGTAGCACGCAGACAGATCGAGGGACTGAGCAGAATAAAGCCCCACCCTCTAGCGTCTCTCCAGCACCTGGGCGGCTCACTGCTCCAAGCCCCGCTATGTACAGCACGGACAAAACAGGTATTTCATGCACAGCTGACTTGCAGCTCTGCGCATCTTGCTCGGTATTGCTTCAGTTTCCTTTGCATCCCTTCTCAAAAGGAAAAGTTTCCCCTCGTCCAGGCCTGTCTAGCTCTGGGCCACGACATGAGTGGCCTTATTGCCCTGTTCAAAATGGAGCTGCTTCACCATCAGCACGGCATAGTGAATATTGTGCATGATTAAGGCCCCCGGTTGCCCTTGCCCTCATAAAAAGCCTGAGGAAGTGGCCTCGTTTCACCATGTTGGGCTTTTTTTTTTTAAACGAGAGAAATCCCCCCACTGTGTGCAACAATAAATTTCTTTGAAGATCATTGTTGTTTGGTGATCTGCAGAGTTGTTTGTTCCTGAGGGTTTGACCTCAGTCCTGCCTCTCCCATTTCCAATTCTGTGGCCCGCATCCTCCGTGGCCTCTGCCTTTTGCAGCTTCCCTCTTTTATAAATGCTTTGAAACCATTCTCAGTTCCCTCTGCTCGCAACCCCTCAAGTGTTGTCCAATTGGAAATACTCCTGAATATCCTCTTTAATCCCTTCCCACACATCCTTATCCTCTAACAAACTGTCATTAAACTTACAAAACTTCTGCCCAACCTGTCCACCCCGCCCCCCCCTCCCCCCAGTGTGTTAAACGTTTGTCTGTATTTCTTCTTTTTTGCATTCTTTTAATGTTTTTATTCTCTGTAGCTCATCTTACTTTCTTGTTTGATATATTCTTGCAATTTGAATTTTGAAATTACAAAGGCAGGAGTTGAGCAACTGAGGTTATTGTGTTGTTGAACACAGGGGTAAGGGGGGAGCTGCCGTAGCAGTGAAATGAAGGGTAAAGTGCTGGACTGCACAAACTGAAATGGTCCCATGCCAGTAATATTTAGCGTTGCAGACACATTTATATAACGGATGCGCATGTAACTCCGTTTTTTTTGTGCATAGATTTAAGTTTTGCTGGTAGTGCACAGCCATGCATCGTACCTTGTGCTATGAGTTTATCTTGTTGGGCAGACTGGATGGACTGTACTGGTCTTTATCTGCCGTCATCTACTATGTTACTGTGCAGCAAAGTGTTTGGTCTCCCCTGTTAGCACACTTTTTGCATGTAAATTCTTTGCATACAATCTGATTAAAATATTGGGCACCGTATTTCTTTTTAGTGGAGTGGAGGAGTAGCCTAGTGGTTAGTGCAGTGGACTTTGATCTTGGGGAACTGAGTTTAATTCCCACTGCAGCTCCTTGTGACTCTGGGCAAGTCACTTAACCCTCCATTGCCCCAGGTACAAATAAGTAGCACTTTGAATGTAGTTGCAAAAACCACAGAAAGGCGGTATATCAAGTCCCATTTCCCTTTCCTACCAGTTCTTCACCAGCAGGCAATCTGTGTCACCTAGGCACAAAGTCTATGATGAGATGTGGGTTATAAAGTGGGCAAAGGAAAAAAGAGAGGCACAAATCACAGTGGTCCTAGAAAATCATTTGTATTTGTAAATCTAGTTTTCCTCTTCATTTATCATCATGGAAAGTTGATGTTGCTTCTATTCAAGATTCTACATGCAATGTTGCTATTCCACTAGCCACATTCCATGTAGAAGCCTGCCCTTGCAGATCAGCAACGCGGCCATGCAGGCTTCTGTTTCTGTGAGTCTGACATCCTGCACATATGTGCAGGACATCAGACTCACAGAAACAGAAGCCTGCGCGGCCGGGTTGCTGATCTGCAGGGGCAGGCTTCTACATGGAATGTGGCTAGTGGAATAGCCACATTAACATTCCATGTAGAATCTCAATAGTAGCAACATTCCATCTTTGAAGGTAGTTGCAAAAACCTCAGAAAGGCGGTATATCATGTCCCATTTCCCTTTCCATGTGATCGGAAACTGTGCGTTGAGCTCTAGTGCACTGTTTGGTAGGTTGACACCTTTCTCGGGTAAATGACTTTTTTTAAAAACTTGTCTTCTTCAGTTTCTTCCAAATGTAATATTAGCAAGTATTACCCCCTGTTTTAAATTTTAATGCCCTCAACATCTGCATTTTTTGTAGATGTAAATAGAGTCGGTGGAACATCCTATTGTTACCATGTGTATTCAATATTTCATCGTGTTCTGTCTTGAACTAGACTTTTTTGGATTAGACTGAAGTCTGATTCTTTTCTTCTTTGTCTCTTCAGCAGACAGTGCGGGGTTTCAGTGCAGTACTCTGGAGAGGAAACGTCCACTGCCGGCTCTGGGGCAGGACCTCACCGACGGAGAAATGGTGGAATATCTCATCTGAAGACAGCCCACGACTTTAGCTACGAAACGTTCGGTTTCAGTGAGAATTTTGTTCAGTCTGAAAATGTTAAAAAGAAAAACAAAAAGACAAGAGACCCGCTTCCTCCTTTAGCTATGTGTGAGAAAAGAATTTATACAGATAAATTATTTATCACCATTAACGTATTCTGTACCTTAGTTTTGAAGGTTTCATACTGGAACTGTGGATGGTGGAACAAAGCCACGGTCTCTTGAGTGTGTTACCTACGGGAGGAAATGAATAAGAATTAGTTTGGAAACAAAGAGGTGGGTTGCATATTCCAATTTGGCCTCCCATCTCTGTTGTGGACGGGGGTGATGGCTTACTCTCAACCCTTGCTGGCCAAGGGCTTGAAGGAACGTCATCTATGTGATGGACTGTAGGAATAGTCAGCCTTCCCGTCCCCACTGCAGGGACATTTCTCCTCTTTGCTGTATCTGTGCCCTGCCAGCTGAAAGACTTCTTTTGTAAAACTTAACCAAGAGATTGACCAAAGGCTGCTGTAAGTATTAATACAGATGCTACGGCTGGTGTTTCTTACCAATGTAAGGTGAAGCTGTATGAAAGTTCGCTGAGCAGATCTGCCTGGCAAACGTATGAAAGACAACACGCTTTATCATACTAAGAGGGCAGCAGTCTGTGCACTTTGAAGCATGTTGTATAAAATTTCCCTGTCTTGTGCTTTCAAGGGAGCTGCACAGCATAATATGGGGAGCTCATTTTAAGAAAAAAAAACCGAGCAGGAAGTGTTATGTCAGGCTTCTGGTGGAACAGTCCAGCTGTCGTTCCATTGCATAGAGATTAAACGAGGGGGTGGGGGTAGGGGGGGTAACATCTTGTTGAACTTTCATACGAGTACTGGCGGTATCAGAATGGGGAAGGTCTTTTTAGCAGACTTAACAATCCTGTTTGAAACTGGTTTCACGTGCATCGGTGTTGAACGACGTGAGATATCCACACTTTACCGAATGCAGTCCTGGTGTTCAATCCCTGGTATCAGAAATCATTTAAATGTGATTATGTTAGCACAAATACTTCATGAAAATGATTATAAAACATATCTTTTCTATAAGAATATATCTATTTTAATAGACTCTAAGCATTGAGTCGTTTGTTAAACGAAACCTTTTGAAGGACATGGCAGCTTTCGTTCGTAATGTGTGTGAATATGCACTAAACACGATATAAATTGTCGTATATTTATCATTTCTGCAGTTGTCTTCTGTAGCGTTTCCGATTTGTCAATTTTGTATTGCTATGCATTCTAAACGTTTATTTTTAACTACATGTTATAGCAAAGATATATCTGTCTGAAAAATATGACAGAATTGCAGTTTGAAAATTCTAGTTATGCCGTGGTCTCTTTGGCCTCTGTTATGCAAACTTTTTATGCCATGTGAAGTTTATACAAAAGGCAGACTGGAGCAGTTTTGTCTCAGCTGGAGGGGAAAGAGGTGGGTATTCTTGCTTTTCATCATGTGAAGTTTGCTCTTCTCCAAAGCTTTTGTGTAACTTCCTCTGCGTTTTTTTTACAATAGAGGCGTTAGGTGTGTACTTTTTTTTACAAGGTGTTTCCTGTATTCTCTTTCACTTGGGATGATACTCTGAGGACTTGTCCCCATTGGTGAGGGCTGGGGAGGGTTGCGGTCTTTGGAGGGATGGCGTCATTCGAGTCACTCCAGCCCACGCATCTGTCGGTGGTGTGGAGTCTTATCATCCTGAGCTGGAAACGGAGAAAGTATTGAGTTGAGCACTTTTCCAGCAGAGGAACTGGAGCCAGGAAATCGTGAATTGAACCCTTGAATGTACAGTATTTGACTTGGTTTAATTTAAATGCTGACCTTTTTTTTTATTTGTGAGTGAAACGAAGGAATGCTGATTTTTTTTTTTTTGCAGCTTAAGTGAAAGTTGTCAGTGTTCTGAGATAACGTTTTTTTTTTATTTTGTCTGTGTGTGTGACGTTTGAAGAGCAGTTGAGTGCAGCTGAATTTCCTGTAGTTTAAAAATTGATTTCATTCTGTGTTTTTTTTTTTCTGAAAACATGTTATTTGTACAGTGATGGTTTTGTATAATGTAAGGTGACAGATTTTTCAGGCGGCCAGAGGCCTGCAAATCTTTTGAAGTTTTAAACTCTGTGTGTTTGTGTGATCCTTCTCCGGATCCACATGTGAATGCACTTGGATTGTTTTTTTTGGCAATATTTGAAAACAGGATCACGAAAGCTGTTCAGAAGTTACGATTAAAAAGAAAGACCTCTTTAAAGGTGGGTTGCTAGGCAGTTCGTCGTGTCTTTATGCTAGAAGACCTGAGATGATCTGGTGCCAAGCATAATGCGGTGAATCTGCTTGTACGACCAGGCTGCATAGCCTGCACAGATGTGAATCGCTTTTGCTAATTGTTTTGCTGGTGGAAGAGACAGAGAGGTTGTCTGTTTTGGATATTGGATGGAAGAGTCCGGAACTCCTTGTCTTTAACCCTCCATTTTACCCTGGCAAGTCACAGGTTCTCCCTGGGTCTCAGTTCACCTACTTCCAGTTGGTGGTGGGGATTATTGTCCTGTGATGCAAAGCCCCTACGTACATCCAAAACTACTGTCGGACATTTCTAAAGCCGACGACCAGTTGGGACCAACTAAGAGGTTTACTGTATGTAGCTATTCTGTACTTGGGGGATACAGGATTGGTTTACTCACATGGACCTTCTCTTGTGGGAGTAAAATGGGAGTTGTAATGTCTTAAGAACAACGTTTAAGCTGTTTTGCTATACCTTTTTTTTAAAAATGAAGTAGGTCCATATTACGAAGGAGTATGGTTTTATATCATTAAGGCTTCTGTTGCAGTTCACGTGAAACGATATCGCCTCTCTGCTCAGCTTCTGTTCGCGTTCCCAAGCAGATGGCATGTGTTCTGCATGTAGCATCCACCTGCTTCTGTAGGGGAAAAGCCCTTAGCTTGGTTGTAAAGTACGTGGACTTTGTTCCCAGTGGTATGTAATTTTTTATTCACTGGATATTGCTATACAACCTGTTCAGCCATTTTCTTAGTTACTTTGAGAAGGAGGAGCATGAGGAAAGTTTTTACCGTTGGAAAAAGTTGACCCTTTTCTAACTGGCATCTTTCCCTCATCTGGTATGTATGAGAATTGTTTGGGGTGAATACAGAAGGAAACGAATGTGACCGTCCATGAAAATGCATTCCATAGTGCAGAATTTTGGGATATAACCTCTTGCTCATTGGGGATGTGCAGTCAGTAGGAAGGTTGGTCCTCCCGCATAACAGTCGAGGAGAGAGTCCTTAAGTGTTCTACCTACAAATGGCATGTTTTCTTGGTGTTTCCAGAAACTTTCCATTGGTAAATCTCTGGACTGTGACACCACCTTTTAATGTGCTCTTGGAACAGGGATAGGCAGCTCCGGGGCCTTGGGTGCCACAGGCAGGCCAAGTTTTCATGGATACCCACCACGAATATGCATCAGATTACGTTTGCATGCACTACCTCCATTGTATGCCAATCTGCCTTGTGCAAATTCGTTGTGGATATCCTGAAAACCTGACCTGTGGCACTGGAGGGACCGGAGTTGCCTATCCCTGATCTTGAAGGATCTTTCAGGGCACTTGGTGGGGGCAGGAGACTTCAGCCAGAGCCCTGATGAGGTGAAACAACATTTTTACACCAAAATTATCCAGGAAGGACAGTGCCGCACGACAGAATCTGAGGACCGTATTTCATTTTGAATGGAATTAAAGCCACGCCCATTCAGGTCCCTATTTACCTGCTCTGGCGAAGATGCCCATGCGGTGTCTCATTCTATGTCAAATATTTGCTGGGCAAAATTTTTTTTTTTTTTTTCATGGTAACTTTTTACAAGTTTTGTATCAGAAAAATTATTTTTGCACTGTTCTGCTTTTCTGTTGCTGTGCTCTAGAACTGGAAAATAAAAGAATCTAATCTATAGCTCTGGTTGCTTTTCCTGTGTCGTCATTCCAAAGAGTCACACGTTTGTTTAATTTCTGCATCCATACTTGGCCATTACAAAGCACTTTTTTCATTTTTGGAATCTGTTGCGATTTGCTGTACGAAAGGAGAATTTTACAGAGAAGGAAAGATTGCTTTGTTGACTACATTTCTTTAGAATGTTTATTTCTCTCTCTCTCTCTCATATATATTTTATATAAATTTCTTTTTATTTTTTTATGGTCTTTATTAGAAATCTATCCATAATACAGAATCGTACATGAACAACATGACAGAAATCTCTATCTTAACAAGCATGTCAAACAGCTTTGAGGGGAAACATTTCTACCCTACCCCCCAGAGATCATCTTGGGAAAATAGAAAGACAAGACAACTAGGGAGTTACATTTTTAAAAAAGAAAATCTTGAATCCTCCCGAAACATAAACCCCTGAAAACATTAAGTATTCCTTTATAAAATGTTTTTGTTTTTTTTTGTTACATTTGTACCCCACGCTTTCCCACTCATGGCAGGCTCAATGCGGCTTAAATATACAGGTACTTATTTGTACCTGGGGCAATGGAGGGTTAAGTGACTTGCCCTGAGTCACAAGGAGCTGCCTGTGCCTGCAGTGGGAATAGAACCCAGTTCCCCAGGACCAAAGTCCACCACACTAACCACTAGGCCACTCCTCCACTAGCAACATTCCATGTAGAAGCCTGCCCTTGCAGCCGTGCAGGCTTCTGTTTCTGTGAGTCTGACGTCCTGCACGTACGTGCAGGACGTCAGACTCACAGAAACAGAAGCCTGCACGGCTGCAAGGGCAGGCTTCTACATGGAATGTTGCTAGTGGAATAACAACATTAACATTCCATGTAGAATCTCAAATAGTAGCAACATTCCATGTAGAATCTGAAATAGGGAAAGGGAACTGGGACTTGACATGCTGCCTTTCTGTGGGGTTTACATATTATATACAGGTACTTATTTGTACCTGGGGCAATGGAGGGTTAAGTGACTTGCCCAGAGTCACAAGGAGCTGCCCGTGCCTGAAGTGGGAATCGAACTCCTTGTGCTTTCCCACTCATGGCAGGCTCAATTTCCTTGTTTGGTGACAGTCAGTATGTACTGATGTTGGTTCGAATGCAGATCAAACGATCATAAATAAAACCAAAAGAGAGGATCTGCTGTTAGTAAATGACACAAACTTCCTCCAACGGAGGCTGTCTTCAGGCTAGCAGGAAAAAGGCCTCAAGGTATAAGACACATATATAAATTGTGTCCATCAGTACTTAGATTAATTTAATAACGTAACAGCAGGTTTTTTGGCCAAGGATGAAAGTAGGGTCTAGAGACCCGTTATAGCTTCGACAGATCAGTTGAGGACCTGGAAGCTCTTTGAGGCCTTTTTCCTGCTAGCATGAATACAGCCTCCGTTGGAGGAAGTTTGTGTCATTTACTAACAGCAGATCCTCTCTTTTGACAGTCAGTATGTTGCACAGGTGGCAGTGAAAACTCCAAGCAGGCATTAATTGGGCAATTCTTTCAACTAGGCACAAACATTTCCATGCATAAAGAAAGGGGATGGATATGATGTACTGCCTTTCTGTGGTTACAATCAAAATGGTTTACATATTATATACAGGTACAGAGTCATAAGGAGCTGCATCAGGAATCGAACCCGGTTCCCCTGATTCTTGGACCGCTGCAGTAACCCATTAGGTTATGCCTCTGCTAACAGTTTAGATTAATTTAATTTATGTATTTATTAGGATTTATTTACCGCCTTTTTGAAGAAATTAATTCAAGGCGGTGTATAGTAAGAATAAATCAAACATAGGCAATAGATAATTACAGGTGCCCTTGGCCTGGATTGGCCGCTGTCGTGGACAGGATGCTGGGCTCAATGGACCTTTGGTCTTTTCCCAGTGTGGCATTACTTATGTACTTATGTCCTCTACTTGGCTCACTTTTATTACATAGAGCAGTGATTTAACCTATTGTGATGTCATAGTGGCTCATTCCACCAATAAGAGCCAACCTCATTAGTGATGTCACAATGGCTTGATTGTATAGAATGTTTGTACGTTTGGGAAGCTTGCCAGGTGCCCTTGGCCTGGATTGGCCGCTGTCGTGGACAGGATGCTGGGCTCGATGGACCCTTGGTCTTTTCCCAGTGTGGCATTACTTATGTACAGCAGTAAAAATATTCAAATAATAATACAAAGTATGGCATAGTATACTACTTACAATGTCAACACAATACGTAACAGAACATTTTAACTGACAGTGTAGGGTATAAGCAAAGATGAAACCTATCGATAGGTACGAGAGTAAGAGGAGTTAGAAAATAAGGTGACTAATTTAAAGAAAGTTGCACATGAGGTCAGAGAGGTGATTTAAATATCTCCGCTAGGGTAGGAGTGGATAAACCTATGTGCAGCCCGTGTTGCTCCTTGTATGTGTGTGAGAGATTAAAAGGTTAGTTAGTTCTTCCATTAAAGGCCTGATTGACGAGCCCAGCTTTCACCTGCTTCCTGAACTAGAGAGAGTCTTGTGTTAAGCGGAGCCTTTCAGGGAGTGCGTTCCAGAGTGTGGGGGCTACTCCGGAGAAGGCTCGCTTGCTGGTATCATCACATCGTGTAATGTCTTTTGGAGAGGGTGTGGTTGGGGATACCCCTTGGGAGGACCTTAGTGTCCTTGCAGGTGTGTAGAGGGTCATCCTGTTCTTCCAAGTACTTGATTCCATTTCCTTTAAGGTCCTTGAAGATCAGACATAGAGTTTTAAATTTAGCCCTGTATTGTACGGCAACCAGTGAAGTTTTTGCAAAAATGGTGTGATGTGGTCACATTGCTTCCAACTTTCTATTAGTCCTGCTGCATTGTTCTGAATCAACTGGAGCTGGTGCCAGACCCTTTGTAGTCAAACCAGTGTAGAGTGTAATATGTGTGCAGAGACGTGTGTATATGCTACCGTGCCACCTAGGCGCTAGTCTGCAAACACCCACTTACAGAGATTGTATTTGCAAAGGGGGTGTATGCAGGGGCGGAGCTTAGACAGGGAATGGAGGAGTAGCCTAGTGGTTAGTGCAGTGGACTTTGATCCTGGGGAACTGAGTTCGATTCCCGCTGCAGCTCCTTGGGACTCTGGGCAAGTCACTTAACCCTCCATTGCCCCTGGTACAAAATAAGTACCTGAATATATGTAAACCGCTTTGAAGGTAGTTGCAAAAACCTCAGAAAGGCGGTATATCAAGTGCCATTAACAAGATTCCATGCACAATCTCAAAGAGTAGCAACATTCCATGTAGAACCCCAAAGAATAGCAAGATTCCAGAATCCCAAGGAGTGGAAGAGTAGCCTAGTGGTTGCTACTATTTGAGATTCTACATGGAATGTTGCTAGTGGAGGAGTAGCCTAGTGGTTAGTGCAGTGGACTTTGATCCTGGGGAACTGAGTTTGCTTCCCACTGCAGCTCCTTGT
The DNA here is from genome assembly GCF_901765095.1 of Microcaecilia unicolor. Lineage (NCBI taxonomy): Eukaryota > Metazoa > Chordata > Amphibia > Gymnophiona > Siphonopidae > Microcaecilia > Microcaecilia unicolor. Next base: position 16,875,245 of record NC_044037.1, read on the forward strand.
GACTCTGGGCAAGTCACTTAACCCTCCATTGCCCCTGGTACAAAATAAGTACCCGAATATATGTAAACCGCTTTGAATGTAGTTGCAAAAAAACCTCAGAAAGGCAGTATATCAAGTTCCATTTCCCTTTCCCCCTTTCCTTTATGACATCACAATATCAAAAGTGAGCCAAGTATCGGGCAATCAAGCCATTGTGACATCACTGATGAGGTTGGCTCTTATTGGTGGAATGAGTGGAGGAGTAGCCTAGTGGTTAGTGCAGTGGACTTTGATCCTGGGGAACCGAGTTCAATTCCCACTGCAGCTCCTTGTGACTCTGGGCAAGTCACTTAACCCTCCATTGTCCCTGGTACAAATAAGTACCTATATATACAATGTAAACCGCTTTGAATGTAGTTGCAAAAACCACAGAAAGGCGGTATATCAAGTCCCATTTCCCTTCCCCTTTATGAAGAGATTCACCCAAGGCGGTGTACAGCAGGCAAAGTTTAACATAAAACTTACAATTTTGTTAACAGCATAACAATAGTAAAATAACCAAGAATAAACATAAGTACAATAAATGAGGTAAACTTGAAAACAGTAAATTGAAGCCTAATAATAGAACTTTACCTGCTTTTGGGGGTGAGGTTTTGATTTACACATGTACTTCGCATTTTTACAAGTGTACACATACTTCAGGTGTCTACACAAGTGAGCAGGTATAAATGTGTTGGTCTATTTTTCCGAGCATAAATTTTCAAAGTGAACATATGTGCATACTTTCCCTTGTGCAAGCAGTTATGAAATGACCTCCTTTAAGTATTAAAATGAATACTTAATGGTCTGTGATATTTTCACAAACAGATGTAAGTTACCAGTCATCTTCAGTCTGCGGACCTGTTTGGGCTCATCACTCACCCTTTCTGAATTGTGAGTATTAAGGTTGATAAGTCATCTGCAATGTGGATTTCCCGCTACCAGCGGGTCTTACGAATGTGTCCTGAAATTTTACTATTTTAGGTTGAAGTTTGATCTACAGTTTGGCAAAATCATAAGATTACAAGGGCAGACGGTCTGCAAACTCCAAGATGGAAAACGAACAGCTGTTTGTGTGTATACATATATTGCAATCTGCTTTCCATTAATAAATTACTTTTTGCTTGTTAACGATCTGCTTTGTTCATTTTCCATCCAAAATCATAAGATTATGCTGTTGCTGCCTTTGACAATACGTCAAACCAGTCTTGACTAAAAGTAATTTGGTGCAGATAGTTCATGCATTCAAGTCGGATTACTGCAACTCTATTTTTAATGGTTTGAGTAAGACCAGCCTGTATCGGTTGCAGCTGGTGCAAAATACAGTGGCCACTGGGATCATATTACACCTGTTCTTTATCTGTTACATTGGCTCCCGTTCATAGTTCCCTCTAAGCTGTGTACACGTGCACACAAGTCACAAAGAGAGCCACCCAGCTAGCAATTGTGCACAAGAGTTTTTGGCTGGCTTTATTGTGAACATAGGCTTATACTGCACACACAGTCGAGGCTGAAAACTTGCACACGTGGCCAGCAAAAGTGAGAAAGAACATGTCCCAGTGGTGCCAGAAGCTACTTTGAAAACACTGTGTTTAGTGTTTATTTTCATTTGTATCTTGCTAATAAATTGACAAAGTCCGTCCCAAAGAAACTGCATTGAGTCCTGGTAACTGAACACCATCAAGCTTTCAACAACAAGAAAAAGAGCATGTCCATATATTCCACTCAGCCATCTCTCTCCTCTCCAGTCTGTCCAAAATTCTGCAGCACGACTTATTTTCCGCCAGAATCGTTATACAGTTCAAACTTCTCATACTGACCTTTAAATGCATCCACTCTGCTGCCCCCCATTACCTCTCCATTCTCATCTCTCCCTACATTCCTCCCCGTGAACTCCGCTCACTGGACAAATCTCTCTTGCCGTCCCCCTTCTCCTCCACTGCTAACTCCAGGCTTCGCTCCTTTTCTCTCGCGGCACCTTATGCCTGGAATAGACTTCCTGGACCTATACGTCTAGCTCCATCTCTACCTGTTTTCAAATCTATCCTGAAAACCCACCTTTTCATTGCTGCTTTTGGCTCCTAGCTACTACTCAATTCCCCTATCCTTGTTCCTTGTTACCCAGTACTTCCCTCGCCCTTAATTGTGTTGTCTGTCTGTATTTTTAGATTGTAAGCTCTATGAGCAGGGACTGTCTCTCTGTGTCAGGTGTTCAGCGCTACATGCGTCTGGTAGCGCTATACAAATGCTAATAATAATATATTGGCCCTTTGCTCCAGATGAATTGCATCCTGCTGCTTCTTAAAAACTTCACTGTTTAGTAATGTTTAAAAAAATTTTTTTTTTTTTATTCTGTGGTTTGGATTGTATGCTGTTTTCTGTTATATTACTTGTTATTACCAATGTGTTTTTGTAAACCGCTTAACACCTTGTACAAAGTGTAGTATATAAGGTAAATCAATCCAATCCAAAGGTAGGACTGCAATCTGGGACTCTTGCCTTTCACATGTGTGCTTGTTGGTGCAATGATTTCATCCCATGTTCAATCAGGGAGCAGCTCGGGGCTCCCCATCCATCTTGGGGACAAACCCCTGGGCATGCTCAACTTTGGGCATGCTTCCAAGATGCGCACACAAATAAATTTGGATAGTGAGCTCAGCCCCCAATTATTGATGTTTTTTACTCATTAAAATTTGCACGCTGTTCTATAAGGCATGACACCTAATTCCCGTGGCATGTATCTGAAAGGGGGGGCATGGCCATGGGTGTTCTGAAAAGTTGTCTTCGGAATTGTCCTGTGGTTTGATCTTTCATGCACCTTTGATTTAGTAGACGGGGATGATATGACTAATATATTTCAGCACTGCGGTATCCAAGGTAAAGCATTAAGGGGGTCTTTTACTAAAGCTTAGCTCGCGTTATCTGCAGGGGGGCCCATTTTATTCATATGGACCCTGCTGCAGATAATGTGAGCTAAGCTTTAATGAAAGATCCCCTAAATTGGTTCTTGGGTTTCCTTAAACATCGAAGTTACGTGCTTAAGAAGGATGGATTTTTCTCTGCTAAATGGAGGGCGCCTTGTGGAGTGCCACATGGCTTCCCTCTTTTGCTGGCGATTTTCAACATATTGATGTAATCTTTAGGCAGGCTATTAGACTGCTTTGAACACAGATGATATGACTGTGTTCTTAAAATTTTTCTTCACTAAACGTGTAATTAAACTCTGGAATTCGTTGCCAGAGAATGTGGTAAAGGCGGTTAGCTTAGCGGAGTTTAAAAGAGGTTTGGACATGTTCCTAAAAAGTCCATAGACCATTATTAAATTGACTTGGGGAAAATCCACTATTTCTGGGATAAGCAATATAAAATGTTTTGTACTTTTTTGGGGATCTTGCCAGGTATTTGTGACCTGGATTGGCCACTGTTGGAAACAGGATGCTGGGCTTGATGGACCTTTGGTCTTTCCCAGTATGGCAATACTTATGTAAACCTGGTTCTGGAGGTACCCCAGCCAGTCAGGCTTTTAGGATATCCACAATGAATATTTATATCAGAGATTTGCATGCACTGCCTCCTTGGTTTGCAAATCTCTCTCATGAATAGTCATTGTGGATATTCTGAAAACCTGACTGGCTGGGGTGCCTCCAGGACCATGACCATCTGCAGACAAACTTGCTAAGTATTTCAATGAAAAAATTGCAAACCTACACAACATGCTACCTCCGGACAACACTGACATCAAAATCTTCCGTAATGAGTTGGACCCAACCACTAGAGAATACCTGGCTGACCGACCTGGTTAAAATTCGCCCTCCTTACCGTTGATGCAGTTGCGTAGGCGATCAGCAAGTTCTCCAACACTCACTATAAATTAGATACTTGTCCCAACTACCTAATGAAATCCGCCCCTGACCGCTTTATAGCAGACCTCACATCCCACCAAAACTACATGCTTCAGCAAGGTCTCTTCCCTAAGGAAAATGGCAATATCCTACTCCCTCCAATACCAAAAGACACCAAGAAAAAAACCAAATGAAATCACTAACTACCGTCCAGTAGCATCCATTCCGTTGTCAGTCAAACTGTTGGAAAGCATGGTAGCCAAACAACTTACAGATTATATAAACAAATTCTCAATACTACACGAATCACAGTCAGGTTTTCGCCCTCTACACAGCACAGAAACAGTACTACTCACTCTCCTAGTCAAATTCAAGCAGGAAATAGCAACAGGCAAAAACATCCTTCTCCTCCAATTCGACATGTCTAGTGCATTCGATATGGTAAACCATAATATATTAATAAGATTACTAGATAAGTTTGGGATTGGTGGAAACATACTTAGCTGGATCAAAGGTTTCCTAACTACAAGAACATATCAAGTAAAATTAAACTCAAACATATCATCACCGTGGAAAGCAGACTGCGGAGTACCACAAGGATCACCGCTATCACTGATCCTCTTCAACCTAATGATGACCCCACTAGCCAAGTCCTTATCCAACCAAGGCCTTAACCCTTTCATCTATGTAGACGATGTCACAATATTCATTCCTTACAAATCTAAACTGACGGAAATCACCAACGAAATCAAGATCATCTTGAACATCATGGACTCTTGGGCAAATGCATTTCAACTAAAACTCAACAAAGAAAAAACACACTGTCTCATCCTCTCATTCCTACACAGTGCGGATAACCCCACAATTATCAACACCCCAGATAACACCCTCCCTATCTCAGACAGCCTGAAAATCCTCGGTGTTACAATGGACCGTAACTTAACACTAGAGAGCCAAGTGACATTCACAACAAAGAAAATGTTCCACTCAATGTGGAAACTCAAACGCGTGAAACAATTCTTCCTAAGGGGAACATTTTGCAACCTGATACAATCAACGGTATTAAGCCATATAGACTACTGCAATGGAATTTATGCGGGATGCAAAGAACAAGCCTTAAAGAAACTTCAGACCGCTCAAAACACTGCATCTAGGCTTATCTTTGGAAAAACGCGATTTGAAAGTGCAAAACCCCTTCGCGAAAAACTACATTGGCTCCCAATCAAAGAACGCATTGCTTTCAAAATCTGCACTCTGGTTCACAAAATTATCTATGGTGAAGCTCCGGGATACATGACAGACTTGATCGACCTACCAACTAGAAACACATCTGAATCAACACGAACGTACCTAAATCTGCACTACCCAAGCTGCAAAGGCCTCAAATACAAATCAAGTTACGTGTCTAGTTTTTCCTACATAAGCACACAACTGTGCAACGCATTACCAAAAGCCTTGAAAACTACAAACGACCACCTAAACCTCCAGAAAACACTAAAAACCAACCTGTTTACAAAGGCATACCCTACCGATCCAACATAAATGCCTGATCTCTGCAACACAACAAAACTAAAGAACGTAATGGACATAACACAACTCTTCCGTTGTATGATTCCCTAGTGTGGCTGTGCCACATGAATTTTATCTTACCACAACATCACTTTGTATTTGTTTACACCGGAGTCTGTAACGCCTCTTTGGTACTGTGTAAGCCACATTGAGCCTACAAATAGGTGGGAAAATGTGGGATATAAATGTAACAAATAAATTACTTCGCTATTCTATTTATGGACATGCTCTTTATAGAATAGCTTGACCCAAGTTTTGACGCCAAATTCCTTCCAAAGTGTACAGCTTCTCCAGCTAGAAACATGATGGCAGATAAAGGCCAAATGGCCCATCCTCCTTAGCCACAAACGTTTTCTCACGGATCCCACATGCTTGTCCCAGGCTTTCTTAAATTCTGACACACTCCTCGCCTCCTCGACCTCCACCATTCCACGCTTCCACCACCCTTTCCATGAAGGAATACTTATTCCTCCTAAGCCTATTTCCTCTTAACTTCATCCTATGCTCTCATTGCAGATTTTTCCTTCATTTGAAAAAGGCCAACTTCCTATATAGTAATGGCCTTGAGATATTTTAAACATCTCTATCATATCCTGTCTCTCCTGCCTCTCTTCCTGCGTATACAGGTTGCGGTTCATAAGCCTGTCCCTATATGTTTTATGTCCAAGACCTCTTACCAATTTTGTAGCCGCCCTCTGGACCGACTCCATCCTGTTTATATCTTCCCCTAGGTGCGGTCTCCAGAATTGCACGCAGTGCTCTAAATGGGGCCTCACCAGAGACTTATACAAGGGCACTATCACCTCTTTGTTCCTACTACTACTATAAATCACTTCTATAGCGCTACCAGTCGTACACAGCGCTTTACAAATTGACATTGCCCCATGTAAGCCGCATTGAGCCTACCATGAGTGGGAAAGCGTGGGGTACAAATGTAACAAAAATAAAATAGATACTATTGGAGATTCTACATGGAATGTTGCTACTATTCGAGATTCTACATGGAATGTTGCTATTCCACTAGCAATATTCCATGTAGAAGGCTGCGCAAGCTTCTGTTTCTGTGAGTCTGCCTGTGCCTGAAGTGGGAATTGAACTCAGTTCCTCAGTTCCCCAAGACCAAAGTCCACCACCCTAACCACAAGGCCACTCCTCCACTGTTGCTACTATTTGAGATTCTACATGGAATGTTGCTATTCCACTAGCAACATTCCATGTAGAAATCGGCCTTGTAGATCACCAATTTGGCCGCGCAGGCTTCTGCTTCTGTGAGTCTGATGTCCTGCATGTACGTGCAGGACGTCAGACTCACAGAAACAGAAGCCTGCGCAGCCTTCTACATGGAATGTTGCTAGTGGAATAGCAACATTCCGTATAGAATCTCCAATAGTAGCAACATTCCATGTAGAATCTCCAATAGTAGCTATTTTATTTTTGTTACATTTGTACCCTGTGCTTTCCTACTCATGGCAGGCTCGATGCGGCTTACATAGGGCAATGGAGGGTTAAGTAACTTGCCCAGAGTCACAAGGAGCTGCCTGTGCCTGAAGTGGGAATCGAACTCAGTTCCTCAGGACCAGAGTCCACCACCCTAACCACTAGGCCACTCCTCCACAGGATGGCAGGCACAATTTAGAAACCAACTCCCATGAAAAATACCATCTTTTCTTGCCCCCCCCCCCCCCCCCAAACTGTTGCTTCACATCAGGTAAATACACCAATGTCTGGTTTCAATACTACAGTGCTCATTTTGCTTATTTATACAGCATTGGGAGTGCTCTATTGAAATGCATGGCTCTCGGCTTGCAGTTTTTTCATCGAGTTGATGACTGAGGGAGCAAGCTGGAGCAATTGAGCTGATGATAAATGTGATGCCCTGTCCTGAATTTAGCTTACTTCGAGGGAAATTTGTAAAAATACTTGCAAAAGACCTGGCAACCGTCCTTGATTATAACGGAGTGTAGTATTGAGGGAGAGCATATGACCTTGTGTTATACATAGTGTTAGGTTTGGTTTATTTAATGGAGATAGATGAAGGCAGAGAAAATTGAATTGGACCATCCAGTCTGCCCGGTTTTTCTGTCCACTCTAAGGATAATATCACCAGAAGAACGGGAAGAGCGATTTTAAAAGGTTGATGAGAAAGGTAAATGAACTGCATAATGTTTAATTCCCATCTGAATATCAAATTACTACTACTACTATTTATCATTTCTATAGCGCTATTAACATTTCAGTTGAATTCTTGAATCTTTTATTTCCCCCATGCATATATGTATGGGGATGTGCTCATATGTTTTCTTAGGACAATTGCAGATTCAAGGATCTTCAAAAATAGTCCAAGGATTTAATCACAGCACGTCTCTAATGATTTAAAGTGAGGCCTTCAAGTGCCACCTTTTGTAACACACTCTGTGCCAAAACTTTTTAAAAATAATTTTAGAAAAATAAGCTTTCACTTAGCTTATAAGGCTGAAAACGGGTCTCAATGTGGTCCATGTTTCGCCTGGGCTGTTTCAAGACACCCACCAGTGAAGCTTTTAAAATTTCAACAATAGATTATGGTTTCTGGTACGCTTTCTAAGTCCATGTAACAATGCTGTACGTGTACTGTGAAGCTGTTCCTTTTTCCAGAATGAAACTTTATGTAAAATGCAGTGGTGTTCACGTGGTCTGTCTTTACTCCCAGTCCTCGAGGGCTGCCAGTAGCTCAGGTTTTCATGTTATCTCAAAATAGTAAAGTATATGAGAGATTTGCGTGCCTACTATGGACATTTTTCAGTCGCTTAACCCTCCGTTGCCCCTGGTACAAAATAAGTACCTGAATATATGTAAACCGCTTTGAATGTAGTTACAAAAACCTCAGAAAGGCGGTATGCCAAATCCCAGTTCCCTTTCCTTATTCCACATGGAATGTTGCTACTATTTGAGATTCTACATGGAATGTTGCTATTCCACTAGCAACATTCCAAGTAGAAGCCTGCCCTTGCAGATCAGCAACGCGGCCCGGCAGGCTTCTGTTTCTGTGAGTCTGACGTCCTGCACAGAAACAGAAGCCTGCACGGCCGCATTGCTGATCTGCAAGGGCAGGCTTCTGTTTCTGTGAGTCTGATGTCCTGCATGATCAGCAACGCAGCCACGCCAGAGAAGAGGACTTCGGCTGGTGGGGGTTGGGGACCCCTGCCAGCAAAGATACCCGACGGCGGCGGGTGAGGGTTGCTGGCGGGGGGGACCAGGGCCAAATCTACGGGGGCCCATGCCCCCATGGCCCCACGTAGCTACGCCCCTGGGGAAGATAGATATGATAACTAGGGGTTAAAGTGTCAGAACACAAAAAGGTAATAAAATAATAAAAAAGTTATGTTAGTGCTTAGCCACTCCTTCAAATTTCAGTACAGTCTCATTAGAGGCACATGGAAACTTTTGTGCAAGGCTGCAGGTGAGTTAGTATAGTAATCTCTGTCGTCATAGGCGCCAGGTTCTGTGGATCCAGTAGGTGCTGAGCACCCCCAATATTGAGGACACTCCTTCATTGGGTCCAGGGTAGGGTTATTTGTACTGTCTGGCACCCCCACCCCCCCCAAAATCATTTTGAAATGCTGGCACATCTGTCTCATGGCGAAATTATTCGCTATGGGACACTGAAAATGAGGTTGAAACTATGTTTTTGCAGCAGTCATTGGAGTCTGAGGAGACAATTTCTTCTGGGAACCTATACAGAGGGACACCAGTGAAAGTGACATTATCAGCGATAAGGAAGTCAAACCCAGTATCCTGTTTCCAATTGTGGCCAATTCAGATCACAAGTACCTGGCAAGATCCCTAGAACAGTAAAACAGATTTTATGCTGCTTATCCTAGAATATGCAGTGGATTTTCCCAAGTCTATCTTAATAATGACTTATGGACTTCTTTTTTGTGAGCAGAACAGCATGTCTGGGGGCCAGGGATAGAAACAGCAGCATTATATAAGCTATGAGAGAGAGAGAGAGAGAGAGAGAGAGAAGAGAGAGAGAGAGAAGAGAGAGAGAGAGAGAGGGGGGAGGGGGGGTTTGGAACATGCTGCATGGTAGGAATGTGGTAGATGCAGAGGAATTCTGAGAATGTCTGTGAGGAGGACAGAGAGGGGTAAATGAGTATGTGAGAAAGGCGAATGTTAGTGCAGAATGAGTCCCCTGAGTCAGTTCTACTAAAGAGGTCTCGTATGTGGAAAGGTGAGTAAAACAGATTGTGGACAGAGAATAAAAATGAGACTCCCAGCCTGGAAAAGTATGTGGGGGGGGGGGGGGGGGGGTGTCATGGGTCACCTAGGGCAGCAGCCGCCTCTGTAGAATGCAAATAACAGATAGTTGAGGCCCAGCCATCAATCCTGACACCACCCTAATTCAAAGAACCGTGAGTATAAACTTTTACCTGCTGGAAGAATGGGCAATTTTCAGATTGTCCGTTTACCCTTTAAAGAAGCTTTCAGAACTCTTCTCCCCCCTTTATCTATCTATCTATTTGAACATCATACTTATAAATATTATGTTTATATATATCAAACATAAACGGCGAGTGACCGACTCACTCGCAAATGCGCAGTAGAGACTTCCCTCTCTGTCCTGCCCCCGTGTCAATACGTGATGATGAGGGCGGGACAGAGAGGGAAACTGCGCCGCTGAGGTTGATACCGCTCCCCCCCCACCCGCCCACCCGAGGTCGCCGCTACCGTTACCCCCCCCCACACACACACACACACATACACCCGGCCCGGGCCCTCTCTCCGCTACTAAACTTACACATCCATTCGCCGGAATGCAGCACGCACATCAGCTGAGCTGCCGTCGGCCTTCCTTCCCTGCCTGTGTCCTGCCCTCGCTGATGTTACGTCACAGGAGGGCGGGACACAGGCAGAGAAGGAAGGGCCGACGGCAGCTCAGCTGATGTGCGTGCTGCATTCCGGCGAATGGATGTGTAAGTTTAGTAGCGGAGAGAGAGAGAGGGCCTGGGCTGGGTGGAGGGATGGCGGCGGCGACTCCAGGTGGGGGGGGGGGGGAACGGCAGCGGTGGTGACCTCACGGGGGGGGGGGAGGGAAGGAAGGAAGGAAAACCCCAATACCAGCCCGTTTTTACGGGCTCAACGGCTACAATATATATATATATATATACACACACACAACATTTAATATTTAAAAGTTTGATGTTCAAATATGTATTTCTTCTGGGAGGGATGGTGTTGTGAGATGATCCTGATTGTTGAGTTTAATTATCAAAATTTGGGGGTAGAGTGGTGGTGCTAGAGGTCTAAATGTTGAGAGGGGCACCTGGCTGAAGTTACCTAAGCCCCTTAGGCCCAGATGATCAAAAGCAAATGTGGGGACTTGAGGCCGTAGTGCTGGATTAGTGCCCACATTTGCTTGCGTCCCAGGATCAAAGCTGATAAGCATGTGCAACCAGTGGCGTACCAAGGGTGTGGTGGGGGCGGTCCGCCCCGGATGCACACTACTGGGGGGGGGGGGGGTGCCGTGCGCCTGTCGGCTCCGCTGGTTCCCTGCTCCCTCTGCCCCGGAACAGGTTACTTCCTGTTCCAGGGCAGAGGGAGCAGGGAGCCAGCGGAGTCGAGAGCCTCGCGGCTGCTCCCCGCAGCTAAAGATGCACGGAGGTGGGGGGTTATTTCACCGGGGGGGGGGGGGGGGGGGGTCGTGCTGCACCCAGGGATATGCATCGGCGATCCGCCCCGGGTTGCAGCCGACCTAGGATCGTCACTGTAGCTCTGAACGCTAATAGCATGCAAATACATGCTAAACGGAGACATTAGAATTCCTCCCCAATGCTCAGCGGGCAGCATGCCAAAGTAATGTGCTCCTACTGCTGTAAACTCGATGCCAGCTCAGCACTGGTTTTAGGGTTTATTGAGCACTGGGGAGGAATAGGGAGCCCTGTCAAGCATGCATTTGCATGCTAGCAGGCCCCCCCATTCCCTCCAACAGATAACCCAGACCCGACAAGAGGCCCCTCCACAGAAGCCCTCACCCCCCCCCCCATTCCAAGTCAGCGACATGGGGGCTGGAGGACTGGCAGACCTCTAGTCCCCCTGACTCCCCCCAACATAAGGGCATGGGGGGACGGAGATCTGGTGGATCTCTAGCCCCCCAAAAAAGCCCTGGTGGCCCAGTGGGCAGCTAACCCCAAACCCCTGATGGTCTAGCAGCCCCCTTTCTCCCCCCTAACTCTCTGTTGGAGGAGGGAGTAGCACACTCCCTCCTCTTCCAGTGCTGCCTTCAAAATCGCAGCACCCTACCCTGCCCAGTGCATCCTGGGATGCGCTGGTCAGGGTTTCCCTACCATATAAGGGAATGCATGCTATTAGCTCTGATCATAGGGGCGTTATAACCCCGCGGTGTTTCAGCGCAATTTTTAGAGCACTGTTCGGAACAGCGTGGGACTTCTTATCATCGGCATCTTTAATGCCCTTAGCGGCCCTGCCTATAAAGGGAAAGTGTTTCAGAGCAGTAGGTATCCAAAGATCAAAGAGCTCAAAGGAGATATTATTGTGAGGCAAAAATGCGAATCAATGAACCTCAGACTCTAAAGTGTTAAGTGAGAAGCTTTGCTCCTACGAAGTAGGAATACTAGAAAATAATTCCTTTGTACTCTGCCTAAACGTTGAAAATAAAAAGATTTGACTGCTGTATTGAGCAAGCAGATGTACGTAAAGGACTGGAAGTTCTGGATGAATCATTACTGAGCATATCATAACAAATCCTAAGTACAGAGAAATGTTGTGTACATTTGCGTGAGAGACAGATTGCCAGCGCGTAACAGAGAGACCTGCTGCAGAGATAAATGAGAACTAGATTTCCATGTCAACGTCCTATAAAAATATTCATTTACTTTCTAATGGAATTAAAAAAGCAACTAAACCTTTTTGTTTTGTAAAAAAAAGAAAAATCCCTCAATTTTGTCATCTTTTAGAAACAGAAACCCCCCCCCCCCTTAAACATTAAGTCCTCTAGGTCTTCCCCCATCTCCCACTCTCTGGACCCCATTTACTTTATTGATGGAGTCACCGTAGTCCAAATGGGGCAACAGTGACAACCAGATGCTCTGGGCCCAACAGGTACTGTTTTAAAAATGGCAACAGTCAGCCTTAAGGTCAACGCCATGTTCATGTATTGGCTGTATTATAACATACATTTTTAATAAGGACAGGGTGTTTGTTTTTGTATTTTTTTCCCTTTTGTATTCTGTTTTTTGCTGCTCTTTGCGTTAATAGTAACATAGTAGATGACGGCAGAAAAAGACCTGCACGGTCCATCCAGTCTGCCCAACAAGATAACTCATATGTGCTACTTTTTGTGTATACCCTACTTTGATTTGTACCTGTCCTCTTCAGGGCACAGACCGTATAAGTCTGCCCAGCACTATCCCCGCCTCCCAACCACCAGCCCCGCCTCCCACCACCGGCTCTGGCACAGACCGTATAAGTCTGCCCAGCACTATCCCCGCCTCCCAACCACCAGACCCGTCTCCCACTACCTGCTCTGGCACAGACCGGGTAAGTCTGCCCAGCACTATTCCCGCCTCCCACCACCGGCTCTGGCACAGACCATATAAGTCCGCCCAGCACTATCCCCGATTACCGTTTACTGTGTTGGTCTTTTTCTGCCATCATCTACTATGTTACTATGTTTTTAAAAAACACACCACAGTAAACATAAACAAAAAAGGAAAGTTTTTTCCCTGAGCATTACCCCTATTGTCCTGACTAGTGATGTAAAATTAAAACAGAGAAAATGATACATAGGTGTAGTTTGCCTGCTTTGTTTTTTTTTTTTTTTTGGGGGGGGGGGGGAATTAAAGGGTAGGGAGGTCAGATTAGTAGCAGGGGAGGGGACTATCCCCTCCTCTTAAATAGGCATTGATTAGCCGTTCTCCCCTCCCTGTAACTAGAATTAGTGGGTTACAAAAAGTACGAATAAACACAGCATTCAGAATACAGCACCAGTACATTATTCCTATCAATTACAATAAAAAAATCTTCTATTACCAAACTCAATATAAAAAAGTCCCACCATGGGTTTTTTTTTAAACAAAACAGTCTTAAGCATCCTCTAGAAAATAATAAAATTTCTGCTTGTCCTCAATTCCAACGAAAGGGCATTCCAAATATGAGGAGCTTGATAAGAATGCAAGTATGTCAAGAATCTAGTATACTCTACTTGCTGAACCAGGGGCGTATCTGCATGGGGCCTCAGGGGCCTGGGCCCCCGCAGATTTCGCCCTGGACCCCCCTACCGCTGCCAACCCTCCCCCTCCGTTGCTCGCCTACCTTTGCTGGCGGGGGACCCCAACCCCCGCCAGCTGAGGTCCGCGTCCTCCTGCCGCTGCCGGCTGCCTTTAAAAGAATTCCGTCAGCTGGCGGGGGACCCCCAACCCCCGCCAGCCAAGCCGAGGTCCTTTCATTTTTCCACTGAAGCTGGCGCTGAAAGTTTCTTTTGAGTCTGACGTCGCTGCACGTTGAATCATTCTGTTTCTGAGTCTGACGGAATTCTTTTAAAGGCAGCCGGCAGCGGCAGGAGGACGCGGACCTCGGCTGGCGGGGGTTGGGGTCCCCCGCCAGCGAAGGTAGGCGAGCAACGGAGGGGGAAGATTGGCAGTGGCTGGGGGAGGGGGATCGGCAATGGCGGCGGCGGGGGGGGGGCTATAATGTGCTCCCTCACTCTGGTCCTGGCCCCCCCTACCGCCGCAGTTCAGATACGCCCCTGTGCTGAACTGCATAGAAGGACAGTAAACACTGATCGTGCAACTGGTCGGATTTACCCCCTAAAAAACCATTCAGCGCTACCATTAGATGAAATGGTGCCTCTCCCTGCAGTATCTTAAAAATGGTGATTCCCAACTTAAAATAGATGCAACCCTCTACCAGAAGCCAATGTAGCTTCATAAAATACACAGACAGAGGTCTGAACCTATTTAAGGAGAAAATGGAACAGCTGTATTTTGGGCAACCTGTAACCCTCTTAAAGAGGATTCAGTGCAACCAACATACATTATGTTACGATAATCTAAAACAGACAAAATGAAAGTCTGCACGATAAGCCTAAAAACAAAATATATCTTTACACAACGAAGTTTTTTTAAGTTGACAAAGATTTTTTTTCACAACAGTTTTCCTGGTATCCTGCAGGATTTCTTTGCAGAAGAATCTTTCATAAGATTACTTTTTATCCTGTTTTTCTTGCTTCTGTTTTTGGAAGGATGCTCTGCATGGTGATCCCTGCAGCATAGGTTAAGTCAGCAGACCTTTTCCAAGAGTGCGTCAGATTTAAAAGGTAAAAATAATTAAGCTGCGTGGAAGAAAAATCACAGCACAAGGCCATACAGCTCAGGTCAGCTCAGTCACAGGCAGGGGCGTAGCTACGGGGGGCCACGGGGGTCTGGGCCCACGCAAATTTCATCCGGGCCCCTGGTTTGGCTGGCTGGGGTCCCCAACCCCCACCAGCCAAAGCCTTCTTCAGCGCAGTCTCCGGCGCAGCCGTGTTCGCTGCCTGCCCCCTGCTCTTCTTTCTTCTTGCTCCTCCTGTGCATGCTGATGCTCGCGGTCTCCGGCGCAGCCACGTTCGCTGCCTGCCCCCTGCTCTTCTTTCTTCTTGCTCCTCCTGTGCACGCTGATGCTCGCGGTCTCCGGCGCAGCCACGTTCACAGCCTGCCCCCTGCTCTTCTTTCTTCTTGCTCCTCCTGTGCACGCTAATGCTCGCGGTCTCCGGCGCAGCCATGTTCGCTGCCTGCCCCCTGCTCTTCTTTCTTCTTGCTCCTTCTGTGCACGCTGATGCTCACGGTCTCCGGCGCAGCTGCATTCGCTGCCTTCCCCCTGCTCTTTCTACTTGCTCCTCCTGTGCACACTGACGCTCACGGTCTCCGGCGCAGCCTTGTTTGCTGCCTGCCCCCTGCTCTTCTTTCTTCTTGCTCCTCCTGTGCACGCTGACACTCAGCGGTCTCCGGCGCAGCCGCGTTCGCAGCCTGCTCCCTGCTTTTCTTTCTTCTTGCTCCTCCTGTGCACGCTGATGCTCACGGTCTCCGGCGCAGCTGCATTCGCTGCCTTCCCCCTGCTCTTTCTACTTGCTCCTCCTGTGCACACTGACGCTCACGGTCTCTGGCGCAGCCTTGTTTGCTGCCTGCCCCCTGCTCTTCTTTCTTCTTGCTCCTCCTGTGCACGCTGACACTCAGCGGTCTCCGGCGCAGCCGCGTTCGCTGCCTGCTTTTCTTTCTTCTTGCTCCTCCTGTGCACGCTGATGCTCACGGTCTCCGGCGCAGCTGCATTCGCTGCCTTCCCCCTGCTCTTTCTACTTGCTCCTCCTGTGTACGCTGACGCTCACGGTCTCCGGCGCAGCCTTGTTTGCTGCCTTCCCCCTGCTCTTCTTTCTTCTTGCTCCTCCTGTGCACGCTGACACTCAGCGGTCTCTGGCGCAGCCGCGTTCGCTGCCTGCCCCCTGCTCTTCTTTCTTCTTGCTTCTCACATCAGCGTGCACAGGAGGAGCAGGAAGAAAGAAGAGCAGAGGGCAAGGGGCAGGCAGCGAACGCGGCTGCGCCGGAGACCGCGCAGAAGAAGGCTTCGGCTGGCGGGGGTTGGGGACCCCCGCCAGCAAAGGTATTTGTTTGTGAGGGGGCGAGGCAAGGCGGTGGAGGGGGCGGCACTCAAAATGTGCCCCCAACCTCGGGCTCTAGCCCCCTCCCACCTTAAGGTCTGGCTACGTCCCTGGTCACAGGAATCATGATTCACAGCACTGTGCCTTCTGTACTTGACTTAATAGGCCACTGTTTATCTTTAAGGAATGTTCAAATGTTAGAATGAAAAACAAGTTCTGGGGAATATTAAAGAGCAGGTCAAACATTGCTTTTAGCAGCTCTTTACCTTGAATTTACAGAACCTTGTACACAGTGGTGCTAAATCCATTTATCCTCCTACTCATCACAGCCAGGGCAGCAGGGTCCTTGATTTGTCATAACAATGTTTGGATTCTATGAAGTGTTTAATGTATTTTTGGAAGCTGGAATTTATAGTGGGGGCATCATTGCTTTCATTAATGCAGTATGTTTATTTGAATGTGCTTTTCACTAGCTTTATCCTGCCCATAGGAGCCAACTTTTCAAAATTATTGGGGGTGCTAAACCCAGTGGAAATATCCCTTCCCTGGACACATACAAGGAATTTTCTCAATATTTGGGGTGCTCAAGCACCCACAGCACCCACCGAGTCGGCTCCTATGATCCTGCCCATAACTTTCAGCTGAAGCTGGATGAAACTCTAGGTAATTCCTATGTCATTCTAGTTTTGTAGGTATTTTGGGTAGAGAGATGTTAGTGGTAGCCGTGTTAGTCCACTTTTAAAGGTAATCAATAGAGATAGAATAAAATAAAACATGGAAAAGAAAATAAGATGATACCTTTTTTATTGGGCTAACTTAATACATTTTTTGTTGATTAGCTGTCGAAGGTAGCCCTTCTTCGTCAGATCAGAAATAATCAAATGTTGATAGATGACAGTATATATAAGTGAAACATCGAAGCATTTCAGTGACAGTCTAACAGGATGTGGGTGGGTTAGGCGAGAGACAGGGGGAGCTGGGTGGATGAGGAACAGGGACATCTGCATGGAGACAAAAGGCTGACAAAACAGTGCAATTTTATGGTTTATAATGGGCTAGAAAACCCAGATCTTTGTTAAGTCCTGTCTGGTAGGTATTTTGGAAAGTACTGAGTGACTAACTCAGCCGGTTAACCCTTGGTCGCCTCAGTGGATTGAGTCTGTAGCAGTTTAATTCATACCTTAAGCCATTTTAGGATTTCAACAGGGAATCAAGGATTTCAAGGGCAGTGGATTCCAGTGAGGTAGCCCAGTGGCTAACAGTAGGATGCTGAGAATCAGGAAGGCTAAGGTTCATCTCTTGCATCTCCCTTTGACATTTCATCTGATATTGGGCAAATTACTTCACCCTCATTTGCCTCAGGTATAATTTTAGATGGAACCACAACCTACTGATTGTATCTGTAATTTGGCTCATATGTGGAAGCGTTAGTAATTCTAAATTCCAAATTCACCCCTGTCCTTGTGCCCTCCCCCTCGCCCTCATACTAGGTGGGTTTTCGAAATATCTTCAACAGTGGTGGTTGCATATACTGGATGTGCAAAGGGTCTAAACTCTGGATATTCTGAAAATGTGACCAGCTGGGGAGCCACTGTTGTTGGCGTTCCATAGTACCTTGCACTAATGGTTAGTGCAGCAGGCTTTGATCCTGGCAACCTGGGTTCAATTCCCACTGCAGCTCCTTGTGACTTTGGGCAAGTCACTTAACCCTCCATTGCCCCAGGTACAAATAAGTACCTGTATATCCTATGTAAACCGCTTTGAATGTAGTTGCAAAAACCTTGGAAAGGCGGTATATTAAGTCTCATTTCCCTTTCCCTATTTGAGATTCTAAATGGAATGTTGCTACTATTGGAGATTCTGTTGCTACTATTTGAGATTCTACATGGAATGTTAATGTTGCTATTCCACTAGCAACATTCCATGTAGGAGCCTGTCCTTGCAGATCAGCAACGAGGTCACGCAGGCTTCTGTTTCTGTGAGTCTGACATTGTCAGACTCACAGAAATAGAACCCTGCGTGGCCGCGTTGCTGATCTGCAAGGGCAGGCCTCTACATGGAATGTTGCTAGTGGAGGAGTAGCCTAGTGGTTAGTGCAGTGGACTTTGATCCTGGGGGACTGAGTTCAATTCCCACTGCAGCTCCTTGTGACTCTGGGCAAGTCACTTAACCCTCCATTGCCCCTGGTACAAAATAAGTACCTGTATATATACTCCGTAAACTGCTTTGAATGTAGTTGCAAAACCCCAGAAAGGCAGTATATCAAGTCCCATTTCCCTTTCCCTATTTGAGATTCTGAATGGAATGTTGCTACTATTGGAGATTCTGTTGCTACTATTTGAGATTCTACATAGAATGTTGCTATTCCACTAGCAACATTCCATGTAGAAGCCTGCCCTCGCAGATCAGCAACACGGCTGCGCAGGCTTCTGTTTCTGTGACAGACGTCAGACTCACAGAAACAGAAGCCTGCCCTTGCATATCAGCAGTGCGGTTGCGCAGGCTTCTGTTTCTGTAAACCACTTTGAATGTAGTTGCAAAAACCTCAGAAAGGCAGTATATGAAGTCCCATTTCCCTTTCCCTATTTGAGATTCTAAATGGAATGTTGCTACTATTGGAGATTCTGTTGCTACTATTTGAGATTCTACATAGAATGTTGCTATTCCACTAGCAACATTCCATGTAGAAGCCTGCCCTCGCAGATCAGCAACACAGCTGCGCAGGCTTCTGTTTCTGTGACAGACGTCAGACTCACAGAAACAGAAGCCTGCCCTTGCATATCAGCAGTGCGGTTGCGCAGGCTTCTGTTTCTGTAAACCACTTTGAATGTAGTTGCAAAAACCTCAGAAAGGCAGTATATGAAGTCCCATTTCCATTTCCCTATTTGAGATTCTAAATGGAATGTTACTACTATTGGAGATTCTGTTGCTACTATTTGAGATTCTACATAGAATGTTGCTATTCCACTAGCAACATTCCATGTAGAAGCCTGCCCTCGCAGATCAGCAACACAGCTGCGCAGGCTTCTGTTTCTGTGACAGACGTCAGATTCACAGAAACAGAAGCCTGCCCTTGCATATCAGCAGTGCGGTTGCGCAGGCTTCTGTTTCTGTAAACCACTTTGAATGTAGTTGCAAAAACCTCAGAAAGGCAGTATATGAAGTCCCATTTCCCTTTCCCTATTTGAGATTCCACATGGAATATTGCTACTATTTAAGATTCTACATGGAATGTTGCTACTATTGGAGATTCTGTTGCTACTATTTGAGATTCTACATGGAATGTTGCTATTCCACTAGCAACATTCCATGTAGAAGCCTGTCCTTGAAGATCAGCAACGCGGCCGCGCAGGCTTCTGTTTCTGTGAGTCTGACGTCCTATATGTTGTTGTTACGTCCTTTGAATGAATGCATTCTTTCCTATTTTTAATGGATTTCCTTTAATTTTATCAATTATTGTATACATTTTGTAAACCACCTTGTCCTACCTTGACCTTTTATTGGAAAAGGCAGTTTATCAAGCTTTAAATAAACATAAACATATGCATTAGGGTTTTCCTTATGTTTCATTTCAGTTCTTAATTTCTCATCCAGCAATCCAGATATCAGTTGTAGGTATTCCTGCTTTCCTTATTTAATGAGATTATTTCTAAACTAGTTTCATATAAGTAAGATACTTTATACGTTCTCTCTTTTCTTTTTTTTTGGTGTGTTTTATTTCTCTTAACTGGTACCTCTCAATTCAATGTGTTCATCTGGTAAGTACTAATTTTTATTTATTTATTTATTGCATTTGTATCCCACATTTTCCCACCTTTTTGCAGGCTCAATGTGGCTTACAATACATCATGAATTGTGGAAATTTGTAGGAAAGTATACATTTAGTATTGCAAAAGAATCTTGGGTAGCGTGATAATAAAACGTGATCATATTATAACAATACAGTAGGATAGTTCTGTTGACATGTGGAAGAGTTCACATGTGTTGATCATTGTGGTATGTTTTGTCAAAGAGGTGGGTCTTCAGTAGTTTGCGGAAGTTAGTCAGTTCATAGATCGTTTTTAAAGTTGCGTGGTAAAGCGTTCCAGAATTGTGTGCTCAAGTAGGAAAAAGTTGACGCATGTATTAGTTTGCATTCTAATAATTTTGTGTTCCTACAACGAAGAAATGATTTTTTTTGTGCATTCTGATAGCGTCAGTTCACTTACCTCTTTCTCTTTTCTTTTGCATTTCTAAGGAAAATTTTCTTCAGTTTGGCATTAATGTCATTCTTGAGCTCAGGTAAATTTGGCTGTTCTTCAGCTTCTTTTCATCTTTTCCCTACTAACCTATCTTTACTAAAAAAAAAATAAAAGAACCTATCTCCCTGTAGTGTCAGTGTTCTCTGTGTGTAACTTTGGTCTTCACAAATCTATTTGGATCTAACTAATGCCTTTTAAAATAAAAGATTATTAATAATCTCTAATGATTCCTACCCCAAATAACTTTTTTTTAATTATTATTTTATTTAACTTAACACTCTGACTCAGTTCTAGTCTCCCTCTCTTATTACATCCTGGTTCATTCTTAATGTCCTGTCCTCACTTATTTATCTTTTAACCATCAGTTGGTACAACACTGACTCACAAGGACGTTCACAGTCTCATTTTCTCTCCCAGTTCTGGCAGCTAATTATTAACTAACAGTCGTTTTCCCTCTCATTAGTATTCAGAATTTCTTGTGCTGTCACTTTTTAACACTATCCGTCTGACTAGAACAGGTTCTTGATTATTCGATTTACATATATCAAAGCTCTTAATCACTTATACCCTTAATCGATTTTAATGGTGACCTCAGAGGTGCTCATTGCTAGTGCATAGGAATAGCAATGGATCCAGCACCCACCTCCTCATCGGCACATCCGATTACCATATCTCAAAAATACTTTAACCCTAATTTTCCTAATTTTAATTTTTTCAATTAATAGGCACTTATCTTTTTACGTGTGTCAGACTGGGGCTTGAACACGTCCGACATGCATGTTTCGCCCATACATAGGCTGTCTCAAGGACTCTCCCCTAGGAAAAATCAAAGAGAAAGGTAGTTAAGATCACTGTATAAGCGTCATACTTTCCTACTCTCATGCAGTGATACAATCAGTATTCAAAAAACCTTTCCTTACCCTCTCAGCCGTCATCAGCGCCAGCTTCGCTATGATTTTTATGGGACAAACCCTCGCCAAGATGGCAACGGCGTCTTTCTGTCTATCTATCTATAGTTTCTAGTCATGACGTCTCTCTCTCTCCCCCTGGCTCCTATAGGCTGGACCGAGCACCCTAATTAAAGTAACGACGCCCACTCCAGCTCAGCGTTTAAGCCGGCCGGTGTCACTGTTTGCCATGTGTATATGTACCACTGCTCTCTAAAATTTAACAGACGGTTTATAGAGCCCCCTTCTTTACCCAGCTGTACATGCTCAACTATCCTCCATCTAATGTCCTCTACTGTATGCTGATTTTGTACCCAGTGATCCACTAGAGTGGCCTGGGTGTTATTCGTGATAATTCGAGATTTGTGTTCAGTTAGCCGTGTCCTAATAGAACGCTTACTTCTCCCCACGTTCACTAGTTTGCAAGGACACTGTATCGCATAGATCACGTTACTAGTATCGCAGTTGGTGATATCTCTAGCCTTCAAGATTTTATCCACTCCTGGCACTGTCCATTCTGGCCCTATGATTGCTAACCTACACCCGCATGCTTGGTGTTCCCCCTTTAATTCTTTCTCGCGGGGCTTAGACAACGTTCTCCCAGCGTTTTGCCCCTGGTGTAGGATATCATTGGGAACTCTTGGAAGCAAGGATAAAGTTGGACTATGTGCTAGTGGGACCTCATAATCTGTACCGCCCTCTGACTGGTCTCTGTAAATGGAAGGACACATGTAAGTCCTTCATACTCCTCTTTCTTACAGTCATTGAACAACATAGAGCGTTGGGCAAACCAAGCCCTTAAATAGGCTTTTCTAATAGCTGATTTGGGATAGCCTCTTGTCAAAAATCTCTGTTGAAGCTCCTTAGCCTGTTTTTTGAATTCCTGCGAGAAGCATACCCGTCTCACTCTCAGAAACTGGCTAACTGGGAGGTTGTATTTCAGATGGTAAGGGTGGAAACTTCCAAATTGTAGCAATGTGATCCGACTCACTGACTTTTTATATAAAGAAGTAGACAGACTCGTTCCATCTTTATACACCCATATGTCCAAAAACTCAATAGCTGTCATACTAGCAGACTTAGTGAAAGTTATATTGGCATCCAATGTGTTAAGCCACTCTATGAACTAATTCAATGATTGCTCCGATTCTGTCCAAAGAAAGAAAATGTCATCCAAGAAACGTTTCCACAAGAGGACGGCTTTGAATTTATCTGATGGATAGATCAACAACGATTCAATGCGGGCAATGTACAACGTGGCTACCGATGGAGCTACCGTAGCCCCCATTGCCACTCCCTCCGTCTATAGGTAAAACTGGTCTTGAAACCAAAAATAATTATTCAAAATGACCAGCCAGCTGAATAATGAATTCTGATGGAATGCGCTGGGGACCTGATCATGCTTCTACTATTTCACGAATAATGTCCATAGCTCCTGTTTGGGGAATCCGTGTATGCAATGACACTATATCCAGGGTAACTAACCAAGTCCCTTCTGTAACCATCCCCACTTGTTCAATTTCTCTCAAAAAGTGGGACGAATCTTTGATATATGATGGCATCTCAGTTACTTGGTTCTTCAAAAACAGATCAATAAACTTAGATATAGGTTCCAACACTGATGATCTGGTGGAGACAATAGGGTGCCACGGCTTATGTATTTTTGGTACAAAGTAAATTTTCGAAGTCTGTGGATTTTCTTCTATTAGAAACCTGCTTTCCTTTAATGTTAATATATGTTCTTCCATTGCTTGCATTACCAAATCCTTAATCCTTTTCTGTAATCCTTCCATCGGATCTTCCGATAGTAATCTGTATGCTGTATTATCCGATAGCTGTCGCATGGCTTCTTGTTGGTATTGCTCTCTTTCCCAGATAACAGTAGCGCCCCCCCCCTTGTCCGCTTTCAATATTATAATTGATGGCTCCTTGCACAGTTTCTCCAATGCTATCCATTGCTTAGATGATAAATTGTTTCTCCTTTGGTTCCTCGTCCATGTCTGCTCCATTTTAACTAAATCATGAAAAATAAGATCTTTAAATGTAGAGACCACCGCATTCATAGGTCCCGGCGGGCTCCACCTTGAGGATGGTTTAACCATAGAGATATCGATAGTACTGGCATGATCCAAAAAGTATATTTTACATTGTAGTTTTTGAAGAAATCTATATAAGGCTATATGCAGGCGAAAAGCACCATAATGAGTGGGCGGTACAAAACCCAACCCCAGGTCTAATACCTGGATCTGCTCTGGAGTGCGGTTAAATGTGGATATATTGACTAATGTTTCCGTAAGGTCCGCCCCCGGGTATCCCCTGGGCGGTCCCAATCCTTGTCTTTTTAACACTAGTCAGTTTTCTCACACTGACCAAAAGGTTCCTATGTTTTAACTCCATTTAAATAATTTATTCCTTACATCAATGCCTCTCACAGTAAACTTAAAATTCGTAACCCACTTTTTCTCAAGAGATCTTCACATACACTGTTCTGTGATCACCAAACACATTGCTTAAATTTAAAAATAAAACAGATTGATTAATTATAACCATTTTTCTCAAATGTTCATTCGGAATATTGTTTTTTTCTCCTTTGTGCCATCCAGTTATCAAACTCCCTTTAGTGCTTAGTTAAATTCCATGGCAGCTCTCACAATGTTTCTTCTCTGTCACAGACACTTTACCTGCTCAGAATCATAAAAATATGTACCCCTTTCTTACAATATTATCCCTCTGTCAAACACTCTGTTCACAAAGAAATTTCAGGGGTCCTTTTACTAAGGTGTGCCGAAAAATGGCCAGCGTTGTTGTAGGCGCGTGTATTGAACGCGTGCTAGTCCATTTTTCAACGCGCCTGCAAAAAAGGCCTTTTTTTTGGGGGGGGGGGCGAAAATGGATGTGTGTGGCAAAATAAAAATTGGTGCACATCCATTTTGGGCCTGAGACCTTACCGCCACCCATTGACTTAGCGGTAAGGTCTCTCATGCGTTAACCGGATGGTAATCATCAGGGCACCACTGCCGATTACCGCCCGGTTAACACTGCACAGTAGAAAATAAAAAATATTTTCGGACATGGCGTATCGGACGTGCGTAAACAATGGAATTACTGCCTGGGCCTCGCGGTAGCTCCAAATTGATGCATGTTGGATTCATGTAGGCACCTACACCCACCTTAGTAAAAGGGCCCCTTATTCAGCTGTTCACGCCCCCTCCCTCTCTCTGGTAGTTTCCTGCCAATTGATTAACAGGCTCAAAAGACAACTCATGTTCTTATGTAATTATTAATTGTATCTTT
Organism: Microcaecilia unicolor; assembly: GCF_901765095.1. Lineage (NCBI taxonomy): Eukaryota > Metazoa > Chordata > Amphibia > Gymnophiona > Siphonopidae > Microcaecilia > Microcaecilia unicolor. Next base: position 16,899,786 of record NC_044037.1, read on the forward strand.
ACTCTGCTGTGGCGATAACCAGAGCGGAATACTGTAAGCCACATTGAGCCTGCAAATAGGTGGGAAAATGTGGGATACAAATGCAATAAATAATAATAATAACTATTTAGAAACTTTAACTCTCTAGCTTAGGGCTTGAAGCAGTGCCAGTCTCTGCCTCAGGATAGCATGAGTCAGTACAAGCCTTTGACAACTTGAAGACTCATATTCCTTATGCTGCACCTGAAAGCTGCATTCACTATTTTTTTTAACCCAGCACTTAAACAACCTTCCAATGCTTCAGACCTCCTTTTATTTTATAGACTCCCCGCAAACTGTGCTCATGTACACTGACTCCTTCATCTCTGCTCTTCCCCAGCTCAGTGCCTCTTCATTTCCAGCAGCCGCAGCCTCGTTAATGCAGTGCCAGCCACGGGCTGGAATACTTTATCCCTAGAGACTCTCTGCAACTTTTCCTGTCTTCTCCCAGGACTCCATCCCAAGTGCATGTGTGAATTATCTGGATAGAACTGAATACTATTGCTATCTGGATAACATTTTAGCCTACCCTTGTTCTGACCCAAACCCAGCCCACAAATATATGGACAGTTTTAGGCCATTGGGCTGATATTATTCATATACATTTAAAAATATGCGCCCACCAGCAAAATACATAACTGTCCAGTTATGCAAGTTTATAGGATGATTCTGGGAGGGGTGATGTGGGATGATCGTAATGATTGAATTTCAATTATACATATCATGAGGGGGGGCAGTGGTGTATCTGTACAAGGAGGTAACAAAAGAGAAGGAACAAAGTACAAACTAAAGTCCAAACAAAAAAAAACAACAAAAAAAAACAGCACCACGGGCCTTTAAAAATGGAACACAGTTCTTTAATGAATGAGCCTTGACAAAAAGACCCGACACGGGCCGTGTTTCGGTGACTAGCACCTGCGTCAGGGGTCACAGTGATGACGTGGAAAACTTGGGGAATAATTCAAATATATTCCTCTACAATATATTATTCCTTACCCCATGTCTCATATAGTAAAAGCTACAAAGCAACAAGGCACTTTCACATTCTGTATCCATTTTTAAAGGCCCATGGTGCTGTTTTTTTGTTTGTATCTGTACAAGGTGCATCTGTTGTGTTCGCACCCCTTGTCCCCTCAGTATGGATGCCAGAGTAAGACTTTGGAACACACTGAAAGCACCAGAATGAGGTTTGGAATACACCAAGAGAGGCTACGGGAGCACCAGAATGAGGCTTGAATTTCCTGAGAGCGCTATTGGAGCACCAGAATGAGGCTTGAAGTTCCCTGAGAGAGGCTACTGGGTAACCAGAATGAGGCTTGACGGTCCCTGGGAGAAGCACCAGAATGAAGCTTGGAATATACAGAGAGGCAGCCAGAGGGCTCACAGTTAGAAGATCTCACTGTCGCAAAGGGATTATTTTATTTATTTATTTAATACATTTATACCCCACATTTTCCCACTAGTTGTAGGCTCAAGTAAGGTAGCAAAAGATAATACAAAGTTGCATGTTAATAAGGTCGATGAATCTTGCTGAAAACCAGTAATGGGTGGGTTAGGTTGAGTCAGGAAAGTAAGCCTTCTTGAACAGGATGGTCTTCAATAATTTTCTAAAATTTAGATAGTTCTGGGTTGATTTTACGGATTTGGGTAAAGCATTCCATAGTTATGTGCCTATGTAGGAGAAATTGGAGGCGTAGGTAGATTTATATTTAAGGCCTTTACAATCAGGATAATGTAAATTTAGGTAGGATCGGGTTAAACTGGAACTGTTTCTAGATGGTAGGTCAACCAGATCAAGCATGTATTCGGGAACTACACCATAAATGATCCTGTGAATCAGGATGCAGACCTTAAAGGCAATACTTTCTTTGGGAAGCCAATGTAATTGTTCATGAAGGGGCTTGGCAGATTCAAATTTAGATTTACCAAAAATCAGTCTCGCCGCTGTGTTCTGGGCAGTCTGAAGTTTCTTGACTAGATGTGCCTTACAGCCTGCATAGATTCCGTTACAATAGTCCAGATGGCTCAATACCATTGGCTGTATCAAGTTGCGGAAAACATTTTGAGGAAAGAAAGGTTTTATGCATTGCCAACTAGATCAAGATTTGCCTAACAGGGCTGATCCATTCCTGAGCTTACCCTAATGTATGCAGGGACTTGTAGCCTTGCTTTTCTTAGGGAATCCAATGGGGAAGTCAGAACCACAAGTCCCTGCATGTAATGCAGTGAGCCCAGGACTGGATCAACCTTGTCGGGGAATCTGAATCTAGTTGGCAACCCTATCAGTGTTGCAACCCCTGTCAAAACTTCCTGGCTACGACACTGGGGTGGGGTGGAGGGGGGCTGTTTGTTTGACATGGAAACCAGACTTTCTTAAAACTCCTGAGGATCGAGAGGAACTCATCAACCAAATCAAACATTTCACTGTGACTCACACCAACAGCTCCCAGTGACAGACTCTGTATTCAGTAGTGTACTCAAAGGGGGCAGGAGAGGGAAAGGGAAATGGGACTTGGTATACCGCCTTTCTGTGGTATTCTGCAACTACATTCAAAGCGGCGGTGCCTTAGCGAGGGCAGCTGACACCCGGGGCGGGTCGCCGCTGTGCACCCCCCCCAGGTACAGCACGGTGCACCCTCCCCTCTCTGGAGTGCACCCCCCCAGCGCATACTTACGAGGGAAGGCGTCAGGCGACGAGGGAAAGCGGCGAGGGATGGGCAGGAGGGCCGAACTGCCCCGACTGCACGTCGCTGGGAGCTGTGTCGGCTCTGCTGGTTCCCTGCTCTCTCTGCCCCGGAACAGGAAGTAACCTGTTCTGGGGCAGAGAGAGCAGGTAACCAGCGGTGCCGACACCCCCCAGCGGAGTGCACACGGGGCGGACCGCCCCACTGCCCCCCCTTCCTACGCCACTGCAAAGCGGTTTACATATATACAGGTACTTATTTTGTACCTGGGGCAATGGAGGGTTAAGTGACTTGCCCAGAGTCACAAGGAGCTGCAGTGGGAATCGAACTCAGTTCCCCAGGATCAAAGTCCACTGCACTAACCACTAGGAGGGAGTAATGTTAATTTAGAATATGAATGAACTCAGGTTCCTTGTAGCTCCAGTAGGGAAGTCCCAGAATGTTTGAGTATTACTAACTCTGCCTCTACTGTTCTTTCACAAGAACTGACTTCCTTGTCTCCATATACCCAAGGTTATGTTTTCACACTAACCATAATACTATACAATATAATTACTTAAATACTGCAAAATATCAGACACATAGTTGAATGCGGTTTACAATAATAATAAAAAAAAAAGACCAGGCATTTCCTGGGAGTTATATTTAACTGACTATAGCTGCATATCTTTTGGTTTAAGAACTGAGTTAATTTGCATAGTTTGGGTGCCCTGAAAACCAGGCCCATGGGAGGGCCACAAGTACAGGCCGGGAAATGATCATGAATTGTACCCGTCAATCATCTGTGAGTTCAAGCTTTAGACCAGGCTCTAAGATTCATTTACATTCTTGGAGACTAGCAAAGGTTTCTATTAAAACCACATGGTTAACTTTGCTAGTTTCTTTTCAGGGAAGAATAAAACCATATGCTGGGGGCAGGAGTCCAGGAAAATTTGTTTTTAAGCTAACTAGAAACATTTTACTGGTATACTTTAATTCCATTTTTGTGGGAGGGGACGGAGGGTCACAGTACAGCATTTATTTAGCTACGTGCTGTACTGAAAGAAATGCAGGCAAGCTTCTTGGTCCAGATACGGAGATTAAATGGCTGGGTCTCATTTTCAAACATTGGCAATATTCAGTGTGCTCGGCGTCAGAGAGCTGGTTAGGAAGAGCTGATGCCCAGGTTCACATTTCCTGACCTCTTCCTCCTCTTCCTGCTCCTTGAGAAGAGCTTTAGTTACTGTCTTAAACTTTAAAGTCTACTGCAGGAGGGGACAGAAACCTCAAGCTATTTCCACTTCAGCTGGAGCTCAAATGCAAACATGGGGCTCGTGTTTGGATTTAGTTTTGATTCCAGTGGTTTGCCTTCTTGACCTGGAACTCGCAAACAAATCCGCCTCCGCCTTCCCCCAACCACGCACATAATAGCAGAAAAAAAAAATCAGCCACGGGGGAGGAGTTCCTGGAAAACATTCTTTAGGGAGATGGAATGTTAAAGAAGATGGAAAAAACCTCTTTCTAGCATTTCTATTTCCATGAGCTTTTTGTATTTATCGCCGTTTCTCGTGCCCCCCTTGTGTGTTCCTGACACTTATCTGTAGCAAGATCAGGCAACAACTCCAAGGGCCACAGAGATCTTATTTTCACAGTATTCACAATATTCTAGCACATAAGCACCACCATACTAGGAAAAGACCAAGGGGTCCATCAAGCCCAGCATCCTGTCTCCGATAGTGGCCAATCCAGGCTTAAAGAACCCGGCAACCCCCCCCCCCAAAAAAAAAAAATTAATAATGTTCAATGGACGTTTCCCTCAGGAATCTGTGCAAACCCCCTTTAAATTCCGTAAGGCCAGCTGCTGTCACTACATTCTCCAGGAATGAGTTCCAGAGTCCAACTACACGCTGAGTAAAGAAAAACTTTCTCCTATTTGTTTTAAATCTACCATATTCTAGCTTCATCTTGTGTCCCCTGGTTCTATTATTGTTTGAAAGTGTAAACAAACGCGTCACATCTGTCCGCTCTACTCCGCTCATTACCTTGTAGACTTCTATCATATCATACAAAGAAGGTACTACTACTACTACTATTTAGCATTTCTATAGCGCTACAAGGCGTATGCAGTGCTGCACAAACATAGAAGAAAGACAGTCCCTGCTCAAAGAGCTTACAATCTAATAGACAAAAAAATAAAGTAAGCAAATCAAATCAATTATTGTGTACAGGAAGGAGGAGGGTAGGTGGAGGCAGGTGGTTACGAGTCAAAAGCAATGTTAAAAAGGTGGGCTTTCAGTCTAGATTTAAAGGTGGCCAAGGAAGGGGCAAGACGTAGGGGCTCAGGAAGTTTATTCCAGGCGTAGGGTGCAGCGAGACAGAAGGCGCGAAGTCTGGAGTTGGCAGTCGTGGAGAAGGGAACAGATAAGAAGGATTTATCCATGGAGCAGAGTGCATGGGAAGGGGTGTAGGGAAGGACGAGTGTGGAGAGATACTGGGGAGCAGCAGAGTGAGTACATTTATAGGTTAGTAGAAGAAGTTTGAACAGGATGCGAAAACGGATAGGGAGCCAGTGAAGGGTCTTGAGGAGAGGGGTAGTATGAGTAAAGCGACTCTGGCGGAAGACAAGACGGGCAGCAGAGTTTTGAACCGATTGGAGAGGGGAGAGGTGACTAAGTGGGAGGCCAGCAAGAAGCAGATTGCAGTAGTCTAAACGAGAGGTGACAAGGGTGTGGATGAGGGTTTTGGTAGAGTGCTTGGAAAGAAAGGGGCGGATTTTACGGATGTTGTAAAGAAAGAAACGACAGGTCTTGGCGGTCTGCTGGATGTGAGCAGAGAAGGAGAGTAAAGAGTCAAAGGTAGTGCGTTCATATATATCTGATGCCTATTTGTTATTATGGATACCCTAAAAAACAGATCTGTGGGAGGTGTTCAAGAACTGGAGTTATATGCCTTTGAACTACAGCAGGGCTTCTCAATTGTGCCTTCCTCTTCTGGGTTTGCAGGCTACCTACAAGTAACATGCATCAGGTGAATATGTTTTTAGGGGATAGGGAATGGGACTTGATATATTGTCTTTCTGTGTTTTTTTGCAACTGTATTCAAAGTGGTTTACATAGTATATACAGGTACTTATTTGTACCTGGGGCAATGGAGGGTTAAGTGAATTGCCCAGAGTCACAAGGACCTGCAGTGGGAATGGAACCCAGTTCCCCAGGGTCAAAGTCTGCTGTACTAACCACTAGGCTACTCCTCCACTAGCAACATTCCATCTAGAATCTCCAATAGTAGCAACAGAATCTCAACATTCCATGTAGAATCTCCAATAGGGACAGGGCCATGCCTAGGGTCTCTGGCGCCCCCCTGCAGACTATCAGTTGGCGCCCCTACCCTCTGTGAAAATGATCACGCCCCTCCCCCCCCCGGTGAAAATGATCGCTCACCACTTGCCACACTGACAGGAATTGTCAGCAATATTCTTAGAAACAAATTGCTATACATTGCAAAATAAGATAGCAGATGTAAATTCTCAAAGTGGACATATTCCAAACGCTAGACAAAAATTAAACTGAACCCCCAAGATGCCAGACTCTGCATACAATGCAACACCACAGAAACAGAAAATGTCCCCTAGTACTGTGCAAAATATAAAGACTGCAGATGTAAATTTGAAAAAAACTAACAAGAACCAATCACCACTTTACAAATTAACAAATAGAAATAAAACAAATATAGAAAATAAAATAATACCATTTTATTGGACTAATACATTTAGCTTTCAGAGGCCAAAACATCCTTCCTCAGGTCAATACAGTATAGTGCTGTTACAGTATCCTATCCTGACCTGAGGAAGGGGGTTTTGTTCTCCGAAAGTTAGTCAAAATGTATTAAAATTAGTCCAATAAAAAGATTACCTATTATAAACATTTATTAACACAGCTACAATACTACTATATCCTAAAGCAAAAAAATAAAAGTAAATATTTTATTTACAGTTTGTTGTCTCTGGTTTCTGCTTTCCTCATCTTCTTTTCACTGTCTTCCTTCCATCCAGCATCTGTCTTCAGTCTCTCTCTGCCATCCAGTGTCTGCCCTCTCTGCTGTCCCCTCCATCCAATGTCTGCCCTCTCTCCCTGCCCCTTCCATCTACATCTGCCCTCTATCTCTGCCCCTTCCATCCACCATCTGCCCCTGTCTGCCCTCTCTCTCCCCCTTCCATTCACTGTCTGCCCTTTCTATCGCTTCCATCCACTGTCTGCCCTTTCTCTCTGTCCGCTCAATCCACCATTTGCCCTCCCTCTCCCATCCATCTAGGGTCTGCCCTCCCTCTCACTCCCCCTTCCATCTAGGATCTGTCCCCTCTCTGCCCCTTTTTTTCAGCCCCCAGTTCCAGCCCCACTATCCCACCAGTCCCCAGTTTCAGCCCTAGCCCTTTTCTCCCACCAGTCTTGAGCTTCGGCCCCCAGCCACTTCTCCCTGTCCCCTTTTCAGCCCCCAGTTTCAAACCCAGCCCTTTTCTCTCACTAGTCCCGAGCTTCAGCCCCAGCCACTTCTCCCTGTCTTCTTTTCAGCCCCCAGTCCCCACAGTTTCAGCTCTTGTCCCTTTTCAGCCCCAAGTCCCAGTACTAGCCCCCTTATCCCACCTACCCTCCTTTTCAGCCCCCAGTTCCAGCTCCCTTCATCCACATGCCTTGCATTAGAGCCTCCCCTTTCAGCCCCAGACCCCATCTGGGCTCCCCTCCCCATCCCCTTCTCCCATCTGGGTTCCCCTCCCCATCCCCTTCTGCCATCTGGGCTCCCCTCCCCATCCCCTTCTGTCATCTGGGCTCCCCTCCCCATCCCCTTCTGCCATCTGGGCACCCCATCCCCTTCTGTCATCTGGGCTCCCCTCCCCATCCCCTTCTGTCATCTGGGCTCCCCTCCCCATCCCCTTCTGCCATCTGGGCACCCCTGATCCGACCCGACTACCAGCTCCGTCGAGATGACAGCGGGTGGGGGGGGGGGGGTGCTCCGCTCCCGCTGCTCCCACCCTACCTTCTTTTAAAAAAGAAATCAGTAAAGCGGCGTGGCAGGCAGCGCAGCTTCGCGTCTGCCCTGCTTGTAAAACAAGTAGATCTCCTCGTCAGGCCTTCACTCACTGGGTCCCGCCCTCCTCTGAGGTAACTTCCTATTTCCTCGAGGGCGGGACCCAGTGAGCGAAGGCCCGACGAGGAGATCTACTTGTTTTACAAGCAGGGCAGACGCGAAGCTGCGCTGCCTGCCACGCCGCTTTACTGATTTCTTTTTTAAAAGAAGGTAGGGTGGGAGCAGCGGGAGCGGAGCACCCCCCACCCGCTGACACCCGGGGCGGACCGCCCCCACCGCGCTCTTGGTTCCCTCAGTGTCCGCCTTCTTCTGACGTCAGAAGAAGGCGGGACACTGAGGGAACCAATGAGTGCAAGGGAAGGGAGACGTCGGCAGCGCTTTCAACGACGCTGCTGCAGCCTGCGACCGAGGTAATTTAAAGTCCTCGGGGGCGAGGGTAAGCACCGCGGTGGCGCCCTCCAGAGGTGGGCGCCCCCCTGCGGCGCTTACCTCGCTTACCGCTTCGGCACGGCCCTGAATAGGGAAAGGGCAATGGGACTTGATATACTGTCTTTCTGTGGTTTTGCAACTACATTCAAGACAGTTTACATGGTATATATAGGTACTTATTTCTACCTGGGGCAATAGAGGGTTAAGAGACTTACCTAGAGCCAGAAAGAACTATAAGAAATGTTCCATTCAATGTGGAAACTCAAACGCGTGAAACCATTCTTCCCGAGGGAAACATTTCGCAACCTGATACAATCAATGGTACTAAGCCACATAGACTACTGTAATGGAATTTATGCGGGATGCAAAGAACAAATTTTAAAGAAACTTCAGACAGCCCAAAACATAGCAGCCAGACTTATATTTGGAAAAACATGATTTGAAAGCGCAAAACCCCTCTGCCAAAAACTACATTGGCTCCCAATCAAAGAACATATTGCCTTCAAAATCTGTACTTTGGTCCATGAAATTATTTACGGCGAAGCTCCGGGATACATGACAGACCTTATTGACTTACCAACCAGAAAGACATCTAAATCAACACAAACATATCTAAATCTGCACTACCCAAGCTGCAAAGGACTCAAATACAAATCAACTTACGCATCCAGTTTTTCCTACATAAGCACACAACTGTGGAACGCATTACCAAAAGCCTTGAAAAACAATGTACGACCACCTAAACTTCCAGAAATTACTAAAGACTAACCTGTTTGAAAAGGCATACCCTACCGATCCAACCTAAATGTCTGATCTCTGCAACACAATAAAAGTAAAGTACGTTATGGACATAACACAACACTTCCGATGACTGCTCCACATGAACTTTATATTACAGCAACATCACTTTGTATTTGTTCACACCGGAGTCTGCAAACGCTCCTCCGGTACTATGTAAGCCACATCGAGCCTGCAAATAGGTGGGGAAACGTGGGATACAAATGCAACAAATAAATAAATAACAACTAATTAACAGCACTAATTGGAATTTACATGTGCATCTTTTTAGGCGTATTCTAAAAGAGGTGCATGTAAATTCTATCGTGCTTAGCAGAAAAGGGGTGTGGCCATGGGAGGAGTGTGGGCATGTTGGGGCATTCCTCAAATTTGCACGTGTGGTTATAGAATTCGGGAGTCTAGAAAAAAGCACAAAGAGGTCCCAAGAATGGAACAAGTGTGCTTTATTCAAGACCCGACATGGGCCGTGTTTCAGCGTAACTAGCGCCTGCGTCAGGGTCAATTCTAAAAATAAAAATAACATAAGACATTAAAATAAATGAAAACTTTGTGTAGTGTACAATAAAATGTTTCTGTTCGAGTTATTATTACACACAATCTTATAATCTATTGGTGATCAATGATTTTCTTTATCTGGCTGTCAAAGTACAGCATTCTGCACATTTTATTGTACACCATGCAAAGTTTTTATTTATTTTACTGTCTTACGTTATTGACCCCTGAGGCAGTTATACCCGTGTCAGGTCTTGAATAAGGCAAACCTGTTCCATTCACATCTAAATCAACACGAACGTACCTAAATCTGCACTACCCAAGCTGCAAAGGACTTAAATGCAAATCAACTTATGCGTCCAGTTTTTCCTACTTAAGCACACAACTGTGGAACGCATTACTGAAAGCCTTGAAAAACAACGTACGACCACGTAAACTTCCGGAAAACACTAAAAACCAACCTGTTTAAAAAGGCATACCCTACAGATCCAACTTAAATGCCTGATCTCTGCAACACAATAAAAGTAAAGTACGTTATGGACATAACACAACTCTTCCGCTGACTGCTCCACATGAACTTTATATTACAGCAACATCACTTTGTATTTGTTCACACCGGAGTCTGCAAACGCTCCTCCGGTACTATGTAAGCCACATCGAGCCTGCAAATAGGTGGGGAAACGGATACAAATGCAACAAATAAATAGTGGGAATTGAGCCCATGTTCCCCAGGATCAAAGTCCACTGCAGTAACCACTAGGCTACTCCTCCACTCCTCTTTTAAGGCTAGATTCAGTAAATGAACTACAGGTGGGAAAATGTGGGATACAAATGTAACAAAGAAATAGATAAATGCTGAGCACTATTCTATAAAAGAAACTGTGAGTTGGGTACCATTTATAACATAGCACGTAGCGCTGAGATCTGTGCCCAACTTTAGGTGCAAGGATTTACACTAACTGAAAGCTGGTGCAAATCCTCATGCATAAATGAGGTGCTGGATTCTATAATACTGCACACATCCTCAGTGAATGCCCCGACCCACCCATGCCCCCTTTTCAGTTGCATGCTAAGGGGTCTTTTACTAAAGTGCGCTAGTGTTTTTAGCCCACGTGAAAAATCAACTGGTGCTAAACATTGAGACACATTCCTTTGGACATTTCAGCGTGTTGCGCCAGCTGATTTTTAGCGTGAGCTACAAACGCTAGCGCACCTTAGTAAAAAAATCCTAAAAGATTTGCGCGTGCATTTTTATAGCATAGCGCTTAGCAAGATGCGCACACAAATCTTGCCACTTAGTGCCAATAATTGGTTGTCAGTACCCAATTATTGGCGCTAATTGGCTTGTTACTCAATCACATTGCACATGCAAATTGGGCGTGAGACCAAATTTGTGTGTACAATTTTGAGTGCCATGTATAGAACTCGTGGGATAATGTATATCATGTGCTTTATTATGTGTGTTTATTTTCTAACTTGCTTAGAAGTGTCCTGATATATGAATAATTTGTTATTAATAACAAATATAATTGTAGAGGCCTCTAAAGTTCTGCTTTAGTGGTTAGCAGAGACATCTAGTGGCTGTACTAAAATACTGGGCCTTGACTTGTGAATACTCTCAAAGTTTATTTATTTAATACATTTATAACTTGCCTATCTAAACATGTAGGCAAGGTACAATAAAACACTCATAAACCACCCCCTACAAACAATACACAATCTTAAAAATTGCAAACTGTAAAAACTCAGAAACCACCTATTAGCCAAATGCCCTAGAAAACAGCCAGTTTTTAGCAATTTCTTGAACTGGGGAGCAGATGCCAACTGATGCATACCGTAGCTAATGGTAATGAATTCCCGAAACAAGGACCAGCAATAAAACAAATTCCACTACGAATTTCCTCCAAGTGTATCAGATGAAACCAGGGTCGTCAAGTCGCAGGAGGAGTGTGAAAGATTACAGGAGGACCTCGTGAGACTGGGGGATTGGGCGTCCAAGTGGCAGATGAAGTTCAGTGTTGACAAGTGCAAAGTGATGCATGTGGGTAAGAGGAACCCGAATTACAGCTATGTCATGCAAGGTTCCGCGTTAGGAGTTACGGACCTAGAAAGGGATCTGGGAGTCATCGTGGATAACACGTTAAAAACTTCTGCTCAATGTGCTGCGGCGGCTAAGAAAGCGCACAGAATGTTGAGTATTATTAGGAAAGGGATGGAAAACAAACACAAGGATGTTATAATGCTGTTGAATCGCTCCATGGTGCGACCGCACCTCGAATATTGTGTCCAATTCTGGTCGCTGCATCTCAAAAAAGATATAAAGGAATTGGAGAAGGTACAGAGAAGGGCGACGAAAATGATAAAAGGGATGGAACGACTTCCCTATGAGGAAAGGCTGAGAAGGTTAGGGCTCTTCAGCTTGGAGAAAAGGCGGCTGAGGGGTGATATGATAGAAGTCTATAAGATAATGAGCGGAGTAGAGCGGACTGATGTGAAGCATTTGTTTACACTTTCAAACAACAATAGAACCAGAGGACACAAAATGAAGCTAGACTATGGTAGATTTAAAACAAACAGGAGAAAGATTTTCTTTACTCAGCGTGTAGTTGGACTCTGGAACTCGTTGCCGGAGAATGTAGTGACAGCAGCTGGCCTTACAGAGTTTAAAGGGGGTTTGCACAGATTCCTGAAGGAAAATACTCCTTATATGGTGCTTAGCCCCACCCAGTGCATCTCAGAATGCACTGGGCAGGGGCGGGGTGCTGCCATTTTGTTTTGGGTGGGCCCAGAGGCAGGAGGGAGAACCAGACAATTAGCATCGAGAGATTGTAGTGATCGTGACAATCAATGTGCAAAGAACAGTATAGCTAGCTAGATAGGGAGGTAGGCCTAAGTGATAGGCCTTATGAGTTAGACAGGCAATTTTGAATCGAATGCCGAACTTTCGAAGCAAATGTAGGTGGAGAAGCAGTGGGGCAAGATGGTCATACTTTTGAGCCTGGCATAGAAGTCAAATTCCAGTATTTTGGAGAGTTTGCAGACATCTAAAAGTGAAATCACAAAAGCATGCATGAGAGTATGAAATAAGGGAAAATGTAAGTAACTACAAAGGTAGTGGAGCCATCGTAAAGCAAGAAGGCCAGACTGAATAACATTTGATAATTTGATTTTGAAAAGAGAGGTTGGAATCAATAATAATAAGCCCCTGCTTATGCCGGTCCCAATCTCAAAATAGCTGCCGGAACTTCCTGCAGCAGTCTTGCAAAACTGCCGTGGGAAGTCTCGGCAGCCATATTGACTGAGCAGTGGCACTGGGTAGGAACGAGTGGGGTTCATTCCTGCCCTCAAAGAGGCCATTAGACTGCCAGGGTTTTTTAAGGTATGCCTGGGCCCGAGAGACCTGCCTTCTGCAGGGAGGGGGGCATGGGTGTGTCTTCTGCAAGGAGGGGAGGGCGGGGTGGGCATAACGGTTTTAGTTTCGGCTTTGCTGAAATCGAGTGGTGAGTTATGGCTGCGGATTCAGTCTCTGTCGAAACCAAAACCACCAGTTTCTGTCTTTACAACATCCGCAAAATCCGCCCCTTTCTTTCCGAGCACTCTACCAAAACCCTCATCCACACCCTTGTCACTTCTCGTTTAGACTACTGCAATCTGCTTCTTGCTGGCCTCCCACTTAGTCACCTCTCCCCTCTCCAATCGGTTCAAAACTCTGCTGCCCGTCTCATCTTCCGCCAGGGTCGCTTTACTCATACTACCCCTCTCCTCAAGTCGCTTCACTGGCTCCCTATCCGTTTTCACATCCTGTTCAAACTTCTTCTACTAACCTATAAATGTACTCACTCTGCTGCTCCCCAGTATCTCTCCACACTCTTCCTTCCCTACACCCTTTCCCGTGCACTCCGCTCCATGGATAAATCCTTCTTATCTGTTCCTTTCTCCACTACTGCCAACTCCAGACTTCGCGCCTTCTGTCTCGCTGCACCCTACGCCTGGAATAAACTTCCTGGGCCCCTACGTCTTGCCCCATCCTTGGCCACCTTTAAATCTAGACTGAAAGCCCACCTCTTTAACATTGCTTTTGACTCGTAACCACTCGCCTCCACCTACCCTCCTCTCCTGTTTCCTGTACACATTAATTGATTTGATTACTTTATTTTTTGTCTATTAGATTTTAAGCTCTTTGAGCAGGGACTGTCTTTCTTCTATGTTTGTGCAGCGCTGCGTACGCCTTGTAGCGCTATAGAAATGCTAAATAGTAGTAGTAGTAGTTCTGTCAGTCTCTAGAAAAAGTATTATTTGAAAAGTGTATCCGGAAAGTACAGCTATGAAAGAATGATTTGAACCAATTAAATATGATAACAACGCCAAGGCTAGACAAACAACATTGTAAGTGACGGCAGATAAAGACCTGAACAGTCCATCCAGTCTGCCCAACAGCCACATTCATTATCAATTCAAGATTAAATCAACAATTTATTTATTGCATTTGTATCCTCATTTTCCCACCTATTTGCAGGCTCAATGTGGCTTACAGAGTTTTGTTATGACATAATCATTCCAGGATATCAGATACAATTAGTAATATACAGAGATTAAGAAAGGGAAGAGAGAAGGAAGGTGTTGGGCAGGATAGTATAGATGGTGGATTTTAATAACTGGGTGGGTTGGTGAGGTAGTTTAGTAAGGCTATGGGTTCTCTTTGTAGGCCTTATTGAAGAGATGTGTCTTCAAAGATTTGCGAAAGTTAGTTATTTCGTCAATGGTTCTCAGGGCGGTAGGTAATGCATTCCACAACTGCGTGCTCATGTAAGAGAAGGTGGTGGCGTGTATCAGCTTGTATTTTAGTCCTTTACAGCTGGGGAAGTGCAGATTGAGAAATTTGCGGGATGATCTTATGGCGTTTCTGGGAGGTAGGTCCACGAGGTTTAGCATGTAGATTGTGGCGTCTGCGTGAATGATTTTGTGTACAATCGTGCAGATGTTGAACGCAACGCGTTCCTTGAGTGGGAGCCAGTGAAGCTTCTCTCTTAGAGGTTTTGCACTCTCATATTATTTCATATTATATACTTGATCATGGTCTTTCTTTGGTGTTTCTGGGACATAGACCGTAGAAGTCCTAATGTTCCAACTACTAGAGTTACTGTCAAAGTCCAGTCCAGCCTATCCGAATCCATCTTGTCACTTGTGGGACACAGACCGTAAAGTTCTGCCCAGCACTGTCCTCACGTTGAATGGACTATATAAGTAGCTATGGGTGGTGAGTGGGGTATGTGAAAGGATTGGCAGTGTTGTGTCAGGCAGGAAGTGCCCAGTCAATTCATAGATGAGTTAACGCCAAGTCAGTGATAAACGATTAAAAAAAAGATGAAGATACTGTTATTAAACACTGTGGAGGAAGCGGAGTGATACCTCCTTTTGAACACAAGATGGAGCTTTTCACCTCACAGAAATGATTCTGAACAATGCACTAATTTAGTAGAGAAAGCAGTAACAATAGCATTATATTAGTCGTTAGATTTCACAGTGGCACAGTCCAAGGACAGATACAAAATATATATTACCAAATTTGTTTTATCATGCGTTAATAAATAGTCCTATACTAAAACAGAAAATGCACTTGACTATATTGTTGATAAAAAAAAAACATAGTATGGGATGATCATGGATTTTTTAAATCTAAATAAAATCAATTGTATAGGAAAAAATGGCATTATCACAGAAAATAAAGGGAAAATTCCTTTCAGACTTGGAACTGAAGGTCTGAGCTATGCTGCATAGCTAAGCCATGACAATGGATGTTTCAAACATCTTTTTTTTTGTTACATTTGTACCCCGCACTTTCCCACTCATGGCAGGCTCAATGCGGCTTCCATGGGGCAATGGAGGGTTAAGTGACTTGCCCAGAGTCACAAGGAGCTGCCTGTGCCTGAAGTGAGAATTGAACTCAGTTCCTCAGGACCAAAGTCCACCACCCTAACCACTAGGCCACTCCTCCACTGTTGGTGCTATTTGAGATTCTACATGGAATGTTGCTATTCCACTAGCAACATTCCATGTAGAAGTCGGCCCTTGCAGATCATACGTGCAGGACGTCAGACTCACAGAAACAGAAGCCTGCGCAGCCTTCTACATGGAATGTTGCTTGTGGAACATTCCGTGTAAAATCTCCAATAGTAGCAACATTCCATGTAGAATCTCCAATAGTATCTATTTTATTTTTGTTGCATTTGTACCCTGCACTTTCCCACTCATGGCAGGCTCAATGCGGCTTATATGGGGCAATGGAGGGTTAAGTGACTTGCCCAGAGTCACAAGGAGCTGCCTGTGGGAATCGAACTCAGTTCCCCAGGACCAAAGTCCACCACCCTAACCACTAGGCCACTCCTCCACTGTTGCTACTATTTGAGATTCTACATGGAATGTTGCTATTCCACTAGCAACATTCCATGTAGAAGTCGGCCCTTGCAGATCACCAATGTGGCCGCGCAGGCTTCTGCGAGTCTGACGTCCTGCACGTACGTGCAGGACGTCAGACTCACAGAAACAGAAGCCTGCGCAGCCTTCTACATGGAATGTTGCTAGTGGAATAGCAACATTCCATGTAGAATCTCCAATAGTATCTATTTTATTTTTGTTACATTTGTACCCTGCGCTTTCCCACTCATGGCAGGCTCAATGCGGCTTACATGGGGCAATGGAGGGTTAAGTGACTTGCCCAGAGTCACAAGGAGCTGCCTGTGCCTGAAGTGGGAATCAAACTCAGTTCCTCAGGACCAAAGTCCACCACCCTAACCACTAGGCCACTCCTCCACTGTTGCTACTATTTGAGATTCCACTAGCAACATTCCATGTAGAAGTCGGCCCTTGCAGATCATACGTGCAGGACGTCAGACTCACAGAAACAGAAGCCTGCGCAGCCTTCTACATGGAATGTTCTTGTGGAACATTCCGTGTAAAATCTCCAATAGTAGCAACATTCCATGTAGAATCTCCAATAGTATCTATTTTATTTTTGTTACATTTGTACCCCGCGCTTTCCCACTCATGGCAGGCTCAATGCGGCTTACAGGGGGCAATGGAGGGTTAAGTGACTTGCCCAGAGTCACAAGGAGCTGCCTGTGCCTGAAGTGGGAATCGAACTCAGTTCCTCAGGACCAAAGTCCAGCACCCTAACCACTAGGTCACTCCTCCACTTATGATAGCTTCTTCAGCAGACACTCACTGCACCTCAGTGAAGATGTGCAAAAATGTCATCCCAAAAGCAAATGTCAAAATCTACACTGAGCACTCATATCATATTGTAAGCCACACTGGGCCCGCAAAAAGGTGGGAAAATGTGGGATACAAATGCAATAAAATAAATAAATAAATAAGTAGATAAGCATCGCCATGCTGGGACAGACCAAGGCTCCATCGAGCCCAGCACCCTGTCACCGACAGCGGCCAAAAGAACAAGCAATTTGTCCCGCCCATCCTAGAAATACTGTATTATTCCCTCGTCCATTCAATAACATTCTATGGCTTTTTCCTCCAGGAAGCCGTCCAACCCTTTTTTGAAGTCCGCTAAGTTAACCGCCTTAACCATCTTTTCCGGCAGCGAATTCCAGAGTTTAACTATGCATTGAGTGAAGAAAAATTTCCTTTGATTTGTTTTAAATTTACCACACTGCAGCTTCATCGCATGCCCCCTTGTCCTAGTATTTTTGGAAAGCGTAAACAGACGCTCTACATCGACCCGTTCCGTTCCACTCATTATCTTATAGACCTCTATCGTATCTCCCCTCAGCTGCCTTTTCTCCAAGCTGAAGAGCCCCAGCCTCTTTAGCCTATCTTGATAGGAAAGCCGTCCCATCCCCCGTAACATCTTTGTCCCCCTTCTCTGCACTCAAGTCTGGATCCTGGAATTGCTTCTAATGAGTTTGCCTTCTCCCACTGTTTGTGCTCTGCAGGATTCAGGAATGAATTTATCTGTCTGTTGCCAAAAAAAAAAAAGAAATCCATGAGTTTGGGGCAAGGGTGGGGGGTTTGCCATTTGCTCAATCCCACCCAGCTGTCAGGGCTGGTGCAAGGGTATTGGGCACTCTAGGCAAATCAACCTCATGCCTGCCTGTCTGACCCTTGCCATCCTCAGCTTTCTTGCTGATCTTTCTCAGGGCCTGTACTGCGACCATGTTCAAAACGCTCGGTCATGGGGTCACATGATGGCTGCAGCATACGCGGACGCCCAAAAGCTCGGCTCGGCTCCCTCGTCCGATAAAACCCCTTTTTATGACACCCCCGCGGTGAATTTTTCAGCTTAAACCCCAGTCACTTGCGTTGGAAATCAGGGAGAATTGAATCGAGGTGAAGTGGTGGAGGAAGAGACCGAGAGAAGTCTGTTATGCCGATTAAAGTGGCCCGCATTGGTAAGGAGCAGGCCATGGGGAGTACACGCAAGATGGCAGCTCAACAGCAGGAACCCTTGACACCGCGAGCGGCTGACGACACTATCCAGCTATCCATGCAGCATATGTCGCAACTCTTAGATAACAAGCTTGCTAAACTGCATGCAGCCATGCATGAATTGAAGGATTCAGTGGCTGGTCAAGCAGCGCGCATACAACAAGTGGAGGAGCGCATCTCCGCCCAGGAGGACCGAGCGCAGGTGCTGGAGGAAAAGCTGGAAGTATTGGAAACGCCGCATGCACAACTGTTGGAGCGGGTGGAGGACCAGGAGAATCGGGGTAGACGAAACAACCTGCGTATTGTGGGACTACCGAAAGCTATAAAAGAATCTGACTTGTTGGAACCTCACGACAAAATGGCTACCAGAAGCGGTCGAGCTCCCCCAAGAAGCGGGCTCGGTTCACGTGGAGAGAGTGCACCAAGTGGGGGCCAGGAGAGCAGGGGTGTAGCTACAGGTGGGCCTGGGTGGGCCCATGCCCACCCAATCTCAGCTCAGGCCCACCCAGTCTGTTTGACCCAACAATCGGTACCTGTCTCTCTGATCCGTGAATCGGTACCTGTCTTCTTGAGCACCAGTTAGGCTGCACAGCAGCATGCAGCCACGTGGAAGCCTCCAGCGCTGTGACAACAAGCAAAGAGAAGCCTTCCTGCCTGCTTTTTATATTGTTGCTGCAGTGTTCTGGAAATCGGTTACCAGGACCTGCTCTGCTATGCAGCTGTGTCTGCTGCTGCATGCTGCTAGCTGGAGCCTGCTGCCAGACCCGCGGCCCGTGCACAAAATGCCTGACCCCCCTCTCCCGGCCCATGCACACAGGGCCTGTCTCCCTCCTGTAGCCTGCGCACACAGCGCCTGGTCCTCCCGGCTCATGCACACAGCGCCTGTGTCCCCCTGCAGCCCAAGAAATCACACACCGCTTGTCTCGGTCCGCACGCACTCTGTATGTCCCCCTCCCCCCCCTGCAGCCCGTACACACTGGTCTGCCACAGCTCGGGTCTCCCCCATACCAGGCAGACACACAGTGCACCGAGGAGTGTGCTTCTAGAACCTGGACTCCCAAGTGCACAATCATCGGGGCAGTAGAATTCTATATGAAGCTCAAGACCAGGTAACAGAAATTTTTTTTTAGTATGTGTATTGCTGTTGGGTTGCTGGGTGGGGGTGAGATCTGCACTGCACAGGTAAAACAAAAAAAATAAGTTTTATATTTAAATATTTTTTAAACCTGGGTAGTGCAGAGCCCACCCCCACCCAGCAACCCAACAGCAATACACATACTAAAAATGCTGGTGGGTTTCTGGATGGGGGTGGGTTCTGTAGTACCCAGGATGTGTTTATAAAATAAAAAGGTTTTATATTTAATGCTGGTGTACATCAGGATGGGGGGGGGAGAGAGAGATTGGGAAGGGCAGATGCCAGACTAGGGGGTATGGGTAGGGCTGATGCCACTGGGAGGAGTGGGGGGGTAGGGAAATGTAGGGCAGATTCCTGACTGAGGAGATAGAAAGGGAAGGGTATGGCTGATGCCGGGCTACAGGACAATTTCAAATTGGTCTTTTATTCTGCAATTAATGATGGTTGATCTGTGATCTGCATGTGACTGAGGAGATTCTGCTGGCATGTGGCGTGCATGGGGATCTATATAAGTCTGACTCATCTGGCTTTTCAATGAGACATGTATTGCTATTGTGTATATTCACATTAAAGGTGCAGTTATTGGTGGTGGTAAGATTTGAAACATAGGTTTTGAATATGTATGTGGTTTATGTTTTTTTTTTAATTTTTTATTTTACTCACACCTTTTTCAGTAGTAGCTCAAGGTGAGTTACATTCAGGTACACTGGATATTTCTCTGTCCCAGGAGGGCTCACAATCTAAGTTTGTACCTGAGGCAATGGAGGGTTAAGTGACTTGCCCAAGATCACAAGGAGCAGCAGCAGGATTTGAACCGGCCACCTCTGGATTTCAAGACCCACTAGGCCACTCCTCCACCCCAAAGAATCTGGTTACTCTTTGGGGTTCTCTATGGAATGTTGGTACTCTGCATGGAATCTTGTTATTCTTTAGAATTCTAGAATCTTTATTTATTTAGATTTTGCTCCCACCTTTTTCAGTAGTAGCTCAAGGTGAGTTACATTCAGGTACACTGGATATTTCTCTGTCCCAGGAGGGCTCACAATCTAAGTTTGTACCTGAGGCAATGGAGGGTTAAGTGACTTGCCCAAGATCACAAGGAGCAGCAGCGGGATTTGAACCGGCCACCTCTGGATTTCAAGACCGGTGCTCTAACCACTAGGCCACTCCTCATGTTGATGTAGGACAGCTGTTGGCCAGACTGTATATTAAAAATCCATCATCAAGTGCATTACAAGGCATTATTTAGGAGTATCCCAAGAAACAATACTCACACCTGTACATACATAGTGCCCACCCACATTAGCTCTGGGCCCACAGAAAATGTCAGGTCTGGCTACGAAGGAAACCCGCCTATGTGCAATGCTTTCAGCATGCACTTTACAACTTGATCTGAACGTTTCCATGATTATCGGTCAATACTTACATTCCAAATTAATTGCTGGCAGAAGAACTGTCTTCTTACACAGTTAAACAGCATTTTATAGCTGCGTGTGCGTGAGTGGATGATTCTTCCGCGGTATCCAAAGAGCTTGTAATATAACTTTGAATTAGTATGCATGAGACAGTTTTACAGATATTAGAGATCCCATATATGCAAATCTATCTCATGCATATTCATTGTAGTTATCCTGAAAACTACTTAGGCATACCTCCGGTTCTTCGTTGAGAAAACACTGGCCTGACAGTTAGTTTCTGCAAATCAGTTGCTATTGTACATATGTGACAGGAATGAACCCCATGCCTGACTGTGCTGGATGCAGCTCGGTCCCTCAGATTTACTGCCAGGGCTCTTAACATGCTGGAAAGAGCTTCCTGCTGGAGCTCAAAGGGTGTAATATGAACAGGAAACATCTCAAGGTGCGCTTGGAAGTTCTTTTTAATCTAACATGAGATTACTCAAGAAAACAATTAACCTTCAGGACAAATGCTTCCATTAATCAGCAGACAGCAATCATATGCTTTTCTGATCTCTCTTGGCTTTTCGACTCACTGCTATCGTTATTGGCCACATTTAGATGAATGAGTTGGATGGCAGAGAGCCAGTCTATCTTTTCGTTTTATTAGGAGAGGTTATTCGGTGTTAATTAAAGGAAGCAGAAACTGTTGCATTAAGACAATCACTAAAACAGGCTCTACACGTAAAACAGGACGATCGACCTATTAACTTGGACAAACCCATCGGCATCTATCAACTGGTTTGTTCTTCCATTTGAACTTGTGGCCAAGTCTCACACCCATTAAGTATGATATTGAGCCTTACATATTTTTGGGCCCAGCAGTTTCCTCCTGCTCTTTTGAGCTTCCAGCCCAGTCGGATACAGGGCTGGGATGCTGACACTGTATTATATCTATGTTATTTGAATGTTCCAATGCGTGCTTATTAGGTGTTTCATTGGTGTCATCTTGACATCATATTGTATCTGTGTTATTTGAATGTTCTTCTGTGCTATTATGATATCATTTGAATGGTACTGACACTTATCATATTTCTGCTATATGATTGTTCTACATCGTTGTTAAATGTTTATATTTCTGATATTGTTTCATGCTAGTCGTATTACTAGGTTTCAATTTGCCTTCTCTATTTACCCCATTGATTGTATTTATGCTGATCATTTTACTATTGTTAAACTGTTAACAAAATTGTAAGTTTTATGTTAACCCATTAGTGCCCAACGTTCCCATATGGGATTTTATTACGGGAACATTGGGCACTAATGGGTTAAACTCTACCTGCTGCACACCGACTTGGGTGAATCGCTTCATAAAGCAGGGACTGTCTCTATGTTGGATGTTCAGCGTTGCGTGTGTCTGGTAGCGCTATACAAATGTTAATAATTATAATAATAAAGGTGTATAATAAATCCAAATAAATAAATAGTAAACTACCAAGGATTTAATGCCTCCTCTCAGTTTACCTAGAGCAGTCATTGCCCTGACAGTCCTTGGCACAGGCCCTTCAAGGATCTTAAAAACATGGCCACTAAATCTACTCACAAGGGATTAATTCTATAAAGGGGCCCCAGCTACGCATATAGACAACCAGAATATTTACCAAAAGCTAAGACTCCTCAGCAGGCAACTCGCTTCACATGAACCTCAACTCATGGCTCACCTAGCCTCCTCACTGGGTCAAAATAACACTTTTGGGTTAACTTTTTATAACATACTATTTTTAATTAACATTTTAATGAAAAGTCTAAAATTGCAGACTGACCGATGTTGGCCATGTTTCGCTACTGCATTAGGGATGGTCCTGCAACGAACCAAAATTCAATAAAAACAGTGTACAGAATCATTTAATATCAAATTATACAAACGTTCCTCCATGCTACTCACCACGAAACGTGCTCACACCAGCTAGAATCTTCATAAAGCATGAACACATAGCGTGTGACGTAACATTTAAAAAAAACATTTTGACTTGGCAAGGAGGCATGAGTTGAAGCTCATGTGAAATGAGTTGCCTGCTGAGGAATCATTGCTTTTGGTTAAATGTTTTGGGTGTTCTTTGTAGATGTGTTGTTCCCCCCGCCTGAAGATTTTGTTCCTAACTAATAATTGGAATGCTGCAAGGGACTGAAATATAAGCTAATGCATGCAACTACCTTCTCTTACTTGAGCACGCAGCTATGGAACGCACTGCCAACCGACCTGAAAACAATCAAAGAAACAATTAACTTTCTTAAAAATTTGAAAATGTATCTCTTCAACAAGGCCTACAAAGAAAACCCATAGCTTAACTACACCACATCACCAGCCCACACCAGATCTGAAAGCCATCTTTCTATAACTATCGGCCCAGACCTTTTTTCTCACCCTTAATCTTTTGCTCCACCAACTGTATCTGTTAACTTGGAATGGCCATGCCATAACAAGTCTCTGTAAGCCACATTGAGCCTGCAAATAGGTGGGATAATGTGGGATACAAATGCAGTAAATAAATAAATAAAAAGCAACATTGGACCTTCAGGATGGATATAATTGACGTCCTTTTTTTTCTGAAAATGTTTATATTTGTATGCTGTTTGGGTCATTTTCACAATAAAAAGGACGTCAATTATATATCCACTAGTAAAAAAGGCCCGTTTCTGACACAAATGAAACGGGCGCTAGCAAGGTTTTCCTCGGAGTGTGTATGTTTGGGAGAGTGTATGTGAGAGTGACTGTGTGAGAGACAGAGTGAAAGTGTGAGTGTGTGTGTGTGAGAGAGAGAGTGAGTCTGGGTGTGAGTGTGTTTGTGAGAGTGTGTGTGTGTGAGAATGAGAGTGTGTGCAAGTGTGTATGTGAGAGAGAGTGTGTGTGTGTGCGCGAGAGAGAGAGTGTGTGTGAGACACAGATTCTCTGTGAGAGTGAGTGTATGAGACCAAGCGAGTGTGTGAGTGACTGTGTGGCACATAGAGAGTGAATGTGATACAGTGTGAGACAGAGTGTGTGAGAGTGTGAGTCAGAAAGACATTGTATATGAGAGAGAGTGTGAGCCCTGCCCTCCCAATCCATGCCCATCTGTCCCCTGCCCCCTCCATTCATCCTTTTCCAGCAATTCCCCTCTCTCCCTGAGCCCTGCCCTCCCAATCCATGCCCATCCATGCTACTCTGTCACCTGCCTCCTCCATTCATCCCTATCCAGCAATTCCCCTCTCTCCCTGAGCCCTGCCCTGCAATCCATATCCATGCATGCCCATCTGTCCCCTCCATTCATCCCTATCCAGCAATTCCCCTCTCTCCCTGAGCTCTGCCCTCCCAATCCATGCCCATCCATGCCCATCTGTCCCCTGCCCCCTCCATTCATCCTTTTCCAGCAATTCCCCTCTCTCCCTGAGCCCTGCCCTCCCAATCCATGCCCATCCATGCTACTCTGTCACCTGCCTCCTCCATTCATCCCTATCCAGCAATTCCCCTCTCTCCCTGAGCCCTGCCCTCTCAATCCATGCCCATCCATGCTCCTATGTCCCCTGCCCCCTCCATTCATCCCTTTCCAGCAATTCCCCTCTCTCCCTGAGCCCTGCCCTCCCAATCCATGCCCATCCATGCTCCTCTGTCCCCTGCCCCCTCCATTCATCCTTTTCCAGCAATTCCCCTCTCTCCCTTCCATGTCCCCCCCCCTCGCATCCATGCTCCTCTCTCTCCCATGTCCCAGCCTGGCCCGGCCTGTTCTCCCCCCCCCCCTTCGCATCCATGCTGTCGTTTCTCCCCTGCCCTCCTGCTCCCATTGTTCAACTTTACTGCCCACCCTCTTCTCTCCCCCCAACATCTCTTTTTTTTTTTTTTTTTTCTTTTTAAATTTACCTCCGTGGCGGTTCCGGCAGCGCAGCGTCAGGGAAGGAGGCGGCGCTCCCGACGTCTAGCCTTCCCTTCGCTGTGTTCCGCCTTCTTCTGACGTCATCCTTTTTTCTGTTTCTCTTTATATTTGTGTGCTGTTTGACCCTCTCTGTTGTGACTTAATAATTGGAATGGCCAGAATTTTGTCATAAATTCATGTATGTGTGCTCCTATGCTTGTAAATGTCAATGATCTGGCTGCAGACTGTCCTATAATATGGCTCTTAAATCCAATGGCATGCGGTATGAACGGGGGCATACACAAGGGTTGAGTCTAGGTGGCGGGTGGGCAGGGTGCACAGGTACAAAAACTTAGATTGTCAGCCCACTAGGACAGAGAAAATATTTGCACATAATAAATGTAAACGCTTTGGTTGCACCACAGGAAGGCGGTATATGAGTAAAGAGATAAAGGATCATGGATTTGATATACCGCCTTTCTGTGGTTTAACCAACGTGGTTTACATTTATTATATGCAGGTACATTTCTCTGTCACTAGTGGGTGCACAAGCTTGTACCTGGGGCAGTGGAGGGTTATCAATTCCATGATGCTTTACCTGGGTAAAGAGGAAAAGGAGAACCGAAAGAAATCTCACATAGAACGTAATCAGTAGATGAAAGTGGGAAGTTGGAGAAGTCTTGAGAAAGACCACGGACACGAGATGTTCATCAATAATGCATAATTTTTACACCGCACTTTTGCCACAAGCACCTCGCAGTTTACAACGGTCTTTCTAAAGACCAGTTCTACATTCATAAAAGCAATTTCTTGAGTTTACGATTCCAACAGTATCTATGACGCAACAATTTATGACCCCTGAGGCAGGCGCTTAGTGCCGAAACACGGTGCCATGTCGGGCCTTGCATGTATTGCATGCATCAGCAATAAGGTGCTCTGATTATTGATGAACATCTCGTGTCCTTGGTCTTTCTCAAGCCTTCTCCAACTTCCCACTTTCGTCTATCTTTTACTTGTATAAATCATGGAATACTATAATTTACGTGCATTTTATAGCTTTTTAGGTGTGAGAAGTTCTATATATGGAATATGTGGTTGAGCCAAAAAATATAGGTGCATATTTGCTCTGCTATGTGCCCACTTTCCTTTGTACAATAGGTTCCAAATAGGCACCTATTTCTGGAATTGTCCTCTAGGGGTTGAATTCAGTAAATGGTGCCCAACATTACGTGACAGGCCTGCTTATTTTCGAAGGCGAAGGGCGCCCATCTTCTGACACAAATCGGGAGATGGGCGTCCTTCTCCTAAGGTCGCCAAAATCGGCATAATCGAAAGCCGATTTTGGCCGTCCTCAACTGCTTTCTGTTGCGGGGATGATCAAAGTTCAAGGGGGCGTATCGGCAGTGTACCGAAGGCGGTACGGGAGCGTGGTTAACAGACGGGCATCCTCGGCCGATAATGGAAAAAAGGAGGGCGTCTCTGACGAGCACTTGGCTGACTTTACTTGGTCCATTTTTTTTCAGGACCAAGCATCAAAAAGGTGCCCGAACTGACTAGATGACCACCGGAGGGAATTGGGGATGACCTTCCCTGACTTCCCCAGTGGTCACTAACCACCTCCCACCCTGAAAAAACAACTTCAAATTTTTTTTTCTTTTAGAGTATGTCCTTTGCTGTGCCTCCATCCTTGGAATGGATGTTTCTGTGAGAAGGACATCCATGCCTTTGCTATACCTCTGACACCCTCTTTATTTATTTATTTGGATTTTGGATCACAAGTAGCAGCAATGGGATTTGAACTGGCCACCTCTGGATTGCAAGACCAGTGCTCTATCCACTTGGCCACTCCTCCACTCTACTCTCTTGAAATTTGACCATCCCTGTGGGGAGGGGGGGAGGTATGTGGTTGCCAGCTAAGGTTGCCAACTAACTATAAGTGATAAACTTTTAAGAGTACAATAATCCTATCTGTACCCTTCAGTGGGAGAAAGGACAAGAACTGTATTTGATCCCTGCCACCCTCAGTAGCAGGACGTAGGAGTCTAAAGGAGTAAAGCCAAGCCCCCTCCCTGCCCATCTTCAAGTCTTTGCTTAAAGCCCATCTCTTAAATGCTGCGTTTGGCACCTAACTCTTTCAGGAAATCCAGACTGTCCCAATTTGACAGCCCCCATCAGACTCACTGTTCACGTGTCCTTTAGATTGTAAGCTCTTTGAGCAGGGACTGTCCTTCTGTGTTAAATTGTACAGCGCTGCGTAACCCTTGTAGCGCTTTAGAAATGTCAAGTAGTAGTAGTAGTAAAGCACTGCTGATATACAGACGTGAAGTACAGGGAAGACTTTGCTACATTTGAAGTTTATTTTTAATTATTTTTTAAAAAACATTTATAGCCCGCCAAAATCCTAAGCGGCTCACAAAATCAACATACCTAAGTAAAATAAAAATGTAGCACAACGCAGACCTTACAACAGTTCCCAAACACCCTCTGCAAAAACATGCTCCATATCCATTTCTGATCAACAGCCTCAACCACCTCCACTTCCACTTCCAAAAGCCTGTTCGAACAAGTAGGTTTTCAGTAATTTTGTAAAAAAAAAATCACTTTTATAATGTTTTCCTGTAGTGTCCTTATAATCAGCTTAAAATCCGCAGATGCACTGGGTATTCTCTTGTTACTTATTTTGCAAGTCTTTGAATCTGTGTTGGAGATTTTTTTTTTCCCCAGCAAATCGTAATCATCATATTTCTTCTTCAGGGCCTCAAGCTGGATTAGGTTCTCTTGCAGACATTCACGTGAGGACTTCTGCAAATGATTTTCAAACAAGGATTCCTCCAAAAGAAATTCAAGCCAAGACATTTGAGGTGGTGCGCAAGGCTGGCTACACGTTGCTGCCTCACGGTCAGCAGCTTCAACGCTCATTTTCCTTTTCTGTTCTTATGCTGATAGGAAACCCTTCGTTCACTTGCCTTCTGTATTCGAATGGATCCTCAGGAGCTTAGTCAAGATCGGGAGGCGGGGCTGGTGGTTGGGAGGCGGGGATAGGGCTGGGCAGACTTATACGGTCTGTGCCAGAGCTGGTGGTGGGAAGCGGGACTGGTGGTTGGGAGGCGGGGATAGTGCTGGACAGACTTGTACGGTCTGTGCCAGAGCCGGTGGTTGGGAGGTGGGGCTGGTGGTTGGGAGGTGGGGATAGTGCTGGGCAGACTTATACGGTCTGAGCCAGAGCCGGTGGTGGGAAGCCCACCCACCTCTTTAACATTGCTTTTGACTCGTAACCACTTGTAACCACTCGCCTCCACCTACCCTCCTCTCTTCCTTTCCGTTCACATTAATTGATTTGATTACTTTATTTATTTTTTGTCTATTAGATTGTAAGCTCTTTGAGCAGGGACTGTCTTTCTTCTATGTTTGTGCAGCGCTGCGTACGCCTTGTAGCGCTATAGAAATGCTAAATAGTAGTAGTAGTAGTAGAAGCGGGACTAGTGGTTGGGAGACGGGGATAGTGCTGGGCAGACTTGTACGGTCTGTGCCAGAGCCGGTGGTTGGGAGGCAGGGCTGGTGGTTGGGAGGTGAGGATAGTGCTGGGCAGACTTATACGGTCTGTGCCTGTGCCAGAGCCGGTGGTTGGGAGGCGGGGCTGGTGATTGGGAGGCGGGGATAGTGCTGGGCAGACTTATAAGGTCTGTGCCTGTGCCAGAGCCGGTGGTTGGGAGGCGGGGCTGGTGATTGGGAGGAGGGGATAGTGCTGGGCAGACTTATATGGTCTGTGCCCTGAAGAGGACAGGTACAAATCAAGGTAGGGTATAGACAAAATGTAGCACATATGAGTTTATCTTGTTGGGCAGACTGGATGGACCGTGCAGGTCTTTTTCTGCCGTCATCTACTATGTTACTATGTTTAAGACTAACTTGCAACCCCTCTCTCAGCCATAGAGCTCTCGTACTGGGATGTTTAAATATAAGTATTTTCCAGCTCGGTAGAGGCTTCATTTCATTGCACCAACAACAGTAGCATTTTCTTACAGTCTGCAGGGAAAACAAGACCTTCTACTACTTATCATTTCTATAGCGCTACTAGATGTACGCAGGCTCACGCACTGCATGCTAGGCCTCCAACATCTCCGCACCCTGGTTTCTAAGACCAGAAACTGCCCGGTCCCTGTTCATCCAGCAACAAAACAGCTAAAATCCTCCAGGCTTTCGAACCCAACAATTCCGGAGTATCATGTTTGCTACCTATGAAATACTTCTGGCACTGTTGAAATTATAAATGCCTTTAAAGACAAAAAGTAAATCTTAGTTCAGAACACCATCTTTGGATTCGGCTGAGTTATTTCAGAGGAGAATTATTAAAAGTCTGAACTGCTTATTTGACCTTCTGGCACAAGACAGCCCCAGCCTTGGTCCCCAAATCAATAAATTTGTTTATGTACCTGGTTTCCCCCTCCATGGGACAAGCATTAGGCAGCCATCTATGCAGGGCACTTGAATATGTTTTGTGTTGTACAAACACAAAAGACAAAGTTTAACATTTAAAGTATAAACAACTTTTTAAATTTTTATTTCTTAGGATTTATTTACCACCTTTTTGAAAGAATTCACTCAAGGCGGTGTACAGTAATTTATATCCCGCTTTAACCAAAGCAGGTTACAATCAAACATATATAATTTACACCATTACATACAAGACCACATCAGTCCACATTTCGAACCCTCATCTATACTTCCAGCAAGTCGAAGGAAATTTTTTGAATCCAGTGCGAAATAATCTCTCCAGAAAAGCCTTTACAAAGCAGTGAGTTTTCAAATATTTTTAAAACTGTTGGGACATTCCCACAAAGTCTCAAATGCCCTGTAAGCATATTCCACATAGCAGGTCCTGCAACTGAAAAAGTACATGTACAAGTCTCAACTAGGCGATATTTTGAAATTACCGAACGGCACAATTGTTTTGCTGTTTCAGATCGCAACGATCAATTTGGGTAATATATTTTCAGACTATTAAGAAAATTACACTGGTTCATTAGCAGCTGCCAGGCTGATATTTGGTAAATCACGCTTCGAAAGTGCTAAACCCCTCCGAGAAAAGCTGCACTG
This sequence comes from Microcaecilia unicolor, assembly GCF_901765095.1. Classification (NCBI taxonomy): domain Eukaryota; kingdom Metazoa; phylum Chordata; class Amphibia; order Gymnophiona; family Siphonopidae; genus Microcaecilia; species Microcaecilia unicolor. Next base: position 16,929,226 of record NC_044037.1, read on the forward strand.
GCTCCCAATCAAAGGACGGATCATCTTCAAAATCTGCACCTTTGTCCACAAAATTATCTACGGCACGGTCCCAGGATACATGACAGACCTCAGATCTACCAACCAGAAACAGAATCAGATCGTCACGATCATACCTAAACGTACATTACCCAAATTGCAAAGGACTTAAATACAAAACAACTTACGCATCCAGCTTCTCCTACGTAAGCGCACAACTATGGAATGGACTCCCAAAAGCTGTAAAAACAATCCACGACCACCTAAACTTCAGAAAACCAACCTCTTCAAAAAGGCTTACCCCACAGATCCAACGTAAATCCCCACACCCAGCAACACAGCACAACCAATGATCGTACTGGGCAATATACAATCTTCATTCCCTTCGACGTTCACGGTGCCTGACACACACCTACCTCACAACCTTCTATTTGTTATCAACTGACTGGCGAACGCCTTTATGGAATTATGTAAGCCACATTGAGCCTGCAAATAGGTGGGAAAATGTGGGGTACAAATTTAAGAAATAAAAAAAAAAACTAGGATCTACATAGCATTGTACTTTCTGTTTTCAGATGAGCTCTGCAGTCATTAAGGGAAACAAAGGGAGATTTAATGCTGAGAGTTGTCTGGAGTTCAGGGGCAGACTGACAGGGCAGTAAGGTCATTGGGATCTCCATCCACACACCGCCACACCCCTGCACACTAGTGTGCCCTCCCCGCTCTTACCTTGAAGGACCCTGGTGATCTGAGGCCGAAAAGATTCCCACTTTGTCCTGCCTGCTGCCGCCGTGTTTTCACAATGGCTGCCGAGAGTTCCTGCAGTAGCCTAGCAGGTCTCAGCAGTCTTGCAAGACTGCCACAAGGAAGTCTCAGCAGCCATTTTGAAAATGCAATAGCGACAGCCAGCGTAGCGGCAGCGGGCAAAACAAAGTGGGAATGTTTCCTGCCCTGGAAGAGGCCATTAGACAACCAGGGTCCTTTAAGGTGGGAGGGGGGAAGGGGAGCCTCTGGGCCCTCAGGTTGCCTGTATGGTCAGCCTGCCCCTGCTGGAGTTTATAGCTCCCCTTGAAACATGGCAAGATGTTATCATGTACCCGTACAGCAAATGAACACTGTTTGCTGTAGAGGGATTTGCACAAGCAGAGAATGAAATAAGCATAGCTGAAAATAAGAATTTAACAGAGAAAAATGACAAAAGGTGTGCAATTATCCAGTGTAAGCCCACAGGGGTGCTCTCCAGTGTGCAATGGCCCTCTAGTGCCTCCTGCCCAGCCTCACCAGCCCTTTGCCTCAGGTAACCACCTTGAAACCAAACTTCTCTGTGACTGCGTTGACTCGGGCCTCTATGTTTGGGCCTCCCCTTTCCCTCAGGGTGACCTCTTCATTAACCTTCAGTCTGGGCCCGGCCTCCCCGCTGTATCTCCTGGTAACCGACCCACCTTACCAGTTCTTCTGGTGGGGGCCCCCTGATCACCCTTCTCTGGAAGAGAGCACAGCTTCCTCTGCTTGCAAAAATATGCAAATTAGCTGGTTGCATGTAAATTCAGTTTATTAGAGCTTGGTTACAATCTTTTGGGAACCTGGCTTTCCAACTCTTATTCTTGGATGGCGATTCACCCCCCTGAGCCCATTTACTGGGGGGACATCTGGGTCTCAGGGTATAACAGCCACCTCCCCTGGATAGGCCACACTTTATTCACCTTAACCTTACGGTCCTATCCTCCACCCCACGGCTGTTTGTTCTTTTTAAACTCTTCACAGTTCCAACCACAATATTTTGGGGACTTCTAACCCCAGGCTTTGCAGCCTGCTTTACCTCCTTGGACACACAGTCCTTCCTCCTCAGCCCCAGGATACACAGTTCCGGTCTCCAGACTCCCATCTTCTCTCCCTCGGGCAAAACCAGGGTTGCCAGGTGGAAAATTTTTTTCCAGCCCACTGGAGCCCAAAAAACAGCCCAAAAACCGCCCAAACACAAACCCCGCCCCTGACACCCCCACCCCCGCGTCATCACCCCCGCCCCCGCCATCATCAACCCCGCCCCCGCCGTCACCGGCCCCGCCTCCCACGTCACTGGCCCCGCCTCCCCGTCATCGGCCCCGCCTCTCACGTCATCGGCCCCGCCTCCCCGTCATCGGCCCCGCCTCCCCGTCATCGGCCCCGCCTCCCACGTCACTAACCCCGCCCAAAACGTCATTAACCCCACCCAAAAACGTCACTAACCCCGCCCCCCCCGCGGCCGAAAAAAACCGCCCGAAGCACAAAAACCAGCCCAAAAAACCGCAACCCGCCGCGGGCAAAAATTTCCCGTGGCGGGTCGCGGAAAACCGCCCAATTGGGCGGTAAAACCGCCCACCTGGCAACACTGGGCAAAACTCCTTCCTCTGCTGAGAGGAAGCTATTTATGAGGTGTCCAATAAACCTCCCCCACCTCTTGAGACCTCGCCCCTCTGGTTCCAGAAAGATCTGGCCTAGAAGTCTCTTCTCACTCCCCCAGCTATCTCTCTGGAGCTCCCTCTACTGGTCCATACATGCCAATACTCAGCTAGATCCCTGGAGCTCCCAGTTTCCCATGGGAGAGCGCCCTCTGGCGGCCTCCTCAAGTAAGGTAAGGGCAGACACTGTGGTTTATCACACCAGCTACTCCATTCCCCACCCTCACCCACTGCAGCTTTCACCTATTATCTCCTGTTCGCTTTCCATGCTTCTCCCTTGCTTTCTTGAATTCTCACACAGTTTTCTTCCACTATGTAAGGTCGTTACCTCACTGGTTATGCTAAGGCTAAATTTTCCAAAACTTGCGTGGGCTACTATTTGATTTTTTTATGTGTGATATAAAAGTTAGAGGGTGCACTGCTGCTTTAACTGAATAACGACTAACAGCTAATTGTTGCACTAAAACCACAAGGTGAAATATTGCTTTGTCAAGTATTGGAACCAGCTGTTGTATCTTTGCAGTCTTCAGGAGCTGAAAACCACGTCTTTAAATATTAAAAACCCATTCCCATTGCGCTCCTCTGCTGGAGGCTGCAGCTATGAGCCTTATGCCAGAGCGTGTGCTTGCAAGGCCTTGCTGAGAAAATGCTCCAGATCTTAAAAAATAATCTTCCCAGTCCTGTGCCATCACTTCTCCTAACCTCCTTTGCACCTTCGCTGCCGCCTTGTTTCTTCCAATGATTTCATTAGCACAAACAGAATAGTAACTTATCTGGATTACAAGTCTTATGCAAACCCTCTTCATAGCCTTACTAGCTCACTTCCTCTGATTTTTTTTTTGTACAGAGCTGATTTCATCTAATGTTGTTATTGGCACGATATTAAAAATCTACTCCTTTCTGCTTTGGGCTCAAAATTGACCAGCCACTATCTAAAAAAGTGGAGAAAAAAAAACCTCAGAGAGCACAGAGCTAGAAATACACAGCTGCAATCAGTAAATAGCTCATAATAATCATCGGTCAGGGGAAAAAACCCTCCACTTCTCATTTTTAAGGCAATAAGGCAATCTCAAACTTGAAACAGGCAAAAACGTTCTTCCAGTCAACAATAAATACTACACAGCAGTCTTTGAATGAGTGTAAGAACCTACAGTACTCAGGTTTTTTTTTTACTAAGGCGCGCTCATGTTTTTAGCGCATGCTAAACGTTAGAGACACCAATGTATTCCTATGGGCGTCTCTAACGTTTAGCGCACACCTATTTTTAGCACACGCTAAAAACGTGAGCGCACCTTAGTAAAGGACCCCCTTAGCTTCTTGAAGTAGATCATAGCTGTAATAAAAGTGAATTTTAAAGATTGTTTTTCAACTCTGTCTTGACCGACCAGTGCACTCGGGGTCAGTATTGTTGATTAGAAGTAATTCTGTTTAAAAATGATTGTTTAACTTTGATTGTGTGAAAATAAGTTGGAATGCAGAAGATAAGACACACCTCTAATTAATTTGGTATGTGAAGAGGAGGATGGTGCTTGTTTTCGGAGCTCAGCCCGGCTACCTGGACATGGAAAACATGTGACCACGTTCCCACAGTATGGCTTATTTACCTAATCAGAGAAGCATTCTGTAATTTTCCTTAGCTCTGAACATGAGCTCTAAGCCTTATAAAAAGGGGGCTTGTTGCAGCAGAGTTTTTGAGGCTCATCTGTGGGTAGACGTATCGCGCAGAGGACTTGTTCCTGGTCATAAGGACACCGGGATTTTGCTGGAATGGGCCTCCTAGCTGATGAGATAAGGGCCTGAAATTCCTGACTAGTGATGTTGTATGTATAATATGTATATATCTGTCTTATAGCTTTCTTTTAGTTAGATGATTTAATCATTGTATATGTATATCTTAATCATTGTAGATTTTAGCACCTCTAATAAAGGTCTCATTTACTTAATATGAATCCAAAAGAATCCACAGTAATTATTGAGTAGTCTGTGTTAGTGAGACAGGGTGTAAATCCATAGCAGTACAATAGCCAGCTGTGAAAATCACTAAATCCCAACAGGAGGTCCTGTTTCACCCGTAGGCATCATCAGGGGAAAAGACGCGCCGACTAGGAAGCTTGACAATCCACACTCAGAATGCAAGCGGAGGGGTGCGTGTCCAAGTCTCCCAATCAAAGGAAAGTCTTCCACTCAAGCGCAAAATTCAAACCTCTTGGGGAGCTTGTTTGCAGGAGAAATATCCACTGCTGCTCTCTTTGTCGCAGTCGATGGCGTATATCAGCGCGGCAATCTCCCATCTCAATCTCTTCTAAGACAATACAACAAAATGAAGAAAAATCATGGCCTTTATCCACAAAATGAGCTACTAAAGGTTTCATCAATTTACCAGCTGTTCTACAATGCTGGTGTTCTATCAGACAGGTCTTGAGTTGTTGTGAGGTTTGACACAAGGGCAACACAAAAGATAGAAGACATGGCTAGAGGTACATGTTGTAAAGGATTTAAAATAGTAAAATCTTGACACTAACATCATCGTAGGGCAGACAGCTGTTTTTTTATATAGCGGTTGGTCAATCTTGAGCCCAAAGCAGAAGGGATTAGATTTTATTTAATATTTGTTTTTTTCTGCTCTACCCTTGGAACTGTCTTCAAATTAAGTTATTAGCATGATCCCATTTCATTTTGTCAGGCTAGCTGCTCCAGTGGCCAATGCACAAAGCTACCTCAGGCCTAACCGCACGATTACCATGGGTTGAACGTGAGCTGTACACGCCAAGTAATGCAGAGAGGGATTGAGCAAGGGAGTTGACTCACGTGGCCACACTTTGCATTAAAATGAATGCTAATGACGTCTTGCAGAGAGGTAAACAGGGGCTCTTGATGCATGGATGCCACAAAAATAATTTCACCAGGTCCGAGGCAGTGTACAAGGGTTTGCAGAAAGGCTTTCACAATAGTTTTCGAGATTTAACTGCCAGTTTGGTCTCTTTTTGCAAGTTTTAAAGGCAGATATAGTAACATAGTAGCATAGTAGATGACGGCAGAAAAAGACCTGCACAGTCCATCCAGTCTGCCCAACAAGATAAACTCATATGTGCTACTTGTTGGGTATACCTTACCTTGATATGTATCTGCCATTTTCAGGGCACAGACAGTAGAAGTCTGACCAGCACTAGCCCCATCTCCCAACCACCAGCCCCGCCTCCCACCACCGGCTCTGCCACCCAATCTCGGCTAAGCTTTTGAGGATCCATTCCTTCTGAACAGGATTCCTTTATGTTTATTCCACGCATGTTTGAATTCTGTTACCGTTTTAATCTCCACCACCTCCCGCGGGAGGGCATTCCAAGTATCCACCACTCTGTCCGTGAAAAAATACTTCCTGACATTTTTCCTGAGTCTGCCCCCCTTCAATCTCATTTCATGTCCTTTCTTTCTACTGCCTTCCCATCAGGCATGCCACACGTGAGGCTCATATTTAGGTGTTAGAAGAACAGGTGCCAATGTGTGCTGACACTTTCAATTTTTGTTTGGACATGCGCACAAGAAGCCATATTTACCACAAATCATTTGTGTGCATGTTTCCACCATGCTCTCCCCCCATTAGCCATACGTTTTCCATGCATAAGATTTTTGTGCCATCAGCTCTTTGCCCGGCTCAGTATTACACTGACATTAGAAGCCACGTGCTTCGATGTCTGTGCATGGCTCTACCACTAACACAGTAAATGACGGCAGGTAAAGACCTGCAAGGTCTATCCAGTCTGCCCAACAAGGTGGCCAGAGTCATGCCTGCCACCCATGCTTAAACACTGGTTGTTAAGTCTCCACCCTATCAACCATATAGGCAGCCAAACCTGAGTCTTGGGTATAACCATGTATCATCCCAAAGTATTTCTGACAGTATTCAACTTTCCAGTCACGGTCTTCCTCTCCCCCCCCCCCCCCCCCCCGAGCTGCTCAGCACCCTCACTTGCAGCACGTGACAATAGAGTGATCTACAACACTGGAGTTGCCGAAGATTTACCTGTCTTTTGCCATTTGTGGGACACAGACTGTAGAAGGTCTGTCCGGCATTGGTCTTGGTTTCCCCTATGCTGGATGTGGCGAATCTTCTTCAGTCTTTTGCCATTTGCGAGACACAGACCTTAAACGTTTGTCCAGCTTTGGCTTTAATTCCCATTACTCTTGCTCAACATAACAGCAAAATAGCCATGTTGTGGAGGAGGAGGAGGAGGGAGGAGGAAGAAGAAGAGAGGAAGATGAAGGGAAAAGGATTAAAAAAGGGAGGGAATTTTTTTGACGCTATCTCAGAACATGCCGCATCCATTTCAGGAATACATAAGGCACTATGGGCTTTGGAGGGGCCTAGGGATTTGGAAGTGGTTCGTCATCGCTAGGAACAAGACATGGGTTTGACTTTGGAATCTTGGGACGTGCTTTCATTAATCAAAGGTATACCGAGACTCACGAGCAATGCAAATTATAGAGAGTGTTACTTTCGAGTCTTGCATAGAGCCTATTTCACTCAGGTACAGATGGTTCGAGCAGGAGGATTGTCTTTTGCGCTGTGTCCCAAATGTAAACTATCAGATAATGACTCATAATAGGAAGTGTAATGCACCATCACTTACTTAATATTCGGAATATTTTCTCCCTATACCGGATTGTTTACTTTTATTATGTCATCCATGTTCTATATAATACCAATTGTATCTGTACTCTGGAATGGCGTAAGCCATGACGGAAAATTGTAAGCCACGTTGAGCCTGCAAATAGGTGGGAAAATGTGGGATACAAATAAATAAATAAAATCCTCTTTCTATTTAGACATCCCCTGTGTCTGTCTCACTATTTTGACTCTACCACCTCACTTGAACGGGTGTCCACTACACTCTCTGTGAAAAAGTATTTCCTGACGTTACTCTTAAGCCTTCCTCACTGTAAACCTCCGTTCATATCCTCTAGTTCTACTGCCCCTATGTCTCTGGAAGAGGTTTGTTTGCATCTTAATACTGCAAACCTTTCTGCATCGGTTTCCCTGTTCTGATCTTATTCTTCATGCCACCCCCACCCCTTTGCACACAGGTGTGTGCAGTCCTGAAAGAAGAGGGATAAAACTAGAACTCGGTCAGCTTGTTCTGAAAAATGAAAACGGCTGCAGTAAGTAACCCCATGTGCTGCTGATGTGCTAATACAGTAGAGCAGTGCTTCCTATGTCATAAGTACATAAGTATCGCCATACTGGGAAAGACCAAAGGTCCATCAAGCCCAGCATCCTGTTTCCAACAGTGGCCAATCCAGGTCACAAGTGACTGGCAGAAACCCAAAGAGTAGCAACATTCCATGTAGAACTGCAAAGAATAGCAAGATTCCGGAATCCTAAAGAGTAACAAGATTCCATGTAGAACCCCAAAGAGTAGCAACGTTCCATTCAGAATCCCAAGTACATAACTACATAAGTATTGCCACACTGGGACAGACCAAAGGTCCATCAAGCCCAGCATCCTGTTTCCAACAGTGGCCAATCCAGGTCACAAGTGACTGGCAGAAACCCAAAGAGTAGCAACATTCCATGTAGAACTGCAAAGAATAGCAAGATTCCGGAATCCTAAAGAGTAGCAAGATTCTATGTAGAACTGCAAAGAACAACAAGATTCCGGAATCCTAAAGACTAACAAGATTCCATGTAGAACCCCAAAGAGTAGCAACGTTCCATTCAGAATCCCAAGTACATAACTACATAAGTATTGCCACACTGGGACAGACCAAAGGTCCATCAAGCCCAGCATCCTGTTTCCAACAGTGGCCAATCCAGGTCACAAGTGACTGGCAGAAACCCAAAGAGTAGCAACATTCCATGTAGAACTGCAAAGAATAGCAAGATTCCGGAATCCTAAAGAGTAGCAAGATTCTATGTAGAACTGCAAAGAACAACAAGATTCCGGAATCCTAAAGACTAACAAGATTCCATGTAGAACCCCAAAGAGTAGCAACGTTCCATTCAGAATCCCAAGTACGTAACTACGTAAGTATTGCCACACTGAGACAGACCAAAGGTCCATCAAGCCCAGTACCCTGTTTCCAACAGTGGCCAATCCAGATCACAAATACCTGGCAAGATCCCAAAAAAGTACAAAACGTGTCGGTCCTGGAGTACCCTTGTCAGTCAGGTTTTCAGGATATCCACAATTAGTATGCACGAAAGAGATTTGCATATGATAGAGGCAGTATATGCATATCAATCTCATACATATTCATTGTGGATATCCTAAAAACATGGCTGGCAAGGGGGTACTCCAGGACCGACTTGGGAAACACTGCAGTAGAGTCTTGCTTATCCAACCATTGCTTATCTGACATTCTGGCTTATTCGACATACCTAGGTGATGTCACAGTGTCGTTAATGAGACGTGTGAGCATTTCTTTCTCTTTCTTGGCATCAAATTTGGTTAAAAGGCAGCAGTTCTAGGTAAGAATTCTGGGCAAATTAAGCTTGTAAACTGTTTTTACTGCGTCCTGTTGTGAAATATGCATTCAGTATGCCTCTCTTTTATCCCTCATCCACTTTTTCTGTATCGTCCAACTTTTTGATTGTTCAAACCAGTGTTTCCCAAGTCGGTCCTGGAGTACCCCCTTGTCAATCAGGTTTTCAGGATATCCACAATGAATACGCATGAGATTGATTTGCATTTACTGCTTCCACTGTGTGCAGACCTCTACCATGCATATTCATTGTGGATATCCTGAAAACCTGATTGACAAGGGGGTACTCCAGGACCGACTTGGGAAACACTGATCCGTACCACCTGTTGTTCCTGTTTACTTTGCATAATCAAGACCCATTCTAAGAAACAAAAAATGAATAAAACCATGTTGGACAGGGGAATTGTGGGCAGGGCTAATCCAAGGAGTTGACAAGCAGGGCATCACCTGGAGCAGCAAGCCAGGTGGACACTAACGTTGCCATTCTAAGTCAGTCTATGAGTCACGGTGTGAATGAGTCCAAAAAGGAATGGAGGTGTTAATGATAGAGGTCTATAAAATAATGAGTGGAGTGGAGTGGAATGGGTAGTGGAGGAGTGGCCTAGTGGTTAGGGTGGTGGACTTTGGTCCTGAGGAACTGAGTTCAATTCCCAGCACTGGCAGCTCCTTGTGACTCTGGGCAAGTCACTTAACCCTCCATTGCCTGCCACATTGAGCCTGCCATGAGTGGGAAAGCGTGGGGTACAAATGTAACAAAAATAAAAAATAAATAAATAGATGTGAATCACTTGTTTACTCTTTCCAAAAATACTAGGACTAGGGGACATGCAATGAAGCTAGAAAGTAGTAAATTTAAAATGAATTGGAGAAAATTATTTCTTCACTCAACGTGCAATTAAACTCTGGAATTCTTTGCCAGAGAATGTAGTAAAATCGGTTAGCTTAGCGGGGTTTAAAAAAGGTTTGGATGGCTTCCTAAAGGAAAAGTCCATAGACCATTATTGAAATGGACTTGAGGAAAACCCACTGTTTGTTTCTAGGATAAGCAGCATAAAATGTATTGTACCTTTTTGGGATCTTGCCGGGTACTTGTGACCTGGATTGGCCACTGTTGGAGACAGGATGCTGGGCTTGATGGACCTTCGGTTTGTCCCAGTATGGCAATACTTATGTACTTATGTGTTGAACGCAACTCTTGTCTAGGGCACCTTTATGTCCAACGTCTGTGCTGATTGGTGAAGGAATTCAGGGAAAGATGTTCTCAATATTCTTTCCAAAACACAGGGCAAAAGGAAGGAAAAGCAGTGGAGAAAATGTGTTTTTTTTTTTCTCTCCATGCTGTCAATAGGACAGGAGGTGCTGTGATAAATGATAGCTTTGGTTATCAGCTGCTGTGCAAGGACATATTTAGAGAAGACTTATGGGTGTCTGGCAACATGAAGAGTAAGAATACACCAGTGGCGTAGGAAGGGGGGGGGGGCGGTCCGCCCCGGGTGCACGCCGCTGGGGGGGGGGTGTCGGCTCCGCCCTGGTGCACTGCCCTTTCTGCCCCGGAACAGGTTACTTCCTGTTCCGGGACAGAGAGAGCAGTGAACCAGCGCGGAGCCGACACACCCCAGCAACGTGCAGTAGTCGGGGCGGATCGGCCCTCCCGCCCGTCCCTCGCCGCAGGTATGCGCTCCGGGGGGGGGGGTGTGTGTGCGCTCCAGCGGGAGGAGGGTGCGCTGTGCTGCACCCGGGGGGGGGGGGGGTGCGCAGCGGCGACCCGCCCCGGGTGTCAGCTCCCCTCGCTACGGCTCTGGAATACACTGTATTGCTTTCAGAAGAATTTTTGATTTATCCACAGAGAGGATGAGATTTGCTGACCTGAACTCTGAATTCTTGCAGATGTTTATTCACTTAAGAAATAGATTTGCTACACGCACACGTGCTAGCCTCCGCCTTCTAGAATCGTCTTTTATTTCTCAGGACTTTTTAGTTACATGCTTCCTGGTTTACTAAGTGGTGCTAAGCAGTTAGTGCAGGATTTAGAGTGTGAAAATGACTCCTGCATGCTGGAAATAGCCAGAGCAATAAAAATTCCATGTTATAAGGCAGGGGCGTAGCCAGACTTCGGCGGGAGGGGGGGTCCAGAGCCTGAGGTGAGGGGGCACATTTTAGCCCATCCCGGCGCCACCGACCCCCCCCTTGCCATTTGTGATCCCCACCACCACCACCACCACCAACTTTGACCCCCTCCCGCCGCCAACCCTCCCCTGCCGTCGCCTACCTTTGCTGGCGGGGGACCCCAACCCCCACCAGCCGAGGTCCTCTTCTTCCGGCGCAAGGCTTCGTTCTGTTTCTGTGAGTCTGACGTCCTGCACGTTTCAAAAAACTATTACAGAATACATCCGATCTGCACCTAACTTAGGCGTGGTTAAGAGATGGGCGTCCTCGGCCGATAATGGAAAAAAAGAAGGGCGTCCCTGACGAGCATTTGGCCGACTTTACTTGGTCCAATTTTTTTCACGACCAAGCCTCGAAAAGGTGCCCAAACTGACCAGATGACCACCGGAGGGAATCGAAGATGACCTCCCCATACTCCCCCAGTGGCCACCAACCCCCTCCCACCTGAAAAAAAATTAAAAAACATTTTTTTCCAGCCTCAAATGTCATACCCAGCTCCATCACAGCAGTATGCAGGTCCCTGGAGCAGTTTTTAGTGGGTGCAGTGCACTTCAGGCAGGCAGACCCAGGCCCACCCCCCCTTACCTGTTACACTTGTGGTGGTAAATGTGAGCCCTCCAAAACCCACCCGAAACCCACTGTACCCACATATAGGTGCCCCCCCTTCACCCCTTAGGGCTATGGTAGTGGTGTACCGTTGTAGGGAGTGGGTTTTGGGGGGGGGGGTTGGGGGGCTCAGCACCAAAGGTAAGGGAGCTATGCACCTGAGAGCAATTTGTGAAGTCCACTGCAGTGCCCCCTAGGGTGCCTGGTTGGTATCCTGGCATGTGAGGGGGACCAGTGCACTACGAATGCTGGCTCCTCCTACGACCAAAGGGCTTGCATTTGGTCATTTTTGAGATGGGCGTCCTCATGTTCCATTATCGGCGAAAACTGAGGTTGTCCATCTCTAAGGTCGACCATCTCTAAGGTCGACTTAAATGTTGAGATTTGGGCGTCCCCGACCGTATTATCGGAACGAAAGACGGACGCCCATCTTGTTTCGATAATACGGGATGCCCCGCCCCTTTGCTGGGACATCCTCAGAAATGGGCGTCCCCGTTCGAAAATGCCCCTCTTAGTGTACTCTTATGTGGGTCTTACCCGTGCGCTTAGGGCATTTTTACTGCAGCCATGAAAAACCTATTTTCTATTTTTTCAATATATGGAAGTGCAGTAATCTTAGCATTAGCGTACAGCCATTTAAAAAAAAGTTTCCGCAGGAGCACTTACTGACACCTGTTTCGGAGGCAGTAAGGGCTCCCGCATTAACCGTGCGCAAACCAATTGTTAAATGGTAAAGTAGATGCTCTAACTGGTTAGCACAGGAATGCTGACTCTGTCACATCCCCTCAAAAAATTAAGAAAACCTAAATGACTGTTCGCTTAGTGTGCGTAGATGACAGAATTCACCTGGAACTCTTTAGCATGTTCAATGTTAGGTCATTTTTGCTGCGTTAGGCAGGCAGTGGCGCCAAACACAGCTTAGTAAAAGGATGCCTTAGATTGCAAGCCCTCTGGGCAGGGGCGTAGCCAGACAACAGATTTTGGGTGGGCCTAGGCAAGAAGTGGGTGGGCACCAAGTGTTCTCTCCCCCTCCCCTCAACCACCACCATCTCAGCTGGTGAGAAAACGCTTCTTTCCATCTTGGCAGTTGCAGCAGGCATGCGCTGAAAACTGAGAATGCGCAGGTGCCAGTATCATGGAGATAAGTGTTTTCGTCACCATCAGGGGGAAGTCTTCAGCTGGTGGAGCTTGGGATCCCCACCATCTAACACTAAACGTGTGCTACTGTTGGGTGGGCCTGAGCCCTAAGTGGGTGGGCCCCGCCCACCCAGGCCCACCTGTGGCTACGCCACTGCCTCTGGGGACAGGGAAAAATGCCTAATGTACCTGAATTTAACTTGTCTTGTGGTACAACTGAAATCCCCTCTCCTCTTTCCTTCCCTTAGGCCAGTGCTTCCCAAGTCCGTTCCTGGAGTAGCCCTTGCCAGTCAGGTTTTCAGGATATCCACAATGAATAGGCATGAACTTACTGAAGTCCGTACGGTTTTAAAAAAGCTTATTCTCCAGTTTCAACATAACTCTGTTCAACTTTTAGTCTTTTACACATTGTTGTTTTAAATGATATTTACTATCTTAATATCAACTGTATAATTGGACTTCATGCACTGTAGCCTGCCTACAGATTAGTGTATGCCACATTGAGCCTGCAATTAGTGGGAAAATGTGGGCTATAAATGTATTAAATAAATAAATGAACTTGATTTGCATACACTGCCTCCATTATATGCAAATCTCTTTCATGCCTATTCATTGCGGATATCCTGAAAACCTGACTGGCAAGGGCTACTCCAGAACTGGACTTGGGGGAACGCTCCCCCTAGGCGGGCCGCTACAAAATTACCCTCCACACGGCTTTGGCTGTATGGGTGGCGCTGGCAGGTATCCGTAGGAAAACCCCGGCTCTGAGATCAGCCTTGGCAGGGAGCAGTCAGCGCATCTGGAGTTAATTCCAATTAGGCAGATAGTCTGCCAAACTCCTCCTCCTCCTCCTGCTCTTTCCCAAGGTAACTGGCTCATGCCCAGGCAGCCAGTCTTACAGAAAGAAAGGCATGCCAGCCGGCTGGAGAAGCTCTCGAATTCATATTCTGACAAGAGGCAGCCTTTGGGGTAAGAAGGATTTTTTTGTAGCTTGTTGCAAGCATGTCTGGCAGCCGGTTTATCAGCACTGCAAGTCACAGTGGGAGCGTGTTTCCTGCTGTGTGTCACACAGTCCCGTCCTGGTAACCTTAGGGACAATTTTGGATGTGCATTTTATGCTTAGTCTGACAGTTTCTGTGACTAGTAATAAAGTGTATGAATGAGATCACAGCTGGAGTTCTTGAAAGCTGAAACCACTGAGGTTTACTGTTGAGAATTGGATTATACAACACAGACTTTTCTGTGTAACAACATTAAATACGTTTTTTTTTTCATTTTTAAAGATATCTGTGTAACGCATTTATTATAGGTAATAAATAAAGTAGCACATTCTTCAATGAAACAATCTTAATTCAGATGGTTTTCATGCAGCACATTTGAGGATCAGGCATGAATGTCATAGATTTTCTTACCAACTTCTGTCTGATGTATCTTATTAATTACAGGTGGACTGGCCTGTCCAAAATGACAGCACAGAAAGGAATGCATGCATGAAGGCTTACTGTCCCAGTCCCCTGCCACCAGTACACATGACATCTCAGCTACATCTGTCATATTGCACGTATTTTTACTTACATAGGACTAGATTGTAAAAATGGAGCCCAAAAAATCAGTGCCAAAAAAATAGCTCAGCACTGTTTTATAAGCTGCTCTTAAAGTTAGGCGCGGTTTATAGAATAGCGATTCGCACTGGGAACCATGACCACATTAAGGTGCAACCATTTACGCCAATGAAAACCTGGTGGTAATCCCCACATGTAAATTAGGCATGAATCCCCCAAATTCTATAACAACACGCATAAATTTTAGGATTGCCCAGATCCACCCATGCTCCTCCCATGGCCATGCCCCCTTTTCAGATCCATGCATTAGAATTTACGCACACCTCTTTATACTATACACCTAAAAGATTTATTTATTTATAGCATTTATATCCCACATTTTCCCACCCACGGGCAGGCTCAATGTGGCTTACAGTAATCTACAGAAATCATACATCAATTCTACAACAAACAGTCAACGACATTGAAGTGAAAGAGACTAGAGAGTAATAGCAAAGATGGGGAAATGCGGAAAGAGAAATTGAATTCAATAGGAAGAGATGGGGGGGCGGGTCTTGAGCATAAGCGTTTCCAAATAAGAAGGTCTTAAGATATTTTTTGAAGGTCGGATGATCAGGGGTAATTTTCACAAATTTAGGTAGACCATTCCACAGTTGTGCGCTAATATAGGAAAAGGTGGAGGCGTAGGTGGTTTTATACTTGAGGCCACTATAGATTGGGTAACGCAGGTTTAAGTACAAGCGAGCTGATGCGCACGCAAATTCTAATTATTGCTAATTCATGCTGATAATTGCTTGCTATTGCCCAATTATCAGCACTGATTGGCTCTTTATTCAATTAAAATGTATGTGCACATTGGACGTGCATCCGAATTTCCATGCACAACTCAAAGCGCCATATGTAGAATCCAGGGGATAGAGTCCATGTGATATTCCAAAGTGTGTTTTCCACAAGCACCTACACCAGATGAGTTGCGATGTACAAAGGTAGAAACTGTACCAGTTTCGTGCTCAGACCACTTCTTCCTTCATTTGAAATTATTACTCTCAAGACCAGCACAGAGATCTACTCCATCTTATATTCAGACTAGGGGTCTGCGAAAGATAGATCCTTCTACCCTGCCCCCTTTGTCAGAAAATTTTCCATTAAACTTTTTCGATTCATCGTTAGAGGAGCAGATTACTATTTGGAATCAGGTCCTTTCAACAGCTCTTGACAACATCGCTCCTATAAAAACACTTAAACTAAGGACGAAACATTCTCAGCCGTGGTACCACTCAGGCCTAAAATGATGTAAACAGCAGGTATGTAGAGCTGAACGATTATGGCGTAAGGGAAAGACAACAGAACTGAAAAATAAACGTAAGCAGTGTCAACGATATTTTATAGCGCAGGTAAGGATAGCAAAACCCACCTATTTTTCCAAACAAATACAGGCTGCTGCAAACTCGTCTAAACAGTTGTTTCTTGTTATGAAACATCCAACAACAAAACCAGGAATAAGTACAGGGATATTTATTTATTTATTTATCGCATTTATATCCCACATTATTCCCACCCATGGACAGGCTCAATGTGGCGTACAATAGTCTATTAAACAACATTAATACAAAATACAGGAATTAGCGTCAGAGAAGGGAAAGAGGAACAACAGGAGGGAGAGCTTCTCATTTCCCCCCCAAACCCACCTCCCCGCTCCCCCCATTTTCTATTTCTGTTGATGGCTCTCTCATTCTCCCTGTCTCCTCAGCTCGAAACCTTGGGGTCATCTTTGACTCTTCTCTCTCCTTCTCTGCTCATATCCAGCAGATCGCCAAGACCTGTCGTTTCTTTCTTTACAAAATCCATAAAATCCGCCCCTTTCTTTCCGAGCACTCTACCAAAACCCTCATCCACACCCTTGTCACCTCTCGTTTAGATTACTGCAATCTGCTTCTTGCTGGCCTCCCACTTAGTCACCTCTCCCCTCTCCAGTCGGTTCAAAACTCTGCTGCCCGTCTCGTCTTCCGCCAGGGTCGCTTTACTCATACTACCCCTCTCCTCAAGACCCTTCACTGGCTCCCTATCCGTTTTCGCATCCTGTTCAAACTTCTTCTACTAACCTATAAATGTACTCACTCCGCTGCTCCCCAGTATCTCTCCACACTCGTCCTTCCCTACACCCCTTCCCGTGCACTCCTCTCCATGGATAAATCCTTCTTATCTGTTCCCTTCTCCACTACTGCCAACTCCAGACTTCGCGCCTTCTGTCTCGCTGCACCCTACGCCTGGAATAAACTTCCTGAGCCCCTACGTCTTGCCCCATCCTTGGCCACCTTTAAATCTAGACTAAAAGCCACCTCTTTAACATTGCTTTTGACTCGTAACCACTTGTAACCACTCGCCTCCACCTACCCTCCTCTCTTCCTTCCTGTTCACATTAATTGATTTGATTTGCTTACTTTATTTATTTTTTGTCTATTAGATTGTAAGCTCTTTGAGCAGGGACTGTCTTTCTTCTATGTTTGTGCAGCGCTGCGTATGCCTTGTAGCGCTATAGAAATGCTAAATAGTAGTAGTAGTAGTAGTAGTAGGGAGAGAGGGGAAGGTGACAGTTTGTCGATGTGGCTGCCGTGGCTCAGAGGGATGTAACACCAGGAGGGCCCACAGCATATGCTCTACCAAAAAGGAAGGACTTGAGCCGTTTCTTAAAGGTCGGGTGATCTGGGGTGAATTTGACCACTTGGGGCAGTCCGTTCCAGGATTGAGTGCTAAGATAAAAAGAGGAAGCACAGACAGTCTTATATTTGAGGCCACTGAGAGCTGGATAGTGGAGATTGAGATACGTGCGAGCTGACTTGCGGGAGTTCCTGGGCGGCAAGTTAATGAGAGTGGATATATATGGAGATCATATATAGAGTCTGAAACTCTAGCAAAATTCTTTATTTCCAAAATTAATAAGTTAAGAGCTCATTTTCTTAAGATAACAGATGCAGAAGAGGTGTCCACTCCAACTTTGTCAGGATTATGGCACCTACTTGAGATTCCATCCCTAACATCATTCCAAAAAACGATATCACATCTTTCACCCACTTACCGTTTGCTAGATCCGATACCATCAAATTGGCTAAAGTTTCCCTCTTTAGAACTACTGACCCATCTATACTCAATTAAAACAAAAAGCCTTACAGATGGAGTAGGTCCCAAAAGCTCTTAAAGAGACCCTGGTAAAGCCAAATCTTAAGAAACCTTCATTGGATCCATACTCCCCAAGTAACTATCGTCCGGTTTCAAATCTTCCATTCTTATTCAAAATATTGGAAGCGGTTGTGCTTACACAGTTACAATCTTACGTAGAATCGAAAAACGTATTACACCCGAGACAATCAAGTTTTAGGAAAGGTCATAGTACAGAGACAGTTTTGACTTCCCTTCTAAGTGAAGTACATTCTAGACTGGAACAAGGTTACATTGCATTGATTATCTCACTTGATCTGTCCGCGGCGTTTAATGTAATAGATCATGGTTGGGAGGTGGGGATAGTGCTGGGCAGTCTTATACGGTCTGTGCCCTGAAGAGTACAGGTACAAATCAAGGTAGGATATACACAAAAAGTAGCACATATGAGTTTATCTTGTTGGGCAGACTGGATGGACCGTGCAGGTCTTTTTCTGCCGTCATCTACTATGTTACTATGATCTACTACTCAATCGTTTGAAGGAGACTGGTATCTCTGGCACAATCTAAAATTGGTTCTCATCTTTTCTCAGTAACTGTTCATTCAAAGTGGCACCTGTATTTAGGCATGGTATATAGAATACGCTTAGTTGATATCACAGCGCTTAAAACTACGCACATCCATTTACACCAAGAAAAACGTGGCGTAAATGCTGGCGCATAGACTTAGGCACTCAGGGCCATATTCTATAACAGTGCATGTAAGTTTTGGAATGCCCTCGAAATGCCCATTTCTCCACCCTTAACCATGACCCTTTTTGGCTGCGCACCTTAGAATTTAGGTGCAGTGCATTACAGAATACGCTTAATGAGTTGTGCACGTAAATTCTAATTATTGCCAATTAGTGCTCATTATTGCTCGTTAAGACCTGTGCTGATTAGCTTGTTAAGCCAGCTAAATTACACGCGTTGTTATGGGATACACTTGGATTACGGCACAGAATCCCTTATAGAATAGCACGGTGCGGATCCCATGCCTAACTTTTGGGCACTGCACTTACGCCCTGCTATAAGCAAATGTAAGTGCTGGCACCCAATTTAGGTGCGCTTTGGCAAATTCTATAAATCTCTGCGCAATTTTTGGAATGCCCCTGGCCACACCCCTTTTCAGATACATACAATTGAAGCTAGGCACACAATGCTTTGCCTAACAGAAGACTACGTCTACGAAAAAGGTGGAAACCTGGCTCTCTTTAACCAGGCCTTTAATGGAAGAAGTAAATGACACATGTTAATCCACTCGTGCCTTAGCTAAGATAATGTTCAAGCACCTTTCTGACCTCATTTACATATTTCTGTAAATTAGTCCGTTATTTTTTTACTCCTGTTACGCTATCTATATAGTCCTTCTTTGCTTACATGCTATGCTCAATATTAAAATGCTTCATTGTGTTTGCATTGTAATGGAGCATACTATGCCATACTTTATATTGTTGTTTGAATTTATGTATTTACTAGTGAAACAGGCCCGTTTCTGCCACAAATGAAATGGGCGCTAGCAAGGTTTTCCTTGGAGTGAGTATGTTTGAGAGAGAGAGAGAGAGAGAGAGAGAGAGAGAGAGAGAGAGAGAGAGTGTGTGTGAGAAAGTGTGTGTGAGAGATGGAGTGTGTGTGTGAGTGAGAGAGAGAATGAATAAGAGAGAGACAGAGTGTGTGTGTGTTTGTGTCAGAGAGAGAGTGCGTGAGAGACAGAGCGTATGTGTGTGTGAGAGTGAGTGTGTGAGAGAGAGAGAGAGTGTGAGCGAGAGTGTATGTGAGAGACAGAGAGTGAGTGTGTGTGTGTGGGGCTCCGAGTTCCATGACTCCCTCCTTTCCTCCCTCCCTCTCCTCCCATCCGAGTTCCAGGCCCCCCTTCCGTCTGAGATGCAGGCCCCCTCCCTCTCCTCCCTCTCTCCTCTGAGTTCTTGGCCCCCCCTTCCCTCCGAGTTCCATGCCCCCTCCGTCTCCTCCCCAGCGTGTTCCATGCCCCCCTTTCCTCGGAGTGTGTATGTTTGAGAGAGAGTATGTGGGTGAGAGATGGAGTGTGTATGTGAGAGAATGAGTGAGAGAGAGACAGAGTGTGTGTGTGTGTGTTTGAGTCAGAGAGAGAAAGTGTGTGAGAGACAGAGTGTGTGTGTGAGTCTGTGTGAGAGAGAGTGTATGTGAGAGACAGAGAGTGAGTGTGTGTGTGCGAGTGTGAGAAAGTGAAGCCTTCAAGCCTTGAAGCATTCGTGTGCTCTGTAAGGCTCCATCTCCTCAATTGACGACACGTAGTTCCGGAATGTTGCAGGAATGCTTCAAGGCTTGAAGGCTTCACTTTCTTGGCTTCAGAATGTTGGAGGTGCGTTTTATTATATAGGATTTGTTGCATTTGTATCCCACATTTTCCCACCTATTTGCAGGCTCAATGTGGCTTACATAGTACCGTGATGGCGAGTGCCAATTCCGGTGTCAGAAATACAGAGTAGTAAATTGCGTTAAAGTTAATGAGGAGGGAGAATTAAGTTCTCTGTTCTGGTACAGGTTTCGTTGTGTTGCAGGGTTCAGGTGTTTAGGTTGGTATTTTTACTGCTGTAATTGTCTAGTGCTTCTGTTAGACTTATTCTTGTTGTACACTGCATTGAGTGAATTCCTTCAAAAAGGCGGTAAATAAATCCTAATCAATTTATAGAATAGCGTGCAGCGAGATGCATGCGCAAAGTTTAAAGACTGCCAATTAACATCAATAATTTGTTGTTCACACCCAATTATCGATAGTTCAGAGCTCATTAGCCAATTTATTTAAATGCGCATATCCAGTGTACTCACAAAGTTGGATGTGGAAATTTGGGCGCAATACCTATAATCCAGGGATTAATCACTAACACACAGCAAATTACATGTATTGGAGCAGAGGTAGAAATGTTAGACTAGCCTCTCTGGAGAGGTGGTAGAAGTTACCAATACAATGACGGAATTCAAGGGATGCAATAAACACAAGGAAGGGAGAGGACAAGAGACTGAGTAAGGTCTACAATGACATATTACAAGGGATCCTAGGTAGCTTATGTGCCGGGTAAAATAGTGGAAACTATTATAAAGAATAAAATTACAGAACACATAAATAAACAGGGTTTAGTGGGACAGAGTCAGCATGGGTTCAGCTAAGGGAAGTCTTGCCTCACCAATTTGCTTAATTTCTTTGAAGGTGTGAATAAACATGTCGATAAAGGTGAGCCGGTTGATGTAGTGTATCTAGATTTTCAGAACGCTTTCGATAAAGTTCCTCATTACTCCTGAGAAAACTAAAGAGTCATTGGATAGGAGGCAATGTTCTGGTGTAGATTAGGAACTGATAATTATTGGACAGAAATCATTTCCCTCAATGGAGGAGGGTGACTAGTGGAGTGCCACAGGGATCAATACTGGGACCAGTGCTATTGAACATATTTTTAAATGATATGGAAATGAGAACGACGAGTGAGGTGACTAAATTTGCAGATGACACAAAACTATTCAAGGTTCTTAAAACACATGTGAATAGTGAATTGTGACCTTAGGAAACTGGAAGACTGGGCATCCAAATGGCAGATGAAATTTAATGTGGACAAATGCAAAGTGATGCACATTGGGAAGAATAATCCAAATCATAGTTACCTGATGCTAGGGTCTACCTTGGGGGTCAGCACCCAAGAAAAAGATCTAGGTGTTGTAGCTAATACACTAGGGAAATGGAACTTGATATACTGCCTTTCTGAGGTTTTTGCAACTACATTCAAAGCAGTTTACATATATTCACGTACTTATTTTGTACCAGGGGCAATGGAGGGTTAAGTGACTTGCACAGAGTCACAAGGAGCTGCAGTGGGAATTGAACTCAGTTCCCCTGGATCAAAGTCCACTGCACTAACCACTAGGCTACTCCTCCACTCATTCCACCAATAAGAGCCAACCTCATCAGTGATGTCACAATGGCTTGATTGCCCAATACTTGGCTCACTTCTGATATTGTGATGTCATAAGGGAAATGGGCCTTGCTATACCGCCTTTCTGAGGTTTTTGCAGCTACATTCAAAGCAGTTTACATATATTCACGTACTTATTTTGTACCAGGGGCAATGGAGGGTTAAGTGACTTGCCCAGAGTCACAAGGAGCTGCAGTGGGAATTGAACTCAGTTCCCCTGGATCAAATTCCACTGCACTAACCACTAGGCTACTCCTCCACTCATTCCACCAATAAGAGCCAACCTCATCAGTGATGTCACAATGGCTTGATTGCCCAATACTTGGCTCACTTCTGATATTGTGATGTCATAAGGGAAATGGGCCTTGCTATACCGCCTTTCTGAGGTTTTTGCAGCTACATTCAAAGCAGTTTACATATATTCACGTACTTATTTTGTACCAGGGGCAATGGAGGGTTAAGTGACTTGCCCAGAGTCACAAGGAGCTGCAGTGGGAATTGAACTCAGTTCCTCAGGATCAAAGTCCACTGCACTAACCACTAGGCTACTCCTCCACTAGCTAATACACTGAAATCTTCTGCCCAGTGTGCACCAGTGGCCAAAAAAAAAACCCAAAGAGGATGCTGGGAATTATTAGGAAAGGGATGGTAAATAAGACCGAGAATACTATAATGCCTCTGTATTGCTCAAGGTGCAATCTCACCTTGACTATTGTATTCATTTCTGGTCACTGTACCTCAAAAAAGATATAGCGGAATTAGAAAAAGTTCAAAGAAGAGCGACCAAAATGAAAAAGGGGGCTGGAACTCCGGACAACAGTTTCACTCCACTGTATACAAGCATGCAGTGCAGAAAAACCAGGGCTGGATGAGACTGACCAGTAGAAATGGAGCCAACTGGCACTCCTGGAATAGCATTAAGGCTGTTTCATCTCACCACACCTAAGGCAATTATGGCAAAAGGCAAAACACGCTAGGTGTGGTTAAAACACCGCACCCGCCTTTTGACAAGCTTTTGTCACAGCTTTCAGATCACCTTTACAATGTCTTTAGAGAGAATCAAAAGTGCAATGAAGGAAGCACAGCAGAAAAAAGCACAGCCCTAAGCATTGGTGTGAAGCAGGGGAGTAGCCAGACCTCGACAGGAGGGGGGTGGTGGTCAGATCCCAAGGTGGGAGGGGGCACATTTTGGCCCGCCTCCCTGCTGCCGCCCACCTGCCGCTACTTCTGCTCCCCCACTGCCTCCGCCGCCTCTCCCCCCACACTGCCACTGGAAGGTACCTTGGTTGGTGAGGGTACCAACTCCCGCCAGCTAAAGCATTTGTCCCACACTGGTCTCACATTGCCTGGTGCCCTGTCCTGTTTTCAGTGCCATGATTTTAACCTAGTACATCTATGGACATATACACAAAACTACTGAGATCATACTCCACACGCCCTGGCTTAGGAGTGAGGTTTATTCCTGTCATGGTATGCGCAAAACTAACCCACTTGGAAAAATAGGCCCTGAAGACAAAACTACATCTCCCTGAATGCAATGGGGTAAAAACTGGAGTGTGTCTTAGCCTGCCTCTTATGACATGGAATTATCTGATCATCTACTACTACTACTTAACATTTCTAGAGCGCTACTAGGGTTACGCAGCGCTGTACAGTTTAACAAAGAAGGACAGTCCCTGCTCAAAGGAGCTTACAATCTAAAGGACAAAATGTCAAGTTGGGGCAGTCAAGATTTCCTGAATAGAGGTGTAGTGGTTAGGTGCCAAAGGCGACACTGAAGAGGTGGGCTTTGAGCAAGGATTTGAAGATGGGCAGGGAGGGGGCCTGGCATATGGGCTCAGGGAGTTTGTTCCAAGCATGGGGTGAGGTGAGGCAGAAAGGGCGGAGCCTGGAGTTGGTGGAGGTGGAGAAGGGTACCGAAAGGAGGGATTTGTCTTGAGAGCGGAGGTTACGGGTAGGAACGTAAGGGGAGATGAGGGTAGAGAGGTAAGGAGGGGCTGCAGATCATCTCATGTGTACTGGCTGATTTTAGGTCTAGAGCTCTTAGTTCCGATCACAAGAGGCTGCAGATTTATCTGGGGAATGTCAAACTTGCAGCCTTCAGCGATCTGGGAGCAGCATCTCCTCCAGCTAAGGTAGGAGAAGAGGAGCCTGTTAACTTTTCTTGGCCTGTTGAAATCAAACGCTATCTGTAGACTGCACACGGCAGCCTTAGATAAGGAGAACTCAGCTTGAGATTCAGCAGTAATTTTCTATGAACAGGAATAAAGGTCATCAGATAAAAGCAAAAAAACAACAAAAATGACATTTTTGTGGACTAACTCAATACGTCTTTAATCAGTTTACCAGAGCTATCACTTTCTTCTGAGGTCAGGACGGAATTGGCAAAAAAGGACCTAAGGAAGGGGGTGTTACTTTTTGCAAGCTGTATTAAGTTAGTCCAATAAAAGGTATCACCTTATATTTTTATTTTTATTTGTTGGCCTTTATTTCTGTGCATTCAAGTGAACTAATACAGCAACCATACTACTTTACAGGAATGGGGAATGTCTCATGTTAACCAAGTAGCTTGTACAATAAACACACTGTTCTTACATTACACCTTTAATGCACTCTACAACCAGAGAACACAATTACATCCATCCAGTAGCAATTACCGCTCATTTTGTCCACCTTGAAAGGATGAGTCAGCTATGCCGAGGTCTGAGCCTTGCACTGCCACAGAAAACATCTCTCTCTCTCTTTCTCTGTACTTCCATCAACATATGTGGCTTTTTTATTGCACCGTCCCACCAGGCCCAATTCTCATCCTGCTTTTCAAGGCCAGATTACTGATGCACATAAATCACATTTGCCTGGTGAAAAGAAGCAGCTGCTGACTCCCAGATAGAATGGAATATCTCTGCTTTTCTTCTATGGGCTATGGTTCAGATGTGAAACTGTGCGGTCACTGTGTCATGGTGTTCTAGCTCTGTATGTCTTTCCTTGCTAAGTAGTTAGAAACTGGTTTCCAGAATGCTGATCAGTGACAAAATAGCTGACTAGATTTAGGAACAATTTCAGCTGCCACCTACCTGGCTAGGTTGATAAATGTCTAGTGGTGAGCCAGCAATAAAACCAGCTGGACGTTCCTTTAATTTGGGTGCTCTAAATAGAATGAGCCTGTCATGAAATGCCCAGCCACCCACCCGGGGCTACCCCTCAGCCACTTAAAGGGTCTATGCCTAGCACAGCTCAGGTCTGCCTACACCTGCCTCTTGTGCTCTACACAAGCACCCTCCTCCCACTGACTGAGTTCCAACTGCCTCTGGGCTAGTCTCCCGCTCTCAAATTATCCCCAGTGATTCCTAGGTTACTGGGGCCACACTCCCAATGGTCTCACAGTTCCTAGAAAGCAACCACAGACCCAACATACAAACCACCAGGATTCTTAGTCAGTCCAGACAAGCAGAGACAATAAACTAAAAATGTTTATTGTCATAAAAAATTAGAACAATGAAAAGAAAAAGGTGCAATCAGCAAACAGTAACTAGTAACTCAATATGGATCAATTATAAAACTATCTAAACATTTGTTTACTATTTAAATAGTACCTGGGGAGTCCAGGACATATAGCTGCTTATGGGTTATCAAATATAACTGTTCACAGGGTCTCAGTGAAGAGATCCTTCTCTCTTCCCTTTCAATCTGAAACTGGAGAAAAAGCCAGTACATCCAAGCACCCTGCCTCCATGAATATGAGGGTAGAATATTCCCTGCCTGGTATCGGTAGATACCACTATTTAATTTCTCAAACTTATAAATAGCACAAATTCCATTCAAAGTTCATAAATAAAGCTGGATCTTGAAGCTTGGCAATTTCTTGCTTGTATCCGGTTCATTACTGCTCTGGCAACCTCTCTCTTGCAGTCTCGCAGGAGCTGAAATGAGAGACAGACAACACAAACAGCAAACAACATAAAAGAGAGAGAAAGAAAAGTCTTTGAATCTCCGGAATGGACAACGGTCCATGGTGTCCTCATCTCATTGTAGTGTGGATCACTGGCTCAGTGATGGCTCTGCTGAAGAAATTCCTTGTCTTCCAGCTAAGTCTTGTGTTGAAGCTCCCAGGTGGTGCCAAGTTGTCATTGATGATCTGTAGTTCTGTATCTTTGATGGCACTTTGGTGGTAGGTGTCTGCTCTTTCATTAGCTGGTTGATGAGATGAAGATGCAATGTTGGTGGAAGGAATGGTCATCTCTGGATGTATCTCTGCACCAGAGTCAGGATCTACAAGTTCAAATGAGTTCTCTTTCACTGGAGATGTGTAGTCAGGTTTTAGAAGCAAGTCTGGTCCTGACAACCACATGGTTTCCATTACACGAGATGCTGGCATAGCTCTGGTGGCACAGTCTGCTGGATTTTGGTCAGTTGGCACATAATGCTACTGTTGTGGTCATATTGACTTTCATATATGCTCAACTCTGTTGCTGACATACACGTAAAATCACCTGGTTTGGTTATAAATGTAGCCCAAGATGAATTTACTATCAGTATAGTATTTGACATTGTCTACTTGAATGCCCATTTCATTGCGTATCATTTCTTCTATCTTTACTGATAACACTGCTCCACACAGTTCTAAGCGTGGAATAGTATGATTGGGTTGTGGTGCTAACTTGGCTTTGCCAAAGATGGATCCCACATGAGATAGCCCACCTGTGTTTGTAGCTTTCAAGTAGGCCACCGCAGCTATGACCTTTTTAGAAGCGTCTGAGAAGATGCAGATTTCTTTGTGAGAGGCAGTACTGAGTGCTTCAGAGACATAAGCAGTGGTGTGCTGGTAAATGTTTAACAACAGGCTCTCTCCCCGGTCTCCCCCCCAAATTCCAGAGCTGGCTATAGCCGGGGAGAGAGCCGGGGGGGGGGGGGGGGGTGGCAATGCATTTCTCCAGGAAAAAAAAATTAAATGATCCCAGGTTCCAATCTAGGTCATGTTTAATGTGGGATAAAATGCCATAAATAAGTAAATAAATAAATATTAACTTTTAATGTTGAGCACCTGATTCTCAAAGTGAACATATTCCAAACACTGTAATGAAAATAAAATGATTTTTTTCTACCTTTGTTGTCTGGTGACTGTTTTTCTGATCATGCTGGCCCAGTATCCGATTCTGCTGCTATCTGTCCTCTTAACTCCGTTTCCAGGGCTTCCTTTCCATTTATTTCTTTCCTTTCCTCCTTTCTTCTTCATTTCTGGCCCTCAGCTTCTGCCTATTTTCTTCATCCATGTACAGTTTTTCTCCTCTCTTCCTTTCCCCTCATCTCATCTCCTTCCTCACTCTTCCCTCCCCTCCATCCATGTCCAGCATTTCTTCTCTCTCCCCTCCTCTCCCCTGCCCTCCATCCACCCATGTCCAGCAGTGACCCTCCTCTCCCCTGCCCTCCATCCACCCATGTCCAGCAGTGACCCTCCTCTCCCCTGCCCTGCATGCACCCATACCCAGTGACCCTCCTCTCCCCTGCCCTCTATCCACCCATGTCCAGCAGTGACCCTCCTCTCCCCTGCCCTACATGCACCCATACCCAGTGACCCTCCTCTCCCCTGCCCTCCATCCACCCATGTCCAGCAGTGACCCTCCTCTCCTCTCCCTGCCCTGCATGCACCCATACCCAGTGACCCTCCTTTCCCCTGCCCTCCATCCACCCATGTCCAGCAATGACCCTCCTCTCCCCTGCCCTCCATCCACCCATGCCCAGCAGTGACCCTCCTCTCCTCTCCCCTGCCCTGCATGCATCCATACCCAGCGCGACCCTTAGTTCTCTCCCCTCCATCCACCCATGCCCAGTGACTCCCTTCTCTCCCCTGCCACCCCCTCCCAAGTTGTTCAGCGAATTCTCCTCCCTCCCTCTGGATCCGGTCCCTCACCGACTCCTTGTCCTTCTAATTCTTCGGGGCAGGCAGTCATGTCTGCCCGCTGCCAGTGCTGACTCTCCCCCGCTGCCGGTTCGTGCTTCAAAATGGCCACCGAGACTTCAGCAGAAGTCTTGCGAGGCCGCCTCTGGAAGTCTTGGCGGTCATTTTTAAAGCACGAATCGGCAGCGGGGGAGAGTCAGCGGGCAGGCAAGACTGCCTGCCCGAAGAATTAAAAGGACAAGCCAGGAGTCGGTGAGGAACCGGATCCAGAGGGAGGGAGGGAGGGAGGTGAGCAACAGCCGGCTTGCGATTTTTAACAACCGGCTCGCAAGTCGGTAGAAAGTTTAACAACCGGCTCTTGCGAGCCGGTGCGAGCCGGCTCCAGCACACCACTGGATGTAAGTATGTGGGATGTGTAGTTGTTCAAGAGTCTTTAAAGAATCTTTCTATTTCTCCCATTCTTGTTGCATTTTTGGCGACAATGGAACATCCCACTCTTCAGTATTTTGGGAAAGTTCTCTCAGTAGGGATCTTCCTTGAATTGTGACTGGAGCCACAAACACCAGTGGATCGTACAAACTATTGACTGTGGACAAGATGCCTCTGCGTGTATATGGTTTCTCTTGGGTGGAGACTTGAAAGGTAAAAATGGCTCTCTTTAGATCCCAATGTAATCCAAGGCTTCTCTGAAGCGGAGAGGGAAAGTGCAGGGTACAAATGTAATTTAAAAATATTCATATTATATGGCTCATAGGGTGAGTCATATAATATTGTTATTGAGAATTTTATTTTAATAAAGGCTCTATATGGTTAGGATTTTTATGTTCAAAAAAGATAAAATGGGTAGTAATAATGATATTTATGAGATTTTTAAATATCTCGACAGGGTTTTGCACTAAATGTATTGAATCTGTGAATGTATTGTGCCAACCTATGTGGTTAAGTTCGCATCATTACTATTATTTTTATTTTTATATAATCTATTTTAATGATGATCTTTCTTATTAATTTATTGATTTTATGATATTTATTGTTTATAGACCCCTAATGAAGGTTTTTCTGAAAACTAGCCAGGTTGAGACCTGTTTCCTTTAAAGTTGACATTTGGATAAACTTGCTGTGTTTGTCCCGTTGCTGCTGGTTGTCTGTTCTGCTTCTGCATTAGACTGTCTCTTGTTTGTTTCTGCTATCCTCCATCCACGACAGTCAGGTTTTAGAGCGATCCACAGCAGTGAGGGGCCCTTTTACTAAGTCGCGTAAGCATCTAGGTGCGCCCAACGCATGCCAAAATGGACTTTCTGCCCGGTTACCATGTGACTCATAAGTACATAAGTAATGCCACACTGGGAAAAGATCAAGGGTCCATCGAGCCCAGCATCCTGTCCACGACAGCGGCCAATCCAGGCCAAGTGCACCTGGCGAGATTCCCAAACGTACAATCATTCTATACATGTTATTCCTGGAATTGTGGATTTTTCCCAAGTCCATTTAGTAGTGGTTTATGGACTTGTCCTTTAGGAAACCGTCTAACCCCTTTTAAAACTCTGCCAAGCTAACCGCCTTCACCATGTTCTCCGGCAACGAATTCCAGAGTTTAATTATGCGTTGGGTGAAGAAAACATTTCTCCGATTTGTTTTAAATTTACTAAACTGTAGTTTCATCGCATGCCCCCTAGTCCTAGTATTTTTGGGAAGCGTGAACAGACGCTTCACATCCACCTGTTCCACTCCACTCATTATTTTATATCCCTCTATCATGTCTCCCCTCAGCCGTCTCTTCTCCAAGTTGAATAGCCCTAGCCTCCTTAGTCTTTCTTCATAGGGAAGTCGTCCCATCCCCGCTATCATTTTAGTCGCCCTTCGCTACACCTTTTCCAATTCTTCTATATCTTTCTTGAGATGCGGCGACCAGAATTGAACACAATACTCAAGGTGCGGTCGCACCACGGAGCGATACAACGGCATTATAACATCCTCACACCTGTTTTCCATACCTTTCCTGATAATACCCAACATTCTATTCGCTTTCTTAGCCGCAGCAGCACACTGAGCAGAAGGTTTCAGTGTATTATCGATGACGACACCCAGATCCCTTTCTTGGTCCGTAACTCCTAACGTGGAACCTTGCATGACGTAGCTATAATTCGGGTTGCAGTAATTTCATTTTTGGCGCCTGTCCGATATGCGTGTCTGAAAATTATTTTCTGATGCGCTTATCCGTCACGCGCCAAGTGGCATTTGACAAATGTAGGTCATTACCGCCCGGTTAACGTGTGAGACTTTACCGCTAGGTCAATGGCTGTGGGTAAGACTCAAAATGGACGCGTCCATTTTCAGCAAAAATTAAAAAAAAGGATTTTTTTACAGGCGAACTGAAAAATGGATTGGCACATGCCCAAAACCCGCGCCTACACTACCACAATCCATTTTTCAGCGCACCTTAGTAAAAGGAGTCCTGAAACAACAGTTGTAGCATTAACTAGGGAGTTACATTCCCTCCTTGATTTTGGCTCTGTCGTGTTACTGGTTTCTCTGGATCTATCCGCTGCCTTTGATTTCATCGATCATTCACTGCTCCTTTCACGGTTGCAATCTTTGGATATTTCTGGTACTGTCGTGGCTTGGTTCTCCTCATACTTATACGACTGTACACAAAATCATTCACGCAGATGCCCCACTCTATATGTTAAACCTAGTGGACTTACCGCCCAGAAATGCCAAAAGATCGGCCCGCAAATTCCTCAATCTGAACTTCCCCAGCTGCAAAGGAATGAAATACAAACAGGCCTATGCTACCACCTTTGCGTACAAAAGCACACAGTCTTGGAACGCACTACCCATGGCCCTGAAAACCATGACCAATCTAACCAGCTTTCGCAAAGCTCTGAAAACACATCTCTTCAACAAAGCCTACAAAAGTCACCCTCAATGAAACAAATCATTCCTTAAACCACCCAAGTACACCAAAAAACACCTCTCACACGACCTTACCTAACACCTTCCATCTAAATCCTCTTTCACCTCTGCTTATGATCGACTGTTTTTAAATCATGTAACAACGTTATCATATCTATACTCTGTAAGACACATTGAGCCTGCAAAAAGGTGGGAAAATGTGGGGTACAAATACAATAAATAAATATCATTCTCCTCGTGATAGATCCAGTGGCGTAGCAAAGGGGGGGGCGGGAGGGGCGATCTGCCCCGGGTGTCAGCTCAGGGGGGGGGGGTGCTCCCTGCCAGCTCCCCCCCTCAGCGAATCGACACCCCCCCGACCAGCTCCTGCACCCTACGTTTAAAAAGAATATCAGGAGGCGAGGCGCAGCGCCTCGCGCCTTGCGCCTGCCCTGCACGTAAAAGAAATGTGGACCGTCGGGTCTTCCCTTGCTCTGTCTGTCCCGCCCTCCGCTGACGCAACTTCCCATTTCTGCAAGGGCGGGACAGACAGAGTGAGAGAAGGCCCAATGGTCCACATTTCTTTTACATGCAGGGCAGGCGTGAGGCGCTGCGCTGCGCCTCGCCTCCCGATATTCTTTTTAAAGGTAGGGTGCGGGAGCTGGTCGGTGGGGAGGGGGGTGTCATCGTGCTGCACCCGGGGGGGGGGGGGTGCAATGGCGAACCACCCTGCCCCGGGTGGCAGCCCCCCATGCTACGCCACTGGATAGATCTTTTTCTGTTAAAACTCATGAAGCTCCTTCTTCCTCTTACTCGCTTCCATTTGACGTTTCTCAGGTTTCCACCATTCACTGCTGGTCTTCTCACCTCTGGGCTCCCCCCCTCCCCACCTGTATTTGCAATTTAAAGGGAAAACATAGTTTCAGAGGCCGTGTGCATTTTCACTGCCACCAGCAAATTAAAATTCATCTTAGTTAGCAGGGAAACACCAATTAATTAAACGTTCTTAAGTCTTTGACTTGCACATGAAAGAATTTGGCAAATTAAAACAGTTCCACATTAGGAGTCACTGCCCGGGGAAAAAGATCTAGGTGTCATCGTTGATGATATGCTGAAACCCTCTGCTCAGTGTGTAGAAGCGGCTATGAAAGCAAATAGAATATTAAGAATTATTAGGAAACAAAAATGAGAATGTTATAATGCCTTTGTATCGCTCCATGGTGCAACCACACCTTGAATACTATATGTAATTCTGGTCACAGTAGCTCAAAAAAGATATCGCAGAGTTAGAAAAAGTATAGAGAAGGGTGATGAAAATATTAAAGGGGGTGAGGCGACTTCCCTATGAGGAAAGGCTAAAGTGGCTAGGGCTCTTCAACTTGGAGAAGAGACAGCTGAGGGGAGATATGATAGAGGTCTATAAAATAGTGAGTGGAGTGGAACCGGTAGACATAAATCACTTACTTACTTTTTCTAAAAATACTAGGACTAGGGGGCACGCAATGAAGCTACTGAGTAGCACATTTTAAACAAACCGGAGAAAATTTGTTTTTCACTCAGCGTGTAGTTAAACTCTGGAATTCGTTGCCATAGAATGTGGTAAAAACAGTTAGTTTAGCAGGGTTTAAAAAAGGGTTGGATAATTTCCTAAAAGAAAAGTCCATGAGCCATTATTAAGATGGACTTAGAAAAATCCACTGCTTGTGTCTAGGATAAGCAGCATAAAATATGTTTTACTGTTCTGGCCCCTGCTCTAGGAACTGTGAGCTAGGAAAAAGGTCAGAATTCTTTTACTCCGTTAGAGCAACTAATTGTTCCTGTATTGTATTGCTCAACAGGCAGAACCTTAGCTAGCTTTACAATGTTTTTAAAGATTGATCCCCTGGGAACAGTGAGTTTGGACGGATGCCTGAACCAGCTTCCTTCACCTGGTGGCTGGCCATTATGCCTGTGACTTTAGCACAGTTTGAAGGTCTGCCAACTAGAAATAGACTCAGATCAGCACGATCATACCTAAACCTACATTACCCGAACTGCAAGGGGCTAAAATACAAAACAACTTATGCATCTAGCTTCTCCTACATAAGCGCACAACTATGGAATGGACTCCCACATGCAGTGAAAACAATACATGACCACCTAAAGTTCAGGAAATCATTGAAAACCCACCTCTTCAAAAAAGCTTATCCCACTGATCCAACATAAATCCCCACACCCTGCAACACAACATAATCAAAGATCGAACGACAATTTACTATCCTCTTTCCCCTCAACCCATGATGCCTGATTCACCTCTATCTCATTTGACCACAACACAATCTTGTATTTGTTATCAACCGAAATGGCAAACGCCTTTACGGTACTTTGTAAGCCACATTGAGCCTGCAAATAGGTGGGAAAATGTGGGGTATAAATGTAACAAATAAATAAGGTGTGGGATCTATCTACAAATCAAGGGACTGGTGGTTGGGAGGCGGGGCTAGTGCTGGGCAGACTTATACGGTCTGTGCCCTGAAAAAGACAGATACAAATCAAGGGGCTGGTGGTTGGGAGGCGGGGCTAGTGCTGGGCAGACTTATACGGTCTGTGCCCTGAAAAAGACAGATACAAATCAAGGGGCTGGTGGTTGGGAGGCGGGGCTAGTGCTGGGCAGACTTATACGGTCTGTGCCCTGAAAAAGACAGATACAAATCAAGGGGCTGATGGTTGGGAGGCGGGGCTAGTGCTGGGCAGACTTATACGGTCTGTGCCCTGAAAAAGACAGATACAAATCAAGGGGCTGGTGGTTGGGAGGCGGGGCTAGTGCTGGGCAGGCTTATACGGTCTGTGCCCTGAAAAAGACAGATACAAATCAAGGGGCTGGTGGATGGGAGGCGGGGCTAGTGCTGGGCAGACTTATACGGTCTGTGCCCTGAAAAAGACAGATACAAATCAAGGTAAGGTATACACATATGAGTTATCTTGTTGGGCAGACTGGATGGACCGTGCAGGTCTTTTTCTGCCGTAATCTACTATGTTACTATGTTACCTCTAAAATGGTATCTTTCTTGTAGACTAGCCCTTTGTAACCATACCTTCACAAAAATATATGTGGTCAGAATCCGAGCAAGTCTCTGCGAGCTGAGCATGAGCAGAAAGGATGACAACTGCTGCTACAGGGACTGGTAATGGAAAAAAAATGTTAAGTGCCTCATAAATCAAATGCATATGGCGTCTATTGGAGAGTTTTATCATTTTTTATTAAGCCCTGGAATTCCACTCAGACTGTCAGTCCAGTGGCGTCTGTCTTCAAATGCTCTCAAAGGGCCTTCATTGTCTTAATTAAAAAAAGAAGAGCAACTTTAGAGAAATTGAGACAGAGAGCACTGGGGAATGAATTTAATTAATGGGAGACCAGCACTGGAGTTTCTCTGTTGCATGTGCTCGAATCGTTCTGACATCCCTGAAACAAAAAGTTTGCATTGCATAGAGCAAATATGAGAAGCACAGCGGTACAGAAAATTGATCCCGTAAAGGCGTAGCTTGAAGCAGAACGCCTTCATTCTAAGCAATCTGCTTGTCGAACAGCTCAGAAGGGAAAAGCTGATGTGAATGTATTTCAAAGTGGTTAGGGTGGTGGACTTTGGTCCTGGGGAACTGAGGAACTGAGTTCGATTCCCACTTCAGGCACAGGCAGCTCCTTGTGACTCTGGGCAAGTCACTTAACCCTCCATTGCCCCATGTAAGCCGCCTTGAGCCTGCCACGAGTGGAAAAGCGCAGGGTACAAATGTAACAAAAATAAAATAGATACTATTGGAGATTCTACATGGAATGTTGCTACTATTGGAGATTCTACATGGAATGTTGCTATTCCACTAGCAACATTCCATGTAGAAGGCTGCGCAGGCTTCTGTTTCTATGAGTCTGACGTCAGACTCACAGAAGCAGAAGCCTGCGCAGCCACATTGGTGATCTGCAAGGGCCAACTTCTACATGGAATGTTGCTAGTGGAATAGCAACATTCCATGTAGAATCTCAAATAGTAGCAACAGTGGAGGAGTGGCCTAGTGGTTAGGTTGGTGGACTCTGGTCCTGGGGAACTGAGTTTGATTCCCACTTCAGGCACAGGCAGCTCCTTGTGACTCTGGCCAAGTCACTTAACCCTCCATTGCCCCATGTAAGCTGCATTGAGCCTGCCATGAGTGGGAAAGTGCAGGGTACAAATGTAACAAAAATAAAATAGATACTATTGGAGATTCTACATGGAATGTTTCTACTATTGCAGATTCTACATGGAATGTTGCTATTCCACTAGCAACATTCCATGTAGAAGGCTGCGCAGGCTTCTGTTTCTATGAGTCTGACGTCAGACTCACAGAAGCAGAAGCCTGCGCGGCCACATTGGTGATCTGCAAGGGCCAACTTCTACATATAGCAACATTCCATGTTGAATCTCAAATAGTAGCAACAGTGGAAGAGTGGCCTAGTGGTTAGGGTGGTGGACTCTGGTCCTGGGGAACTGAGTTTGATTCCCACTTCAGGCACAGGCAGCTCCTTGTGACTCTGGGCAAGTCACTTAACCCTCCATTGCCCCATGTAAGCCGCATTGAGCCTGCTATGAGTGGGAACGTGTGGGGTACAAATGTAATAATAATAAAAAAAAAAAAACTCAGAGGTTCCCATTCGGTCTGAAAATCTTTGTGCAAAGCACCAAAACAAAAGTTTACATATAGAAATATATGTGTAGACTCTTTCCCCTTACACCATATCTTTATTGGAAGTTAAGGGAATGATTTTATAAGGCGCCACCTAGCTTCAGATGCTAAGATTGCATGCAAATGACGGTATTTTAATCATTTATGTACACTCTGTCTTTATTGCTACCAGTGCTGGTAACCCACTGCAAGTTTGAAGGACTGGGGGGGGGGGGGGGGGGGGGGAGGAGGAGGGTGCATGAAGAGATGATAGACCCATGGGAGGTGGGGAGAGGGGGCGAGAGTCGAGAGACTGGAATCAGGGAGGGGGGAAAGAGAAGGGGGAACATTGTGGATCTGGAAGGGGGAGTGGAGTGAATAGACAGAGAGAGAGAGAGAGAGAGAGAGAGACCCAGGAAGGTGGGAGAGGGGGAGAGATGTTAGACCAATAGAGGGAGGGAGTGACAAATGCTGTACTGTTGAGGGGCAGTGGAAAGAGAGGAAGAGATGTTGGCCTTGGAGTGGGCAATGTGGGAGGAAGGAAAGGAAGAGGAGAGAAGCTGGGCATGTGGGCAGGGACACAAAGGTGCAGTGCATGGAGGAAGCATAGGGACAGGGACACAGAGAGACAATGCTGGACACCTGGAAGGATAGAAATACTGAGGGGAGATACTGGACAGAGCAAGATAGGGACACCGAATGGAAATGCTGTATATGAGGGATGGATAGGGATATTAAAAGGGCAGATGATGAAAATGGGGGGGGGGGGGGGGGGAGGGGGGATGATAGGGATAGGGAAACAGGAGATTCTGGACAGGATAGATAGGGATGTGGAGGGAAGATAGATGGTGGACATAGAGAGAGAAGAAATGTTAAATGGACAAGAGATCTTGGAAAGAGAGTGAAGACACAACAGAGAAAAGCAGAAAAGAGACACAGGGGCCAAACCAAATGGAAAATTAAAATGCTCTGCTATCTTTCATTTCTATTTCTCAAGTATTGCTCTACATGCAGTCTGACTTTTTGAGGTTTCCATTTCCATTTTTTGCCTTCATATCTCTATTATTGATCGCTGGTCCTGTTTTCATATTTGTTGAGGGTCTGTCTGTGTTTTGAATGAGTGAGCAGGGCATAGCAACCTATACCAGCAGCGTTCAAAGCTCAAGGCTTCAGTAGGTAAGGAAACTCTATGTATGAGATCCTCTGTGGAAATAATACCATATTTTGCTATTCTGCTAACAAAGCAGTTAGCTTAGCAGGGTTTAAAAAAGATTGGGCTAATTTCCTAAAAGAAAAGTCCATAAGTCATTATTAAGATGGACTTGGGAAAATGTACTGCTTATTTCTAGGATAAGCAGCATAAAATCTGTTTTACTGTTCTGGGATCTTTCCAAGTACTTGTGACCTGAATTGGCCACTGTTGGAAACAGGATGCTGGTCCTGAAGGACCTTCGGTCTCTCCCAGTATGGCAACGCTTATGTTCTTAATAACACAGCATCTTCTCCTGCTGGAAACCAGTTCATTTCCATAAGAAGCATGATCTGAGTCCCAGGATGATTTCAAAGCCAGAATTCCTAGACTTCGGATATTAGACCATTGCTATTCATTTATACAATCAGGAAAGTTAGAGACAAGGCTTAAAGCTAGAGTAAGTAGTAATTCAGTTTAATGATTTGGCTTTTTTTTTTTTTTAGAACTGACTGGTAACTTTTCAAGTGACATCTACCCTGTGAACAGGATTCCAGCTGGTATCTTTAGGAAGAGCCCCGTGCTCGAATGGAAGCTTTGAAAAATCCATGATCACATAGCAAAGCACTTTTTACAGCGGAGAAACCAGAGAACATTCTTTTCCTGCATGAAGGAAGAGACAGTTTTGGCAGAAATGTATCAGATCAGGGCCTGGAATGCGCCTGTCTCATGGATGAGGATACAGCCTAAATAAATAACAGAGGGGCTGCTTGTCTGATTGCGCAAAAAAAGCAGGAATTAGCCAGAACGGCTGTTTGTTTCATCAACATTCTTGGTCACTGTGAAGAAAACCCTTTT
The DNA here is from genome assembly GCF_901765095.1 of Microcaecilia unicolor. NCBI lineage: Eukaryota > Metazoa > Chordata > Amphibia > Gymnophiona > Siphonopidae > Microcaecilia > Microcaecilia unicolor. The sequence continues at coordinate 16,966,263 of NC_044037.1, forward strand.
GGAGATTTCAGCACAGAAAAAATCATTTTCACTGGTAAAGAGAGAAAAGAAGGCCGGAGTGGAAAAGAGAGAACTGGCAGCGATGCAAAGCAGTTTGACACCCATCGGAACCCTGTGGGCCATCCTGTCCCTGCTCATAGCAGCTGTGACCTGCACCAGTTACTTCATGCCCTACTGGCTCTTCGGCACCCAGCTGGGCAAACCGGTCTCCTTCAGTACTTTCCGGAGGTGTACATATCCGGCCCAGACCGAAGAGAGGAGCGTTGTGATGGTGGAAGAGTGTGGCAGATATGCCAGCTTCAGCGCCATCCCCAGTCTGTCCTGGCAGATCTGTACTGTGGTGACCGGGACGGGATGTGCTCTGCTCCTGCTGGTGGCGCTGGCGGCAACCTTGGGATGTTGTATGAAGGATCTTATTTCCAGGATGACGGGGCGTTTCGTGGGGGCAGCACAGTTTGTTGGAGGTAAAGCACATTTGAGCAGGTTGCGAATTAGGAAAACCAGAACCTGGTGCCATCCGCACTCAGGGAGCGCGCTGAAATCCTTCAACATACACCTTGCGGTACGCTACGACATTTGCAAATTGCTCTGGGATAAGAGAGGTTCCAGGGCCTTTGCTTTTGATAAAACTTGATTTTTTTATGCTATGTCTCAGAGTTTTAATATGGTTAGAGCATGCTGTGATGCCCGTAGGCACTGTGAAGCAGCTGGGCCTCTGGTAGGTCCTTGATGGTGAGCCTCTTTTACTAAACCATGCTAGCGATTCCTGGCGTGGCAAATGCTCCACAGCCCAGTGGCGTAGCTAGGTGGGGCCACGGGGGGCTGGGACTTCCCAAATTTCATCTGGACCCCTGTTTTTGCTGGCGGGGGTCCCCAACCCCCTCCAGCTGAAGCCTTGTCCAGTGCCGGTTTGGGTTGCCGCCTCATTCCCTGACCTGCTCTCTGTTCCTCCTGGAAGTAAAGGAGCGTGCAGGACGTCAGGAGGAAGAGAGAGGAGGGTAGGGAGCGCAGCGGTGCCCCAGACTGGTGCTGGACAAGGCTTCAGCTAGCGGGGGTTGGGGACTCCCGCCAGCCAAGGTATTTGTTGCTGTGGGGTGCGGCAGGGCAGCGGGGGAAGCGATGAGGTGGTGGTGGGGGGCAGCGGCGGGGTGGCAGACTAAAATGTACCCCCTCACCTTGGGCTCTGGCCCCCTCCCACCACGAGGTCTGGCTACGCACCTGCCACAACTCAGCGGGGTGGCAGACTAAAATGTACCCCCTCACCTTGGGCTCTGGCCCCTCCCACCACGAGGTCTGGCTACGCACCTGCCACAACCCATTCATTTTGAATGGGCTGCCTCGCATTTGCTGTGCAGGCATCAGTAGCAGGTCTAAGTGTCAAGTGTACAGCGCTGCGTACGTCTAGTAGCGCTATAGAAATGATAAGTAGTATTAGTAGTAATGAAAATCATTTGACTGCACATTCAAGGGCTGAAGCAAAATAAATATTCTGAAAACGACTTTTGCAATCAGATTGCCCTCACAAGACCTTAGGATGTGAGTTCACTGTATTTTTGTGCAATTTTAAATGATGTGCTGTATTTTACAAATTGTGTGTTTGTTGTAAGCCGCTTTGGGCAAGTCTTTGGGACGGATACAATAGAAGATGTAACACTGAGGGGTCCTTTTACTAAGTTGCGGGAAAAAGAGCCCTGTGGTAGCGGCGGGGGCAGTTTTTCTCGTGCGCCAGGCTCTTTTTACTGCAGCAGGTACAAAGGCCCCCCCCCCAAAATGGCCATGTGGCAAGATAACTCTTACTGTGTGGCTGTGCAGCGGGAACCACTTAACCACCACCCATTGAGGTGGCGGGAAGGGCTCCCGCGGTAACCTAGCAGTAACTGGGCAGTGCGTGGCGATGCCTGATTACCATGGAGTTAGTGCTACGCTAGAAAAATGTTTTTTTTTAAATTCCAGCGCACCAAAAATGTCGCACTCGAACCGCAACTACCGCCAGTGGCCACATTGGGCTGGCAGTAGTTCTGATTTAGCATGCGGTAAGCCCACTTTGGGGCCAGTGGCTACAGGAGCGGTTGCCCCGTCCAGCGGCAGTAGGAAGCACCTTCATATAACGTCATCTCTTGCTGCCATGGGGCATGGGATCAGGAGTAGCAGGAGATGGCACTTTACGAAGATGCTTCCTGTTGTGGCTAGATCGGAGGCCACTCATCGGGGAGATCAAGGTTTCTTGGTGGGAAATGACCTGTGAAAGTGGGAGATTTGGCAGGGATTGCTTTTGTAGGGTTGGGCGCAGGGGCGTATCTAGACCTCGGCGGGAGGGGGGCCAGAGCCTGAGTTGGGGGGCACTGTTTAGCCGCACCCCTGCCACTTTGGAAACCCCCCTGCCGCCGCAACCGCAACCCCCCCGCCGCTTGCCCGCCCCCCCGCCACCAGATCAGGTACCTTGTATGCTGGCGGGGGTCCCCAATCCCCACCAGCCGAAGAGTCTTCTTCAGCGCCGGTTGACTCCGGCACCTTCGTTGTATGATCATCTGTTTCTGACGCCTTACGTCCTGCACAGGGCTACATGCACGGTGCAGGATGTAAGGCGCCAGAAACAGATGATCAGACAACAAAGGTGCCGGAGTCGACCGGCGCTGAAGAAGTCTCTTCGGCTGGCGGGGTTTGGTGACCCGCCAGCAAACAAGGTACCTGATGCGGGGGGGGGGGGGGGGGTTTGGGGGTGGCGGGGGGGGTCAAATGTAGAGGTGGCCAGGGCGTAATCTGTGGGGGCCCATGCCTCCGTGGCCCCACGTAGCTATGCCCCTGGTTGGGGTGTCTGGGGGACCACTTGGGTGACCTAAGAAAAAAATGCAGCACTTCACCTCAGATAATTCTCTGATCCTGTGCTGCATTTCCACACCAGCCTGAGCTGATGTAAATTCAGTGCTGGAAGGAGAGTAAAAAAAAAAAAACTGCACCAGATTCTAGTGCAATTTTTAAAATCAGAAGCAATTTTTTATTCAGTGATTTGCATGTATTTTGGATGCCCTGACTGTATTACCCTTTATCATAGTGGATTTATGCTAATTTTCCTGCGCTAATATGTCTTCCCGCATCAGATAATATTATTGCAGGAAACTCAGGAGTAAATCACTGTGCTAAAGGATAGGCACAGGCTACGGCATCAGCCCCTATGCCCCAGGGCTGCCGAGAGGGGGGGACAGGGGGAACAAAATTCCCACCCGCCACCGCCACCGGGCCCCCTCCACCCAAACCCCCGCCAGCAGAAGTGCTGTCTTCTGATTCGTCTCCGGCATGCGCGGCCCACACAGACGCGCTCCTCTCAGCTGATCTTCGCTGTACGCTGCAGGGCTTCTGTGCGTCTGACATCCTGCACGTGCAGAGTACAGCGAAGATCAGCTGAGAGGAGCGCGTCTGTGTGGGCCGCACACGCCGGAGTCAGAAGACAGCACTTCTGCTGGCGGAGGTTCGGGTGGAAGGGGTCTGGCCCGGTGGCGGAGGCGGGTAGGACTGTGGCGCCGGGCCCCCCTCAGGGGGGGGGCGGCGACAACCTGGGGGTGGAGGTGGCAGTGGAGGCGGGGCCAGGGCCCCAGGGGCGGCCTTGTCCCGGGCCCGACCCAGTCTCTCGGTGGCCCTGCTCTGGCCTTGATGTAGCAGGACCACACAGCAGATCACAATAGCCGTGAGCAAGGTAGGTATATGTGAGGCTTTATTGCATCAAAAGGCGATACTGTGCCCAATGTGGCCACGTTTTGCCTGGACAAAGCTGTGTCTGGGGCAGAAACTGTTAACCAGATACATTAATAAGTATCAAATAACCAAAGAAAAGTTAAAATAACAATGGTAGAACATAATGAACATATAAAATATAAAAAATGCATCATAAAACATCAACAATCCTATATAATAATTTGCACCGCCAACGTTTTACGTCTGGATGCCTGGGTTCGTAACATCAATTCCCATTGGTCCACCCTCGCGTCAAAACGTAATGACGTCAGAGGGCGGAACAATGAGAGGGAAGGGAACACTGGAGGCGAGCTGACGTCAGGAGGGATGTTATGAATGGAAGCCAGTGCCAGCCAGCCAGCCTGCGCTGCTCGCCCTCTTCTCCCAGCCCTTTGCCTGCTCCTCACTTTCCTGCGTGCCGCCCAGAATTTAAAAGTTCTTACCTTGGGGTCCGGTGGCAGCAGTGAAAGGCGAGCAGGCTCGGCACTTCAGCCTGCCTTCCCTTCTCTCTCAGCTCTGCCTCTGGTCCTGCCCTTGTGGAAACAGGAAATGAGGGCGGGACCAGAGGCAGAGCTAAGAGAGAAGGGAAGGCAGGCTGAAGCGCCATGCCTGCTCATCTTTCACTGCTGCCACCGGACCCTGAGGTAAGAACTTTTGAATTTTGGGCGGCACGCAGGAAGGTGAGGAGCAGGCAAAGGACTGGGAGAAGAGGGCGGGCAGCGCAGGTCGGGCTAGCACTTGGAGGAGAGGGAAGGAGGGAGGGAGGAGGGCCTTGAACTCGGAGGAGAGGGAGGCCTGGAACTCGGAGGACAGAGAGGGAGGGAGGGAGGGGGGCCTGAAACTTTGAGGAGAGCGAGGGAGGGGGGGCCTGGAACTTGGAGGAGAGGGAGGGGGACCTGGAACAGATGAGAGGGGGGAGGGAGGAGGCCAGGCTGGAACTCGGAGGGAGGGGGAGGGAGGGAGGGGGCCTGGGAGGAGAAGAAGGGAGGGAGGGGAGCCTGGAACTTGGAGGAGAGAGAGGGGGGCCTGGAACTTGGAGGAGAAAGAGGGAGGGAGGGGGCCTGGAACTCGGAGGAGAGAGAGAGAGGGAGGGAGGGGGACCTGGAACTCAGAGGAGAGGGAAGGTGACCTGGAACTTGGATGAGAGGAAGAGAGGGGGGGAGGGAGGGGGCCAGGCTGGAACTCAGGGGGAGGGAGAGGGGGAGGGAGGGGGCCTGGAACTCAGAGGAGAGGGGGGTCTGGAACTCTGAGAAAAGGGAGGGAGGGGGGGCCTGGAACTTGGAGGAGGAAGAGGGAGGGGGCCTGGAACTCGGAGGACAGGGGGACCTGGAACTCGGAGGAGAAGGAGGGAGGGAGGGGGGCCTGGAACTTGGAGGAGGGAGAGGGAGGGAGGCCTGGAACTCGGAGGACAGGGGGGCCTGGAATTCGGAGGACAGGGGGGAGGGAGGGGGCCAGGCTGGAACTCGGAGGATAACCTTGCTAGCGCCCGTTTCATTTGTATGAGAAACGGGCCTTTTTTTCACTAGTGTGTAATAAAACGTAAATAATGTGACATAAAATATCAACTCATAAAATCCTATTAACAAAAAGTCATAATACAATGATCATAAGGATGCATTTATGCAGTTCAGAATCAATGTACGTTTCCCATCTTAGGCAAGGGTCCCTTTCATGCATATCATTTTTTTCGCTTTGCATAATTTTTAACTTCTGTATTGTTCACCTTTTTATTCCTTTAGAATTGCCTTTATTTGTTGTTTCTAGGGGGAAGCGCTTCTTTGGTTTCCCTTCTAGGAAGTCATTAATCCACCACTGCTTGGATTTCGCTGCATGGAGTGGCAAAACGCTGTTGTATTCGCTCAGTTCATGAGTATATCTGGTTTTTGACAGATCATTCATGTGCCTGGTAAACAGTCCTCAGTTTTTGCCCCTGACACAGCCTTGGCCAGGCAAAACGTGGCCATGTGGGGCACAGTACCCCCTTTTGATGCAATAAAGTCTCTCATATATCTACCTTGTTCACCATTACTGTGATGTGCTGCGTTTTTCTGCTGGTTCATATACTGTATATCACTGCCACTCATTGTTCCTGTTTGATGCAGCAGGGGCAGCAGACTGTCGTTTTGTTTGGGGGGGGGGGGGATGCTCTACTTTCAAATCCGTATGTGGTTAAGTCATCCGTGGCTACCCTAGAATAGCCACGGATGACTTAACCACACATTGAACAAACCTTTGTGAAAATAATTACTTCTATTTTTGTTTTTTTTTACCAATTATTTAAACTTTTGTTTATTTAAACTTTTTCTCAAAGGTACCCTCAGCAAAAAACACTATTTTCTTTAATTTTATAAACGTTCTATTCAAGTAGTGCTACAACTCACAATACAAACAAATCAAAAAAACGTAACTTATCTTGCAACATTTTATCAGCATTCTCATTAAGTCCTTGCTTCGCTCGTTCAAGGTACCATGACCACTACTGGGTCTCCGACTGCCTTCCCCTGAAAACGCCCGACTCCGCGGGTTTCAACAATCTTTCCTCAGGGACTTGGGTTAAAGCCATCTCCTCTTGACCGAACAATGTGTACGACATTCATAGTGTTCACTATTGCAGCTTATAAAGGCGCCCTTCGTGAGGCAGGAACCGGAAATCATTCTCATGACGTCACTACGTAATGACAAGAATATTTTTATGTGTTTAAATGTTATACAACACTGTTTATATACTAATGGTACACATACAAACTCGTATTCATGGTATTGTTGAAAAATATACTTTTGCCCAAACAACACACAGGACTTGAAAAACAGGACTTGAAAATCCGGTAAATAATGCCCCACCAGGCTACAGTGTCAAATACTGTTCCACCTAAAGTAGCCCAATTATTGCATAAACATTGGCAAGTTCTCACATTTCACCCCACCTTTACGCAACATCCGTGTATTGCATATACATGAGGACGCAATTTGAAAGATAATTTGGTTCATACTTCTTTTATTCAGTATAACCAACGGAGCAAGGAAGGTCAACATAAACCTTGTGGGGAGTGTCAGTTCTGCTCCCAAACCTAGTGTCATACAACAGTGGACGCTCTTTGGGACACAGCGTATTTACACACTGAGTCATTTTACTACATGTCAATCATCATTTAGTGGAGGAGTGGCCTAGTGGTTAGGGTGGTGGACTTTGGTCCTGGGGAACTGAAGAACTGAGTTCGATTCCCACTTCAGGCACAGGCAGCTCCTTGTGACTCTGGGCAAGTCACTTAACCCTCCATTGCCCCATGTAAGCCATATTGAGCCTGCCATGAGTGGGAAAGTGCAGGGTGGAAATGTAACAAAAATAAAATAGATACTATTGGAGATTCTACATGGAATGTTGCTATTCCACTAGCAACATTCCATGTAGAAGGCTGCGCAGGCTTCTGTTTCTGTGAGTCTGACGTCCTGCACGTATGTGCAGGATGTCAGACTCATAGAAGCAGAAGCCTGGGCGGCCACATTGGTGATCTGCAAGGGCCGACTTCTACATGGAATTGCTAGTGGAATAGCAACATTCCATGTAGAATCTCCAATCGTAGCAACATTCCATGTAGAATCTCCAATAGAGATTCTACCGCAGGGGTGTTCCCGGCGGTAATTGGCATGCGCTGACTGATCACCACATGTAGAATCTCAAATAGTAGCAACAGTGGAGGAGTGGCCTAGTGGTTAGGGTGGTGGACTTTGGTCCTGAGGAACTGAGTTCGATTCCCGGCACAGGCAGGTCCTTGTGACTCTGGGTAAGTCACTTAAACCTCCATTGCCCCATGTAAGCCGCATTGAGCCTGCCACGAGTGGGAAAGCGTGGGGTACAAATGTAATAAAAATAAAATCATTTGTGGTACATATAATTCAATGTCTGTGCCACCTGTACTATGTAGGGCGTGCTATAAGAAAGAACAAGATTATTTGAGACTGTAGCCTGATAGTAGCATCGCTGCCCTGGGGGAAGGGAAGTAAGAAGCCAAATAACGGTGGAGGGAAGGAAAATTATGGTTCCCCCGTTCCAATTCCTATGTGCAGTAAGCGCTCTGATAGAACATTTTGCTAAGCTTCAGTGCATAGTGTTCTTTTTTCATTTATAAAGGTTTTACAGAATCAAACAAAGAGTGACAATCTTTGCTCAGTAATATGAAGCGGCTATCATGAGCACAGTCAAAACAATAATTTTATTTATTTATTTATTTTATTGCATTTGTATCCCACATTTTCCCACCTCTTTGCAGGCTCAATGTGGCTTACAATACATCATGAATAGTGAGAATACATGAGAAAGTATACATTTAGTATTAACGAAAGGATTTTGGGTAACATGATAATGATAAAACATGGTAGTATTTTAACAAGCAAACAAAGTAAGAGATATTTAAGAAATACATATGAATTTTAAAGAAAATGTACATTTAATAATAGTAGAAGATCTTGGGTAACATAATAATGAAAAAACATGATAGTAGCTTGGTAAGCAAATATTGTAGGGGCGATTCTGGCTGTGTGTACAGGAATTCATAGTTGTTGATCATTGTTGTACGCCTTGTTGAAGAGGTGGGTCTTCAGTAGACGTCGGAAGTTGGTTTGTTCACAGGTCGTTTTTAGGTTTCGCGGTAGCGCATTCCAGAATTGTGTGCTCAGGTAGGAAAAGGTTGACGCATGGGTGAGCGGATCGCAGAACTCCTAAAGAAGATGATAACTCTAATTTGATCAGGAAATAAAGAAACAAGAAGTGTACAGTGTCCTAATTCACACGCACCAATGTGATAATATGTAGGCATTTGCTGCGTCATGAGCAGATATAACTCCCTTCCTGTCAGTGCATTAATGAAGACTGGCTCACACACTCCAGTGCTGTCGTTCCTTTTCAACCCAAAGAGCTCACAACAAGCTGAAAATGTGACACAACAATGCTATGTTTCCCTAAAAGTGAACTCAAGCACCTGTTTATGGGAGTCTGAGTGGGAGGAGAAGTGATAAAGTCTGTCTCAGTAGGGCGGCAGGAATCTGGGCGTCCAGATGACGTTGTAGAAAAGGATCACTCCACAATGTCATCGGCAAAGCATTGGGGTACCCAGATGGAAGCAGCATTACAGAATTGTCCCCAAATATGAAAAGCTAGAAGAATGATTTAACATGTAGCAATTAAAATTTAATACAAAAAAAGCGCAAAGTGATGCATTTGGGGAGTAGAAACCCAAGGGAGCTGTATGTCCTAGGAGGTGAGAGGGTGATATGCATAGATGGGGAAAGGGACCTTGAGGTGATGGTGTCCGATGACCTTAAAGTGAAAAACCAGTGTGACAAAGTGGTGGCCGTAGCCAGAAGGATGCTAGGTTGCGTCAAGAGAGGAGCAACCAGCAGAAGAAAGGAGGGGTTGATGTTCCTGTACAAATCGCTGGTGAAGCCCCACCTGGAGTATCGTGTTCAGTTTTGGAGGCTCTATCTTGCTAAGGATGTGAGAAGACTAGAAGCGGTCCAGAGGAAGGCGACAAAAATGATATAGGGCCTGCGCCATAAGACATATCAGAAGAGACTGGAAGACCTGAATATGTATAGCCTAGAGGAAAGGGACAGGAGAGATATGATACAGACATTTAAATACTTGAAATATATTAATATAAAAACAAATCTCTTCCAGAGAAAGGTAAATGGTAAAACTAGAGGACATGAGCTGAGGTTGCGGGGTGGTAGACTTAGGAGTAATGTCAGGAAATTCTTTTTCACTGAGAGGGTGGTCAATGCCTGGAACACCCTCCCGAGGGAGGTGGTAGAGACAAAAACAATGACGGAATTAAAAAAGTTGTGGGATGAACACAAAGGAACTCTATTTAGAAAATAGATGGTAACATAGTAGATGACGGCAGAAAAAGACCTGCACGGTCCATCCAGTCTGCCCAACAAGATAAATTCATATGTGCTATTTTTTATTTGTACCTGTCCTCTTCAGGTAAATAGATGGTAGAAAACAAAAAAATGGCTGCAGGGGGTGGATGTGTGAGTGACACTTGGACGGCTACTCCAGATGTGAAGAACTAAGGCCGGTGCCAGGCAGACTTTGTAGGTCTATGTCCATATAGGGCAATCCGGTTTAGGATAAGCTGGAAAGGGCTTCAATGGCAACTTCAGTAGCTGGAACCGAGGACAGTGCTGGGCAGACTTTTACGATCTGGGTCCCGCAAATGACAAGATGGATTTGGATAGGCTGGAGCGCCGTTCACAGCCGCTGCATTGATTTTCTCTCCTCTCATGCCATCCTCGATCCGCTTCAATCCGGCTTTCGCCCCCTACACTCAACAGAAACGGCACTATCTAAAGTCTGCAATGACCTATTCCTCGCCAAATCCAAAGGTCACTACTCCATCCTCATCCTCCTCGACCTCTCCGCCGCTTTTGACACTGTCAATCACAACCTACTTCTTGACACTCTGTCCTCCCTTGGGTTCCAGGGCTCTGTCCTCTCCTGGTTCTCCTCTTATCTCTCCCATCGTACCTTCAGAGTACACTCTCATGGTTCGTCCTCCTCCCCTATCCCGCTCTCTGTTGGAGTTCCTCAGGGATCTGTCCTTGGGCCCCTTCTTTTTTCAATCTACACCTCTTCCTTAGGCTCCCTGATCTCTTCTCATGGTTTCCACTATCATCTTTATGCTGACGACACCCAGCTTTATCTCTCCACACCAGAAATCACTGCGGATACCCAGGCCAAAGTCTCGGCCTGCTTATCCGACATTGCTGCCTGGATGTCCAACCGCCACCTGAAACTGAATATGTCTAAGACTGAATTTATTGTTTTCCCACCCAAACCCACTTCCCCTCTCCCTTCACTCTCTATCTCAGTTGATAACACCCTCATCGTCCCCGTCTCATCTGCCCGCAACCTCGGTGTCATCTTCGACTCCTCCCTCTCCTTTTCTGCGCATATCCAGCAGATAGCCAAGACCTGTCGCTTCTTCCTCTATAACATTAGCAAAATTCGCCCCTTCCTCTCCAAGCACACCACCCGAACTCTCATCCACTCTCTCATTAACTCTCGCCTTGACTACTGCAACCTACTCCTGACCGGCCTCCCACGTAGCCATCTATCCCCCCTTCAGTCCATCCAGACCTCTGCCGCATGTCTTATCTTCTGCCTTAACCGATATACTCATATCACCCCTCTCCTGAAGTCACTCCACTGGCTCCCAATCAGATACCGCATACAGTTCAAGCTTCTCTTACTCACCTACAAATGCACTCGATCTGCGGCCCCTCCTTACCTCTCTACCCTCATCTCCCCTTACGTCCCTACCCGTAACCTCCGCTCTCAAGACAAATCCCTCCTTTCAGTACCCTTCTCCACCACCTCCAACTCCAGGCTCCGCCCCTTCTGTCTCGCCTCACCCCATGCCTGGAACAAACTCCCTGAGCCCATACGCCGTGCCCCCTCCCTACCCATCTTCAAATCAATGCTCAAAGCCCACCTCTTCAATGTCACCTTTGGCACCTAATCACTACACCTCTTCTCAGGAAATCTTAACTACCCCAACTTGACATTTTGTCCTTTAGATTGTAAGCTCTTCCGAGCAGGGACCGTCCTTAATTGTTAATTTGTACAGCGCTGCTTAACCCTAGTAGCGCTCTAGAAATGTTAAGTAGTAGTAGTAGTAGAGTGAGCTTTGACGGCAACTCCAGTAGGTGGAACATAAGGACACAGCCGGGCGGACTTCTACCGCCAAAGAAAGGCTCATGATAAAGTATATAATATCACAGTCACTGTTGATTTAATCATGAATTGATAATGAGTGTGACTGTTGGGCAGACTGGATGGACTGTTCAGGTCTTTATATGTCGTCATTTACTGTGCTACTATGTAATTTATATGTGTATCTATCCAAGGTGAATAGATCTAAACTGGACAGATGAAACTGACCATTTTGGCTTTTATCTGCCATCATTTGCCATATTACGATGTGGCTCAGAGGTCTCCTTTAAGGGAAGGGAAGGAACCAGAACCAATCTTCAGCATTTTACTGCCAGGATGTCTTTCAGAGCTAGAATTTATTAGGGACTGGATTATAATTATGCAGTCAACTTGTCACTTCAAATATATGGGCGAGATGTAATCTCCTTCCCTCCAGCTGTCAGATTTTCTCTTCCTGTTCAAACCCACCTCTAAAAGCTCATTGTCTCTTCTGCACCTTTGAACATCACTCTCAAAGCTCTCGAATCTATCCATTATGCCACCGTAGCTGTGAGCAGAATTTGGAATTTTCTTTTCCTTTTTGTCTTCTGTGCCCCCTCTAATTTGTATCCGCTATTGACATTATCAGAGCTATTCCTCGGATTCTATAGAGTGTGGCTTAAGTTGCGCATTTTCTGGATTTACGCGTGCAACTTAATTAGTTAACAAGCCAATCAGCGCTGACAATTGCCAATTAACAAGCAATTATTGGCACTAATTGGCATTAATTAGACTTTTATGCACACAACAGTCTAAGCGTATTCTATAATGGGATGCATGTCAATTCTAAGTTGCATGGTTGAAAGGGGGCATGTCCATTGGCGTGTTGTGGGCGTTTCTAAAATCTATGCGTGTTGTTATAAGATGCACGCCTAATTTAGGCATCAGTATTTACACCAGCTTTACTTCACGTAACTGTATGCAATTAAATTTAGTCATGCGGACGGGCACCCAGCCTATTCTATAAACAGCACGGAAATTTAGGCTTATTTTATAAAGTATTCCTAAATTTAATCGTGCCTAGGTGTATTTAGATTCAGCACCGATTTTTTAGGCGTGACACATGGAGGTGTGGCCTAGTGGTTAGGGTGGTGGACTTTGGTCTTGGGGAACTGAGGAACTGAGTTCAATTCCCACTTCAGGCACAGGCAGCTCCTTGTGACTCTGGGCAAGTCACTTAACCCTCCACTGCCCCATGTAAGCCACATTGAGCCTGCCATGAGTGGGAAAGCGCAGGGTACAAATGTAACAAAAATAAAATAGATACTATTGCATTCTACATGGAATGTTGCTATTCCACTAGCAACATTCCATGTAGAAGGCAGCGCAGGCTTCTGTTTCTGTGAGTCTGACGTCCTGCACGTACAGACTCACAGAAGCAGAAGCCTGCGCGGCCACATTGGTGATCTGCAAGGGCCGACTTCTACATGGAATGTTGCTAGTGGAATAGCAACATTCCATGTAGAATCTGAACTAGTAGCAACAGTGGAGGAGTGGCCTAGTGGTTAGGGTGGTGGACTTTGGTCATGGGGAACTAAGTTCAATTCCCACTTCAGGCACAGGCAGCTCGTTGTGACTCTGGGCAAGTCACTTAACCCTCCATTGCCCCATGTAAGCCACATTGAGCCTGCCATGAGTGGGAAAGCACAGGATACAAATGTAACTAAAAAAAAAATCTAGTCCTGTTTTTTTTCCCATTCCTTTCCTAATAATTCCTAACATTCTATTTGCTTTCTTAGCCGCCGCCGCCGCACACTGAGCAAAGGGTTTCAACGTATCATCAACAATGACACCTAGATCCCTTTTCTGGTCGGTGACTCCTAACGTGGAACCTTGCATCACGTAGCTATAGTCCAAGTTCTTCTCCCACATGCATCATTTTGCACTTGCTCATATTAAAAGTCATGTTCCATTTGGATGCCCAGTCTCCCAGTCTCCTAAGGTCCTCTTGTAATTTTTCACAAATCCACAGTAGAAATGAATAAGGTCTCAACACTGTATGCCTGTCTAAAACCAAACTGATAAGAATCCAGCACGTCATTACCCTCCACAAAGTCTTCAAGCTGTTTCAAAACCACTTTTTCAATAATTTTACCCCCAAAAAAAGAATAACAGAAACGGAATGACAGTTACCTAACTCCTTTCTTTCCAGCCCTACCTTTTTCAACAGAGGCTTCATAGTAGCTTGCTTACACAATTTAGGGAACATTCCCTTTCTCAAAGATACATTAACCAGCCATCGTACTGCTGGTACAATCTCTTGTGACAAGAAACCCCAAATTCCTGAAGGACAGGGGTCAGACAAAGATTGCATCAGTGTGACAGAACAAATTATTGCTTCAACTTCCTTATCTCCCACAAAAACAAACTTTGGAAGATCATTCAGTTTAAACAAAGCTTGAGAGATGATGAATGCCAAATAGCCAAACTGAAATGACCGCTGAAATATTGTCAACGTTCAGGTATCCCAATGGAATTGTCTTGCAGACTCTCTACTGCAGAAAGCCCTGTGAGAAAGACTCTTTTTCTCTCTCTCTCTCTCTCTCTCTGCATCTGGCAGTAATTGACCCCCATCCATCCAGATTTATAAGTCCCAAAGCTCAAAACATTCACTGCAAAGCACTTCATGCAAAAGAATTTCTGTCATCCAATGCTCATGGTAACTTTATTGTAACTAGTTCTTGCCTTAAAAAAAAATGGGCAATCTGTGTTGGACTGCTGGATGAGGGACCACTGATAATCATTTACCAAAAACTTTCTCTACCCCTGTACGGATACACAAGACAGCAATGATACAGCTTCGTGTTTGTCCCTTGATCACTGCTGGACAATCTTTGCACTGACTCCACTAAGCAGCCACAACAATACCTCCGAGCCATGATCTTGACTCGGTTCCTTCTCTCTAACCCACTAGCACTTAACAAAGATCTGACAGAGCAATTCAGCTAAGTGGGCGAGTGTCAGTTGCCAGCACAGTTAATCAATTCCAGACTACAGGACCTGGGATGTTTAAAACTCAGTTGTAAAATTTCCAGAAGCTTAATTTAATGTCACTATACTGACAGAGATTGTCTATGCATCTCTATCTTTCCTGTTGCTCATTCTACCTCGGCAATAAATACACGACTGAACATCTGTGGAAATAAATCCAAGGCAGGACCTGCCTCCATAAGATTCAGTAGTTGATGTGAGCTCATTTTTATGGTCAGATAAATATTTTTCTTTTTACCCAGGAATTTTCTGATGATCCTTTGGGTCTCTAGCTCAGTTGGAACCAGTTCTCCATCCTCTGCTACCCAGGAGTTCTTCCACTTTTTATATTTATTGTTTGCATTTGTATCCCACATTTTCCCACCTCTTTGCGGGCTCAGTGTGGCTTACAATAAGATATGAATAATGAAAATACATTTGTTACAACTTGGTTATGGGTTACATTGTACAAGTTATGCGAGATAGTCGAATTATCATTAGGAATATCACAATGGGACATCAACATTGAGACATTGGGAGGAGGCAATGGGAAGCTTAAGGGCAGTGTTAAGACACAAAGGCACATGGTGTACATATTTCTGTGAGTAAATGTATGAGTAATGTGGAATTATGGGGGATGAGAGATGATAAGTGGATGTATGATGCATTGATGAACAGTGAGTGTGGACTCTATGTGTTTTGGTTCTTTCCGTAAATTGTCTCAAATAGATGGGTCTTCAGTAATCTGCATATCCTCTCCATAAAATACATAGGGCTCCTTTTTCAAAGCTGTGCTACCAGGGGCATAGCCAGACCTCGGCGGGAGGGGGGTCAGAGCTCGAAGTGGGGGGGCACTGTTTAGCCACCTCCCCCTACTGCCGACCCCCCCACCACTTTGGACCACCGCTGCAACTGCAACACCCCGCCCCACCCCACTGCTGCATCAGGTACCTTGCTTGCTGGCAGGGGTCCCCAATCCCCGCCAGCCGAAGAGTCTTCTTCAGCGCCGGTCGACTCCGGCGTCTTCGTTGTGGGATCATGTTTCTGATGCCTTACATCCTGCATGGGGCTACATGCATGGTGCAGGACGTAAGGCGTAAGAAACAGATGATCCCACAACGAAGGCGCCAGAGTCAACTGGCGCTGAAGAAAACTCTTTGGCTGGCGGGGATTGGGGACCCCTGCCAGCAAACAAGGTACCTGATGTGGCGGCGGGGCGGGGGGGGGGGGGTCAAATGTAGAGGGGGCCAGGGCGTAATCTGTGGGGGCCCATGCCTCCGTGGCCCCATGTAGTTACGCCCCTGTGTGCTACCGATTAGGGCGCTCTGAATGCGAAGAAGCCCATGAGAATAGAATGGCCTTCTTTGCATTCAGCACGCCACTAATCGATAGCACAGCTTTGTAAAAGGATCATATAGTCTAGTCCCTGCTGTGACCATCAGGGGTCAAACCTTCTTCCAGAACTCTATAATCATGAATTGTAAATTTGGCCATTAGGTGTCACCCTTGAGCAATGACCAGAGCTCCTTCCCCCACCCCACTTGTGATTGATAGGTACCCTAGACTCAAATCATGTTTTAAAGTCTACAATACACCTATATTATCATTTCAGACTAATGCACAAAGAGAACCTCACAAAAGGATGTCCTGCATGCAGGACTTCTGGAAACACATGCTTTTACTTTTCACCCAATGCCTTTAGTGCAAGACTACTGTAATGATAGATGCCAAACAGCAATAATCTGTCACATGATAGGGCAACTATACTTTGGACTAGTCCAGGGGTTCCCAAACCAGCCCTCGGGACACACCTAGCAATTCAGGTTTTCATGATATCCACAATGAATATACATGAGATAAATTTGCATACAATGGAGGTAGGGCATGCAAATTTTTATCTCTTGCATATTCATTGTGGATATCATGAAAACCTGACTGGCCTGGTGTGTCCCAAGGACTGAGCTGAGAACTCCTGGACTAGGACTTAGCATACTGCCTAATCTGAGATTGTTAGCACTGTTTGCGTAGATTAATTTATTTATTTAGATGTAGATTTAGCTCACACCTTTTTCAGTAGTAGCTCAAGGTGAGTTACATTCAGGTACTCTGGATACTTCTCTGTCCCAGGAGGGATCACAATCTAAGTTTGTACCTGAGGCAATGGAGGGTTAAGAGACTTGCCCAAGATCACAAGGAGCAGCAGCGGGATTTCAAGACCGGTGCTCTAACCACTAGGTCACTCCTCCACTCCACTCCACTCCTCTTGAAAGTTCCCTACCGCAGACAGATTCACCCAGGGGCCCTTTTACTAAGCTGCATGAGGCGTCTATGCACGCCAAACGCATGCCAAATTGGAGTTGCCGCCCGGTTATCGTGTTGCCCTTGTGGTAATTTCAATTTTGGTGTGTGTCTACTACGTGCATCTGAAAAATAATATTTTTATTTTCTGGCGCGCGGAACGGATGTGCGCCAAGTGGCATTTGACACATGTATGTCATTACCGCCCAGATTCTTTACCGCTAGGTCAATGGCTGGTGGTAAGGTCTCAGACCCAAAATGGACACGCAGCAATTTTGATTTTGCCACACGTCCATTTTTGGCAAAAAAAAGAGGCCTTTTTTTTACAGACGTGCTAAAAAATGGATCGGAGCGTGCCCAAAACCCATGCCTACGCTACCGCAAGCCATTTTCAGCGCCCCTTTGTAAAAGGACCCCCCAAAATACCTGTGCCCTTTTATTTACCTCCGGCAGTTCTCAAACACAAATATGTGGCTGGAGTAATCTGAGTCTTGGTGCTGCCAAAATCGATGAGTACATTTTGGCAGAAATGCTTCTAAGCCCTGAATTTGGACAAGCTGAGCCATTAGTTCTTATGTTGGCTCTTTCACAAGTCAAAAGCTCATAAATGGTTTCTCAAAATCTCCCGACTCTATGAGATGTTACTTACTTACAGGGCTCAGTATTCCCAAAGCCCACTTGATTTTGGTCCTTATAGAAAACAGCATTCCAGTTCGGAAGAGCTTCACATCCCTGATTTATGTACATTCTAGTCAAGATTACTTTCCGAAACAGTTGTCGGGTGCATCTTAATAAGAGAAAGCCAGTGCCAGCTGAATACCAATTTCCAGCGGGAGCCCTCTGTCCTAATACTGGGATGTTGCTATCCATACATAACAGGCTTCAGATCTTTCACAACTATTATATTCAAATAGCTTTATCATAAATTATATACCAAAATTCTCAATAAATTGTGTTACATAATAAAACTCATCACTCATACCACTTATACTCACCCAACCACACATCATTCCACACTTAATCATACCATAATATAAAATGTGCATTAAGATCTTAATCATACAAACAGTACAATCAAATGGTACGGATTCCAATGGAGGTAAGGAGAAAGCAGTCTAAATACTTACCACAATGTTCTTCTTATATTCAAAATAGAGATCTCAGTTGATCAAATGATCCTCAAGGTGTAACAGAAACTGTTCTCTCAGGCTGAGAAATTCTTCATCCTGGAATAAGAGCTGGCTCCTCATACAGATGTTTGCCGTTTCAATTGCAGAATATCAGCTTTTTTAATTGTGTCGTGGTGATTTTCAGGCAATGGTCTTCACGGAGGGGCCCTTTTACTAAGCTGTGTAGTTGTTTACGCTCGCCCAACGCGCATCAATTCAGGGTTACTGCCTGGCTATCGCTTGGCCCGGGTGGTAATTTTGATTTTCACGTGTGTCCTCTACGTGTGTCGGTAGATAACAAATACAGGTTGTATAGTGGTCGAATGAGGTAGGTGTGTGTCAGACACCTTGAAGGTCGAAAGGGGATGAAGATTGTATATTTTCCATTACGATCATTGGTTGTACTATGTTGCTGGGTGTTGGGAGTTAAGTTGGATCGGTGGGGTAAGCCTTTTTGAAGAGATTGGTTTTCAGTGATTTTCTGAAGTATAGATGGTCGTGGATTGTTTTTACAGCTTTTGGGAGTCTACAGCTTTTGATTTAATTGTCTGGAAATGGCTCCTTGCTGAATAAATCACTTGTTCAGGGCTTACTACTAATTTTCAGCAGCACTTAACCAGTTAATACCCCTGAAAATGTCTGGTTAGTGCTGAACTGAAAACCAACTATTTTGGGGGAGTTCTGGGGGCAAAGTCAGCAAAAGTTAAGTGCCAAGATTCAGCATTTAACCGACCAGCGTACCACATAAAAGTCAGTCTTATCTTTATGCAGTAACCCATAGTCAGTTAAGTGCTGAATATTGCATTTAACTGGCTATGTGTTAGCCGGCTCCATAAACCTGGAAATTTAATACCAGGTACCAGCGTTGAATTTCTGGGTTTAATGTCGGTGGCTAAATATCGGGCCCAACCAAGAAACAAAAAGCAGGGAGGAAAGTCCTCACGCAAAACAACAGCAATGAAAACAAAAAAGTGAGGACAAGTTGAGGAGGAAATCCAAAAAAATATAACTTTATTGGTGATCAAATAACGACCCGACACGGCCGTGTTTCGGCATCAAAGCCTGCATCAGGGGTCAAATAATCTTCTTGGGTTGTCGCTTGATAAAAAACCAAAGAAAATATAGCATAGGAACTTCCTTGAAATGCGAGAATTGTGAAGTCAATTATGGGTTGCCTATACGGCAATACACAGAAATGACGTCAATAGTACAATTGACATCATTTCAAGGAAGTTCCTATGCTATATTTTCTTTGGTTTTTTTATCAAGCGACAACCAAAGAAGATTTATTTGACCCCTGATGCAGGCTTTGATGCCAAAACACGGCCATGTCAGGTCGTTATTTGATCACCAATAAAGTTATATTTTTTTGGGATTTCCTCCTCAACTTGTCCTCACTTTTTTGTTTTCATAAATATCGGGCCCTACATGTATACTTTTTTAGATCGATGAAACCTTGCCCCTTTGAAGTCTCTGCATCCTGGGGAGCCACGCGTGTAAACAGCGGCTTTCTGAAATCACCATTTCTGTGTACGTGCAATCTCTATGGGCAGATCCCCCTGTTTCCGTATGTAGATGAGCTCCTTTGTTTGAGTGGACTGAAAGTAAAATCTTTCTGAGTTGAGAACCACAGGAGCTGCACCTGTCCTCCTAAAGCAGCTTCCGACACTTCTACACATGCTCAGTTCAGTGCATAAACTGAGCGTGCACGAGAGTGCCACCGGCAGCTGGACCATCTTGCCGGCTTCCTTACTGCTTCAGAAGTACTGGCGCAGCTCTGGCTGGTAGGCGTGGGCATCCCTGCCAGCCATGTATCCAATGCCATAATTTTGAAGGGGGCCTGAGTTCAAGTGGGAGGGGCTGCCCTTAAAATACCTCCTTTCAGTTTTGCCCACAGGCCTTCTGCGTCTCCTATTCAACTACCCTCCCATCATAACAGCATTCATTTAGTCTACGATCCTCACCTTTGAATGAACCATCTCTACCTGTGATCTAATACTGAACCATGCAATCTGATGATCACTGGATACGATACTATACTACATTAAGGCTTATATTCCGCTTATTTCGAACACAATTCTAAGTGGATTACAATAAGATGACCTCTTCATGCAAGGGAAGAACAACAGTTTATAAATTGTACACAATAAAAATTACATTAAATTACCACAATCAAGGCCTAGTAAACAAGTTAAAGTTTTATGTAAATGATAATAAGACGGTAATGGCAGATTGTTCCAAATTCTTGTCCCATAAAACGGAAAGGATGATGCCAATAGAATCTTATATTTATCACCCTTCACTGATGGGTAATTAAGCTTCAGTTTTTGAGAATTCCTAGATGGTAACCAATTATTTGGCAAGATTAGGAGCTCGGTCAAGCCTTCAGAATTCAAACCAAAAATGGCCTTACAGATCAAACAAGCAATCTTAAACTCAACTCCCGATGATCACCCCATTACAATATCAGAAACACTCTTCCCATTTAGAAGCACCAGGTACAGTATCGTCCCTCCCAAATGGATTCTGTTGTCAGTTGCTGGAACAGTTCTCACTATAGAGAATACAGGATCTTCCTGTTTCTAGATGACAAGACACCATAGCTGGGACGTCCAAATCAGCATCTACAGAGTGAGAACTTCAGGTTATGAGCAAAGTCAAGCTTCACACAGTTAGAGCTTTATCAGCTACAGATTTCAAGAGATGTCATCACATATTTAAAAATAACAAACACTTGATTAACAAGGAAGGAACCCTATGGAGAATATACTGTCCAACGAAGTATGGAAGGGATCTAGGTCAACCAAACACACGTGGGACTCTCAATATATTTTTATACCTCTTACATCATCTATTCATTATGATTTAATTTATAATGTTATTCCTTTTTTATTATGTACTTTTTTAATTATGTTTTTATTTATCTTTTATATATGTAGATACTTTGACTCCTGAGGCAGGCATATTATTGCCGAAACACGGGACCATGTCGAGTCCATTGTATCTGGTTTTTGACCATAAAGACATTCACTTATTCTACCTCTGGAGTCCCACATGTGTTTGGTTGACCTACGTCCCTTCCTTTTTTCATTGGACAGTAAAAAATAACAAAACCATCTAGCGATAGCACCTCCTCTTTAGTTAAATCTCAATTTTTTTCTGTCTGTTCTGGAGGCCTGTAGATCACATCAGGATAAACAGATGTTCTATTCTTTCTTTCCAAATTAACCCATAGTGCCTCTTCCTTTCCTCATGTGCCTTCAGTTCAATTTCTTTAATACTTTTTTTTTATATATAGTGCCACTCTTTCTCCCTTTCTTCCTACTCAGTTTTTCTTGAATAGATTGCAGCCCAGTGTAACCTTATCATGATCATGGTTCTCCCAGTAAACTAAACAAAATCCAAAGAACAATTCCACTAATCAAGCAACGCTTGAAAACCAAACAAGTGGAACTAAAGTCACCTATGAAAAAATTGCAAAAGCAATCACCAAAATTACTTTCTCAATGTTCTTAACTATAAGTATGTTTTCTTCTTATTTTACTTCTTTGTGATAGTTTTTATTTAATTTTTGATACAACAATATAAATGCTATAAGGAGGAAAAAAGCCTCAGCAGTCACAAGCTTATGCTGTGGAAACAATATCACATAAGCACATAAGCACCGCCACGCTGGAAAAAGACCAAAGGTCCATCAAGCCCAGCACTCTGTCTCTGACAGCGGCCAATCCAGGCCCCAAGAACCTGGAAAAACCCCCAAATTTAATAATGATCAATGGACTTTTCCTTCAAGAATCTGTCCAGACCCCCTTTAAACTCAGCAAGGCCAGTTGCCGTCACTACCTTCTCCGGCAATGAGTTCCAGAGTCTAACTACGCGCTGAGTAAAGAAAAACTTTCTCCGATTTGTTTTAAACCTACCACATTCTAATTTCATCTTGTGTCCCCTGGTTCTATTATTGTTAGAAAGCATAAGCAAATGCTTCACATCTGTCTGCTCTACCCCATTATTTTGTAGACCTCTATCGTATCACCCACCAGCTGCCTTTTCTCCAGGTTAAGGAGTCCTAGCAGTCTTAACCTCTCCTCATAGGGTAGTCGTCCCATCCCTTTTATCATTTTGTTGCCCTTCTCTGCACCTTCTCCAATTCCTTTATCAAGTCACTATGACAGAAATACCACAGCAGCCCGTTGACTAAGACCAATCATTGGCAAAAACCTCCCAAGAACATTCCATTACTGTCATGATGGTGATGTTTCCTTGTCTGTGCTCACCTCGCCCTCTGGTGGCCAGAACCAGTGGCTGCTATGGACTGTCACACATTCCAGACTTCAGCCCAGTCCAGTCCGGATCTTCTGGGCTGCCAGACTTCCTTTTCTTGTTTGTGCCTGAACAGCACCCGTAGCTGCCTTGTGATTCCTGCAGCTTGAACTTCAGCTGCTGGCGGGCTTTATTAACGACCTGGAAACTTCTGTGTTGGCCTTTGCATCGTCTAAGGTCCCTGGTATGTTGGTGTGCTCTGTGCACTTCTGCCTAGTCCTGTTTCTTGTCTGAGCTCCTTGTCTGGTTCTAGTTAGTCTGTGTGTAGTTTAGCTTTGGTTTCATTGCTTATTCCTAGTCTTGTTTCTGGTCTGTATTCCTTGTCTAGTTCTTGGTTGTCTGTGTTTCTTAGTGGCTGCTTGGCAGCTTTCAGTCCTGACTCTCACCTGTCTGTGTTTCATTCTTAGTGGCTGCTTGGCAGCTTTCAGTCCTGACTCTTACCTGTCTGAGTTTCTTCCTAGTGGCTGCTTGGCAGCTTTTAGTCCTGACTCTGTTGTGTGTATCCTGTTGGCATCCAGTTCCTGCCCAGTCCAGTAAGTCCGGCCTGCTGGCCACCTGCACTCAGGGGCTCAACTCCTGAGGAATGGCAGTCAAGTGCTGGTGAAGTCTAGCTGTTCCTGCTCTGCCTGTTCCAGCTTGTTTGCCTCAGCTGCAACTCCAGTCCAGGGTTCCAGTCCTGTTCTGCCTTGTCTCTGGTTTGGGGTGGTTTTGCCTGCCACTGCCACTGCCGCTCCTCGGCAGTGGTCCAAGGGCTCACAAACCCAGTGATTCCGTGAGAAGCCTAACAATTACAAAAACGTTGTGGGGGTATTTGCAAATTTCTCTCATATATTTTGAAAACTTGCTTATAACTTTCTGCTCATTCTTGACAATATGCTGGCAGCAAACTCTGAAAATCCTGTGCAACACAAATACAGCAGCTTTCAGCCTTAGGCTTGCTTAAATGTTCCATATGTGAAGGCTGATATAGCAGCACTTAGCTTTTAAGCTTGCTCCATCTCGGACCCGATCCCAGTAAACTGCAAGACGAGCAACGTAACAAATATAACTTTTTCCAAAATAACAGGCAAAGCACTTGAACACCTCAGCTTATACTGAGCTCCTTCAAATCTATGGCATTGTGTCTTGACTTATATTTCTTAAATATGTGCTGACATCTCTTGAAAGCTAAATCTAATCAAGCGTAAAATGATAAAGCTCTAACTGTGTGAAGCTTGTGTTTGCTCCTGACCTCAAGGTCTCACTTTGTAGATTTCACTTTTATGCATCAGTTCAAACTCACATCAATGTGAAGTGTGAAGGTGACTGTATGACTTGATTTAAACTCAGTTTGCTTGGGCAGAGGCAGTGACATGACTGGCAAACGAGGACACCCAAGCCCTAAGCTCTTTTCTGGCACAACGCTGTTTAAAAGAAGAACTGGGTTAGGGTGGGGCTTTTCACTTGTCTCCCATGACCCAGCTGGGACTTAGGAATTGTGTTTTCCATTCAATCTCCATTTCGGTAAAAATGAGAAGAGTTAAACTCGAGCTCCTAAGTCCAAGTGAAGGGAGCGAAGGTAGTATGATGGAGGGCAGGTAACTGGCCTCTTTCCCCCTCCCCCACAGCTAATTTACCCAGCTTTGACATCTGAAAACTGCCTTTGCAACTAAGGTTCGGTCTGGTAGCTTAAAGGCCTTTGACATGCATTGCAGACCATCCTCGGTTTGAGTTCTGGGTCAAAGCCTCTGCACTCTGGCTCAGTCGGGTCACTGTGATTGTTAACAGTGACACCTTGTGGCCAAATTTAGGCCCATCTTACAGGAGTCTGGAAGGAGCAATGGTGGATAGCTCCCAGGGTTTAGGACCACTGTTGCATTGAACAGACTAGGAATGGTGGGCGAGTGGTTGGACCCATTAAAAATAGGGAGATAATTCCAACATTGAGAGGGGCTTATGGTACCAGCATCTGGCTCTAACTAAGCTGAATACAAATGAGAAAAGGGAAATGGGACTTGATATACCGCCTTTCTGAGGTTTTTGAAACTACATTCAAAGCGGTTTATATATAGTCAGGTACTTATTTTGTACCAGGGGCAATGGAGGGTTGAGTGACTTGCCCAGAGTCACAAGGAGCTGCAGTGGGAATTGAACTCAGTTCCCCAGGATCAAAGTCCACTGCACTAACCACTAGGCTACTCCTCCAAGTGTAACTACGATGCTAAAAAGTTAATTTCCATTATATTTACTAGAAATGTGCATTCATTTGTAATGACATGGGAGGACCCAAAATTCTGGGTTTCTCCCCTTTCAAGAATAGTGCCTGCTATTTTTATGAGGTGATTCTTAGTGCTTAGTAATGAAGATGCCCTGTTGCTTCACTTGGTATTTTATTTTTTGTTACATTTGTACCCTGTGCTTTCCCACTCATGGCAGGCTTAATGCGGCTTACATGGGGCAATGGAGGGTTAAGTGATTTGCCCAGAGTCACAAGGAGCTGCCTGTGCTGGGAATTGAACTCAGTTCCTCAGGACCAAAGTCCACCACCCTAACCACTAGGCCACTCCTCCACCTACTGACGTGCTTAAGGGGCACCTCTTGAAGGACAGTGTGTCTATAATACACTGTGGGGCTCTTTTAAACGCCGCACGCTGCTCGGTTACCACCGGGTTAGCGAGAAAGCCCTTTCTGCCACCCGGTAAGTGCGCCCTCCCCTGAAATGTCTATGCAGCAAGTGGTTCACTTACCGCACAGCCATTTCTTTTCCAGCAAAAGGGCAGCCTTTTACCCGCTGCAGTAAAACGGGGCCTCAACGCATGTGAAAAACACGAGCTGACACTAGCACAATTGCCCTGAAACAAAAATGAAAAACAAAGCAACGCATCCCATCCTGAAAACAACAAAGGAAACAAAACTAAAACAAACCCGATGCTCACAAGTCATCGTTAAATACCACGTGCGTCTATATCGCATGTACAACGTGCGGCGACGTCAGACTCCGAACTGGATTCAATCAACAGCGTTACTTACAGCATGGCCATGGAGGAGTCGGACGAAGAAGAAATATGAAGACTTTGGGTCGGCTGGCGGGGGCTGGGGTCCCCCGCCAGCGGAAGAAATATTTTTAAAGGCAGGAGTAAGTGGACCTCGGCTGGCGGGGGTTGGGATCCCCTGCCAGCAAAGGTAAGCAGCGGGGGAGGGTTGACGGCGGGAGGGGGGCCAGGGCGACATCTGCAGGGGCCCAGGCCCCTGTGGCCCCATGCAGATACGCCCCTGCTTAGTACAAGAACAGTACTGGGCAGACTTCTACGGTCTGTGCCCTGACAAAGGCAAGGACAAATCAAACTCGGGTATAAAGTATCACATACCATGTAAAATGAGTTTATCTTGGGCAGACTGGATGGACCATACAGGTCTTTATCTGCCATCGTTTACTATGTTACTATGTAAAGCGTCAATGTTATATGCATGCCCAGGGAAAAAAGGTGACAATTGCGTCATAGAGTTCCATGACTGTAGCAGTGATGTTAAGTGCAGGACACACATAGAAATATAATACACGCTCATAGCACATATACATGTGGGACACCCCCACCCCACACATATAGTACATGCACATGGAACATTTCACACACACTTGCAGATTCTATTAACAGATGTTCCATGACAACTTTTTCACACTACTATGACATGCAGAACAGACACATTTAAGAGAACCACATGGCACATTTAACACACATGTGCAATTGTATTAAAAAATGCAAGCAGACTGCTCCACCAAGAAGTCACCAGCATGCAACGACACCTCCAGACCTGCCAGAACATCTTGAACGTTAAAGGTAGGTGCTCCTTTCTGTGCATTGCACGGAAACGTCTGTGCATTGCACAAAATGCTCATTTTAATACTAAATGAGCTCGTTATAATACATTTGCATAGGATTACTGGTAGCTGCTACTGTGAACGGTAAAAATGATGCAGAACCTCTTTGTGCTTTAGATGCTGAATAACATGTGCGCTATACTGGCTACAAGTGGTTAAATCAAACGTTGCAAGCAATCCTACCTTTATGCAGCGACACTTAAGTGGTTAAGTGCTCACTATCGCACTTAAGTGCAAAAGAGATAGCTGGTCGCATAAACCTGGATATTCAAGGCCCGATGCCCAGAGATGATCCGGCATTGAATATTTGGGGCATAAAGCTGGCAGTGGCTACAGAAACGCTGACTGCCGGTCGTTGAAGATCTATCCCAACATTTCTTTGCCTGCAGACTGCTTATAAATGCTGAACTTTTTGCCTCCCTGCAAATGCAGCCCACGGTACTTAGGAATGCAACTGTATGTTAATTTTCTTTTGGTTCAACTCTGCCATTTTCATTCTTCCTGTTCTCTTTGTAGGATTGTTGGTGAGTTCAGGTTGTGCACTGTATCCTTTAGGCTGGAACAGCCCGGAAATACAGCAGACATGTGGGAATACATCTAAACAATTCCAGTTAGGTAAGTGGGTCTTTGAGATTCTGCATGGAATGTTGCTACTCTTTGTGATTCTATGCACGGAATCTTGTCACTCTTTAGGATTCCAGAATCTTGCTATTCCTTGGGGTTCTACATGGAATGTTGCTACTCTTTGAGATTCTGCACGGAATCTTGTCACTCTTTAGGATTCCGGAATCTTGCTATTCTTTGAGATTCTACATGGAATGTTGCTACTCTTTGAGATTCTGTCAGGTACTTGTGACCTGGAGTGGCCTCTGGTGGAAGCATGATACTGACTATTCCTATGTTCTTATCTTCTTAAGGGCCCATTTTTCTATCTGTACCACTAGTTCAGTTAGAGCATGGTCCTCTCTGCTTCCTAAGCTGACCATTTTATGAGAGTTCTACCACTGTAGTGGGTATCTAGGGGAGGTAAAGAAACCATACAAAGTGCATTTCCTGTAAGTGCTTTATAAACCAGAGTGCAGATTTTGAAAGCAATGCGTTCTTTGATTGGGAGCCGGTGTAGTTTTTCACGGAGGGGTTTTGCGCTTCCAAATCGTGTTTTTCCGAATTGTGGCTGCAGGCCCTGAATATTGACCCTAATTCAGCATTTTAAAAAAATGCTAAGCAATTTCTCCAGATATGGATGCCTTATCTTCAGATTCTAAGCCCAAGGGGTCAGAGTTTACTTATTAATGCTTGTTGATTTTGGATGTGGAGTGGGGGGGGGGGGGGGGTTCCACCTCCTCTCTGCCCCGTAGTAAGCTGCTTTTCCTAGTGTACAAAGGTAATCGCGTAATCTGTGGGCTGCCAAACAGTTCTGGATTACTGGTACTGTTGTATTTCCTTGAATTAACACGGATAGTAACAGGAAGGTTCCTGAGACTTTGGAAATTGAGTGGTACAGGGGTTAGGATGGAGGGGATGAGAAGGGGCGGGGTGGGATGGGGGGGGGGGAAAGGGCGGTTTACAAGCTGAATGGTTCATGCATAGTATCTTATTGTTTGTAAATTGGCAATATTGAGTATGTTGTGTGTTGTGTTGCTTAACTTTGAGTTATCAATAAAATTACTTTAAACTTAAAAAAAAAAATGCTAAGCACCATCACCTGAATATTGACTGGTGAGTCACTAAGCTTTCTTTTCCCCATGCAAACAGAATGGGAAAACAGTAACAGTCAATCGGGGTGTAATGGAGCTGTGGCAGATCTCTGTGCCCCTCTCTTGAACCTTGATGGGTAGAAAAGGTGCAAGAGGTCTTGGCTGATGGCTTCTGAGTTTTGGGGCTGGTTCCTAGATTGAAAGGAAACTTTTTTTCAAGACAAGCCGCACGCCATTCATGGGATTGTGGAACCATCAGTGGTGGAAAGAAGATAAGACAGCGTTTTTCAACCAGTGTACCATGATGCATTGGTGTGCCGCGGTTGGTCTGTAGGTGTAACGCGGGAGTTGAGGATCATTTATTAGTAGGGCCAGCTTAATTTGTGCTGAAATGGAGCGTACCTTTTAAAAGTTTCCTGGTCTCTAGCAGTCGGTGTCAGCGAGCAGCGCTTGCGCCAACCCTGGAGCCTTCTCTCTGTCGTAACTTCCTGCTTCCACATAAATAAGAAGTTACGTCAGAGAGAAGGCTCTGGGGTTGGCATGAACAGCCTGTATGAATCACTGCTCACTGCCCCTGGAGACAAGAAAACTTTTAAAAGGTAGATGTGTGTGGGAGGGGGTCAGAGACGAGGGAAAATGCCTGATCGTTGGCTGGAGAGGGAAGAGGAGGGAGAGATACTGGACTATTTGTGAGGATGGAGAGGGGAGGGGAAGAGAAGGTAAATGCTGGACTATTTGGTGGGAGGAGAAGGTTAAATGCTGGACCACGTGTGGGGCTGTGCCTTAACAATTCTAGCACCATGTAAGTTTGCCATGAGACTAAAAAGATTGAAAATCTCGGAGATAATGGATAGAGATGGGAATTTAGCTCTAACCAGTCCTTATGTAGAGCTATAAAAACAAACCAGAAAAAGATCAAATAAACTCATTCACTGATATCCTTAAGGCAGAATTTTCCAAGCTGTGGGTTGGGACCTCAAAGGGATCACAACCTGCTTTAGGGGTTACAACTTGGGTGGGCTGTTCATAATTGCATCATTATGCTATACCTTTCGGGGGGGGGCAGCATTACACCATTTTATTTGTGTACGATTGACAAGCACTGCTTTACAGGCTTAAATGTAACAAAATTAGCAGGGTAGTGGGTACGGTATGCAAGATGCTTTGAAATGTAGAAGAGAATGGGTGGTGGACTTTGGTCCTGGGGAACTGAGTTTGATTCCCACTTCAGGCACAGGCAGCTCCTTGTGACTCGGGGCAAGTCACTTAACCCTCCATTGCCCCATGTAAGCCGCATTGAGCCTGACATGAGTGGGGAAAGTGCAGGGTACAAATGTAACAAAAATAAAATAGATACTATTGGAGATTCTACATGGAATGTTGCTATTCCACTAGCAACATTCCATGTTAAAGGCTGCGCAGGCTTCTGTTTCTGTGAGTCTGACGTCCTGCAGGACGTCAGACTCACAGAAGCAGAAGCCTGCGTGGCCACATTGGTGATCTGCAAGGGGTTGACTTCTACATGGAATGTTGCTAGTGGAATAGCAACATTCCTTGTAGAATCTCAAATAGTAGCAACAGTGGAGGAGTGGCCTAGTGGTTAGGGTGGTGGACTTTGGTCCTGAGGAACTGAGTTTGATTCCCACTTCAGGCAGAGGCAGCTCTTTGTGACTCTGGGCAAGTCACTTAACCCTCCATTGCCCCATGTAAGCTGCATTGAGCCTGCCATGAGTGGGAAAGCGCAGGATACAAATGTAACTAAAAAAAGAATGTGATTTTTATCACTTTGATGCTTAATGGGTGCTTTGGTTTAGCAAGGTCAGGGGCAGATTTTGTTCACATCTTTCAAGGGCTACAGGCTTTTTGTGATAAATCAGGTAACTACAGTTTCACACTGAGATGTTGAAACCAGCTGATTGTCAAGTGAATGAATCTCTTTAATGTCTCATTGCATTATGCATCTGGCATTGGGTTATTAAGTATTACGATCTGTTCAGGACACCACTTTGGTGAAGAGCATAATTTCCTTTTGTGTATTCACATCTATCCTGGCCTGTATTCACTTTAGAGATGTTCATAGCAGCACATGTAGAAAATCAAATCAGGGACCGTTTGTTTATAAAGTCCTACAATCGTCATTCAAGGAAGGGGGCTGGTGTTTGGGGACAGGGTTGAGGACTGGAGATGGGGTTTCAACATGGAGGGGGGCTCTTACTGTATCAGTGGGTGTTGAAAGAATGGGCCACTGGGGAGCGTCGGGAGGGGGATTAGAGAATGGGCCACTGGGGAGTGTCGGGAGGGGGATTAGAGAATGGGCCACTGGGGAGTGTAGGGAGGGGGATTAGAGAATGGGCCACTGGGGAGTGTCGGGAGGGGGATTAGAGAATGGGCCACTGGGGAGCGTCGGGAGGGGGATTAGAGAATGGGCCACTGGGGAGCGTCGGGTGGGGGATTAGAGAATGGGCCACTGGGGAGTGTCGGGAGGGGGATTAGAGAATGGGCCACTGGGGAGCGTCGGGAGGGGGATTAGAGAATGGGCCACTGGGGAGTGTCGGGAGGGGGATTAGAGAATGGGCCACTGGGGAGCGTCGGGAGGGGGATTAGAGAATGGGCCACTGGGGAGTGTCGGGAGGGGGATTAGAGAATGGGCCACTGGGGAGCGTTGGGAGGGGGATTAGAGAATGGGCCACTGGGGAGCGTCGGGAGGGGGATTAGAGAATGGGCCACTGGGGGATGTCGGGAGGAGGATTAGAGAATAGGCCACTGGGGGATGTTGGGGGGATTGAACAATGGGTGTGGAGAGGTGTGGAGAGTGCTGCTGTGGTACTTTTTATGACAGCTGATAGCACAGCTTCACCTCAGGGCCGCCGAGAGACTGAACCAGGCCAGGAATAGGGCTGCAGCTGCTGGGCTGCACCCCCCCCCCCCTCAGATCACTGCTGCAATTGAAATACCTTGTTGGCTGGTGGGGATCCCGAGGCCCCGTCAGCAGAAGACGTCTTCCTCCAGCTCTGCTCTTCTGCCCATTGCCTGCCCCTGCTTTTTCTATCAGGGCATGCTCAGTTTCAAAACTGAGCATGTGCGCCTGAGAGGAAAAGCAGTCGCTCAGCTGGGCAGAAGAGCAGCACTGGACTTGCTCCTCTGGGTCCTCCCCAGCTGCCAAGGGGAGCCTGGTCGCACCAGAGTTTTCTGTCTCCTGCTCCTGTTGGGACGCGATCACTCAGGTCCCGTCAGGAGCAGGAGAGAGAGAGAGACCCCGGTGGGCCCGGGGAATTTTGCCCTCCCCCCCCCCTGTTCAGCGACCCTGAATCACTTACTATTTCATCTTCAGGTAGTGGTAACTGCAGCCACGTTATCAGCAGGTGTGACAGCTAGCCAGGGGTAGACTGACCATTCGGGCAACCGGGCAGTGCTCGAGGCCCCAGAGGCCCTGTCCGGTTGTCCACCACCGCCGCAGCACATTGCAACCCTTCCAGGTCCTACTTTGAAGGGCCTGGTGGTCTAGTGGCTTCTGCAGGGCCAGGATAAAATTCCACTCTTTCCTGCCCACTGCTGCTACTCTGCATGGCGGTGCTGGCACTGCCGTGTTTTAAAAATGGCTGCCGAGACTTCCGTGGTACTTCTTGGCAGCAATTTAGAAAAACATGGCAGCG
The DNA here is from genome assembly GCF_901765095.1 of Microcaecilia unicolor. Classification (NCBI taxonomy): domain Eukaryota; kingdom Metazoa; phylum Chordata; class Amphibia; order Gymnophiona; family Siphonopidae; genus Microcaecilia; species Microcaecilia unicolor. The sequence continues at coordinate 16,997,711 of NC_044037.1, forward strand.
CGCCAGACTTCGGCGGGAGGGGGGTCCAGAGCCCGAGGTGATAGGGCACATTTTAGCCCCCCCGGCGCTGCCGACCCCCCCCCCCGCCATTGCCGACCCCCATCCCCCCGCCATTGCCGAACCCGCCGCCACCACCAACTTTGCCCCCCCCTCAACCCCCCTCCCGCTGCCAACCCGCCGTCGGCTACCTTTGCTGGTGGGGGACCCCAACCCCCGCCAGCCGAGGTCCTCTTCTTTCCACAAAAGGCTTCCTTCTGTTTCTGACGTTGGGGTCCCCCGCCAGCAAAGGCAGGCGACAGCGGGGGAGGGGGGGGTCCAGGGCCAAATCTACGGTGGCCCAGGCCACTGTGTCGTGCACAGTAGCGATAGCAGGCAGGAAAGAGTGGGGTTCTTTCCTGCCACTGAAGAAGCCACTAGACCACCAGGCTATTGAAGGTAGGACCGGGGAGAGTGGTGGGGGTGCAGGAGGGGGCAGTGCCACAGCAATGGAATGACAGGCAGTGGCCTGGGGGGGGGGGGAGCCCAATCACCTTCATTGCCCGGGGGACCCCTACCAATGTCAGTCTGCCCCTGCAGCTAACATGTGAAAATGATCCTCATGTGTCAGCTGTCAGAATAGGCCATTCCTCTGTATTATCCCAGTCATGTCCACTCACTGCCCATTTCCACACTGAGCAGCTAGTGGGAGTTTTCCCCCTTGGTGGCTGTTTTAACGCACATTAGATGTTAATATGGATCCACACTAATGGTTAACGTGTGGCAAAACCTGCACTAACTGCTTATCAAAGCTTAGAAAAATGTACAGCCTTCTATCTTCGTGTCTCTAAAGCACTCAAAAAGCTTGTTGAAAAGAACGGGGCTCTTAGCCCCTCTGGAGCTGTCCCCATTGCAGCTCATATGAAATACATTTGTGTCTCTGCATGTCCTTTGGGGGAAACATGATAGTTAGCATCATACGACTGAACTGAGTGCCCTCCATTAGACTGACCTAAGAAAAGGTTTCCCAAAACCACATGGGACTTCTTAAAAAATGCAAACATTAGTTCCGCTCTCTGCCCAGAATTTGTTGAAAGTCAGAAAGTCATTTTTATAGGTCAAAGAATTTCTAACGGCTAGAAGCTCTTGGACTCATGCAAAAATTACTACTACTACTACTACTATTTAGCATTTCTATAGCGCTGCAAGGCGTACGCAGCGCTGCACAAACATAGAAGAAAGACAGTCCCTGCTCAAAGAGCTTACAATCTAATAGACAAAAAAATAAAATAAGCAAATCAAATCAATTAATGTGTACAGGAAGGAGGAGAGGAGGGTAGGTGGAGGCGAGTGGTTACGAGTCAAAAGCAATGTTAAAGAGGTGGGCTTTCAGTCTAGATTTAAAGGTGGCCAAGGATGGGGCAAGATGTAGGGGCTCAGGAAGTTTATTCCAGGTGTAGGGTGCAGCGAGACAGAAGGCGTGAAGTCTGGAGTTGGCAGTAGTGGAGAAGGGAACAGATAAGAAGGATTTATCCATGGAGCGGAGTGCACGGGAAGGGGTGTAGGGAAGGACGAGTGTGGAGAGATACTGGGGAGCAGCAGAGTGAGTACATTTATAGGTTAGTAGAAGAAGTTTGAACAGGATGCGAAAACGGATAGGGAGCCAGTGAAGCGACTTGAGGAGAGGGGTAGTATGAGTAAAGCGACCCTGGCGGAAGACGAGACGGGCAGCAGAGTTTTGAACCGATTGGAGAGGAGAGAGGTGACTAAGTGGGAGGCCAGCAAGAAGCAGATTGCAGTAGTCTAAACGAGAGGTGACAAGGGTGTAGATGAGGGTTTTGGTAGAGTGCTCAGAAAGAAAGGGGCGGATTTTACAGATGTTGTAAAGAAAGAAACGACAGGTCTTGGCGGTCTGCTGGATATGAGCAGAGAAGGAGAGAGAAGAGTCAAAGATAACCCCAAGGTTTCGAGCTGAGGAGACAGGGAGAATGAGAGAGCCATCAACAGAAATAGAAAACGGGGGGAGTGGGGAGGTGGGTTTGGGGGGAAAAAATGTGAAAACGTTGCAAGATAAGGAATTGCGATCTACCAGCGAAATCACAGAACTGGAAGATTAGCTGTATTTCAGAGGCCTCTACTGTGATAAATAGCTATTTAACCATGTAGAATGAACCCGGTTGAGAACTATCCTTGAAAAATGTATATAAAATTATACACGGCTTCCATCTGCGACAATCCTATTTTCCCCCCGGGCCATGGTGTTGGTGTTTCTTCATGATGGATGCGCAAAGGGGTAGTTTACCTCCTTCAAGTACTCACAGAGGAGGGGCTAATGAAATCTTTTGAAGTCTTACAACATGAATCCACATTGTTACCCACGGATTATTTTGCATGTCACCAGCTTCATCATTATATACATTCTTTGCAGTGGACAGACCTAACGTAGGACGTACAGGAGACTCTGGCAGAGGCACTGACTTTGGGATCCCAATTACGGGCTTCTCTGGCTTTTCACCACAGATTTACTACTGCTACTACTACTATTTAGCATTTCTATAGCGCTACAAGACGTACGCAGTGCTGCACAAACATAGAAGAAAGACAGTCCCTGCTCAAAGAGCTTACAATCTAATAGACAAAAAATAAATAAAGTAATCCACGGAGGAGGTGGATTATCATCGTCCAACGTCCAAATGGTCAGAGGACCTTCACATGTCACTATTGGCTGACCATCTGAGAGCATTTTTACAAGATACCCAGAGACATGTGGTCCATGTTTGATATAGAGAAATTCTATATAGGGTTGCACTAAGACTCTTTTTATCAACTCACAGGGCCAGGGGAGCTGGAATAACGAGAGGCTCCTGTCTTGTCCCAAATGTTCGGCTGATGCTGCTCTCTTGGGCCATGTGTTTTGGAACTGTCCCACCACGGAAGCCTTTTGGACTCGCTTAACACTCTTTATAGAGAGAGCAGTGGATAGGTGGAATGCCCTCCCACGAGAGGTGGTGGAGACGAAAACAGTAATGGAATTCAAACATGCATGGGATAAACACAAAGGAATCCTGTTTAGAAGGAATAGATCTACAAAATCTTAGCAGAGATTGGGTGTCAACCCCGGTAATTGGGAAGCAAAACCAGTGCTGGGCAGACTTCTACAGTCTGTGCCCTGAGAAAGGCAAGGACAAATCAAACTTGGGTATAAATATAAAGTATCACATACCATATAAAATGAGCTTATCTTGTTGGGCAGACTGGATGGACCGTACAGGTCTTTATCTGCTGTCATTTACTATGTTACTATGTTTTTATTCACCAATTATTGTCCTGTCAGGTATCATGCAACCCTAGCTTGCTGTTGGGAGTTCTGTGGCTGCTACTCATGCCTCAACTGGATTTAAATACTTTGGGACCCTTTTACTAAGCAGCAGTGAGCCCACCGTGGGCTTACCGTGCGGCAATCCGAAACTACTGCCGGCCCATCGCGGGCGCTGGCAGTAGTTCTAATCCCGCGCGTAGCATTAATGGAACCAGTGGAAATATTTGAAAGATATTTTCAAAGAGGGTTATGTGGTGGTAATCAGGCAGTGCCGTGCGCTGCCCGGTTACTGCTGGGTTAACGCAGGAGCCTTTACCACCACCTCAGTTCACCCACACTAGGGGATCGAGCAACGGAAGGTATTGTGTTATGTCCATGTCGTGTTTTAGTGATTTTGTGTTTCTGTGGCCGGGCGTTTATGTTGCTTCTGTAGGGTAGGCTTTTCTAAAAAGATGAGTTTTTTTACCCTGAATATTCTGGACCGTGTTGGAGTTAAGGATTTTTCTCATTCTACAGGACGCCACTTTCAAACAGTTTGGGAACCTTTTTGGATCACTCTCACACCGAGAGCTCGCAGTTGTCTTTTGAATATATACCTCCCTGTTTACTAAGCTGCACTAGCAGCTGCCATGCGCTAATGCCGACGCAGCCCATTCATTTTAGCGTGGCTTAGGTAATAGGGGGGATAGTTTTGTCGTAGTGTTCTATGCATTCAGGTTATCAGGGATGGGGGGTGGTTTACACTTTATCACTTTGTAATTTAAGGCAGCAAATGCCGTGGTTGTCTTTTCAGTGCCCTGTTTTTCTTTTTGCTAGCCAATAAAAATTATTTAAACATACACAGCTTCCTTAGTGCCTCTGCTTTTAGTGTGGGAATAGGAGGAGCTCCTGTGGGAAGAAAGACAGAGTCCAAGCGTTTGCTTCCCCCAACACCACCGCCCACACCAGCAACAGGCGCAAAGTAGGAACATGCTCTAGTCTGGGGAAACTGTATAAAGGCTTTTTGATGATCAAATGCTGTTGCCCACACACATAAAAGACCTCTTATTCAATTACCTAAGCTGGTTTAAATGCACATGGCTACATTTTAGCAGCAACTTTCATGTTTTGCTGCTAGTATATTATAACATTTCACTAAATGGAGGAGTGGCCTAGTGGTTAGGGTGGTGGACTTTGGTCCTGGGGAACTGAGGAACTGAGTTTGATTCCCACTTCAGGCACAGGCAGCTCCTTGTGACTCTGGGCAAGTCACTTAACCCTCCATTGCCCCATGTAAGCCGCATTGAGCCTGCCATGAGTGGGAAAGTGCAGGGTACAAATGTAACAAAAATAAAATAGATACTATTGGAGATTCTACATGGAATGTTGCTACTATTGGAGATTCTACATGGAATGTTGCTACTATTGGAGATTCTACATGGAATGTTGCTACTCCACTAGCAACATTCCATGTAGAAGGCTGCGCAGGCTTCTGTTTCTGTGAGTCTGACATCCTACACGTACGTGCAGGACGTCAGACTCACAGAAGCAGAAGCCTGCGTGGCCACATTGGTGATCTGCAAGGGCCGACTTCTACATGGAATGTTGCTAGTGGAATAGCAACATTCCATGTAGAATCTCCAATAGTAGCAACAGTGGAGGAGTGGCCTAGAGGTTAGGGTGGTGGACTTTGGTCCTGAGGAACTGAGTTTGATTCCCACTTCAGGCACAGGCAGCTCCTTGTGACTCTGGGCAAGTCACTTAACCCTCCATTGCCCCATGTAAGCCGCATTGAGCCTGCCATGAGTGGGACAGTGCGGAGTACAAATGTAACAAAAAAAAAAAGTATGGCATAGTATACTACTTACAATGTCAATGCAATATGTAATAAAACATTTTAATAGCAAGTGTAGGGTATAAGCAAAGATGGAACATGTAGGTAGGTAAGAGAGTAAGAGGAGTTAGAAAGTAAGGTCATGCACTAGCCAGAATTGTAAGAACCAGATAGTCAATGCTGGGCACCGGAAATGGCCAGGCATTGAATATCCGGGTTGAACGCCAGCAGCGGGCAGTCAAAGCAGTGACCACTGCTAGCTGAATATTTTGTTTTTGGGGGGGGAGGGTTGTTTTTTACAACGGACAAATTCACTTGTTTATTATTGATCTCTGCCTTTTAATAATACTCTTTGATTTTTTGATTATTATACTCTTATTGTGATTATTACTCTTATTTTAAGTAGACACTGGACACTTCATGTATGTTTTCACATTTGAGCGGGTATGAACATGGGACTAAATTCTGTACATGGTGCTGAAAAATCATTCCTGAAAAAAAAAAATGAACACTACACGTTATTTTATAAATGGCTGTTTATAGAATAGCATCGGGGGCAAAGATTTACATCATCTAAAACCTGGTGTAATCCTCACGCCTAAGTTAGGCGCAGATCTGCCTAATTCTGTAACACTGCGTGCAAATTCCAGGAACGTCCCGACCCGCCCATACACCTCCATTGGCCATGGCCCCCTTTTTGGATCCGAGCATAAAAAGTCATGCACGCAGGCTTTATAGAATAGCGACTAAAAGATGCGCATGTACATTTTAATTATTGCCAATTGCTGTTGATCATTAGCTCCCGATTACTGGTGCTAATTTAGCACCATATATAGAATTAGGGGAATTTATTTATTTATTTATTTGTTTCATTTGTAGCCCACATTTTCCCACCTATTTGAAGGCTCAATGTGGCTTACATAATACCGTGATGGCGTTCACCAATTCCAGAATGAGAAATACAGTGGTAATTGCATTAAGGATCATAAGTGATAGAGTACATTGGTTAGTCTAGGAGGAAGGGTTAAGTATTGTCCAGTTCTTGTATGAGTTTCATTGTGTTGTGGGGTTCCGGTGTTTAGGTTGAGTCGTTATGGTATGCCTTTTCAAACAGATTGTTTTTTTAATGACGTGCTCTGTCTCCTTTTTTCTCTGGGAAGCTGGAATGCATATTACTGCACTGAGGGTTAATCTCTCCTCTCTCTCCTTCTCTCTTGGAAGCTGGACTGGGTGTTACAGCACTAGGGATTAATCTGATTTCCCATTTCTCTCTTTCTAGGAGCTTGTAAACTGGGTTGGGCGTATTACAGCACTGGAGGAGGAGCTGCCGCCGCCATGCTGATCTGCACCTGGCTGTCTTGTTTTGCAGGAAAAAATACCAAATCCTCCATCTACTGAGCAGCGGCGAACCACGGGAGATTCTAGGCTGTGTCAGCACATGGGTGTTTTCGGCTGGAGGACATCCGTTCTTTCTCTGACCTCAACCTCAGTGACCTCTGCTGTCCCTTTCGTGTATTACCACTTTTGCCTGCTGCTCATGCTACTCTGTGGGGCTTCTCTCTATCCACTGTTCCCACCTGGCTCTCATCAGGGAGCCACTGCACACCATTCTGACTATTTTCACTTCTCCACCACTATATTTCACTTCTCCAGCACCGCCAACTCCAGGCTCCGCCCTTTCTGCCTCGCCTCACCCTATGCTTGGAATAAACTCCCTGAGCCCATACGTCAAGCCCCCTCCCTGCCCATCTTCCTTGCTCAAAGCCCACCTCTTTGATGTCGCCTTTGGCACATAACCATTACACCTCCATTGAGGAAATCTAGACTACCTCAACTTGACATTTCGTCCTTTAGATTGTAAGCTCCTTTGAGCAGGGACTGTCCTTCTTTGTTAAACTGTACAGTGCTGCGTAACCCTAGTAGCGCTATAGAAATGTTAAGTAGTAGTAGTAGTACTTTTCTGCAGATGTTTAGATGTACGGGTTTTCCCAAGCTTATTTACGGATACACTTGAGAATTATGACAGTGTTCAGGTGCTATCTTCTTTCATTAGGAATCGTGTAATAAACATAGACACAGAAAGGGCAAAGACCTCAAGTCAAACTAGATATTAGGATCCCCACCTGACCCAGATCATCCTAGACAGGTTGATTCACTTCAGGTTTGTCCACTTCATCAAGGTCAGCTTTGGTGAACACTGGGAGTGGGATTCTCTGTGGTTGGTGGGGTGAGGTGTCCTCCCCTAGAATGTGGTAGCGCCTGCAGTACCATGTGTGACTGTACAGGTCCACACACCCTAAACTTTGATTACATTAGTTTGTAGGCCTGTCTTTCATAGAAGTGTCTTTGCTTGTCAGGATTGACCTGGGGCAAGTTACCATAGTAAATGACGGCAGATAAAGACCTGTATGGTCCATCCAGTCTGCCCAACAAGCGGCCAGAGTTGTACCATGTGCGACTGTACAGGTCACACACCCTAAACTGGGCTTTGATTACATCAGTTCGTAGGCCTGTCTTTCATAGAAACATGACGGCAGATAAAGGCCATATGACCCATCCAGTCTGCCCATCCTCTGTAACCCTTAATTCTTCCTGTTCCTAAGTGATCCCACATGCTTATCCCATGCCTTTTTAAGTACTGAAACAGTCCTTGACTCCACCACCTCCACCAGGAGGCCATTCCATGCCTCCACCACCCTTTCTGTGAAATAATACTTCCTTAGGTTACTCCTAAGCCTATTCCCTCTTAACTTTGTCATATGCCCCCTCATTCCAGAGCTCTCCTTCATTTGGAAAAGGCTCTCTTCCTGTACATAAATGCCCTTGAGATATTTAAACGTTTCTATCATGTCTCCTCTCTTCCAGCGTATACATGTTGAGGTTCATAAGCTTGTCTCTATAATTTTTGCATTCAAGACCGCTTACTAATTTCATAGCCGCACTCTGGACCGACTCCATCCTGTTTATATCTTTCCGTAGGTGCGGTCTCCAGAACTGCACGCAGTACTCCAAATGGGGCTTCACCAGAGGCTTATACAACGGCACTATCACCTCCTGTTTCCTGCTGGTCATGCCTCTCTTTATGCACCCAAGCATCCTTCTGGCTTTGGCCGTCGCTTTTTCTACCTGTTTGAAAGCTTAAAGGTCATCAGACACAATCACCCCCAAGTCCCGCTCTTCCTTCGCAAACTGAAGCACTTCACCCCCTATACTGTACCGTTCCCTCGGATTTTTGCGACCCAAGTGCATGACCCTGCATTTTTTGGGATTAAACCTTAGTTGCCAAATATCGGTCCATTCCTCTAGCTTCGCTAGGTCCTTCCTCGTGTCATTCACACCCTCCAGGGTGTCCACCCTGTTGCAGAGTTTAGAAGTGTCTTTGTTTGTCAGGATTGACCTGGGGCAAGTTACCATAGTAAACGAACCCACATAAAGACCTGTATGGTCCATCCAGTCTGCCCAACAAGCGGCCAGAGTTGTACCTGCCACTCTGAGCAGGCTATATCTCTCTATATCCAGTTTAAAGCAAAAAGGCCATTTAATTGGACTTTGATTTCATCCTCTGTCTAACAGCTCAAAATACTGTTCCTCGTTTTATATGTAGATCTTCTCCCTTCGCCAAAGCCACTCCTCTTTTATATGAGCTACGTTGGTTACCAATAAGAGAGAGAACATCTTTCAAATTACGTGTTTTCATTCATCAAATTCTGTTTGGTCAAGCCCCATCATGCATGAATAATCTTATTGAATTACCCCCTCGTAATGCTGTTTCATCATCTGGAGAATATCTTGTCTTACATTTCCCTATCTGTAAGAGTGTGATATATAAAACAATTCACTCTGCTAATTTCTCCTATCAAGGCACCAACATTTGGAATTCTTTCCCTGAATTAATCAGGTTTACAGACTATTACCTAACTTTTAGAAGTCTTCTAAAAACACATTTCTTCCGTCTGACCTTTCTGAACACAAAGAACTCTATTTGAATTTTCCCATACCCTTTTCTTTCCGATCTAGTCCTGCCTAATTATACTCTCACCTTTCCACCCTTAATTATTTGTTTGTCCTTGAGATAGTCTAAATCCCTGGTTACTTACTGCACATGTATTCATTTGGTTCTTGAACTTATTGTAATTTGTGTTATATTCTGTACATTATTACGTTTTATTCACTTTATTGTTTGTTTGTAAGCCACATTGAACTTGAGTCTATTTCGGGCTAATGTGGGGTATAAATGTCATGAATAAAATAAATAAATAAATATAGGAATCCTCTGTGTCCATCCCAACCATTTTTGAATTTCATCATTATTTTTGCCCCCCACCACCTCTCCCTGGAAGGGTACAAGAAGGCCCTGCAGATGCTGATCAAAGCCTAAGCTAGACATCATATCCATGAATTCTTTGCCTGGGAACGAGTTGCACTGTTGGCCAGAAACCTTTTCAATTGCACATGTAAATTTGGGCACACCCCTAATTTGCATGCACAATTTAATTTGAATAATAAACCAATCGGGCCGATAACTGGGTGCTAATAATCAGCACTAGTTTGCATTAATTGAAATTTACATGAGCATTTTTAGTCGTGGGCATCTATGCTTAAATTTTACATGCGGCTCCAAAAGGAGGGCGTGGCCGTGGGAGGGTCATGAGCGGATCAGGGGTGTTCCTATAATTTATGCACACTGTTATAGAAAAAGGGATCCAGGGTGATCTGGGAAATCACAGACCGGTAAGCCTGACGTCAGTGCTGGGTAAAATACTGGAAACTATTATAAAGAATAAAATTATTGAACACATACTGTAAACAAACATGGTTTAATAGGACAGAGTCAGCATTGGGTTCAGCCAAGGGAAGTCTTGCCTCACCAATTTGCTTAATTTCTTTGAAGGCGTGAATAAACATGTGGATAATGGTGAGCCGGTTGATGTAGTATATCTAGATTTTCATAAAACATTTGACAAAGAGGGGCATTTTTGAAAGGGATGTCCAAGTTGCGATTTGGATGTCCTTGCAAAACGGCGAAATCCAGGGGTGGGAAAACCCGTATTTTCGAAACAAGATGGACATCCAACTTTCATTTAGAAAATACTGTCAGAGACGTCCAAATCCTTAAATTTGGACTTCCCTAGATTTGGTCGTCCCTAGACATGGATGTTTCTGACTTTAGGCGATTTTCGAAACCAAAGACGTCCATGTCAAAAATGTCCTAATGCAAGCCGTTTGAGCATGGGAGGAGCCAGCATTTGTAGTGCACTGGTCCTCCTCACATGCCAGGACACCAACTGGGCACCCTAGGGGGCACTGCAGTGGACTTCATAAAATGCTCCCAGGTATATAGCTCCCTTACCTTGTGTGCTGAGCCCCCCAACCCCCCCAAAACCCCCTACCCACAACTGTACACCACTACCATAGCCCTTAGGGGTGAAGGGGGGCACCTAGATGTGGGTACAGTGGGTTTGTGGTGGGTTTTGGAGGGCTTGCTGTTTCCTCCACAAATGTAACAGGTAGGGGGGTATGGGCCTGGGTCCGCCTGTCTGAAGTGCACTGCAGTACCCACTAAAACTGCTCCTGGGACCTGCGTGCGCTGTCATGGACCTGGGTATGACATCTGAGGCTGGCACGACATATTTTTAAAGATGTTTTTTGAGGGTGGGAGGGGGTAAGTTACCACTGGGGTAGTAACAGGAGGTCATCCCTGATTCTCTCCGGTGGTCATCTGGTCATTTCTGGCACCTTTTTGTGCCTTAGTCGTAAGAAAAACAGGTCCGGGTGAAAACGTCCAAGTGTTCGTCAGGGACGTCCTTGTTTTTTTCAATTATGGGTCAAGGATGTCCAAGTGTTAGGCACGCCCAAGTCCCGCCTTCGCTACGCCTCTGACATGCCTCCTTGAACTTTGGCTGTCCTTGCGATGGAGTGCAGTTGGAGACGTCCTAAATTGGGTTTCGATGATACCGATTTGGACGTCCCTGGGAGAAGGACGTCCATCTTCCGATTTATGTCGAAAGATGGACGTCCTTCTCTTTTGAAAATGAGCCCAAATGTCACTCATGAGAGACTCCAGAGAAAATTAAAGAGTCATGTGATAGGAGGCAATGTTCTGTTATAAATTAGGAATTGGTTGATGGATAGAAAATGGAGGGTAGGGTTAAATGGCCAATTCTCTCAGTGGAGGAGGGTGAATAATGAGTGACCCAGGGATTTGTAGTGGGACCAGTTCTATTTAATATATTTATTCATGCTCTGGAAATGGGAATGACAAGTGAGGTGATTAAATTTGCAGATGAAACAAAACTATTCAAAGTTGTTAAAATACATGTGGGTTGTGAAAAATTGCAGGAAGACCTTAGGAAGTTGGAAGACTGGGCATCCAAATGGCAGATTTAATGTGAGCAAGTGCAAAGTGATGCACATTGGGAGGAATAATCCAGATCATAGTTATCTGACGCTAGGTTCCACCCTAGGAGTTATCACCCATGAAAAAGATCTAGGTGTCATCATGGACAATATACTGAAATCTTCTGCCCAGCGTGTGGCAGTGGCCAAAAAAAGCAAACAGAATGCCAAGAATTATTAGGAAAGGGATAGAAAATAAGACAAAGAATAATTATAATGTCTCTGTATCACTCCATGGTGCGATCACAGCTTGAGTATTGTGTGGAATTCTGGATGACTTTTCTTAAAAAAAGATAGAGCAGAATTAGAAAAGGTTCAAAGAAGGTCAACCAAAATGATTAAGGGGATGGATGTTCTCTCATATGAGGAAAAGCTTAAGAGGTTAGGACTCTTCAGCTTGAGAAAGAGATGTCTGAAGGGGGATATAATTGTGGTCTACAAAATACAAAGACTAGGGGACACTCAAGGAAGTTACATGGTACTACTTTTAAAACGAACAGGAGGAAATATTTTTTCACTCAACAAATAGTTAAACTCTGGAACTCATTGCCAGAGGATGTGGTATCAGTGGTTAGTGCACCTGGATTTTAAAAAGGTTTGGACAAACTCTTGGAGGAAAAGTCCATTATTGAGATGGACATGCGGAAAGCCACTGCTTGTCCTGGGATTAGTAGCATGGAACGTTGCTACTATTTGGGTTTCTGCCAGGTACTTGTGACCTGAATGGGGGCCACTGTTGGAAGCAGGATACTGGGCTAGATTGACTATTGGTCTGACCCAGTATGGCTATTTTTATGACTCAAATTTCAGGCAGAAGTTTCTGTTTGCAGTAGGACGTTTTTGGGTTATTTGGAAAAATCTATTTTCCAGACACCATGCATATTTAGAAGGTGAATTTTTGAAAGCTCTCATTTTAATAGTATTATTGTGACTTCCTTCAATAAGCTGACACAGGGTTCTGACCTTTGACCTCACGACACATGTACACACTGAGGTGGCTTCACAGGAAATGGACATCACCTTGCACAGTCCTGTGTAGTTCTCCAATGTTGCACTAGTAATCAATATTATTACCGAAGGACAGCAGCCCTCGTACTGTTAGTCCAGCTGGCTGACACAGCGCCCCCTGCTGTGCTCTCTGTCCAGATGGCTCTGCCTACACAGCAGATTCTTGAGAGCACAGCTAATGCAGATTCTGCTGTACCCCTGAGGGGCAAATCAAAGCTTTACTACTACTACTACTTAACATTTCTAAAGCGCTACCAGGGTTACGCAGCGCTGTACAATCTAACAAAGAAGGACAGTCCCTGCTCAAAGGAGCTTACAATCTAAAGGACAAAAAAGTGCAGTCAATCAAATTGGGGCAGTCTAGATTTCCTGAATAGATGAATAATGGTTAGGTGCCGAAGGCAACATTGAAGAGGTGGGCTTTGAGCAAGGATTTGAAGATGGGCAGGGAGGGGGCTTGGCGTATGGGCTCAGGGAGTTTATTCCAAGCATAGGGTGAGGCGAGGCAGAAAGGGCGGAGTCTGGAGTTGGCGGTGGTGGAGAAGGGTACTGAGAGGAGGGATTTGTCCTGTGAGCGGAGGTTACAGGTAGAAGCGTAAGGGGAGATGAGGGTAGAGCATTACACAGGCAAGACCTGGATGTTGCAAAGAATCAGAACTGCTGAGTTCAATACGGGCACATGTAACATGAGCACAGCTGAGCTTGGCTCTCGGACCAATGCATTCACTCACTTTCCATGGCCGCGATGAACCTCATTGCTCACAAGATTAAATCCATTCCTGTTACTGGACATAAGATAGTTTGTGGACAAGTTCCAAACTGAATTGCAAAGTCACTGTGAGAGGACAGAGCAGTGCATAATTGATGTTTTTTCCATGGGCTTTTTTGAATCCTTTGAGTCAGTGCATCAATCTCATTTGAGATACATGGACACAGTTCAGAAATGCTACTGTCATACAAAGAGAGAAGAAATCCACCGAGAGACGGAGAACTCAAAACGCCCCACGGTAAATACAACAGTACAACAACAACAAAAGTGGGAGAGTGACCAAGGATACCAAAGACTGGAAGATGTACGTAGATAAAGGAGTTTATTGAAGCATGGAGACTCGACACAACGTTGTGTTTCGGCCGTTAGATTTTTGATATAGCCCTCACGTTCGAAACATAAATTAAATTTCATTTTATATGTATTTTAAGCAATGATATAATAATTACTTGTCATTTTTATTGCAATTACCACAATTTAATTAAAATTTAGTAATGTTTTATCAACACATTTATATACATTTTATTATGTTTTTAAATATATACCTATATATACAGAAAAGCATCAATACACTCCCTTCTGAATTTCTCTTACCCCGTATTTTCACCACACTTCAATCTCCACCCACAGATAAAATGTTATACCCTATGTTCTCTTGATATTGTTCTAACGCCTTATCTTTTCCCCATTGTAACATCCCATGGTTTCTACGCCCTAACGATTTTTGACTTGACTTTGTCTTCCCATAACTCCTCACAATGTAACCCATAATCGTACTGTAACACACTGTATTTCCATCATTCACAACGTATTGTAAGCCACACTGAGCCCGCAAATAGGTGGGAAAATGTGGGATACAAATGCAATAAATAAATAAATAAATATGTATGTGTGTGATCTATATGTATATTATTTTGCATTTGATTTGTTTTGACCATACATTTTTATAGACTCCTGATGCAGGCCTAACGGCCGAAACACAACGTTGTGTTGAGTCTCCATGCTTCAATAAACTCCTTTATCTACATACATCTTCCAGTCTTTGGTATCCTTGGTCGCTCTCCCACTTTCTTTTGTTGGACTGCCATACAAAGAAGCATGTTTCTTGACCCCTAGTGGACAACAGAGTGTAGTGCAGCACTTTCCACAAAATGTGATGTGTTTGCTGAGCCACTGAATGGCGCACCTAGAGATCGCTCTGAAATCCAAGCATATTCTATAACAACACACATAACTTAATTGGCTTAACAAGCTAATCAGCATTGATTACAGCTCTTAACAATGACGACTATTAATTGGCAATAATTAGAATTTACGTGCACAACTCTCTAAGCGCATATTGTAATGTAGTGCGCCTAAATTCTAACGCAAACAGGCAAATGGGGGAATGGTTATGGGCGGGGAAATGGGCATTTCACGGGCAATCTGAAATTTATGCATGTAGTCATAGAATATGGCCCACTGCGCCTAAATCTGCGTGCAGGTATTTATGTCATGTTTTTATTGGCGTAAATGGAGGTGTGTAGATATAGGCGCTGATATATCGACTAAGCGTGTTCTATATACCGCACCTAAATCTAGGCGCCGCTTATTGAATACGCTTAGTCGGCATTGATTTCCGCGCTGATTTTTTTAGGCGCCATATATAGAATCTCCCCTAAAAGTGTATGGTGGAAATCAAATATCACACAGCCATGTGGTGGAAATGACATATGTCTTAAACTTGGGAGTGGTAGCGCTGTTTCATGTGACAGGAACAGTCCTTTGCGTGGTGTTAGCACACCTCAGTTGCAAACATGTCCTGACTCGTCCACTTTTACATAGTAACATAGTAGATGACGGCAGAAAAAAGACCTGCACGGTCCATCCAGTCTGCCCAACAAGACAACTCATGTGTGCTACTTTTTGTGAATACCCTACTTTGATTTGTACCTGTCCTCTTCAGGGCACAGACCGTATAAGTCTGCCCAGCACTATCCCCGCCTCCCAACCACCAGCCCCGCCTCCCAACCACTGGCTCTGGCACAGACCGTATAAGTCTGCCCAGCACTATCCCCGCCTCCCAACCACCAGTCCCGCCTCCCACCACCGGCTCTGGCACAGACCGTATAAGTCTGCCCAGCACTATCCCTGCCTCCCACCACCGGCTCTGGCACAGACTTCTCTAGACTTCTGAATGAAAAATATATGGGCAGGAAATGATGTCCCTCACAAGTACAAATATGCATAACACAATAAAAACAATTTCAATACAGCTCTGCCACATCAAAAGCTCTGTTCGTTCCCAGACTTGAAGGCTTCCCGGATTATGAGCTCAAAAATACTCGCAATAAGACAGAAACACATAGAGGCAGCCCAGTGACAATGCTGCATAGAGCTTTGTGGAGGACCTGGGTTCAGTTCTTGAGCTGTCTTCCTTTCCCAGTCCACATGAGGCTGTGGGTACTCCAGAGGCAGCATTCACAGTTTCTGGCAGGAAGGAGTTTCACCCATTGTTCAATCATGGCATTAATGAGTCAAAGTTTGGTCCACATCAGCCAGGTTCTGGGGGAGCTTTGGATTTTGGGCTCTGGTTGTCACTAGGATAACTTGGCTGAGGTGTGTGGGTGTGCGTGTGTGTGTGTGTGGGTGGGGGGTGTATATACAGAGTCAATGACAGGTTTCTGACTAGCATGAGCAAGTTCCAAATTTGGCATCCCCTATCACCAGTGGTGATAAGGATGAGCCAAGTAAAACACAGAAGAACAAACCTCTATAAATAATGTGAACCAAAAACACACAGTGGAAAAGACATTTCAGTATTCAGTGCTTGTACCTTTAAAAGATGAAAGTGTATCCTTGGACTACAAATCCATGCAATTTTGTAGTTCTCTCTGATGGGCTCCTTCAGAGCATATGTACAGGTCCCTGTGGTTTATGGGAGGTGTCCCATTGGTTGCTTGCCTTCTAGCATGCTGGGCTTGTAGTGCTCCATTCCAGTGTTGCCAGGGCTGTGGGTTTCCCGCACAATTGGGCAGCTTCCCGCAACCCACTGCGGCGTTTTCATGCCGCTTGTGGGTTGCGGTTTTTTGGGTGGCTTTCATTTTGGCCAGGCGTTTTTTTTTTGTTGGCCGAGTGCGGTTTTTCAGCCTGTTGGGGGTGGGGACTAATGATGTCGGAGGCGGGGTTAGTGACGGTGGGGGTTGATGTCGGAGGCGAGGTGTGCGGTTTTAGGCTGGTTTGGAGCTGGTTTTGGGCGGGGAAAATTATTTAAATCTGGCAACCTTGCTCCATTCCTTTTGCTCTCTCCCCTAAGAGCATGGTAGAAGCAGCCCTCTGACTTAGCAAGCTGTGCAAGCCTCCAAAAACCACTGTAATTCCATCAAGTCTTTTTACCCTCTACAATAAGCCTTTACTATTAAGCCTCTACATCTATTACCCACAACCTACTATTGCACAGCATTATCTTTCAGCGTGTGCTGAAATTTCTCTTCCAGTTCCCCTGAGTCAAGGGCACACTTGTTGAGAGTGGTAGCAGAGGCTATAATACCTTTCAAGCAACAAAACTGTACGTTATTTTCTCCTTGTTCAAAAACATTAAAGAAGATGCTTCAGAACTGAGACTCTGTCCTGGTAATGTTGAATGCTTATAGTATTCTGGGAGTGAAATAGCAGAACCATGATAAGGCTTGCCTAAGATTTCACAGTAAAAAGGTTCTGTGGATTCTTAGTACAGACTCCTGGATTCATAGTTTCTAGACAGAGTGCCAGTGTAGAGCTGCATAAAGCAATTAACTAAGCCAGGTGCTGTGCACAGAGTAAGGAGCTGTGTACCCTTCCCCCATCTTTGCTCTAGCAAACAAAAGTATCTATCCCCCCCCCCCCCCCCAGCGGTTCCAACAAACTAGCAACTTTGGAATAGAGCTACGGTTTGCAGCTATACAGTGAAAAAAAGAGGGTTTATTTCTGCCAGTGTAATTGCAAACATGGCCCAGTCAAAAGAAGACAATGAGATCACTGAATTGAGTGAACAAAAACTACAGGCTGAATTATACAATCTAGGAGTAGCACAAGCCAGCCATGGTACTGAGAAAGGCTCTGAAAAATCCAAAAGAACACATAAGCTTACAGACAGGGTTGCCAGGTAGAAATTTTTTTTCCAGCCCAATCCAGGCCAGAAACCAGCCCAAAACCCGCCCAAACACAAACCCCGCCCCTGACACCCCCACCCCCGCGTCACCGGCCCCGCCCCCGCCGTCACCGGCCCCGCCTCCCACGTCATCGGGCCCGCCTCCCCGTCATCAGCCCCGCCTCCCACGTCATCGGGCCCGCCTCCCTGTCATCAGCCCCGCCTCCCCGTCATCGGCCCCGCCTCCCACGTCATCGACCCCGCCTCCCACGTCATCGGCCCCGCCCAAAACGTCACTAACCCCGCCCAAAAACGTCACTAACCCCGCCCCCCGCGGCCGAAAAAAATCAAAAAGCCGCCCAAAAAGCCGCCCGGAAGCCCAAAAAACCGCCCAAAAAACCGCAACCCGCCGCGGGCAAAACTTTCCCGCGGCGGGTCACGGAAAACCGCCCAATTGGGCGGTAAAACCGCCCACCTGGCAACACTGCTTACAGAGAAAGCCAGAGAGCAGTATGAAGCAGAGGCAGACAAATACCTCCTTCTTTTGGACAAGCTCTGGTTTAAAGTAGAGAAAGAAATGTTTGATGTTTCAAAGAACAGCAGAACCGATGGCCTCCATACTGAGCAGCTGCAAGTAGCCTATAACCAATACCAGCAAAAGTCACAGGAGTATTATCAATTTCTAAGCAGGGCAAGTACAAAAGATAGTTTGGCACAGAAAGAGAGACAGCAAGCCACTGACCTCGTATGCCAGGTCATGGTGACAGAGGCAATTAAAGGCACAGAACATCACATACCTCCTGCAGAGGAGAATGAGTCCCGACATTCTGGAAGCTCTAAGTTCAGTACTAGAACTCCTAGATATTCCAGGTCACTAAAATCACACAGGACAAGTCATTCCAGCAGGTCCGCTATGGGCTGTTTTGCTCTTAAATTGAAAATAGAGTCAGAAGCTGCCACATCAAAGATTCTTTATAGTAAACAAGAAGCAGATATAGAACTCGAGAAACTTTCATCTGAAGAAGGAAAGAAAGCAATGGCGGAGGCTGCTGCTGCTAAACGTAAGAAGGCAGAGTTAGACATTGCCTTGAAGATGCTCTAGCAAGAAAAAGAAGTGACTGCCATTGATGCTCAAGTCAACATACTTGAAGCAGCCACAAAGCAAGATGACGGGGATAGCTAACTTAGCTACATTATGGCAGAAGGTTCTGCCCAGTGAATTAAGCCTACGTGATGGTCCATACCCTAGTGAACAAAAGTACACAGTTACAGTCTGACTCAGAAGAGCCATCAGATTCTGAGCAAGCAAGTTTCTCCACACCAGAGTTTAGCTCTCCCGAAAGAAGCAAGCCTAAGGTAAAGTACGCCATGGAGATGCACTGCCACCACAGTGATCCACACGCTCATATGTATACGGATACATTAACATTGGCCCTCGCTCCAGGAAAGCGCACCAAGGAATATACTTCATTTGAACTGCAGACTCTGGCACCACCCTGGAACTGGGATTAGATAAAAGTTGAGCAGTTACACCCAGCAAAACACCCTGTGATTAAGCAAAAGCCACCTGACCAGCCACACTCCATGCCTGACTCCAGACAAACCCCCCAAAACATCCAGCCATGGTACCTACTGCCAGCATGCTAGAAACTTCAGATAGAGAAGATCTAGCAACATACATGGCTCACAAAAAGATGGTGAGCATGGGGCTTACCCAGTTCAATGACTGTGCCGAAAAATATAGAAGGTGGAAATCTAACTTTAAAGATGCCACAGCAATTATGAAACTCGTGCCAGTGCAAGAGATGAACCTGATGACAAAGCAGCTAGAAACTGAGTCAGCCAATTGTGTAAAGAGATTACCGGATACATATTTATTTATTTATTTATTTATTTATTTTATTTACATCAATTTATATACCGTATCTTATTGCTACTGCAAGACAGAACGATTTACAATTTATAAAATAAAAGAAACAATACAATATATACAGGTTGGACAAACATTAGAACTCCAATCATTACAGGAAAGCACAGCAAAACCACAAACTAGCTACATAAGATGAAAACAGTATAACTCATGATTTAGTATACAGGAGAGCACCACAAATACAGGTATCTGCATGACCCATCAAGAGGTTTGAAAGAAAGTGAAAGAGACGACCAGCGCTATGGTAGCCCAGAAGCTATCCAACAGGCACTGATGAAAAGAATAAGGAGTACCCAAAGGTGACAAATACAGATAATAACAAGTTACAAGAATTAAGAGATGTCCTCCAGGAATTGGAATAACTCAAAGTGAATTCGAACTTTCCCAGCCTGTACTACTTGGATACAGCTTGGGGCATAAATGAGATTATATCAAATCTGCTGTACCAAATGAGAGAAAAATGGTCATCAATAGGTGTAAAGTATAAAGAGGATCACCAAGAGAAGTTTCCTCTCTTCATTGTCTTTATGAAGTTCATATAAGATTTGGCAAAGAGGAGAAATGATCCCAGCTTCATGTTTGATGTACCTTAAGTGGGCAAGACAGACTACTTACTGAATGAACGGCCGGTCAAGAATTATGGCAAAACAGCAGGAAACTTATAGCTGTACTCATGACAGATGTGTCACCCACAGCAACCCCACTATCTGATCGTTCATCTACTACAGAGAAAGCAGAAGATCCAGACCGACAGTGTCCAATACATAAGAAATCCTTGAGAGAATGTAAAGATCAATAGCTTAATAGGAGTCTTGATTCCTTCAGAAAGGAACCCATGGCCATAACAGCGGATATTCAGCAAATTTTCTATTGTTTTGTCATACATCCAGACTACAGAAACTACTTGAGATTCCTGTGGTACCATGACAATGACATCAACCAGGGAATTGTGGAATACAGAATGAGAGTTCAAGTCTTCGGTAACAGTCCATCACCTATAGTAGCAACCTATGAGCTTAGAAGGACAACCCTTCACCTATTTCATTCTAAAAATTCACAAATCCATGGATAATTCACCTGGGCGACCCATCGTGCCAGGTGGGGGGGTCATTTTGGAACCCTTATCTCATTATTTGGATTTTTTTTACAACCTAAAGTGTTGAAAATTTTGTTCTGTATTAGAGATTCTATGCATTTAATTAAAATATTACAATCTTTGAAAATGAATAATCAGGATCACATTAGTTTAATTATGCTTGATGTTGTGGCCTCCCTTATACACCAGTATTCCACAAAATCAAGCTTTGTCTCTGATTGATGATCATTTACAAAGTTTGAATTTGTCTATATCCAAAATTCAACTTTTGAATGCCTTAGCATGCTTCGTCATTCGACATAATTATTTTATGTTTGATGTTAAATATTTTTTACAAACTAAAGGAGTTGCTATGAGTGTTACAGTTGCACCGTTTATTGCTTGTTTGTACATGGAAAAAATTGAGACTGAATTTATATATACTTCTCCATATAGTTCTAACATTATTTTGTGGAAGCGGTTTATAGCTGATGTGTTCCTTATTTGGAACAATTTTTAGTCTATGTCAATCAGTGTAATCCTCATATCAAGTTCTCTTCTAATATTGGTGACCATGAGATAATTTTTGGTTATAAATATAAGGTATGTTAATAGCCAATTTGAAGCATCTATTTTTTGCAAGAAAATGGATCGGATCTCATTACTTCATTATCGCAGTCATCAGTGAAAGATGGGATACTCAAAGAACAATTTTTAAAATTATGGCATTTATGCTCATAGGTTCAAGATTTTCAGATGCACGCTAAGCACATGAGTGAAAGATTTCTTCAGAGAGGGTACCCTTGTCAAGTAGTCAAGAATGCTTATAAATGAGCATTTTGCTGATCGGGACTTGTTATTGCAGTCTTCAAGAACTTCGGAAGCTTATTCAATGCGTGCCATACAGGTTAAAAAGATTATTTACAAATATTGGCATATGCTGGGTTATCACCCCGAGTTCCTTGGCTTTTAGGAGGTCTGCTAATATTGGAGAAATACTGGTCAGCAATAATAAGAAACAACTGACTGACCCATATATGGGATTTAGGGGCCACAGGGGTTGTGGACACTGCATGTACTACAAGTATTCCTTAAATATTGAACAATTTTATCATTCGGCTCATGGCTTCATTTTTCTGTTATGGTCAAGTACTTCTTGGGGGATGTAGCTTAGTGATAGAGCGCACACTTCACATGTGTGAGGTCCCGGGTTGCATCTCCAGCTGGGTAACATTTTTAGTCTGCTATTGAGACAGACATGGGGGAAGCAACTGCTTGCCCTGGGATTGGTAGCATGAAATGTTGCTACTCTTTGAGATTCTGAATGGAATCTTGTCACTCTTTCGGATTTCAGAATCTTGCTATTCTTTGGGGTTCTACATGGAATGTTGCTACTCTTGGAGATTCTGCATGGAATCTTGTCACTCTTTAGGATTCCAGAATCTTGCTATTCTTTGGGGTTCTACATGGAATGTTGCTACTCTTGGAGATTCTGCATGGAATCTTGTCACTCTTTAGGATTCCAGAATCTTTCTATTCTTTGGGGTTCTACATGGAATGTTGCCATGATTTGGGTTTCTGCCAGGTACTTGTGAAACAGGAAACAGGAATACTGGGCTAGATGGACCATTGGTCTGACCCAGTATGGCTACTCTTATGTTCTTATGTCGCAGGTGGTATATATGATTTCATGCCCTTGTAATAAAATTTACTTTGGTCATACCATTTGGAAATTGAAGTTCAGAATTGCTCAACATCTCAGTAATATAAAATTGCAAAGTGCAGAAGTTGAACATTGGAGTGGCGCCCATCATAACCTGAATGACTTGCATTTTGCTGCACTTATACCTGCAATGTAGTGTGGGTTTTACACACCAAAGAACAGTGTCTTATTTTTAACTGGAAAACGGTGCAATCTCACGGTCTTAACTGTGAGGTTAATGGCTCTCCCTTGTGCGAAGTTTGAATCTGCTCATCAACCAATGGGATTTTCAGTTCATGTATGACATATGTAGCGGGAGTCCCCTTTTAAAAACCACAGTCTTTTTTAACAGTTAGTTCAGAGCGGACCAGAGAGTGGGTGACCGTGCAAGAAATTGAGAATTGTGTGGTTTGACGTACATGTTATTATTTTTGAAGATAGATTTTTGAAAAATTCTGATATTGCTTAGGTGTGATTATTTTGTTTTTGATTTCAGATTTGGTATTTATCTCCTTGAAGAAGCATTAATGGAAACCACAGCTGGTGTTGGAGATATGGAGACATTGAAGCATTGAATTATTTTAATCACTATGGGTTGCACAATAGAGTCCGACTCGCCATCACAATTTTGTACATCTAGTTTTCTACATATTTCATGGATGATTTTGGTTCACCATCGGGCTCATTTTCAAAGCACTTAGCCTCCCAAAGTTCCATAGAAACCTATGGAACTTAGCCTCCCAAAGTGCTTTGAAAATATGCCTGTTTAAGTCCTATTTTAAGTCTTTTTACCATTTTTGTCACCTTTTGCTTACCAACTTTTATAAGTTAGTCAGTGGAAATGTTTGGACATTAGTAACATCAAGATCTATTTATAGGCTACAATTATACGACTGTATAGGCTAAATGACTCTATAGGACTTTCTATGTGCGATGATGGGGGGGGGGGTGGGTTGCTCTCTATTGAGGGTACCTGGTTTTGAGCACATATCACAGTTTATTAATAATAAAGGATTTTGTTTTTTTAGTTTGTTTATGTCAGGTTCTCAGGTTCAGAGCCCACGGGGCCGGGCTCTGGAACAAACGTGAGCCCTTGGGCTGCTGACGAGGAGCGACAGCAGCAGGCAAAACCCACCAACCAACACTGGGTAAGCACACCGGCAGGGACTGCAGGCACTGCCCAGCGAACCAGAACACATGGACTGGAATCCCCCGGACTGGAGGACACAGAACTGGAACACTGGACTGCAAACCCCCGGACTGGAGGACACAGGACTGGAACACACACTGGACTGGAGCACACTGGACTGGTCCGCACAGCTTCACCTGCACTTAGCTACTAAGCCCCCCAGAAGTTGAGCTCCTGGGTTCGAGTAGCCGACAGGACTTACTGGATACCGGATGACACAGGGACCAGGACTGGAAACAGAAGTGCTCCTAAACCTCAACTGATCTATGTGCTCCCAAGCCCTAAACCAGCAGGAGTGTTCCTAACAGTAAACTGACAAAAAG
Organism: Microcaecilia unicolor; assembly: GCF_901765095.1. NCBI lineage: Eukaryota > Metazoa > Chordata > Amphibia > Gymnophiona > Siphonopidae > Microcaecilia > Microcaecilia unicolor. The sequence continues at coordinate 17,021,319 of NC_044037.1, forward strand.
GACTTCCTAAGCCCTATACTAAACAGGAGCTCCTAAGCCCTGCTCAAGAAAGGGACTTCCTAAGCCCTAAACTAACAGAGCAGGGAATTGAACACAAAGCTAACACAGGTGCTACTAAGCACCAAGCTACAAGCAGAGCTTTACACTAATAAGCTAAACACAGAACTAACCCGCTACCTAAGCACTGCTCTAGCAAGCTAGAAACAACTAACAAGGTGCTTCCTAAGCACTACTCTGGCAAGCAACCAGAAGAGCTCCTAGCACTAAAAGGGAAGACAGGGGAGCCACAAGGAAAAAGCAGGGAAGCTAACACATAAGCCAAAAGTGATTCTAAATCACCAAACACCAACAGCAAAGACTGCAATGCTCCTAATAGCACAAACACCAGAAGTATTTCTAACAGCAAACTCTGCAGTGTTCCTAACAACACCAAACCCTGAAGTACTTCTATCAGCAACAGAGCTTCCAAAGCCCTACACACAGCAATGCTTCCAAAACCAAGAGGGAACAGCAGGGGAACCAAAAGGGAAAAGCAGGAAAGCTAAACACACAGTCACCAGTGCACACTGCACTAACACTAACCTGGACCTTAGCAAAAGCAAGCAGGGAAACTAGACACAACGTCAGAAGTGCACACTGCACCACCCTACCTAAAGCAAACACCACTGTTGCAAAGGCCCTGAAGGAAAGAACCCACTTCCTTATCAAGGCCCTCCCAGATGATGTCACTCTCCCTAGACCTAGGCAAAAGCATACTGACCCAGAGAGGCCCAACCCACACCAATGCAAAACCGTGAAACACTTGAAGCCAGTACACCCAAAGAGTGTTAGAGCAACTCAGACTACACCCACAGCTGCAGTGAAGAGACAATCAAAGCCCTGCTGCTGGAAGCTGCCAGCACAGAGAGACACAGCCAGCTCAGAAAGGACAGACAAAGAAACAGAAGCCAGCTAAGAAGCTGACCCCCAGGAAAGAGGTAAGTTTGAGAGGGGTTCAGACCCCAATCATAACAGTTTAGTGAAGAGGAAATCAATCTTTTTTAAATTTTCTATATTGTTATATATTTTGAGATCGGGATTTAGAGGTTTCTTTTCCCCTTTCTTCATATTTTTTGTTTAGTGAATATGAATGAGATAGATTTGCATACAATGAAGGCAGTATGGATATTTTATTAGGGTAGCCTCAAGGACCACCAGTGAATATCATTTATCAGGATGGTTAAATGGGATTTCAAAGTGTCACATGCATAGGCGCCCCGTACAAGAGGCTTGGGAAGGCTAAGCCTCCCCAGCCCAACCATTACCTTCCCCTGCCTCCTTCTCAAAGTCGGTGCAGGAAAGAAGTTCGTCGTCAGAACAATTACAAAACCTCCCCCTGTAACTGAGATGCACTTCCTGCTGCCCTTCCGTTCTGGTGGCAGAGCCTCGCTGTGACTGTGAGCCTGCCTGAGTGTTGCAACACGTGGCTCCACTATTTACAGTCAGTTACCGACCGAGACAGGGAGGGAGGGAGGGAGGGAGCGGAGGCAGCAGCAGATCGAGCAAGTGCCGAAGAAGCAGGTAAATGTTGAGGGGGAGGAGTATTTGGGTCTCTTATTTATTGGGGGGGGCAAGACACTGGGGCAATGTTGGATTGGGGCAGAGAGAGAGAGAGAGGGGGGGTTTATAAGTCAAAATAAAAATAAATATTTTGTTTCATGCAGATCTCTTTTGTTTAAACATAACTAAATGGGCTATAAGCCCCTAATGCAGTCCATTTTGTTCTTGTGATGACTTATACTGTGCCAAAATTGAAAACTCTTATCTCTGTCTGGTCATTAATAAAAAAAGCTCATTGTGAACACTGTCCACCCTAAAACGCTGTTTGTGCATAGTGTTTTGCGGTTGAAGGATTGCGTGTTGGCCTTACTGAGGTGACATCAACACTTTAATTTAATTTTAGTTTGTCATAACAGCAGACATGATTTTAGAATATTTTGGAGGATATGATGTCGAATTGTTCCATAGATGTGTATGTGATTTAGTGTTGGTAAGTGCTTGAAATAATTGAGTTTAAAATATGATATGTCATTTATGATATATAAATCCATTTTTACATGCACCTAGAAGCATTACTTGTCAAAAACCAGCAGCCCTTCCTTGGGACTCAGTCTCTTCTCCACTATGACAAATTTATATACCGAATACACTGCAAGAAAACTTTCACTTGCTAACCTTCAATCTCACTAGTTAGGGTGGTGCTTGTAACTTTTCATTTGTTTTGTTTTTTTTGCTGTGTGTTGACAATTATGGATGTAAGCCCCACCCCTAACCCCACCCCCTTTAGCCTCCCCAAACAGTTGGGGCCACCGACCGCCTATGGTCACATGCATAATGAGAGTAAGTGCTGCTGCACAGAACCCAGAAAATAGCAAACATTCCCATTTATCAGCTAGGACCAGGGTTTGTGATTATTGACCGGGAGTGAAAATGCTGTGTTATGAGCTCTGCTCATCAGCACCTGCGCTGGCATCGTTTTCTCCTCAGAAAGCATGAAACAGGTGCAAGAAAAGCAACATCTAATTTGAACACTTGTGTCCCCAATGGAAGAGAATGCCATTTCGCTACAGAGATTTGGCGTTAAGCCTACAAGTGTTTTGGCTGCTGCCGAGAAAAGCATGCCACAACAATCAGGGGACAGAACACCGGTAATTTGAGCGTCGGTCGGCCAGCGGTCCTGTGGTTACATATAAAGATTTAATCACAGGCCACTGTGCGAAGGCAGAGGTATCTAAAGATATCTCTGACACAGGAGAAGAGCCGCTTTTTCGCACAGGGAATTAGATTTGTGCTGAGAATATTAAGAGGAAGCCCTGGAACGACTGCATAATGGATCCCTGAAAGGCACAAGGATGGAAACCAAGCGTAGAGACTTCAGCTAGGAAATGACTTTTAGACTTCCATAAACAAAAACGTAGGGAAGTAACCTGCTCTCTGCGGCAGGAGCAACCCAAAAACCAAAGCATGAGGAAAGTAACCACAGCATAGTGGTTGGTACAACCTTAACAACCTTGTTGGGCAGACTTGATGGGTCTTTATTTGCCATCATCCACTATGTTATAATGTTTCTGTTGTATATTTCAGGGGTCTTAGTTAAAGCCCATAGCTATGACTTACAGCTGACTGTTTGACAGCAAATTTAGTTCATCAGAAAGGGACTGTGTGGAGATGCATTGGAGCATTAGACAACTGAGCAGGCTTAGTGCAGGAATGGTATGCTACGCTCCCTCCAGTAGAAGTGCAGCAAAGCCAGGTAGCAGAAAAATGTAGAATAGTGCTTTTGCTGATTGCAGCCCACAGTGCCCCCATGTGGAAGCTGATAGATTTGACTTTCAGATTTATTACTTCTAGCCCTTTGCAAATCCAAACTGAAGGTGACTTTGGTGCACAAGTTATTTCCCCGCCCAATTTGGGTTACAGTATAAATTATACCCGAGGAAATAGAGGGTGAAGTGATTTTTCTGAGATTACAAGGAGCATCAGTGGGAAAAGCGAGATTTAAACTCAGGAGTGTTGCAACTTGCAAGCCGCGAACGCGCTCTGCGTGACATGCCTCCAAATGTTTCCACCCCACCCACTAGTGATGTGCTGGCAAGGGAAGCCAATGGACGGGGAGCAAGTTTCACCCTCTTTCACCTTCCATTCAACCAGTTCCTAACCCAGTCAGTCACTTTAGGTGTGGAGGAGTGGCCTAGTGGTTAGGGTGGTGGACTTTGGTCCTGAGGAACTGAGTTTGATTCCTGGCACAGGCAGCTCCTTGTGACTCTGGGCAAGTCACTTAACCCTCCATTGGCCCATATAAGCTGCATTGAGCCTGCCATGAGTGGGAAAGCGCGGGGTACAAATGTAACAAAAATAAATAAAAATACTGAAGGCACTCAATTTATTTGTTAGTCATCTATGCAGAACCGTGTCAAAGGCTTTGCTAAAATCTAAATACACCACATCTAGAATTCTCCCTCGATCCAACTCTCTGGTCACCCAGTCCAAGAAATTAAACAGATTTGTTTGACAAGACCCTGCCTTTCCTCAGGTCCTGTAATCCATTGGATTCCAAAACCTTTACTATTCTCTCTTTAAAAAGCCTTCCCCTTAATTCATGAAGCTAGGAAAATCATAAAATAAAACAGTATTTGAGTTATGATGGTTGAGGCTTATATTCATTGCTGGCTTTGACTAATTATATACAAAGTTGTAAGAAATACATGAGGCCTCTGAAAGTGTTATGATTACTATGCTGGGAACAATCTCCTGAGTACGTTTGACAGTTCTATGATTACAATTTTTTCCTTGTCTCTCTCTCTCTTTTTTTTTTTAAGCGTTTCAATAATATTTAAGGCATGCAACTGATGCCAGGGAGGCCCAGAAAGCACCTGAGTCTCATTTTCAAATGGCCGTGCCCAGTGGCGTGGGAAGGGGGGGGGGCGGGAGGGGTGGTCTGCCCCGGGGGCACACGCTCGGGGGGTGCCGGCCCCGCTGGTTCCCTGCTCCCTCTGCCCCGGAACAGGTTACTTCCTGTTCCGGGGCAGAGAGAGCAGGGAACCAGCGGGGCCGATGTAGCTCCGAGTGATGTGCACTCGGGGCGGATCGGCCCTCCCGCAGGTAAAAATGCGGTCCGGGGGGGAGGGGTTCGCTCCGGAGGGGGGGGGTGCGCCGCAGGGGGGGGGTCACGCCGTGCTGCACCCGGGGGGGGGGGTGCGCAGCGGCGACCTGCCCCAGGGTGCCATTAGCCCTCGCTACGGCACTGGCTGTGCCTGATTTCCACTTATCTAGAGTTATCATATGGCTCCTGAAAAAGGAGGACAGATTGAGACCGTCTGGGTTTTGCTTCCATTGTTTTCACTGGAAGAAAAACCCGGACTGGATCAATGTGTCCTCCTTTTTCTGGACAAACACAAAAAAAGCAACACTGGGCCTTCAAGAAAGAGATAGCAGCCGTCCTTTATTGTGACAAAGACCCGACACGGGCCGTGTTTTCAGCGCACAAGCGCCTGCCTCAGGGGTCAGAAAAAAGTCTTCGTAATATATAAGCAGCGGTTATCAGACAAACGTGCAAAGTCGCCTTGGCTAGACTACTACTACTACTACTTAACATTTCTAGAGCGCTACTAGGGTTACGCAGCGCTGTACAATTTAACAAAGAGAGACAGTCCCTGCTCAAAGAGCTTACAATCTAATAGACAAGTGAACGGTCGGTCCGATAGGGGCAGTCAAATTGGGACAGTCTGGATTCACTGAACGGTAAGGGTAGACTCTCTCCAATGCCTCCTCCCTCTACTGCAGGTCAGTGGAAGTGCTCCAGTAACAGCTTCTATAGAGACCTCAGTCAACCTGGGACTTCTGCCCTTCAATCCCAGTCTCTGAACTCACTCAGGATGTTCACAGCAGTGGCGTTCCTAGGGGGGCTGACACCCGGGGTGGATCGCTGATGCGCCCCGCCCCCCGGGTGCAGTGCCCCCCTGGAACAGCGTGATGCCCCCCCCGGCAAAAGAACCCCCCCCGGTGCACACCGCTGGGGGGGGTGCCACGCGCCTGCCGGCTCTTCGTTTTCATGCTCCCTCTGCCCCGGAACAGGAAGTAACCTGTTCCGGGGCAAAGGGAGCATGAAAACGAAGAGCCGACAGGCACGCGGCACCCCCCCAGCGGCGTGCACCCGGGGCGGACGGCCCCCCCCACCCCCCCACCCCCCCCTTGGTACGCCACTGGTTCACAGAAGTATCACAAAAGCTTTGCTTCTAGGAAAGATCCCAGAAACAGCTGTGTCGGGTCTTTGTCACAATAAAGGAGGGCTGTTATCTCTTTCTTGAAGGCCCAGTGTTGCTTTTTTCTGTTTGTGTTGTATGCTGCAAAACCCTCTCTTCTGTGCCCTCCTTTTTCTGGAGCCATATGGTAAACTCTACGTGATCTAACCCTCAGACTTTGCATATGAAATATCAATCCCCCCACCCCCACCCCCAATTATATAACTGCAGTGAGTGCTGCTGGAGTTTGTCAGAGCTTGCAGTCTGCATTACTCTGCTAAACCCACCGTATCCAAGCCAGAGTATAATAATTTAAATAATGAAAGACTGTATTTTACCTCCCAGCAAAATAGCCTCCACACACATGGACTGCAGCTAATGAAAATGGAAACTAAAAGCCTGCAGCCAACACACGCCGGTTTCATTAAAGGCGGGTAAGATCCTTAAGTACGAGTTGTTCCATTTGGCGCCATTCCATTCAAGTCTCCAGCAGATTTGTCTTTTTAAAGAGAAGGGTGTTTTTCAACACTGGATGATTTATTTTCTTGGATTCCGATACTATTATTAGACTCCTGACGCAGGTGTTTTTCGCCGAAACACGGACCGTGATCAATAAAGCAAGGCTGAAACACCCCCCTACTCTTGAAGGCTCCTTGTGCTTTCTTGCTGTTTGCTTTAGGTTTTCCTCTCCTTTGCGTTTTGGTCTAGTTTTATACTCGGGGCAGGAGCGATGCCCCAGTCATGGCAGCCATTTTGAGAGCAGAGCTGGAATGGGCAGGAGTAACTGGGGATTGCTCCTGCCCCAACCATACCCCTAGACCACCAGGGATTTTGGATGGGCCCTTCCACACGCACGTGTCCCCTCCCTCCCCAACCACACACCACAAATATCTTCCCGGAGATATTTTTTAAGAACATAAGAGTTTTTTTTTCCACCTACCCTACATCTTCACCCTCTCCTCTGTGGCGTCCCGGCATCTGCACTCCTGTCTCTGAACTTCATCCCTCCCCAATGTCTTTACAGGCATCCTCGGCACCTGCAGCTATTCATTCTCGCTGCTTGCGCCAGCCCCGCAGGCTTCCATCTACCATGAAAAGAAAACAAAAAAGGCAACAGTCTACTTGCTACATAAAAATCTATTATAAAAAGTAGACCGATACACATGTTGTTTTTTTTATATATGTGTATCGGTCTACTTTTTGTAATAGATTTCCATCTGCCGTGTCCTGCCCTCACTGATGTAATTGCCTGGCAGAATACAGCAGATGGAAGCCTGCGGGGCCGGCGCAAGCAGCAAGAAAAAAAAATCGCTGCAGGCGCCAAGAATGCCTGTACCGACACCGGGGAGGGAAGAGACCAAAGTGCAGACGCCAGGACACCGTGGAGGAGAGGAGCAGTGTGGCGCTGCAGCTGGGTGGGCCTGAGCCAAGATTGGTTGGGCCTGTGCCCACCCAGGCCTACCTGTAGATATGCCACAGCAGCAAAGCACAAAGTTTCAGCTTCCACCAACAATTCATAGTCATTTTCAGGCGAAACTGAAAACATGGATGTTGCACTCTTCAGTAAAGTTTGGCTTGTTTGCATAAACTCTGGACTGGAGCCTTTTCTTTGAGTGTGAGTGAAAACGATTTGCTCCCGGACTGGTAAAGGAAAGAGAACAGAGTAAACAGAAATAAAGACCCAGCTCAGTACCTTCTGGCCTTTCGGATTTTCATCCAGCCCCGGCCTATGCCCAGCTCAGTGTGTGTAACTAGAAGAACTGCGTCTCTCCTTGTCTCACCTACATGCCATCTGCTATTTACAAGGTATGCAGGAGGGACAGTTGTTGGGAGTTTTCAGCTGGTGGGGCTAGGGAATCAGCATAGGTGTGCTGCTACTGGGTGGGCCTGGCCCACCCTTGGCTACGCCACTGTTTGAGATTACTTCATAATAAGAGAAAGACATGGGAGCTGAATTAGCACATATTGGAAACTTGAATTGGTTTGACTTCAGTTCTGGCTACTGTATCCAATGTTCAGTTCCCTCCCTTAGGGATCTGAAAACTTCTTCAAAATGTACTCTGAGCTGATGGCCTGAAGAACTTTCAAGGTTTTCCTCGACTGGCTTGTCAGACTTTCTGGGGAGGATGGAAAAGCCAAAAATCCTGAAGCAGAACAGAAAATCCGCTTTAAGATTTTCAAATGAGTAGTACGTAGATTTTGTCTGGATTGCCAAATCTGAAGCAGAGATTTTGGATTGCCTTCAGTATTCATCCAGAGCCACTGAGGGTACAGGTGGAAATCTGAACTTTCTGTCACTTGAATACCTGCAGAAGTTCACATGGGAATTATTCATTCAACTTCATCCCCTTCTGTCATCATGCTGGCCGATGGCTGAACTTCTTAATCTTACCACTAGAGGGGGGTGAATAACCCAGGACTATCCTGCAGCACTAAATGAAACTGGAACTCAGTTGCTTTGTACAGCACCTGCGCTCACTTGACACAGGAGATTTTATTTCAAGGTTTGTGGGCTTTTTTTTTTTTGGCTGTCATAATAACTTCAAAATTGCCAATAACAGATTTGACCAGTATTCTTAAGCAAGGTCTCCCTTTCAGGTATGTCCTCCAGATTTTTAGTAAAATATCCTCTTTTTCTTTTACGTGCCTGTGACCAACACACTTACCCAAATAATGAGAGAAACCAGCTCTGGCCTATTAGTCAGTCTGGACACATGGGGGTGCTAAAGAGAAAGGAATTGCTGATCTCCTTTCTGGGGTCCTTTTACTAAGGTGCGCCGAAAAGTGGCCTGCGCTAGTGTAGACGCGTGTAGGTCCATTTTTCAGCGCACCCGCAAAAAAGGCCCTTTTTTTGCTGAAAATGGATGTGCGGCAAAATGAAAAATGGCGCGCGGCCATTTTGGGCCTGAGACTGTACCGCCACCCATTGACTTAGCATACAATACCGATTACTACTACTACTACTTATCATTTCTATAGCGCTACTAGACGTATGCAGCGCTGTACACTTGAACATGAAGAGACAGTCCCTGCTCGACAGAGCTTACAATCTAATTAGGACAGACAAACAGGACAAATAAGTGATAAGGACAAAGAGTAGCAAGATTCCATGCAGAATCCCAAAGAACAGCAAGATTCCATGCAGAATCCCCAAGAATAGTAAGATTCCGGAATCCCATAGTAGCAAGATTCTGTGTGGAATCCCAAAGAGTAGCAAGATTCTGGAATCCCAAAGACTACTACTTATTTCTATAGCGCTACTAGACGTATGCAGCGCTGTACACTTGAACATGAAGAGACAGTCCCTGCTCGACAGAGCTTACAATCTAATTAGAACAGACAAACAGGACAAATAAGCGATAAGGACAAAGAGTAGCAAGATTCCATGCAGAATCCCAAAGAATAGCAAGATTTCATGCAGAATCCCAAAGAATAGCAAGATTCCGGAATCCCATAGTAGCAAGATTCTGTGTGGAATCCCAAAGAGTAGCAAGATTCCGGAATCCCAAAGACTACTACTTATTTCTATAGCGCTACTAGACATATGCAGCGCTGTACACTGGACATGAGGAGACAGTCCCTGCTCGACAGAGCTTACAGTCTAATTAGGACAGACAAACAGGACAAACAAGAGATAAGGGAATATTAAAGTGAGGATGATAAAATAAGGGTTCTGAACAAGTGAATAAGGGTTAGGAGTTAAAAGCAGCATCAAAAAGGTGGGCTTTTAGCTTAGATTTGAAGACGGTCAGAGATGGAGCTTGACGTACCGGCTCAGGAAGTCTATTAATTTCCAGGCATATGGTGCAGCAAGATAAAAGGAACAGAGTCTGGAGTTAGCAGTGGAGGAGAAGGGTGCAGATACGAGAGATTTACCCAGTGAACGGAGTTCCCAGGGAGGAGTGTAGGGAGAGATGAGAGTGGAGAGGTACTGAGGAGCTGCTCGGTTAGTACCGCGTGCTGGAAAGGTTTCTGGCGCGTGTAGTGGATGCGCATAAAAAATGAAATTACTGCCCGGGTTCATGCAGTAGTTCAAAATTCACGCACGTAGCACGTACGTATGCGCCTATACAGCTTAGTAAAAGGGTCCCTCTCTTTCCCTGCTGGTTGAATCCGTCAAAAGTAGTGAAGGTGGTTAGCTTGGCAGAGTTTAAAAAGTGGCTGGACGGTTTCCTAAAGGACAAGTCCATAGACCGCTACTAAATGGACTTGGGAAAAATCCACAATTCCAGGAATAACATGTATAGAATGTTTGTACGTTTGGGAAGCTTGCCAGGTGCCCTTGACCTGGATTGGCCACTGTCGGGGACAGGATGCTGGGCTCGATGGACCTTTGGTCTTTTCCCAGTGTGGCATTACTTATGTACTTATGTCCTCTACTTGTCTCACTTTTATTACATAGAGCAGTGATTTAACCTATTGTGATGTCATAGTGGCTCATTCCACCAATAAGAGCCAACCTCATTAGTGATGTCACAATGGCTTGATTGTATAGAATGTTTGTACGTTTGGGAAGCTTGCCAGGTGCCCTTGACCTGGATTGGCTGCTGTCGGGGACAGGATGCTGGGCTCGATGGACCTTTGGTCTTTTCCCAGTGTGGCATTACTTATGTACTTATGTCCTCTACTTGGCTCACTTTTATTACATAGAGCAGTGATTTAACCTATTGTGATGTCATAGTGGCTCATTCCACCAATAAGAGCCAACCTCATTAGTGATGTCACAATGGCTTGATTGTATAGAATGTTTGTACGTTTGGGAAGCTCGCCAGGTGCCCTTGGCCTGGATTGGCCGCTGTCAGGGACAGGATGCTGGGTTCCATGGACCCTTGGTCTTTTCCCAGTGTGGCATTACTTATGTACTTATGTTCGTGTAGCACAACTTTAAGCATTTTTCATGCAAAGACTTCCACACGTATCTCAGAAGCCAGTCAAAGTTGTTGAGGGATATGTAATAAGTAAGCTTGGGCTCAGACTCAGTCAAACTCAAATCCGGAAGTTTTTAAAAGTAGATTATTGTTGACTGCTGTGCTGCAAACCAGTCACTGTTTGATGTGTGTTCATTAATTAAAAGCCGTTTACACGTGTGGTACGATTAAATATTTCTTTAGCAAAGTTAGAAACCTTTTATATTTTTTGTGTCTTCTCTTTTATTTCTGCAAATATGGCAACCTTGCTCCCCCCCCCCCCCCCCCCCCCCCCCCCCCCCCCCCCACTGCATACAGAACCGGCTGTGTCTCTGACTGCCCAGACCAGCAGTGACAGCTGTGAAAATGGGCATTTTGGCATGGCCAAAGATGCATTTTTCAGTTCTGCTTCTCCAAAAACCTTCCGGCTGCTTTCAGCTGGAGTCTACTGTCTCTCTCTTATTCCCCTCTGAGCCACCCACTTCATCAGAGCATCCTAAAACTCTGGGGTGGGGAAAAACAAGTTTTAATGGCTTTGATCTCTCAGGGTAAGCTGAACACCACCAGTTGGCTTCCTTTGCTAAATCTACCATTACTTTACAAAGAAGGAAATAAAGAACGGTTGAATAATGACATAAGAGCTTTGTTAGAGAGGTTTGGAAGCAGCAGGTGAGAACTTTTTTTTGCTTTTTTAAACTATTTGAGGCCCCCAGCAACCTTGCCACCAATATAAATTACCCTAAAGCATCTTTTATGATTCTACGCAGCTGAGTACAGCACAGAATACAGCCCCAGGGCTCTTAATTATATGTTCCTAATAAATGTGTGTTTAAAGTACATTCTAAATAATTACTTGACGTTCATTATTAAAAGCCCCCCTGAAACCAGGGGTGTTTAATTGTGGTTTTCAAAAGCACCCGCCCTGGGAAAGACATTAATTCTGAAAGAAAAGCATTTCTATTCTTAAATTTCTCATTCGGGAAGCATGTTTAGTCCTTAGAAATGAAAAAGAATAAAGAATGTTCATCCCCCCCCCACCCCCCCCCCCCAACGGCAAAGCTTTTAGTCCCTACATTTCTTCCAGCAGTTCAAAGCAAAGAGTGAAATATGACATTATTGTGCTGTTAGGTAGACGATACTGAGCTGAACTGCACCTGTGAAGCACAAAATCGCAGACAATCGATTGCAATGTTATATATCAGTCATTATTCATTTTGATTTACTTAGGGCCCTCTTTACTAAGTCGCATTGTAGGCGCATGTTAATGGTAGAGACAGCCATATATGCAGGGTTACCATATTACGGAATAATGTAAGCCACATTGAGCCTGCAAAAAGGTGGGATAAAGTGGGATACAAATGTAACAAATAAATAAATATGTCCAGATTTACCCGGACATGCCCTCTTTTTGAGGACATGTCCGGGCACTTTTGCCAATCTGCCCGTTTGTCCGGATTTCTGTGACCTCTTTCCTGCCCGGAGTGCTGACCTGCATGCATCCTTCCTGTTCCTGATCTCGGCACCGATTCAAAATGGCCGCTGAGAGTTGACGTGACCTCGCGAGACTTCAAGTCTCAGTGGTCATTTTGAATCGGCGCCGAGATCAGGAACAGGAAGGACGCATGCAGGGCAGCACTCCGGGCAGGAAAGAGGGGGCTCTTTCCTGCCCCGAAGAGGTCACTAGACCACCAGGACAGTAGTAAGGTAAGGGGAGGGGGGTGATAGGGAGGGGGAGTGACGGGGTGTGTGACAGGAGGGAGGGGAAAATGTGACAGGGGCGGAGCAAGGGTGTGAAAGGGGCGTGGCGGGGTGTGTGGTGGGGGGCTGGGCATGTGCCCTCCTTTTTGGGGGACAAAATATGGTAACCCTACATATATGGATGTCTTTAGCATTAGCGCACGCTAAAAATACTAGCGCACCTTAGTAAACAGGGCCCTTAGTTATTCTATTCAAAAAGTCAGAGTTTACAAGTTACCAAGTTCCAAGAGGGAGACTAGGCCAGTCCTGAATTTCTGCCAACCTCATCCTGATGCATTATGGGGCCTCCTCGTTGCTCCCTCTCACCTCCTTGCCGCTTCCCCTCATCGCCTTGTCGCTCTCCCCGCAAAAATAAATACATTTGCTGGTGGGGGTCGCCAACTCCCACCAGCCGAAGCCTTCTTCAGCGCGGTCTCTGGCGCAGCCGCGTTCGCTGCCTGCCCCCTGCTCTTCTTTCTTCTTGCTCCTCCTGGGCAGGCTGACGCTCAGCGGTCTCCGGCGCAGCCGCGTTCGCTGCCTGCCCCCTGCTCTTCTTTCTTCTTGCTCCTCCTGGGCAGGCTGACGCTCAGCGGTCTCCGGCGCAGCCGCGTTCGCTGCCTGCCCCCTGCTCTTCTTTCTTCTTGCTCCTCCTGGGCAGGCTGACGCTCAGCGGTCTCCGGTGCAGCCGCGTTCGCTGCCTGCCCCCTGCTCTTCTTTCTTCTTGCTCCTCCTGGGCAGGCTGACGCTCAGCGGTCTCCGGCGCAGCCGCGTTCGCTGCCCTGCTCTTCTTTCTTCTTGCTCCTCCTGTGCACGCTGACACTCAGCGGTCTCCGGCGCAGCCGCGTTCGCAGCCTGCCCCCTGCTCTTCTTTCTTCTTGCTCCTCCTGTGCACGCCAACGCTCCTTTATGTGAAACTGACCCCCGCCAGCCAAATCAGGGGCCCGAATGAAATTTGCGGGAGCCCAGGCCACTGGTAGAATCAGAGACTATAAACCCCACACTGCTGTGGGATGTAAGTTTGAAAACAGAAACTGGTCAAAAAAAAATCTCCCTCGTGGAACTGGGTAACTTGGCAGCTCTGAAACCCCTCCGAGTGTTTCAGGGATTCAGATCTCCAACTAAGGTAAGGCTTCCAACTGGATCCAGATTCACAGGACAGGGTCGATCCAGTTCTGGGTTTACCCCAGTGCATGCTGAGACTTGTAGTCTTGCTTTTTTTTTTTTTTTAGGGAATGCAATGGGGGGAAATCGGAACTACAAATCCCTGCATACAACAGGGTAAACCCATCACTGGATCAACCCTGGCCTGCGTTGGCAGCCTTAAACTAAGGTTGCCACTCATCCAAGAGAGCCAGAACAAGTGGATCCAGTCCTGGTTTTGCCCTGGGGCATGTAGGAACTTGTAGTTCTGATTTCTCAAAGAAGAGTAGGATAACATTTACATGCATGCAACAGGGCAGAACCAGGATTGGCTCAGCCTGTGCTGGTTAACCTGCGTGAGGTGGCAGTTTAGAGGTACCATTTCTACTGACGGGTTTGGAAATCACTGAGGTAGACTCAGTGGCATACCTACCATGATTGCCACCTGGGCTGGAGTACCCCCTACTCCAGGCGCGTCTCTAGGCAGTAAGGACTCCCATGGTAACATGGTGGTAACCGGGCGGCACGCAGCAATGCCCGATTACCGCTGGATTAGTGCCGCACTACCAATTTCTGGGATTTTTTTTAACACCGGAAATGGTGCACGTTCGAGGTGGAAGTATCACCGGAGGCTGCATTGGGCCAGCAGTGGTTCAGGAATAGAATGCGGCAAGCCTGCGTTGGGCTCCTAAATTATGTCAAACTATACCTGTTCTACACCATCACAGGTGAATCTCCTCATAAGGATGGTTCATAAATCCTAACAAATAAATTTATTAAACAGATGTTTTCCTAATGATGGTGCCTCAGCCTATCCAAGTCCACTTTCCCTTTCTTTACAGCAAGAAAAATAAGCATGCCATAGATATGAGAGAGAGAGAGAGAGAGAGAGAGAGAGAGAGAGAGAGAGAGAGAGAGAGAGAGAGAGAGAGAGAGAGGGTGTTACCGCAATAATAATCCACAGGAACCAAAGTGGCTTAAAATGACCTTTTGCAGGTTTTTCATGCCAGTCTCATCACCTTGCAGTACAAAGCTAGCTCTTCCCTCCGTGTTCATTTCACCACTAGAATAAACAGCCTGAACAGGAGAGTTGGTGGCTTAGAACATAGTAGGGCTGTGTTTTATAGATGATAAAACTCCAGATGGGTCTCTAGCCCCTGCTAAGCACATTCTGTTGTCATCTATTGATTAATAATTACTCACAGATTATTCTAGATTCGCATTCATATGATATTAAGCTGGGTCTCAGCTGAAGAAGGGATCCTTGCAGTCTAGAAAGCATGGACACACTCACATCTTTAATAATTCTTTTCTGTGTTTACTGAAAAGTGTCCAGTCAGCAACAGAGTCCAGGGGACATGTCAATTAACACACTTTTCTCATGCCTGCTTGTGATGGTAGGTTATGTTATTATAAAGCTCCCTGTCACATCTGTTTACTGCTTTTGCCAACCATGGTATTCAAAATGAGATATGCATAGCCGTATCCTATAAAGTACGTGAACTTTATACAATAAGCCTAAATTACTGCATGGTTTATAGAATATGCCGAGCACCCAACTATATGACAATTTAGTCGCGGGCAGTTACTCCAAGTAAAACTTGGTGTAAATGCTGATGCCTAAATTACGCATGAGCCGCGCATAGATTTTAGAAATGCCCATAATCCGCCCACCATGGTCACACCCCTTTTTGACTATGCACAAAATTTGGGGGAAATCCTCTCCAGACCTAGGGAGGAATCTCTGGAACATCCAGGACATTATAAATGTGGGGGGTGTTTGTACTGTAGATATGTGCAGGAGGGGGATACAATTAAGCCCCCCCCCCCCACAATAAACAGGTATTTCACATGCATAAGAGAACAGATTGTAATTCTCAGGGGGTTGTATACTGCATATGGTGTCTGTGTGGGTTTTTTTATATTGGTCATACAACTAGAAAAATCAAGATTCGGATTGGGGAACATGTCAGTAACATTCGTACATGTAAGCCTGAGGCTCCTTTATCTGGACACTGGCAGGAGTATAATCATCACATTCAGGATTTACGTTATACAGTGCTGCTTCATATTGAATTGACCAGAGGGGGCAATTTAAGTGAAATTCTAGCCCAAAAGGAGCAGCGTCTGATATTTTCCTAGAACACTGTTCACCCTTTGGGATTGAACAGGGAGGTGGAGTGGCTTTGACTGGTGTTAATTTGACCCCCTGTGGTTTTACAATTGTCTCTGAGCTTTGATACTTATGTTTAAGGGCTGTAGGCTCCGGAGGGTTTAAGAAAGTTTTAAGAAAGTTGCTGTCACTTTAAGGGAAGTTGTTTTCAGCTGGTAAATGCTAAGGTCAGAGCTGCACTAATTCAGGTACTTAAGGAGCACGGGAGCGTGACGTCAGACGCTCTCCGTGGAGTGAGGAAGGGTTCCAGAGGCAATCCTACCCGGGGAGGGGGGGGGGATTTATGATGCCTGTAAATTGGTTTAAAAGATTAGTATTGTGAGTTATCTTGTTCTAATACAGTGAGTTTGTTTGAAGCATTGTGAGTGTATACTTCACCCTGTAAGTGTGGTATGTTTGTAAAAGAGTGTTTTCCTATTTTTAGTTTCCCTTTCTGATGAAGACTTTTGAAACTCGGCCAGAGTTAAAGGGAGCAGTTATTTTGATGGCAAGATTGGAATGGATGAATGATATGTGATTTTAATGAAGCACAAGCACGAGCACAATATACCCCAAGGGAAGTGAAATAATTATGTGAATATTGGTGTATATCGCATTGTGGGTTGGTTTATGTAAGATATGTGGGGGAAGTGAGATCAGGGTGTCATGAATTAACATTTACCTCCTTTAGGTTCAAACAAATGTTGAATGGTATGTATTAGATGGTAATAAGGAATGCACCATAATCTATGGGTGGAGGTTTGAGCTCAAGTCTAGCAATATTTAATGTGAGTAGTTTATGACTTATACATATGTATTATAAATATACGCATACACCGGTGATTAAGATCTACTTGGTTCAGCTGTATGTACATACACAAATATTAGGAGGTGGAACATCATATGTGCAATGATGGTTCCATTGTGACACCACCACATATTCCTCTTGGGGATATAATGGGTGTAAACTGTATGGTCTGAGCACATTTAAAATAATTTAAAACACTTTATAGTATTTTTTTTAAAGTGCATACAAAAAAATAAAAAAAGATAAATTATTTTGAACCCAAGTTTAATATAGTGAGTATAGCCATTGCTTCGTCACACTCTTTTTTTGCTTTAAGGTCCTTGGACACCATCACACCAAGGTCCCTCTCCCCGTTTGTGCATATCAGCCTCTCCTCCTAGGACATACAGTTCCCTTGGGTTTCTAGTCCCTAAATGCATCACTTTGCACTTTTTTGCATTAAAGTTTAATTGCCAAACGTTAGACCATTCTTCTAACTTTTGCAGATCTCTTTTCATGTTTTCCACTCCCTCCGGGATGTCCACTCTATTATAAATCTTGGTATCTTCTGCAAAAAGGCAAGCCTTACCTTTTAATCCTTTGGCAATGTCAATCACAAATATATTGAACAGAATCGCCCCCAGCACCGATCCCTAAGGAACTCCGCTACTCACCTTTCCTTCCTCCGAGTAAATTCCATTGACCACCACTCTTTGGTGTCTGCCTGTCAAACAGTAATCCAGTTCATGAGCCTTTCAAGTTTACTTAAGAGCCTTCTATGAGGGATCGTGTCAAATGCTTTGCTGAAATCCAAGTAAATTACATCTAGCACACGTCCGTGATCCTTCTCTGGTCGCCCAGTGAAAGAATTCAATCAAATTTGTTTGGCACGATTTTCCTTTGGTAGAACCATGTTGCCTCGGACCTTGTAACCCATTGGATTCCAGGAAATTCACTATCCTTTCCTTCAGCAACGCTTCCATTACTTTTCTAATAACCGAAGTGAGGCTTACCGGTCTGTAGTTTCCCATTTTTTCTCTGTCGCCACTTTTGTGAAGAGGGATCACATCCGCTCTTCTCCAGTCCCTCAGAACCTCTCCCATCTCCAAGGATTTATTAAACAAATCTTTAAGAGGACCCGCCAGAATCTCTCCCTCAATATCCAGGGATGGATCCCATCCGGTCCCATGGCTTTGTCCACCTTCAATTTTTCAAGTTGTTCATAAACACCTTCTTCTGTGAACGGTGTGATATCCACTCCATTCTTATATGTACCTTTACCAGCCGATCATGGACCTTCTCCAGGATTTTCTTCCGGGAAAACAGAAGTATTTGTTTACCATGTTCGCTTTTTCATCATCACTCTCCACATAGCCATCCAAAGCATCTTTCAGTCTCACAATTCCATTTCTAGCCTTCTTTCTTTTACTAATATACCTGAAATTTTTTTTCTATCCCTTTCTTGCATTCTTAGCCATTTGCTCTTCTGCCTCTGCTTTCGCTAGACGTATCTCCCTCTTGACATTTTTCAGCTTCTCCCAGTATACTCTTCTGTGTTTCTGTCCTTGAGTTTTCCTGTATTTCATGAACGCCACCTCTTTTGCCTTTATTTTCTCAGCCACTTGTTTGGAGAACCATATCGGTTTTCCTTTTCTTCTATTTACGTTCTCCATGTAAAGGTCAGTAGCCATTTTAATAGCTCCTTTCAGCCTGGACCACTGTCTTTCCACTTCTTATATGCCTTCCCATCCCCTCAACTCTTTCTTCAGGTATGCCCCCATTTTGATGGTCAATATGTTTGAAATCCAGGACTTTGAGTTTTGAGTAGTTGTCCTCCACTCTAGCCGTTATAGTAAACCAAACCATTTGAAGATCACTACTGCCCAGGTGGGCACCTACTCTGACATTAGACACAATTTCCCCATTTGTGAACCCCAAATTCAGCATTGCTCCTTCCCTGATAGGATCCATCACCATTTGTGTGAGCAGAGCACTTTGAAAGGCATTCACTATCTCCCTACTTCTTTCTAAGTCTGCAGATGGAATTTTCCAGCCTACATCCGGCCAGTTGAAATCACCTCCCCGCTCCCCCCGTTTTCTATTTCTGTTGATGGCTCTCTCATTCTCCCTGTCTCCTCAGCTCGAAACCTTGGGGTCATCTTTGACTCTTCTCTCTCCTTCTCTGCTCATATCCAGCAGATTGCTAAGACCTGTCGTTTCTTTCTTTACAACATCCGTAAAATCCGCCCCTTTCTTTCCGAGCACTCTACCAAAACCCTCATCCACACCCTTGTCACCTCTCGTTTAGACTACTGCAATCTGCTTCTTGCTGGCCTCCCACTTAGTCACCTCTCCCCTCTCCAGTCGGTTCAAAACTCTGCTGCCCGTCTTGTCTTCCGCCAGGGTCGCTTTACTCATACTACCCCTCTCCTCAAGACCCTTCACTGGCTCCCTATCCGTTTTCGCATCCTGTTCAAACTTCTTCTACTAACCTATAAATGTACTCACTCTGCAAGGCCACATGGTAGGTGAAATCTTACTGCATGGCCATGCCATTTTTTGGCCTTTTTAGCCGCTGCGGTAAAAATGGCCCCCCCCCCACCGCTAGCGCAGGGCCCTTTTTACTGTTGAGTGTGCTGACCCATTATTCTGTAACTGCGCGCAAATTTTTGGAATGCCCCCGACATGCTCATGCCTCTCCCATAGGTTGAAACAGGGCCGTCGGGGGGGGGGGGGGGGGGAAGATTCCCCAGGCCCATCCTCCAAGGGGGGGCCCAACGCTGAGGTCTGTCTCCTGCTCCCAACACACAGGAGCAGGAGAGTGACAGACCGAGTGAAGTGCAGATGCAGGAAAGGTAAGGGAGGGGGGAGGGGGGTAGCCATGCCCCTACCCTAATCTCTGCTCTAGGCCAGCTCTGTTTCTCGACGGCCCTGGGTGGAAAAGTTGCATCTGCCTCAGAACAGGTGTAAATGCCTGCACCCGCTTACATTGGTCCTTCTAAGCTGAGCGGGGAGTCCTCCAACTACATTGCTGCCAGTAGGGGGTGGCACTTGAATATTGCGTTTTCAATTGTTATGGAAAGGCAGGTTCTTTGGAGTCCTGAAGAGCTGCTCTGTCCCTCACTATTGAAAATGTGATAATGAACAGTAACCTTTGCAGTCACGCAAATGAGTCAAACACAGCGAGGGTGACAAAGGAAAGAGCAGCAGACGATGTCCAACCAAATGTCCTTATTATAACATCCAAGACTTGACACCATATGTATTCCATTGACATTAGCAAAGAATCGTCATACATCTGACAGAAAACTCCTGGGGAAGGCCTCTTTAGACCGAAACACAACTTGTGTCGTCTTGGATGTTATAATAAAGACATTTGGTTGGACATTGTCTGCTGCTCTTTCCTTTGTCACCCTCGCTGAGTGAAACAGCACCCTCCACTGGAAGGACTGTAGGTGGAGGCCTCTTGCTTAGCTCAGAGGGAGAACACTGCCTACTTTCCAGTGATGTAATTTCATAAAAGCACATAGATGCATATGCTGCCTACACAATAGATAGAACATTTGAGCCTGTGTGCCTTCCAAATGACTATTTTCTGTACCGAGAGGCCCAATCCACATAGCACACCGACACCCTTTGAACTATTTAGGTGCAAGCAGGCCAGAAGTCCTATTGTAATGCAATGTGGGCATTACATGGGCCCAGGCAGGAGAACTGCTTGTGTTAATTGAGTCAGTGACTAGTGTCCACTGACAGGATTGTGTCTTGCGATTGGCCAAGTTTATTAATGAGAAAATAGGTTCATTAGAACGCTTGTTCCTTTGGGGGTCAAGGTTCACAAAATTGCACATTCCACACACAATGCATGAACCTATCCAAGCACCACTAACATCAACTTTTAACCCTTCCTTGCTAGTGGGTAGGGTAGATCGAGGCCTTAGCAGAGGCAGAAGATGACGTATGCATAGTAAATATTATTTTAAAGGATTTAATGGGAATAAATTATTTTTTTTTTCAGTCTTCTGTTGACAGGCTATTAAAAGTACAGTAACTCTCTTTTATGCTGCAATTTTCTTTCTTCCTGAGGCTTATTTATCTGTTCTCCTATTTCCTTTTTGTCTCTCTTTTCTTTGATTCTCCTTGCAGGGCTAAATAGAGCTAGAGAAAAACAGGGAGTAATTTATAACTCAAAGAATTCGAGATACTCTCAGAAACTTCAAAGCAAAAGCCTATTTTATACTATTGAAGAGAAAGAGATGACTGTGAAGAGCTGTAGAGACAGGTAAAACTACAATGTTTTATCTGTTGCCACTGAAGAACATATTAGCACATAAACGCTGTACATGACTTCAGTTGATGGATCTGTTAAAGGAGAACTCTAACAAGATGGCTGACCAAACTGGGCTGATGTTAGTACTACTAATTATCATTTCTAAAGCGCTACTAGACGTACGCAGCACTGTACACTTGAACATGAAGAGACAGTCCCTGCTCCACAGAGCTTACAATCTAATTAGGACAGACAAACAGGACAAATAAGTGATAAGGACAAAGAGTAGCAAGATTCCGGAATCCCAAAGACTACTACTTATCATTTCTATAGCGCTACTAGACGTATGTAGTGCTGTACACTGGACATGAAGAGACAGTCCCTGCTCGACAGAGCTTACAATCTAATTAGGATAGACAAACAGGACAAATAAGAGATAAGGGAATTAGTAAGGTGGGGATGATAAAATAAGGGTATTGAACAAGTGAGTAAGGGTTAGGAGTTAAAAGCAGCATCAAAAAGGTGGGCTTTTAGCTTACATTTGAAGATGACCAGAGATGAAGCTTGACATACCGGCTCAGGAAGTTAATTCCAGGCATATGGTGCAGCAAGATAAAAGGAACGGAGTCTGGAGTTAGAGGTGGAGGAGAAGGGTGCAGATAAGAGAGATTTACCCAGTGAACGGAGTTCCAGGGGGGGAGTGTAGGGAGAGATGAGAGTGGAGAGGTACTGAGGAGCTGCAGAGTGAATGCACTTATAATAAGAGGAGTTTGAACTGTATGCGGAAACGGATAGGAAGCCAGTGAAGTGACTTGAGGAGAGGGCTAATATGAGCATAACGACACTGGCGGAATATAAGTCGTGCGGCAGAATTTTGAACAGATTGAAGAGGAGAGAGATGGCTAAGTGGGAGACCTGTGAGAAGCAAGTTGCAATAGTCTAAATGAGAGGTGATAAGAGTATGGATGAGGGTTCTGGTAGTGTGCTCAGAAAGGAAAGTGCAAATTTTGGTGATATTATAGAGAAAGAAACGACAGGTTTTAGCAGTCTGCTGAATATGTGCAGAGAAGGAGAGCTACTGCTATGTTATAGTTTGGACTATGTGCTCAGTAAGTTCTTGAACTGCCAGTTGCCAATTCAGTGTGCTCTGTTCTAAGAAATGTAGGGATGAACAGGGCTACCGAAAGGAGGAGAGGGGGCAGGGGGCCAAAATTCCCCAGGCCTCGCCTCGAAGGGGGGGCCTGGCGCTGGAGTCTGCCTCTCTCCTGCTCCTGTCTGGACCTGGGTGATTGTGTTAACACGAAAAATCAGTCCCGGAACACTGGGGCAGGAGAGAGACAGACCTCAGAGCCGGGCCCCCCCTTGGAGGCGAGGTCTGGGGAAGTTTGCCCCCCCTGCCCCCTCTTCTCATTTCAGCAGCCCTGTACATCCCTACATCTCTTAGATTAGAGCACATGAAGGTAGGGGGTGGGGACTTGATTGAGTGAGAGGCGGCGGCAGCTGCATCCTGAGTGGGGCAGGGGGCTGCGACGGCTGCATCCCAAGTGGGGGAGAGGCAGCGGCGGCTGCAGCCCTGCCTCAGGCTCGGCTCTGTCTCTCGGCGGCCCTGGGGATGAATCATCCTGAAGTTTAAGACTGAAGGCCAAGGTTTGAGATTTTTCAGGCAGTGTTTCCAGGGTTTGAATCTATGAAAATTTCAATGTTGTATTACTTTGCAAATGAAAGAAGCAACCTAAAATGATATTTGCTGGCTGATATTCAAAGCGATTTAGCTGGCCACTGACCAGTTAAATCACTTGGTCAGGGCTAGCCACTAATATTCAGTGGCACTTAACTGGCTAAGTGCTACTGAATATCACTGTTAGCATTGAACACAAAGTCAGCGTTCCAGGGGCGGAGTCAGTACTTGGCCACTTAAGCTCCTCTGAGCCCCCCAGACCCATACTTCAAGGCAGGAGCGATGCCCACTTGCTCCTGCCTCTGGTTTCACCATCTTGAAAATGGTAGAGGACGGACCCTGCATGATTCATCTTGGAATGCACCGAACAGGGTCAGTCTGCCAGTAAGGAAACTTTTCCCTTATATGGCAGATTGACTCCATCTGCTGCATCCCAGGATGCACAGCGTGGAGCTGGACACCACCATTTTGAAGATGACGGCATCTGAAGCAGGAGTGGGCCGGCATCTCAACCGATTCATTTTAAGGTATAAGGTCTTGGGGGGGGGGGTCCTTGGCAAAGGGTCCCTAGAAGATTTCTCACTAGATACCAGGGGGGGGGGGGGGCAGTAGAAAAGGATGCCGCTAGACACTGGGGTTATTTTTCAGGGCTTAGGGTGGGAGATGTTTGGTCATGTTGGGAAGGTTGGTGATGTTGGGGCTGGGGGCAGAGACTGTTGCAGACAGCAATCTGGTTGGCGAGAGAAAGAATGTGTTGCTAGACACCCACTCCTCTCAAGAAACCCTTCTATGCTGCCCCGGACCTGGTAAAAAGTTTCCCACTCGCAACACATGAGCTGGGCGGCAATTCCAAATTTGGTGTGCGCCGAATCCTGCAGTAGAAAATAATTTTCTACCACAGGCCGCTTACCTGGCGGTAAACAGCAGTTGGTGTGCTCTACATGCTTACTGCATGGGTAGCGCGTGAGACACTGCTTAGGTCAATGGGTGGTGATCATGTCTCAGACCAAAAATGGATGCGCGCTAGTTTCAATTTTAGCGCACGTCTATTTTACGGCCCCTTCAAAAGGACCTTTTTGCTAGACATGGTAATAAATGGTCACAATAGGAAGTGGGAAGTGGACCAATGACTCCAGGGAAACGGGACTATGGTGATAAAGGAAACAGCTTTATTCGCAGACTCAAAATAAATGGCCCAGCACACACCCAAAAGACATGCTCGCACTACCGCAGGCCACTTTTTACTGCAGCTTAGTAAAAGGACCCCTGAACAGGGCCATGCCTACGGTCTCTGGCGCCCCCCTGCAGACCATCAGTTGGCGCCCCCTGCAGACTATCATCAGTTGGCACCCCGATTCCCCGGCGCTTTAAATTTACCTCTCTCCGCCTCCGACGTCTGCGCAGCGTCAGTGAAAGCGCTGCCTGTCTGACGCCTCTCCACCAGCCTTCCCTTCGCTCGTTCGTTCCCTCTGTGTCCCGCCTTCTTCTGACGTCATTTCCTTGAGGGCAGGACACAGAGGGAACGAATGAGTGAAGGGAAGGCTGGTGGAGAGACATCAGACAGGCAGCGCTTTCACTGACGCTGCGCAGACGTCGGAGGCGGAGCGAGGTAAATTTAAAGCGCCGGGGAATCGAGGATGGAGCAGAGGAGTAAGGTTTTTAAAAAAAATATAACTACAGCGCGGTGCCCTTGAAGGCAGGCGCCCCCTGCGGCGCTTACCACGCTTACCGTGTTGGCACGGCCCTGCCCCTGAATGAGGAATCTCCAATGTAATTGTCAAAATTTCAAACATTCAGCAGTGACGTCTAGTCAATATCTTTCTGCAGTTCCAAAACTCTATTGAGTAAATGAGCCTTCTCACAGGGCTCACACAGCACTTGTTTTTGGCTGTTACCAGCAAATGAACTGTACTTTACTACCGATTTTTTTTTATCATGCTGTTTGTTGTGATTCTTAAGCTCCAAGTCAAAACCATTAGAAGAAAAAGGTTTCTACTGGAAATTGAATTATAAGCTCTATTATCTCAGGAAGGCTGAAAGAAGCAGCTTGCTTTGATTTTCCATGAAAACCTTAGCTGGAACGGGAATGATGTCAAATATTTGATTCCTGAAATGTACCTCTGAAACTGATCCACTTGCTAAGCACAGACAAACTTAAGGGGTCCTTTTACTAAGGTGCATTAACAGATTTAGCACACGCTAGTGATTAGTATGTGCTAAATGATAAGATGTCCTTTAGAACAGTGAATTCTCAATTTGTGCCTGGGGAGAAGTTAGAACTGCACTCACTAAATTCGTGCCTGGGGAGAAGCTAGAACTGTGCTCATTAAATTTGTGCCTGGGGAGAAGCTAGAACAGCGCTCACTCTTGTGCCTGGGGAGAAGCTAGAACTGCGCTCACTAAATTTGTGCCTGGGGAGAACCTAGAACCAAACACACTCAGTTTGTGCCTGGGGAGAAGTTAGAGCACAGCATACTCAGTTTGTGCCTGGGGTGAAACTAGAACTGCACTCACTCAATTTGTCCCTGGGGAGAAGCTAGAACAGCACTCACTTAATTTGTGTCTGGGGAGAAGCTAGAACTGTGCTCACTCAATTTGTGCCTGGGGAGAACCTAGAACTGAACACACTCAGTTTGTCTGGGGAGAAGTTAGAGCTCAACATACTCGGTTTGTGCCTGGGGAGAAGCTAGAACAGCACTCACTCAATTTGTCCCTGAGGAGAAGTTAGAACTGCACTCACCCTATTTGTGCCTGGAGAGAACCTAGAACTGTGGGCACTCAACTTATGTCTGGGAAGCAGGATTTGTAAATATTTTTCTATGTAAATATAAAGTGAGGCCAGTTGGGGCCACAGCTTAGGAGCTGTCCATAGGTTTTCTGGTAGTGGCTCCAGATATCCCTAGTGCTACACAAAGAGGATTTTGCCATCCTTTCAACTGAGTGCTTCTGACGTTAAGGCCACTACACCAACTGATTTGCCACACTCCAAAGAACTTTTAGACTATCAGGGACTGACTCCCTGATAAATAATAAAATGGAAGCTCTCAAGAACCTCTTCCTCCTTTTTTGCAAAAGAGATCCAACGAGGTGTTTATGAGGCTTGTCCTCTGAAGCGAGGGCATCGGTTTTAGACAGATGAAAGCAGCAGAAGGGAGGGAACCAATTTTACAGTGAGGCTCTGTCGCAGCTATAAATATTTTTTGCTTGTAAGGCATGCAGTTCTAACTCTTCATCAAAAGAGCAGTGAGAACAAGGGGGCATGCTTTAACTCCAGGCGAGAGCCGCAGAATCAATTTCAAATCCCGCCAGGGATATTTTTTTTTTAACGTAGAATTGTCAAGCTAAGTAATGTTCTCCAGGGAAACAATCACGGGCAGGCTACTGGAGGAATTTACAGTCTAAGGGAACGGCTTTTTATAGGCTGAGAAATAAGGAAGATGAGAATATTAATTTCTGCTTTTGAGCTCATTTTACAGGACATAAAACAGGGGCATCTTGATATATCGCATACCGGGATTATGCATGTTACACTCCAGTTTTGTCGAGGAACGGATGGAAAATTTTTCACGGAGAGGTTGAACTGATTAAGGGACTAAAAAAAAAAAAAAAAAAAAAGTCATAAAATCAGTATTCAGAAAAAGCTCAGCTCTTAAATTTAGGCATTCAAGTTAGGTCCCTAAGGGGCTCATTTTCAAAGCACTTAGCCATCCAATGTTCCATAGGTTTCTGTGGAACTTTGGAAGGCTAACCGCCTTATTTTCGAAAGTGATGGGCGCCCAGATTTTGACCCTAATCGGGAGATGGGCGCCTTTCTCCCGTGGGCGCCCAAATCGGTATAATCGAAAGCCGATTTTGGGCGTCTTCAACTGCAATCTGTCGAGGAAACGGGCAAAGCTGACGGGGGCGTGTCGGAGGCGTGGTGAAGGCGGGACTGGGGCGTGGTTATCGGCCGAGGAGAGATGGGCGCCCTCGGCCGATAATTGAAAAAAGAAAGGCGTTTTACCGTGAATTTGGGTCATTTTTTGGACCCTTTTTTTCTATGAACAAGTACCCTAAATGACCACATGACCACTGAAGGGAATTGGGGATGATCACCCCTGACTCCCCCAGTGGTCACTAACCCCCTCCCACCATAAAATAACAAACTTTAAGAACTTTTTTTTCCAGCCTGTATGCCACCCTCAAATGCCATACCCAGCTCCATCACAGCAGTATGCAGGTCCCTGGAGCAGTTGTTAGTGGGTGCAGTGCACTTCAGGCAGGTGGACCCAGGCCCACCCACCTCCTACCTGTTACACTTGTGGTGGTAAATGGGAGCCCTCCAAACCGCCCCCCAAACCCACTGTACCCACATATAGGTGCCCCCCTTCAGCCATAAGGGCTATGGTAATGGTGTAGAGTTGTGGGCAGTGAGTTTTGGGGGGATTTGAGGGGCTCAGCACCCAAGGGGTGGGAGCTATGGACTTGGGAGATATTTAATTGTTTTTTTACTTTTTACAAGTGCCCCCTAGGGTGCCCGGTTGGTGTCCTGGCATGTGAGGGGGACCAGTGCACTACGAATCCTGGCCCGTCCCACGACCCAATGTCTTGGATTTGTTTGTTTTTGAGCTAGGCGCCTTCGGTTTCCATTATCGCTGGAAAACGAAACCGCCAAGCTCAAATCCGCACAAATCCAATGCATTTGCCCGGCACAAACCGTATTATCGAAAAAAAAGATGGACGCCCATTTTTTCCAAAAATATGGTCTGTCCCGCCCCTTCACTTACCCATTCTCGGACATAGACGCCCATGGAGATGGGCGTTCGCGTTCAATTATGCCCCTCCATGTGCGTTCCATAGGTTTCTATGGAACTTTGGAAGGCTAAGTGCTTTGAAAATATGCCTCTATGGGGCCCCTTTAGAATGCTGCAGTACAGCTACTGCAGAGTTTTCACGGGCCGATCCAGCACTACCGCCGGCCTATCATGGAAGCCAGTGGTAGTGCCGCCCCCTGCGTGCCCAATTTCTGGCACGACAGGAAATAATTTTTAGTTTTAGTGCCGGGGGCTTACCTGGCGGTAATCGGGTGGTTACTGCTGGGTTAGTGTGGGAGCCCTTAGAGGCGATAAGGGCTCCCCCCGGAAATGGCCACACGGCAAATATGCACTTACCGCACAGCAGGCAAAAGTAGAGGCTGACAAATGACGAATCACCAACGAGGATTTAAATCCAACAGTCTTTATTATAATAATAAAAAAGGAGGACCCGACATGGGCCGTGTTTCGACAAACGCAAGCGTCTGCATCAGGGGTCAAACTCTAGAACGGAGCTCAGGACCACAGTCCTGCTATAGTTTAAAGCAAGTGGACAAGCTTCTGACAATGACTGTAGGAGCTAAATTCGCAAAAAAAAAAAAAAAAGCGAATTTAGCTCCTACAGTCATTATAATAAAGACTGTTGGATTTAAATCCCCGTTGGTGATTCGTCGTTTCTCAGCCTCTACTTTTGCCTGCTGTGCTTTTCCGCCGTAGAGGATTTTCCTCACTTACCGTACAACCATTTCCATTTTTTTTGCCTTTTACCTGGTAAAAGGGGCGTCGGCATGCAGAAAATCCATGTGCCGACGCAACCGCAGGGCCCCTATTACCACAGCTTGGTACAAGGGGCCCTAAATTAGGCTTCTGTTTTCAGCTGAACTTGGGAGTCGAACAGAGGCCCAGTATTGACTGTTCAGCTGAATGATATTGCTAAAGATATCTAGATAAAGTTAATTCATAAGTACATAAGTAATGCCACACTGGGAAAAGACCAAGGGTCCATCGAGCCCAGCATCCTGTCCACGACAGCGGCCAATCCAGGCCAAGGGCGCCTGGCGAGCTTCCCAAACGTACAAACGTTCTATACATGTTATTCCTGGAATTGTGGATTTTTCCCAAGTCCATTTAGTAGTGGTTTATGGACTTGTCCTTTAGGAAACCGTCTAACCCCTTTTAAAACTCTGTCAAGCTAACCGCCTTCACCACGTTCTCCGGCAACGAATTCCAGAGTTTAATTATGCGTTGGGTGAAGAAACATTTTCTCCAATTTGTTTTAAGTTTACTACACTGTAGTTTCATCGCATGCCTCCTAGTCTTAGTATTTTTGGAAAGCGTGAACAGATGCTTCACATCCACCTGTTCCACTCCACTCATTATTTTATATACCTCTATCATGTCTCCCCTCAGCCGTCTCTTCCCCAAGCTGAATAGCCCTAGCCTCCTTAGTCTTTCTTCATAGGGAAGTCGTCCTATCCCCGCTATCATTTTAGTCGCCCTTTGCTGCACCTTTTCCAATTCTGCTATATCTTTCTTGAGATGCAGCGACCAGAATTGAACACAAAACTCAAGTTGCGGTCACACCATGGAGCAATATAACGGCATTATGACATCCTCACACCTGTTTTCTATACCTTTCCTAATAATACCCAACATTCTATTCGGATAAATCAGTGCTGCTGAATACAGCTGGTTAAACCAGTTGCATAAATACAGTTTCTGGGACACGTGTGGGGGGGTGGGGGGGCCTTTTACTAAGCAGCAGTAAAAAGTGGCCTGCGGTAGTTCGGACATGTGAAATTGGGGCACGCTGGGCCATTTTTTTTAAACCAAAGTTGGGAAATAGGGCTTTTTTAAATGGGTCAATAAATGTCCGTGTGCTAAAATTAAAAGTAGTGTGTGGCTATTTACTGCCTGAGCGCTTACCGCCACCCATTGACTTAGCGGTAAGGGCTCAAGCGCTACTCGTGCGGTAATCAGGCAGCATGAGCCAATGTGGCTTCGCTGCCGATTACCGTCGGGAACGTCCCCTGTGGTAGAAAACAGAAAAATATTTTCTACCATGGGAAACAGTGTGCGCCAATTTCAAAATTACTAGTACAACTACTACTACTTATCATTTCTATAGCGCTACTAGACGTACGCAGCACTGTACACTTGAACATGAAGAGACAGTCCCTGCTCGGCAGAGCTTACAATCTAATTAGGACAGACAAACAGGACAAATATGCGATAAGGACAAAGAGTAGCAAGATTCCATGCAGAATCCCAAAGAGTAGCAAGATTCTGGAATCCCATAGTAGCAAGATTCTGTGTGGAATCCTAAAGAGTAGCAAGATTCCGGAATCTCAAAGACTACTACTTATCATTTCTATAGTGCTAATAGACATATGTAGCGCTGTACACTTGAACATGAAGAGACAGTCCCTGCTCGGCAGAGCTTACAATCTAATTAGGACAGACAAACAGGACAAATATGCGATAAGGACAAAGAGTAGCAAGATTCCACGCAGAATCCCAAAGAGTACCAAGATTCCGGAATCCCATAGTAGCAAGATTCTGTGTGGAATCCTAAAGAGTAGCAAGATTCCGGAATCCCAAAGACTACTACTTATCATTTCTATAGCGCTACTAGACGTACGCAGTGCTGTACACTGGATATAAAGAGACAGTCCATGCTTGACAGAGCTTACAATCTAATTAGGACAAACAGGACAAATAAGAGATGAGGGAATTACTAAGGTGGGAATGATAAAACATGGGAACTGTAGAAGTGAGTAAGGGTTAGGAGTTAAAAGCAGCATCAAAAAGGTGGGCTTTTAGCTTAGATTTGAAGACGGCCAGAGATGGAGCTTGATGTACCGGCTCAGGAAGTCTATTCCAGGCATATGGTGCAGCAAGATAAAAGGAACGGAGTCTGGAGTTAGCGGTGGAGGAGAAGGGTGCAGATAAGAGAGATTTACCCAGCGGTAGGGTCAATTTGGCGAGCACTACCTGCGCATTAGCCCTACCGCTGCTGAGATCCTACTCCCTATAAGAGTGGGGCTCACCCCCC
The DNA here is from genome assembly GCF_901765095.1 of Microcaecilia unicolor. NCBI lineage: Eukaryota > Metazoa > Chordata > Amphibia > Gymnophiona > Siphonopidae > Microcaecilia > Microcaecilia unicolor. Next base: position 17,051,618 of record NC_044037.1, read on the forward strand.
CCCCCCTTATTTGGGAGTGAGGGAAGGCAAGGACTGAGGGAGTATGTGGGGGTGAACTGGTGTATTTACTGTGAAAGAAAGCAGAAATTCAGTGCTTGCCAGTCGCCCCAGTACATAATTGCAAAGATTAGTTCCAACGGTGAAAGTGCAGAGCAGATGCTCCATATGTTGAGTTATCGCCGTAAAATGATTGTGTACACTATAAGAAAAAAGGAAAAGCTTTTAATCTACTGGGAGAGGGCACAGCGCCCAGCACAGTCGTGGGAAGCATTTTCTCACTGTATAAAGTCAGTTCAAATGCATCTAGTTACAGTATACAGAACCTGAGATAGCATATTTGAGAAAATCTCATTGGTTGCCTGTAAAAGCGAGGATAGATTTTAACATTTTAATATTGTTTTTTAAAAATGTTATATGGGTTGGCACCAGGATATTTGGGTCATTTTGTATGTGTTTATGTTCTTAGGTAAGTGGTCCCCTCCGAAATGGCTCCGTGTCAAGTGCTTCACTTGCCACATGACCATTTCTTTAAAAAACACTACCGTGTTTCCCCGAAAATAAGACACTGTCTTATATTAATTTTTGGCCCCCAAAATGCGCTAGGTCTTATTTTCAGGGGCTGTCTTATTTTTCGGGGAAACATCGGGGTTGGATTGGGGTTGACCCGCCTGCCCTCCGTCGCTCCTGGAACTAACCTTAAACACCTCCTTTCACCTTCGCAACAAGCAGCAGCAGGGCAGGCAACTCCTTCCTTTCGTGTCCCGCCCTCACCTGACGTAACGTCCGCGAGGGCGGGGCACGGAAGGAAGGAGAGGTCTGCCCTGCTGCTGCTTGCTGTGAAGGTGAAAGGAGGCGTTTAAGGTTAGTTACGGGAGCGAGGGTGGGTGGAGGGGGGGGGGCCCGGCGACCTCGGGTGGGGGGGGGGGGGGGGCGGCCCAGGGGCAGCCTGGTCCGGCTCTCAGCGGCCCTGCTTTCAAACAAAAATTTGCTAGGTCTTACTTTCGGGGGAGGCCTTATATCTACCAATTCAGCAAAACCTCTACTAGGTCTTATTTTCGGGGGATGTCTTACTTTTGGGGAAACAGGGTAGCTGCGGTAAAGGGGGGGGGGGCTCAGCACAGATCAAAAACACGCTCTGATGCCAGCGCAGCCCCCCTTTTGCCGCAGCTTAGTAAAAGGACCCCTAATTTTTTTTTTAATGGCTGTGACTGATGACGATTATGATGAGTCATGGGTTGTACGCTCATGTGAAATGAGTCGTCACTGAGGTCACTTTTGATGACTTGCCTATTGTGGTTCAAGTTTTGGAGTCTAACCTTTTAAACAGATTTATCCAATGCTGACATTATCACATGGCCAAAACCTCAATAGAAAATGCCTATTTTACAGTCACACTAGAAATGGGGTTAGCGTGAGAAAAAGACCTACATTAGGACGTACAAAACTCAGCAGCTTAAAAAAAATGGACTCCAGTGATACAGTAGACAATGCACTAGGAGGCCCTTTCACTAAGCTGCGCACGTGTCTACGTGCACCCCAACATGCGCCAAAATGGAGTTACCGCACGGCTACTGCGTGGCTCTTGCGGTAATTTCATGTTTTTGCACGCGTCCGATACGCGCAGCCAAAAAATAATTTGTATTTCCGCTGCACGTATCGGACGTGCGCCAAGTGGCATTTGGCGCGTGTAGGTCATTACCGCCCTGTTACCACGCGAGACTTTACTGCTAGGCCAATGTCCGGTGGTAAGGTTTCGGACCCAAAACGGACGCAAGGCAGTTTTCATTTTGCCACACATCCATTTTCGGCAAAAAATTAAAAAAGGCATTTTTTGTAGGTGTGCTCAAAAAAGAATTCTGCGCGCGCCCAAAATACGAGTTTACACTATTGCAGGCCATTTTTCATCGCACCTTAGTAAAATGTCACATTAGATAAACTGTTTAGCGTTTTTTTCCTGAGGTTCATGTGGCGGTGGGCCTTACAGGACTATCCGGTCTGAAAGATTGACTTAAATCTCGATAGCATACTTGGCATCTGCTGTGAGCAGTTCCCATGAGAGCTCCTGACAGTTCTTACACATGCTCTCCCATATGCCTATTATGGCAGAGAGGAATTTTGGAAAATGCTTCCGCAATCCCTGGTTGCAAGTAAGCAGCCTTCGCTGGCCCCTGTCCGTTTCCACGCCTTCATTTGCTCCAGCTTCTCTTGCCGTCGATTTCTCGCACAGCCAGGCCCAAGGAGCACAGAATTTGATAATTTTCTCCGTTTGTGTTTGTGAATTCTAGAGGCACAGTATGGCACTACATAAATCCTCTAATCAGGTGCAGGCGTTGAAAATTACAGACATTAACAGGCATGCAAATCACACAATAGGACCATTCTCAGTAGCAGTTTAACAGTCCTTTGCAGGAAACCAGCGCCATTGTACAAATCATTTTCCCTTACAAGGTCAAAAGCTTAGAATTTATGTACTTCCAGCTCTCTGAGCAATGCAATACATTATACCAGGGTAAGAGATCAAGTAACCAAACAAGCCAGGGAATAAAAGGATGCAAAGGATATGGCTTTGATTTTGAAATCCTAGGTTCCCAAAACTGCTTTCTGTTGGCTTTTCAGGTTGGAATTCCCTTGAACAGGCATGTATCACATTCCAGTTCTGCCTGGATGATACAGAATTTGAAGGTTATATTTCACTTGCGGGGACAAAAGCCTTCTGTAATTCTGGCAGATGTGTTTCAGAGTCTCCGGCTGACACTTACAATGAGCAATCCGAGGTCAGTTCTTGCTATCATGTAATACGTACATTTGTGAAGTTGTAGTTCAGTTGGACTTGGTTTCTACTGGGCTACAAGCCTTTCCCTGCAGTTAGCCAGGATTTTTCTGCCTTATGTCTATGTGATTTTAGTTATTTGTAAGTGGATCTCTAATTGGATGAGGCTAAGGGGGCTACATACTTTATAGGGGTAAATATTCTCTGGCTGTGGTCAATGTCTTTTGGCCGCCAGTGGCATCAGTGCCAGGCCTTATCCGGTTAAGTGTTGGATATTGGCTCTTAACCACCTAAGTGAAACCGGAGAAAGATAGGACTGAGTTTCCTGGGACCCTGAGGGAGGTGGTGGAGAAAACAAACTGTGGCAGAATTCAAAATGGCGTGGGATGAACACAGAGGATCTCTAATTAGAAAATGAATGGTATAAAAACCAAAACTTAAAGGGTTGCATATGTATTTGCTTGTCAAGTGGTACTTAGATGGCGACTCTAGTTGTATCAACTAAGCAGTGGCGTTCCTAGGGTCGCTGACACCTGGGGCGGATTGCCGATGTGCCCCCCCCCCGGGTGCAGCGTGACCCCCCTGGCGAAATGACGGACACCCCCCCCCCCCCGGGTGCATCTTTACCAGCTGGAGGAGTGCCGCGCGTCTGTCGGCAACACTCATTCCCTGCTCCCTCTGCCCCGGAACGGGTTACTTCCTGTTCTGGGGCAGAGGAAGCAGGGAACAAGCGTTGCCGACAGACGCGCGGCACCCCCCCCAGCGGAGAAACAATAGAACCTTTTCCTGGCGAAACGACACCCCCCCGGGTGCATCTTTACCTGCTGGGGGGGTGCTGCGCGCCTGTCGACTTCACTCGTTCCCTGCTCCCTCTGCCCCAGAACAGGAAGTAACCCGTTCCGGGGCAGAGGGAGCAGGGAACGAGTGAAGTCGACAGATGCGCGGCACCCCCCCAGCGGCGTGCACCCGGGGCGGACCGCCCCCACCGCCCCCTCCTTGGTACGCCACTGCAACTAAGGCCGGTGCTGGGCTGGCTTGTACTGTATGAGTCCCATATATGGCGATCCGGTTTAGGAAGAGGCTAGAGAGAGCTTTGATGGACACTCCAGTGGGTTGGAAAGTGAGGACAGTGCCAGGCAGACTTTTATGGTCTTTGCCCCACAAATGACAAGACGGATTCGGATAGGATTTGACAGCAACTCCAGTAGTTGGAACACAAGGACAGAGATGGGCGGACTTCTACGGTCTATGTCCCAGAAACAGCAAAGAAAGACCATGATCAAGTAGATGATATCACATTCATTGTTGATTCAATCTAGAATTGAGAATGAACGTGACAAGGTCTTTATCTGCCGTCACTGACTATATTACTATGAATATCTGTTTTTGCTTTTTTCTTTGGCTGGCTCAAACTTAACTGGCTAAGGGATCCTTTTAGTAAGTCACAGTAAAACGTGGCCTGTGGTAGTGTGGGCGCGTGTTTTTGTCACACATTAGGCCGTTTTTACCGCAGCTGGGGAAAAAAGGCGGCCGTGGACTAGAATTAAAAGTAGTACGCAAATATTTACTGCCTGAGCTTTTACTGCCACCCATTGATCTAGCGGTAAGGGCTCGTGTGCTACACGCACGGTACTCATGCTGTGTGCGCCAATGTGGCCGTGCTGCCAATTACCGCTGGGAACGTTCCCTGCGGTAGAAAATAGAAAATATTTTCTAATAATGTGGGAAACAGCGCGCGTCAACGTCAAAATTACCGCCTGGTGGGTGCGCTAACCGGGCAGTACTGTTGATTTGGTGCACCCCTACACTCACAGTAGCCCCACTGCCACTTTGTATAAGGGCCCCTCAGTGAATATTCACTGCTGACCGGTTAAGTTTATAGCGGCCAAAGATAGGACTGCTATTTAGGTGGTCTGATTTGCCCGCTAAATTTAGCCGGCCAGCTAGGGTTGCCAACTAGATCCAGATTCGCCCAACAGGGTTGATCCAGTCCTAACCTTACCCCACTGCAGGGACTTGTGGTTCTAATTTCTCCATTGGATTCCCTAAGAAAAGCCAGGCTACAAGTCCCTACATGCATTGTGGTAAGCCCGGGACTGGATCAACCTTGTCAGGCGAAGCTGGACCCAGTTGGGAACCCTATGGCCAGTGCTTGAATATTCATGGATAGCTGGCTATATCATGTGATACAGCCAGTTAGCCACTGGGGTCCTTTTACAATGCTGCAGTAAAAAATGCCCTGCGGTAGCAACGGTGGTGGTTTTTGCTGCGCGCCAGGGCCATTTTTACTGCATCAGGTGAAAAGCCTGAAACAAAACACATGACCATGTGATAAGCTTCACTTACTGTATGGCTATATGGTGGGGGGGGGGGGGGGGGGGGGAGGGAGTACTTACCAGCGGTAAGGGCTCCTTCACTACCCCAGTGGTAACTCCCTGTAGTATACATATTTTTAAAATCCAGCGACATCGGAAATGGCACACCCTGGAGGCGGACATACTGCCAGCTGCCGTGTTGGGTCAGAGGCAGGGGCGTAGCTATGTGGGGCCACGGGGCATGAGTCCCCATAGATTTGGCCTTGGCCCCCCTGCCGCCAACCTCTTCGACCCCCCTCCCACCGCCAACCCTCCCCCGCCGCAGCCGGGTACCTTTGCTGGCGGGGGTCCCCATCCTCCGCCAGTCGAAGTCCTCTTCTCCGGTGCGGCCGCGTTGCTGATCTGCAAGGGCAGGCTTCTGTTTCTGTGAGTCTGATGTCCTGCAGGACGTCAGACTCACAGAAACAGAAGCCTGCCCTTGCAGATCAGCAATGCGGCCGCGCCGGAGAAGAGGACTTCAGCTGGTGGGGGTTGGGGACCCCCGCCAGCAAAGGTACCCGATGACAGCGGCGGCGGGAGGGTTGGCGGCGGGAGAAGAGGGGGTCGAAAGGGTTGGCACTGGGGGGGGTCAAAGGTGGTGGTGGCGGTGGGGGGGGGGGGTAAAAAATGGTGGCAGGGGTTAAAACTTGGCGGGGGGTCGGCAGTGCCGGGGGGGGGGGGGTAAAATGTGCCCCCTCACCTCGGGCTCTGGACCCCCCTCCTGTCTATGGCCAAATTTACTCTCTAAGCTCGGAGCTGTTGTTAGGGTTTGCAAGCAAGGGAGGAATAGGGAAAACCCACTGAAGAGGTTTGACAGGTCTGGGATTTTCTCCTGAACCTGTCAAACCTAAGCACCCCCTCCCCAAACACAAGGCCTGGAGGTCTGGAGGACCTCCATGCCCCCATCCCAAAACACAAAAACCCTGGTGGTCCAGTGGGACAGCTAGCTTCCCCCCTCCTACCCCCACACTGAACAAAAATGCCTTGGTGTTCCATTGGGACCATTAGCTTCCCCTCTCCCACCCCTCCACATTGAACAAAAATGCCCTGGTGGTCCAGTGGGACCACTATCCCTCCCTCCCTCCCTCCCTTCCCAGCGCATCCCCCCACCCCGCAAAATACCTCATCATAGTAGTAGTAAAGGAGGAGGGAGGGACTAGTAATCTTTCCTCTTCGGGTGCCTCCTCAAAATGGTGGTGCTCTGTCTGGTGCATCCTGGGATGTGCTGAGCGGGGCTTAACTTCCATATAAGAGTTGCCTAGAACCTCTTAGTCATGTCAAACCATATCAAGTAACATTCTAAGCTCCAGTTTATCAAGAATACAGAATGAAAATGTGGTTCTTAAATTTATCTGGAAGGCATTATGGCAGTTCCCAATCTGTGATTAGTATTACAAAAGAACACCACTCAGTGCCATTGTAAGACAATAGTAGAGGGGATTTGTTAACAGAAGTCTTAGATACACCTAGAACTTCCAGCCTGGGATTATTCCATGGAACTCCAAGTAGGAGGGGGTCAATTTATTTTAGCCCTCATGCTAATATTATGACAGAGTATAAAAATGTATGAGATATTTACGTTTACGAAGAATTTGTACCAAACTGGACCAATTTAAAGCACTAGCACAGATACTGAGATTTCAAGCAAGAGGATATCCAAAGAGAGCATTACGTCAAGCTTATTTGCAGGCACGATTTGCCCAACACGAGCTTTTGTTACAAGAAGAGATTTTGACTTGTGTCGTGCCTTATTCTCAGTTGTCATCTGACTTTGTGAAGATTTTGCACTTATATTGGCATGTGCTTCAATTGCATCCGAATTCTGATTCATTTCTAGTGATAGCATACACTCGAGGTAAAACAATTAGAGAACTGTTAGCTGGCTCCAGAATGGAATAACTGGGTCACGTGGTCCCTGTGGTCAATGCCAATGGTGCCCATCAACACTGATGGGCTCATGCTGGACTAATGAACAGACACAACGTACAATAACAGCGAGAACTGTCACCACACGTATGAGCTTGAATGTGGTATACGTTATTGAATGTCCATGTAAACTAGTTTATGTAGGTAGAGTAGCTATTAAAATACGACTGACTGAAGATAAATCTAGGATTGTTACAAAGAACGAACAGGCTCCCCTAGTACAGCATTGGTTAAGGGAAGGTCATTCTATTACTGATTTATGATGGCATGTTATTGATCAGGTAGTAGTAGGGTGGGAGAGTGAGTGGTAACCATGATAAATTATTGAATTTTAAGGAACAAAAATGGATATTTTCCAAAATGGAGTGGAGGAGTGGCCTAGTGGTTAGGATGGTGGACTTTGGTCCTGCAGAACTGAGGAACTGAGTTCGATTCCCACTTCAGGCACAGGCAGCTCCTTGTGACTCTGGGCAAGTCACTTAACCCTCCATTGCCCCATGTAAGCCGCATTGAGCCTGCCATGAGTGGGAAAGCGCGGGGTACAAATGTAACAAAAATAAAATAGATACGATTGGAGATTCTACATGGAATGTTGCTACTATTGGAGATTCTACATGGAATGTTCCACAAGCAACATTCCATGTAGAAGGCTGCGCAGGCTTCTGTTTCTGTGAGTCTGATGCAGGACGTCAGACTCACAGAAGCAGAAGCCTGTGCGGCCACATTGGTGATCTGCAAGGGCCGACTTCTACATGGAATGTTGCTAATGGAATAGCAACATTCCATGTAGAATCTCAAATAGTAGCAACAGTGGAGGAGTGGCCTAGTGGTTAGGGTGGTGGACTTTGGTCCTGGGGAACTGAGGAACTGAGTTTGATTCCCACTTCAGGCACAGGCAGCTCCTTGTGAATCTGGGCAAGTCACTTAACCCTCCATTGCCCCATGTAAGCCGCATTGAGCCTGCCATGAGTGGGAAAGCGCAGGGTACAAATGTAACAAAAATAAAATAGATACTATTGGAGATTCTACATGGAATGTTGCTACTATTGGAGATGCTACATGGAATGTTGCTATTCCACTAGCAACATTCCATGTAGAAGGCTGCGCAGGCTTCTGTTTCTGTGAGTCTGACGTCCTGCACGTACGTGCAGGACGTCAGACTCACAGAAGCAGAAGCCTGCGCAGCCACATTGATGATCTGCAAGGGCCGACTTCTACATGGAATGTTGCTAGTGGAATAGCAACATTCCATGTGGAATCTATAGAAATCAAACAAAATAAAACATGGAAAAGAAAATAAGATGATACCTTTTTCATTGGACATAACTTAATACATTTCTTGATTAGCTTTCGAAGGTTGCCCTTCTTCCTCAGATCGGAAATAAGCAAATGTGCTAGCTGACAGTGTATATAAGTGAAAACATTCAAGCATTACCATGACAGTAAAATAGTTACTATTGGAGATTCTACATGGAATGTTGCTACTATTGGAGATTCTACATGGAATGTTGCTATTCCACTAGCAACATTCCATGTAGAAGGCTGCGCAGGCTTCTGTTTCTGTGAGTCTGACGTCCTGCACGTACGTGCAGGACGTCAGACTCACAGAAGCAGAAGCCTGCGCGGCCACATTGATGATCTGCAAGGGCCGACTTCTACATGGAATGTTGCTAGTGGAATAGCAACATTCCATGTGGAATCTATAGAAATCAAACAAAATAAAACATGGAAAAGAAAATAAGATGATACCTTTTTTATTGGACATAACTTAATACATTTCTTGATTAGCTTTCGAAGGTTGCCCTTCTTCGTCAGATCGGAAATAAGCAAATGTGGTAGATGACAGTATATATAAGAAAAACTTCCAAGCATTTCACTGACAGTCTAACAGGGTTGGGATGGGTAGGAGGTATGCATGGGAACATCAAAGCATTGCAGAGATAGTCTAACAGGATGGGTGTGGATAGGTGAGAGGAGGGTGATAAACATAGCAATACAACTTTATGGTTTATAATGGGCTAGAAAACCCAGATCTTTGTTAAGTCCTGTCTGTTGGGTGTCAAAATATTCAATCATTCTGACTTCAAAGGTCTTACGTTCCTGTATTGTTTTAAAGTTACCTTTCAGGATTCTTACTATGAAGTCACTGGTACAGTGGTCTGGTTTTGTAAAGTGCTGGCCCAGAGGTGTGGGAACCCGGCTGGCACCAGTATTGTTCATGTGAGGTCTATGTAAATTAAATCTTGTCTTTGGCATCTGGCCTGTTTCTCCAATATAGCATCCTTTGTTACATTTTTTACACTGAATGATATATACCACATTGGAAGATGAGCATGTAAAATATTCCTTTATGTTGAATATTTTTTCTTTGTGAATGACTGTGGGGTCCTGTGAAATGTTTTGGCATAGCTTGCAGCTGGGTATATTGCAGGGATGTGTGCCCTTCTCTTCTTTTTCAGTCTGTGTTGGGAGTTTACTTTTGATTAGCTTGTGTTTCAAGTTGGGTGGTTGTCGGAAGGCCAGCATTGGTTGGGCTGGGAATATCTCTTTCAGTAATTCATCCTCTTGGAGTAGAGGCTGAAGATCTTTTATGATTTTTCTTAATTTTTCCAGCTCTGGATTGTATGTCACTACAAGGGGGATTCTATCTGTGGATTTTTTCTCCTTGTACTGTAGCAGATTCTCCCTGGGTGTTTTGAGGGAGGAGGCAATATTCTTGGAGATTATTTTGGGGTTGTAGCCCTTCTGTTTGAAGGATTCAGTCAGGGTTTTAAGGTGTCTGTCTCTGTCCCCTGGGTCAGAGCAGATACGGTGGTATCTTGTGGCTTGGCTGTAAATGATGGATCTTTTTGTATGTGAAGGATGGAAGCTGGAGTTGTGGAGATAGCTACATCTGTCTGTGGGTTTCTTGTATACAGATGTTTGTATACAGCCATCACTGATTGAGACCGTGGTGTCCAAAAAATTGACTTTTTCTAGGGAGTAGTCAATTTTGAATCTGATTGTAGGATGGTATGTATTGAAGGCAGAATAAAATTGTTTCAGAGTTTCTTCCCCCTCCGTCCAAATCATAAAAATGTCATCGATGTACCGGTAGTATTTTAGAAGTTTGGTCTGGTGTGTATTCAGAAATGTCTCTTCCAGCTCAGCCATAAAAAGGTTGGTATGAATGGAATCTGAGGCTGTCCAGGTCCATAGCTTCTGCTTCTCAGTCTCTCCGCAGCAAGTTCCAGCAGCACATCTGGCTTCAAAGGGAAGGACTCCACCTACCTCTCTCCATTCCAACTATCCCCAGGAAGGAATTTATAGGGGCTCTTGGGAAAGGTAGCCCCACCCTCTTTGGCGCTGATTGGTGTATTGTTGAACTCTGGGTGGAGTTGCTGAAGTTTCCTAATCCTGCTGTGCTCCCATCCCCCAGCTCTTAAAGGGCAAGACTCCTTTAGGTTTCCTGAACTTGTTTTCCCTTGGGTTCAGTGGAGTTTTTCTCTCCTACCCTCAGATGCCTTTCCCTAATCTCCCTTCCCCCCCTCCAAAGCCTATCACATAGTAACATACATAGTAGATGACGGCAGAAAAAGACCTGCATGGTCCACCCAGTCTGCCCAACAAGATAAACTCACATGTGCCATTTTTGTGTATACCTTACCTTGATTTGTACCTGTCTTTTTCAAGGCACAGACCGTATAAGTCTGCCCAGCACTATCCCCACCTCTTGCTTTCGGATAAGGAAGAAACATTGATTGCAATCTGGTAGGGGGGGGGGGGGGGGGTTAGTTTACTTCTGATTCTTATATGGCTTATTTTAGGGCTGTTCTCTCCGAAGGCCATAAAAACAACGCAAGATCTAACCATCTTCCGAAGACTACTGAAAACAGATCTTTTCAAGAAGGCATCCATCTTAATACTAAATAACGAAACTATACACGATCTACACAAAACTGAACTCTTAACACATGACTGACCTCTATGATATTAATGATTAAGCAATTCACTTAAACCTTATGCGGAATAGGGACTCTCTTTAGTCGATGACCTAATGTATGTTACCAACCAATCTACTACTCAGGAGCCTTCATGCATTACCATAATTTTCCCCTTCTTTACCATGTATGTATGCACGTTTATATATATATATATATATATATATATATATATATATATATATATATACCATGATCTATTCCATATATGTTTTGCTCCATGTTTGCTACCATGTATGTAAGCACCTTAAAGCAATACCATTTGTAACTCTACTACCCGGAAATGGCAATCGCCATTACGGCAAATGTAAGCCACATTGAGCCTGCAAATTGGTGGGAAAATGTGGGATACAAATGCTACAAATAATAATAATAATAATAACTGTTCTCATGCACATCAACCATATTATTACAATATATATTTATTTAGAGGCAAGAATAAAGAAAGGTAGTCAATGTGATATCTTTAATTTGTTTTGTATACATTTTTACGCTTGTGATGAAATTTTTCCTACCTACCCTTCAGCACCTCTGTGAAATGACAAGTCATAAATCAAAAAAATTATAAATAAACTTTACAGAGGCACCGGCTCACATAAATATTTTCAATGCGATGCCGTGACCTGTTAGAGCAATCTCTGAATGAAATGTGCCGTCTGGTCTTTGGATGACTGCAAATGCAAAATAGTTGAAATACGAATGGTGTGTTTGGAGAAACATGCAGTAATTAGTGATATAATAATTACAAAAGCAGCCCCTGGCCTTCACACAATGTGCCCTGGACCTTCACCAGTCCCAGATGCCTGCAAACTCCTTATTCTTTTCTGAGTAGCTTTAGCTCTGTCTGGTCAGCATTCGGTGGGCCCTTTTCTTGTGTGTTTATACTGACTGACAGCTAGATTCTTTTATCCTCAGAACTTGTGATTTATCTTTTATTCATCTCTGCACACTGAGTACTTGTCAGCATGCCAAAGTCAGCCTTTCTCTTCTAGATAGATTTATCATTGTTTAAGGAGCCAGGAATTTAAAGGCCATAGCTAAGTACTGTTGCGTTCAGGTCTTCAGGGGCAAAGTGTGAGGCTAGGCAACTTTTTGATACTGTCCTCATAGATCATATGTGTGGTGACCCGGCAGAAAAGCTCAGTGGGAATGCTGTGTACTAGAGTGCAGGAGGCCATGGTTGAATTACAGATCCCTAGGCAGGCAGTGGCTGGGGCAGGGGCGTAGCTACGGGTGGGCCTGGGCCCATCCAATTTCGGCTCAGGCCCACCCACCCAAGCTCACATACTGCAGCAGCCTTTTTTCACATGTTTTCTACTATGTGAGTCATCGCGTAGCGTACCACGGCAGACGACACCCGTTCAGCTGATCTCCAGGCTCCAGCCGGCAGTCGGCACTGAAATGCAGGTCGCGTCGCGCAGCTTGTTGTTCCATCCTACGCGGTATGACCGTATGACCTGGCTGTGCGCGGCGACATGCTCAGCCTCGCTCTCGCTCCGTCCGCTCCAGTGTCTAGCAGCAGCGGTTCAGGAACAGTGCTGTCGGCTGCCCAAGAAGTAAGCTCGTTTGGCGGGAAGGAGGTCTTCAACTGGCGGGGCTTGGGGATACCCGTCAGCTCAGGTATTCCATTTGCTTTGGGAGGGAGAGAGAGAGGGCACTGGGAGGGGAGGCGGAAGTTAAATCTGGGATTTACTTTGGGATAGTGGAGGCAGCAGCAGCAGCAGACATGACATTTTTGGCCCACCCACTTTGATCTCTGGCCCACCCTAAATTGGCTGTCTGGCTACGCTACTGGACTGGGGAAGTAGTAGAGGGAGGAAGTTCAAGCCTTTGTGTGATAGTGACATCTACTGGCCAGACTCAGACAGAAGGGAAGAGGACAGGGAGTATAAAAAGTGAGGGAGCTGAACTCCCAGTGGAGGGCCCCTTTTATTAAGCGGCAGTAAGCCCAACACGGGCTTACCGCTCACTAAACCGCAAGTACCAGCAGTACTTCCCACCCCTAGCGCGCCGTCATATCTGGAGTGTACCCGGCCTGCCTGGTTACCACTGGGTTAGCACGGGAGCCCTTACCGCCACCTCAATGGGTGGCGGTAAGGGCTCCCCCCTGAAATGGCCATGCGGCAAGTACTTTACTTGCCGCGTGGCCATTTCCTGCAGGAAGAGAGACTTCCCTTTTACCTGCTGAGGTAAAAGGCGGCCTCGGAGCACGTAAGAAACACACGCCGATGCCAGCACAGGCCCCCTTTTGCCGCAGCTTGGTAAAAGAGGCCCATAATGCAATGGTGATCCTAGGTCGGCTGCCACCCGGGGTGGATCGCCGCTGCGCACCCCCCCCAAGTACAGTGGCGTTCCTCCCCCCAGGGTGCAGCATGACAGCCCCCTGGCGCAATGCCACCCCCCTCCCCGGCACACCAAGCCCCCCCCGGTGCAATGACACCCCTCCCCGGCTCATCGAGACCCCCCCCGGGGGGTGCATTCTTGGCTGCTGGAGGGTGCAGAGAGCAGCCTGTCAGCTCCACTGGCTCCGTGCTCCCTCTGCCTCGGAACAGGAAGTAACTTGTTCCGGGGCAGAGGGAGCAGGAAACCAACGGAGCCGACAGGCGCGCGGCTGCTCTCTGCACCCTCCAGCAGCGTGCACCCGGGGTGGACCGCCCCTACCACCCCGTCCTTCCTATGCCACTGCCATAATGTTATAGCCATGGTTCCAAAACACGAAAGAAAGAAGAAGAAACTGCCAGGTAGACCAACACACACAAAGATCACATACAAATTTTATATGACAATACTGCTTCTTTCAGAATGTTTCCCTGGGCGCTTCCCATCAACAACTAGGAACTGCCGATTTTTCATAGTAACATTGTAAATGACAGCAGATAAAGACCTGCACGGTTCATCCAGCCTGCCAGTTCAGGTTACACTCCTTCATGATCAAATACTACTACTACTTAACATTTCTAGAGCGCTACTAGGGTTACGCAGCGCTGTACAAGTTAACAAAGAGAGACAGTCCCTGCTCAAAGAGCTTACAATCTAATAGATAAGAGTGAGACAAATATAGGACAATCAAGCCATTGTGACATCACTGATGAGGTTGGCTCTTAGGCATTGGTGGAATGAGGCATTATGACATCACAATCTCAGCTCTGGTTAAATCACTGCTATATGTAATACTACTACTACTACTTAACATTTCTAGAGCGCTACTAGGGTTACGCAGCGCTGTACAAGTTAACAAAGAAGGACGGTCCCTGCTCAAAGGAGCTTACAATCTAAAGAACGAAATGTCAAGTTGGGGCAGTCTAGATTTCCTGGGTCGAGGTGTAGAAGTTAGTTGCCGAAAGCGACATTGAAGAGGTGGGCTTTAAGCAGAGATTTGAAGATGGGCAGGGAGGGGGCCTGGCGTATGGGCTCGGGGAGTTTGTTCCACGCATGGGGTGAGGCGAGGCAGAAAGGGCGGAGCCTGGAGTTGGCGGTGGTGGAGAAGGGTACTGAAAGGAGGGATTTGTCTTGAGAGCGGAGGTTACGAGTAGGAACGTAAGGGGAGATGAGGGTTGAGAGGTAAGGAGGGGCTGCAGATCGAGTACATTTGTAGGTTAGTAGCAGAAGCTTGAATTGAATGCGGTACCTGATCGGAAGCCAATGAAGTGACTTGAGGAGAGGGGTGATATGAGTGTATCGGTTCAGGCAGAATATAAGACGTGCAGCAGAGTTCTGAACGGATTGAAGGGGGGATAGATGGCAAAGTGGGAGGCCAGTGAGGAGTAGGTTGCAGTAGTCAATGCAAGAGGTAACGAGAGAGTGGATGAGAGTACGGGTGGTGTGCTCAGAGAGGAAAGGGCGGATTTTGCTAATGTTATAGAGGAAGAAGCGACAGGTCTTGGCTATCTGCTGGATATGCGCAGAGAAGGAGAGGGAAGAGTCGAAGATGACACCGAGGTTGCGGGCAGATGAGATGGGGACGAAGAGGGTGTTATCAACCGAAATAGAGAGTGGAGGTAGAGGAGAATACTGACATCACAAACAGGGCAGTTGGCAGTTTATCACAATGCCAGTCATATTCCCCTGGTGTACAGTAAGAATATATCAAGCATGAGCAATAGACAATTACAGCAGTAACAATATTAAAAACAACACAAAGTATGGCATGGTATACTATTTACAACGTCAACACAATACGTAATAGAACATTATAGGTGATAGCGAAGGGTAAAGCAAAGATGTAACATATAGAAGGGTAAGAAAGTAGGAAGAATTAGAAAGTAAGCTGATTGATTTGAAGAAAGTTGCACGTGAGGTCAGAGAGATGGTTAAATATTATCTGAGCTAGGGTAGGAGTGGATAAACATGTCCCGCTGCAGTATGTGCAGCCCGAGTCAATCCTAGTGTGTGTGAGTGAGACTAATAAGTTAGTTACTTCTTCCGTTAAAGGCTTGGTTGAAGAGCCAAGCTTTCACCTGCTTCCTGAAGTACAGATAGTCTTGTGTTAAGCGGAGCCTTTCAGACAATGCATTCCAGAGTGTGGGGGCTACTCCGGAGAAGGCTCGCTTGTAGGTATCACATCGTGTAATGTCTTTTGGAGAGGGTGTAGTTAGTGAAAGTCCTTGGGAGGTCCTTAGTGTCCTTGACGGTGTGTGGAGGATCATCCTATTTTTCAGGTACTCAGGGCCATTTCCTTTCAGGGCCTTGAAAATCAGACACAGAGTTTTAAATAGTGCGCTTAGATTTAGGCGCCAAAATCGGTGCGGATTCTATAACACCGCACGTAACTTAATTGGCTTAACAAGCTAATGAGCACTGATATCAGCACTTAACGAGCAATAATGCACACTCATTGGCACTGATTAGAATTTAGGCACGTATTCTGTAAAGATGTGCGCTGAACTTCTAACGTGTGCAGGCAAAAAGGGGCATTGTTATGGGCTCAGAAATGGGCGTTTCGTGGGCATTCTGAAATTTAGGCACCCAGTTATAGAATATGGACCAGTGCACCTAAATCTACACGCTGGGATTTGCACCATGTTTTAGTTGGTGTAAACGCATGTGCACAGATTTAGGTGCTGAAATATCAACTAAACGTATACATCATGCAAGGTTCCACGTTAGGAGTCACAGACCAAGAAAGGGATCTAGGTGTCGTCGTTGATGATACGTTGAAACCTTCTGCTCAGTGTGCTGCTGCGGCTAAGAAAGCAAATAGAATGTTAGGTATTATTAGGAAAGGAATGGAAAACAAAAATGAGAATGATATAATGCCTTTGCTTTGCTCCATGGTGCAACCGCACCTCGAATATTGTGTTCAATTCTGGTTGCCGCATCTCAAAAAAGATATAGTGGAAATAGAAAAGGTGCAGAGAAGGGCGACGAAAATGATAAAGGGGATGGGACGACTTCCCTATGAGGAAAGGCTAAAGTGACTAGGGCTCTTCAGCTCGGAGAAAAGGCGGCTGAGGGGAGATATGATAGAGGTCTATAAAATAATGAGCGGAGTTGAACGGGTGGATATGAAGCGTCTGTTTACATTTTCCAAAAATACTAGGACTAGGGGGCATGCGATGAAGCTACAATGTAGTACATTTAAAACGAATCGGAGAAAATGTTTCTTCACTCAATGTGTAATTAAACTCTGGAATTCGTTGCCAGAGAATGTGGTAAAGGCGGTTAGCTTAGCGGAGTTTTAAAAAGGTTTGGACGGCTTCCTAAAGGAAAAGTCCATAGACCGTTATTAAATGGACTTGGGGAAAATCCACTATTTCTTGGATATGCAGTAAAAAATGTTTTGTACTTTTTTTGGGATCTTGCTAGGTATTTGTGACCTGGATTGGCCACTGTTGGAAACAGGATGCTGGGCTTGATGGACCTTTGGCCTTTCCCAGTATGGCAATACTTATGTACTTATGATTGGTTTGGATTGGATTTATTGACTTGATACACCACTCAATGCATAAGTTGTAAAGCAGTTTACAATAATAAATAGCAAAAGTTCAATCCATCCTTCCTGGCAAAACAATCCAAGGCTGTGACTTTCTGCTCCTTCCGCGGGCAAGGGTCCTGCTGGGCTTTTCCCCAGCTGCCAGATCTCCTCAGGACCGGACCTACCTGTCCGTCCTTCACATTCAGAGGTGCAGTTCTTTGAGCTGCCCCCTCTGATTTCGAACAGGCTTCTGCCTGCTCTGCTCACGGGGGGGGGGGGGGGGGGTATTTACCCTTTCTACCCGTCCAGAACTCTCCTCTCAGTTACTGCTCTTCCAGCAGAAACTACCTCATTGGTCAGTCTTAGGTTTTTGGGCCTGACCAGGACACCCCCTCTCCTCACGGGTCCTGGCGGGGGTGAAGGCAACCAAAGGCCATGTGATCCACAATGCTATAACTTTTATAACATTTTACTACACAGCCAGACCAGCACCGATTGGAGGGTCATGAAAGACTGGGTGGGCCTGAACCGAGAATGGGTGGGCCTGGGCCCACCCGTAGCTACGCCCCTGCTCCACCCCTCATATGACATTCCCTGTCACTCAACTTCCAGTACCTCCCTTTGGGCTGGGTTGTTCACCCTCCTTAGTAGCGCTATCCCTTCCCCCAGTGAACCTGGAGAATTCCCTGAACCAACTTTAGTAATCCCCTGGGGAAATTCATACACTCTGTCACTCTCAACTTAGCAGGGGATTACACCAATAAAGCATCTTAGTGGCTAGGGTGGTCTCACATCCCCTGTTATGCATGTAAATGACCGATGACCAGAATATTGGCATAGGTGAATGAAAGTCTGCACATATGCATGAAAATGCTGAGTATTGCCTTTAGCTGACTGCTGGCTGTTCGTGAGTTTTATTGTATTGGGTGTCACAGGCCTGATTAAAAGGAATTTCAATTGATAGATTGTCTATATAAGTAACATCTTACAGACTTCAGACGCAAGTGTTGCAGTGAGCCTTAATAGTAAATTAACCCATTTGGAGACCTTACCCCCAAGACCTGAATTTCCACCAGCTGGACTGTGCAACCCCTGCAGAGAATTTCACCTGGTTTTATCTGCTGTTTTTTGGGCCGTATAGGCTGCCAGCTCTTTGCAGTTGGGTAATTTGGTGTAGAACAGCATTGCAGTCATATATTAGCGCTATAAGGCTTGGATTTTATGGTATTTGAAACTTTTTGTTAACAAATAACTTTATTATTTTCTCTTATTTATTTATTTATTGCATTTGTACCCCACATTTCCCCACCTTTTTGCAGGCTCAATGTGGCTTACATAGTACCGTGATGGCGATCGCCAATTCCGGCATGAGAAATACAGAGATTTATGAGTGACGCAAGTAAATTAAGAAGTCAAGGAGAGAGAGTTAGGTTACGCCAGTTCTGGTATGAGTTTTGTGGTGATGCAGGATTCAGGCGTTTAGGTATGATCTTTATGGTATGCCTTTTTGAACAGGTTGGTTTTTGGTGATTTCCGGAAGTTTGTTAGGTTGTGCATTGTCTTCATGACGTTTGGTAGTGCATTCCATAGTTGCGTGCTTATGTAGGAGAAGCTGGATGCATATGTTGATTTATATTTTACTAGCCGTTAAGCTCGTTAAAACGGGCGAGATTTGTGTTTTGCAAAATGTAATAATTCTCACCTCCATCCATCCATGTCCAGCAAACCTCCTCTCTCCTCTGCCCTTCCCTCCCCTCTCCTGATCCATGTCCAGCAACCGTGCTCTCTCCCCTGCCCTCCGCCCCATGTCCAGCAGCCCTCCTCTCTCCCCTGGCCTCAGCCCATCCATCGAATCTCCTCTCTCCCCTGCCCTCCCCCCATATCCAGCAACCCTCCTCTTTCCCTTGGCCTCCCTCCCCCGTCCACCAACCCTGCTCTCTCCCCTGCCCTCCCCCCATGTCCAGCTACCCTCCTCGCTGCCGCTCCCTCCCCCCTCCATGCCGGGCCCCCTGCACTGACATGAGAGCTCCTCTCACCTCCGTTTGAAAGCACTGCAGGCAGCAGCAGATCGCTCTGCTGCTGCCTGCAGCGCTTCCACACGGAGGTGAGAGGCGCTGTCATGTCAGTGCAGGGGGACCGATACGGAGGGGGGCGGGAGCGGCGGCAATGACGACGTCAGGGATGGGGGGGTGGTGGAGGTTGGTGTGCCGGCGATGTTGGTTCATTTCAACTTTCCAGGCTCCAGCGGCAGCGGCAGGCAGCGTCCGACTCCGTTTCCTTCTCTGTTCCGCCCTCTGGCGTCATCACATCTTGACGCGAGGGCGGGACAGAGAGGAAAGTCTCTACTGCGCATTTGCGGGTGAGTCGGTCACTTGCCATTTATATGTTTGATTCCTTTGCAGCTTGGGTAGTGGAGATTTAGGGATGTGCGTGCTGATCTTTTTGTGTTCCTGGTTGGTAAGTCTATGAGGTCTGCCATGTAGACCGGGGCCTCGCCGTGAATAATTTTATGAACTAGGGTGCAAATTTTGAACGCAATTCATTCTTTGATTGGGAGCCAGTGTAGTTTTTCTCTTAAGGGTTTGGCACTTTCGTATTTCGTTTTTCCAAACATGAGTCTGGCTGCGGTGTTTTGAGCAGTTTGAAGTTTCTTAATGATTTGTTCTTAGCATCCAGCATAGATGCAAGTAGTTTATTGGTAGTTTACAATAACATGAGATCAATAAGTGATGAAATAATCACCAACCCCCCACCCCCCCTCTGATATTCAAAAGCATTAAACTGGCCAGGATCGAAACCTGGCCCGTTAAATGACCCATAACCAGCTGTCCGCAAATTTTTCACGCCAATTTTCAGCGCAGGTTCGGCAGACACATTTGGCCACGTGAGTACCAGGCTTATCTGCGGTCGGTTCAAACTTATCCGGCCAGCGCTGAATATCGGCTTGGCAAGTTAAGCTGGAACTGGCCAAAAATAAACCAGATCTTCAATGCTGGCCACTGGAAATGGACTGACATTGAATATCCAGGCTGAGCGCCGACCACGAGAGTAGGCTGGGCTAAGTCCTGGAGAATGAATATTGGGCCCAAAGTGTTTGAAATCATGGTACATACAAAAAAAGAAAAAGACAACAGAACCATCGCAAATGAAAGTGTTTCATAACAATGAGCTTGCTCGTTAATATCAACTAACAGTTCAGTGTTGTGGTCAGTGGATCAGAGAAGAGAGCCTCCTTGATGTGGCCTACCATCTGTCTTCCTGAAGCTGCAGCTGTGGAAGAGCTGGGTTCTGCTGCTGCTGTAGTGAGAATGTATCCCAGGCAGCTGCTCATCTCACCTGCCTCTTTTGATGGCTCTGAGTATATTTTACACAATTAAAAAAAAATCTTATAAATAAAATAAAAAAAAATCAACTAACAGTACTACTACTTGACATTTCTAAAGCGCTACTAGGGTTACGCAGCGCTGTACAATTTCAACATAGAAGGACAGTCCCTGCTCAAAGGAGCTTACAATCTAAAGGACAAATGTACACAGTCAGTCAAATAGGGGCAGTCTAGATTTCCTGAAAGGTATAAAGGTTAGGTGCCGAAAGCAACATTGAAGAGGTGGGCTTTGAGCAAGGATTTGAAGATGGGTAGGGAGGGGGCTTGGCGTAAGGGCTCAGGAAGTTGATTCCAAGCATAGGGTGAGGCGAGGCAGAATGAGCGGAGCCTGGAGTTGGCGGTGGTGGAGACAGTAACAGTAGCAAACAGTGAACAATATTAAGAAAAAGGGAACAGCAAAGCAGTGCAATAGATATAATAAATAAAAAGAGAGGGAAAGAGAAAAATACAGAGGAGAAATATGTTAATATTTCATCATTAAATAGGAGAGTGATTTTTTTTTTTAAAGAAATGGCCATACAGCAAGTGAAGCACTTGCCGTGCAGCCATTTCGGGGGGGGGGGGGGGAGCCCTTACCGCCACCGGGGGGGAGCCCTTACCGCCCATTGAGGTGGCGGTAAGGGCTCTTAGGCTAACCCGGCGGTAACCGACACAGCCCAATTACCAGCAGATAAACACCAGCGTTACAAAAATGTCAATATTTTGTACCACCAGAAATGGCGCACGCTGGGGGTAGGAGCTTCCCAGCGGTACTTCCGGTTTAGCGAGCGGTAAGCCCGCATTGGGTTTACTGCCACCTAGTAAAAGACCCCCCCCCCCCCCCTGGGTGAATGCGTTTGCTATTAACTGTGCTCTCATTTGACATTATACAGGTCTACACGTTGACCTGTTAAGGTTGAGCGGTTCTCCACTTTGATGTGAATGATTTGACTGCAACGGAAACAGACATTTGTCCCAGCAAAGATTTATTAAGGCCTACACAGTAATAAAATAGCACAGCAGCTCTTGTGCTCTAGTTATTTTTGCAGTTATTGATCTCCAGGAATGAAATGCAAGACACAACGTTAAATTAGATTTTGCTTTCTGCTGGCGTAGTGTCCTGGTCACAGGGAAGACTCATTATAGGCTTTCTCTGGGAAACGATCGTCTTCCACAATCACCCTGATGGTGGCCTTCCTTGGTAAGCTGCCGTTGTTTTGCCTCTTTGCAAACCATATTGTCCAGAGTTGCTTCTGCCTGTTTAATAACAACCAGCCTGATGGTATAACTTAGAGATGTCTGAACATTGCTTTGGTCCTAGTGTCTCTCTTCTGCTTTTCTCTGTTTTTTTTTTTTCTTAACTGTTTCCAGTGTCTTCTGCCCTTTTGATATTTCTTCTCAATGTCCAGCATTCATCTTTTCTGTGTGTCTCTATCCCAGGGGCGTAGCCAGATGGCTAATTTTGGGTGGGCCTGAGCCCAAGGTGGGTGGGCATAGAATTTGCCCTGCCCCGGCCCCCCCCCCTCTGGTTTGCTCTTGCTCCTCTCTCCACCCCTCCCTGCCCACAAACCCCAAATATTAAATACTTGAGCTGGCGGGGATCCCAAAACACTGCCAGCTGAAGATTACCTCCTCCTTGAGCAGCCAGCACTCTTCCAAACGGCAGCCAGCAGCACTTGCCTCACACTGATGCTGCTGTCCAGGCTGTGCGTGCTCAGTGCTTTTGCATGTGTGAAAACTGAGCATGTGCAGAAGGGCTGGTCTCAGCGCCAGCTCAATGCAAGTGCTGCTGGCTGCCCAAGGAGGGAAAATTTTCAGCTGGCAAGGTTTGAGGATCCCCACCAGCCACAGCAAGAGTGTCACAATTTTGGGTGGGCCTGAGTCCAAAGTGGGTGGGCCCTGGCCCACCCAGGCCTACCCGTGGCTACGCCTCTGCTCTATCCATCCTGTCCACTGTCTCCCCTCTGTGTACCTATCCTCCCCCCTCCCCAGTTCAGTATCTCTTCTCTGTGTCCCTATCTTACTCTGTCTAGCATCCCCTTCTGTGTCTCTATCCCTCACCTTGTGTCTATAATTATGTATGTTTTGTTTATTTTTATTTCGCCTACACTTTTAGGCGGAATAGAAATAAACAAATATCTGTCACCCCTTCTCTCTAGGTAAGTCTTACTGGGAGAAACTGCGATGGACCTACAACTCTGGATAGGATGTATGTACATGCCATGTGTCTTCTGCCTTTGATCTATTATTGGTGTTCGATGATAATATTGAAAGATGCATACAAGCTGATTCCAGCTATTGTTTTCTGTGACTCATTAGGTGTTTTTTCTACGACACAGATCTTTGTGTGGAGACATATAATAGCTGTGATTATTTGAACTGAGCCTACGGTACATAGATTGGATCTTTAGACTCGGCAAATCCTCTTCCTCCGTTGAGCTTCTGTTTCATGCAGAGATGCCAGGTTACCCAGTTCCAGGCTGGAGATCTAGGGACAGTCCTGTATTTCTGACCACCGCATCCTGGTATATCATGGGACTTGCAGCACTGATTTCAAAGGGCAGGATCAGTTCCGGAGATGGGAGGGCGGTAGAACGAGAGGACATGATATGAGAGTGAAGGGGGGGCAGACTCAAGAAAAATGTCAGGAAGTATTTTTTCACGGAGAGGGTGGTGGATACTTGGAATGCCCTCCCGCGGGAGGTGGTGGAGATGAAAACGGTAGCGGAATTCAAGCATGCGTGGGATAAACATAAAGGAATCCTGTGCAGAAGGAAGGGATCCTCAGGAGCTTAGCCGAGATTGGGAGGCGGGGCTGGTGTTTGGGTGGTGGGGCTAGTTCTGGGCAAGACTTCTACGGTCTGTGTCCTGAAAATGGCAGATACAAATCAAGGTAAGGTATACACAAGAAGCAGCACATATGAGTTTATCTTGTTGGGCGGACTAGATGGATCGTGCAGGTCTTTTTCTGCCATCATATACTATGTTACTATGTTACTGTCACTACAAATCCCACACTGCTTTGGGATGTAAGTTTACAACCGGGACTGGCCAAAATGTCTGCAGCCTGTTCATGTTGCTGGATTACCACGTCCTGAACCTGCGTCCCAGATACCCTCATCTTCTTCCCTGTATGCCACTTTGGGGCGAGAGAGCTAGAGGATCCCGGAACCAAGAACGGACCTGCCTCTAAATCAATTCTGGAAACTCCAGCACACGAGCAGCTGCAAATCACGCAATCTTGAAATCACTGCGGCTGTGGGCGTGAAACCGAGAAGTAAGGCTTTCATGTCACTCTTTTGCAAGCCAGCAGTACAATTATTGCGATGCTTATTCTGACAGTGGGGAACACAGACACAAAATAACATAACAAAATCTGTTACCTAATGTTCTCCGCCGAGGACTGGTGCCGAACAGTTGTATAAAGGGCCAGTGCAGGAGTAGCTGCCATTAAGCTGTGCAAGGCTTAATTAACTTTTTTTTTCCTTTTTATCACAAAGCACTTCATGTGTTTCTTAAAAGTGTTCTTTTTTTTTTCAGCTGCTCCTGTGCTTTCAGTCCTTCTTATAATCCAACCCTGTAATCAAGTCAAGTTTGAAAGTTGAACTATTTAAAGGACCACTTCAGTAATTAGAGTGTACAACTTTAAATCTGTAAGGATTCAGGCTGAAATTCCATCCCTTCCATGTACTGTGCTATTTAGATGCTCTGTGCTCACATATTGAACATGTTTTTAGGGCTTATGCAAGAGTAAGATGTACTCTGCATGGCGCTGCATATGTTGACAGTTCTCTGGATCACAGACGTTCTTGTGTTATTAGCTGCATAGAGCAATTTAACATGTAACTCCAAGTCCGCTGGAGACAGGCAGACGAGAAAAGCAGTCACCAGGATGCCAGGTTGAGGAGGGAGGGAAGGGGTGCCATTGAGGGGCATAATCGAACGAAAACGTCCATCTCCATGGGCGTTTATCTCCGAGAACGGGTCCTTGAAGGGGCGGACTGAACCGTATTTTCGAAAAAAATAGACGTCCATGTTTTATTCGACAATTTGTGAGCTGGGCGTTTTTGTTTTTCAGCGATAATGGAAAATGAAAGCGCCCAGCTCAAAAATGAATAAATCCAAGGCATTTGTTCGTGGGAGGGGCCAGGATTCGTAGTGCACTGGTCCCTCTCACATGCCAGGACACCAACCGGGCACCCTAGGGGGCACTTTTACAAAAACAAAAAAAAGGTAAAAGAGCTCCCAGGTGCATAGCACCCTTCCCTTGTGTGTTGAGCCCTCCAAATCCCCCCCAAATCCCACTGCCCACAAGTCTACACCATTACTATAGCCCTAAGAGGTGAAGGGGGGCACCTACATGTGGGTACAGTGGGTTTGGGGGGGTTGGACGACTAAGCATTAAGCAGCACAATTGTAACAGGTGGGGGAATGGGCCTGGGTCCACCTGCCTGAAGTCCACTGCACCCCCTAACAACTGCTCCAGGGACCTGCATACTGCTGCCAGGGAGGTGGGTATGACATTTGAGGGTGAAAATAAAAAGTTGTGAAACATCATTTTTTGTGGTGGGAGGGGGTTAGTGACCACTGGGGGAGTCAGGGGAGGTCATCCCCGATTCCCTCTGGTGGTAATCTGGTCATTTAGGGCACTTTTTGGGGCCTTATTCGTGAAAAAACAGGGTCCAGGAAAAGTGCCCTAAATTCTAGCTACAAACGCATACTTTTTTTCCATTATCGGCGAAAGGCGCCCATCTCTGTTCGGGTGATAACCATGCCCCAGTCCCGCCTTCACCACGCCTCCAACACGCCCCCGTCAACTTTGTACACTTCCGCGATGGAGTGCAGTTGAAAACATCCAAGTTCGGCTTTCGATTATACCGCTTTATTCGTTTTTGTGAGATAAACGTCCATCTCCCGATTTAGGTCAGAACTTGGGCGTTTTTCTCATTCGATTATAAGCAGGATTGTGACATACTGCCAGAGAGGAAGGTAGGGGGAGGTATGGGTCTGGGTCCACTTGTCTGCAGTCCACTGCAACCCTACTAGACTATTCCAGGGACCTGCATGCTGCTCTAATGAAGTCGAGTATAACATTTGAGGCTGGTGACTGATGATTTTAATCACATTTTTGGAGAGTGTGAGGGGTCAGCAACCACTGGGGGAGTAAGGGGAGGTCATTCTTGATTCCCTCCAGTGGTCATCTGGAAAGGAATAATTGAATGGTGCCGGCGAAATTGATGGCCGGCCATCTTCAGGCCCGGCGCCATAAGTGGGCGGAGCCAAGCATATTTTTGAAATACGCTTGGCGTTGGCCAAATCGCTCGCTGGGTTTAGAATAGGATCGCTGGTGGATCGCCGGGTTTAGATGAGATGGCTGGCTCCAATTTTCAGCCATAATGGAAACTGGACCCGGCCATCTCAAACTCGGCTAAATCCAAGGCAATTGGCCATGGGAGGAGCCAGCATTTGTAGTGCACTGGCCCCCCTGACATGCCAGGACACCAACTGGGCACCCTAGGGGGCACTTAAAAAATCTTAAAAAAAAAACATTAGCTTCCAGGTGCATAGCACCCTTCCTTTGTGTGCTGAGCCCCCCAACCCCCCCCCCCCCCCCGAAACCCACTCTCCACAAGTCTACACCATTACCATAGCCCTAAGGGGTGAAGGGGGGCACCTACATGTGGGTACAGTGGGTTTTGGGTTTTTTTGGAGGGCTCAACATTAACCACCACAAGTGGAACAGGTAGGGGGGGATGGGCCTGGGTCCACCTGCCTGAAGTGTAGTGCATCCACAACAAACTGCTCCAGGGACCTGCATACTGCTGTCAGGGAGCTGGGGATGACATTTGAGGCTGGCATACAGGCTGGCAAAAAATGTTTTAATTTTTTTTTTGTGTGGGAGGGGGTTGGTGACCACTTGGGGAGTAAGTGGAGGTGATCCCCGCTTCCCTCCGGTGGTCATCTGGTCAGTTGGGGCTCTTTTTTGAGACTTGGTCCTAAAACTACATGGACCAAGTCCGCCCGGCGAAATACTCGTTTGAGCCAGCGTTTTTTTTTTCATAATAAGGTGAAGCCAGTCCTCTCGTAACCCTGGCCCGCTCCGCCCCCCTTCCCGCCTTCGCTATCCTACCAACGAGCCCCCTTGAAGATTGGCTGGCGTTGCAACGAGAAAGCAATTGGGGCTGGCCAAAATCGGCTTTCGATAATACCGATTTGGCTGGGATTGAGAGATCGCCGGCGATCTCCCGATTTGTGTCGGAAGATCGCTGGTGATCCCTTTCGAAAATAAGCCTGCTGGTCATTTAGGGCAACTTTGTGTGCCTTATTCGTTACAAAAACAGGTCTAGCTCAAAACGTCTTAGACTTAGCCCTGGACGATTTTGTTTTGTTCCATTGTGGCAGAAAAACCTCCAAGTGTTAGGAAAACCAGATCCCGATCTCAACACGCCCCTGACACGCCCCTTGTGATTTGAATGCACATCTGAAGGACTTCATAGAAAAACATCTAAAATTTGGTTTTGAAAATACCAATTTGGACGTTTTGGCTCTGGGCGTTTTTTTTTTTTTTTTTGAAGTTTCCTTGCAAAAGTGTTGTGAAGTATCAGTCTCACTAGTATATTTTCTTCGGTCCTTCTCAATTAACTGTCTTTCTGAGTATTAAGGTCGTCGCTGCTGGTCAGAGTTCTCACTTGGCTGAACAGAATGTCTAACCTTGATTATATCAGTTTTTTTTCCCGCTAATTAATAATTTGTCTTACATCTAGGTTTTTTTTTCTTCTTAGTTTTTAGATACTATTAAGTATTAATTTCCTTTTTTTTCAGCTATCTCTTGCTCTCCTCACATAGAATGTCAAATGGAAATGCCGCCACCTGAAACGAAACATGACCAAAACCAAGTTTCTCCTCTTTCCCCCTAAACCTGCCTCTCCTCTCCCCCCGTTCTCTATTTCGGTAGACAACACTCTCATCCTCCCTATCCCGTCTGCGCACAACCTTGGAGTCATCTTTGACTCCGCTCTCTCCTTCTCTGCTCATATTCAGCAGATTGCCAAAACCTGTCGTTTCTTTCTCTATAATATTAACAAAATTCGCCCTTTCCTCTCCGAGGACGCTACCAAAAACCTTAGCCACACCCTTATCACCTCTCGCCTAGACTACTGCAATTTGCTTCTCACTGGTCTCCCGCTCAGCCATCTATCTCCTCTTCAATCTGTCCAAAACTCTGCTGCGCGTCTTATATTCCGCCAGAGTCGCTATACTCACGTTAGCCCTCTCCTCAAGTCGCTTCACTGGCTCCCTATCCGCTTCCACATACAGTTCAAACTTCTCCTTTTGACCTACAAGTGCATCCACTCCGCAGCTCCTCAGTACCTTTCCGCTCTCATCTCTCCCTACACTCCTCCCCGTGAACTCCGTTCGCTGGGTAAATGTCTCCTGTCGTCCCCCTTCTCCCCCACTGCTAACTCCCGGCTCCGTTCCTTCTATCTCGCTGCTCCCTATGCCTGGAATAGACTCCCTGAGCCAGTACGTCAGGCTCAGTCTCTGGCTGTCTTCAAGTCTAGGCTTAAAGCCCACCTCTTTGCTACTGCTTTCGACTCCTAACCATGACTCTCTTACTCAACACCCTCACTTATCACCCCTACCACTGCAATTTCCCCACCCCTAGCTGCCTGTTCGTCTGTCCAATTTAGATTGTAAGCTCTGTTGAGCAGGGACTGTCTTTTCATGTTAATTTGTACAGTGCTGCGTAAGTCTAGTAGCGCTATAGAAATGTTTAATAGTAGTAGTAGTAGAAATGTATACATCTCCCACGCTTTTACTCAGAACTATTTTTATAATATCTGCTTGCTTTAAACTTCTAATATGTTATTCTACATCTCTATATAACAATAAGTGATTACGTTCTAATCTATTACCACCAAGAACGATACAGTGCAAGCCACATTGAGCCTGCAAAGAGGTGGGAAAATGTGGGATACAAATACAATAAATAAATGCGGTCATTTTTTGGTTCTAATTGTATATTTTACCTAATATGCTTTCCTGTGTTAGGATGTTTTTGTTAAATTAGGCCAATTTGGAAGTATTTAAAAATGTTCGTAAATAAAATAATAATCATTTAAAAAGTTGTTAAATCTCTTGTGAAAAATTGCAAGAGGACCGTAGGAGACTGGGAGGCTGGGCATCCAAACGGCAGATGACTTTTAATGTGAGCATGTGCAAAGCGATGCTTGTGGGAAAGAGGAACCCAAACCATAGCTATGTGATGCAAGGTTCCACATTAGGCGTCACCAATCAGGAAAGGGATCTAGATGTTATTGTTGATGATATGTTGAAACCCTCTGCTCAGTGTGCGGCACGGCAGCAGCTAAGGAAGCAAATAGAATGTTAGGAATTATTAGGAAAGGAATGGAAAACAAAAATGAGGACGTTATAATGCCTTTGTATCGTTCCGTGGTGTGACCGCACCTCGGATACTGTGTGCAATTCTGGTCACCTCATCTTAAAAAAGATATAGCGGAATTAGAAAAGGTACAGAGAAGGGTGATGAAAATGATAAATGGGATGAGATGATTTCCCTATGAGGAAAGACTAAAGCGGCTAGGGTTCTTCAGCTTGGAGAAGAGACGGTTGAGGAGAGATTAGTGATAGAGGTCTATAAAATACTGAGAGCAGCAGAAAGGGTAGATGTGAATTGCTTGTTTACTTTTTCCAAAAATATTAGGACTAGGGGACACGTAATGAAGTTACTAAGTAGTAAATTTAAAACAAATTGGAGAAAATATTTTTTCACTCTACGTGTAATTAAACTCTGGAATTTGCTGCCCGAGAATGTGGTGAAAGGGGTTAACTTAGCAGGGCTTAAGAAAGGTTTGGTTAATTTCCTAAAAGTCCATAAGCCATTATTAAGGTGGACTTGGGAAAATCCACTGCTTATTTCGAGGCTAAGCAGCATAAAATCTGTTCTACTGTTCTGGCATCTTGCCAGGTACTTGTGATCTGGATTGGCCACTGTTGGGAACAGGATACTGGGCTTGATGGACCTTCGGTCTATCCCAGTATAGCAACACATGTTCTTAATCCAGAAGATTCCCAGTCTGTTGCGGAACTGAACTCTACGTTGGATCGTGTCACCTGGTGGCTTACCAGACATAAGCTTAAGCTTAATTTAGTTAAATGTACCACCATCTTTTTCAGTGGTTTAGAGGCTCCCTCTCTTGCATCATATTCAGATGGTACGGCCATATTCTACCCGAGACTCAATCTGTATAGGTTTTGGGGGTGACGTTGGATGCCATGTTATCCTTTCATCAACATATTTCAGGAATAGTCATGAGTTGTTTTTTAAACTATGGATGTTATATTTAGTTCAGCATTTATTTTTGGGATCTGCCCTTCGTGCTCTTGTTCATGCGTTGATGATCACAAATTTAGATTATTGAAATACTCTACTTTATGATGTCTGACAGAAAGATAGTCTTTGTCTACAACTAGTGCAGAATGTAGCCTTGTGTTTTCTTACTGGTGCAAGGCATTTTGAACATATCACTTCTGTCACTAAACTCCTAGCCACCCGCTTGGGGTTACCCATGGCCACTTAGAGGGTCTGCCCCCAGCACAGCTCAGGTCCACCTGCACCTGCTGCTTGTGCTCTACACTAGAACCCTTCTCTCACCCATAGGAGCCAACTTTTCAAAATTACTGGGGGTGCTGAATTTTTATTTTTTTACAGGTGACGCATTCCCCCCTCCCCCTGTCCCCCTCCCTCTCTCCTGTCCCCCTTTCTCCCCCTTTCTCCCCCTTCCTCCCCCATTCCCCCGCCCTTGTACCCCCTCTGAGTTCCAGGCCCCCCTCCCTCCGAGTTCCAGGGCCCCCTCCCTCCGAGTTCCAGTGTCCCCCTCCCTCCCTCCAAGTTCCAGGTTCCCCCTTCCTCCCTCCCAGTTCCAGGTTCCCCCTTCCCTCCCTCCCAGTTCCAGGTTCCCCCTTCCCTCCCTCCCAGTTCCAGGGTCGTTGTCCCTCCCTTCGAGTTCCAGGCCCCCTCCCTCCGAATTCCAGGGCTCCCTCTGAGTTCCAGTGTCCCCCTCCCTCCCTCCAAGTTCCAGGTTCCCCCTTCCTCCCTCCCAGTTCCAGGTTCCCCCTTCCCTCCCTCCCAGTTCCAGGGTCGTTGTCCCTCCCTTCGAGTTCCAGTCCCCCTCCCTCCGAATTCCAGGGCTCCCTCTGAGTTCCAGGGCCCCCTCCCTCCGAGTTCCAGTGTCCCCCTCCCTCCCTCCCAGTTCCAGGTTCCCCCTTCCCTCCCTCCCAGTTCCAGGGTCGTTGTCCCTCCCTTCGAGTTCCAGGCCCCCTCCCTCTGAATTTTAAAAGTCATCTATCTTACCTCGTCGGGGTTAGGGCAGCAGCAGCAGTAAAAAGCATACAGGCTCGGCTCGGTGCTTAGTTGTTTTCCCTTCTCTCTCTCTCAGCTCTGGTCCTGCCCTTGCGGAAACAGGAAATGAGGGCGGGACCAGAGCTGAGAGAGAGAGAAGGGAAAACTGAACTAAGCACTGAGCCGAGCCTGCATGCTTTTTACCGCTGCTGCTGCCCTAACCCCGACAAGGTAAAATAGATGATTTTTAAAATTCGGAGGGAGGGGGCCTGGAACTCAAAGGGAGGAGGGAGGGAACTATTGGGAGTGCTCGAGCACCCACAGCACCCATGGAGTCGGCACCTATGCTCTCACCGACTGGTGCATTTTAAAGATAGGATGTAACACAATCAATTTCTGTATCTTAGCTATCAGTCTGATGAAAACGTTTTGTATAACTTGTAGTCAACACAATTCTTTGACCCTAATCCTCTGGTATAGAGCTTTGCCAGATCCCTCCGCATGCTATCCACACCCTCTGGGGTGTCCACCCTATTATAAGTGCTCATACCAAGCAGTTGGCAGTTAGGCGCACAGCTTTTAGAATAGCGACTAAGATCAGTTGAGTGTGCAACTGCCAACTGCTGCTAAATAGCACGAATTTATGCCAGTAATTGGCTGTTAACTCCAATTGATAGCCAATTCGTCAATTAAATTGCACATGCAACTGGCCTTACTCTATAAATTGGGCACCCACCTTTGTGCACCTGGAGTTAGATTCTATATGTGGGACCAAAAAAAAAAAAAACCAAGTGCTGAAAAAAGTGCTATTTTATAAGCTGCACTTAAAGTTAGGCATGGTTTGTAGAGCAGCGCATACACCTAGGAATTGCGCCTAACTTTAGGTGCAACCGTTTGCACCAACTGATGCATGGTGCAAATGTACACGCCTACATGAGATGCACATCCCCCTTATTCTATAACAACGGGCGTTAATTTTAGGAATGCCCCCACTCTGCCCATGACCCTCCCATTTCCGCACCCCCTTTTTCAAATCACACCTAAAATTTAGGCTCTGATCCCGAACCTAAATTTACATGCCTAAAGTTCAATTAAATGTATTTAGTGCCAATAATTGCTTGTTAAAAAGCCAATTATTGGTGCTAATTAGCTCATTTATTAAATTGTTCATGAAAATTTGCACATGCAAAACTTTTACGGAATTAGGGGGTATCAATTAGGCACCCAAGTTTATAGAATTATGGAGACAGTGGGCATACTATCCTTTGTCAAGTTTTACGAACACCATCAGTCGAGAAAGTTCAACTTTGTTAATGTAATAGTACAGTGGGGTTGGTGATCAACCCCACTGTATTATTACATAGTAACATAACATAGTAGATGACGGCAGAAAAAGACCTGCACGGTCCATCCAGTCTGCCCAACAAGATAACTCATATGTGCTACTTTTTGTGTATACCCTACTTTGATTTGTACCTGTGCTCTTCAGGGCACAGACCGTATAAGTCTGCCCAGCACGATCCCCGCCTCCCAACCACCAGCCCCGCCTCCCAACCACCGGCTCTGGCACAGACCATATAAGTCTGCCCAGCACTATCCCCGCCTCCCAACCACCAGCCCCGCCTCCCACCACTGGCTCTGGCACAGACCGTATAAGTCTGCCCATCACTATCCCTGCCTCCCACCACCAGCTCTGGCACAGACTTCTCACATTACATTACATTAACATTACATTAATTATTACAATAATTAATTACATTAACAAAGTTGAACTTTCGCGACTGTTTATTTTCTTTTTCCCCCCGGAAGGATAATGAAGTGACGTCTGCCTGCATCTTAACTGTGCCTTGTGGGTACCCTGGTAAAACCGAACACAATCTTCTCTAATTATTACAACCAACAGATGACCTTTCTGACCTTCCTTCTCAAAAGCAGGTGCTTCTTTGTGAGTCTTCCTGCAGCCAGCTGGTAAGGCTGACACGCTCTATGTAAGGAGGGGTACTCCGCCGCTCATTTCTTTCACTGCTGTCCATTCATTTGCGGCTGCTACTGACAGTGTGCATTGTCAGCATAATTGCTTCATCCATTCATACTTTCACAATGGCACAAAGTAATTAAACTAAACGTGCTGAACATATTGCAGAAATTCGAGGGCTCTCCGACTGCAGCCGGAAAAGTCACTTGCCATCCCGGATTAAGATGGCGCACGATAAATGAGAAGAAATCAATACGGAGGCAATAACTCTTCTCTACAGCTTGGAGATTAAGAAGGAGGGGTCTTGTTGTAGACAATTCGCTGAAATCGTTTGCCCAGTTTGTGGCAGCAGCTAAAAAAGCAAACAGAATGCTAGGAATTATTAGGAAAGGGATGCAACATAAGACCAAGAATATTTTAATTCCTCAGTATCGCTCCATGGTGCATCCTCACCTTGAGTACTGCGTTCAGTTCTGGTCACTGTATCTCAAAAATGATCACGTGGAATTAGAAAAGGTTCAAAGAAGAGCAACCAAAGTGATAAAGGGAATGGAACTCTTCCCATATGAGGAACGGGCCAGTGGCGTTCCTAGGGGGGCTGACACCCGGGGCGGATCGCCGATGCGCCCCGCCCCCCGGGTGCAGCGCCCCCCTGGAACAGCGCGACGCCCCCCCTGGCGAAAAAACCCCCGATCCCCCAGCGAAAGAACCCCCCCGGGTGCACGCCGCTGGGGGGGGGGGGTGCCGCGCGCCTGTCGGCTCTTCGTTTTCATGCTCCCTCTGCCCCGGAACAGGAAGTAACCTGTTCCGGGGCAGAGGGAGCATGAAAACGAAGAGCCGCCAGGCGCGCGGCACCCCCCCCCCCCAGCGGCGTGCACCCGGGGCGGACCGCCCCTCCCTTGGTACGCCACTGGAAAGGGCTCTTCAGTTTGGAAAAGAGATGGTTGATGGAGGATGTGATTGAGGTCTGTGAAATCCTGAGTGGTGTAGAACAGGTAAAAGTGAATCGATTTTTCACTCTTTCAAAAAGTACAAAGACCAAGGGACACTCAATGAAATGACATGGAAATACTTTTAACACAAATAAGAGGAAATACGTTTTCACTCAAAGAACAGTTAAGCTCTGGAACTCTCTGCCGGAGGATGTGGTAACAGCAGTCGGCATGTCTAGGTTTAAAAGAGGTTTGGACAAGTTCCTGGAGGAAAAGTCCGTTACTGAGATGGACATAGGGGAAGCCTCTATTGCCCCGGAAATGGTATCATGGAATGTTGCTGCTAATTGGGTTTGTGACCTGGATTGGCCCCTGTTGGAAACAGGATACTGGGCTAGGTGGCTACATGACAGACCTCATTGACCTGCCACTCAGAAACACCATAAAATCAGCACGATCATACCTAAACCTCCACTACCCAAGCAGCAAAGGACTCAAATACAAATCCACTTATGCATCCAGCTTTTCCTACCTGAGCGCTCAACTGTGGAACGCACTACCAACAGCAGTAAAAACCACACTCGACCATTTGAATTTCCGGAAAGTACTAAAAACAGAACTGTTCAGAAGGCCATACCCCACCGACCCAACATAAAAAACCTGGATATTTGCGACACAACGTAAGCAAAGATCATAACGGACATATTTATATATCTATTTTGGTAGATAACACTCTCATCCTCCCTGTCCCGTCTGCGCGCAACCTTGGAGTCATCTTTGACTCCGCTCTCTCCTTTTCTGCTCATATTCAGCAGATTGCCAAAACCTGTCGTTTCTTTCTCTATAATATTAACAAAATTCGCCCTTTCCTCTCCGAGGACGCTACCAAAACCCTTACCCACACCCTTATCACCTCTCGCCTAGACTACTGCAATTTGCTTCTCGCTGGTCTCCCGCTCAGCCATCTATCTCCTCTTCAATCTGTCCAAAACTCTGCTGTGCGTCTTATATTCCGCCAGAGTCGCTATACTCATGTTAGCCCTCTCCTCAAGTCGCTTCACTGGCTCCCTATCCGCTTCCGCATACGGTTCAAAACCTACAAGTGCATCCACTCCGCAGCTCCTCAGTACCTTTCCGCTCTCATCTCTCCCTACACTCCTCCCCGTGAACTCCGTTCGCTGGGTAAATGTCTCCTGTCGTCCCCCTTCTCCCCCACTGCTAACTCCCGGCTCCGTTCCTTCTATCTCGCTGCTCCCTATGCCTGGAATAGACTCCCTGAGCCTGTACGTCAGGCTCAGTCTCTGGCTGTCTTCAAGTCTAGGCTTAAAGCCCATCTCTTTGCTACTGCTTTCGACTCCTAACCATGACTCTCTTACTCAACACCCTCACTTATCACCCCTACCACTGCTTTCCCCACCCCTAGCTGTCTGTTTCGTCTGTCCAATTTAGATTGTAAGCTCTGTTGAGCAGGGACTGTCTTTTCATGTTAATTTGTACAGCGCTGCGTAAGTCTAGTAATGCTATAGAAATGTTTAATAGTAGTAGTAGTAGTAGTACATATACTAACTCTTCCTTTCCCTAACGATGTTCTCCCCAACTGTCTGTACCATACATGTATCTCACTCTACCATAATATCACCTTGATATTACTCACACCTTGTATCTGTTCACACCGGAATCGGTCAACGCCGATTACGGTACCATGTAAGCCACATTGAGCCTGCAAAGAGGTGGGATAATGTGGGATACAAATGCAACAAATAA
Source organism: Microcaecilia unicolor (assembly GCF_901765095.1). Taxonomy (NCBI): domain Eukaryota; kingdom Metazoa; phylum Chordata; class Amphibia; order Gymnophiona; family Siphonopidae; genus Microcaecilia; species Microcaecilia unicolor. The sequence continues at coordinate 17,086,960 of NC_044037.1, forward strand.
ATAAAATAAATAAAAAATTCTTATGTTCTTATATTCTTTCTGAGAAGTTCAGAGAGAAGAGGATATTTCTCTGGTAAGTGAACATTATTTTGCTCTGTGCTTTGGGAACTTAAAGATTGGGGTTTAAAGGAGTAATTGTAGGTTATTGAAAGGCAGAATAAAAATACTGTATATAACAGCAAACTTTATCAACTAGTCTCCATACTCTTTCCCCCCTAGTTTTAAAACTTGAACTTTGCACTACAGCCTTAACAGCATCTAACAGACACAGCAGGGCCTAGTTTAGTCTTCACCAAGGACCAGATCCAAAATGGCCGCCCCTCTCATTGGTTCCTGGACCAGTTGCTCCAAGAAGCAGTCATCTATTACATCTAGAAATTTTATCTACCTGGCACTGCCTGATGTAACATTTATCCAGTCAATATCAGGGTAATTGAAATCACCCGTTATTATAGTGATGCCCAATTTGCCAGCTTTCCTAATCTCTGTAAACATTTCTTCATTTGTCTGTTTGCTCTGTCCAGGCGGACGGTAGTACAGCCCTTCCTTTCACATGTGGAATTTCTATCCATAATGATTCCACACTGCTGTCTGTGTCATGCGGAATGTTTATTTTATTTGACTCAATTCCATCTTTAACATACAGCGCAGCCCAGAAAAAAGAAGTACAGCCTAGTACTAGTTCATGCTGTTGGGTAATTGGATTGGTACCAGTAGCTTATAGTACCTCAGAGTTGCTGGTGGCTGGGTTCTGCCCTGCAAGGCCACAAGGACCTAGAAGACTGGATCTAATCTAATCTAATCCAAGGATTTATAAAGTGCAGAATCCAAAAGGTCCTAAGCAGTTTACAATAGGGTCAGCCAACAGCCTTGTTAGATTTGGTAGCTGTTTAGATTATTATAAAGCTTGTCAGGAAGAGTGGAGGTGGAGTTTTGGACTAAGTATGAGATCTTAATGCTCTTTTGCTAAGGAGTCAATGACTTGGATAAAGACTGATGTACCATAAGCAGTCAATTCTATAGACAGCAACTGGGAGATAACCCTGCAGTGTGGTATAACTGGGCAAATCGGAAAGGTCAACTGATCTTTATTCAGACATCATCTACTATGATTTATGTACTATACTGTGTGCGCTGGTGAGTTATTGTGGAGTGGAGGAGTATCCTAAAGATTAGAGCAGTAGTCTAAAAACCACTGCCCCACCCGTGCGCCTGTCGGCTCCGCTGCTTCCCTGCTCCCTCTGCCCCGGAACAGGTTACTTCCTGTTCCGGGACAGAGGGAGCAGAGAGCCAGTGGAGCTGACAGGCACGTGGCTGCTCTCTGCACCCTCCAACAGCCAATAATGCACCCGGGGGGGGGGGGCTTGATGCGCCGGGGAGGGGGGTGTCATTGCGCTGGGGAGGGGGGCTTGATGCACCAGGGATGGGGGTGTCATTGTGCCGGGGGGGAGGGGGGTGTCATGCTGCGCCCTGGGGGGACAGACACCGCTGCCCGGGGGGGGGGGGGTGCGCAGTGGTGGTCCGCCCCGGGTGGCAGCCGACCTAGGATCGCCACTGCTAAGTGCTGACTCTGCCCCCAAAATAAGGCACTAACCACTCATTTTCAGTGGTGATAACTGGTTAGGTGACGCTGAAAATGATCAGATAGCCCCGAAAAAGCGATTTAACCAGTCAGCGACCAGATAGGAACCAGATGGTCTTTATCTGCCTTTATTTTTCTGTTTCTATGTTTCTTAAAGTTAATACAGTCACGTGAGCTTTTATTGGTTAAAGCAAGTGTCCAGCATCTAAACACGAATACTGAGTTTCTACCTTCCGCACTTGTTCCTATGGTAATTGCAGATTACTTTTTGGACAACTGATTAAGTAGGTTCTAACAACTCAATGCGTGAGTCACTGTTGCTGGGGGCCGCAGCAGCTTGTGATTGAACTGCATTTTACGTTTCAGCCGTGAATATTATTACCTTGTTATTATTTCACTTTCTACAGCGCTGCAGGTTTTTACTGTGCAAAACACCGGCAAGACAACAGGAGCACAGCACGAACACCAATCTAATGCATTTTTTTGAGGGGGTAAGCAAACATGTGGACAATGGGGAGCCGGTTGATATTGTATATCTGGATTTTCAGAAGGCGTTTGACAAAGTGCCGCACGAAAGACTCCTGAAGAAATTGCAGAGTCATGGAATCGGAGGTAGGGTATTATTATGGATTAAGAACTGGTTGAAAGATAGGAAGCAGAGAGTAGGATTGCGTGGCCAGTATTCTCAGTGGAGGAGGGTAGTTAGTGGGGTCCCGCAGGGGTCTGTGCTGGGTCCGTTGCTTTTTAATGTATTTATAAATGACCTAGAGATGGGAATAACTAGTGAGGTAATTAAATTCGCCGATGACACAAAATTATTCAGGGTCGTCAAGTCGCAGGAGGAATGTGAACGATTACAGGAGGACCTTGCGAGACTGGGAGAATGGGCGTGCAAGTGGCAGATGAAGTTCAATGTTGACAAGTGCAAAGTGATGCATGTGGGTAAGAGGAACCCGAATTATAGCTACGTCTTGCAAGGTTCCGCGTTAGGAGTTACGGATCAAGAAAGGGATCTGGGTGTCGTCGTCGATGATACGCTGAAACCTTCTGCTCAGTGTGCTGCTGCGGCTAGGAAAGCGAATAGAATGTTGGGTGTTATTAAGAAGGGTATGGAGTCCAGGTGTGCGGATGTTATAATGCCGTTGTATCGCTCCATGGTGCGACCGCACCTGGAGTATTGTGTTCAGTACTGGTCTCCGTATCTCAAAAAAGATATAGTAGAATTGGAAAAGGTACAGCGAAGGGCGACGAAAATGATAGTGGGGATGGGACGACTTTCCTATGAAGAGAGGCTGAGAAGGCTAGGGCTTTTCAGCTTGGAGAAGAGACGGCTGAGAGGAGATATGATAGAAGTGTATAAAATAATGAGTGGAATGGATCGGGTGGATGTGAAGCGACTGTTCACGCTATCCAAAAATACTAGGACTAGAGGGCATGAGTTGAAGCTACAGTGTGGTAAATTTAAAACGAATCGGAGAAAATTTTTCTTCACCCAACGTGTAATTAGACTCTGGAATTCATTGCCGGAGAACGTGGTACGGGCGGTTAGCTTGACGGAGTTTAAAAAGGGGTTAGATAGATTCCTAAAGGACAAGTCCATAGACCGCTATTAAATGGACTGGAAAAATTCCTCATTTTTAGGTATAACTTGTCTGGAATGTTTTTACGTTTGGGGAGCGTGCCAGGTGCCCTTGACCTGGATTGGCCACTGTCGGTGACAGGATGCTGGGCTAGATGGACCTTTGGTCTTTCCCAGTATGGCACTACTTATGTACTTATGTACTTATGTACTTAGAATGCAGAAGACTTCATTACAGAGCAGGATGCCGAGGTGGCCTGAGAGAACAAAACGTGGGTGATGCAATTTTTCAAACCTCATTCACCAGCTAGTGCTCTGTGCCCGTGAACCCTTGGAAACGTAGACAAGGTAGCTCTGTGGCCAAGCACAGGAAGCTGGTCTCTGGCTCCCCTGGTCCACGGGGTTGGGGATTGTGTGCAGGAAGTGCTCACAGCCCTTGATTGGAGGGAGCCGTGTGTCACTGTGCCAAAGTTACATGTAGGTCCTGTGATTGTAGGGCTTCGGGATTCTTAGGGCCCCTTTGACTAAAGGGTTGGCGCACGGCAACAGGCTTGCTGCGTGCCAATCTGGAATTACTGCCCGGCGGTATTTCCCACCCCACACTGCGCACCATTTCTGGTGCTACAGCCATTTTATTAGATTTTTGTAGTGCTAATACCGCTGGGTTAGTGTGGGGGGCCCTTACCGCCATCTCAATGGGTGGTGGTAAGGGCAGCCTACTACTACTACTACTATTTAGCATTTCTATAGCGCTACAAGGCGTACGCAGTGCTGCACAAACATAGAAGAAAGACAGTCCCTGCTCAAAGAGCTTACAATCTAATAGACAAAAAATAAATAAAGTAAGCAAATCAAATCAATTAATGTGAACGGGAAGGAAGAGAGGAGGGTAGGTGGAGGCGAGTGGTTACAAGTGGTTACGAGTCAAAAGCAATGTTAAAGAGGTGGGCTTTCAGTCTAGATTTAAAGGTGGCCAAGGATGGGGCAAGATGTAGGGGCTCAGGAAGTTTATTCCAGGCGTAGGGTGCAGCGAGACAGAAGGCGCGAAGTCTGGAGTTGGCAGTAGTGGAGAAGGGAACAGATAAGAAGGATTTATCCATGGAGCGAAGTGCACGGGAAGGGGTGTAGGGAAGGACGAGTGTGGAGAGATACTGGGGAGCAGCAGAGTGAGTACATTTATAGGTTAGTAGAAGAAGTTTGAACAGGATGCGAAAACGGATAGGGAGCCAGTGAAGGGTCTTGAGGAGAAGGGTAGTATGAGTAAAGCGACCCTGGCGGAAGATGAGACGGGCAGCAGAGTTTTGAACCGACTGGAGAGGGGAGAGGTGACTAAGTGGGAGGCCAGCAAGAAGCAGATTGCAGTAGTCTAAACGAGAGGTGACAAGGGTGTGGATGAGGGTTTTGGTAGAGTGCTCGGAAAGAAAGGGGCGGATTTTACGGATGTTGTAAAGAAAGAAACGACAGGTCTTGGCAATCTGCTGGATATGAGCAGAGAAGGAGAGAGAAGAGTCAAAGATGACCCCAAGGTTTCGAGCTGAGGAGACAGGGAGAATGAGAGAGCCATCAACAGAAATAGAAAATGGGGGGAGCGGGGAGGTGGGTTTGTGGGGGGGGGGGGGGGGGGAATGAGAAGCTCGGTTTTGGTCATGTTTAATTTCAGGTGGCGTTGAGACATCCAGACAGTAATGTCAGACAAGCACGCTGAGACTTTGGTTTGGATGCAAGGTGAGATATCAAGGGTAGAAAGGTAGATTTGGGAGTCATCAGCCCACCGAAATGGCCGTGCAGCAAGTGGTTCATTTACCGCATGGCCATTTCTTTTCCCCCAAAATGGCCAGCCTTTCGCCCACTGCAGTAAAAGGAGGCCTCAGCGCGTGCCAAAAACATGCGCTGACATGAGCGCAGGCCCCCTTTTGCCGCAGCCTAGTAAAAGCACCCCTTGGTGCATGGCCTCGTTGCAGTGCACTGTTTGGAAGGAATACAAAACAAGGAAAAATCTCCAGGTGACCTCTGTGGTGAGTAAATGAGTGGTATTGTTACTGGAATCCAATGGATTGCAGGATAACAGGCAGCATGGTTTTACTAGAGGTAGGTGTTGTCAGATAAGTACATAAGTATTACCACACTGGGACAGACCAAAGGACCATCAAGCCCAGTATCCTGTTTCCAGCAGTGGCCAATCCAGGTCTGGATCCTGGCAAGATCCCGAAAAAGATCTTTTTTAAACCTTGCTAAGCTAACCGCCTTTACCACATTCTCTGGCAATGAATTCCAGAATTTAATTACACGTTGAGTGAAGAAACCTTTTCTCCGATTCGTTTTAAATTTGCTACTTTGTAGCTTCATCGCATGCCCCCTAGTCCTAGTATTTTTGGAAAAAGTACTACTACTACTACTATAAATCATTTCTATAGTGCTACCAGTCGTACACAGCGCTTCACAATTGAACATGAAGAAAAGACAGTCCCTGCTCAAAAGAGTTTACAATTTGGATCAAAAAACTAAACAAACGATTCACGTGTACCTGTTCCACTCCACTCATTATTTTATAGACCTCTATCCTATCTCCCCTCAGCCGTCTCTTCTTCAAGCTGAAGAGCCCTAGACGCTTCAGCCTTTCCTCAAAGGGAAGTCGTCCCATCCTCTTTATCATTTTCGTTGCCCTTCTCTGTACCAAGTATTGTATAATGTGCACATAACTGCAAGGTATGCCTCAGACCCACCCATATCCTCCCATGCCCCTCCTATGGCCACACCCCCTAGTAGGTGCATGCAATAGAATTTGCATGCGTACGCGATAGGATACCGACTAAGGGCAGTTGCATGCATAACTGCTAATTAATGCAAATGAAGGCTAATTGTAGCCTATTATTGCTTGTAAATAGTGATTATCAGTTTGTTTTAAGTTAATTCATGCATATCACTACATTTAAATATATCTGTGGCATAAATCGAAAGATCTCTTTCACTTGAAAGGAAGCTCTGGAATGAAGGGACATAGGATAAAGGTGAAAGGGGACAGACCCAGGAAATATGTCTTTATGGAAAGATTAGTGGTTGCATGGAATGCCTCATGGATTTTTTATTTTTGTTACATTTGTACCCTGTGCTTTCCCACTCATGGCAGGCTCAATGCGGCTTACATGGGGCAATGGAGGGTTAAGTGACTTGCCCAGAATCACAAGGAGCTGCCTGTGCCTGAAGTGGGAATCGAACTCAGTTCCTCAATTCCCCAGGACCAAAGTCCACCACCCTAACCACTAGGCCACTCCTCCACTGTTGCTACTATTTGAGATTCTACATGGAATGTTGCTATTCCACTAGCAACATTCCATGTAGAAGTCGGCCCTTGAAGATCACCAATATGGCCGCGTAGGCGTCTGCTTCTATGAGTCTGACGTCCTGCACATACGTGCAGGACGTCAGACTCACAGAAACAGAAGCCTGCGCGGCCTTCTACATGGAATGTTGCTAGTGGAATAGCAGCATTCCATGTAGAATCTCCAATAGTATCTATTGTATTATTGTTAAATTTGTACCCTGCGCTTTCCCACTCATGGCAGGCTCAATGCGGCTTACATGGGGCAATGGAGGGTTAAGTGACTTGCCCAGAGTCACAAGGAGCTGCCTGTGCCTGAAGTGGGAATTGAACTCAGTTCCTCAGTTCCCCAGGACCAAAGTCCACCACCCTAACCACTAGGCCACTCCTCCACATATAATCTTTATCTGCCATCATTTCCAGTGGGGTTGCTATTCAAAGTGATTTAACAAGGCAGAGAATTCTCCTGCCTGGTCAACTCGCTCTGGCTGGCCCAAATATGATTATTCAGCAGCACGTAACTGAATAACTCTGCTGAATATTAGCTCTGACTACCGTAGCACTCTTCCATTGGTGCCAGGCCAGTTTGGGACTGGAGTAAGGCCAGAATCGGGAGTTACCCAAGGATCACTGCTATTCAGCTTAACTACCTGGTTAACTTAGGATGGCAAAAAGACTATTTAGGTAACACTTCCAGTTGAATACTGACTGGCACGTTTTTATGTAATAACTTAATATGAGTATGACAGTAGGGAAAGACTATTAGGTTCATGCATTGTCACTGACCTAAGATGATGGGGCACAGGGAAAGAAGATGACAAAAACTGTCCTGGATAAGGAATGATACTCTTGTGTCCCATCATCTTGAGTCCATGAGAATGCAGTTCACACCCACAGTCCCTTTCTTCTGTCATATGGTGAAGCTTTATAATAAAGTGTTGCCAGATGGAAAAAATTGTTCACGCCCAAAACCAGCCCCAAACTGCACAAATTCAATTTGCATATGAACGACACCATTAATAAATATTAACGAGTCAATTTAAATATGAATCACATCATTAATAAATATTAATGAGGCCATTTGCATACAAATGACATCATTAAGCCTGCCTCCACTGGCCGCGGCCGCGGGAAAACTGAGCCGACCCGCGGTCGACGGCCGTGGGAAAAAACCGTGGCGGGCGAAAAAACCGCCGGCGGAGCAAGAAAAAGCCGCCCCAAATCCTGCAACCCGCACGCGGTGTGAAAAAGCCGCAGCGGGTCGCGGAAAGGAGCCCAATTGGGCGGGAAACCCGCAGCCCTGGCAACAAATCCAACTACTCAAGCAGCACCCCAACTCTCTGATGCAACTTCCTGTGGGTGGGGCATAGTACAGGAAAAGCCCTGGCAGTGGCAACCTGTTTTCTTTGCTGCCTCTGCTACGCAACATAGCCAGTTTGGCACTGAATATCCAGGAGCCATTCCTGTTAAATAGTTTTGAATATTGGGGGGGCGGGGGGGAGGTCTTTAAGGGAGTGGCAACTGAGGCTACAGTACCTGAGAGGAGTGCCGGGGAAGAGAAGTAGCCACAGCTAAGTGTTTCCCTGGGGTGGAAAACTGTCAGTCTCAAGGAGTTAATGATACACGGCCAGAAGACTGCCAAGGTAGGAGAGGACCTTGCAGATTATTCCTAAAGCATTCAGCCGGCGACGGGCAGCGCTTTTTCTGTCCGCCGCTGGCATTAAACCTGGATATTCAATGCCAGGCCATTTCCGGCAACTGGCATTGAATATCTAGGTTTCTTTAACCGCTAAAAAGTTAACCAGTTAAACTGATATTCAGCGCTAACCGGTTAACCTTTTATCGGTTAAAGATAGGCCTGCTATTTAAGCGATCTATTTTAACTGCAGAACATAGCTGGTTAAGCGCTGACTTTTGGCTGTTACCTTCCACGTGTGTGTGAGTCTGCCACATTTGTATGAGTTCCTGCAGTCAGCCGCAAGCCACGCTAGCTTAGAGAAATGTGCATCTCAAGTTTTTATTTCTATTGATATTACAGGTTTTCTATATAGGTCTGGAATGTGTTTGCTTTTTGCAGGAGAGCTCTGAAGGGATTCCACTTGCCCCTAGTTTCTACTACTTTGGGAGCGATGGTGTCGAGCTCCTCCACAATGCTCACAGATTCGATCACGTCACCCTTCTGCTCCATTCAGAACACTGGCTTGCATAAAATTCAAAAGTCTCATGTTTGTTTTCAAATCCAGATTCCCACCCACCCTCTCTTACTTCCATAACCTCATTCCCTACACCCCTTCCGCTGCCTTTGTTCTGCTGACAACCTCCTCACCCTTCCGTCCCCCTCACAGATTCGACCGTCCTCCACTCGTGACTCGATTTTCAGCTATTTGGGCCCCAAACTGTGGAACACTCTTTCTCTCCCACCCATGTTATGAACCAACCCTCCCTCCCTGCCTTTAAGCAAGCTCTGAAAACCCATCTTTTTTTTTCTATTTCCTTACCCAACTCCACTTGAGTCCCCTCTCCCTCTGCTCTATCCGTGCTGATTTTTATGCATTGTTAACCGTTTTGGGCCAGATTCTGTATAAGGTGCCTTAAAAATCTGCAGGGTAAACATTTCCGCCTAAGCGTATTCTATAAGCGGCTCCTAGATTTAGGCGCGGTATATAGAATATGCTTAGTTGATATCCCAGTGCCTACAATGACGCGTCTCCATTTATACCAATGCTAATGTGGCGTAAATCCCTGCGCGTAGACTTACACGCACTGAGCCATAGTCTAAAACCACATGTATACATTTTGGAACACCCACAAAATGCCCATTTCCCCACCTATAACCACGCCCCTTTTGAAATGCGCACATTAGAATTTAGGTGCAGTTCATTACAGAATCCGCTTAGCAAGTTGTGCGTGTAAATTTTAATTATTGCCAGTTAGTGCTCATTATTGCTTGTTAAGTCGCTATGCTCACATTAGCTCTTTCCTTGTCACTTCACTGGCTCCCTATCCGTTTACGCATTCAATTCAAACTTCTCTTATTAACCTACAGTGGCGTTCCTAGGGGGGCGGACACCCGGGGCGGCGCCCCGCCCCCCGGGTGCAGCGCCCCCCCGATGCAGCGCGGACCCCCCCCCCCGGTGAAAGACCACCCCCCGTGAAAGAGCCCCCCCTGGGTGCATGCCGCTGGGGGGGGGTGCCGCAGCGCGCGCCTGCTGCGAGTTTACTAACTTTGCTTGTTTGCTGCAGCTCCCTCTGCCCCGGAACAGGAAGTAACCTGTTCCGGGGCAGAGGGAGCTGCAGCGAACGAGAGAAGTTAGCGAACTTGCAGCAGGCGCGCACCGCGGCACCCCCCCCCCAGCGGCGTGCACCCGGGGCAGACCGCCCCCACCGCCCCCCCCCTTGGTATGCCACTGTTAACCTATAAGTGCATTCACTCTGCCGCTCCCCAGTACCGCTCCACTCTCGTCACTCCCTACGCCCCCCCCTCGAGTACTCCATTCTGTAGAAAAATCTCTCTTATCCGTCCCCTTCTCCTCTACTGCTAATTCCAGACTTCGTTCCTTTTATCTTGCTGCACCTCACGCCTGGAATAGACTTCCCAAGCCTGTGCGTCTAGCCCCCTCTTTGGCCGTTTTTCAAGTCCAAACTTAAAGCCCACCTCTTTACCACTGCTTTTGACTCCTAACCACTACTCACTTGCCCTGTCCTTTTATCCTCACCTCTTTCTTCCCTTACCCTTATTGTTCTGTCTGGCTGCCTGTCTTATCTAGATTGTAAGCTGTTTGAGCAGGGACTGTCTTTTTTGTGTATGGTGTACAGCGCTGCGTATGCCTTGTAGCGCTATAGAAATGATAAGTAGTAGTAATCAATGCTAATTAGCTTGTTAAACCAATTAAGTTACACTCGTTATAGAATTCGCCTGTATTTCGGCACGGATCTCTAGGCATGCTATATAGAATCCGTGGGTTTATGCCTATGTGTAGGCCATAGTACAATAAAACACGCATTGAAAAAAAAACCCCAGAAAGAAAAGTACCATAACATTTTTTATATTATTCAAAGAAAAAAATAATCAAAACATAACTAATATTTTATCCTTTTTTATTTTTTTTTTCATTGGATAATGTAAAAATGTTTGGTACGAATCTGACTGACTTCTTCGACTGGGTGACCAAACAGTTGGTTGTGGGAGAGGCGCTTGATGTGGTATACTTGGATTTCAGCAAAGCCTTTGACACGGTTCCGCACAGGCGACTGATAAATAAATTGAGTGCCCTCGGTGTAGGACCTAGAGTAACTGATTGGGTGAAAAACTGGTTGAATGGTAGAAGATAGAGGGTGGTGGTAAATGGAGCTTGCTCCGAAGAAAAGGATGTGGTCAGTGGAGTACCGCAGGGATCGGTTATGGGCCAGATCTTTTTAACGTCTTTGTGAACGATATTGCGGAAGGGCTGTCTGGTAAGGTTTGTCTCTTTGCGGATGATACTAAACTCTGCAACAGGGTGGACACACTGGAGAGTGTGAATGACATGAGGAAGGACCTAGCAAAGCTAGAGGAATGGACCAATATTTGGCAACTAAGGTTTAACCTCAAAAAATGCAGGGTCATGCACTTGGGTCGCAAAAATCTGAGGGAATGGTACAGTATAGGGGGGTGAAGTGCTTCAGTGTGCGAAGGAAGAGCAGGACTTGGGACGACCTTAAAGTTTTCAAACAGGTAGAAAAAGCGACGGTCAAAGCCAGAAGGATGCTTGGGTGCATAAAGAGAGGCATGACCAGCAGGAAAAAGGAGGTGATAGCGCCGTTGTATAAGTCTCTATTGAGGCCCCATTTGGAGTACTGCGCGCAGTTCTGGAGACCTCACCTATGGAAAGATACAGTATAAACAGGATGGAGTCGGTCCAGAGGGCAGCTATGAAATTAGTAAGTGGTCTTGAATGCAAAAATTATAGGGACAGGCTTATGAACCTCAATATGTATACGCTGGAAGAGAGGAGGGAGAGAGGAGTCATGATTAAGGTTACCATATTTTGTCCTCTCAAAAAGAGGACACATGTCCCGCCCCTGCCCCGTCTCTTGCATCCTCGCCCCGCCCCCTGTCACATATTCCCCACCCCTCCCCCCGGGTCACATATTCTCCTCCCCTGCCCCCGTCACCTCCTCTCCCCCGGGTTACCTCCCCTCCCCCTACTTACTATCTACTGCCCTGGTGGTCTAGTGACCTCTTCGGGGCAGGAAAGAGCTTCCTCTTTCCTGTCCGGAGCTCTGTCCTTGCCCTGCATCCTGTTGCTGTGACGGTCTCAGGATTCAAAATGGCCGCCAAGAGTTGCAGTCTCGCGAGGCCGCTTCAACTTTCGGCGGCCATTTTGAATCCTGAGACTGTCACAGCAACAGGATGCAGGGCAAGGGCAGTGCTCTGGGCAGAAAAGAGGGGGCTCTTTCCTGCCACAAAGAGGTCACTAGACCACCAGGGCAGTAGATAGTAAGTAAGGTAAGGGGAGGCTAGGATAGGTCCGCCGCCCGCCCGCCCGTTTGTCCAGAAATCTGGACAAACGGACGGACTGGCAAAACCTGTCCGGACGCCCGGACATGTCCTCAAAAAGAGGACATGTCTGGCTAAATTCGGACATATGGTAACCCTAGACATGATAGAAACATTTAAATATCTCAAGGGCATTTATGTACAGGAAGAGAGCCTTTTTCAAATGAAGGAGAGCTCTGGGATGAGGGGGCATATGACAAAGTTAAGAGGGAATAGGCTTAGGAGTAATCTAAGGAAGTACTATTTCACATAAAGGGTGGTGGAGGCGTGGAATGGCCTCCCGGTCGAGGTGGTGGAGTCGAGGACTGTTCCAGAATTTAAGAAGGCATGGGATAAGCATGTGGGATCGCTTAGGAACAGGAAGAATTAGGGGTTACAGAGGATGGGCAGACTGGATGGGTCATATGGCCTTTGTCTGCTGTCATGTTTCAACGTTTCTATGTTATATCAAATGTTCTCAATGATTCTTAATAATTATAGGGAGTCCATCTTATTTTTCTATCTAGGCCCACTGAACCCTAGCTACACTACTGCCGCCAAGCAGTGGCGTACCAAGGTGGGGGCGGTCCGCTCCGGGTGCACGCTGCTGGGGGGGGTGCTGCGGCGCGCGCCTGTCAGCTGAGTTCGCTGACTTCGCTAACTTCGCTGCAGCTCCCTCTGCCCCGGAACAGGTTACTTCCTGTTCCGGCCAGGGCAGAGGGAGCTGCAGCGAAGTTAGCGAACTCAGCTGACAGGCGCACGCCGCGGCACCCCCCCCAGTGGCATGCACCCGGGGGGGGGGGGGGTGTCATTTCACTGGGGGGGGGGCCGCGCTGCACCCGGGGGGGGGGCATTGGCGATCCGCCCCTGGTGTCATGCCGGCTAGGATCGTCACTGCCGCCAAGAATGCTACGGTAGTCAGAACTAATATTCAGCAGTACTACTCAGTGTGGTAATTTCCAGTATGTGCAATGTTGTGTGTATGGACCCTTTGATAAGTTATGTCATTGGATGCTCTTTATTGGTGTACCCTGGGGGTCTTATTTGGATTTAGAACTCTCCTGTTTGCAAACTAGACTAGTAATAATGTGACATTCGGCTGGAGACATGCAGTACATTATAAAAAATCTTTCTCTAAACAAAACTCCATTTTTAGGAATTGTCATTACAGGCCTAAGTATGATTAAATTGTTTTTTTTTTTTCCCTTTGTTCCAAGCTGGAAAATTGATTGCTGAAGTCAGAACATGCAGTGTTGGCATTTATAATCATACACTTCCAACTCGTATTAAAAAGTCTCTTGTCAATGAATTTCAGTCATAAGGGAACAAGTTTCAAACAAAGCTGCAAAACTTCGCAAATATCTTTGCACCTAATATTCCAAGGGAAACCACCCATGCGCTGCATCTTCCAACACTTCCCACCAGTACAAATGAATCTTCTCTTTCTGCACCTTCATTCTAAGTACACTCAGAGCCGGTCTTAGCAATTGTGGGGTCCTGTGCAGACCAGTTCAGTGGGCCCACCCCCACCCCTGCCTGCGCCCCGCCCACGCCCGCACCTCCCCACCCGCGCCCTTCACCATAAGCCATAATTTATCAGTTTAAAAGGAGGTTTAGAGCTCTCAGAACACCACCTCACCCCATACCTTGATGTGCATCCACCACGTTTCAGTAGACAGCGGCAGAGAGCGGCAGCAATTTTCATATCCCATCAGCTGCTGAGCCCAGAGCCTCCTCACTGCTGCGTCCTGCCCTTGCGGAAGCAGGAAGTGACATCAAAAGGGGGCAGGAAGCAGCAGTGAGGAGGCAGCGATTTTCATATCCTCTCAACTGCCGAGCCCAGAACCTCCTCACTGCTGCGTCCTGCCCTTGCGGAAGCAGGAAGTGACATCAAAAGGGGGCAGGAAGCAGCAGTGAGGAGGCAGCGATTTTCATATCCTCTCAACTGCCGAGCCCAGAACCTCCTCACTGCTGCGTCCTGCCCTTGCGGAAGCAGGAAGTGACATCAAAAGGGGGCAGGAAGCAGCAGTGAGGAGGCAGCGATTTTCATATCCTCTCAACTGCCGAGCCCAGAACCTCCTCACTGCTGCGTCCTGCCCTTGCGGAAGCAGGAAGTGACATCAAAAGGGGGCAGGAAGCAGCAGTGAGGAGGCAGCGATTTTCATATCCTCTCAACTGCCGAGCCCAGAACCTCCTCACTGCTGCGTCCTGCCCTTGCGGAAGCAGGAAGTGACATCAAAAGGGGGCAGGAAGCAGCAGTGAGGAGGCAGCGATTTTCATATCCTCTCAACTGCCGAGCCCAGAACCTCCTCACTGCTGCGTCCTGCCCTTGCGGAAGCAGGAAGTGACATCAAAAGGGGGCAGGAAGCAGCAGTGAGGAGGCAGCGATTTTCATATCCTCTCAACTGCCGAGCCCAGAACCTCCTCACTGCTGCGTCCTGCCCTTGCGGAAGCAGGAAGTGACATCAAAAGGGGGCAGGAAGCAGCAGTGAGGAGGCAGCGATTTTCATATCCTCTCAACTGCCGAGCCCAGAACCTCCTCACTGCTGCGTCCTGCCCTTGCGGAAGCAGGAAGTGACATCAAAAGGGGGCAGGAAGCAGCAGTGAGGAGGCAGCGATTTTCATATCCTCTCAACTGCCGAGCCCAGAACCTCCTCACTGCTGCGTCCTGCCCTTGCGGAAGCAGGAAGTGACATCAAAAGGGGGCAGGAAGCAGCAGTGAGGAGGCAGCGATTTTCATATCCTCTCAACTGCCGAGCCCAGAACCTCCTCACTGCTGCGTCCTGCCCTTGCGGAAGCAGGAAGTGACATCAAAAGGGGGCAGGAAGCAGCGATTTTCATATCCTCTCAACTGCCGAGCCCAGAACCTCCTCACTGCTGCGTCCTGCCCTTGCGGAAGCAGGAAGTGACATCAAAAGGGGGCAGGAAGCAGCAGTGAGGAGGCAGCGATTTTCATATCCTCTCAACTGCCGAGCCCAGAACCTCCTCACTGCTGCGTCCTGCCCTTGCGGAAGCAGGAAGTGACATCAAAAGGGGGCAGGAAGCAGCAGTGAGGAGGCAGCGATTTTCATATCCTCTCAACTGCCGAGCCCAGAACCTCCTCACTGCTGCGTCCTGCCCTTGCGGAAGCAGGAAGTGACATCAAAAGGGGGCAGGAAGCAGCAGTGAGGAGGCAGCGATTTTCATATCCTCTCAACTGCCGAGCCCAGAACCTCCTCACTGCTGCGTCCTGCCCTTGCGGAAGCAGGAAGTGACATCAAAAGGGGGCAGGAAGCAGCAGTGAGGAGGCAGCGATTTTCATATCCTCTCAACTGCCGAGCCCAGAACCTCCTCACTGCTGCGTCCTGCCCTTGCGGAAGCAGGAAGTGACATCAAAAGGGGGCAGGAAGCAGCAGTGAGGAGGCAGCGATTTTCATATCCTCTCAACTGCCGAGCCCAGAACCTCCTCACTGCTGCGTCCTGCCCTTGCGGAAGCAGGAAGTGACATCAAAAGGGGGCAGGAAGCAGCAGTGAGGAGGCAGCGATTTTCATATCCTCTCAACTGCCGAGCCCAGAACCTCCTCACTGCTGCGTCCTGCCCTTGCGGAAGCAGGAAGTGACATCAAAAGGGGGCAGGAAGCAGCAGTGAGGAGGCAGCGATTTTCATATCCTCTCAACTGCCGAGCCCAGAACCTCCTCACTGCTGCGTCCTGCCCTTGCGGAAGCAGGAAGTGACATCAAAAGGGGGCAGGAAGCAGCAGTGAGGAGGCAGCGATTTTCATATCCTCTCAACTGCCGAGCCCAGAACCTCCTCACTGCTGCGTCCTGCCCTTGCGGAAGCAGGAAGTGACATCAAAAGGGGGCAGGAAGCAGCAGTGAGGAGGCAGCGATTTTCATATCCTCTCAACTGCCGAGCCCAGAACCTCCTCACTGCTGCGTCCTGCCCTTGCGGAAGCAGGAAGTGACATCAAAAGGGGGCAGGAAGCAGCAGTGAGGAGGCAGCGATTTTCATATCCTCTCAACTGCCGAGCCCAGAACCTCCTCACTGCTGCGTCCTGCCCTTGCGGAAGCAGGAAGTGACATCAAAAGGGGGCAGGAAGCAGCAGTGAGGAGGCAGCGATTTTCATATCCTCTCAACTGCCGAGCCCAGAACCTCCTCACTGCTGCGTCCTGCCCTTGCGGAAGCAGGAAGTGACATCAAAAGGGGGCAGGAAGCAGCAGTGAGGAGGCAGCGATTTTCATATCCTCTCAACTGCCGAGCCCAGAACCTCCTCACTGCTGCGTCCTGCCCTTGCGGAAGCAGGAAGTGACATCAAAAGGGGGCAGGAAGCAGCAGTGAGGAGGCAGCGATTTTCATATCCTCTCAACTGCCGAGCCCAGAACCTCCTCACTGCTGCGTCCTGCCCTTGCGGAAGCAGGAAGTGACATCAAAAGGGGGCAGGAAGCAGCAGTGAGGAGGCAGCGATTTTCATATCCTCTCAACTGCCGAGCCCAGAACCTCCTCACTGCTGCGTCCTGCCCTTGCGGAAGCAGGAAGTGACATCAAAAGGGGGCAGGAAGCAGCAGTGAGGAGGCAGCGATTTTCATATCCTCTCAACTGCCGAGCCCAGAACCTCCTCACTGCTGCGTCCTGCCCTTGCGGAAGCAGGAAGTGACATCAAAAGGGGGCAGGAAGCAGCAGTGAGGAGGCAGCGATTTTCATATCCTCTCAACTGCCGAGCCCAGAACCTCCTCACTGCTGCGTCCTGCCCTTGCGGAAGCAGGAAGTGACATCAAAAGGGGGCAGGACGCAGCAGTGAGGAGGCTCTGGGCTCGGCAGTTGAGAGGATATGAAAATCGCTGCCGCTGCCTGATGCTCTCTACTGAAATGTGGATGCACATTAAGGTACGGAGCAAGGAGATGTTCTGAGACAGGAGGACAGATGTGACAGAGATGTGGAGCCCCTAGGAGTGCGGGGCCCTGTGCGACTGTCCCTGTCGCCACTGCCTAAGACTGGCCCTGAGTACACTGCTAGAAATGGCTTCTCAGTCTGTGTTGAAGCAGTGCACCCACACTTTTGAGTAGCCTAGTGGTTAGTGCAGTGGACTTTGATCCTGGGGAACTGAGTTCAATTCCCACTGCAGCTCCTTGTGACTCTGGCCAAAGTCACTTAACCCTCCATTGCCCCAGGTACAAAATAAGTACCTGAATATACGTAAACTGCTTTGAAATGTAGTTGCAAAAACCTCAGAAAAGCGGTATATCAAGTCCCCTTTCCCTATTTGAGATTCTACATGGAATGTTGCTGTTGCTACTATTTGAGATTCTGGAATGTTGCTACTATTTGAGATTCTACATGGAATGTTGCTATTCCACTAGCAACATTCCATGTAGAAGCCTGCCCTTGCAGATCAGCAACATAGCTGCGCAGGCTTCTGTTTCTGTGAGTCTGACATCCTGCACGTATGTGCAGGACATCAGACTCACAGAAACAGAAGCCTGCACGGCCCATTGCTGATCTGCAAGGGCAGGCTTCTACATGGAATGTTGATAGTGGAGGAGTAGCCTAGTGGTTAGTGCAGTGGACTTTGATTCAGGGGAACTGGGTTCAATTCCCACTGCAGCTCCTTGTGACTCTGGGCAAGTCACTTAACCCTCCATTGCCCCTGGTACAAAATAAGTACCTGAATATATGTAAACCGCTTTGAATGTAGTTGCAAAAACCTCAGAAAGGTGGTATATTTATTTATTGCATTTGTATCCCACATTTTCCCACCTTTTTGCGGGTTCAGTGTGGCTTACAATATGAGATGAATGATGGAAATACAGTTTGTTACAAATTGGTTATGGATTACATTGTGCAGAGTTATGCGAGACAATCGAAGTGTCGTTAAGGAATGTAACAATGGAACACAAACATTGAAACGTTGGAAGGAGACAATGAGAGCTTAAAGGGCGATAATATGGCATAAAGACATATGGTATGCATATTTCTGTGAGTAAAGGTATGAGTGGTGTGAGATTATGGGGGATGGGAGTTCAGAAGTGGATGTATGATGCATTAGTGAACAGTGAGTGTGGACTTTATGTGTTTTGGCTCTTTCCGTAAATTTTTTCAAAAAGATGGGTCTTCAATAATCTGTGGAAGGAAGCTTGCTCGTGGATCGTTCTTAAGTTGCGCAGCAGTGTATTCCAAAACTGCGTGCTCATGTGAGAGAAGGTTGACGCGTGTAGCATCTTGTATTTCAAGCCTTTGCAATTGGGGAAGTGGAGGTTGAGGAAGGTTCGGGATGATGTTTTGGCGTTTCTGGGTGGTAAGTCTATTAACTCAGACATGTAGGCTGGGGCTTCGCCATGAATGATTTTGTGGACTAATGTGCATACTTTAAAAGTGACGCGTTCTTTGAGTGGAAGCCAGTGCAGTTTCTCTAGTAGTGGTTTTGCACTTTCATATTTTGGCTTTCCAAAGATGAGTCTGGCCGCCGTATTTTGGGCCGTTTGAAGTTTCCTCAGTGTTTGCTCTTTGCAACCTGCTTATAGTGAGTTGCAGTAATCCAGATGGCTGAGTACGAAGGATTGTACTAGGCTGCGAAAGACGGATCTTGGGAAGAATGGTCTTATCCTTTTCAGTTTCCACATGCAGTAAAACATCTTTTTAGTTGTGTTGTTTGTGTGATTTTCGAGCGTTAGATGGCGGTCGATAGTGACTCCAAGGATTTTTAGCGTTTCTGAGATTTGAAGGTTTAGGTTTGGTGTGTTTAAAGCGGTAAATTCCTTTGTGTTGTATTGGGAGGTGAGTATCAGGCATTGAGTTTTTTCTGCATTTAATTTCAGACGAAATGCATCTGCCCATGTGTTCATGATGTGTAGGCTTTGATTGATTTCGTTGAAGATTTCGTTAATGTCTTGTTTGAAAGGGATGTATATTGTCACATCATCAGTGTAGATATATGAGTTGAGGTTATGGTTTGATAGGAGTTTTGCCAGAGGGATCATCATTAGGTTGAAAATGGTTGGTGAGAGAGGTGATCCTTGTGGTACTCCACATTCAGGTGTCCATGCCTTAGACGTGGTCAAATTTGATGTGACTTGGTACGAACGTTGGGTTAGGAACCCCTTGAACCAATTCAGGACATTTCCTCCAATGCCAAAGTATTTGAGTATGTGTAATAGGATTCCGTGGTCAACCATATCGAAGGCACTTGACATGTCAAATTGTAGGAGGAGTATGTTGTTGCCAGTCGCAATTATTTGTTTAAATTTAGTCATAAGGGTGACTAATACTGTTTCTGTGCTATGATTCGACCGGAATCCTGATTGGGCATCATGCAGTATTGAGTGTTTGTTTAGATAGTTTGTGAGTTGTTTAGTTACCATTCCTTCGGTTATTTTGGTTATTAGTGGTATGGATGCTACTGGCCTGTAGTTGGTTAATTCACTCGTGCTTTTCTTTGTATCTTTAGGAATTGGGGTGAGTAAGAATTTTCCTTTTTCTTTTGAGAAAAGTCCGTTTTGTAGCATGAAGTTCACATGGTTCGTTAGGTCTATTATGAATTGTTGAGGAGCAGATTTCATGAGGTTATTTGGGCATGTGTCTAGTTTGCAGTGGGATTTGGCATATCTTTTGCATTGGCTGCCAAGAAAAGATAGAATATCATTCAAGTTATGTACCTTCATTCACAAAATTTTGTATGGTTCGGCCCCAATATACGTGAACAACCTCATTTGAATTACCCTTACGTAATGCCTCTAAATCATCTAGAGAATATCTTATCCCGAATTGTAAGAAAGTAACCTACAATCCAAACTGCTAACTTTTCATATCAAGACCCTACAATTTGGAACTCTTTACCCAAAACCATCAAATGCACCGATGATTATTTGTTATTCCAAAGTCCGATGAAAACTCACTTCTTCAGTCTAAGGAAATAAGCACTCTTCTCAAATAAACTCATGGCATCAATTTTTACCTCATCCCACCTCCCACTACTCCTGTCTATCCCAGCTAATCCTAGCCCTTACCTTTTCCCTCCATATTTCAATTATCTAGCTTAAATCATTAACTATTTAATTACATCTGCTCCTAACTCAAGTTTTACTGGTCTAACATTATATGATGTACAGTGAAACCTCGGCTTTTGTTGACTTCGGATTTCATCGTTTTCGGTTATCGTTGATTTGTTTTATGAAATTTTTGTCTCGGTTTTCGTCGGTTGCTTCGGATTTCGTCAGCGTGCCCATGCTGCTAATTTTGCGTTTTCACGTGCCGTTCTTCTGGGGCGTTGTTTCCGGTTGTGGGATCACACTGCTGCTTCTGCCAAAAGAACAAGAATGGAAGAGACCCCTCCAGATAGTGTCCTTATGGAGGGGGGTCCCCCTTCCAAACAATAATCTCTGCTCCTCTCTCTCCATCTTTCATACACCAAGAAGAGTCTTCAGAAAGGTAAATGCCATGTTAAATGTTCATTTATTCTATACATTAGTCTTTTTTATTCGTTTAAAAGAATTTAGAAGAAAAATTGCTTGTTGCCTTCGTTTTCGTCGGTTTCGGTTTTCGTCGATATTTTTCGGATGAATTATCAACGAAAACCGAGGCATTTATCTGGATAATAGCTGTTGTCCTTAAAGATGGTTAAGGCAAGAATCCCCTCCCCTAAAGGAAGGGGGGATGGGGATGGGATTTGATATACCACCTTTCTGTGATTACAGTCAAAGAGGTTTACATACTATATACAGGTACTTATGTTATACGTTGGGTAATGGAGGGTTAAGGAGCCTACATGGGAATTGAACCCAGTTCCCCTGGTTTTCATATTACTGCATTAACCATTAGGCTACTCCTCCACTCCAAGGAAAGGTTGCCTACAAATTTTCCAAAGTTTTCAGGCCTTTGCAAATTTTATCTTTTGAGTCTGGCTTTTACATGACTCTCGGATGCAGTCCTCTGCATTTTAATGACTTTGGGTTTCATTATTTTGCAGTTTAATTAAGGAATAACAGAGCCATTTATTTTTTTTGGTACTCTGTTTCAATAGCACTGATGCCTTTTATAAACATTCTGGTAGGGCTACACATTGTTTATTTTTTTTTTCTATGTGCTATTTGTTAATTTATTGAAATCTTTTTTTAATGAATCACTCTTTCTATGCTGGCAGTTAAATTAATGCATTTGTTTATCCTGGAAAACTATTTTGTCTCGTGGCTGCTAGAAGTTAAATTTTTTTTTAATATGTTGGTCTATATGACCATCTCCATTGGCACAATGTTTTCTAGGTTCACCGCTCTTCACTTGAAAAGCAGTGTATCAAATTCCATTACCCCTTATTTTACAATAATAGCACTTATGGGCTTACGTCTAGTAGCGCTATAGAAATGATGAGTAGTAGTAGTAGTAGTAATTTTAGTTGCCATATACAGAATCGGCCCTACTGTGGGAGATTCTATACATGACACCTAAAAAATCGGCACTGATTACTAACCATCTCTCTATATAAAAGGCAACACCAACGTTCTATGAAGCCTCCAGACGGAAGTGTGAAGGGGGAGAGATATCCGGTTTCCCCATGAGTGTCTGCCCCGCCCTCTCTGTAACACAAACAGTCAGTGAAGGAAAACAGCAGAGCACGAAATCAAATCGCTGGCTCTGTAACAGTGAAGGACTCAGAGGGGGGAGGGGAGAGAGGGCAGGGACACACACACTCCCACATGCACACAGAAGAAAACCTTGCTAGCCCCCGTTTCATTTGCATCAGAAACGGGGCTTTTTTACTAGTATTCTATAAACGGTGCCTAGATGCTCAGTTGATATCTCAGTGCCTAAAACTACGAGCATCCATTTACACCAGTGCATAGATTTAGGCGCACTGGGTCATATTCCGCAGCCTGGTACAATCAATGGTGTTAAGCCACTTGGATTATTGTAATGCCATTTACGCCAGATGCAAAGAACAAATCATTAAAAAACTCCAAACTGCCCAAAACACTGCAGCCAGACTCATATTTGGAAAAGCGAAATACGAAAGCGCCAAACCCCTAAGAGAAAAATTACACTTTCTCCCACTGAAAGAACGAACTGCGTTCAAAATCTGTACCCTGGTTCATAAAATCATTCATGGTGAAGCCCCGGCATATATGTCAGATCTCATAGACTTACCAACCAGGAACACAAAAAGATCAGCATGCAAATGCCTGAACCTCCACTACCCCAGTTGCAAAGGATTTAAATATAATTCAATATATGCATCTAGCTTCTCCTACATCAGCTCGCAACTATGGAATGCACTACCAAAGGACTTAAAAACAATGCACAACCTAACTGCCTTCCGGAAATTACTAAAGACCAACCTGTTCAAAAAGATATATCAATAATGAGCCATCATAAATGACCTAACACCATAACTCTACCAAACCAGATAAAACCGAATTCTCTACACCTGACCGCTTCAATCAATTTTCACCAATGAACATTAACACATCACCCCCTTATTTCCCATGCCTGAAATGAACTGTCTATCCAACTTATTTTATAATTTACTTCAACATTTATGAACCTTAATGCAACACTATTTTGTATTTCTCAATCCGGAAACGGCGATCGCCATTTCGGCATAATGTAAGCCACATTGAGCCTGCAAAAAGGTGGGAAAATGTGGGATACAAATGCAACATATAAATAAATAAATAAATAAAATATTCTATAACTACATGTGTAAATTTCAGAACGCCTACAAACCCCTTTTTGCCTGCACACTGCATTACAGAATACACTTAGCGAGTTGTGCGTGTAAATTCTAATTATCGCCAATTAGTGCTGATTATTTCTTGTTAAGGGAGCAGTTATCAACGCTGATTAGCTCGTTAAGCCAATTAAGTTATGCGTGTTGTTATAGAATCCATGCCGATTTTGGCGCAGATCTCTAGGGGCCCCTTTCACTAAGCGGCAGTAAATCCAATGCGGGCTTACCACTCACTAAACAGGAAGCACCGCTGGGCTACCGCAGCAGCCTGGCGGTACTTCCCACCCTTAGCGCACCGTCATATCCAGCGCTACAAAAATATATTTATTTATGTAGCGCCGGAGCATACCTGGCGGTAATCGGGCAGTACCGTACCCCAGAAATGGTCACGCGACAGTATGTGCTAAGCGCTAATTTTCAGTGGAGAAAACTGGCTATCTCGCACTGAATATTAGTTGCTTAGAGGGGCATAATCGAACGGGGGCGCCCATCTCAAAGGGCGCCCATCTCCAAGGGGCGGAACCAAACGTATTATCGAACAAGATGGGCGGCCATCTTTCGTTTCGATAATACGGTCGGGGCCGGCCAAATTTCAACATTTAGGTCAACCTTAGAGATGGTCGACCTAAATGTTGAGATCGCCGGACTTAGAGATGGCCGGCCTCGGTTTTCGCCGATAATGGAAACCGAAGCCGGCAATCTCAAAAATGACCAAATCCAACCCATTTGGTCGTGGGAGGAGCCAGCATTCCTAGTGCACTGATCCCCCCTCACATGCCAGGACACCAACCGGGCACCCTAGGGGGCACTGCAGTGGACTTCAGAAATTGCTCCCAGGTGCATAGCTCCCTTACCTTGGGTGCTGAGCCCCCCAACCCTCCCCCCAACCCCACTACCCACAACTGTACAACAGTATCATAGCCCTTAAAGGGTAAAGGGGGGCACCTAGATGTGGGTACAGTGGGCTTCTGGTGGGTTTTGGAGGGCTCCCATTTACCACCACAAGTATAACAGGTGGGGGGGATGGGCCTGGGTCCGCCAGCCTGAAGTGCACTGCAGTACCCACTAAAAACTGCTGTAGGGACCTGCATACTGCTGTGATGGAGCTGGGTATGACATTTGAGGCTGGCATAGAGGCTGGAAAAAATGTTTTTTAATTTGTTTATTTGGGTGGGAGGGGGTTGGTGACAACTGGGGGAGTAAGGGGAGGTGATCCCCGATTCCCTCCGGTGGTCATCTGGTCAGTTCGGGCACCTTTTCAAGGCTTGGTCGTGAACAAAAAGGGACCAAGTAAAGTCAGCCAAATGTTCGTCAGGGACGCCCTTCTTTTTTCCATTATTGGCCGAGGACGCCCATCTCTTAAGCACGCTCCCGTCCCGCCTTCGGTACACTGCCGACACGGCCCCTTGAACTTTGGTCGTCTCTGCGACGGAAAGTAGTTGACGACGCCCAAAATCGGTTCTCGTTTAGGCCGATTTGGGCGCCCTTAGGAGAAGGACGCCCATCTCCCGATTTGTGTCGGAAGATGGGCGCCCTTCTCCTTCGAAAATAAGCTGGTTAGTCAGCTAAGTGCTATTTAACCATCCAGGAGCCGTTCCTAGACGGTTAAATATCTTTGAGTATCAGGGGTAAACCTCTGGCTCTATCTTTCCAGCCTTCACCAATCTGACAGAATAATGTACAGGAAGCCACCTAAATATTTTTCAGAGGCGTTTCAGTGGAGCAATATATTCTCTTTGTTATGCAGTTAGAAAAACATAAAGACATTTTAGCGTGACTAAATCAGCATATGACTGAGTTTCTTTACATATACTATGCATTTGTCTTTCTGTCATTAGCGGGGTACAGACATTTATTAGGCACAGTACATTGTGTCTGCTTTCTAACTCGAGAAAAAATGTTACCTCCTATATGCCTTTTATATTTGAGGAATCTGGTGGCAGTCGCTGCAGCTGAAAAGGGCGACATTTAGCCTGGATGTAGCGTGGGTCCCTCCCTCTCATTAGCATACATTATGCAGTTGCTAAGAAGATGATAAATGCTTACAAAGGACAGGAAGAAAAAAAAAAATGTTCAACAGGGCCAAGGACTGTACGGAAGAAACTAGTCCAGGTTTGTGGTGGAAGAGTAACGCACCAATCCGTAAGAGCAACACCTGGAGGTGGGGTGGGGGACTGAGTGAACGTATTTCACCTGTTGATAGCATTGTCATTTATTTATTTATTAGGATTTATTTACCGCCTTTTTGAAGGAATTCACTCAAGGCGGTGTACAGTAAGAATAGATCAAACATGAGCAATAGGCAATTAGAGCAGTAAAAATATTCGAACGACAATACAAAGTATGGCATGGTATACTGCTTGCAATGACAACACAATATCTACAAGAACACTATAATTGGTAGTGAAGGGTAAGGCAAAGTTGTAACATATAGATGAGTAAGAAAGTAGGAAGAATTAGAAAGTAAGGTGATTATAAGTACATAAGCACTGCCATGCTGGGAAAAGACCAAAGGTCCATCAAGCCCAGCACTCCGTCTCCGACAGCGGCCAATCCAGGCCCCAAGAACCTGGCAAAATCCCAAAATTTAATAACGATCAATGGACTTTTCCTTCAGGAATCTCTCCAGACCTTCTTTAAACTCAGCAAGTCCAGCTGCCGTCACTACCTTCTCCGGCAATGAGTTCCAGAGTCTAACCACGCGCTGAGTAAAGAAAAACTTTCTCCAATTTGTTTTAAACCTACCACATTCTAATTTCATCTTGTGTCCCCTAATTCTATTATTGTTAGAAAGCGTGGCTCCCTACTACTCCCTTTATCTTGTCTTCTACCCAACTAGTGTAGCAGCTCAAAAATTCACACTTGGAAAGGCCCAAGTCTCAGACTACATTGCTGGCACCGTGAGCAGCTAGGGGAATTTAAAATCCCGAGCAGCCTGGCCGTTTCATTCCCTTCTGGCAAGCTCTGATTTCTCATACCACACCCACCCCTTGCTATAGATATTACATTTTGGTATGCAATTCTATTTTGAGCCAAATAGCAGGGCAATCCCCATGGTAGAGACTATTAAGGCACACTGACTGGTTTTGTTAGGGGGGGGGGGGGGGGGGTCTCATCCCACTGCTTCCATAGCAGGGTTAGAAGTAGCAAGCATTGTGTCTGAGCTGGTTCTGAAAGGCAGGATGTTCCTGGCTCTAAAATTTGATTGATGTTGTCTGGTTGGCATGGGCAGACAGCCATTACAGTAGATAGAAAAATCAGAGGCTCAGCTTGCTAATTAAATAGCTCCTTATGCAATAGAGATGCAGTCTTTGATATTACCATATCAAAGGCTTCATGGAGGGGCTGCTTATGTTATAGTAACTGACCCACCCTACAGGAAGTAATTAAAGAATGTCTGTTCTTTAACTGTAGATACCATGCTTGTAGCTTAAATATGCTGCCAAGAAGACAGATGGTCATCTGTACACTGTGATGACCAGATGATCTGCTCAAGACCCACTACAATTTTCATGTTAGCCACAAGTAAATAATCTATCCTGTATTAGCAGCTATGGTCTAATCCAGTGGTTTTCAGCGTGTGAGGACACACTGATGTGTCTCCAAGCGATGGGAGGTGTTGGTGTAGACAGCAAGCCTGTGTTTCCTTTACAACCATTACTGCCTGCAAGCTGGGAAGACCAGCAATCTTGAGAGTCAGGTTCTTGAAATCCCTGTAACTGGTCCCTATTTCTGCTTCCTTATGACCCCCAATAATAACAGCTACCTCCAGCCCCAATTGAAAATGTGGCAGGTCTGCTGTCCGTAGATTCTGGTTGCTCTATAGTTTCGGAGTAGCATAGCTGCAGTTTGTGTTGCTTCACATAGGGCTACCATATGCCCGGATTTCCCCAGACATGTCCTCTTTTTGAGGACATGTCCGGGGCGTCCGGGCGGGTTTTGCCCGCACGCCTGTTTGTCCGGATTTCTGGACAAACGGGCAGGCGAGCAGCGCCGTGGGTCTCCCCTCCCCTTACTTACTTATCTACTGCCCTGGTGGTCTAGTGACCTCTTCGGGGCAGGAAAGAGCCCCCACTTTCCTGCCCGGAGCGCTGCCTGCCCTTGCCCTGCATCCTTCTCAGTCTTGGCTCGGGATTCAAAATGGCTGCCGAGAGTTGAAGCGGCCTCGCGAGACTTCAACTCTCGGTGGCCATTTTGAATCCCAAGAAGGATGCAGGGCAAGGCAGCGCTCCGGGCAGGAAAGAGGGGGCTCTTTCCTGCCCCGAAGAGGTCACTAGACCACCAGGGCAGTAGATAGTAAGTAAGGGGAGGGGACGGGAGGTGACCCGGGGGAGGGGAGGTGACAGGGGGGCAGGGGAGGGGAATATGTGACAGGGGGTGGGGTGATGATGTGAAAGGGGTGGGGCATGGGCGGGACATGTGTCCTCTTTTTAAGAGGACAAAATATGGTAACCCTAGCTTCACAGTATCTGGCAGTGGAGGGATTTTGTGTTGCAATTACTGAGGTCATACCAGAATTTGAATATATTATTTGTTTTGTAGAAGTGAGAAATCTGGGACTGATGTGTTGCATACAGCTTTTTGGTACGGGATGAGCAAATTCATACTAAACTTATAATTTAAAAAATGAAATATTTAGGTGTGCTTTGTTCAGCTGTGAATTTTAGTGTTCAGTGTGTAGGGCCGGCCCAAGGGAAGATGCTGCCTGAGGCAGAGCTAACATTTCCCCGGGCCGAGATGCCGCCCCGGGCGTTTTACCTCATCAACTGCTGCCTGAGCCTCAGACGAAACAGGAAGTTACTTCAGAGACACGGCCGCAGTAAAGGGAAGAGGCGGGTGCCGGTGGCAGGGCATCCTATGGGAATCGCTGCTGCTGCCAGGTTTGGAACATCCAAGTTTGGACGTCCTCGCAAAACTTGTTCCCCAACTCAGACAGCTGTACTTTCCGAGGCTGACATCACTGGAGCAGGTCTATCCACTTTTTTAGGGATGGCTCCCTCTTGATGTAGATACCGCTAAAGGCAGGATCCCCAGCAGAGATGATGAATCCTGACTCTCTTTGGCTAAATGAAGCCCTTGGGCAAGTTGGTTTTAGATAAATCCAGGCCCTTACCCTCCATCCCATCCAGTCTGTGAACTTTAATACATGTTTTCAACAATAAGCTAATAATATTCTTTGCACAAATCAGGATCACAAAATTTCATTTATAAGCTGGTGCATTAGAGTTCACTGAAATGCCCCAGGCAGGTGCATTCACTGGGGCACCTTCAAAAAGTTAGTGTATACAAAATCAATTTAACACACATGAATCTACATATCAACGCATGTGCAATCAATTTGCATGCACATCAAACAATTAAACTGAATGTGTGGAATGATCTGAAAAATAAAAGACATCCCAAAATCAAGAAAAATTTTCAAATCTTCCCCAAGCAAACTGAAATGTATTTGCCTGTGCACATCTCAACACTATATGGAAACATAGTAACGTGGTAACATAGTAGATGACGGCAGAAAAAGACCTGCATGGTCCATCCAGTCTGCCCAACAAGATAAACTCATGTGTATACCGTACCTTGATTTGTACCTGTGTCTTCCAGGGCACAGACCGTATAATTCTGCCCAGCACTATCCCCGCCTCCCACCACCGGATCTGGCACAGACCGTATAAGTCTGCCCAGCACTATCCCCGCCTCCCAACCACCAACCCCTCTTCCCCCCACTGGCTCTGGCACAGACCGTATAAGTCTGCCCAGCACTATCCCCGCCTCCCACCACCGGATCTGGCACAGACCGTATAAGTCTGCCCACCACTATCTTCGCCTCCCAACCACCAACCCCTCTTCCCCCCACTGGCTCCACCACCCAATTTCAGCTAAGCTTCTGAGGATCCATTCCTTCTGCACAGGATTCTTTTATGTATATCCCACGCATGTTTGAATTCCGTTACCGTTTTCTTCTCCACTACCTCCGCGGGAGGGTATTCCAAGCATCCACCACTCTCTCTGTGAAAAAATACTTCCTGACATCTTTTTTGAGTCTGCCCCCCTTGAATCTCATTTCATGTCCTCTCGTTCTACCGCCTACCGTTCTACAGTTAATGGAGAACTGTTAAAATTTATTGCTTTTTACAGCAGAGCAGCCTGTTCAAATAATTTAGCTGTAACTAAGGTCAGATTAGTAATGCAATTAAATTTATTTATTTAGATCATTTGATAGTCCCAGTGTGTTTTTTTCTAATGTAAAAGGTGCCGGTACTCAAATGCCAGGCCACCCTTCAGGGGTGGGGTGATCACTGAGGGTCCCAGCCCACAATGGTCAGGACCCCTGCAACCAGTCACAGAATCCATGACAAGGCAGAATTGATGTGTAGGGCCTGAGCTCTTTCACATAAACTTGGGGACCATGGGTCAATTTTAGTAGACAATGAAAAAGGTGCCAGTACTCAGTACCCCCAAGTACCCCCACAAAAAAAGCCCTGGATAGTCCACTCTTCTTCTAGTTTAGGGTCAATCATAGCAGTCAACAATTCAATGTGACAATAAGACAGGAGCTAGGTCACAAACGTACTACACAGGTCAATATGGGGACTAGGGTTATTCAGACCAGTCAGCCCTTAGCTGTGTGCCTCTCCAAAGGCCTGCCTAAAGAGAAATGTATTTAACATTCGTTGGAAGGAGTCTAGTTTATTCTTAGGTCTTAAGTGATGAAGGAGAGAGTTCCATAAAAAGCAGAATCTCTTGTGATATGTAGACACGCTCTGGGTAATGAATGAATTACAAGACGATTCTGGTTTGGGGATCTTAGGGAACGTATTGGCTTATAAGGAATTAGTAGGTTATCATTTTATCTTTAGCTTCGTGAATCGTTTGAACCTCTGGACTATCTGTCATCCACTGTTTTTTGTTTAAATGAAATCTCGTACTCCTTGTTGGTTTTCATTTTTCTTGGAATGCACTGCTTGAAAGGCTTCGCTTAACGCAAGACTGTACTTCAGGAAGCAGGTGAAAGTTGTCTCTTTAACCAGGTCTTCAATGGAAGAAGTAACTAACTTGCTAATGACACACACACACACACAGGGCCGGTCAAACCTGGTAAGCGGGGTAAGCGCCGCAGGGGGGGCGCCTGCCTTCAAGGGCGCCGCTGCGCCGCCATACCGCGCCGCCCTTGGTGCTTTAAATCTTTAATTTACCTCCGTTCCAGCAGCCACATCGTTTGAAAGCCCTGCCCCGTCTCTAGCCTTCCCTCCCTTCGTGAGTTCGTTCCGCAGTCCTGCCTTCTGACGTCATTTCCTCGAGGGCGGGACTGCAGAACGAACTCACGAAGGGAGGGGAGGCTAGAGATGGGGCAAGGCTTTCAAATGACGTGGCTGTTGGAATGGACGTAAATTAAAGATTTAAATCACCAAGGGCGGCGGGGGATGGGGGCGAAGGAGAATCGCTGGACAGGGGCAGGGTGGGAGAAGAGAGAAAGGAGATGCTGGGGGGGGGGGGCGGGGCGCGCGGATGCCGGAGGGGGGCGCGTGGGCGCCAACTCATAGTCTGCAGGGGGGTGCCAGAGACCCTAGGACCGGCCCTGCACACACACACACACACACACACAGAGTGACACCGGCTACACACTATAGCAGGACATGTTTATCCACTCCTACCCTAGCTATGATAATATTCAAGTACCTTTCTGACCTCATGTGCAACTTTCTTTAATTAATCCCCGTTACTCTATCCCTGTTACTCTATCTTATCTATCTATATGTTCCATATGATGCCTGTGCAGGTCCCACGGGTTTCTCTCTGCTACATCCCACCAGAGAGGAAACAGGAAGTGATGTCAGTGAGGACAGGGGGGTGGCCAGGGTTGCCAGATGGGCGGTTTTCCCGCCCAATTGGGCGGCTTTCCGCGACCCGCTGTGGGAAATTTTTGACCGCTGCGGGTTGCGGTTTTTTGGGCGGCTTTTATTTTGGCCAGGCAGGGTTTTTTTTCCTTGGCTGGCTGCGGTTATTTGCCCCATGGGGGCGGGGTTAATGACATCAGGGGCGAGGTTGATGACAGCGGAGGCGGGGTTGATGACGACGGGGTGGAGCTGATGACGGTGGGGGCGGGGTTGATGATGGCGGGGGTTGGAGCTGATGATGGCGGGGGCGGGGGTGGGGGTGTGAGATTTTGGGCGGGTTTGGAACTGGTTAATCTGGCAACCCTGGGGGTGGCAAAGGGAAGCCTGTGCAGGCATTGTTGCTGCTGCCGGCAAAAATGCTGAGGGAGAGCGGGGAGAGGGGTTCAGAAAGGGAAGTGTTGCTGGGCCTTGGGTGGGGGGCAAATGCCGGATCTGGGGGCAGAGGAGAGGGAGGGGGAGAAAAGCAGCTGCTGCTGAACTGTTTGAGGGGCTAGACAGGGTGGGCCTGAGCCAAGAATGGGTGGGCCTGTGCTCACCCAGGCCCACCCATAGCTACGTTACTAGTGCTCTTAATAGATGATATAATAAAGTCCTGCTTCAGATTTCTGCTGCAAGTTTTTCTTGAGTATTTCCGAGCAAGCTTGCTTTGTAACAAGAACTGCCCAACATTCACGACAGGGTGAGTGTGCCCTGGTAATAATACCCTTAGCTTCATTTTGCACAAGATGGCACGCTTGTTAATTAAATTGTTAATTTAATTGTACATCTCGTTTAGACTACTGCAATCTGCTTCTTGCTGGCCTCCCACTTAGTCACCTCTCCCCTCTCCAATCGGTTCAAAACTCTGCTGCCCGTCTCGTCTTCCGCCAGGGTCGCTTTACTCATACTACCCCTCTCCTCAAGTCGCTTCACTGGCTCCCTATCCGTTTTTGCATCCTGTTCAAACTTCTTCTACTAACCTATAAATGTACTCACTCTGCTGCTCCCCAGTATCTCTCCACACTTGTCCTTCCCTACACCCCTTCCCGTGCACTCCGCTCCATGGATAAATCCTTCTTATCTGTTCCCTTCTCCACTACTGCCAACTCCAGACTTCGCGCCTTCTGTCTCGCTGCACCCTACGCCTGGAATAAACTTCCTGAGCCCCTACGTCTTGCCCCATCCTTGGCCACCTTTAAATCTAGACTGAAAGCCCACCTCTTTAACATTGCTTTTGACTCGTAACCACTTGTAACCACTTGCCTCCACCTACCCTCCTCTCCTCCTTCCTGTACACATTAATTGATTTGATTACTTTATTTTTTGTCTATTAGCTTGTAAGCTCTTTGAGCAGGGACTGTCTTTCTTCTATGTTTGTGCAGCGCTGCGTACGCCTTGTAGCGCTATAGAAATGCTAAATAGTAGTAGTAGTATATGAATACCCTTGCACAGTACCAGTGGTTTACATTAGTCTATGCTCTGAGCTCACAATCAGATGAGCACCGACATAAATCAGATACGTTGCGACCGCTGCTGAGGCGCTGTCCCTTCCCTTTCGGCATGTGTCATCCATTATGCAGCGAACCCAGCTAGTGCATAACCAGCATCAA
This sequence comes from Microcaecilia unicolor, assembly GCF_901765095.1. Classification (NCBI taxonomy): domain Eukaryota; kingdom Metazoa; phylum Chordata; class Amphibia; order Gymnophiona; family Siphonopidae; genus Microcaecilia; species Microcaecilia unicolor. Next base: position 17,119,137 of record NC_044037.1, read on the forward strand.
TCTTTTAATTTCTTAATGCAGGAGTCACCTTGAAAACAGCATTATGAAACAGCCCAGTATATGCCATAATTAAAATAACAAATGCTTTGGCGTATCTGGTTAGCAGATTTATATATCCACATATATGCAGAGCATATCACGCTGGTGTCAGCGTCATGGAAGGTTAATTATGCTCCGTCTAATGTTAGTCGATGAGAAAGATTCTCACCTGGGCCTGTAAAATAAGGAAGTATTTCCTAAAGTGTAATAAAATGGAAACAAGATGCCTTTTATGATGACGCACTTTAATGGCATCTCTTTCTTTCTTTTTTTTTTTTTTTTCATATTCATTTTTTTTTGGCATGATTATTAAATGGACTGAAATTCAAATGCGACAAACTGATAGATCGCCTTTAGAAAATTCAACAGCAGGGAACAACAGTACCATGCACAGGTCGGAGAGAAAAACTCTATTTTACATAGTAAATGACGGCAGATGAGGACCTGTACGGTCCGTCCAGTCTGCCCAACAAGATAAACTGATTTACATGGTATGTGATACTTTATTTGTATTAATATTATATTATTATTACTCGACACGGTTTCGCTCCCGTTTGCAGATACGTTCCCTTGAAGACGCCGTCACGTGACGGTCACGGTGAAACGTGGCCCGGCAATAACAATGGGAAGTTGATTTTAAATACTTTGAGCACCCACACATGGGTGTGTATTGATCAGCAACAGCACAACAAGACCCTGCACTGGACAGAATACGCCTAAGAGATAAGTGCTACTCCTACTCAGGGCTTTTTCTGAGGGGGTACTTGGGGGTACCGAGTACCGGCCCCTTTTCCATTGTGTGCTGAAATTGGCCCATGGTTCCCACGTTTTAATGAAAGAGCTCAGGCCCTACACACCAATTCTGCCTGGTCATAGATTCTGTGACTGGTTGCAGGGGGTCCTGGCTATTGTGGGGTGAGTCCCTCAGTGATCACCTCATCCCTGAAGGGTGGTCTGACATTTGAGTACCGGCACCTTTTTTGCTAGAAGAAACACACTGCTCCTACTTATAATATTCTAAGGGCTGTGATTTCCATCTATACGCTCTTTTAAAAGAGGTAGGCAGGCAGGCTGGAACAGTGCTGTGATGGTTTAGGGTTGTTGTGCTGCATGATGTTACCGTATACCACGGTAATTTGGCACAATAGCAAACACCGAGCACTAGATATAAAAAATAGCAAATATTTGAAGAGTAGAAGGTGTGGCATTATATACTGGTGTGAAGATTATATCTACATTAAATTTTCACTGCCAGACCATCGACCATTCTTCTAAGGTTCGGAGATCCCTTCTCATCGTTTCTACTCCCTCCAGGGTATCCACTCTATTGGCTATTTTCCTGTCACTCACAAAAAGGCACCCCTTTCCTTCCAACCCTTTAGCAATATCTCCCACAAATATATTAAACAGAATAGGCCCCAGCACCAACCCCTGAGGAACTCCACTGCTCACCTTCCTTTCCTCCGAGCAGATTCCATTTACCACCACCCTCTGCCACCTGTCGGTCAACCAGTTTCTTATCCAGTTCACCACGTTTGGTCCTAAGTTCAACCCTTTCAGCTTATTCATGAGTCTTCTGTGTGGGACCGTATCAAAGGCTTTGCTGAAGTCCAAGAAGATTATATCTAGCAAACGTCCCTCATCCAGTTCTTTGGTCACCCAGTCAAAGAAGTCAATAAGATTCATTTGGCAGGATTTTCCCTTGGTAAAGCCATGTTGCCTCGGGTCCTCTAACCCGTCGGTTTCTAGAAAGTTAACTATCCTTTCTTTCAGCAGCGACTCCATTATTTTTCCTACCACCGACATGAGACTTTCCGGTCTGTAGTTTCCCACTTCTTCTCTGTCTCCGCTTTTGTGAAGAGGGACCACATGTGCTCATCTCCAATCCCGTGGAACCTCTCCCGTCTCTAAAGATCTATTAAATAAATCTTTAAGAGGTCCCACCAGGACCTCCCTGAGCTCCCTCAGTATCCTGGGATGTATTCCATTTGGCCCCATAGCTTTGTCCACCTTCAGATTCTCAAGCTGTTTATAAACTCTTTCTTCCGTAAACGGTGCAGTATCCACTCCATTCCCAGACGTTCCCTCGGCAGCCAACCGTGGTCCTTCACCAGGATTTTCCTCCGTGAACACCAAAGAGAAATAATTGTTTAGTACGTTCGCTTTATCGTCATCACTCTCCACATAGCCATTCTCATTATCTTTCAGTCTCGCAATTCCATTCCTATCTCTTCTCCTTTCTCCAATATATCTGAAAAAGTTCCTGTCACCTCTCTTTACATCTTTAGCCATTTTTCCTTCTGCTCGCGCTTTTGCTAGCCATATTTCCCTCTTCACTTCTTTCACTTTAATCAGATAATCTTTTCCGTGATCATCTCGTGTTCTCTTGTATTTCTTGAACAAAGCCTCTTTTGCTCTTATTTTTTCAGCTACTTGTTTGGAGAACCTTATAGGCTTCCCGCTTCTCTTGTTTTTGTTTGCTTTCCTCACAAAAAGATCAGTCGCCATATTTAGAGCAGCCTTTAGCTTGGACCACTGTTTTTCCACATCTCCTACGCCTTCCCATGCCAACAGCTCCTTCTTCAGGTATTCCCCCATTTTATCAAAATCAGTACGTCTGAAATCCAGTACTTTGAGTTTTGTGTGTTCGCACTCTGCCTTTGCCCTTATTTCAAACCATATGGTGTGATGATCACTATGTACATAGGTGGGCACCCACCCGGATATTGGAAACACTACCCCCATTCATGAGCACTAGATCCAGCTTCGACCCTTCCCTCGTGGGTTCCGTCACCATTTGTCTGAACAAGGCACTTGGACAGGTGTCCACAATTTCCCTACTTCTTTCCAATTCCACAGACGGGACGTTCCAATCCACGTCAGACAAATTGAAATCTCCCAACAGTAGCACCTCCCCTTTCCTACCAATCTTTTCAACATCTTCTATCAGATCCTTGTCTAACTTCTCCGTTTGCGCAGGTGGTCTGTAGATAACCCCTGTGTGGATACAGGTTCCACACAGGGGTTATTTTCTGCATCTCTGTGCAGTGTAAACATGGCTTTTCTGCTTTGGAAGGCAGGCATGACGTGAGTGTGCTTGCCGAGAAAGGAACTGAGCTCTCTGTGTTATTAGTGGGCTCATTTTCAAAAGAGAAAAGAACCGAGCTCCCTGTGTTACTAGGTCACGTATGGAAATGAGTCCGATCGACCTGCAGTTCTCAGTGCCTTTTGCAAGTCCATTCATGAGCCTACATGCATATGTCCATCTCCTCATCACGTTACATCGTTTCCTAATTGCCAGTTGCTTCCTGAATGTAAATCATGATTGCAATTACCACCAGAAGGCAAACTGTAAACAATCATAGTAATTTCATCAGAATGTAAATTGTAAGCCACTTTGAGCCGAAACTTGTTTTGGATAACAGTGGGATACAAGAACGCATAAATAAATAGATAAATATTTGTGAGGGACTGCATGAAAAGGAATGATTTTAGGATCTTGCGGAATCTGGTGTACTCTTGTGTGCTTCTTCTTTTGGAAGGCAGAGAGTCCCACCATATGTGAAGTCGGCAGAATAAACTGATTTATAGATTACTTTTTTACAAGTAGGGAAATGTAGTCTCGGGTAGTCTCTCACTTCATCATTAGTATTTCGCAGGGGTAGATTTATTAATGGCTGCATATGATCTGGGGCTGTGCTATTCACGATTTGAAAGATGAAGGCACATAATTCAAAACTAAATACGAGAGGGCGAAACCTCTAAGAGAGAAACTTCATTGGCTACCACTCAAGGAACGAATCGAGTTCAAGATCTGCACAACCGTCCACAAAATCATCCACGCAGACGCCCCACTCTATATGTTAAACCTAGTGGACCTACCGCCTAGAAACGCCAAAAGATCGGCCCGCAAATTCCTCAATCTGAACTTCCCCAGCTGCAAAGGAATTAAATACAAACAGTCATACGCTACTACTTTTGCGTATAAAAGCACACAGATCTGGAACGCACTACCCATGGCCCTGAAAAATATGGACAACCTAACCAGCTTTCGCAAATCTTTGAAGACACACCTCTTCAACAAAGCCTACGAAAGACATCCTTAATAAATCATTCCTCAAATCACTCAGGCGCATTAAAAACGCCTCTCACAACACCTTTCTAGCACCTTGCATCTAATTCATCTAATTTCAGCTTATGTATTTAAGATAATATAACGACTGCATCATAACAACACTCTGTAAGCCACATTGAGCCTGCAAAAAGGTGGGATAATGTGGGGTACAAATGCAATAATAATAATAATAATAATTTAAAAATGATTCCCACTGTGATGGGAAGTCAGTGTAGTTTAATTAATAAAGGGGAGGCACTTTCAAAGCAAGAAGCTCTGTCTACGAACCTGGCTGCCGTGTTTGTATGCACAAATATGTGCACAAAGGAGTGTAAATTGCTACAATTCTTTCTAAGCTCTATTCTGTAAATATGCAATTATGGGACTAGGCTCAAATTTGGGTGCCGATAAAATGTGCACTGAGTAGGGCTGCCGAGAGGGGGGTGCAGGGGGTGGGTGGCAAAATTCACTGAGCCTGGCCTCCGGGGGGGGGGGGGGGGGGGGGGGGGGGGGGGGGGGGGGGGAGGCACTGGCGAGCTTTTCTTGCTGCTTACTTCTGGGTCTGTCCTCCCCTGCTGCTGCATGCCACCCAGGATCCGGATGCTTGCATTAAAGTGATATCGCATTAATGCAATCAGCTGGGTCCTGACTTCCGGCACGGACAGGCGCAGGAAGAGGACAGACCGTGGGAGCATGCACGCAGGAAGCGGCTTGCTGGCACCGAGCCCAGCCCCCCCCCCCCCCCGTGGAGGCAAAGACAGAAGGGTAAGGGGGTGGGCATGCAGAAGCAGCAGTGCAAGTGGGGGCGGGGCGGCGGTGAGAGTGGAAGGGTGGCTTGCAGTGGTCCAGTTCTGCCCCAGACCCGGCTATGTCTCTCGGTGGCCCTGGCACTGAGCGCCATTCTATAAATGGCACTTCAAGTTGAGCACTGTCTGTAGCATGTTGCGCCGGAATTGGCACTCAACTTTGGGCGTGAACCTGGTGTGAATCCTGGCGCAGAAGTTAGGCACAGATCCCCTGAATTCATGCGTTCATCTTTCGTGAATGCCCCTGACCTGCCCATGCCCCTCCTGTGGCCACGCCCCCTTTTCAGCTGTGCACTACAAAATTTGCATGCTCATCTTTATAGAGTTGCGCTTAGCAAGATGAATGCATAAATCCTAATTGGAGCCGGTTAACTGCAATAGTCGGTTGTTAGCACCCAGTTATTGCTAGATATCGCATGTTATATGCTAGTTATTGCATATGCAACTTGGACACCAAATATAGAATCCAGGGGATGTTACATAGCACATATTTGACAGATGAGCATAAACAGAGGCGGAGTCTGGATGGAGCATGGGTGGGAACCTCTGGGTAGCGTAAGTGCTTCTGCCTACATTTTAGGTGCATATTTTATTTATTTGCTGCATTTGTATCCCACATTTTCCCATCTCTTTGCAGGCTCAATGTGGCTTACACTATGCCGCAATGGCGATCGCCATTAACGGAATGAGAAGTACAGAGTATTAATACAGTTAAGGTAAATAGAGTATCAAGTAAATTAGAAGTAGATAAATAAATAATACATATCATGTATGTGATAACAAGGATAAAGTATAACTTTCAGTAATAACAATGTGATTAAAATATTCAAATTAAAAGTTCAATATTGGCTTGAACTGGTACAGTTTAATGTTAAGTCTTTTATGAAGGATTCTTTTTGTAAGTTTCACCTGTTATGCTAATATTCTATAAAGGAAAATAGGTGCCTGCATTCATTGAATAGGTGTTACATAGGTGCCCTCTATATAGAACTGCCCCCAATGATTATGGTGAGGATGAAAAAGACTCTAATGCAGGGGTTCTCAAACCTGGTCCTGGAGGCATCCCAGCCAGTTAGGTTTTTGGGATATCCACAATGAATATTCATGAGAGAGATTTGCATGCACTGCCTCCACTGCATGCACATCTCTCTCATAAATATTCATTGTGGATATCCTGAAAACCTGACTGGCTGGGGTGCCTTCAGGATCAGGTTTGGGAACCTCTGGCCCAATGGATTTATCAAAGGACATGGTCAAGGCATCCAGCAAATCTGGCTGTAGATGATGCTTACTGCAGGGAAAATCCATAAACCATTATTAGTTGAATTATTGTTATTATTATTTATGACATTTATATCCCGCATTAGCCCGAGTAGAACTCAGGTTCAATGTGGCTTGCATAACAATTAGAAAAGCATAACCATGTTCAAAATATATTAACAGAAAGTAAAATACATCATATAATGTTAGACCAGTAAAACTTGAGTTAGGAGCAAATGTAATTAAAAAGTTAGGGGTCCTTTTACTAAGGTGCACTGAAAATGGCTTGCGGTAGTGTAGGTGTGGGCTTTGGAAGCACGCCGATCCATTTTTTCAGTGAGCCTGTAAAAAAAGGCCTTTTAAAAATTTTTGCCGAAAATGAAATTTGCTGCGCATCCATTTTGGGTCTGCGGTAATGACCTACGTGTGTCAAATGCCACTTGGCTTGTGTCCGATACATTCATCCGAAAATTATGCACATTGGACGTGCACCAAAAATGAAATTACCACACGAGTCATGTGGTAGCCAAGCGGTAACTCCATTTTGGCATGCAGTGGGCACGCGTAGATGTTTACGTGGCTTAATAAAAGGACCCCTTAAGTGATTTAAGCTAGATAATTGAAATATGGAGGGAAAAGGTAAGGGCTAGGATTAGCTGGGATAGACAGGAGTACTGGGAGGTGGGATGAGGTAAAAATGAATGCCATGAGTTTATTTTAGAAGAGTGCTTATTTCCTTAAAGGCTAGACTGAAGAAGTGAATTTTCAATAGACTTCGGAATAACAAATAATCATCAGTGTAGGTGCATTTGATGGTTTTAGGTAAGGAGTTCCAAATTTTAGGGCCTTGATATGAAAAGTTAGCAGTATGGATTTGTAGTTTATTCAGATATTTTCTGTACTGCCTTCCTTTAGAAAAATGTCAAGGCAGATTACAAAATTGATATTGTGTGGGAGGGAGGGGGGGTCTTTTTCTTCCAGGGGCTGGGGGTAGGGGTGGAAGGGGGTTTTATAATGTTCTGTGGTGGAGGGGGGATTGGCACACATAGGCCGGGGCCCAGAGGTTATGCAGGTGCCGGTTGATATTCAGTGCCAGCACTTTGTCTTAAATTCACCCTCTTAGCTGCGCAGGTGCCAGCACTCATATAACTGCCAGCTCCTCCCCGACTCCGCCCCTGAAATGCTCATATGTGGCCTAGTCATTTTGTGCCAATATTCAGAAGTGCCGCTGAGTATTAGTGGTCAGGCCATAGAATGCGATTTAAGTGGTCAGGGGCCTCTCCAGTCCTCGGGTGCTGCGGTCACTTTTGTCCCTATAAAAGAAAGAAGATGCTGAAATACCCCAGGGAGTCACCCATCCACCCTCATCACCTGCTCCCTTTACCCTCTCCCTTTCCCATCACCGTGCTTGGCCCAGGCCTGCGATAACCTTTTGTAACCCCATCACCTGCTCTGAGAAGCTGCTTCCTGCGGACACCAGCCTGTCTGCAGTGATGCACTGCCATATGTTACTCCCGAATTTATCCCTTCTGAGAACATTTTTTTTACAGCATTAAATTGGCAGTCAAAACAAACTGTTAATAATCTCCTTTTTCTTTTCATTTTGATTAACTATTACATCCTGCAAAGGCATGTTTAGGTTTTCTGAATGCTTCTCATATTACATAATTCCCAGCATGGCGAACGGACATGCACCCTGGCTCTGCTGAACCTTATCAGAGCGGCAAACCGGTCAGACGGTATTTGCAGCCCAGTGTTTTTTTTCTACCGAGCATTTTACAGAGGTTCAACAGCCAGGACTTTGCTTTTCCTCTTGAGTTAAGCTTTTTTCGTCATAACACAAGAGATTCACCTGACCCCTGAGGCAGGCCTTTGTGCCGAAACACGGCCGCGTTGGGTCTTTTTTATGCTGTTTATAATAAAGACTTCCTGATAGCTTCCTTGAGTTCACCTCACTTCTTTGTTTGCTGCTCATGTTTACATGAGGGATTTCTCCTCCTCCTTTTCTGCTTGAACCTTATTAGATCCCCATGAGGCAGGACAGTTATACTGATGAGATGTGGTCACACTTTAAGCAGATAATTTGGCAGCCAAGATAGCTTCACCGTACAGACGTTTCTTGTACCATCATTAGGGAGCTGAGAAAGATTCTGACCAGAAGGCAATGTTTCCATCACCTCCCAGTGTCTCCATCTTTTCCAGTAGCTGTGCTGTGGGGGGGAGGGGGGAGAGTATTGCCAGTTGCCCCTGTTAAGAAAAGCAGGGCTACATGTCCATGCATGTCTTGTATGTATGGGGCGTAGGCAGACAACAGACTTTGGGTGGGCCTAGGCAAGAAGTGGGTGGGCACCAAGTGTTCTCCCCCCCCCCCCCCCAACCACCACCAAAAAAATATCTCAGCTGGCGGGAAAACGCTTCTTTCCACATTGGCAGTCTGCAGCAGGTATGCGCTGAAAAATGAGCATGCTCAGATGCCAGTATCATGGAGAGTAGCGTTTTTGTTACCATCAGGGGGAAATCTTCAGCTGGCCAAGCTTGGGATCCCCACCAGCTACCACTAAACGTGTGCTACTGTTGAGTGGGCCTGAGCCCTAAATGGGTGGGCCCTGGCCCACCCAGGCCCACCTGTGGCTACGCCACTGGTATGTAAAGCCAGGACTGGATATGTCTTTTTCTAACTGGCAACCCAGCCAGAGACTACTTGCTGCTACCACATCATCCCAGTACAACCACAAATAGGTTGAGTTTGCTCTTTGCATGCAGGATGTCAGATTCACAGAACGAAGCCTTGCGCCGGAAGAAGAGGACTTTGGCTGGCAGGGGTTGGGGTCCCCTGCCAGCAAAGGTAGCTGATGGCGGCGGCAGGGGAGGGTTGGCGGCGGGAGGGGGGTCGAGAGGGTCGGCGGCGGGGGGTCCAGGGCCAAATCTACGGGGGCCCAGGCCCCCATGGCCCCACGTAGCTACGCCACTGGGTGAGAGGCTGATGGTGGTACACTTCCTCGGCCAATCATACGTAGGGGGGTGGGGTGGGGGGTGGACCAGGGTTTCCAAGTGATTGCAAACACTGACTTGCATCTGATTGTGCCCAGACTTCCCGTCTCAGCTCACCTGTTTCTGGGACTAGAAGTTTGGGCTTAGAGCTGCAAGCCGGGTCTGACATCTTTCTGCAGACATCTTTTCTCTGGCCAACAAAGCACATAGCTTTAAGAATGCAAAACTAGGTGCATTGATGCCTCCTCCAACCTGTCCCTGTTTCTAATCACACCTATATTTTCCATGGGTTCTTTACCCATTTACAGGTGGGTAATTTACAGATAATCAATGAATTTACCCGAGTAAATGGCTTTTGAAAATTTTCCTCTGCAGCATCACAAAGGCTCCTGTTAATTTTGGTGTCGTGTGAATAGACAGAAGTTTTGGGTGAGAACCAAAGGCATATTCCCCCCCCCCCCCCCCCAGGTTTTCAAGTTAGTAGATTTGTATGTGTCTGCCAGGGGTGTAGCTAGGTGGTGCCAGGGGGGCATGGGCCCCCACAGATTTAGCCCTGGCCCCCTGTACTTTCGACCCCCCGCCGCTGATGCCGACCCTCCCCCGCTGACGCCAGGTACCTTTGATGGTGGGGGTTGGAGACCCCCTCCAGCTAAGGTACTTGGCGGCGACGGGGAAGGGTCGGCGGCGGGAGGGGGGTCGAAAGTGGCAGGGAAGGGTCAGCGGTGGGCTAAACTGTGCTCCCCCCCACCTCGGGCTCTGGACCCCCCTCCCGCTGAGGTCTGGCTATGCCCCTGGTGTCTGCTAAAACCTGATCAGAATATAACTTCCTGCAAATGTCATGGTGGAGTGATTTAGCAGGTGGGCTACAGCCTTAATGCATTAGGGGGTCCTTTTACCAAGCTGCGATAAAGGGCCCTGCCACACACCAGAGCCCTTTTTACCACATTGAGTAAAAAGCCCCTGAAAAACACATGGCCATGCGGTAAGATTATTCTTACCGCGTGGCCATGCGGGGGAGGGGGAAAGGTGGCAGTAAGGGCTCACGCAGTAAGCTGGCTGGGTTAGTGCTGCACTAGGAATTACGGAATTATTTTCCATAGTGCCGGAAATTCCGCACAGGGCCGCCGAGAGAGGGGGGGCAGGGGGGACAAAATTCCCGGGGCCCGGGCCTCCAAGGGGGGCCTGGCACCGCAGTCCCCTCCACCCGCACCCCTCCGTCCACCACCGGGCCGGGCCCCCCTGAATTGAAATCATAGCATCTCACCTCGACCTCGCTCCGTGTGAAAGAAGCCCAGCAGCGGCAGTCTGCAGATCGCCTCCCTTCGGGCCTTCCCTCCCTGTGTCCCACCCTCGTCTGACGTAATTTGCGTGAGGGCGGGACACAGAGAGGGAAGGCCCGAAGGGAGGTGATCTACAGACTGCCGCTGCTGCGCTTCTTTCACACGGAGCGAGGTCGAGGTGAGGGACTATGATTTGAATTCAGGGGGGGCCCGGCCCAGTGGTGGACGTAAGGGGGCGGTAATGACGATGACCTCGGGGGGGGGGGGGGGGCTCGAGGCGGAACTACTGCTAGTGGCTGTGTTGGGGCCGGCAGTAGTTTCCGGGTTGCCACACATCAACCCTTTAGTAAAAGGGCCCCTGAATGCTGTTTTTGTGCATGGGTCAAAAGGATGTGGATAGGTTTGGATTTTCATGAGTAAGTCAGCCAAAAGATACAATTACACTGTCTATTACAGCCATAGGTTGAATTTGCCTTTGCTGGAAAAGCCAACGAAGCAGCGTGGGTTTGATGCACCTTGGCTAGGTGAAGGACGTGCTCTGATCACTGATGCTAACTCAGATCAGTGGTATGTTGTCACAGAACAAAACCTTCCCATGCTCATTGGAAAATTCAGGTTATTCATTTCCTTGGTGGTTAGCAACGCTTGCTGCACACCAGCCTGCTCAACATTTTAATCCACTTGTAGTTGCTATAGTGAATGATATTTTTTGCATTATTCATTCATTTCACGGACATTTTATGAATGGAAGAAGATAAAATGCTCTTTTCAGTTATATTATAGGTAAGGGGGGAGGGAGCAATACATTTTCCTTACTCGCAATGGCTTTAGAGGTTGGTTCAATCTCTGCAAGTAGTGAGTGATGATGGGTGTCTGTAGTCAAATATCTGATCTAGGGGGGAGGGGAGAAGATAGTGATGTAATTATGACTATAGAACCCTATGTTGACGGAGGATCTTGTCCTTCCTTATCCAACTTTCCTTGCTCCTTTCCGGGTTCAAGGAGACCATCTGGGATCTGAAGAGAGGATTGTCAGGGCTAAGATGGTCTAGGGACTGGATAAGAAGTGTCCACAATGTTTAGGGTTTTGTCTCCCAGCATATCCTAGTAGAGACCTTGAGGACCTCTTCTGGGGAATGCTGGGGGTAGCTATGTAGCTTTATAAAATTCAAATGTAAGCAGCAGAAATCACGTCTACCTTACAGATGGAGATACTTACACCTGCTTTTGAGCTGGTATAAATATCAAACATTTAGGGGCCCTTTTACTAAGCCGCGATAAAAAGTGGCCTGTGGCAGTATAGGTGCATGTATTAGGCACGCGCCGGGCCAGCTTTTACCGCATCTGTGAAAAAGGTTTTTTTTATCTAATGTGACGGGAAAAGGGCATGTGGTAAAACTGAAACCAGCATGCGTCTAAAACCATCCTGAGCCCTTAACGCCACCCATTGATCTAACAGTAAGGGCTCACGCGCTACACGCGCAGTGACAGGTCAGCACACACCAACTGCCAATTACTGCTGGAAATGGGGCACGTGGGATGAAATAAATAATTAATAAGTACATAAGTATTGCCATACTGGGAAAGACCAAAGGCCCATCGAGCCCAGCATCCTGTTTCCAACAGTGGCCAATCAGGTCACAAATACCTGGCAAGATCCCCAAAAAGTACAAAACATTCTATACTGCTTATCCCAGAAATAGTGGATTTTCCCAAGTCCATTTAATAATGGTCTATGGAATTTTTCTTTAGGAAGCCGTCCAAACCTTTTTTAAACTCCACTAAGCTTAACCGCCTCTACCACATTCTCTGGCAACGAATTCTAGAGTTTAATTACACGTTGAGTGAAGAAAACTTTTCTCCGATTCGTTTTAAATTTACTACATTGTAGCTTCATCGCATGCCCCCTAGTCCTAGTATTTTTGGAAAGCGTAAACAGACGCTTCACATCTACCCGTTCCACTCCACTCATTATTTGATAGACCTCTATCATATCTCCTCTCAACCGCCTTTTGTCCAGCCGCTTTAGCCTTTCCTCATAGGGATGCCATCCCATCCCCTTTATCATTTTCGTCGCCCTTCTCTGCACCTTTTCTAATTCCACTATATCTTTTTTGAGATGCGGCGACCAGAATTGAACACAGTATTCAAGATGCGGTCACACCATGGTGCAATAGAAAGGCATTATAACATCCTCATTTTTGTTTTCCATTCCTTTCCTAATAATACCTAACATTCTATTTGCTTTCTTAGCCGCAGCAGCACACTGAGCAGATGGTCTCAACGTATCATCAATGACGACACCTAGATCCCTTTCTTGGTCTGTGACTCCTAATGTGGAACCTTGCATGACGTAGCTATAATTCGGGTTCCTCTTTCCCACATGCATCACTTTGCACTTGCTCACACTAAACGTCATCTACCATTTAGACGCCCAGTCTCCCAGTATCGTAAGGTCCTCTTGTAATTTTTCACAATCCTCCTGCGATTTAATGACTTTGAATAACTTTGTGTCATCAGCAAATTTAATTACCTCACTAGTTACTCCCATCTCTAAGTCATTTATAAATATGTTAAAAAGCAGCGGTCCCAGCACAGACCCCTGGGGAACCCCACTATCTACCCTTCTCCATTGAGAATACTGACCATTTAACCCTACTCTCTGTTTTCTATCTTTAAACCAGTTTTTAATCCACAATAGAACACTACCTCCTATCCCATGACTCTCCAATTTCCTCTGGAGTCTTTTATGAGGTACTTTGTCAAACGCCTTCTGAAAATCCAGATATACAATATCAACTGGCTCACCTTTATCCACATGTTTGTTCACCCCTTCAAAGAAATGTAGTAGATTGGTGAGGCAAGATTTCTCTTCACTAAATCCATGTTGACTTTGTCTCATTAATCCATGCTTTTGAATATGCTCTGTAATTTTGTTCTTAATAATAGTCTCTACCATTTTGCCCGGCACCAACGTCAGACTCACTGGTCTATAATTTCCCGGATCTCCTCTGGAACCTTTTTTAAAAATCGACGTTACATTGGCCACCCTCCAATCTTCCGGTACCACGCTCAATTTTAAGGATAAATTACATATTACTAACAATAACTCTGCAAGTTCATTTTTCAGTTCTATCAGTACTCTGGGATGAATACCATCCAGTCCAGGAGATTTGCTACTCTTCAGTTTGTAGAACTGCCTTATTACATCCTCCAGGTTTACAAAGAATTCATTAAGTTTCTCTGACTCGTCAGCTTCGAATACCATTTCTGGCACCGGTATCCCACCCAAATCTTCCTCGGTGAAGACCGAAGCAAAGAATTCATTTAATCTCTCCACTACGGCTTACTCTCAGCTGGTGACATCAATCCCAATCCTGGCCCTCCTCACCAACTATTATCCAAACTCTACAGATCTCACCGTGACCTCTCTAACCTCATCTCTATTCCTCTACTCCCCTCCTCTTCTCTGCCCTTCTCTTGCGCCCTATGGAATGCCCGCTCTATCTGTAACAAACTCCCCTATATCCAGGACCTCTTTATCTCGCGTCACCTCCATCTGCTCGCCATAACAGAAACCTGGCTCTGCCCTGATGACTCTGCTTCAGTCGCAGCCCTGTGCCATGGCGGTTATCTATTTTCACATACTCCTCGCTCTGCTGGCCGTGGGGGCGGTGTTGGACTACTTCTCTCTCCCTCCTCCAGATTTCAACCCCTTCTTCCACCTCAATCTCACTGTTTTTCCTCCTTTGAAGTCCACTCTATCCGCCTTTTCTCTCCTCTGCCTCTTCGAATAGCGGTCATTTATCGTCCCCCTGATAAGTCCCTTTCATCCTTTCTCAGTGACTTTGATGCCTGGCTTGCCTTCTTCCATGATCCTTCCTCCCCCTCTCTCATCCTTGGTGACTTTAATATTCCTGCTAATGATCCTTCCAACTCTTATATTTCCAAGTTACTCGCTTTAACGTCGTCCTTTAATCTCCAACTATGCTCCACCTCCCCCACTCATCAAAATGGTCACTGTCTTGATCTCATCTTCTCCTCCAACTGTTCACCCTCTAGTTTCCTTGCCTCCGATCTTCCCCTCTCTGATCACCATCTTATAACTTTCACACTTAAATCTCCTCCCTCCCAGTCCCGTCCTATCCTATCTAATTTATCTAGGAATCTTCACGACATTGACCCTTCATCTCTATCCTCCCATGTTTCAAACCTCCTCTCTACTGTGGCACCATCCACGTCTGTCAACGAGGCTGTTTCTTCTTACAACAATACTCTATCCTCTGCCTTAGACACTCTTGCACCTTTGATGACCCGCCCTGTAAGGCGTACAAAACCCCAACCTTGGCTGACTTCTAATATCCGCTACCTACGTTCCTGTACCCGCTCCGCCGAACGCCTCTGGCGGAAATCTCGGGCCCTTGCTGATTTCTTACACTTTAAGTTCATGCTGACCTCCTTCCAATCTGCTCTCTTACGTGCCAAACAGGATTATTATATCCAACTGACCAATTCTCTTGGCTCTAATCCTCGACTTCTCTTCACCACATTGAACTCTCTCCTCAAGGTGCCCCCTCCCCCAACTCCCCCTTCATTATCTCCTCAGACCCTTGCTGAATTCTTTCACAACAAGGTTCAAAAGATAAACCTTGCTTTCTCTACCTCACCAGCTCTCCCTCCACTAGTCCGTTCCCCTCTCTCTCCTTCCCCTCATTCCCTTTCCTCCTTTCCTGAAGTTACTATTGAGGAAACTACACTTCTCCTTTCTTCCTCAAAATGTACCACCTGTTCCTCTGATCCCATTCCCACCCACCTTCTTAATGCCATCTCTCCTACTCTTATTCCTTTTATCTGTCACATTCTCAACCTCTCACTTTCCACTGCGACTGTCCCTGCTTCCTTTAAACATGCTGTGGTCACACCTCTCCTTAAGAAGCCTTCACTTGACCCTACTTGTCCCTCTAATTACCGACCCATCTCCCTCCTTCCTTTTCTCTCCAAATTACTTGAGCGTGCTGTTCACCGCCGCTGCCTTGATTTTCTCTCCTCACATGCTATTCTTGACCCATTACAATCTGGTTTTCGCCCTCTCCACTCAACTGAAACTGCGCTTACTAAAGTCTCCAATGACCTATTACTGGCTAAATCCAGAGGTCAATATTCCATCCTCATTCTTCTTGATCTTTCCGCTGCTTTTGACACTGTCGATCACAGCATACTTCTCGATACCCTGTCCTCACTTGGATTCCAGGGCTCTGTCCTTTCCTGGTTCTCTTCCTACCTCTCCCTCCGCACCTTTAGTGTTCACTCTGGTGGATCCTCTTCTACTTCTATCCCTCTGCCTGTCGGTGTACCTCAGGGTTCTGTTCTTGGTCCCCTCCTCTTTTCTATCTACACTTCTTCCCTTGGTTCATTAATCTCATCCCATGGCTTTTCCTACCACCTCTATGCTGATGACTCCCAAATCTACCTTTCTACCCCTGATATCTCACCTTGCATCCAAACCAAACTTTCAGCGTGCTTGTCTGACATTGCTGCCTGGATGTCTCAACGCCACCTGAAATTAAATATGACCAAAACCGAGCTTCTCATTTTCCCCCCCAAACCCACCTCCCCGCTCCCCCCGTTTTCTATTTCTGTTGATGGCTCTCTCATTCTCCCTGTCTCCTCAGCTCGAAACCTTGGGGTCATCTTTGACTCTTCTCTCTCCTTCTCTGCTCATATCCAGCAGACCGCCAAGACCTGTCGTTTCTTTCTTTACAACATCCGTAAAATCCGCCCCTTTCTTTCCGAGCACTCTACCAAAACCCTCATCCACACCCTTGTCACCTCTCGTTTAGACTACTGCAATCTGCTTCTTGCTGGCCTCCCACTTAGTCACCTCTCCCCTCTCCAGTCGGTTCAAAACTCTGCTGCCCGTCTCATCTTCCGCCAGGGTCGCTTTACTCATACTACCCCTCTCCTCAAGACCCTTCACTGGCTCCCTATCCGTTTTCGCATCCTGTTCAAACTTCTTCTACTAACCTATAAATGTATTCACTATGCTGCTCCCCAGTATCTCTCCACACTCGTCCTTCCCTACACCCCTTCCCGTGCACTCCGCTCCATGGATAAATCCTTCTTATCTGTTCCCTTCTCCACTACTGCCAACTCCAGACTTCGCGCCTTCTATCTCGCTGCACCCTACGCCTGGAATAAACTTCCTGAGCCCCTACGTCTTGCCCCATCCTTGGCCACCTTTAAATCTAGACTGAAAACCCACCTCTTTAACATTGCTTTTGACTCGTAACCACTTGTAACCACTCGCCTCCACCTACCCTCCTCTCTTCCTTCCCGTTCACATTAATTGATTTGATTTGCTTACTTTATTTATTTTTTGTCTATTAGATTGTAAGCTCTTTGAGCAGGGACTGTCTTTCTTCTATGTTTGTACAGCGCTGCGTATGCCTTGTAGCGCTATAGAAATGCTAAATAGTAGTAGTAGTAGTACTTTGTCTTCCCTGATTGCCCCTTTTACTATTCGGTCATCTAGCGGTCCAACCAATTCTTTTGCCGGCTTCCTGCTTTTAATATACCTGAAAAAAATTTTATTATGTGTTTTGGCCTCCAACGCAATCTTTTTTTTCGAAGTCCCTCTTAGCCTTCCTTATCAGCGCTTTGCATTTGACGACATTCCTTATGCTGTTTCTTATTATTTTCAGTCGGTTCCTTCTTCCATTTTCTGAAGGATTTTCTTTTAGCTCTAATAGCTTCCTTCACCTCACTTTTTAACCATGCCGACTGTCGTTTGGTCTTCCTCCCTCCTTTTTTAATACACGGAATATATTTGGCCTTGACTTCCAGGATGGTATTTTTGAACAGCATCCACACCTGATGTAAATTTTTAACCCAGCAGCTGCTCCTTTAAGCTTTTTTTTCACTGTTCTTCTCATTTTATCATAGTCACCTTTTTAAAAGTCAAACATTAACATATTTGATTTCCTATGTATACTTACTTCAAAGCTAATATCAAATCCGATCATATTATAATCACTGTTATCAAGTGACCCCAGCACCATTACCTCCCACACCAGATCATGCGCTCCACTAAGGACTAGGTCTAGAATTTTTTCTTCTCTTGTCAGCTCCTGTACCAGCTGCTCCATAAAGCAGTCCTTGATTTCATCAAGGAATTTTACCTCCCTAGTGTGCCCCGATGTTACATTTACCCAGTCAATATCGGAGTAATTGAAATCACCCATTATTATTGTGTTGCCCAGTTTGTTTGCATCCCTAATTTCCTTTAACATTTCTGCATCCTTCTGTTCATCCTGGCCCTGCGGTCGGTAGTACACTCCTATCACTATCCTTTTCCCCTTTACACATGGAATTTCAATCCATAGTGATTCCAAGAAGTGTTTTGTTTCCTGCAGAATTTTCAATCTATTTGATTCAAGGCTCTCATTAATATACAATGCTACCCCTTCACCATAGGCACCGACTCCATGGGTGTTGTGGGTGCTCAAGCACCCTCAATATTTCACCCATCGGAAGTTCCCTTCGCCAGCCCAGAATTTTAAAAGTCCCTCCCTCCCTCCCTCCCTCCCTTCGAGTTCCAGGCCCCCTCCCTCCGAATTTTAAAAGTAATCTTACCTTGTCGGGGTTATGGCGGCAGCAGCAGTGAAAAGCGTGTAGGCTCAGCACTTCAGCCTTCCCTTCTCTCAGCTCTGGTCCCGCCCTTGCGGAAACAGGAAATGAGGGCGGGACCAGAGCTGAGAGAAGGGAAGGCTGAAGTGCTGAGCCTACACGCTTTTCACTGCTGCTGCCACCATAACCCCGACGAGGTAAGATTACTTTTAAAATTCGGAGGGAGGGAGGGGGGCCCTGGAACTCGGAGGGACCCTGGAACTCGGAGGGAGGAAGGACCTGGAACTCGGAGGGAGGGAGGGAGGGGAGGGGGGCGGGCTTGGAATTTGGAGGAACGGGCGGGCCTGGAACTTGGAGGGAGGGGGCCTGGAACTCGGAGGGAGGGAGGAGGCCTGGAACGTGGAGGGAGGGAGGGGGGCCTGGAACTTGAAGGGAGGGAGGGGGGAGGCCTGGAACAGGGAGGGAGGGAGGGAGGGGAGGCCTAGAACTCAGACGGAGGGCGGGAGGGGGCCTGGAACTCGGACAGAGGGTGGGAGGGAGGGAGGGAGGAGGGCCTGGAACTGGGAGGGAGGGAGTGAGGTAGTGGGGGGGCCTGGAACTGGGAGGGAGAGAGGGAGGGTGGGACTGGAACTCGGAGGGAGGGTGCCTGGAACTCGGAGGAAGGAGGAAGGGGAGGAGGAGGGGAGGGGGATGGGGAGGAGGGGGAGGAGAGGGCGGGGGATGGGGGAGGGGAGGAGAGAGAGGGAGATGGGGGAAGAGATGAAAGGGGACAGGGGAGGGGAATGCACCACCTGTAAAAAAAAAAAATTTCAGCACCCCCAATTGTTTTGAAAAGTTAGCTCCTATGGCCTCCACCAATTCGATCCACCCTATCACTACGATATAATTTGTATGACAGTGTCCCACTGGTTATCCTCCTTCCACCAGGTCTCAGAGATGCCTATTATATCTAATTTTTCATTTAGTGCAATATATTCTAACTCTCCCATCTTATTTCGTAGGCTCCTGGCATTCGCATATAGACATTTCAAACTGTTTGCTGTTCCTATTTACATCATGCTTAGTACTTGACAGTATTAATTAATTCATCCAGGCATTATGGGCATGCGCCAAATCTGAAATTACCACCAGGGGGCGCACTGGCCAGGCAGTAGTCTCTTTTGGGTGTGTGGTGCACACGCGTAGAGCCTACCGCAGCTTAGTAAAAAACGCCCCTTAGATTCTTCAAGTACACATGTAGATTATATAATCGAGATACAAAAAAAACAGAAGAAACCAGTCTTCGCAAAAAAACAACCAAAAAAACAAAACAGCGAAGATGACTCACAGGAACACAAATAAAAAATTAAAAAATAAAAATAAAATATAAAAATAATCACAGAATATGTATTAAAAATATAAATACATTAAATAGACGACACAGCTGTGTTTCGGCCATACAGGCCTGCGTCAGGAGTCTTCTCACCGTATGTTGATTTTGAATTCTATTAGAGAAATATATATATCTCTTTTAAATAATGTAGCGTTAAGTCCTGCCCGAAATGAAGTCAGGCGGGCAAGATCGAAGCAGCGTCTTGTGTCAATGACGCAGGCCTGTATGGCCGAAACACAGCTGTGCCGAGTCCCTTTCTCCCCGCTATCTTTTGGCTAATAAAGTTCATTTTTAATTTTTATAACCAAAGTGTCGTCTATGTAATGTATTTATATTTTTAAATACATATTCTGTGATTATTTTTATATTTAATTTTTTAATTTTTTATTTGTGTTCCTGTGAGTCATCTTCGCTGTTTTGTTTTTTGATTATATAATCGACACACTGCTCATGAACTCTGCCCAACCTATGCACCTGTACATACCTACTGGCAAAGTACATGCTATCATGTCTTTGGCATGTGAAAATGACTTTGTAAAATTACCTCCACAAACTCTTTCCCCGACTCATAAGTCTAGGAAAGGCTTTTCATCCTTACACCATCTGAGTGGTTTCTGTTGCCAGTCAGAAAGCAGAAAAGCTAACCACCAGCTGCTTGTGAGTTACTGCTGGAAATGGTGAACAGAAGGCCCACGGAACAGGAGACATCATTAATTAGGCCTAACTTGGTGTTCAGGATACAGGAATGCTGCTGCCTGAGAAAAATTATAAATGTCTTTACAGCACACTGGCAAAAATAAAACCAAGAGCTAACAACCTGAAAAGCATAGATCCGTCTAGAGGTATTCTTTGATGCCCACCAACCTCATGACCATTCTTCTTCACAAATGTCAGATGGAAGGACATGACCTGCCCACCTGGCTCAATGAAGCTCCCTTTTGGGTAAGACCATGGAATTTGATTGTTGCCAGTCTAGTTTGAGTGGAGGAGTGGCCTAGTGGTTAGAGCACTGGTCTTGCAATCCAGAGGTGGCCAGTTTAACTCCTGCTGCTGCTCCTTGTGATCTTGGGTAAGTCACTTAACCCTCCATTGCCTCAGGTACAAACTTAGATTATGAGCCCTCCTGGGACAGAGAAATATCCAGAGAACCTGAATGTAACTCACCTTGAGCTACTACTGAAAAAGGTGTGAGCAAAATCTAAATAAATAAATAGTTTTAGGCCTGGACGTAGTTACCAAATCTCTGTTAGCCTTAGTGAATGATAACATTTTATATGGTCTTGATAGGGAAGTTCAGATTTTGGTGGTCTATTTGGTTTTGCAGATGTGCTCTTGCCAGCCTGATGTCAGTCTTTGGGTTTTGAGAGGTGGTGGGGGGGGGGGGGGGGGCAGGGCTGCTGAGAGACTGGGTTGGGCCCAGGGCAAGGCTGCCCCCCCCCCAAGGCCGCCGCACAGCAGTCTCCACCCGCCCACCCCAGTCCCGTCAACAGCCCCCCTCCGTCCGCCACTGGGCCGGGCCCCCTGCATTCAAATCATAGCACCTCACCTCCGTGTGAAAGCACAGCAGTGGCAGATCACCTCCTTTCAGGCCTTCCCTCCATGTGTCCCTCCCTCGCTGAACTTTGGTCATTTGGTCAGCTCCGCGATGGGAAGCAGTTGAGGACGCCCAAAATTGGCTTTCGATTATGCCGATTTGGGCGACCCTGCGAGAAGGACGCCCATCTCCCGATTTGTGTCGAAAGATGGGTGCCCTTCTCTTTCGACTATGCCCCTGATAATGACCTCATTTAAATCAGCTCAACTACATTTGCAAGCTATCTGCGCTAAGGCCTGGCACACTCGTTGTTTGCTGCGCTAGACCCTTCTGATCATTCTGCGCTTGTAAATGCAGGCGCTAGTACGGCATTCGTGGCCTCTAGTGCCTGCGTTTACTTTTGATCGTCGGCACCTAAGAGAGATTTTTAAAAAACTTTTCTAAAGTAATTTAAAGGCGTTCACATTTCAAGTAGATTTTAAAGTAATTTGTCCTTGGAATTTTGTGATTTTCCTCCTCATTTTATAACTTGGGATTACGCACCAAGCGTACGCATAAGTTATAGAAAATTAGCATTTACGTACCCAACTGTTTCTACCTGTGCAATGCACAATAGAGGTGTGCACGGGGATCAGAACAATGGGAAACCCAGGAAAATCCATGGGAATCCACGGGATGGGGACAAAAAAGTCATTACTACCACATGGATGGATTGGAAGAGAATGGGGATGGGAGGGAATGGGGACCAGATTATGTCCCTATGCACAGCTTGATTTGGAAACTTGACACCAATACCTCAGCTAACAAAAAAAAAAAAAAATTTAGGGGTCCTTTTAGTAAGCTGCAGTAAAAGGGGGCATGTGCTAGCGTCAGCGCGTGTTTTTGACGCCTGCCGAGACTCTCTTTTACCGCAGAAATGACTGTGTGGTACGTGAACCACTTGCTGCATGGCCATTTCGGGGGGGGGGGGGGGGGAAGCACTTACCGCCACCCATTGAGGTGGTGGTAAGGCTTCCCACGCTAACCTGGCGGTAACCGCTGCTCGATTACCACCAGGAAAGTGTCTGTGCTACAAAAATAGAAAATATGGAAATGGCATTTGCTGGGAGGTGGTGGGAACTACCATCGGGCTTCTGTGGTAGCCTGACAGTAGTTCCGGATTGGCGCTCGGCAACCCTTTAGTGAAAGGGCCCCTGAATGAGGAGCTTGCCTTGATGAAAACTGGTGCATGTGTTCGGAAATTCTGGCAATGAGGGAGGCCACTGATAAACAAGCATTTTGGCAGAGTATAATCTCCACCGAGCTAGTCTCATCTATGTGTGTGATAATGTAGCTAATATGAAAGCAGCATTTCGAGATGAGGTCTGGATAGGTCGGCAGGTCATAATCTCAATCCCGTACTCTCTCATGGACTCCAGCCATCAAAAACTGAAGTTGATCCAAATGACCTCCCCAGTGAGGTAAGTGAGCTTATAACGTTGTGCAACAAATTTTTGTTCTTGTCTCCCGATTGGTCCAAAGTAGTCAGGTGGTTGAGCCTAACCTTTATATGTAAGTAGACATGGCCGCCCATTTAATTTGGCTGCGCTATGAAGCAGTCTGAGCCTGATATGCAGATACGTCAAGCTTTGTATTATGTAATTTTTTTGGTCACTCTGCTTTGTAGATTTTTTCAAAAAAACAATTTTTCAGCTGATGTTTTTGAAGATTTTTATTGACAAAGTTGCTGCTTGTTTTAGGAGCCTGTTTGCCCTGAGGCGCAGTTTGAAACATAGCTATGACGGCAATCAGTTCTCCAGAGCGTTTCAGATAAGTTAAACTTCTTTCTAAGAAAAAGGAATTCTCTCACAGTGTGATTGGAAATTTATGTTTTCCCTTATATGAACATTATGAAGAAAAAAACGTACCAATGATGGTTTTATAGCAGGCCGGGGTTCCTGGTTTTTATGCCACTTCTGACTGGTCTATAAAATATGAAGATGGTGATTTAAGAGTTTAATTTAAAATTGAAACTTGATGTGGAGTGACTATACAAGTTTGCTTCTAAGTTTCTTATATAATGTGGGATTTTTTTTGTGCTGCTCTTCTACCCCTCCACTTTATTAGACCTTGACCTACATAAATACCTCTGTGCAGTGCTTTTTTTGTAGAAAAAAAGGTGCCGGTACTCATTATGGGCGGGGTCACCACATATGGCTCCACCCCTGATAGCCACACCCACATTAACCACACCCCCTATACCAGCCATGGCGCATATAAACAGACATCATTGAAAATATTATAGTACTATAGGAGAAAAAAATAACGTGATTTTATTTCATTATAAATAATCTCTGTAAGCTCTTACAGCTCCAGTATACCCAGTGCAAAATAAGACAGCCAATGTAAATTCTCAAATTGGACATAATTACAAACACTAAAATGAAAATAAAATGATTTTTTTCTACCTTTGTTGTCTGGTGACTGTTTTTCTTTCCATATTGGTCCCATTCTGTGATTCTGCTTTCTTTTCTTTTCGCTTAACTCTTCTGTGCCATTTGTCATTTTTGTCTCCTTTTTCTTTGCTTTCTTCAATATTTTTCAGGCTCTCTCTCTCTGTCCAGATTTAATTCATTCTTACTATCCATTCTTTAATGTCCTTCATCTACCTGTGGCTTTTCATCTTTTCCTCACCCTTGTTCTCCCCATGCCCCTTCCTCTTATTCTCCAGTCTTTCTCTATTCCCCTCATCCTTCCAGTGTCTCCCCTATTTCTTTCTGCATTCTTCCATCCAGCATCTTCCCTCTCTCTCTCCCCATCCTTCCATCTGTTTTCCCCCTCTCTCTCCCCATCCTTCCATCTGTTTTCCCTCTCTCTTTCCCCAATCCTTCCATCTGTTTTTCCCTCTCTCCCCAATCCTTCCATCTGTTTTTCCCTCTCTCTCCCCATCCTTCCATCTGTTTTCCCCTCTCTCCCCAATCCTTCCCTCTGTTGTTTTCCCTCTTTCTCTCTCTCCCCAATCCTTCCCTCTGTTGTTTTCCCTCTCTCTCTCTCTCCCCAATCCTTCCCTCTGTTTTCCCTCTTTCTCTCTCTCCCCCAATCCTTCCCTCTGTTGGTTTCCCTCTCTCCCCAATCCTTCCCTCTGTTGGTTTCCCTCTCTCCCCAATCCTTCCCTCTGTTGGTTTCCCTCTTTCTCTCTCTCCCCCAATCCTTCCCTCTGTTGGTTTCCCTCTTTCTCTCTCTCCCCAATCCTTCCCTCTGTTGTTTTCCCTCTCTCTCTCTCTCCCCAATCCTTCCCTCTGTTGTTTTCCCTCTTTCCCCAATCCTTCCCTCTGTTGTTTTCCCTTTCTCTCTTTCCCCAATCCTTCACTCTGTTGGTTTCCCTCTTTCTCTCTCTCCCCAATCCTTCCCTCTGTTGTCTTCCCTCTCTCTCTCCCCCCCCCCCAATCCTTCCCTCTGTTGTTTTCCCTCTTTCTCTCTCTCCCCAATCCTTCTCTCTGTTGTTTTCCCTCTTTCCCCAATCCTTCCCTCTGTTGGTTTCCCTCTCTCCCCAATCCTTCCCTCTGTTGGTTTCCCTCTTTCTCTCTCTCCCCAATCCTTCCCTCTGTTGGTTTCCCTTTCTCTCTCTCCCCAATCCTTCCCTCTGTTGTTTTCCCTCTCTCTCTCTCTCCCCAATCCGTCCCTCTGTTGTTTTCCCTCTCTCTCTCTCTCTCTCCCCAATCCTTCCCTCTGTTGTTTTCCCTCTCTCTCTCTCTCCCCAATCCTTCCCTCTGTTGTTTTCCCTCTTTCTCTCTCTCCCCAATCCTTCCCTCTGTTGTTTTCCCTTTCTCTCTCTCCCCAATCCTTCCCTGTTTTCCCTCTCTCTATCCCCATCCTTCCATCTGTTTTCCCCTCTCTCCCCAATCCTTCCCTCTGTTGTTTTCCCTTTCTCTCTCTCCCCAATCCTTCCGTTTTCCCTCTCTCTCTATCCCCATCCTTCCATCTGTTTTCCCCTCTCCCCAATCCTTCCATCTGTTTTTCCCTCTCTCTCCCCATCCTTCCATCTGTTTTTCCCTCTCTCTCCCCAATCCTTCCCTGTTGTTTTCCCTCTTTCTCTCTCTCCCCAATCCTTCCCTCTGTTGTTTTCCCTCTCTCTTTCTCTCTCCCCAATCCTTCCCTCTGTTTTCCCCTCTCTCCCCAATCCTTCCCTCTGTTGGTTTCCCTCTTCTCTCTCTCCCCCAATCCTTCCCTCTGTTGGTTTCCCTCTTTCTCTCTCTCCCCAATCCTTCCCTCTGTTGTTTTCCCTCTTTCCCCAATCCTTCCCTGTTGTTTTCCCTCTTTCTCTCTCTCCCCAATCCTTCCCTCTGTTGTTTTCCCTCTCTCCTTCTCTCTCCCCAATCCTTCCCTCTGTTTTCCCTCTCTCCCCAATCCTTCCCTCTGTTGGTTTCCCTCTTTCTCTCTCTCCCCCAATCCTTCCCTCTGTTGGTTTCCCTCTTTCTCTCTCTCCCCAATCCTTCCCTCTGTTGTTTTCCCTCTTTCCCCAATCCTTCCCTCTGTTGTTTTCCCTCTTTCTCTCTCT
The DNA here is from genome assembly GCF_901765095.1 of Microcaecilia unicolor. Classification (NCBI taxonomy): domain Eukaryota; kingdom Metazoa; phylum Chordata; class Amphibia; order Gymnophiona; family Siphonopidae; genus Microcaecilia; species Microcaecilia unicolor. The sequence goes on from NC_044037.1 coordinate 17,144,696, forward strand.
CCCCAATCCTTCCCTCTGTTGTTTTCCCTCTCTCTCTCTCTCCCCCCAATCCTTCCCTCTGTTGTTTTTCCTCTCTCTCTCTCTCTCCCCAATCCTTCCCTCTGTTGTTTTCCCTCTCTCTCTCCCCAATCCTTCCCTCTGTTGTTTTCCCTCTCTCTCTCTCTCTCTCCCCAATCCTTCCCTCTGTTGTTTTCTCTCTCCAAATCCTTCCCTCTGTTGTTTTCCCTCTTTCCGCAATCCTTCCCTCTGTTGTTTTCCCTCTTTCTCTCTCTCCCCAATCCTTCCCTCTGTTGGATTCCCTCTCCCTGCCAAGTTTGGCGCGAAGACGCGACGTGGCACCAGCCCCTATTTCCGGCCGCTGCTGCTTCTCCTGTTGTTGAGCAGCAGCGGCCGCTACAGCTACACAAAGAAAAAGAAGATTAAAAAAAAATTGAAACCTAGCTGAAACGCGGCACCCCGGCACTGTAGACAGCCATTAGGCATTGGCTGTTGCCCCGCAACCGCTCCTCCTCTTGCCTCTACATCACTGCCCCTGGAGGAAGACCCCGGAGGAGCGCAGTGACGTAGAGGCAAGAGGAGGAGCGGCTGCGGGGCAACAGCCAATGCCTAATGGCTGTCTACAGTGCCGGGGTGCCGCGTTTCAGCCAGGTTTCAATTTTTTTAAAAATCTTTTTCTTTGTGTAGCGGCCGCTGCTGCTCAACAGGAGAAGCAGCAGCGGCCGGAAATGGGGGCTGGCACTGCGTGCGGGACATGGACTCACGGGGCGGGGGGAGCAAAAAAAAAAAAGGTGCCGGTACGCCGTACCGTTGCGTACCGGCACAAAAAAAGCACTGCCTCTGTGGGACAGCACTACTACTACTACTACTATTTAGCATTTCTATAGCGCTACAAGGCACACGCAGTGCTGCACAAACATAGAAGAAAGACAGTCCCTGGTCAAAGAGCTTACAATCTAGTAGACAAAAAATAAAGTAATCAAATCAAATCAATTAATGTGAAGGGGAAGGAAGAGAGGAGGGTAGGTGGAGGCGAGTGGTTACAAGTGGTTACGAGTCAAAAACAATGTTAAAGAGGTGGGCTTTCAGTCTAGATTTAAAGGTGGCCAAGGATGGGGCAAGACGTAGGGGCTCAGGAAGTTTATTCCAGGCGTAGGGTGCAGCGAGACAGAAGGCGCAAAGTCTGGAGTTGTCAGTAGTGGAGAAGGGAACAGATAAGAAGGATTTATCCATGGAGCGGAGTGCACTTTACAAAACCAGAACACTGGATCAATGAGAATACTTGAAGTCAAAATGAAGAAATATTTTGACACCCACCAGACACGGCTTAAGAAAGATCTAGGTTTTCTGTCCCATTATAAACCATGAAATTCTACTACCTTGTCACCCTTATAACAGCCATCCATCTCTCCCTATCTCTCACCCACCCGACCCTCCCTGTTTCTCACCTAACCCACCCCACCCTCTTCCTGTGAGACTGTCATTGGAATGCTTTTGTGTTTCACTTATAATATATTCTGACATTTGTCAACATTTGCTCATTTCTGATCTGAAGAAGAAGGTGAAAGCTAATCAAAAAATGTATTGTTAGTCCAATAAAAACAGGTATCATCTTATTTTCTAATCTATGTTTTGTTTTATTTCTACTTCTTACCTTTAAGAGAGGAGTAACAAGATTACCACACCGCTTTAGTCAAAGCTACACCAGAATGATACTCAAAGCACGGGTGTTTCACTTGGCGCATAGCCATGAAATAAAGAACCGAAAGGACAGAAATGTGAGACAGCATTGCACGGCAGCCAACTTCAGAGCTGCCAAGGGGGTCCCGATTTTTGAGAGGGAGATTTTAGTACACACGCACCCAGCCACGCCCACTCAGCCTTGGCCCCACCCACTCTAGCTTGGCTCTGCCCGCTCTACCTTACGTCATCTTGAATTTCTTTTGATGTAGGCATAGGGAAAAAAAAGATTTTAAATGCTCCCAGGTTTCAACCCAATTCATGTTTGTTATGGGATATAAATTATATAAATAAGTAAATAAATAAATAGAAACTCTGAATGTTGAACACCTGATTCTCATAACATGATGTCTGTTTTAAAGGCTATTTACCTTGAGCAAAAAAAAAAAAAATCTCTGCACAAATATAACAGTGCTGGGGTGTCCCTATAACCAGCCCCTTCAGATGATACACTAATTACACTTTCTAACAAATTACTAACATAGTAGATGACGGCAGAAAAAGACCTGCACGGTCCATCCAGTCTGCCCAACAAGACAAACTCATATGTGCTAGTTTTTGTGTATACCCTACTTTGATTTGTACCTGTCCTTTTCAGGGCACAGACCGTATAAGTCTGCCCAGCACTATCCCCGCCTCCCAACCACCAGCCCCGCTTCCCAACCACCGGCTCTGGCACAGACCGTATAAGTCTGCCCAGCACTATCCCCGCCTCCCAACCACCAGCCCCGCCTCCCACCACCGGCTCTGGCACAGACCGTATAAGTCTGCCCAGCACTATCCCCGCCTCCCAACCACCAGTCCCGCCTCCCGCCACCGGCTCTGCCACCCAATCTCGGCTAAGCTCCTGAGGATCCATTCCTTCTGAACAGGATTCCTTTATGTTTATCCCACGCATGTTTGAATTCCGTTACTGTTTTCCTTTCCACCACCTCCCATGGGAGGGCAGTCCAAGCATCCACTACTCTCTCCGTGAAAAAATACTTCCTGACATTTTTTTTGAGTCTGCCCCACTTCAATCTCATTTCATGTCCTCTAGTTCTACCACCTTCCCATCTCTGGAAAAGGTTCGTTTGTGGATTTATACCTTTCAAATATTTGAACGTCTGTATCATATCACCCCTGTTTCTCCTTTCCTCCAGGTATACATGTTGAGGTCAGCAAGTCTCTCCTCATATGTCTTGGAACGCAAATCCCATACCATTCTCGTAGCTTTTCTTTGCACCGCTTCAATTCTTTTTACATCCTTAGCAAGGTACGGCCTCCAAAACTGAACACAATACTCCAGATGGGGCCTCACCAACGACTTATACAGGGGCATCAACACCCCCTTTCTTCTGCTGGTCACACCTCTCTCTATACAGCCTAACAACCTTCTAGCTACGGCCACCGCCTTGTCACACTGTTTCGTCACCTTCTCTACCTATGAAAAGTTATTCCCTTATTTTACTTCCTCTGTACATCTGTATACCGCACAAGCCAGCAATGTTTGAAATATAAGTGAAATAAATAAAAAAGAAACGCTACCAACAATACAAGAATGACAACGTGGATGCAGCAGCTCAGAGGTTACCGTTTGCTTATTTTATTGAAGGAGAAACAGAGACCAACCATTGCCTTCAACTTTTCATCCCGACAGTCTCCCTCCACGATGCAGGCCTCTGCTCTGTGCAGCAACCGTGACAAAAAAAAAAGCAAACGCGGGGCCGCAGCAGCCTTCAGGCATGCGCTGTCGGCTCTGCCGGTCCTCTGCCCCCGCTGACGCCAACTTCCAGTTCCGGGGGCAGAGGACCGGCAGAACTGAGAGCGCCTGCCTGAAGGCTGCTGCGGCCCCGCGTTTGCTTTTTTTGTTTGTTTGTTTTCCGATGCTGCTGCATTGGGAGAAGCAGCAGCGGCGCTAAGAGACACCGATCACACCTCAGCGGGAGACTTTCCCGCTTTGGTGGGAGAGTAGGAGATGAATGTGGGAGACTTGGCAGGTCTGCAACTTGCATACAACAAAAAGTATGTATTCTAAGCAGGGTCGTGTGAATCAATAAAAAGAAAATCGAGGTCCTAGAAAGCAGAAATTCTCCACCACAGGACAGACTCATTATCTGCTGGAGGTTCTGTTAAAGTGTGGTTATAGAAGAATGTCATAGGAACATAGATACTGCCATAGGTCCATCAAGCCCATTCTTCTGCTTCCAACAGTATCCAATCCAGGTCACAAGTACCTGGCAGCAAGGCTGGTCTTAGGCAGGGGCGACAGCGGCGGTCGCACAGGGCCTAGCGCTCCTAGGGGTCCCGCATCTCTGGCACGTCTGTCCTCCTGTCTCGGAACACCTCCCTGCTCCGTACCTTAATGTGCATCCATATTTCAGTAGGGAGCATCAGGCAGCGGCTGCGAGTTTCATATCCCGTCAGCTGCCGAGCACAGAGCCTCATCGCAGCTGCATCCTGCTCCCTTTTGATGTCACTTCCTACTTCCGCAAGGGCAGGATGTAGCAGCAAGGAGGCTCTGGACTCAGCATCTCACAGAATATGAAAATCACTGCCGCTGTCTGCCGCTCACTACTGAAATGTGGTAGATGCACATTAAGGTATGGGGTGAGGTGGGGTTCCGAGAGTTCTAAACCTCCTTTTACACTCTGATACATTATGGCTTATGGTGGTGGACGGGGGTGGGGGGAGAAGATCCCACTGAACTGGTCTGCACAGGGCCTTGCAATTGCTAAGACCGGCCCTGCCTGGCAGATCCCAGGAGGAGGGCTACCACAATTGCGGGTAAGGAGTTCAGTACTTTTGGTGGAGAAAGGCCGGGTGTGTTGGACACTCAAAACACAGAATGGAAAAATTTGTGGTGGAATGGGGGAGGGGGGTATATTGAAGATTCTGGCACAAAAATTTAAAATAATGCAGAAGGGTATGAGTGCTTAAAAAGCTAATGTCCTCCAAAACAGAAGTATGGAAAGAGTATAGTCTTAATTCAAACTTGAATTTTTCCTATTCTGCAACTTTGGAAGACATCTTTATTGAAAAAGTCTCTTGGTTCAAGACAAATGGAAGCCTTTAGTGCAGGACAGACGTTCAGCAGCAGCATTGTTCCTAAAGAGAGCAAAACATCCTGTTGCAGTATCTCTTTTTATTCAACCAATGCAAAACTGATGTCAGGCTTCGTTCTGTGAGTCTGACGTCCTGCACGTACAATGTGCAGGATGTCGGAAACAGAAGGAAGCCTTTTGCGGGAAGAGGAGGACCTCGGCTGGCGGGGGTTGGGGTCCCCCGCCAGCAAAGGTAGGCGACGGCGGGATGGCGGCGGGAGGGGGGGTCGAGAGGGTCGTCGGCAGGGGGGGCGTCGGCACCAAGGGGGGCTAAAATGTGCCCCCTCACTTCGGGCTCTGGACCCCCCTCCCGCCGAAGTTTGGCTACGCCCCTGTACAAGAATAAAAATATTTTTATAGTGCCGGAAATAGAGTGCTAGATATGGTGAGCGCTGGGGGTGGGAACTACCATCGGGCTGCTGTGGTAATCTGGCGGTACTTCTGATTTAGCGAGTGGTAAGCCCACGCTGAGCTTACTGCCGCTTAGTAAAAGACCCCCAGAGTTTTGTATTTTAAAACTACATATCGCTTTCAGAGAAAAGATATCTTCAGAAAAAGTTGATGCGTATCTCTGCAGGTGCTTTTTACCTCAATAGCTTTCAAAGGGGTGGTTTCTTTAAGAATTGATGCAAAGTTCATGGATAAAAGTGCCTGTGGACTTTTCACCTATATCTACAGTGTTTTGAAAACCGCCTCCATAATCTCTGAACACTGTCCCTGGTGTTGCTCCTGGGAAACTGCAGTGATGGCTGCATATCTGCTGTCTTATCCATTGTGGAATCCTTAAGTAGTAGTTCTGAAAAAAGTTTGGTGAGATCCATTGAGTGGGAAAATCATTTTCCAAAGTAAGGTTGTAGAAGACTGGATCAGCATAGCTCTTCAAGAAGCTGCCTTGAATGCTGGAGATTCATTTCCCTGGGATAAGAACATAAGCATTGCCATACTGGGACAGACCAAAGGTCTGTCAAGCTCAGTATCCTGTTTCCAACAATAACTAATCCAGGTCATATATACCTGGCAATATACCACAAGAGTACAACAGATTTTCTGCTGCTTATAAAGTAGTACATTTTCTCAAGTCCTTCTTAATAATGGCTTATGGACTTTTCTTTTAGGAAATGATCCAAACCTTTTTTTAAACCCTGCTAAACTAACTGCTTTCACCGCGTTCTTTGGCAACTCAAATCCCTGAATGTTCTCTCTGGTTGGAGTGTCACTGCGTTGTCTATTTGATGGAACTCAGTTCACTGGCTGGAGTTATTTTTCACTAGTGAGGCCAAGGAAAATCACTTGGCTCATCCTTCCTCTGCGTTTCCTGAATTGTTCCTTAAATGCTGCTTTGATCAGATAGGCTGCCAAGAAGAAAGAGATGTCATATATGGAGGCATTGTTCTCTGCTAGGCGGCTTGTGTCAGCTCTGACAGGTGATAAACGTAGTCATGCTTTCATTTAGATAAAGTTCCTATCTCGGATCTGTACACACACTCACTCATAGTATCACAGCTACCTGACAGCACTTACCGAGGACAACCTATTTCTCTGCAGCTAAAGGCTCTTCTAGGTTTACCACATTGCATCGCTGGCCTAGTCTGGCGAGACACTGAGGAAGAGGGAGTCCAGAGTTGAGATTTCCAGATATCCCTGAATTGCAGGGTTCCTTCCTGAATGTGAGTGCTTGCCCCGACTAGTTAGCTTCTGAAATTACTATAAGGTGTCCCCAAATCTTTACAAAAACAAAATAAGCAGAACTGTACATGACAGTAACACCGCCACTGGCTGATTCTTTCACCCATCTTCACCCCAAGAAGGGCAATTCTTTATCTTCACTGCTCCTTTCAAGCCCCCCAGCATGATTCACCCTCTTGCCAGCAGAAGGACAGAAATGACAACGTAGTAACATAGTAAATGACGGCAGATAAAGACCTGTATGGTCCATCCAGTCTGCCCGACAAGATAAACCCATTTACATGGCATGTGATACTTTATATGTATACCTTCTCCTGTGCCTTCACGAGTCCTCTTGGGCCTCCCTTATGAGGTCTTCTGCCTTGCCTTCGTGTTCCTGCCATGTTTCAGCTCCTGCCTTGTTCCAGCACCTGCCTTGTTCTGATTCCTGCCTTGCCCTGGACCTAGCTAGTCTTGTCTGTAGATCTGGCCTTGCCAAGCTCCAGTCCTGCCTTGTTTCCGAGTTCCAGCTCTGCTTTGTCTCCGAGTTCCTGCCAAGCTCCAGCCCTGCGTTGTCTCTGTTCCTGCCAAGTTCCAGTCCTGCCTTGTCTCCGAGTTCCAGCCCTGCTTTGTCTCCGAGTTCCTGCCAAGCTCCAGCCCTGCCTTGTTGAGATCCTGCCAAACTTCATCCCTGCCTTGTCTTCAAATTCTTGCCATGTTCCTGCCAAGCTCCAGCCCTGCCTTGTCTCTGAGTTCCTGCCAAGCTCTAGCCCTGCCTTGTCTCCTAGTTCCTGCCAAGCTCCAGTCCTGCCTTGTCTCTGAGTTCCTTCCAAGCTGTCTGCCTCTAGTTCCTGCCTTGCCACAAGTTTCTGCCTTGAATTACCTTGCCCAGATTCCTGCCTTGTGCCTGCCCGGGGGACTTTGCTGCAGTCGGAGTCCAGATGTGGCCCAAGGGCTCTCCTCCCCTGTGCCTATGACATCAGCACTGCTGCCAATTACATAAGTGCTTCTGACCAGTACATAAATGTTGACCAGTACAGGATTTTCCCCTTATGGGATAAAATCCTGAAACCATTCTACTTATTCTAAGGGCCACAGGGCTACAGGAGCTCCATCACCCTGCAAGGATTATTACTGTTGCGTATTCTGTTTAATATCTACCTCAAATCACTTGTCAAGCTGATTTGGTTGATGGATACTCAATTGTACACAGATGATGTACAGAAGGACATGAAATGAGATTGAAGGGGGGCAGACTCAGGAAAGATGTCAGGAAGTATTTCTTCACAGAGAGGGTGGTGGACGCTTGGAATGCCCTCCCGCGGGAGGTGGTGGAGATGAAAATGGCAACGGAATTCAAACATGCGTGGGATAGGCATAAAGGAATCCTGTGCAGAAGGAATGGATCCACAGAAGCTTAGCTGAAATTGGGTGGTGGGGGGAAGAGGGGTTGGTGGTTGAGAGGCTAGGATGGGGGAGGGCAGACTTGTACGGGGTCTGTGCCGGAGCCGGTGGTGGGAGGCGGGACTGGTGGTTGGGAGGCGGGAAATACTGCTGGACAGACTTATACGATCTGTGCCCTGAAAAAGGCAGGTACAAATCAAGGTAAGGTATACACATATGAGTTTATCATGGGCAGACTAGATGGACCGTGCAGGTCTTTTTCTGCCATCATCTACTATGTTACTATGTTAGCTGCTCATACCCATTGAACCAGACTTATCTACAGCCCTGAATTAACAGCAATTCAAGAATGGGCTAACAACAACAACTTTTGCCTGGACCCAAGTAAAACTGGGCTCCTGTGGGTCCCTAACATATGTAGGCACATACCTGTCATCAAAATATCTTTTGGGAGATATGAACTCCCCCTTAAATCACAAGTCAGGAAACTTGGGGGACACAAACATATTATTTACCTCAAAAAGACCAAATATCTCAGGAAAACTTGGCATCAGATATTTCGAGGATCCTGGAATCCTCAGATACTGATGTAATAAAATCTTCTACGTTAACTGCCACTGTAGCCTTATCACCAGATAAAATCTGGTTGATGAGGCTTTCCTTCCAGAATAAGCATAAAAGCTTTCTTGGATTGAAGGTGCATCTCTTCCCTGATGTGACTAAAGAAACTCAAAAACGGAGACAAAGATTTTTACTTATGCGTCCAGGTGTAATTCAGTTAGGTGCCTCTTTCTTCGTAAAGTACCCCTGTAAATGCCTGATTAAATATCAATCTATTAAGTATGTCTTCTATGATCCTTCTCAGCTCTCCTCCTTCTTGGCTGCAAAAGGTCAGGGGAGTAATTAGTATGAGCTCTGTGTGAAGAAAGGGTACTTTGAATTTCTTAAATGGAAATCCGGTCTAGTTTAGCTTACTTGAGAAATTTTTTTTCTTTCCTTTATTATCCACTATGGTAAATTTTGAATCCTATTAATGAGGACTTTGATTAACTTGCTGTGTAATTCTTTAGTTATTTAATGTTTGTAACTTGCTATAATTTTGCTGAACAGTATAGTTATTTTCTTGACAAGTGTGTTAACCTTGTTCTGATATAAATGTAAATGTATAAATAAAAAAGGAAACTTGGGGGGTACAGCTAGACACAACACTTATGCTGATCCTCAAATCCAAGCAACCTTCAGGAGCTGCCTCTACAGTCTGCAACAGCTACACTGCCTCTCTTCGTACATTGTCTCAGTTGCGCATGCCATAACTTCAAGGCTGGATTACTGTAACGTACTCTACATTGGGCTAACTACGAAGGGTCTGCACCAGCTCCAGTTGATTCAAAATTTTGCAGCAAGACTGATGGAAGGTTGTAAGAGATGTGACCACATCACACCATTTCTGCAAAACTTTCATTGGTTACCAATACAATTCAGGGCTACATTTAAAACTCTCTGTCTGATTTTCAAGACCCCTAAAGGAAATGGGCCAGATACCTGAGAACAGGATCTCCTTCTACATAACTCCAAGGTCACTAAGATCCTCCCAAGGAACATCCCTAACCACACCCTCTCCAAAGGACATCACACTATGGGCTAGATTCAGTAAATGATATCTAACTATGAATGCCGAAAAAAATTGGCACTCAGCGCAATTCTATAACGAGCACTCTGAGATGAGCACTCTTTAGAGAATAGTGTTGGGTGCCGAATTCCACACTCAACATTGGACATGAGGACTTATACCAACTGAAACCAGGTGTAAATCCTGGCACGAAAGTTGGGTGTGCATCCATGGTATTCTATGATACTGCGAACAATTTTTCTCATCAGTTGAATTAATTAGAATATGCATATGCTGATTGCTGACTTGGGATGTGATGTGATGTGACATGTTTCTTGTATACTGCCAGCTCCCACTTATCAGCAGTTCAAAGTACTTAACAAAAAATCTACTACAAACCGAAAAAATCACATAAAAATTAAGAAGTAAATCATTTAAACAACAAAGTCTTCAAATTCTTCCGAAACAAAAAGTAACTGAAAGAACTTTGAAGTTCAATAGGAGGTGAAAACCAGAACTGAGGGGCTTGATAGCAAAAAGACTTCTCCAGGATCTGCTTATATCTAATGCCAGAAAAGGAAGGAATTAGTTGATGAAAAGGATCTCTCATTCTTGACACTCCATGAAAAGATGGAAATGTAACCAAATTGAGTATATAATCGGGAGAGGACCCGTCAAAGATCTTAAAAAACACACAAGCCAGCTTAAATAAAGCCCTAAAAGGTATTGGGAGCTAATGCAGAGATACAAGTGCTGGAGTCGCACTCTCAAATTTTTTAAGGCCCAAAATGAGTTTAGCAGCAGTATTCCGAAGTAGTTGTAATCTGAGATGCAATTTCACCGTTAAAGATGGATAAAGAACATTACAATAGTCAAGAATACTTAAAATATTTGCGTGTGACTGGTTATTAGCCCCTTGTGCTAGACTCCATTTTTTATTTTTTGCAAATAAAACTATTAGAGACACAAAGTAACATAGTAACATAGTAGATGACAGCAGAAAAAGATCTGCACGGTCCATCCAGTCTGCCCAACAAGATAAACTCATATGTGCTAGTTTTTTGTGTATACCTTACTTTGATTTGTACCTGTCTTTTTCAGGGCACAGACCGTATAAGTCCGCCCAGTACTATCCCCGCCTCCCAACCACCAGCCCCGCCTCCCACCACCGGCTCTGGCACAGACCGTATAAGTCTGCTCAGCACTATCCCCGCCTCCCAACCACCAGCCCCGCCTCCCATCACCGGCTCTGGCACAGACCGTATAAGTCTACCCAGCACTATCCCCGCCTCCCAACCACCAGCCCTGGCACAGACCCTATAAGTCTGCCCAGCACTAGCCCCGCCTCCCAACCGTCTCTGCCACCCATTCAAGGCTAAGCTCCTGAGGATCCCTTCCTTCTGAACAGGATTCCTTTATGTTTATCCCACGCATGTTTGAATTCCGTTACCGTTTTCCTCTCCATGACTATGGTGTTTTGTAGCTTCCAAAACAGTTGTTTACAAAACACAATATTATGCCCTCCTAAAAAGGTTATCTGAATATTTTTTGAAATTTGAATTGAAAACAAATGGTTTATGTAGTAAGATCAAGGATAGCTACACTTTAATGCCACACATTGGTTTAGTATTGCAGATCTTAGTCATAGGTAACATACATAGTAACATAGTAGATGACGGCAGAAAAAGACCTGCATGGTCCATCTAGTCTGCCCAAGATAAACTCATATCTTGAATTTGTACCTGTCTTTTTCAGGGCACAGACCGTATAAGTCTGCCCAGCAGTATTTCCCGCCTCCCAACCACCAGTCCCGTCTCCCATCACCGGCTCTGGTACAGACCGTATAAGTCTGCCCTCCCCTATCCTAGCCTCCCAACCACCACCCCCTCTTCCCCCCACCTGCTCCGCCACCCAATTTCAGCTAAGCTTCTGAGGATCCATTCCTGCTGCACAGGATTCCTTTATGCATATCCCACGCATGTTTGAATTCCGTTACCATTTTCATCTCCACCACCTCCCGCGGGAGGGCATTCCAAGCATCCACCACCCTCTCCGTGAAAAAATACTTCCTGACATCTTTTTTGAGTCTGCCCCCCTTCAATCTCATTTCATGTCCTCTCGTTCTACCGCCTTCCCATCTCCGGAAAAGATTTTTTTGCGGATTAATACCTTTCAAGTATTTGAACGTCTGTATCATATCACCCCTGTTCCTCCTTTCCTCCAGGGTATACATGTTCAGGTCAGCAACTCTTTGCTCATACGTCTTGGAACGCAAATCCCATACCATTCTCGTAGCTTTTCTTTGCACCGCTTCCATTTTTTTAACATCCTTCGCAAGGTACGGCCTCCAAAACTGAACACAATACTCCAGGTGGGGCCTCATCAACGACTTGTACAGGGGCATCAACACTTCCTTTCTTCTACTGATCACACCTCTCTCTATACAGCCTAGCAACCTTCTCGCTACGGTTTCTAAAATTTGGGCCCACTTAGATTCCTTTCATCTAGAAACGCGATCATAATATTAAGATTGACATCTGTACTCATTGTACTCAATAGTGGGGAAATGTTCCATGTAGCAATGGTTTTTATATTTATAAATGGTTACTGGGTTTGCTAATGGCTCTGGTGTGTGGTCTCGCATTTATCAGTGGTTCTGATAACATGTACCGCCTCTTTAAATAGAAATTCCAAGGAGAAGAGAAGGCCACAGAAAAGGTGGGCCTGGAGTGCTCACCCTGGGCAGATGATGGCGCCGTTGCTCCAGAAATCAAAGAACTTTCTCTAGACAAAGATTATTCACATAAAGGGTGAGGAAATCCAGCTCAAAACTGCCCATTCCTAATTTTTTATTTTTATTTATTACATTTGTACCCCTCGCTTTCCCACACATGACAGGCTCAATGCGGCTTACATAGTAACAATATGAAGAACTACAAAGCGTAAAAAAGAATATACAGTTTGTAGTAAACGCAATATTAATGGGGTTAACGGATAAGTAAATTGAACATAGGAGGAATTGGGTGCAGAAGGAAATGAGCGTTAGAATGTAGGCGTAGGAAGATGGAGAGGAATGGATATGGGATAGCAATAAGGATAATGGGAAACATGGTCAATGTATAACAATCGTCGATAAGAATCATGTGGGCAGGCTTTAGATAAGGTTGAATCGCTAGGGTAGGTTATCTTGAAGAGATGGGTCTTCAGTGCTTTCCTGAAGAGCAAAAGGCCGTTGATTGTTCGGATGGATCTTGGTAGATCATTCCAAAGCATTGCGCAGACAGATTCTTTCTCAAGTTCATAAGATGTGACATGTATAGACGTCTTATCCATGTGTGCTGGGAAGTTCTTTTTAATGAAGCCCATGGCACCGAAAATAATGGGAAATATTTCTACATCTTTCTGCCACGTTTTCTTAGTCTTGGACTGCATTTCTTGGGACTTGAGGACAGGGGCGTAGCTAGGTGGGGCCACAGGGGTGTGGGCCCCCACAGATTAAGCCCTGGCCCCCTCTACTTTGGACCCCCTCCCGCCGCCGACCCCCCCCCCCCCCGCCACCGCTGGCACCAGATACCTTTGCTGGCGGGGGACCCCAACCCCCGCCAACCAAAGTCATCCTCAATGCCGGTCGACTCCAGCGCCCTCGCAGATGATCCTTTCCCGACCCCTGACATCCTACGCGCACGTCCTGGTAGTTCTTTTCTCAAGTTATCCAAGCTGTTATCTTGATTTTTTTAAATTGATTACTGCACAGAGTTCATCTAACTATGCTACAGAACACCATGACAAGGAAAGGTATGCACTTCAGTCCTTTATAAAGCGAGAATAATTGTCGCCAATTTTAGCAAGGACACTCATGTCAATTAAGAATGTTCTTTTTTTTATTGTAAAAATGTTAGACCCTATTAGAATCTAATTTGGTCAGGCATGCTTCTCATATTTCAACTTCCTGTGAATCTAGCCATCACATATAAAAATCATCATTTTGCACGCTTCATATCCTGACATTGACCTCTCAACCTCCGATCAGAAACTGTTTAATACAATGGCCCCCTTTTACTAAGGCACGCTCACTTTATTAGCGTGTGCTCAATGTTAGAGACGCCCATAGGAATGCATTGGCATCTCTAACATTGAGCGCGCTCACAATTTCAGTGCACACTAAAAACATGAGTGCACCTTAGTAAAAGGGGGCCAATGTTAGCTGTAGCCACCTATCTCATAATTGGCAACTGGAAAAACAATTCAAAACTATGTTTTTATGAATGGTGGAGCTATATATGTGTAACTAGTAAAAAAAGGCCCGTTTCTGACACAAATGAAACGGGCGCTAGCAAGGTTTTTCTCGGAGTGTGTATGTTTGAGAGAGAGTGTGTGAAAGTGACTGTGAGAGAGAGAGAGAGAGTGAATGAATGTGTGAGTGTGTGTGTGTGACAGAGAGAGTGAGACTGGGTGCGACTGTGTCTGTGAGAGAGAGAGAGTGTGTGTGTGTGTGAGAATGAGAGTGTGTGCGACTGTGTATCTGAGACACAGTGAGTGTGAGAGAGAGAAAGTGTGTTTCACACACATACTCTCTGTGATCAGCCATCCATGTCCAGCGATCCTCCTCTCTCCCTTGCCCCCCTCCAGCCACCCATGTCCAGCGATTCTCCTCTCTCCCCTGCCCCCCTCCAGCCACCCATGTTCAGTGACCCTCCTCTCTCCCCTGCCCCCCTCCAGCCACCCATGTCCAGCGACCCTCCTCTCCCCCTGCCCCCTCCAGCCACCCATGCCCAGCGACCCTCCTCTTCCCCTGCCCCCCTCCAGCCACCCATGTCCAACGACTCTCCTCTATCCCCTGCCCCCCCTCCAGCCACCCAGGTTGTCCAGCGAATTCTTCGGGGCAGACAGGAAAGATCCCCAGTCTTGTCTGCCCGCTACTGGCACTGACCCTCCCCCGCTGCCGGATCGCTCTTCAAAATGGCCACCGAGACTTCAGCAGAAGGGGTGAGCGGCGGCAACTTTGGGGGGGGGGGGCGTGGCGGCGAGGGCAGCAGGGGCGGGGCCTCGTGCTGCTATCGTGCGGTTGATTAGTGCTGCATGTGACGTCAACCTGATCTATGGAGCCTAGCAGACCAATTTCGAAGAAAGCCACGGACACAGGCAGCAAGACGCATAGAACGTTGGAGGTGAGAATTATTATATAGGCTAAGAAAATATGAAACTCTTCTAGCCTATAAACACCTTACTTTCTCTTCGGTTTCTAAAATTTGGGCCCGCTTAGATTCCTTTCGTCTAGAAACGCGATCATAATATTAAGATTGACATCTGTACTCAATGTACTCAATAGTGGGGAAATGTTCCATGTAGCAATACATGTATATAGTTTTTTTTATTGAAGCCATTCTTAAACTGTTCCCATTATTTCTTTTCTGTGCATCTTTTGTTAACCTTCATTATATAATTACAAATTCTTCTAATAAAAACAGGAAAAAAGAATGTTCTTATAATTTTTTTGACAATCATAATCCTTGGAAACTAGGTTGCCAGTGATAGAGCAGGAGACATTTGTTTTGGTTGATGCACTGGCTGGCTAACGTATGGATAGAAATACGTGGAGGGGCATAATCGAACGCGAACGCCTATCTCCTTGGGTGTCTATGTCCGAAAACGGGTATGTGAAGAGGCGGGACAGACTGTATTTTCAAAAAATGGACGTTTTTGAGCTGGGCGTTTGTTTTTTTTAGCGATAATGGAAACTAAAAACGCCCAGCTCAAAAACGTCCTAATCCGAGCCATTTGGTCGTGGTACACTCGCCCCCCTGACATGCCAGGACACCAACTGGGCACCCTAGAGGTCAGTGCGGTGGACTTCAGACAACGCTCCCACATGCATAGCTTCCTTACCACGGGTGCTGAGCACCCAACCCCCCTCCCCCAAAACCCACTACCCACAAATGTACAACACTACCATAGCTCTTAGGGGTGAAGGGGACACCTACATGTGGGAACAGTGGGTTTTGGAGACCTCCCATTTACCAGCACAAGTGTTACAGGTAGGGGGGGATGGGCCTGGGTCCACCTGGCTGAAGTGCACTGCAGTACCCACTAAAAGTGCTCCAGGGACCTGCATACACGCAGGCCTCTAGGACTTGTTGCTGCTATATAACATTGGCACACCAGTTGACACCTGAAGACTAATGTCTCCAAAAATGTCCTTTATTGGAATAAGCACTCTTACTCACAGTTATCTGCAGATCAGAGGTTGTGCCCTACTGGCAACGAGTCTCCCTGGTACTGAGATTAGCAGTAGGTCAGAGCTAGCAGAATGCTGTACAATGCCCTCTTTCAGCCACATTCAAGGTAAGAACTAAGTTCTCTAACGTGGCTAACACGTGAAAGGGATCTAAAACTGGCTTACAAAAATGGCCACTACCTCATGGACTACCGGAAACAAAACAGGGCACACTCTGACCCAGTAAGCAGAGGGAAAAGCACCATGGGAGTAGAGCCTATCAACTACCAACATCGTGAGCATTTGCCACAAGCTACTGGAATCACGGAGCCCAATACCCTACACCCACCACAATGCATTGCTGATGTGACTCTGCAGTGCCCTTAACAGAAAAGGTGTCACACTCGCCCGAGACCCACATCAGAACCAGGGAAAGGCTGTCAGAGGATAGAACACATTCTGCTGTCATGGGGGTGGGTACGGCATTTGAAGCTGGCATAGAGGCTGGAAAAAAGTTTTTAAAGTGGGTTTTTTCTGGTGGGAGGGGGTTAGTGACCACTGGTGGAGTCCGGGGAGGTCATCCCCGATTCCCTCCAGTGGTCATCTGGTCAGTTGGGGCACTTTTTGGGACTTGTTCGTGAAAAAAAGGGTCCAAAAAGTGAACCAAAATTGCGGTAAAAACGCCTTTTTTCGATTATTAGCTAAAGACGCCCACCTCTCCTCGGCCGATAACCACGCCCCAGTTCTGCCTTCACCACGCCTCCGACACGCCCCCGTCAACTTTACCCATTTCTGCAATGGATTACAGTTGGAAACGCCCAAAATCGGCTTTCGATTATACCGATTTGGGCGCCCACGGGAGAATGATGCCCATCTCCCGATTTGGGTCGCAATATAGGCGTTTTTCTCTTTCGATTATAAGCAGGATAGTGTCATAGTAGATGACGACAGAAAAAGTCCTGCACGGTCCATCCAGTCTGCCCAACAAGATAACTCATATGTGCTACTTTTTGTGTATACCTTACCTAGATTTGTACCTGCCTTTTTCAGGTCACAGACCATAGAAGTCTGCCCAGCACTAGCCCCGCCTCCCAACCACCAGCCCCGCCTCCCACCACCGGCTCTGCCATCCAATCTTGGCTAAGCTCCTGAGGATCCATTCCTTCTGAACAGGATTCCTTTATGTTTATCCCAAGCATGTTTGAATTCCGTTACCATTTTCATCTCCACCGCCTCCTGTGGGAGGGCATTTCAAGCATCCACCACTCTCTCCATGAAAAAATACTTCCTAACATTTTTCTTGAGTCTGCCCCCCTTCAATCTCATTTCATGTCCTCTCGTTCTACCACCTTCCCATCTCCGGAAGAGGTTCGTTTGCGGATTAATACCTTTCAAATATTTGAACGTCTGTATCATATCACCCCTGTTTCTCCTTTCTTCCAGAGTATACATGTTCCGGTCAGCAAGTCTCTCCTCATACGTCTTGTAACGCAAATCCTATACCATTTTTCTAGCTTTTCTTTGCACCGCTTCAATTCTTTTTACATCCTTAGCAAGATACGGCCTCCAAAACTGAACACAATACTCCAGGTGGGGCCTCACCAACGACTTGTACAGGGGCATCAACACCCCCCTTTCTTCTGCTGGTCACACCTCTCTCTAGTTAGGACATAGTTAGGACATACTCCATATTATTGATTTAAAATGCTACAGAATGTATTACTTCTGACAGTTCGTATTCATTTACACTACCTGTGGGTTAATATACCTCAGCTGTTTTTTGGGGATAGATCAACTGCTGGGACAGCATGATTGTCAGCTTTGGACAATATTACTTCTGCACGTAGGAGGAGAACGTGGCATGAAATATAAGACATAGTGAGGCCTGGCATAGTGCAACCACTGTCCCAGAGCTCAGCCCTGGCAGTGCCCCTAACCCTTGATGTGAAATACGAGCTATATTCTACCTTCTGGATATCAGTCATTCTATGGATCCAGCAGAATGAAAGATGAGATAAAAAGGCCTTTAGGGGTTTGAGTCTTTGAGATGATTTTTTTTTTTCAACTCTGAGCAAGACCAATCTGTCTCTTGTGTGGTTTAAGCTGTACCCCTTTGCTGACAGCATTTAGTCACACCTCTAACTTTGTAATTATTTCTGTGATGCTGTCATTTATCACACCTGTCTGGCCAGATCTCTGGAGGAGCATCAGCGTTCTGCATTCTGGATAATTTAAGACCTTCCCGCGACCACCATTTGTTTAGACTTTGCTACTTAATCTTTCCTCCAAATAATTCGTAGGGAATATTGTCATCTAATCAAATCTACGGGGAAAAATCCGGTCCCTTCAGACACATAAGACAGCAGCTTTCTGAAGGAAGGCGTTTTGTTTTAAACCTATAAACGTTACTCAGAAATGGGCGCTGAAAAAAATGGGCAACTAAGCATTATTCTATAAAGGGTGCTGATTGACGTGCCTTAACTGTGGGCACCAGACCTACGCCTAGTAACAGGGAACAACCAGAGGATATGGAGGAACACTCAATCGCTACGAACGTCAACCAAGCAAATCCATGAGTAGGGTAGGCTGGCTCTTCCAAAACCAGCAATGGAGACGCATGTACAACGTATAAACCTTTATTAAAAGTCACCAAACGACTCGACACAGCTGCCGTGTTTCGGTGCCAATGCACCTGCTTCAGGAGTCTATAAGACATATAAATGCTAGTATAAACATACAGAACATAATGTCATAAAACTGATAAAAACAAAAATTAAAAATATTTAAATATATAAATGTAGCAGGACATAACATTAAGCAATAAAATCTACAATTAGAACAGTGACTATTTAATGATTCGATTTTAAAAGCATAATAAGAGAAAAACTATACTGGCTCCCACTAAAAGAACGAATTGCGTTCAACGTTTGCACCCTGGTCCACAAAATCGTTCACGGTGAAGCCCCAATCTATATGTCAGACCTCATAGACCTGCCAACTAGGAACACAAAAAGATCAGCACGCACATTCCTGAATCTCCACTACCCCAGCTGCAAAGGACTTAAATATAAATCCACATATGCATCCAGCTTCTCCTACATAAGCGCGCAACTGTGGAACGTACTACCAAAGGCCATAAAAACAATGCACGACATAACAATCTTCGGAAAACTACTGAAAACCAACCTATTCAAGAAGGCATACCATAACGATCCATCCTAAATACCAGCCAACTAGACTTTACATGAACTAGACAAAACCGAACTCTTCACACTAGACTGATAACCTTCGTCGCTACTAATGAAAGTTACGCAATACGCACTACCACTTTATTTCTCATGCCGGAAATGAACTTTCTATAGTTGATTGTCTAACTTATGTTACTTATTACTCAGGAACGTCAAATGGAATACCACTTTGTATTCTACTTTACCATTTATGCGTCTTAAAGCATTACCACTTGTAATTCTCTATCTGGAAATGGCGATCGCCATTACGGCATAATGTAAGCCACATTGAGCCTGCAAATTGGTGGGAAAATGTGGGATACAAATGCAACAAACAAATAAATAAATAAATAAATAAATATACAAGCTATAAGAAGGTTGTGGATAAACATACATTTTGTAACAAGATACAATGTATCAGTAATGTACCTAAATTAGGTACACTGAGCCAATATTCTATAACTCTTCTAGGGAGGAGTAATTTACTACTACTACTACTACTTAGCATTTCTATAGCGCTGACAGGGTTACGCAGCGCTGCACAAGTTTAAACATGGGGAAGGACGGTCCCTGCTCAAGAGAGCTTACAATCTAAAGGTAACAAACTATGTAGTCAGTGTAGGTGTCATGAATGGGGAAGGTGGTTAGGCGCTAAAAGCAATTTCCATTGGGTTTAGCACCCCTAATTATTTTGGAGAAGTTGGCAGCGTGTCCCGCGGTGAAGTATTTTAAGCCAACAAAACGAAGGTCCAGGTCTTCCGCAAAACACATAAAACAACAAAGAAAGCGACCAGATAGAAACCACAAAGTGTAAGAGCATCAAAAAAGGGTCTTAATAAACTTTTTTGCTGCTCTTAGTCTTTGCCGTTTCTTTCTGGTCCATTTTGGTTTTTCTCCCGCTTTCTTTGTTGTTTGAACTATTTTAAGCTGCAGGAAGCATGTGCTGGTGGTTACTGCGAGGGCCCTATGATTTGTTTTCTTGCTTCTCCTTGGTCTGAGTGATATGAAAACACCATTGGGGGGGGGGGGGGGGAGGGAATTTAGAAATAGGTTGAGCAACTGCAAATTATGGGGGCGGCTGTCGTTCACGTACTGTTCTGTTTACACAACTTACATTTGTAGGTTTTGTGCTGCGATGACGTCCTCTCACCTGTGCTGCCCAGATTAACTCGGGTATCTGCGAGAGAGTCGTGTAACCTTGATCCATTTCCTCTAGATCTCATCTGACTCTCTCTGCTCATATTCCTTAGCTCAAAATGTAACCTTCACCCCTGTTTGTCATCTCTAGGGACTGCTAGTCATTGCAGATAAGCTGTTTGTCGTCCAGGGTCAGAGATCTCCGTTTCAGACAAAGCAAGTCTAAGCTGTCTCACTGCGACATCTCTCCTAGCAACCCTGTAAGCACCATTATCTTTACAGTGACATTCAACTGAAATATCTTCGGAAAGATTTATCACATCTAAAACTGACCCAGAATCTATGCTGTATTCTTAGTTTCAGTGTTCTACAGTAAGTGTCTTGTTTTCTTTACTGTAATAAATTATTGGAAATTGGGAAAGTGGGTATTCTCATATGGACTGGCCATTCTCTGATTACGTTTTCTCTTACTGCCCCTTCCCTATTAGCTGCTACACTGTCGGTAGGCTTTGCCCCTAGAGATCTCAGTAAGTTCACATGTGCTTCTCTCCTGGCTGCCTCAGGTCTAGATTTAACTAGGTTTTCCAGTCTGCCCCTAGATGGCCAGTTGAATACCTGGAGTACTTCATGCCGCACTGTGTTGGATGCTCTTGCACCCGTGAAGGGGCATAATCGAACGGGGCACCCAAGTTTTCCTGAGGACGTCCTCGCACGACGTCTCCGCGAAGGGGCGGGGAAACCCGTATTATCGAAACAAGATGGGCGGCCATCTTTTGTTTCGATAATACGGTCGTGGACGCCCAAACATTTAGGTCGTCTTTAGAGTTGGTCGTCCCCGGTTTTTGGCGATAATGGAAACCGAGGCCGCCCATCTCAGAAACGACCAAATCCAAGCCCTTTGGTCGTGGGAGGAGCCAGCATTCGTAGTGCACTGGTCTCCCTCACATGCCAGGACACCAACTGAGCACCCTAGGGGGCACTGCAGTGGACTTCACAAATTGCTCTCAGCTGCATAGCTCTAAGGGAGCTCTCAGCTGCATAGCTCCCTTACCTTGGGTGCTGAACCCCCCAAAACCCACTCTCCCCAACTGTACAACACTACTATAGCCCTAAGGGGTGAAGGGGGGCACCTACATGTGGGTACAGTGGGTTTCTGGTGGAATTTGAAGGGCTCACATTTACCACCACAAGTGTAAAAGTTCTTTCCAGCACGTAGATCTGCCTCAGATCACACCTCAGGAGGTGGTCGCACTAGGGCACCCCATAGACTTGGGGGGGAAATTCAACAGACCATCAAAAGATTGAAGCCAGCTATGGCGCCAGGGCCAGATGACTTTGGTAGCAAATTTTATAAACTCATGGCTGATTTAGTAGCGGACTCCCTCTGTGCATTGCAGTGGCGTAGCTACGTGGGGCCTGAGGGGGCCGGGGCCCCCACAGATTCACCCCAGGACCCCCCTCCCGGCGAACCCGCCCCGCCCACCTTTACTTTTGCTGGCAGGGGATCCCACTCCCCGCCAGCCGACGTCTTCTCAGTCCTTCCTGCTCTTCAATTTGTTTGCTGACGTCCTGCACGTAATTGTACGTGCAGGACGTCAGCAAACAAATTGAAGAGCAGGAAGCGACTGAGAAGAAGACGTCGGCTGGCGGGGAGTGGGATCCCCCGCCAGCAAAAGTAAAGGTAGGCTGCAGCGGCGGCGGGTTCGCGGCGGGAGGGGGGGCAGCAATGTCGGCGGTGGGGGGGGGCGGCGCCGGGGGGAGGGCTAAAATGTGCCCCCTCCCCCCGGGCTCTGGACCCCTCCCCCACGGAAGGCTGGCTACGCCCCTGGTGCATTGTACAC
The DNA here is from genome assembly GCF_901765095.1 of Microcaecilia unicolor. NCBI lineage: Eukaryota > Metazoa > Chordata > Amphibia > Gymnophiona > Siphonopidae > Microcaecilia > Microcaecilia unicolor. Next base: position 17,166,613 of record NC_044037.1, read on the forward strand.
AAAATTCTGTGCTAGGGGGGAAATGGGGCGGTATCAGAATAGGGCCTTAAGCCTGGCAGGGATTCTGAGTTGGTGAGTTCATTCCACCCCATTTCTTTGATTAACCAAGATCTTAAACTCCTCACCTCAGTTTTGGTGTCCAGGCTCCCTCAGTTGGTGCGGGCGGACCAGACCGGCTTTGTTCCAGGGCTGTACCATCCACCAACATAGTTTGGGTCCTCCTGGCACTTCGTCTTTGGATTGGTGTTGGGGAGTAGGCGGTGCTGGTCGGCCTGGATGCCGAAAAAGTGTTTGACCAGGTAAATTGGGAATATATGCCTCTGTGGGTGGCAGGCCCAAAAGCTGCAGCGATGTTGTAGCGGATACGAGCAGCCAACGTGTCTGGACAGTGGGCACAAATGCATGATGCTCCCCAAGCAAGCACTGCTATTGGATTCTTGGTGGGGGAGGAGGGGTCGTGGCTGATACTGGAGAGTACGGCTGGAGCAGGAAGCACACACACCGACTTTGGGGTAGAGGCAGACAAACAGACAGGCTTTAGTTAGGGACAGCGATGGAGCCCGGAAGCAGTTGAGGGAGGCTCACTAATGAGTGCGGAGCCTAGAAAACAGATGGGAAGCAGTTGGCTGGAGCAGGCATGAGACACAAAGAGTTGCTGCAGGGCAGGCAGAGGCAAACAGCACGTTTTGGGGCCAGCAACAGAGTCGCTGAGGCTCTTTGATGGGGCGTGGAGCCTGAAGAGAAAATGGGGTACTGTTGGCTGGAACAGGACAACGCATGCTGACACGCTGATGCAGCTGAGGCTCACAGAGAGCAGTGTTGCCAGATGGAAAAAATTGTTCACACTGTTGAACAAAAGTATGAAAGATTTGTTGAATAAAAGTATGAAAAATGCGGAGTGGAAGGCTCCATGATTACAACAAGCTGTTTTAACATTAACCCTCCTGAGGCATGAAAAGAATGTGGCAACACATTAGCCAAAGGCAGGCTCCAGAAAGTCTGTGGGCTAAAAGGTAGGGGGGTAATAGAAAGCAGATGTTCTGCACATGATTAACAGTTTGTGGTATTCAGAGACTTGCACAGGAATGTTGTATGAGAGAATTAGTCAGAGGCCCGGTATAAACTAGAGGGAAACAAAGAGGTAGTAAGCATTTTGAATTTTTCTTTGTCTGTGTATAGCATTTTGATTTGCCTTAAGCTTGCTGTAAATTGCTTGTGTGTGTAGATATGCTTTGAGTATAGAAATGCTTCCTGACTACCCCTATTGATGGTAATCAGCTTGTACACTAAACAAATGAGTAAACTGTTTATATTAAATATGAAATTCGTCTGGCCTTCTCTACAAAAGTGGCGGCATCCTTTTATACAAAAGTGGCGAGCCAGCCAGGAGTAGGCCGCATACGGAAAAGAGAAGGCGAGACGAAGGACAAATTAAGTTGTTGTTAATGAAGTTTTTTACAGGATTGAAAGTAAAGCAAGCGTTGTTTAAACCTGATGATTTCTGTGCTCCACTGATGTGGGATTGATCAAACTACTGACGTGGACATACAGGTGATAACTCCTGGGCTTGCTAAAAAGAGAAATAAGAAGACGCGTGAGTAAGCTTACACTGTGGCCTTATTACCGATATATTTGTTTAGCTTTGTAGTTTTCTTTTTTGTATATTTTCTTTGTTTAAGTGCATTAGTATATTTTTGTAGATTGTGGCTTTATAGGAGAAATTGTAATAGTCAGAATACAATGAAAGGGAAAGGGGCAGATAAGAAAGAAAAGCCTCCTGTGTATGCTATGTATTTAGATTTAGATAGTTCAAAAAAATGCTCCCCTTTGCAGCATGTCATAGAATTATTCCCATTAGAAAAAAAACAGATTGAAAAAATACATGAGAAATGGATCAAATATGATGCAAAAGATTCTGTTTTGAGCTGGTCTCAGGATGGATCGTTTGATCATCCAAAATTATTATCTCTCCTGACATATATGCAAGAAAATAAGAAAAAGAAGAACAGCTTAGAAAAGCATCTTACAATTTGGAATTTATTTTCTTTAGCAGCAGATCTGTTTCATGCTGATGTACAGTAGATAGGATACAAAAAGAGGCAGAAAGAAATAATCCCCCGTCATATGAATCTAGCAGGGACACGTTGTGCCCCATAAGGGCGACTGATAAAATGAAGGAATTAAAGTCAAAGCGCCCTGTGCCATGCGCTGGGTATTCGGCTCTTGATGACCCCCCCAGTGAGTCAGAAAGTGAAAAGGGAGGGGATAATGAGGACAGTGATGTGGGGACTAGGGAACAGAAAAAGGAGAAAAAACGGGTGAGACAGAAAGAAAAAGGAAAATCTAGTGCAGAATCAGGCACTTACCCTGATTTGAAAACCCTAATTACATCAGAACAATATGACTTGGCAACACAATTTGAAATTGAGGGACGACTGCGGATGTACTCCGAGCCTCCCATGACCATGTCAACCCCAACTCATAAGCGAACAAAAACTATGCCAACATCTTTAACCCCAGGGCCCCCCAGGCCAATTTTTCGAGGCACGCATGTGGCTGCAGAGCTTATGAGACTGAATAATACTAGATATGGTGAGGAATGGTGGGGGGCTACTAGACACTTGTTAGATGTAAAACGGCTCCCCTTGCCGTGCGATGAAAATGGTCCTAGTACACATGAGGACATTCAGGAATTATTAGAGGTTGTCAACAAAAATTGCCCGGGTATAGGGACTGGAACATTTGTAAAAGAGGGATTGGAATTCTGGGATAATTGGTTCCACAAAATAAAACGTGATTTGGAAGAAGAGGTGGAAGAGGAAGGTAAACAGGAGATTTGCAGCGCTTTAGATAGTAGTGCTTTACACATGCCAGTTATGACGCGCTTAGACGCAGCTGGCAATCGAATACGTCATTACAAACCATACACCCCCGTAGATGTTACAACTTTAGTTGCAAAAATTCCCAGTATAGTGAAAGGAGCTCGTATGTGGTTAGATGGGATAGAACAGGCAACTGCAGGGACTCAATTGACTATTGGAGATTTTAAAGCCCTGTGTGCAGCGTCAGGTATTAGTATATCTCAACTGGCAGTGCAGTGTGGATATCAGCGCCTGCCATCACATACTGTGGATGGGGATGTATACGCAGGGAATAGTAAGGCTGCTCTTTCTGCAGCTCTGCATGTGATGTATCCAACACCAATTGATTTTTCAGCCATAACGGCAAATAAATGGGACCCTAAAACTGATTTTTCGGCACATTTGACAAAATGTATAAATTTGTATAAGGCTCAAACAGGGCAAGATGCAGATGTAGAAAAAAAAAAAAAAAAAAAAAAGCAGCCTTTGGTTCAGCCTGAAGGTTGAGGAATGTCATCTGTTTTTGATTTCTCGGTGTCTGGCTGTTGCTAAGCTAACGGTTAGAAAGGTCTGAAAGAACTGAAATTTTTTTTTGTTCCTTTTAAAAGATTGTTTTAGATTAGATTTAAATAAGTTTGATTTTGTCTTATAAGGTGATCTCTGTTTATTTTAAAAATATGTGTTATTCTGTTTCTAGTTCTCTATGTGGAATGTCTTTGCAATTTAACTTTGTTTTTTTAAGTGAGATTCCTGCAGTGTTAAGAGATCATCTGGCTTGAATTAGTCACGGTCCTAGCTAGTTCTGTGTGTAGGGCTAATAGGGGAAAGAGGTGATTTAAAATCTTTAATAACATCTGAACAATATGATTTGTCAGCAATATGGTTACTATGCTTCAGAATGTTATCAGAATGCAGGAATGCCCCAAGTACAAATGCAGACGCAGTAAGGATTAATGCCACAAGTAGTAGGGATGCCTGTGAGTGCCCCGCAGACTGCCTTACAGCAGCCGGCGATGCAATCACAGGGACCAGGAGCGGCAGTACAGAGACAGGGTACTGTAAATGCTTTTCCAACTTGGCAGAATATTCCAGATCAATGCTATTGACTGGAAGCAAACCCGTGTCAGGAAGAGGGAATGATTTTCAGATTAGACACAAGGGAGCCCTTTATTACATTGGCAATTGGAAAATATGGAACTCCTGTGAGATTTTTGATAGATACAGGGGCGAGTACCTCTGTGTTGTGTGCAAAGCCACAGGGAGTTGGGCTTTCGAGTCAGTGTGGAACGGCAGTGGGATTTGCGGGGATAGAACAAAGAAAAAGGCTAACAGAACCAACTCTGGTGCGATTGGAATGCCAACCGCACGGTTCAAGGGAGGCTGTGGTACCCTTCTTAGTGGCACCTGATTGCCCAGTGGATTTGTGTGGTAGAGACTTATTGTCTCAATTAGGATTGTGTTTAGATTTTGGAAATAAAGAACTACCAGGTTTGCTCACTATGGTCCAACAGTTGAATAATGAAAATGGAGTGGGGGTTATGGAGGAATTGCCGCAACATATTTGGAGTGCAGGTGATTCACCATGTGGACTAGCCGTAAATGCAGGACCCCATAGGATGGAATTAGTGGAAGGGGCAAGGGGGCCGAGGCGGGACCCTTGCCCCATGCGGCCTAGATTGGTATCCAAAACCTTGGAACACATTGATGGATTATTGAGATGTGGTATTGTTGAGCCTTCAGTGTCCCCGTACAGTGCCCCATTGTTTCCTGTCCCGAAGGGGGAGAGCAGTGTTGGGATGGTGCATGATTTGAGAGAGCTAGATGAGGTTGCAGGGAATCGGTTTCCGATTTGTGCAAATCCTGCTACTCTTTTGCATACCCAGAATATATATGCATATAACACTGTTATTGACTTGTCTAATGCATTCTTTTCAATACCTCTTCATCCAGAGTCTAGGGATTTGACGTCATTTATAGTACAGAATGAGGCATACAGGTGGACTAGGATGCCTCAAGGCTTTACTGATAGTCCATCGGTATTCTCAAAACAACTAATGATGGATTTAAAGGATTTCAGGAGTCAATTGCCTGACACGGTGTCATTGTTTGTCTATGTAGATGATATTCTACTGTCTGCTGAGACTGAAGCAGAATGCCTAGATTGGACTAGAAAATTATTTTTATTATTAGGAGAGTTAGGATATAAATGTAACAGGGAAAAATGTGTTATAGCTCAGTCTACTGTCACCTTTTTAGGACAAAATGTTTCAGCAGAACATAAGGTCATTATACCGGAAGTTATATCTATTTTAAATGAAACTCCGGTACCACAAACAGTTACCCAGTTACGTGCTGTTTTGGGAATGTTAAATTACTGCAGACAATGGATACCAAATTATACACAAAAAGTAATGAGACTTTATAAACATTTGAAACTGCCCGCAGCCACACCAAAGAATACACTAATTGTATTGGAAAAACAGGATAAGATGGTATTGGCTAAGATTGTGAGGGATTTGTTATCTCCAGGACCTTTAGCAGTAATAGATATCCAATCACCTGTGCATTTGTGGGTAAAAGACATGGGAAATAGTTGGGCAGCTATGATTAATCAAAACAATGAAGTAAATGCACCAGTAGCTTTTTTGTCAGGCTCTTTTAATCATGTGGAAAAGGGAATGAAAGAAATACCAAAGTTACTGACAGCTATAGTGGCTGCAGTAGGTAAATGGAGAGCACAAATGCCTTTTGTTCCTATTGTAATACATACCAACCACACGATTAAAACGCTGTTGAGCCCTAGCCAAACAGCATTGACAGCCACTAGATTTGGAAAATATCAAGCAGTACTTTTAGGACAAGATATAAGAATAATACCATTAACTAAAGAACAGAGAAATAAGATAGATCTGCTTTTTCCTGTTGATCAAGAGGGTGAGATTGATACTATAGAAATCCCTACATTTCACTGTCTTACTTTTGAACCCTTATCTGATGGGTTAATATGGTTTACAGATGGAGCTTGTGAAAGGACTGTTGCAGGCTTTGCCTGCGTGCAAGTGGATGAGAATCTAAGAAAGATAATGCAAGTACAATATAAAACCCCTCCTGATCATACTGCACAGCATGCTGAACTTTTAGCCGTTATTACGGCCTTACAACACACTGATATGATTCAAAATGTCACTATATATACTGATAGTGGTTACGTTGCAATTTCACTACAGTATCATATATTAAAATGGCAGCGTAGGGGGATGATAACCAGTGCAGGTAAAAATTTACAACATTACACATATTGGAAATTGCTGTTTGAAATTTTGGCAAGAAGGGAACGTGAAGGTAGAAAAACTGCAGTTGTGTGGACCCCGGCCCACACTGAAAAGCCAACCTTTGAAGCACTAGGTAATGCAATGGCTGATGCAGCAGCAACGGAGGTGGTTAAGCAAAGTGAAAAGATTTTGTATAATACTAGACAGACACAGGAAGGGCCACTTACGAATGTAGATAAGATTGAAATGTGGCAGCCAGAGGGACAGGAAAGTGAAAAATGGTTGAAGAGAGGATGTATGAAATTGGGAAGTGAATGGTTTAATGCAGAAGAAGGATTACCTTGTATGCCAATGAGCCAGGCGATTAAGGTATTGGCTGAGTGGCATGCAACCATGCATTGGAATAAGGAAACAATGAGGCAACAATTTGAGCAAAGATTTTGGACTTTAAAAATTGATAACCTGATTCAACAGGTTGTGCAGAATTGCATGGTATGCAATATTAACATACCTAAACGAGGTCCTAAAATATCGCCTGGGACACTTCCAATACCAGAAGGCCCAGCAAAAGAATGGTATATCGATTTCACTGATATGATTGTTCCAGTGCAGGGAAAAAGATATTTGTTAGTTTGGGTGGATGCTTTTTCAAGGTGGATAGAAGCATTTCCATGTAAAAGGGAGACAGCACATGAGGTGGTACAATGCCTGATAACTCATATTATGCCAAGACATGGGTGTCCGTCTAGAATAATTTCTGATAACGGGACACATTTTAATAACAGTGTTTTGAAAGAAATGGAAACGATTATGGGTTTAACACACAGAAAAGTATCAGTGTATCGCCCCACCTCCAATGGTTTGGTGGAGCGCTACAATGGTATTTTAAAAACTAAATTGAGAGTATTACTGAAGGCTTTAAACAAGGAAACAGCAGGTAAACCATATACCTGGCTTGATTTGTTACCATTAGCTTTGATGGTTATAAGGGCCCAACCTAATGGGCGTACTAAATTGACCCCATTCCAAATTCAGATAGGACGTCATTTCTTCCCGATGCAGACAGCAAGTACTGATAGCACAGCTCAGTACTGGCAAAAGCTACAACCTATGTTGAACCTGACAAGTGATATGATCCGAACAAATGTAGCATCACAGGCAGGGACTACTAATGATGTTTGTGCTTTTAAAGTAGGTGATTTAGTACTGCGAAAGAACTTTACACATAAAACATGGAAGGATCCTGTGTATGTAGGACCTTTTGCTATCACGGCCCTTACTCAGACCGCTGCCCGTCTGGAAGGTCATACTTCTTGGATACATTTAGCAGATATTCGACGAATTAATAACATTGAAATGGACAAAGAATAAACAAACATCATGTCCCTAAACATGATGGTATTGGACTGTTGTTGTTTGTTAATGGACAATGAACACATATGAGAATAGACTTGTTACAGTGGCCAAAATGTTGAATTTGACTGATTGTATCATATGTGCCCACTGATTGACATCATCCTTGTCCTTGCCAGCTATGATGTATGGGACTACAATGATAAAATTGAGTGGGCACCATGACTGTGATCCCAATAATACCTGTGTAAGAGATGATGAAAACCTTCATTGGACAAATGAGACTATTTATAAGCAAGCCTTGCTTATGGACAAGTACCCACAGACATCATGTTGGTGTCTGATTAATAGTATGACAACTGAACACATTCCCCCGATAAAGTGCACTTACATGCAGAATGTTGTAACAACTGATTCAATGAATGTTATGCTTTTAATTTGTGTAATTTTTAATGCCACATTAACTAATGCAATTGGGCATTATCCTTATAATTGTTCTTATATGAAACATAAGAATGACAGTGTACTTCCCTTTGATGAAACTCACTGTCTGTATTCAAAAGAAATATAAATTTTGTACCCTAGTACAATTGAATCTGTTTAATGCAACATGTATTAGCATGTTTGCAAAGATGTGCCAGGATGTTTTTAAAATAACAATGATAACTGAAATCAAGAATAAATAAAACTTTAATATGTCAGCCAAAAATATTGAAAAAGCGTGCAGAAACTGAATGCCACAAACAAAGGGGGGAGGAAATTTAGAAGGGAGGTAAGGAAACAGACTGGAGCTAAAACAGATGTTTGAGTCCTGGAATACCAGGCCTCAAAAGGGAGGATTTGTTGAACAAAAGTATGAAAGATTTGTTGAATAAAAGTATGAAAAATGCGGAGTGGAAGGCTCCATGATTACAACAAGCTGTTTTAACATTAACCCTCCTGAGGCATGAAAAGAATGTGGCAACACATTAGCCAAAGGCAGGCTCCAGAAAGTCTGTGGGCTAAAAGGTAGGGGGGTAATAGAAAGCAGATGTTCTGCACATGATTAACAGTTTGTGGTATTCAGAGACTTGCACAGGAATGTTGTATGAGAGAATTAGTCAGAGGCCCGGTATAAAACTAGAGGGAAACAAAGAGGTAGTAAGCATTTTGAATTTTTCTTTGTCTGTGTATAGCATTTTGATTTGCCTTAAGCTTGCTGTAAATTGCTTGTGTGTGTAGATATGCTTTGAGTATAGAAATGCTTCCTGACTACCCCTATTGATGGTAATCAGCTTGTACACTAAACAAATGAGTAAACTGTTTATATTAAATATGAAATTCGTCTGGCCTTCTCTACAAAAGTGGCGGCATCCTTTTATACAACACCCAAAACCGCACAAAGTCAATTTGCATATGAATGACATTATTAAGAAATACTAATGAATCAAATTTTTTTTTGTACCCTGCGCTTTCCCACTCAAGGCAGGCTCAATGCGGCTTACATGGGGCAATGGAGGGTTAAGTGACTTGCCCAGAGTCACAAGGAGCTGCCTGTGCCTGAAGTGGGAATCAAACTCAGTTCCTCAGGACCAAAGTCCACCACCCTAACCACTAGGCCACTCCTCCACTGTTGCTACTATTTGAGATTCTACATGGAATGTTGCTATTCCACTAGCAACATTCCATGTAGAAGTCGGCGGCCCTTGCAGATCACCAATGTGGCCTCGCAGGCTTCTACATGGAGTGTTGCTAGTGGAATAGCAACATTCCATGTAGAATCTAGAATCTCCAATAGTAGCAACATTCCATGTAGAATCTCCAATAGTATCTATTTTATTTTTGTTACATTTGTACCCTGCGCTTTCCCACTCATGGCAGGCTCAATGCAGCTTACATGGGGCAATGGAGGGTTAAGTGACTTGCCCAGAGTCACAAGGAGCTGCCTGTGCCTGAAGTGGGAATCGAACTCAGTTCCTCAGTTCCCCAAGACCAAAGTCCACCACCCTAACCACTAGGCCACGCCTCCACTTTATTTGCATATAAATGATATCATTAATAAATATTAATGAGGCCATTTGCATACAAATGACATCATTAAGCCTGCCTCCACTGGCCGCAGCCGCGGGAAAACTGAGCCAACCCGCGGCCGATGGCCGTGGGAATAAACCGCAGCGGGCGAAAAAACCACCAGCAGGGCAAGAAAAAGCCGCCCAAAATCCTGCAACCTGCACACAGCGTGAAAAAGCCACAGCGGGTCGCAGAAAGGAGCACAATTGGGCGGGAAACCCGCAGCCCTGGCAACACTGAGAGAGCTGCTGACTGAAGTCCTGCTGATTGGCCATCACACTCTGTTTCCCTGATTTGTAATTGGTACGTGGGCGGAGCCTGGAGAGCAAATGGAGAGCTGTACACTGGAGCAGGATGCATACACACAGGCAAACTCTCTCTACAGCTGTCAGCAACTAGTGTGTGTGTTAGTGTGGAGCAAGCTGCAAAGCTTAGAGGGAACATTGGTTGAGATAAAGATAATGGCAAAGCCCATATGATGTATTTTATGAACTAATGGTAATATCTTAAATGTAATCCTCTGTTCCGCTTGCAATAACAGGGTCACGTGATTGTATTTTCCTGTTCCAGAAACAAGTTTTACTGCCTTATTATGAATAAGCTGTAAACTCTTATCTCTGTAGCACGCATTCTCTGGGAGAAGGATTTGCAATACTTAAAATTACTCAGCCCAAAGGAAGGAACTAGTATCTGTAATGCATCTTTATGAAACAGATGTTTCACAGTATGAATCTGGAAAAACAAAGGAGTGCGGCAGACCAGGAACCTTCCACCATAAAGAAAACCCAGAGGATCTGAGATTGTGGCTAAAAAAAATCTGTTTATTAAAAATCCACACAAAAGCCAGTAATGAACTAGCATAAACATCCATCCAAAGGCGAAGAGTCACGGGAGCAAAGAAATGGACTCAATTAAAGGGGAAAGGGAAATGGGACTTGATATACTGCCTTTCTGTGGTTACAATCAAAGTGGTTTACATTTTATATACAGGTACTTATTTTGTACCTGGGGCAATGGAAGGTTAGGTGGGACTCAAGCTCAGTTCCACAGGATCAAAGTCCGCTGCACTAACCACTAAACTAGTCCTCCGCTAGATTAAGGTGTGTGCACAAATCCAGAATAGAACCGGATTTTGCGCTATATAGAATTCAATGTTTACTCAGGTTCCCTTTGTCATAAGTACATATAAGTACATAAGTATTGCCATACTGGGAAAGACCAAAGGTCCATCAAGACCAGCATCCTGTTTCCAACAGTGGCCAATCCAAGTCACAAATACCTGGCAAGATCCCAAAAAAGTACAAAACATTTTATGATGCTTATCCTAGAAATAGTGGATTTTCTCGAGTCCATTTAATAACGGTCTATGGACTTTTCCTTTAGGAAGCCGTCCAAACCTTTTTTAAACTCCGCTAAGCTAACCACCTTTACCACATTCTCTAATTGTCTAATATTACATTTTGTGTAAAGATCAAAAACCATTCAGTGCAGTGTGGCATATTGCAATAATAGGAGAGATCAGAACAGAAGGGGGGTTAAAACGTTTTCACATCTCTGTTTTCCAATTTAAGTTACTTTTTAATGTTGTTTTGATATGCATATTTTATGTACAATTATAAATTATTTCTATTGAATTGAAAAGAAAATATAACTTCTCAATTTTTTTATGTAATTTGGCATCATTCTTCAAAAATTGCTGTCCTGGTCTGGAGCCCTGCCCAGCCCCAGCCTGACCTAGGGATGCCCAGCCCAAACCAACTGCTGCTCAGAACAAATCATGACTCGCACAACTGCTTCCCTGGCTTAGAGGGAACATTGATCTTGACTGATAATCCCTTATTCATCTTCTACAGAGCTTCATTCAGAACCATCTTATTGTCCCTTCCTGAAGACTGTGACAAGGCTACATCCCAGATGTATAGAATGAAGCAGCAAAACCCTAAACTACATCTCCCAGAATGCATTTCCAGTCCCAGCAGTGAGAGCCCAGGGGATAGGCAAGCTGGCCATATACCGTCTCTGACCACAAGAGGGAGGGAGAATGAAGGAGCCCAGTTCCCCTGGACCCGCAATCAGTATATCATGCTGCCCACCTGTAATAGGGAGGGGTGGGTTGAGAAGCAGGAGGAGGATTGGATGGAAGAGGGGGTTAATCAGGCTGAGCAGGGAGAAGAAACCAGAATGGAATGGGAGCTTGATAGCCTGGGGAGAGCAGCACCTGAAGGTTTGAAAATCCCTATTGTTTTGAAAGTTGTTCTGATTGAAGCCTGTTCGTGGAAACCCTGACTGTTGGGGGAGGTTGCTGGAAGAATTACAAACCTGGTTCCCCAAAAGTCTACCCTGATTATGTTGGAAAACTCTGTGAAATTTGAAAGACTTGTTTGGAGAGGGGGAGAAAAATCCTGCTGAGAGGCAAGTACTGATCTTGCTACTGACTTGAAAAGGAAGGATTTTCAAAAGACTATTGCAGCCCTTCAGGAAAGGGGGGTCGAGACTTTGTGTTTGGGGGCTTGTACACTAAGGTGGCTGTTTGATATTGAGACCCAGGTCTCCCCAAATAAGGGGGCTCAGTGGAGCCGAACAAGTTAAAGGATGAGTGTGAAAGAACTTGTTCCCCACAGTACTGAACTAATAAAGTGAATTTGCATATGATGACTGCCTTATTTGCATATTTGTGAAATCTGGAGAATCCTAGTTAGAGCCCCCAGAAAAGTGCAGTGGGTCACTGCCCGTGAACTTGCGGAGTGACCGGGGCACACTGGACATAACAGGGAAGGATTTCCAGCAGGAGGAAGGCAGGGCAGAGCAGTCACCCTGAGTAAGGGAAGGAGCCCAGGATATAGAGGTTGGTGCGTGCTAATGACTGGGAAAGGATCAGCCAGAGTCTTGCTCAGGAGCCCAGGGGCCAGTGAGGCTGGGCGGAGAGCAGAAAGTGCATGCGTCTGTACAAGCTGCTCAGAAGCCAAGGGCCAGTGAGGAGGGGTGGAGAGCCGGGACAGGAGCCACTAGAGGGCCTCAGCACACACAAGCATCCCCTGGGGGTTTACAAGACGGATTAAACGTCATACTATTTGAAACTCTATTTTTAGCAGTTGGTACAACACTTTGGAACCAGTTACCTACTCACCTATGGTTGGAGACCTCATTTCAAGCTTTGAAAAAAGATTTAAAACCTATGTACCTGTTATTCAGCCAGCAGGGGCAGACTGACAGTGATCTGGGCCCCCAGGCAGTAAGGATCATTGGATCGGCCACTGCCTCCCCCCCCCCCCCCCCCCCCCCACAGCACAGCCTCCTCTACCGCTGCAGTTGCTGCCCTCCTCCCGCATGCTACAGATCCCGGGCCTCAGTGGGCCCTTCCCTGTCCTACTCGAAGGGACCTGGTGGTCTAGCAGCTTCTTCGGGGGCAGGAAAGAACCCCACTCTTTCCTGCCCATTACAACTATTCGGCCCGGTGTTGCCGTGTTTTCAAAATGGGTGCTGAGACTTCCTGCGGTAGTCTCGCAGATCTCAACAGTCTCATGCAGGGCCGCCGAGAGCCGGAACCAGGCCCGGGACAAGGCCGCCCCCGGGCCCCCCCCCCACCCAAAGTCGCCACCCACCCGAGATCGCCGGGCCCCCACGTCGTTCACCCAACCGAGGTTGCCGGGCCCCCCTCCACCCGCTATCGGGCCGAGCCCTTGGAACTAACCTTAAGCCTCCTTCCTTCCGTGCCCTGCCCTCGTGGACGTTACGTCAGGCGAGGGCGGGACATGGAAGGAAGGAGTGGCCTGACCTGCTGCTGCTTGCTGCGAAATGAAAGGAGGCTTAAGGTTAGTTCCGGGAGTGATGGAGGGCGGGCCAGGCGGCAGTGCCGGGGCCCCCTGGAGGCCCGGGCCCCGGGACGTTTGTCCCTCCTGTCCTCCCCTCTCGGCGGCCCTGGTCTCATGAGACTGCCACAGGGAGTCTCGGCAGCCATCTTTAAAACATGGCAGCGCTGGACAGAATAGCAGCAGTGGGCAGAAAAGAGTGTTGTTCTTTCCTGCCCCTGCAGAGGCCACTAGACCACCAGGGCTCTTCAAGATGAGACTGAGGAGGGCCCACTGATGCTCGGGGGGGGGGGGGAGGGGGGGAGCCTCTGGGCCTCCTAGAGTCTCTGGGTCCTTAGGCACTGCAAAGTTGCCTGAATGGTCTGTCCACCCCAGATCAGCGTTTTACTAATTGCCACCGGTGTTATCAGGGCCGCTGAGAGGGGGAGGCAGGGGGGACAAAATTCCCCGGGCCCGGGTCTCCAAGGGGGGCCCAGCGCCACAGTCCCTGGTCTCACCCACCCGCCCTTGGCTCTGTCGACCATCCGCCAGCAGGTCCCCTGCATTCAAATTGGCAGCGCCGCGGCCTCACCTCCCTGTGAAAGCAGCAGATCACTTCCTTCGGGCCTTCCCTCCCGCCCTCATCTGATGTAGCTTCCTGTTTCCGCGAGGGCGGGACACAGGCCCGAAGGGAGGCAATCTGCCGCTTTCACAAGGAGGTGACGCTGCGGCGCTACCGATTTGAATGCAGGGGGCCCGGTGGTGGACGGTCGACGGAGCCAAGGGTGGGTGGGTGAGACCGGGGACTGCGGTGCTGGGCAGCCTGAGTGGCGATTGCAGGGCGGGAGGGCAGTGGCAGCTGTGGTGGCCTCGGGAGGCAGCTGCCGGGCCCCGGGGGCGGCCTTGCTCCAGGCCCAGTTAGCTCCGACCAGGCGATTTAAACGGCCGGGAGCCTCTTCTGACCGTTTAAATCATTTTGAATATCGGGCAATATCTTTTTACAGATGCGTTTGATGTTTCTGTTGCTGAACGGCCTCACCTTCCTCTTACAGGCCTTAACATTTGCAGCAGCAGGGTAGTAAGGTAAGGTAAGGTAGTAAGGATCAGAGCCTGCCAGGACTGGAGAACGCAGAAATGGCATCCCTGTTTTCTTTTACTATTATAGCAATTTTACTAATTTATCTTGGTACTTATACTTTATTTTATTTTTTGTTACATTTGTACCCCGCGCTTTTCCCACTCATGGCAGGCTCAATGTGGCAATGGAGGGTTAAGTGACTTGCCCAGAGTCACAAGGATCTGCCTGTGCCTGAAGTGGGAATCAAACTCAGTTCCCCAGGACCAAAGTCCACCACCCTAACCACTAGGCCACTCCTCCACTGTTGCTACTATTGGAGATTCTACATGGAATGTTGCTATTCCACTAGCAACATTCCATGTAGAAGTCAGCCCTTGTAGATCACCAATGTGGCCGCGCAGGCTTCTGCGAGTCTCACGTCCTGCACGTATGTGCAGGACGTCAGACTCACAGAAACAGAAGCCTGCGCAGCCTTCTACATGGAATGCTGCTAGTGGAATAGCAACATTCCATGTAGAATCTCCAATAGTATCTATTTTATTTTTGTTACATTTGTACCCTGCGCTTTCCCACTCGTGGCAGGCTCAATGCGGCTTACATGGGGCAATGGAGGGTTAAGTGACTTGGCCAGAGTCACAAGGAGCTGCCTGTGCCTGAAGTGGGAATCGAACTCAGTTCCTCAGGACCAGAGTCCACCATCCTAACCACTAGGCCACTCCTCCACAATGTTATATCAGTAAATTATATTTCTTTTCTTTTTCATCTCTGAGCTTATATATTATACTACTAATGTAAACTCTGAGATGACTATTTGATTGGCAGTGTATCACATCTTAATAAACTTCAAATAAACTTGAAACCTGAAAGACCCCTCAAGAGGCAGCGTCTCATAACTTAAACCTGATCAGACTCAAGTCTGTAATAAAGACAACCACTTCAACACACATCAGATCCTGCAAAACGTTCTAAAACCCTGCCTGATGTTATTAGAAACTAAAATTGCATTAAAGTTTTGATATCACCTCTAAGGCCAACATACAATCCCTCCACTGCAAACTCAGAAACTTAACATATCATAACAGCACTAATTCCCAGGGCAAAAAGAGCAGCAACTGAATCCAAGAGAAGGCAGTACTGTAGATATGACATCAGGTCCAGAAACATCCATATACCACCTAGTGAGAAAACAGGACTGTTACAGATCTCTACACAGAAACGACATGCCAACAAATATGAAACAAGGGTCCGCAGATCAGTAATAGAGATATGAATGCAAAAAACTGAACTGGAAAATTCAAGAAGTCAGACTCTGCATGTACAGCAATACTAGAGAAATATAAACTGAAATGCAAGATATCAGAAATGTACATTTCCCAATGCTGATATATTTCAAATGATAAATTCAGAATAAAATACATTTCTCTACCTTTGTAGTCTGAGCATTTTATTTTTCCATTCCCAATGTCTTTTCTGTTTTTCTCACTTTTTCCTAACTTTCTTTTCAGGGTCTCCTGTCCATTTGACATTACTTCTCTCTTAATTTCCACCATCCATCTTTCCTCTGTGTTCCTGTTTGCCCTGTCCAGCATCTTCACTCTGTGTTCCTGTCTCCTGTCCTCCCCCCATGACCAGCATCTGCCCTCTCTGTGTCCCTATCCTTCCTCCTGTGTCCTGCATCACCTCTTAGTGGCCCTCTCCATCTCCCTGTGTCCAGCATTTCCCCTTTTTGTCCCTCTCCTCCCTTTTCTAGCATTGCCTCTCTGTGTCCCTGTCCAGCATCTCTTCTTTGTGTCTCTGTACTTCCCCGTGTTCAGTTTATCCCCTCCCTCTCACACACTCCAACCCATGGGCTAACATCTCTCTCCCCCACCCCACCCCCTGTTCTCCTACACATTTCAGTATCTCTCCCCCTCTCTCTCCATCCCTTCATTTGTCCAGAATCTCCCCCTCTCTCTGCCCTCCCCAGTCAGGTCTGTCTCTCCATTCCCCCCATGGTTCTAGCATCTCTCCTTCTCTGTCCCCTTCCCCATGCACTTTTATATTTTCACTGGCAGTGAAAGTGATTAAGCAAGGCTGCTTTGGCCACCTCCAGGGTATTCCCTCTGTTGCATTCTGCCAATGCAGCATCAGGACACTGCACCAGAGGAGGCAGGAGTGTGGCAGAGGGAAGGCCCTGGTGCTGGCCACAGACCGCCTGGCTTAAGCACTGCCACTGCTGGTGAAGGCACACACGTTTTGAGGACCATGAGGGGTGGAGAATGGGGATAGGGAGAGATGCTGGACCTGGGAGCAAATAAGGGAAGGGAAGGGAGAGAGAGAACGTGATGCCAACCATGGAGGTAGGGAAGCAGAAGCAGAGACAGAATGTGGAAGAGGAGGACCCTTCGGCCTGTGAGCTGGAGGAGAGGGTCAAACGCGTGGAAAGGGAATGTCCCAGATGATCATAACCTCTGTATTCCCCATACCTCTCTTCCTGTGCCACCTTTTGTGCTTTTCCCTTTCTTTCTAGAATTTTCTGCCATCAGAACTTCACAGCTAGCTACAAGATGAGTAGCCATTTCCAGCCTTTGCTGATGTCTGTTGTACCAGTTTTTTTCTGTGCCCGCTGTGAACCATCTTGTCTGTAATCTACTGTCCTGGCTGCAACTGATTTCAGCTGTTTGTATTTTCTTGACTTGCCTAAATGTTTCTAGATAACTTGGTTTGCTCAGTCCTATCCACTATTCACCCAAGAAAGACAATAAATGTCTCATTTCTGTCTGGTGTTGCCCACTACCTTCCCTCTGCCCCCCACAGTAATGCTGACATTTTCTTTCAGTGTGAGCTCATCATTCCTACCTCCAAGAAAACCCTACAGAAGTGAAAATTGCTACTTCATAGAGAGGTAGGTGTTTCTCTTGGATCTCACCTAGCAGGAGAGGTCAGGTTTCCAAGCAGAGGAAACAGAAGAAGAGGAGCCCGGACCACCTGTCCCACCCTCGTTGGTGCAAGGGGTCGTACAGTACTAGTCTAGTTACTGCAGGAGCACTGAAGATGATATATAAAGAAAAATTCCAGACAAGGCTGTAAGTAATACTGTCTGTACCCAAGTGTAACTTGCCTTGAGCTACTACTGAAAAGGTGTGAGGTAAATAAAAGTAAACGAACAAAGACATTCTCTATTTTGGTGGTCTCGAAGAAGCTCCCTTGTAGTGCTCTGTGTTCTCCAACACTCCCATCCCAATTCCGCATGTGAAGCTTTCCTTGTCCACTGCCTGCTAGATCACTTCTCCTTCAACTATAAGTGAGGGAATAGTTTAGGGTGACACTTGTTTCAGGTAAAAGTAGATTAAAAGATTCTAAGTATAACCCTATGCTGGAAAGAAAGCACCTTGAATACAGAGGCGTAGCCAGACCTCGGCGGGAGGGGGATGCAGAGCCCGAGGTGGGGGGCACAGTTTAGCCCGCCTCCCCCAGTCGCTGACCCCCCCGCCACTTTCGACCCCCCCTGCCACTGACCCCCCCCCCCCCACTGCCAACCCTCCCCCGCTGCCAGGTACCTTTGCTGGCGGGGGTCCCAAACCCCCGCCAGATGAAGTCTTCTTCAGCGCTGGTCTCCGGTGCCTTCGCTGATCTGTTTCTGTCAGTCCTGACTCCTGACGTCCTGCGTGCAGCTACATACAGGATGTGCACGCAGGACATCAGGACTGACAGAAACAGATCAGCAAAGGCGCCAGAGACCGGCGCTGAATCAGACTTCAGCTGGCGGTGGTTGGGGACCCCCGCCAGCAAAGGTACCTGGTGACAGCGGGGGAGGGTCGGCGGCAGGAGGGGTAGAAAGTAGAGGGGGCCAGGGCTAAATCTGTGGGGACTTATGCCCCCCGTGGCCCCCCCCTAGCTACGCCCCTGCTTGAATAAATACTGAGGCTCTTAATAGTTGTGGTTGAGCAAATGGTGTATTGGACCAGTGGGGTGAATTAATTTTCTGGAAAGGGTAACTAGAGCCTTCAATGAACAGGGGTCCCATTTTCCCGATGACCTTCATGTAGTTATAGCTTTAGGCTACCTCTGTATTACTTCATAAGGAAGCTGAGAACCAATGTGAGGGGCTGAGACCACTTTAGGACAGGGGCGTAGCCAGACACCAAAGTTTGGGTGGGCCTGGGCCCAAGATGGGTGGGCAGAAGAACCCCGCCTCATCCCACAGATGATGTGGTCTCTCCTCTCACCTGCATACCATATGGTCTCTCAAATATCCTCCTGAATACCTTTTAAGTAGCAGATTTTCACCGGCAACGGGCAACAACTAATACACACTGCTGATGTTGGCTCCATACCCTTCCCTCTGATGCAACTTCCTGTTTCTGCCTAGGCAAGAATACATCAGAGCGAAGGCTGTGGGGCCGGTGCGAGCAGTATGCATCAGTCACTGCTCACTGCAGGCGAAGATCTGCTATTTACAAGGTATGCAGGAGGGACAGTTGTTTCGAGTTTTCGGCTGGTGGGGCTTGGGGATCCCTGCCAGCCACATTATAGCCATGCTGGTACTGGGTGGGCCTGAGCCCAAAGCGGGTGGGCCTGGGCCCACCCAAGCCCACCCTTGGCTACGCCACTGCTTTAGGATCTGTGGTCCCAAAATCAAGTCAATTCATATTATATTCTAGAAATGTATGTACAAAAAGGGGAAAGGGGTTATTATGGCTTCCTTTAGCACAAACACATGTGATATGATAATTTTTTTTAACAATGTAGATTTTATATTTGAAATTGCCCTCTCGCTAAATATTACGTCAATGGATTGCCTTTGAACACTGAACCCCTGCAAATCTAACAGCTGCAGGAAAGCTTGGATCTCATTATTTAACACACAGAGCTGGTAACACTAATATGCTGATAGAGCACAGTGAAGGCTAGCATATCTTGAAATTTAATTTATTGCACAGCTACTAATCACTCTCATATTCTGCTCACAATGCCAGATCTTCAGTCCTAATGCTGCTGATGCTAAGACTGCCAAAGCACATTAACCTTCAATACTCATCCTGCAGCCTGCGCTGCCAGCATTCAGGCTGTGAGCTTGCAATTCTGCACAGCCTGGTCTAAGTGATGCCTGTCACTGCCAGCCTCAAGCACCTGAGCATTAGACAAGAGGAATGTGTCAGCATTACCTTATACTGTACAAGGCCCTAAGAGTTAGCCTAACTGAGGATTCGGGGCCTACTGTAAGACCTCTGGGAGAACAGCTCTGACATTCCCTCCTCCCCTCATAGTCTGATCCCTGGGAATGTCATTGAAAGCTCCTAACACCTGTGCTTCTGAGCAATAAAACAAGCCAGAACCATTGCTCAGGAAAAACAATAGAAATAAACCATTGTCTCCATAAACTGTGCCTTCACAGGAATTCACGCATCCTTGGTAAAACTAACCAAATTATATCACAGGCAGTGTTGCCATATAAAAAAAAAATTCCCACCCAAAACAGCCCAAAAACCGCACACACCTCACCCCCGACGTCATCACCCCCGCCCCTTCCGTCATCACCCCCACCCCCGCCGTCATCAACCCCGCCCCTTCCGTCATCAGCCCCGCCCCCGCCGTCATCAGCCCCACCCCTTCCATCATCACCCCCGCCCCGCCGTCATCAGCCCCGCCTCGCCATCATTGCCCCGCCCAATACGTCACCAAACCCCGCCTCTGTTGCCGTTAGCCCCACCCCCCGCCGGCCAAAAAACCGCCCAAAACCCGCGCGAAAAAAAAAACAAGCCCAAAAAACCGCAACCCGCCGCGGGCAAAAGTTTCCCGCGGCGGGTTGCGGAAAACCGCCCATCTGGCAACCCTGATCACAGGCCAGGTGAGTGGGAAAATCCGAGAGAGGGACAAAGAGAAGACACACAAACACACACCTTCAGAGTTCAGACATGTCCATACACCCCCTCCTCCCTGCAGCCATTCCACCCCTCTCCCTGCTCAACCCTGACAGAGACTGACAGTCATTCACTGAAAGACATCAAGCTGACCCTGAGACACATAGAAACACTGCTGTATTATCTCACTAAGTGGTGTAAGACTATTTCTAGATAAAATACCTTTTGCCAAGCCACAATTGTGTATTGTATTATCAGAGCTGCCAAGGGGTCCCAATTTTTGAGAGGGAGATTTTAGTACAAGCCCCCAGCCCCGCCCCACTCTGCCTTGGCTCCACCTCTACCTCATGGCTCCGCCCCTTGGCATACCTCAATCCTACGGCCATTCCAGAAAATATTTTATTTACATCAGTGACAGCAGGGATGGGTAACAGGGAGTGTTTCTATTCACTTTTTTAAACCCCCTATCCAGCATCTGTCCCCCCCCAGGGACATAACCGTGAGGGGGCTTCGCCCCCCCCCACTTTGAACTCAAGCCCACTCCAAAATTGTGGCATTGGTTGAATCGCTGGCGGAGCTGCCCAAGCCCCACTAGTTAAAGAGGTTCACTATATGAGCCTCCTACCGTGCTTCAACCGCCAACGCCTGCCCTCCCGCATATGCTCAGTTCAGGCACTTGAAAATGGAAAATAAGTTAATACCTTTTTATTGTACTGGCCTAATACCTTTTTCAATTAGCTTTCAGAGGCCAAAATCTCTTGCCTCAGCTCAGGTTAGGACAGTATATAAGTGATACATTTTTATTCGACTAACTTATTACGGGCCCTGTTTACTAAGCTGTGCTGTAGGCGCGCTAGCGTTTGTAGCACGCACCAATGCTAGAGACACCCATAGGAATATATGGGTGTCTCTAGTGTTGCGTACACTAAAATGCTAGCGTACCTTAGTAAACAGGGCCCTACATTTTTTCACTAGTTTTTGGAGGCGAAAACCTCCTTCCTTAAGTTAGGATAAGCATACTATTACAGCAGTATATTGTCCCGACCGGAAGAAGTAGGTTTTGGTCTCCAAAAGTTAGTAAAAAAAATGTATATAGCCTAATATAAAGATGTCACCTTATTTTTTTTCTTTTCTTTATATTTATTTAAAGTGGGCTAACACAGTTACCGCATTACTTTATCCTAAATTTTTTAAAAATTCTTTTTTCTACCTTTGCTGCCTGGTCATTTAATTTTTCTAATTTTTTTGATCACAATCTCTGGTTCCTGCTTTCCTGTCTTCTTTTAACTCTCTTTCATAAGTATTGCCATACTGGGAAAGACCAAAGGTCCATCGAGCCCAGCATCCTGTTTCCAACAGTGGCCAATCCAGGTCACAAATACCTGGCAAGATCCCCAAAATGTACAAAACATTTTATACTGCTTATCCCAGAAATAGTGGATTTTCCCCAAGTCCATTTAATAACGGTCTATGGACTTTTCCTTTAGGAAGCCATCCAAACCTTTTTTAAACTCCGCTAAGCTAACCGCCTTTACCACATTCTCTGGCAACGAATTCCAGAATTCCAAGGGTCTTCTGTCATGTGTCATTTTTTTTTTCTCTTCTGTCTTCACCTCTTCCACTATAACCAACTCCAACACCGATCTGTTCCATATCTGTGGGTGCTTGAGCACCCCCAATATTGAGCAAACCCTGTGTGTCCAGGGAGGGGTAATTTCTATTGGGTTTAGCATCCCCGATCATTTTGAAAAGTTTACTCCTATGCCCCCACCTATCCAGTCTTGCCCATTTTCTCTCACTCTCCTCAGCCCATAGCCTCTGTCTCTCTCCCCTCCCTGCCTTTATCCAGTATTTCCCCATCTCTCTGTCACTCTCTCTCTCCTTCCGCTCCCACCCAGTCTTGCCTAATTTCTCTCTCCATTCCCACCTATCCAGTCTTGCCCAATTTTCCTCTCTTCCTAGCCCATAGCCTCTGTCTCTCCCTCCTTTTATCCAGTATTGCCCCATCTCTCTCTCTCTGTCACTCTCTCTCTCCCTCCCCACCTATCCAGTCTTGCCCATTTTCTCTCACTCTCCCCAGCCCATAGCCTCTGTCTCTCTCCCCTCCCTGCCTTTATCCAGTATTTCCCCATCTCTCTGTCACTCTCCTCTCTCCTTCCGCTCCCACCCAGTCTTGCCTAATTTCTCTCTCCATTCCCACCTATCCAGTCTTGCCCAATTTTCCTCTCTTCCTAGCCCATAGCCTCTGTCTCTCCCTCCTTTTATCCAGTATTGCCCCATCTCTCTCTCTCTGTCACTCTCTCTCTCTCTCTCCCTCCCCACCTATCCAGTCTTGCCCATTTTCTCTCACTCTCCCCAGCCCATAGCCTCTGTCTCTCTCCCCTCCCTGCCTTTATCCAGTATTTCCCCATCTCTCTGTCACTCTTTCTCTCTCCTTCCCCTCCCACCCAGTCTTGCCTCATTTCTCTCTCCATTCCCACCTATCCAGTCTTGCCCAATTTTCCTCTCTTCCTAGCCCATAGCCTCTGTCTCTCCCTCCTTTTATCCAGTATTGCCCCATCTCTCTCTCTCTCTGTCACTCTCTCTCTCTCTCTCCCTCCCCACCTATCCAGTCTTGCCCATTTTCTCTCACTCTCCCCAGCCCATAGCCTCTGTCTCTCTCCCCTCCCTGCCTTTATCCAGTATTTCCCCATCTCTCTGTCACTCTCTCTCTCCTTCCGCTCCCACCCAGTCTTGCCTAATTTCTCTCTCCATTCCCACCTATCCAGTCTTGCCCAATTTTCCTCTCTTCCTAGCCCATAGCCTCTGTCTCTCCCTCCTTTTATCCAGTATTGCCCCATCTCTCTCTCTCTGTCACTCTCTCTCTCCCTCCCCACCTATCCAGTCTTGCCCATTTTCTCTCACTCTCCCCAGCCCATAGCCTCTGTCTCTCTCCCCTCCCTGCCTTTATCCAGTATTTCCCCATCTCTCTGTCACTCTCTCTCTCCTTCCCCTCCCACCCAGTCTTGCCTCATTTCTCTCTCTTCCCTCCCATCCACTGCAGCCCTGTAGCACAGTCTCACTCCCTCTCTCCATTGCATCTCCATTATTAAACTACCATGAGAGACAGGCGGAACTCGGCTCTCTGTAGCTCTGCTAGTGCTTTTCTGCACCAGTCCCGGAAGTGTACATCAGAGAAGGGAGGCCTGGGGCAGAAAGCAGTAGTGACACTGCAGAGAGCTGGGTCCCGTACGTCTCGCAAGGTAGTTTATTAGCGCAAGCCTGGGATTTTGGGCCTAATCAGCCGCAAGTCGCATCTGACATCACTTGGAAATCCTGTAGAGAGGGAGAAGCAGAGAGATGGAAAATACTTTTTTTTTTTTTTTTTACTACTTTCCAGATTTGTACTTTGTTACTAAGTAACTCACTTCAAGTGGGTTCAAAACTCTGCTGCCCGTCTCATCTTCCGCCAGGGTCGCTTTACTCATACTACCCCTCTCCTCAAGACCCTTCACTGGCTCCCTATCCGTTTTCGCATCCTGTTCAAACTTCTTCTACTAACCTATAAATGTACTCACTCTGCTGCTCCCCAGTATCTCTCCACACTCGTCCATCCCTACACCCCTTCCCGTGCACTCCGCTCCATGGATAAATCCTTCTTATCTGTTCCCTTCTCCACTACTGCCAACTCCAGACTTCGCGCCTTTTGTCTCGCTGCACCCTACGCCTGGAATAAACTTCCTGAGCCCCTACGTCTTGCCCCATCCTTGGCCATCTTTAAATCTAGACTGAAAGCCTACCTCTTTAACATTGCTTTTGACTCGTAACCACTCGCCTCCACCTACCCTCCTCTCCTCCTTCCTGTACACATTAATTGATTTGATTACTTTATTTTTTGTCTATTAGATTGTAAGCTCTTTGAGCAGGGACTGTCTTTCTTCTATGTTTGTGCAACGCTGCGTATGCCTTGTAGTGCTATAGAAATGCTAAATAGTAGTAGTAGTAGTAGTTCAAGTGAAAAGTATTTAAAAAAAACAAACAAAAAAAACCCCAAAGTAACTTAAGTACTGTATAGTAACTTTAGAAAAAGTAATTTAAATGATAGTATTTAAGTACTGTAACAAAGTACAAGTACTTGTACTTGCGGGCCTTTTTACTAAGCCGCAGTAAAAAGTGGCCTGTGGTAGTGTAGGCGCGTGTATTGGGCACGTGCTGGGCCAGTTTTTACCGCATCTACAAAAAAGGACTTTTTTAAAAAAATGGAACAGGAAAAGGACATGTGGTAAAAATGAAACCAGCGCGCGGGCCCAAAACCGGCCTGGGCCCTTAACGCCACCCATTGATCTAGCAGTAAAGGCTCACACGCTACATGCGTGGTGACCGGTCAGAGTGCACCAAGTGCCGATTACTGCCGGAACTGGCGCATGTAAGAAGAAATAAAGGATGTTATACAGCCATAACGGAACAAAAAGAAAATGTCTAGGGCTAAAATGTCAACATTTTGATCTAGACCTGTTTTTAGAACGAATAAGGCATAAAAAGGAGCCCTAAATGACCAGATGACCAATGGAGGGAATCAGGGATGACACCCCTTACTCCCCCAGTGGTCACTGACCCCCCTCCCACCCCAAAGATTTGAATAAAAGTAGTACTTACCAGCCTCTATTAGAGCAGCAAGCAGGTCCCTGGAGTAGCCTAGTGGTCGGTGCAGTGCACTGTAGAGAAGGGGACCCAGACCCATATCTCACTCTACCTGTGGCACTTGTGGTTGTGGTGGAAACTGTGAGCACTCCAAAACTCACCAAAAACATACTGTACCCACATATAGGTGACTCCTTCACTCATAAGGGAGGGAAGGGGAATGGGACTTCTGTGGTATTTTGCAACTACACTCAAAGTGGTTTACATATATTCAGGTACTTATTTTGTACCAGGGGCAATGGAGGGTTAAGTGACTTGCCCAGAGTCACAAGGAGCTGCAGTGGGAATCGAACCCAGTTCCCCAGGATCAAAGTCCGCTGCACTAACCACTAGGCTACTCTTCCACTGGCAACATTCCATGTAGAAGCCTGCCCTTGCAGATCAGCAATGTGGCTGCGCAGGTTTCTGTTTCTGTGAGTCTGACGTCCTGCACGTAGTCAGACTCACAGAAACAGAAGCGCGGCCGCATTGCTGATCTGCAAGGGCAGGCTTCTACATGGAATGTTGCTATTGGAATAGCAACATTCCATGTAGAATCTCAAATAGTAGCAACCACTAGGCTACTCTTCCACTCCTTGGGATTCCGGAATCTTGCTATTCTTTGGGGTTCTACACAGAATGTCGCTACTCTTTGAGATCGTGCATGGAATCTTGTTAAGAGCACTTGATATACTGCCTTTCTGTGGTTTTTGCAACTACATTCAAAGTGGTACTTATTTGTACCTGGGGCAATGGAGGGTTAAGTGACTTGCTCAGAGTCACAAGGAGCTGCAGTGGGAATCGAACTCAATTCCCCAGGATCAAAGTCCACTGCACTAACCACTAGGTTACTCTTGTAGGTGCTCAGGTACAGTAGAATTTTGATGGGTTTTGGAGGACTCAACAGGCAGGATAAAGGGGTAATGGTGAGATGAAGTCCACAGCAGTGCCCCCTAGGTGCCCCACTGCTCTGCTGGGATGTCTGTGTAGCCAATCTACTAAGATTGCTGGCTCCACTTCCATCCCAAATGACTTGATTTTGTGCATTTTGCATTTGGACCTTTTTTTTTCAAAAATGGACCAAAAAGGTAGACACATAGAGCACAAAACCATCTAGCATGTGGCCATTTTGAAGAAAAAAGATAGAGCTTTTGCTGTTTCGAAAATGGCTCTATTTCCTATTCGGATTTGGGGCATGTAGCGCAAAACGTCCAAAATCCAACTTAGACGTCATATCAAAAATGTCCCTCATAATACAACTCCCTGAAATGCACTTTGTGTAAAGCCTGAAGCTAAGTAGTCTGGAGAAGCAGTCCGGAGGCACAGAACAACCTGAGAGACAAAAATAGTGGAAAGACGTCTAAAGACTCAAGAGCCTTTTAACATAAGTAGAAAATGAAACGACGGTATTACAGATACACTTCTCTACTTATCTGATGCTGTTGGTGAGTTTAAAGAGTGGTGAAGGGAAGCTTCCAGACAAGTTCTGAGTTATTAAGGATCTGTAAAATTGAATAAAACAAATGTACTTTAAAGTCTGGCCATCTGCTGAAATAATATTAATGTTTGTTTTGCCTTTATTTAAGAGCAAATCTGAGAAATACATTTTGAACATTTTCTCATGAAAGTGAATTTGTGAAGTTTCTCTCATAGATTGGAAGTGTTTCTAAAAATAAGGCCTCCTTTTACAAAGCCACGCTAGCAATTCCGGTGCGGCAAATGCGATGAAGCCATAGGAACTGAATGGGCTTCTTCGCAATTACCGCATCGGAATTGCTAGCGTGGCTTTGTAAAAGGAGCCCTAAGTATTTAAACTTATTTATTTATTGCATTTGTATCCCACATTTTCCCCACCTATTTGCAGGCTCGATGTGGCTTAGATTGTGTCGCAAAGGCGGACATCATTAACAGAGTACAAAATATTGTTGCAAATAAAGGACAAAGAAAAACAGGTAAATTCAAAGTAATAAGTAAGTAATTCGGAATATTTGAGTGGGGGTAAGACAAGGTATAATTTTCAGTAATGATAATGTGGATCAAAGTGTCTTAAATTAGAGAGTTCAATATTGGCTAGTACTGGATTCTCTTTGTAAGTCTCTTTGAACAGGTAGGTTTTTAGTAATTTTCGGAAGGTTGCCAGATCAGGCGTTGATTTTATGGTGTTAGGTAGTTTATTCCATAGTTGCGTACAGGTATAAAAGAAGCTAGATGCATGTAAAGATTTGTACTTAAGACCTCTGCAGTTGGGGTAATGGAGATTCAAAAAAGTTACTTATATTTCTTGCTGGTAAATCTATTAGGTCTGACATGTATGTTGGGGCCTCTCCATGAATAATTTTAGGAACCAAGGTGCAGACCTTGAATGTGATACGATCCTTTAATGGGAGCCAATGAAGTTTTTTTTCTGAGGGGTTTAGCACTTTCATACTTTGCTTTCCTGAATATAAGTCTGGCTGCAGTATTCTGGGCAGTCTGGACCCACCCTGCCAGATCTCAGAACCTCTGAGGTAATTCCAATCCCAGTGTCCTTCTAGGAATACGTTTCAGATAGTTTCTGAGTTCTCATCTCGTCCTTCCTCTGATTGCTCTCCCTCGTGTCCTCTTGCTGGTGTTTTGGCCACACACTTCTCCAACAGGGTTTCTAATTTGCTGAAATCCTTTCTGCCATTGTCCCCTTCTGTGACCAACTAGGTCCCATGTTCACCTGCTTCTGATTGCTCAGCAATATCTCTTGCATCTCTGCATATCCTTACAGCCTTCTCCGGGGTGACACCCAGGTCCACTCCGATCCACTCAGGGCCTCCGCTCTAGGTGCCGCGCGCCGTTATTTTTCTCTTTACATCTAATCTTGCTAAAGTACCTCAGTCATTTATGGCCCCTATTCATATTCTCTTCCTAGCCCTGTCCCTTCCTAATCTTTTCCCTCACCCCCTACCTCTCTCCGCTACAGGAACTCACTGCCCATCCATCGACTTCATCACCTCACCTTCTCTCCTACCCTCTTCCTCCCTCTTGGCTTTTAATCTCCGCCTCTTTCTTCCGTCCATTTTGCCTTCCCCATTCCACCTAAATACCTCTCGCCTTCGACGCCTTCGTGGCCACACCTCTCCTACTCTCCTCCGCTCTCTTTTACTCCTTCTCTTACTCTCAGCCGGTGACATCAATCCCAATCCTGGCCCCCCTCACCAACTATTATCCCAACTCTACAGATCTCACCGCGACCTCTCTAACCTCATCTCTATTCCTCTACTCCTCTCCTCTTCTCTGCCCTTCTCTTGCGCCCTATGGAATGCCCGCTCTATCTGTAACAAACTCGCCTATATCCATGACCTCTTTATCTCGCGTCACCTCCATCTGCTCGCCATAACAGAGACCTGGCTCTGCCCTGATGACCCTGCTTCAGTCGCAGCCCTGTGCCATGGCGGTTATCTATTTTCACATACTCCTCGCCCTGCTGGCCGTGGAGGCGGTGTTGGACTACTTCTCTCTCCCTCCTCCAGATTTCAACCCCTTCTTCCATCTCAATCTCACTGTTTTTCATCCTTTGAAGTCCACTCTATCCGCCTTTTCTCTCCTCTGCCTCTTCGAATAGCGGTCATTTATCGTCCCCCTGATAAGTCCCTTTCATCCTTTCTCAGTGACTTTGACGCCTGGCTTGCCTTCTTCCATGATCCTTCCTCCCCCTCTCTCATCCTTGGTGACTTCAATATTCCTGCTAATGATCCTTCCAACTCTTATATTTCCAAGTTACTCGCTTTAACGTCCTCCTTTAATCTCCAACTATGCTCCACCTCCCCCACTCATCAAAATGGTCACTGTCTTGATCTCATCTTCTCCTCCAACTGTTCACCCTCTAGTTTCCTTGCCTCTGATCTTCCCTCCTCTGATCACCATCTTATAACTTTCACACTTAAATTTCCTCCCTCCCAGTCCCGTCCTATCTTATCTAATTTATCTAGGAATCTTCACGATATTGACCCTTCATCTCTATCCTCCCATGTTTCAAACCTCCTCTCTACTGTGGCACCATCCACATCTGTCAACGAGGCTGTTTCTTCTTACAACAATACTCTATCCTCTGCCTTAGACACTCTTGCACCTTTGATGACCCGCCATGTAAGGCGTACAAAACCCCAACCTTGGCTGACTTCTAATATCCGCTACCTACGTTCCTGTACCCGCTCCACCGAACGCCTCTGGCGGAAATCTCGGGCCCTTGCTGATTTCTTACACTTTAAGTTCATGCTGACCTCCTTCCAATCTGCTCTTTTACGTGCCAAACAGGATTATTATATCCAACTGACCAACTCTCTTGGCTCTAATCCTCGACTTCTCTTCACCACATTGAACTCTCTCCTCAAGGTGCCCCCTCCCCCAACTCCCCCTTCATTATCTCCTCAGACCCTTGCTGAATTCTTTCACAACAAGGTTGAAAGATAAACCTTGCTTTCTCTACCTCACCACCTCTCCCTCCACTAGTCCGTTCCCCTCTCTCTCCTTCCCCTCATTCCCTTTCCTCCTTTCCTGAAGTTACTATTGAGGAAACTACACTTCTCCTCTCTTCCTCAAAATGTACCACCTGTTCCTCTGATCCCATTCCCACCCACCTTCTTAATGCCATCTCTCCTGCTCTTATTCCTTTTATCTGTCACATTCTCAACCTCTCACTTTCCACTGCGACTGTCCCTGCTGCCTTTAAACATGCTGTGGTCACACCTCTCCTTAAGAAGCCTTCACTCAACCCTACTTGTCCCTCTAATTACCGACCCATCTCCCTCCTTCCTTTTCTCTCCAAATTACTTGAGCGTGCTGTTCACCGCCGCTGCCTTGATTTTCTCTCCTCACATGCTATTCTTGACCCACTACAATCTGGTTTTCGCCCTCTCCACTCAACCGAAACTGCGCTTACTAAAGTCTCCAATGACCTATTACTGGCTAAATCTAGAGGTCAATATTCCATCCTCATTCTTCTTGATCTTTCCGCTGCTTTTGACACTGTCGATCACAGCATACTTCTCGATACCCTGTCCTCACTTGGATTCCAGGGCTCTGTCCTTTCCTGGTTCTCTTCCTACCTCTCCCTCCGCATCTTTAGTGTTCACTCTGGTGGATCCTCTTCTACTTCTATCCCTCTGCCTGTTGGCGTACCTCAGGGTTCTGTTCTTGGTCCCCTCCTCTTTTCTATCTACACTTCTTCCTTTGGTTCATTAATCTCATCCCATGGCTTTTCCTACCATCTCTATGCTGATGACTCCCAAATCTACCTTTCTACTCCTGATATCTCATCTTGCATCCAAACCAAAGTTTCAGCGTGCTTGTCTGACATTGCTGTCTGGATGTCTCAACGCCACCTGAAATTAAATATGACCAAAACCGAGCTTCTCATTTTCCCCCCCAAACCCACCTCCCCGCTCCCCCCGTTTTCTATTTCTGTTGATGGCTCTCTCATTCTCCCTGTCTCCTCAGCTCGAAACCTTGGGGTCATCTTTGACTCTTCTCTCTCCTTCTCTGCTCATATCCAGCAGATTGCCAAGACCTGTCATTTCTTTCTTTACAACATCCGTAAAATCTGCCCCTTTCTTTCCGAGCACTCTACCAAAACCCTCATCCACACTCTTGTCACCTCTCGTTTAGACTACTGCAATCTGCTTTTTGCTGGTCTCCCACTTAGTCACCTCTCCCCTCTCCAGTCGGTTCAAAACTCTGCTGCCCGTCTCATCTTCCGCCAGGGTCGCTTTACTCATACTACCCCTCTCCTCAAGACCCTTCACTGGCTCCCTATCCGTTTTCACATCCTGTTCAAACTTCTTCTACTAACCTATAAATGTACTCACTCTGATGCTCCCCAGTATCTCTCCACACTCGTCCTTCCCTACACCCCTTCACGTGCACTCCGCTCCATGGATAAATCCTTCTTATCTGTTCCCTTCTCCACTACTGCCAACTCCAGACTTCGCGCCTTCTGTCTCGCTGCACCCTACGCCTGGAATAAACTTCCTGAGCCCCTACGTCTTGCCCCATCCTTGGCCACCTTTAAATCTAGACTAAAAGCCACCTCTTTAACATTGCTTTTGACTCGTAACCACTTGTAACCACTCGCCTCCACCTACCCTCCTCTCTTCCTTCCCGTTCACATTAATTGATTTGATTTGCTTACTTTATTTATTTTTTGTCTATTAGATTGTAAGCTCTTTGAGCAGGGACTGTCTTTCTTCTATGTTTGTGCAGCGCTGCGTATGCCTTGTAGCGCTATAGAAATGCTAAATAGTAGTAGTAGTAGTAGCTTGTGCCTCCTGGACTTCTTTATCGCTCCCTTCCCTTACTCAATTTTCTCTCTTACTCTCTTCTATGAGTCTTACTACTAGTGCCTTGGATCCTTTTCCTTCCCGTTGGATCAAATATTCCTCTCACTGTCTGGAACCTCTGGATTTACATTTGGTTTTGCGGAGTCTTACTACAGCTGTGGTTCCCCTTACTTGGAAGAAAGTGGTGGTTTACCAAATGCTCAAAAAACCTATGCTGGATCCCTCCTTGCTGGATAGCTAATGGCCAGTCTCTAATTTATGTATTCTCTCCAAAATCACAGAACGTGTCATTTTCAATCAATTGTCTGCTAGGGCCAATGATTTGTCTATTCTCCACCCTCGCCAAACAGGTTTCTGTAACTCTCATAGCACTGAAACTATCATTGCAGCACTTCTACATGAACTTTGTTCTACTTTGGATGCTTGTAAGATCACTCTTTTGGTTTCACTTGACTTGTCTTCTGCTTTTGACTTGGTTGATCACTGACTGCTTCTTTCTTGTCTTGTCTCTATAGGTCTTTCTGGCACGGTCCTTTCGTGGTTTACCTCTTTTCTCTCTTTTAGCTCCTTTAATGTTGTTACTGAATGTTCATCTTCTTCTGATGTTTCTCTATCCTGTGGGATTACTCAGGGATCTGTTCTTTCTCTGCTGCTTTTTAATATTTTCCTCAGCCCTCTTGCAACATTGATTCAAAGTTATAATGTTAAGTTTTTCATCTATGCAGACAACATACTCCTGCTTTTCCCAACTTCCTCTACTCAACCTGATCTTAGTCAATTACAAACTTGTCTTGGGGCCACCTCTGTCTGGCTTTTGGATCGCCTCTTGCTTCTTAATACTTCAAAGACCGTGGTTTGTTGGATCTTGGGTCCTTTCTCTATCCTTACACTAGTACCAGTTCTCTTTAAAACCCCAGTCCCTACTGTTCCCTCATTCAAATATCTTGGTGTGACGTTTGATTCTGGCCTCACTTTTTCTGCCCAGGTTTCTTCTGTTCTTAAGAGTGGCTTTTTTTCTCGTGGACGTCTAAGCTCTATTTCTGAATTCCTTGGTATTTCAGATCTTCATACCTTGATGCACGCATTTGTGATCTCTTGTTTAGATTATTCTAATGTGGTTTATATGGTACTTTCCTCTTTTCACCTTCGTCAGCTTCAGATACTACAGAACACAGCAGCTTTTTTTCTCTGTAAAGCCCAGCATTACGATTCTCTTAATCCCCTTCTATCTTCTCTTCATTGGTTGCCTATCAAATACCGATCCTGGTTCAAGATTTTATGTCTAACTCACAAGACGTTGCATTGTGGTTCCCCTGCTTACCTTTCCTCCCTCATCATTCCTTACACTCCTTCTCGCACCCTTCGCTCACTTGATTCTAATCGTTTGGTTCTCCCTTCCCTTAAGCAGGTTCATTATGATCAACACCTCACTCTGCCTTTTTCTTTCTTGCACCTAAATTCTGGAAAGACCTTCCTCCTGGGCTTTGTTCTGAGCTGTCTTTTTCAAGATTTAAAACCATGCTTAAAACTCATTTTTTCAGTTTGGCATTCGGCTTCCCACCTCCTCCTACAAAGTGTGACTAGTGGACCACTGAATGCCTATGCAATTAGCTGTTCATATGCTCTAGCATGGCTGCTCTTTCCTTTCGATTTATGGAGTTCCCTTCTGTTTTTATTTTGTTTGACTTGTTTTTATTGTAAACCGCTGCAATCTTCTGTAGCAGCAGCGGTATATCAAATGCCTTAATAAACATAATATTAATATTAGCTCAGGCCCATTTCCCTATTTAGATTTTGCTCACACTTTTTTCAGTAGTAGTTCAAGGTGAGTTACATTCAGGTACACTGGATATTTCTCTGTCCCAGGAGGACTCACAATCTAAGTTTGTACCTGAGGCAATGGAGGGTTAAGTGACTTGCCCAAGATCACAAGGAGCAGCAGTGGGATTTGAACTGGCCACCTGTGGATTGCAAGACCGGTGCTCTAACCACTAGGCCACTCCTCCATTCCCAATAGGCCACTCCTCCACTCCCATTAAAAAATAGCCTTTTATCCAGCCACAGTAAAATAAATGGCCCAACCCGCGCCCATACTACCATAGGCCACTTTTTACCACGGCTTTGTAAAAGGACCCTTAAATATACAGATAAATTTAGGACAGCAAGAATAGTTTCCTAACTTTATCCACTAAGCTAACCGGGCACTGGCTTGAATATCGGACGGTGCCTGGTTAACTTCCAGGTTGCTGCACTAACCTGGATGTTCGATGCCGGCCAGACATGCCCTGGCGTTGAATATCCAGGGATAATTTAGCCGGAAGCTGTGAGTGGTTTGCAAGCTGCTTACTGCCCCGGGCTGAATATTGATCTTCTACATTTTTATTTGGCAACCATTCCTATATTATTGATTGAGAACAAAACATCTGTACAGGACTGTGCATTTTGGGGGAATGGAGAGTGAGGTGTGCAGGTCCGAATTTAGCAATTGCAGGGTCCTGCCCCCTGCCTCTGACCACCACCATAAGCCATAATTTATCAGAGTGTAAAAGGAGGTTTCGAACTCTTGGAACCTCACCTCACCCCATACCTTGATGTGCATCCACCACATTTCAGTAGAGAGCGGCAGACCGTGGCAGCGATTTTCATATCCCATCAGCTGCTGAACCCAGAGTTTCCTCGCTGCTGTGTCCCGCCCTTGTAGGAAGCAGGAAGTGACATCAAAAGGGGGTGGGATGCAGCAACGAGGAGGCTCCGGGCTCAGCAGCTGAAGGAATATGAAAATCACTGCCGCTGCCTGACGCTCTCTACTGAAATGTGGATGCACATCAAGGTATGGAGCAGGGAGGTGGTCCGAGACAGGAGGACAGACGTGCTAGAGATACGGAGCCCCTAGGAACATGGGGCCTTGTGCGACCACCCTGTTGCCCCTGCCTAAGCCAGGCTCTGGAGGTGTGAATAATCCATGGAGTCAGCAGTCTTCCAGACCTAGCTAGTCTCATCCCATGGACCCTGTTTCTCAGGAATTATAGCAAGGACCAGGGCTTAATTTCTGGGGGAACGGCATGGAACGCAGGTCCACCACTTCAGTGTTCTACTCCAGCCCCTCCTTTCCAGGCAGCCTGCAGTGAAGTGGAGGGTGGGGGGGACGGGGGGGGGGGGGGGGTGAGCCTGGAGCACAGCAAAGAACAGTCACCTTCCTCTTTAATCCAACCTGTCTTCTTTTGTTGTTAATGCCACAGTTCACCCACTTTCTCCCCTGGCTCCACAGTTCCACTTTGCTCACAAGTTAAGCTCAGGCAAGGACAGAGCTATCTCACCTGAAGTATTTACCTGGTGCGCTGCATTTTTATTGTATCTCTTCATGAGCACTTGATTGGCAACTAATAAGTGTAACAAATAAATTTAATTTCCCAAATCCTCTAAGTCATAAAAGAACACTTGCAAACTCATAAAAAGTTAAGAGATGGGGGTCCAGTAATTGGCTGCCATTCTTTGGGGTGCAAGAATGGCGCTGAGGAAAAGCTACCTCACTGGTAATGTCATGCTGCAATGAGCTATGCGATGGGTGTGGGTGCAGGAAAATGCTGCAAAATAATTATCCATTTCTTGAATTTTTTTAAGGGAACTGTGAACTTATATTATTATGTTCCTTTGATCATTAATCATTTACAGGAGTACCTTCTGCAATGAATCAGGCTAGAACTCTACAAACCTACTCATTGATTCTTGTGTTCACGCGCTGTTTTCTTAATCGGCTATGTCCGCACACACTTTAGATTTAGACAGTGGCGTTCTGAGGGGCGCTGACACCCGGGGCGGATCGCCGATGCGCCCCGCCCCCCGGGTGCAGCGCCCCCCCCCCCGTGCAGCGTGACCCCCCCCTGGCGAAGGGACACCCCCCACCTCGGCGAAAGAACCCCCTCCGGGTGCACGCCGCTGGGGGGGGTGCCGCACATCACACTGCAATTCTGTGGAATTTTAATTAAAGCTCAGCCTTTTTCACTCATCCTGAGCAAGGAAGTAAAAGACATTGTCATCGTCTTATTCACACACGTTGCTGTTCCTGTTCCGGGGCAGAGGGAGCATGGAAACCAACGACGGTGACCGGCGTGCGGCACCCCCCCAGCGGCGTGCACCCGGGGCGGACCGCCCCCACCGCCCCCCTCCTTGGTACACCACTGGGTTTAGAGCAGCAGGCTGAGAACAAGGGAAGCTCAGGTCAAATCCCACTGCTGCCCCTCGTGATCTTATTATACTTTGAGATACTATTGAAAGGTAGGAGCTAAATCTAAATCCACTTTCCAACATATAAAAGAATCCAAAACATCAAAGGACATGTGACGAAGTAGACCCTGGTCCTTGAAGGCTCATGCCTCAACATATAGGTTAATCTATGCGGCATGTGAATTTGGAATCCAGTGTACTTACGTAAAGCAAGGGTTAATTTCTGAGCTAGCACTATTAGGAAAAAAAAATGGAGAAAATTGCTTTTAGTCTAAATTGGCAAAAGAAGTTAAAGGCAAATTGTGTTCCTGATTCAAGGACGCAGCAACGTGTGTGAATAAGACGATGACAATGTCTTTTACTTCCTTGCTCAGGATGAGTGAAAAAGGCTGAGCTTTAATTAAAATTCCACAGAATTGCAGTGCGATGTGCTTTGTATTTTTATTTTCTCAGGAACCGGTTTCTTGAAGTTAAGAAACTTTCACTGGCAACGACCTGTTTATATTTTATTTCAGATTGACGGGTGCCACCTGCCTCTGATTTCTGGGTGCTTGTTGAAGTTTTAGTCCAGATCCAGGGGCCCTTTTACAGAGTGGCGGAAAGGCCAACTTGGGCTTACAGCTCGCTCTTTCGAGACTATCAGTGGCCCAATGTGGCCGCTGGTGGTAGTCCCGCCCTGAGCACGTGCCATTTCCGGGGGAAAAACAAAACCCCCGGAAATGACTTGTGCAGCGGTAACCCCCAGTAATCAGAGTGGAGGAGTGGCCTAGTGGTTACAGCACCTGTCTTGTAATCCAGAAGTGGCTGGTTCAAATCCCACTGCTGCTCCTTGTGATCTTGGGCAAGTCACTTAACCCTTCATTGCCTCAAGTACAAACTGATTGTGAGCCCTCCTGGGACAGAGAAATATCCAGAGTACCTGAATGTAACTCACCTTGAGCTACTACTGAAAAAGGTGTGAGCAAAATCTAAATAAATAAAGATTCTAGAATTCTAAAGAATAACAAGATTCCATGCAGAATTTCAAAGTGTAGCAGCATTCCATGTAGAACCCCAAAGAGTAACAAGATTCTTTGGGGTGGAGGAGTGGCCTAGTGGTTAGAGCACCAGTCTTGTGATCTTGGGCAAGTCATTTAACCCTCCATTACCTCAGGTACATCTTTTGGACGCACGCAGATCCATTTTTCAGCACACCTGTAAAAAAACAGCCTTTTTGGGGGGCCAAAAATGTACATGCAGCAAAATAAAAATTGGCGCACTTCCATTTTGGACCTGAGACCTTACCGTCACCCATTGACTTAGTGGTAAGGTCTCACGCATTGACCGGGCAGTAATCATCAGCCTGTGTACAATGCTTATGACCACCCAGTTAGCGCTGCATGTTAGCAAATAAAAAATATTTTTGGGCACGCGTGGCGGACGCGTGTAAAAATGGAATTACTCCCCGGACTACGAGGTAGTTCCAAATTGATGCATGTTGTACACTTGTAGGCACCTGCGTGGTTTAGTGAAAGGGCCCCTTAAGGGCCTGTTTACTTAGGTGCACTAGCATTTTTAGCATGCCTTATATATTCCTATGGGTGTCTCCAGCGTTAGTAATGCCACACTGGAAAAAGGGTCCATTCAGCCCAGCATCCTGTCCACGACAGTGGTCAATCCAGGCCAAGGGCACCTGGCAAGCTTCCCAAACGTACAAACATTCTATACATGTTATTCCTGGAATTGTGGATTTTTCCCAAGTCCATTTAGTAGTGGTTTATGGACTTGTCCTTTACGAAACCGTCTAACCCCTTTTTAAACTCTGCCAAGCTAACCGCCTTCACCACATTCTCCGGCAACGAATTCCAGAGTTCAATTATGCGT
Organism: Microcaecilia unicolor; assembly: GCF_901765095.1. Classification (NCBI taxonomy): domain Eukaryota; kingdom Metazoa; phylum Chordata; class Amphibia; order Gymnophiona; family Siphonopidae; genus Microcaecilia; species Microcaecilia unicolor. Next base: position 17,203,908 of record NC_044037.1, read on the forward strand.
TGGGTGAAGAAAAATTTTCTCCGATTTGTTTTAAATTTACTACACTGTAGTTTCATCGCATGCCCCCCTAGTCCTAGTATTTTTGGAAAGCGTGAACAGATGCTTCACATCCACCTGTTCCACTCCACTCATTATTTTATATACCTGTATCATGTCTCCCCTCAGCCGTCTCTTCTCCAAGCTGAAAAGCCCTAGCCTCCTTAGTCTTTCTTCATAGGGAAGTCGTCTCATCCCCGCTATCATTTTTGTCGCCCTTCGCTGCACCTTTTCCAATTCTACTATATCTTTCTTGAGATGTGGCGACCAGAATTGAACACAATACTCAAGGTGCGGTCGCACCATGGAGCAATACAACGGCATTATAACATCCTCACACCTGTTTTCCATACCTTTCCTAATAATACCCAACATTCTATTCGCTTTCCTAGCCGCAGCAGCACACTGAGCAGAAGGTTTCAGTGTATTATCGACGACGACACCCAGATCCCTTTCTTGGTCCGTAACTCCTAACATGGAACCTTGCATGACGGAGCTATAATTCGGGTTCTTTTTTCCCCACATGCGTCACCTTGCACTTGCTCACATTAAACGTCATCTGCCATTTAGCCGCCTTTAAATTGTGAGCCCTCCAGGGACAGGGAAATACCCCGTGTACCTGAATGTAACTCATCTTGAGCTACTACTGAAAAGGTGTGAGCAAAATCCAAATAAATAAATACATCACTTGGAATAAATGAACAAAAGGTCCTTTTCTACCAGAAGACTGCTTGAAAATCTGTTTTGTAAATGACGTGCTGCATAGCGCAGTAGCCCTTTATATAAGATGCAGCGAGTACATCCGACTTTAAGAGAGCGGTGGAATGATTTCATCTGCTAATGGGATCTCCAGATAGTCCTAAGCAGTTAATAATGGAAATGACAGGCAACTAGCAGCCTCCTTACCTCAGAGCTCTCCATTCATTAAAGCTCATTCTGCCTAAAGTGCAGAATTAAAAACAATTTCCTGCCACCTTTACTTAGCCCGATAAGTAAATGCTCCTCACAGTTCCTGCTCAGATTTATAATTACCGATGGTTATAAACTGTAAAAAGTAATTCCATTAACCTCAAACCATAAAACGGACAAGAAAACGAGACGAACAGAGAAGGACGCCATCACACAGTGGGGCATTTATGCCCTGACAATCAAGACATGATCAATAGGGCCCATAATCTGTGACTGAAAACTCTCCTTCTGCAGTCGGACTGAAAGCAATCTGGGAACTTAAACCGCACCAACCCTACCTATGAAAAGTCATCATTGCAAACATTCTAGGGCTACAAAAAAACAGAAGAAACCAGTCTTCGCAAAAAAACAACAGAAAACAAAACAGCGAAGATGACTCACAAAAACACAAATAAAAAGAAAAAAATAATAAAAATAAAATGGCCCAAAAATGGAAATAATAAAATTATCAAAATATAAAAATAATCACAAAATATGTATTTGAAAATATAAATACATTAAATAGACAACACTTGGGTTACAAAAATTAAAAATAAACTTTATTAGCCAAAAGATAGCAAGGAGAAAGGGACTCGTCACAGCTGTGTTTCGGCCATATAGGCCTGCGTCAGGAGTCTATGCAAATAAAAACACATAGATTATATAAAATTGATAAACAACATAAAACAATAACAAAATATAAAGAGACAATATAAACATCTACAACATTGTACTATCAAAGAGTATGTTACAGACATTGGTCATTATCAAATCAATACTACATCAAAATCAGAAAACATTCTAGGGCACCAGCACATTTCCAGTTTGGAAAAGAGAAGATGATGGATTGCTACAGATTACTACACAAATCTTACATGTTAACAGAATTTCTCTGCTTGGAAACAGAAATCACATCACCTAGTTAAAAAAGAAAACAAACTGCAAATTATAAACAAATAGGCAGATAAAATATGAAATGGAAGTCCCCAAAAACCAGACTCAGGGAACCTTTAACAAAGGTGCGTTAGGCTGTGCGTGTGTGCAGCGTGCGCCAAAACAAGACTAACACCAGGCTACCACGCCCTCTGGTGGTAATTTCAGATTCGGCACGTGCCCGTAACGCCTGGATGATTTATTTATTTCCTCCCAGGTGCGGTATTTCTGGCGGGAATCGGCAGTTGGCGCGTGCCGACCAGTCACCACACGTGTAGTGCATGAGCCCTTACCGCTAGGTCAATGGGTGGTGTTCAGGGCTCTGGCCGGTTTCGGGCGTGCGCCGGTTTCAGTTTTGCCGCATGCCCTTTTCCCGTCCCATTAAAAAAAGCCCTTTTTTGCGGACACGGTAAAACCTGGCCCGACACGCACCTGCACTACCACAGGCCACGTTTTACCGCAGCTTTGTAAAAGGACCCTTCAGTTAGATGTGGAACATTAAATAAATAGAAACGGAAATGCATTCCTCCTGTACTGAACAAAATACAAGTAATGCCCTCTAAAAACTAAGGGATCTTTTAGCCCCGGTAGCATGTTTAGCTTGCGGTAGAAATCAGCTGGCGGTAAACGCTGAGCTGCCCATTATATTCCTATGGGCGTCTTGGCAGTTTCTGCCAGCTGATTTCTACCAGGAGCTAAAAACGCTACTGCGGATTAGTAAAAGACCCCCTAAAAATAAATATTTTGCACCTTTGTCTAATAATTGTATTTTTTGAACTGGGTTGCTCCTGATCTGTTTTTTTTCTAGTTCCTCTTGTTTTTTGCTTAAGTCTTTTTCCAGGATTTCATTTCCATTTTCTGTTTCTTCACCCTCCCCCCATTTTCTTCCTGTCTTCCCCTCCATCTATCTTTGACATCGACCTTTCCGTTTCATCTTGTAACCCTAAGTAGGGAATGAGTATCAAGTGGGCTACACAAGCATATCTTTGAATTGAGGGGTTTAAGGTCAGGACGGAGGTCATCTGGCACCTAATCAAATTAGTCTACACTCTAATTATAGGAGCCAACTTTTCAAAATGATTTGGGGCCATAGGAAAAGCTGGTCAGGCTGTATTTCAATGTAGAGCACAGCAGGCAGTGAACACACTGGGAGGAGTGATGGGTAAAAGAAGAGCTAGGAAAGAACTAAGGGGTCCTTTTACAAAGGCACACTGATAAATGGCTTGCGGTAGTGTAGGCGCAGATTTGGGGCACGCGCAGAATCATTTTTCAGTGCACCTGTAAAAAAGGCCTCTTTTTTCCCCTGAAAATAGACATGTTTTCAAAATGGCAGCTGAGACTTCCCATGGTAGTCTTGCGGGTCTCAACAGTCTCACGAGACTTCCACAGGGAGCCTCGGCCACCATTTTTAAAATATGGTGCTGCCGGGCAGGGAGAATAGAGGCAGCACAATGGGCAGGAAAGAACATGTCCCCCCCCCTTGCAGAAGCCAGTAGATCACGCCTTTAAAGGTGTGTGGTGAGCATCCGGGCAGAGTCTCTGGGCCCTCGGGCATTGCCCAGTTGCCCAAATGGTCAGTCTGCCCCTGAGTAGCAGCAGCAGGCAGTGATTCAGACAGCCTGCTCGTGCCAACCTGAGCCCTCTCTCTGATGCTTCCTATCTATGCAGAAGTGAGACGTTATGTCAGAGAGAAGATTCAGGGGTTGGTGCTAGCAGGCTTTCCGAATCGCTGCCTCCTGCCACCGACTGCTACAGAAGAAATCTTATCATTTCAGGTCGCTAGATAGGACAGGAGTGACAGAAAATCCCCTTGGCACAGCTGGGGATCAGCCCCGGTCCACCAATGTGTTGCGGCACACCGATTGAAAAACGCTGACATAAGATGTGATTGTCATGGCTGGGTAAAGACCTTCAGATTGTTACTTAATGCCCTCAGTGTTGGTGCTAATTACAAATACAAATTCATTACAAAATGTTGCAGTGGATTTCCCATCCCCACTGTGGGTGCAGCTTGCATTTGTATTTCACCGGGAGAGCAGAAAGCATTATTTGATTTTCTTCCAGTGACAAATGCCTTTTCTTTTCACAAACACAATTCAATTGCTCACACTCTACCTTGCAGCATCAACAACTGGTTTTTCTGTTTCCTACATACCTCAATCAGATTTTTGACTTTTCTGAGGTAATATTCAGAATTTTCTGCAAAACCTGCCAGTATTTTTACCTGCAAGTTTTGCCCCAGTTCAGAGGAAGATACTTTTCTTTTGAAAATTGCCCCGGGGGGGGGAAGGTTTTGCTATTTCCTGATGCAGCCAAACAGTCCAGATGTAGGCAATTTCTGAGCCTTCGTCATTGTGTCATTGATATTGGAGCTAGGTTTCAGTTATGATACCCTTGCAAAATGTGTGGTTCGATAACCATACCTATGTTTTTTATGATATATTTATTTAGATTTTGCTCACACCTTTTTCAGTTGTAGCTCAAGGTGAGTTACATTCAGGTACTCTGGATATTTCTCTGTCCCAGGAGGGCTCACAATCTAAGTTTGTACCTGAGGCAATGGAGGGTTAAGTGACTTGCCCAAGATCACAAGGATTTAAACTGGCCACCTCTGGATTGCAAGACCAGTGTTCTAACCACTAGGCCACTCCTCCAGCCCAAAGAATCTTGTTACTCTTTGGGGTTCTACATGGAATGTTGCTACACTTTGAAATTCTGCATGGAATCTTGTTATTCTTTAGAATTCTAGAATCTTTATTTAGATTTTGCTCACACCTTTTTCAGTAGTAGTAGTAGCTCAAGGTGAGTTACATTCAGGTACACTGGATATTTCTCTGTCCCATTGTACCTGAGGCAATGGAGGGTTAAGTGACTTGCCCAGGATCACAAGGAGCAGCAGTGGGATTTAAACCGGTCACCTCTGGATTGCAAGACCAGTGCTCTAACCATTAGGCCACTCCTCCACTCCAGAAGCTTGCTATTCTTTGGGGTTCTACATGGAATGTTGCTACTCTTTGGGGTTCTGCGTGGAATCTTGTCACTCTTTAAGATTCTAGAATCTTATTTAGATTTTGCTGACACTTTTTTCAGTAGTAGCTCAAGGTGAGTTACATTCAGGTACACTGGATATTTCTCTGTCCCAGGAGGGCTCACAATCTAAGTTTGTACCTGAGGCTGAGGCAATGGAGGGTTAAGTGACTTGCCCAAGATCACAAGGAGCAGCAGCAGGATTTGAACCGGCCACCTCTGGATTGCAAGACCAGTGCTCTAACTACTGGTCCACTCCTCCACATGATGCTTCTCAGTTGCAGTTTTTCCTGGAAGGTAAAGGTTACCTCCTTGATCTGGGTTGTTATAGTTCATAGATATTCATCTTGCTAATTTTCTTTATATGTATCATTTTCTTTAATTCCCTATTCCTCGAGGGGTGTTGGTTTTTACTCCCTTTGTATTTGTGGACTACAGTATATAGAGTCAATTTTTATTATTACTGGTTCCTTTTAATTGTTATTTGTATATTTTGTATTGATTCTTTATTCTTAATTCACATTGTTGGATGTATCTTAAAAGCAGAACTAAAATTCATAAAAGAAAAGAAAATTGTCCCAGGAAAATGCACCCATTGTCACCCATGGAGCAGAGGAGTAAGCTAATGGTTAGTGCAGTAGGGCTGAGAACCTGTTGAATTGGGTTCAAATCCCACTGTAGCTCCTTGTGGTCCTGGGCAAGATACTTAACCCTCCGTTGTCCCAGGTACAAAGCTTAGATCCTTGGTTCCCAAACCAGATCCTGGAGGGCCCCCCCCCCCCCCCCCAGCCAGTCAGATTTTCAGGAAACCCACAATGAATATTCAGAAGATAGATTTGCATGCAGTGGAGACAGTGCATGCAAATCTCTGAGATTGGGTGGCGGGGCTGGTGGTTGGGAGGTGGGGCTAGTGCTGGGCAAGACTCCTACGGTCTGTGCCCTGAAAATGGCAGATACAAATCAAGGTCAGGTATACACAAAAAGTAGCACATATGAGTTTATCTTGTTGGGCAGACTGGATGGACCGTGCAGGTCTTTTTCTGCCGTCATCTACTATGTTACTATACGTTACTATGAATATTCATTGTGGAGAGCCTGAAAAACCTGACTGGTTGGGGTGCCTACAGGACCAGGTTTAGGAATCACTGGCTTAGATTGTGAGGCCACTAGGGATAGAGAAAGTGTCTGCGTATAATATATGTAAACCACTTTGGTTGTACCACAGAACAGTGAGGTTTCTAGGCTGGCTGACACTCGGGGCGGATCGCCGATGCGCCCCCCCGGATGAAATTACATATCCCCCCCGGGTGCAGCGCGACCCCCCCCGGGTGCATTTTTACCTGCTGGGGGGGGGGGGGGGTGCCGCGCGCCTGTCGGCTCCGAGTCTGCTTGTTCCCTGCTGCTCCCTCTGCCCCGGAACAGGAAGTGACCTGTTCCACGCAGAGGGAGCAGCAGGGAGGGAATGAGTGGACTCGGCCAACAGGTGCACGGCACCCCCCCCAGCGGACCGCCCCCCTGGCCTCCCCCTTGGTAAGCCACTGCCACAGAAAAGCAGTATATCAGATCCGTGGTCTTTTACCCTTTACATGTGTTTTGTGCAGATGCTTTGAAAATGCAAGACTATAAGGAGCTCATTTTCAAAAGAGAAAAACATCCAAAAAAACTGGCGTAAATCTGCATTTGGATGTTTTTCTCACAAAAAACGTCCAAATTGGTATTTTTGAAACCAATTTTTTTGACATTTTTCTATGAAATCTGTCACAAGTGCGTTCAGATCACAAGGGGGCAGGTCAGGGGCGGGATCTGGGCGTTCCTAACACTCGGACATTTTTCTTCCATAATGGAACAAAACAAAAACATCGAGGGCTATGAGTTGGACATTTTGGTCTAGACCTGTTTTATTAATGAATAAGCCACAAAAAAGTGCCACGAATGACTAGATGAACACTGGAGGGAATCGGAGATGACCTCCACTTACTCCCTCAGCAGTCACTAACCCCCTCCCACCCCCACTTACCAGCCTCAGATGTTATACTCAGATCCATTAGAGCAGCATTAGGTCCCTGGAGTAGTCTAGCGGTGGGTGCAGTGCACTGCAGACAGATGGATCCAGGACCATACCTCCCCCTACCTGTTACACTTGTGGTGGAAACTGTGAGCCCTCCAAAACTCACCAGAAACCTACTGTACCCACATATAAGTGCACCCTTCACCCATAAGGCGTTACAATGGACTCTGCGTTACAATGGACCGCAACTTAACACTAGAGAGCCAAGTGACATCCACAACAAAGAAAATGTTCCACTCAATGTGGAAACTCAAACGCGTGAAACAATTCTTCCCGAGGGGAACATTTCTTAACCTGATACAATCAATGGTACTAAGCCATGTAGTCTACTGCAATGGAATTTATGCGGGATGCAAAGAACAAACCTTAAAGAAACTTCAGACTGCTCAAAACACAGCAGCTAGGCTTATCTTCGGAAAAACGCGATTTGAAAGTGCAAAATCCCTTTGCAAAAAACTACACTGGCTCCCAATCAAAGAACGCATTGCTTTCAAAATCTGCACTCTGGTTCACAAAATTATCTATGGCGAAGCTCCAGGATACATGACAGACTTGACTGACCTACCAACTAGAAACGCATCCGAATCAACACGAACGTATCTAAATCTGCACTACCCAAGCTGCAAATCAACTTACACATCCAGTTTTTCCTACATAAGCACACAACTGTGGAACGTATTACCAAAGGCCTTGAAAACAACGTTCGACCACCTAAACTTCCCGAAATCACTAAAAACCAACCTGTTTAAAAAGGCATACCCTACCGATCCAACTTAAATGCCTAATCTCTGCAACACAACCAAACTAAAGCACGTAATGGACATAACATAACTCTTCCGTTCTCCGATTCCCTAATGTGGCTGTTCCACATGAACTTGATCTTACCACAACATCACCCTGTATTTGTTCACACCGGAGCCTGCAAAGGCCTCTCCGGTACTATGTAAGCCACATTGAGTCTACAAATAGGTGGGAAAATGTGGGATACAAATGTAACGAATAAATAAATAAGGGCTACTGTAGTGATGTACAGTTGAGGGTAGTGGGTTTTGGGTAGGTTTGTGGGGGGGGGGGGGGGGAGCTCAACATACAAGATAAGGGAGCAACGGTGAGATGTGTACTTGGGAGCATTTATTTGAAGTCCACTGCAGTGCCCCCTAGGGTGCCCATTGCTCTCTTGGGCCAGTCTACTAAGAATGCTGGCTCCTCCTACATCTCAATGGCTTGATTTTGTGCGCTTTTAACTTCAACATTTTTGTTTTTAAAAATGAACCAAAAAGATAAATGCGCAGAGCACAAAAAGATCTAGCAAAGAGTCATTTTCGAAAAAAAATAGACGTTTTTCTGTTTTGAAAATGGCAATAGTCTCCCACCTGAATTTTGAACGTTTTTAGCAAAACGTCCAAAGTTGGACTTAGACATCATATCGAATATGCCCCTCTACCAGTCTCATTTACCAACATGTATTAATGCAATTTAATGCAGGTTACATAGCAGGGGCGTAGCCAGACCTCGCCGGGAGGGAGGGCCAGAGCCCGAGGTGGGGGGGTACTGTTTAGCCGCCGACCCACCCACCCACCCGCCCGCTACTGCCGACGACCCTCTTGAACCGCCCCTCCCGCCACCAACCCTCCCCCGCTGTCGCCGCCCAACCCGTCACTGCATGATGTACCTTGTTTGCTGGCGGGGGTCCCCAAACCCCGCCAGCTGAAGAGTCTTCTTCAGCGCTGGAGTTAGTAGACTACGGCGCCTTCATTCAACAAAGTTCGTGTGAAGATCAGCTGGTTTTGACGCCTTACGTCCTGCAGGATGTAAGGCGTCAAAACCAGCTGATCTTCACACGAACCTCGTTGAATAAAGGCGCCGGAGTCTACTAACTCCAGCGCTGAAGACTCTTCGGCTGGCGGGGTTTGGGGACCCCTGCCAGCAAACAAGGTATATCATGCGGCGGCGGGGGAGGGTTGGTGGTGGGAGGGGGGTTCAACAGGGTCGTCGGCAGGGGGCCAGGGCTGAATCTACGGGGGCCCAGGCCCCCCCAGGCCCCACATAGCTACGCCATTGTTACATAATGCAAGCCCCATGATTCTCAATGAAGCCTACTAATAAACCATGGGGTCATTTTATGAGAGGACACCCATGTGAGAAATCCACAAAGGTTCCTATTTTTGAGCCTATTTTTTAAATAAAGACACCATAGTTCCCTTTCTGCCTTTGTGAAAGAGACTCATAGAACCAGCTCCAATAGCATGAGAATATACAAATTATAAGTTAACATAAAAATATAACTATTGCCATACTGGGACATATCAAAGGTCCATCAAGCCCAGTATCCTGTTTCCAACAGTGGCCAGTCCAGATCACAAGTACCTAGCAAGATCTCAGAACAGTAAAACAGATTTTATGTTACTAGAAATAAGCAGTGGATTTTCCCAAGTCCATCATAATAATGGCTTATGGACTTTTCTTTTAGGAAATTATCCAAACCTTTTTAAAACCCTGCTAAGCTAACTACTTTTACCACATACTGTGGCAAGGAATTCCAGCAAGGCAGGACACAGCAGCAAAGAAGCTCTGAGCTCAGCAGCTGACGGGATATGAAAATTGCTGCTGCTGTCTACAGCTCTCTACTGAAACGTGGTGGATGTACATCAAGGTATGGGGTGAGATTGGGTTCCGAGAGCTCTAAACCTCCTTTTAAACTCTGATAAATTATGGCTTATGGTAGTGGGCAGGGGCAGGGGTGGGGGTGGGGAGCACTGAAGTGCTCTGCACAGGGCCCCACAATTGCTAAGACCGGCCCTGTGTACTTGAAATGTAAACCACTTTGTATCTCGATTGAAAGGCGGTATATTGGGTACTCAATAAACTAAACTACTGTAATAAATGTTTTGTACATTTTTGGGATCTTGCCGGGTATTTGTGACCTGGATTGGCCACTGTTGGAAACAGGATGCTGGGCTTGATGGACCTTTGGTCTCTCCCAGTGTGCCAATACTTACGTACTTGGGATTCTGAATGGAACGTTGCTACTCTTTGGGGTTCTGCATGGAATCTTGTTATTCTTTAGAATTCTAGAATCTTGCTATTCTTTGCAGTTCTATATGGAATGTTGCAACTCTATGGGTTTCAGCCAGGTACTTGTGACCTGGATTGGCCACTGTTGGAAACAGGATGCTGGGCTTGATGGACCTTTGGTCTGTTCCAGTGTGCCAATACTTACGTACTTATGTACTTGGGATTCTGAATGGAACGTTGCTACTCTTTGGGGTTCTGCATGGAATCTTGTTATTCTTTAGAATTCTAGAATCTTGCTATTCTTTGCAGTTCTACATGGAATGTTGCAACTCTATGGGTTTCAGCCAGGTACTTGTGACCTGGATTGGCCACTGTTGGAAACAGGATGCTGGGCTTGATGGACCTTTGGTCTCTCCCAGTGTGCCAATACTTACGTACTTATGTACTTGGGATTCTAAATGGAACGTTGCTACTCTTTGGGGTTCTACATGGAATCTTGTTATTCTTTAGAATTCTAGAATCTTGCTATTCTTTGCAGTTCTACATGGAATGTTGCAACTCTTTGGGTTTCTGCCAGGTACTTGTGACCTGGATTGGCCACTCTTGGAAACAGGATGCTGGGCTTGATGGACCTTTGGTCTGTCCCAGTGTGCCAATACTTACGTACTTACATACTTGGGATTCTAAATGGAACGTTGCTACTCTTTGGGGTTCTACATGGAATCTTGTTATTCTTTAGAATTCTAGAATCTTGCTATTCTTTGCAGTTCTACATGGAATGTTGCAACTCTATGGGTTTCAGCCAGGTACTTGTGACCTGGATTGGCCACTGTTGGAAACAGGATGCTGGGCTTGATGGACCTTTGGTCTGTCCCAGTGTGCCAATACTTACGTACTTATGTACTTGGGATTCTAAATGGAACGTTGCTACTCTTTGGGGTTCTACATGGAATCTTGTTATTCTTTAGAATTCTAGAATCTTGCTATTCTTTGCAGTTCTACATGGAATGTTGCAACTCTTTGGGTTTCTGCCAGGTACTTGTGACCTGGATTGGCCACTCTTGGAAACAGGATGCTGGGCTTGATGGACCTTTGGTCTTTACTTATGTACTTATGTACTAATAACCAGGCACTGGGGGAATGGTGGACTTGGTTCGCTTCTGGCGGTGTAGGCCACTGATGATGTGTCAGGCTTGGTTTTGAGACCAGGAACACAATTGAGGGGAGGGGCAATGTCTGTGGGTTAAAAAGTAGCCCTGAATTTTGCAGGTATTCAGGCAGTATTTTTTTTAAATTTTTGTTACATTTGTACCCCGCGCTTTCCCACTCGTATGAAAGTTGCCTACAACATCTGTCATTCATTAATATACGACTGTTCTCGGAGGCATGCTGGAACAAGAATTCACCTGGCAAAAGAGAGAGAGAGAGAAACGTGAGGGAGACGAAGAGAAAGAGAGAGTCAGAGAGGGAAAAGAGGAAAGACACAAAGGAAGAAAAGTTCACAGGCATAATTAAACTTTCTACGGTTGTTGCCGGTTTCATTCTTAGCTCTTATGTTTTAATTATTCTGCTTTCCAGGCTCTTCAGCAGGCCTGTAATAGAAAACCATCAAAATTGCGAGCACATTCCCCTGATTAAATCCCTCCCCTGCACTTTCCTACCTGCGGTTGTCTATTTATGGCTCTCTGCTTCATTTTCCTGTTTTCTATTTCTGAGGCCCTAATGTTATCACACGCAGAGAGACAAACCGCTCGGTGTTCAGCACTGCTCAGCTGCTCCTTCTTCCAAAGCACATTCCAATCCCTGCTTTCCCCTTTCTCCAGCAGCGTTTGCGTGACGTATTATTAAATCTAAAAATGACAGTGAACAAGCTCGTACCTCTGCCCCTAGCAGGCAGAAAGGAAGGATAAAGATAAATGCTTCATTAGTGAAAAAAAGAGAATGACCAGGGCAAGCGTGTCACTGCATTTGCTGGTGCAGGCAATCTTTATACCAAAGTGGTTTGTGGCCATCCCACCTGTCAGAAAACTGGACTAGCTAATTAAATCACAGTACTTAAATATTCTCCAGGGATGTTAACAGGGCTTAATGTGTAGAGAAAAAAGAAGTGGAAAGGTAGGCTGGACAGGGATGAGAGCAACCTTCTCCACCACCGCCAACTCCAGGCTCCGCTCATTCTGCCTCGCCTCACGCTATGCTTGGAATCAACTTCCTGAGCCCTTACGCCAAGCCCCCTCCCTACCCATCTTCAAATCCTTGCTCAAAGCCCACCTCTTTCGGCACCTAACCTTTATACCTTTCAGGAAATCTAGACTGCCCCAATTTGACTGACTGTACATTTGTCCTTTAGATTGTAAGCTCCTTTGAGCAGGGACTGTCCTTCTATGTTAAATTGTACAGCGCTGCGTAACCCTAGTAGCGCTTTAGAAATGTCAAGTAGTAGTAGTAGTAGTAGGGTTAGATTTAGGGAGTAAAGTGACTGTTCTGTGCTGTGCTCCAGGGTCACCCCTTCCCCTCCTCTTCCCTGCAGGCTGCCTGGAAGGGAGGGGCTTGAGCAGGACATCCCTGCTGCTTCCCTGTGTTCCAGTCATTCCCTAGACATTTAGGGGTCCTTTTACTACGCCGTGGTAAAAAGTGGCCTGCGGTAGTGTAGGCGCGGGTTTTGGGCGCGTGCAGAATTCTTTTTCAGCGCGCCTGTAAAAAAAGGCCTCTTTTTTCCTCCCCCCCCCCCCCCGAAAATGGACATGTGGCAAAAATCAAAATTGCCGTGCGTCCATTTTGGGTCTCTGACTTTCCTGCCAGCCATAGACCTAGCGGTAAAGAATTTGGACGGTAAAGACCTATGCGTGTTAGGTGCCACTTGGCGCGCAGCCGCTGCGTGCATCCAAAAGTAAAAATTATTTTTCAGATGCTCGTAGCGGACGCGCGCAAAAAATAAAATTACCGCAAGAACCACGCGGTAGTCGGGTGGGAAGTCCATTTTGGGCGCCTAGGTGGCTTAGTTAAAGGGGGCCTTAAGTCCTTAAGGTTACTGAACACAACGGGGCTGATGACGAAGGCCTCGTGGTAGATCCGTCTTAGCGCATGGCTCTACTGTGAAACTATCGCTGAAAAACAGCCGCAGCGTGTTGCGAGCGCTGAGCACGCAAATTACTGCTGCATTAAAATCACTGTGAATAATAGAATCCCAGGGGCGAGACACTCTCTAAACCAAAAATAGTCAATAATCAATCCCTTAGGGCATATAGGACACTCAAAAAAAGGATTCTACGAATATATAAATGATCACATCAAAGAAATTAAGGGAGGGAAACGAAAGGAGAATTCTGTATTGCCTGTTCCCACAGCCGAGCCTGGACATTTTAGGAGCAGACGGTTTCGGAGCGAGGAAACACAAGTTCAAGTTAAGTTATCGCCCCTGTCTGCTGCTTCTCCTATATGCCTGGTGCTTAGCTATTTTGATATATTTTTGGCACACTTATTTTCAATTTTGCATACTTTTGACTGCATTTATTTATAGGGTTCCTTCAATAGAGAGTCAGAGAGACGTTCACTTAACTTGTCCACACTCGCTTTGAATCGTTTTGAAAAATCCTTTTTATAAAATTTATATACAGGTAATAAAGCTGGAATGGTTTCAAAATACGGAGTACAGATGATGAACCGAGCATAATAGTAGACTCACTAAAAACAGGCTCAGCGGTGGGAACAGCCTACACTGAATTCTCTTTTCGTTTCCCTCCCTTCATTTCTTTGATGTGATCACAGTAGCTTTCTGCATTAGCTCCAAAGTTTTGGGGGAAGCTCTTTCCCGCCTTGATAGGAGGAACTGAACGACCCCTTCTCTCTTCGGTTCCTCCCCCAACTCTCCCTCCCTGAAAATTTAATTAATTAATGATAAGGATTGGAAGATAATTTTCCTAATGGTTTGGTAAAACAGCAGCGGCTGGGATCTCTTAGGGCCACATTTACTAAGCTGCGCTAGAAGAGTTCCAGCATTTTTTAGCGTTGCGTTGTGTTGATGCGCATAAAATTTCTATGGGCATCCAGCACAGCACACGCAAGTAATCGCTAGCGCACCTAGTAAACGGGGCGCTGAGTTTGTAAAGCAATGCTTCTCAAACCTCTAGAGGAGGCACACCTAACCAATCAGATGAGAGTCATCATTAGAACAATGAATATACATGAGATAGATTTGCATACAGTACATCACCAATGCATACACATTTATTTCATGCATATTCATTGCATTGACCCTGAAAACCAGACTGGCTGGCAACGTTTCCTCTAAGGAGTGGTCAGGTGTGTGCATAGACGGTCGGTAGCCCAACTGTTTGGGGAGGCTAAAGGGGGCGGAGCTTACCTCCATACGCTCCGTGGCAGCGACGTCAATGAAGAAAAAGACTACAGGCTCGCCGCCAGCTTCTCCCTTCTCTCTGCACACAGTGTCCCGTGATGCATTTCCTGTTTCCGCGAGAGCAGAGAGAAGGGAGAAGCTGGCGGCGAGGCTGTAGTCTTTTTCTTCATTGACGTCGCTGCCACGGAAATAAAAGATGAAAATGCGCGGGGCGGGAGGGTGGGCTGCACCACAAGCGGAAGTCGACGATTGGGCTGGGGAGGCTTAGCCTCCCCAAGCCTCTTATATGGGGCGCCTATGGGTGTGTGCAATATTTTGTGTGTGTGTGTGTGAGCAACAAGTTTTAAAAACCAACAATTTCTTATTAGCTGTGCATTTCTGGATACAGCACAAACAACAATAATTTGTGAACAGCCATGTCAATTCTGTGAGCGTCGCTCCTAAAACATACGAGCGATCGCTCAGGCGCTTCGCTTAGAGGGAACATTGCTGGCTGGGGTGTGCGCCCAGGAGAGGGTTGAGATGCATCAGTGTAGAGGGTTAGCATAAGTAGCTCATTGTAAACATCATTATTGTTATTCCTAAATATAACAAGCCACAATGATTTTTCTCCCCTTAATTAGGAGAACGAACTAGGTTTTTAAGTTTTGCAGCCATGCCAATAAGATTACAGAATTGAGAGTCTTCTATCATATGTCTGCAACTTCAGAATAAAAAATATATCAGACCTTTTCAGCGGTAGCTCAAAGTAAATTACATCCAGGTACTCTCATGTAATAGCAAAACGGATGTGGAACTCTGCTGGAAATCCACTAATGGCCACAGAAAATCAGGCACGTCTCATCTCCAGGTTACAAACACCTGTTTTAGTGCTGTCTTTTCAGGGTTAGGTTATAGTCTTTTGTCACATCTTGACTACAAGTCCAGCTTCAACAGTGGACTTTCAAGCAA
Organism: Microcaecilia unicolor; assembly: GCF_901765095.1. Classification (NCBI taxonomy): domain Eukaryota; kingdom Metazoa; phylum Chordata; class Amphibia; order Gymnophiona; family Siphonopidae; genus Microcaecilia; species Microcaecilia unicolor. The sequence goes on from NC_044037.1 coordinate 17,219,243, forward strand.
TCATATTAGAGCCTAGCAGTTGGCAATTAGCATCCTGCAGCTTCCCTCCTGCTTCCCCCCCCCCCCCCCCCCCCCAACTTCCTTGCAGAGAAAAAAAAAGCGAGAAACCAGTACTGAACACTGAAACAGAGAGCAAAACAAGTAAGTCTGCTTTCGGCCTGGAAAATTGCCAAGACAGAACTGACTGTCTGGTGAAGATCTTGCTTGTACACTAGACGTCATTAATACACAGCATGCTGGGAATAAACTCTGCTTAGGTCACAAGGTCCTTTCCTGCAGGATGCGTACAGGTTTCCTGGCTCTCACATCGAAGCGTCCAGTAACCCCAGCTGGAAATATACTAACATACGGAAGTGTAACCCGAGTCTCACCTGGGTTAGCTCCGGATCCAGGCCATGGAGGAATACTCTCACACTGCTTCAGTTCCACAGCTTCTGCTCACTCTCAGGCCATGTGCACCCCAAACTTTCCCCCATTCGCCCTTGCATAGGGTTACCATTTTTTGTCCCCCAAAAAGGAGGACACCCACCCCGCCCCCTTTCATACTCACCCCGCCCCCGTCACGTTTTCCCCTCCCCCTGTCACATACCCCGTCGCCCCCTCCCTGTCACCCCCCTCCCCTAACCTTACTACTGCCCTGGTGGTCTAGTGACCTCTTTGGAGCAGGAAAGAGCCCTCTCTTTCCTGCCTGGAGTGCTGCCCTGCATGCACCCTTCCTGTTGGTGATCCTCGGCGCTGATTCAAAATGGCCACCGAGAGTTGAAGTGACCTTGCGAGACTTCAACTCTCAGCGGCCATTTTGAATCGGCGCCGAGGATCACCAACAGGAAGGATGCATGCAGGGCAGCACTCCGGGCAGGAAAGAGGGGGCTGTTTCCTGCCCCGAAGGCGGAAGAGGTCACTAGACCACCAGGGCACTAGTAAGTAAGGGGAGGGGAGGCTAGTAATCTGCCCGTTTGTCCGGATTTCTGGACAAACAGGCAGGCTGGCGCAGCCTGGCTGATTGTCCAGAAATCCGTACAAACGGGCAGATTGGCAAAACCCGCCCGGTTGCCCGGACATGCCCTCAAAAAGAGGGCATGTCCGGGTAAATCCAGACATATGGTAACCCTACCCTTACAGTCAAACTGGGATGGGTGATGGTCTGGAAAAACAGTTGGGGGTCTTTGGGAGACACTTATCTGATTCTGGGTTGCGCTCAACTCTTCAGTCCAGGAACCATGCGACACTCCAGAAGACTTCATAATAACTTGAACTTTATTTGCAACTTCAACAAATGGCAACCTTCACTTCAATGATTTATCAACACAGTCATAAGTACATAGGTGTTGCCATACTGGGACAGACCAAAGGCTCATCAAGCCTAGCATCCTGTTTCCAACAGTGGCCAATCCAGGTCACAAGTACCTGGCAAGATCTTGAAAAAGTTCAATACATTTTATGCTGCTTATCCCAGAAATAGCAGTGGATTCTCCCCAAGTCAATCTAATAGTGGTCTATGGACTTTTCCTTTAGGAAGCCATCCAGACCTTTTTTAAACTCCGCTAAACTAACCACCTTTACCACATTCTTTGGCAACAAATTCCAGAATTTAATTACACGTTGAGTGAAGAAACATTTTCTCCGATTCATATTAAATTTACTGCTTTGTAGCTTCATCGCATACCCCTTAGTCCTAGTATTTTTGGAAAAAGTAAACAAACTATTCACGTCTACCCGTTCCACTCCACTCATTATTTTATAGACCTTCATCATATCTCCCCTCAGCCGTCTTTTCTCCAAGCTGAAAAGTCCTAGCCGCTTTAGCCTTTCCTCATAGGGAAGTTGTTCCATCCCCTTTATCATTTTCGTCACCCTTCTCTGTACCTTTTCTAATTCCACTGTCAACAAAGTAAATGGTCCTATAATTCTGGGTCAGACTTCAGTCATCCATGTACATTTCTTTCCTCATATTCTTCAGGAGTTTGCAAGGAGCAATTCCTTTATAAGGTTATAGACGTAGGCACAACCTTACTATGCCTATCCTGCAGCCAGATGTAATCCCAGGGCTGATTGCTCCTCCTGGTAATCTCTGTTATCACCAGGTCTGGACCTCTTTACAGCTATCTTTCTTTTGTGGGTATCACCTTGCGGGTAACACCCGCTCATGGGCAGACCACGTCCTACCCTGAGCCCCGTTTACGGGCTGGACTCCCTAATCTGCTCGAAGTTCTGGCTTCACCGGCTGGTATGAATTTGACCCTTTGGGAGTTGGCACTTCAGGACACCCCCACCCCCTTAATCTTCTGCGGGTCACTTGGCAGGAGGCTTGTAGGCAACTCAAAATGTAGGCAACTAAGAACACTTTCCCCACACTAATTCTGTCCTTTTATTTCCTCCTCAAACCCCTCCCAAGCTGTACCTCTACAAATTAGGGACATCATTTTTCTGCACTTCACTTCATACACCTTCCCCTGGGCTGGGTCTCTCTCCCACCCAGAGACCTCCCAGTCACTCCCCAGTGACTCCAGCAGACATACCCCTTTCAATATTTACCATTCTAACCAGGGGTTACAGAAGGACATTAGCATTCTGGCACTAAACTAGTTATTTTCTGAATAAAGAACAAACCTTAAAGAAACTTCAGACCACTCAGAACACAGCAGCCAGACCCATCTTCAGAAAAAACCCAATTTGATAGCGCAAAACCCCTCCGCGAAAAACTACATTGGCTCCCAATCAAAGAACGCATTACTTTCAAAATCTGCACAGTGGTTCACAAAATCATCTACGGTGAAGCCCCGGGATACATGACAGACCTGATTGACCTGCCAACTAGAAATAATGAGATTGAAGGGGGGCAGACTCAGGAAAGATGTCAGGAAGTATTTTTTTCACGGAGAGGGTGGTGGATGCTTGGAATGCCCTCCCGCGGGAGGTGGTGGAGATGAAAACGGTAACGGAATTCAAACATGCGTGGGATAAGCATAAAGGAATCCTGTGCAGAAGGAATGGATCCTCAGGAGCTTAGTCAAGATCGGGAGGCGGGGCTGGTGGTTGGGAGGCGGGGATAGTGCTGGGCAGACTTATACGGTCTGTGCCCTGAGAAAGACAGGTACAAATCAAGGTAAGGTATACACATGAGTTTATCTTGGCCAGACTGGATGGACCATGCAGGTCTTTTTCTGCCGTCATCTACGATGTTACTATGTTACTTCAAAATCATCACAAACGTACCTAAACCTGCACTACCCAAGCTGCAAAGGACTGAAATACAAATCAACTTACGCATCCAGCATTTCCCCTTGCTTGGACGAGGGGGGAATGTGGGGTGATGTGCCTGGAGGAGGGGGAATGCACCACCCTGGGTGGTAACCAAGCTAGATGTGTTCCCAGGAGGCTCCACCTTAAAACCCGCATCCCAACTCCTCCCAGCTAATAAAATGGGAAGCATTCCATTGGAGGATGCTTCCTGCGGTACAAAGTTTGAAAGATTCTGCCCGATCCGAGGGCTTGATTGAGGCTGGCAGAGACTTCCAGCCTTTCTCTACCCTGACCATTGCCGAGAACTCATTGACCTATATCTTCCCCCCCCCCCCTTTTTCTTCAGCCAGGGTGATCAAGACTCCTCCTGAAGCCCGCCATAATCGCCCAGGCCGGTGTCAGGTGAAGCTCACCCCCCTTTTAAATTTGGGCTCTGGACAAGCCGGTTGTCATCATCAACGTATGCCAGAAATGCAAACCAAGAACCGATTACCTTCTGATGGGTCCCTGACTATTATGCAAGGCTACCGTTGGTGTTGGGATGTGATTTCGCATTAATATTCGCAGAAGACAGCATTCTATAATCTGCAGCCTGCCACAAGTCGCTCACGTGTACACCTATTTCTAAAATACATGGATTTTTGTCATGTATATGTGCACACACACACTCACACACATGTGTACATGCTGGTATTTTAAATACAGTGCATAGAATTACTTCCTCCATACTCACCTCGCCTACACCAGTGAGATTTTCAAGAGGGAAACTCGAAAGGGTGTTTCCCTTTGAAACTGGCCTTGAAGGCTCACGGGGAGGCTGATTGTTGTCCTCTCTGTTGTTAAATGTATTTATTACAGATAATAATAACAGGGAACATTTTAGAAAGCACCATGTCCACAAGAAGTGCAGATTGCAGCACCTGGGGTTAGGAAGTCTCAATCTGAGGGGCAGGGAGTTTGCCACAGGGGATACTGGACACCACAATGCAAAGTTAGAAAATCCTATGCTGAAAGGTGTTAAGTCATAAGAGGTGCTGGACAGCAGTGTGTAGGTTGGGATGTCGTCCCATTTTGATTGTGTGGAGGGTGTAAGGCAGGGGGTAGTGTATATTTATGGGGGTGGGAAGGTGCTGCACAGCAGTGCGCAAGGTTATGAAGTCGTATTTCAGAGGAGAGGGAGTCCTGTATATTTACGGGGGGGAGGTGCTGGACAGCAGTGTGTAGGGTTAGGAAGTCCTATTGGACAGAAGTGCTTAAGGTTATGAAGTCCCATTAGAGAGGAGAGGGTGGTGTATATTTACGGGGGGGGGGGGGGGGGGGAGGTGCTGCACACTGGTGCACAAGGTTATGAAGTCCTATTTCAGAGGAGAGGGAGTCCTGTATATTTACGGGGGGGGGGGGGGGGGAGGAGTGTGTAGGGTTAGGAAGTCCTATTGGACAGAAGTGCTTAAGGTTATGAAGTCCCATTAGAGAGGAGTGGGTGGTGTATATTTACGGGGGGGGGGGGGTGGTGCTGCACACTGGTGCACAAGGTTATGAAGTCCTATTTCAGAGGAGAGGGAGTCCTGTATATTTACAGGGGGGGGGGAGGTGCTGGACAGCAGTGTGTAGGGTTAGGAAGTCCTATTGGACAGAAGTGCTTAAGGTTATGAAGTCCCATTAGAGAGGAGTGGGTGGTGTATATTTACGGGGGGGGGGGAGGTGCTGCACACTGGTGCACAAGGTTATGAAGTCTCATTTGGGGGGGGGGGGTGTATAATTACAGGGAGAGGGGAAGGGGAAGGTGCTGGACAGCAGTGCTTATGGTTATGAAGTCCAATTTGAGAGGACAGAGGGTGGTTTATATTTCCTAGGTGGTGGTGGTGGGGGGGGGGGGGGGGGGAGGAGAGGTTGCAGATCAGCAGTGTGTGGGTTTGGCATCTATTTTATCTCATGGGCACGCAGTAAGGTTGGTCCTCTTCTCATTTCTTGCCTGTATTTTGTTTGTTGTTATAAACATAATTCTTACTTGCAGATAGTACAGTTCTTTTCGTAAACCCATTTTCAGACTGCCCTGGCCAAACATGATGAAGTCATATGACATAAACTAAACCTCCAGACACATCCAGCCGATGGAACTGGAACCGTCACCTCTGTTCAGCAGCTCTTCTTGCAGTTCAAGCCAGTGGTGTAGCCACAGGTGGGCTTAGGTGGGCCAGGGCCAACCCATTTATGGCTCAGGCCCACCCAACCGTAGCACATGTTTAGTGGTAACTGGTGGGAATCCCAAGCTCCGCCAGCTGAAGATTTCCCCCTGATGGTAACGAAAACGCTACTCTCCACAACATTGGCACCTGTGCATGCTCAGTTTTCAGTGCATTCCTGCTGCCAAGGTGGAAAGAAGCGTTTTCCCACCAGCTGAGATAATTTTTTTTTTTTGTGGGGGGGGGGGGGGGGGGGTAGAACACTTGGTGCCCGCCCAATTCTTGCCTAGGCCCACCCAAAATCTGTTGTCTGGCTACGCCCCTGGTTCAAGCTTCCTGCCAAAACCGTGACTTTTCCCAACAACAATGCATTTTGGAAACCCATTTACCATATACTGTTGCACTGAGCTCACATCCCGGAAACAGGTGCTTTAGATATACGGAGAGCGACTGATGCAAGCGGTTCCCGCAAGAAAACAAACCACCACGGGCAGAAAACCCCACACCAGCTTCCGCTGCTGTTTCATTTCCTGCTAAAGAGATCTGGGATTAGGTTCAAAAGAGCACATTCATTAACCAGATTGAAAGATTTATGCTTTTAAATAATCACTTAAGAGGCTTTCTCTTCATTGGAGCAGGAATTAAATTGTGTGAAAGGTATTACTTACAGTACGCCAATCATCTGCCTAAAGATGGGATTTTGTGACATTAAATTCAGTGGTTACATCATCACTTAAGATAAATACCAGTAGCTGAATTTGATTTTTTTTTTTTGTTTTAATTTCTTGCTTCATTCTTTGTCTCTCTACTTGCTGGTAATTCGTTTTCTTTTTCTATTGAAATTTGAAAATAAACCACAGTCAAAATGAAATCACATTACAATTAAATTGAATCTTCATAATCATAATGGAAGGGGAAAAAAAACAACGTATTCAATTCACCACATTACGGAAGCTAACCTTAACGTAGAGAATAGAGAGAAAAATTACAAAACAATAAGGGTAAGTACTGATAATTCTTTCCTGAGGTTGTCCCTTGTAGCTCTTGACTTCAGGACTATATTATCTATTCACCTGTGTCTGCATCTGTAGCCAACGTCGCTCTGTGTCTCAGAATGCAGGAACCCTCCAGCAGGGCCACCGACAGACTGAGCCGGGCCCGGGGCAGGGCCGCCAACGCCAGGCCCAGGACAGAATCATCATCGCCGCCCCCCCCCCCCCCAAAAAAAATCATCATCGCCACCCCTACCACCGCCCTCCCTGCCTCCCACTTGCCCAAAGTACCTTGGTTGGCCCCGCCAGCTACAGGCAGCGTGGCTCCTTCCTCTGCCCAGCGTTGCCTGCCCCTGGAGATGCTTTCTTCAGGTTGCACGTGCTCAGTCTCAAAACTAAGCATGTGTGGCCTGAGGGCTCAGCAGCTGCTAGGCAGGCAATGCAAGGGGGGGCCTGGTGCCGGAGTGTTCTCTCTCCTGCTCCTATCTGGATGCAATCACCCTCTCCTACTCCTGTCAGGATGCAATCACCTGGGTCCCGTCAGGAGCAGGAGAGAGAGAGAGACCCCTGCGCCAGGTCCCCCTGGGGGCCCGGGAAATTTTGCCCCCCTCTCGGCGGCTATGCTCTCCAGTGTAAAAGAGCAGAGGGTGTCACGTTTCTCCGTGCCAGATTCTCTGCTTGAGTCTCAAAAATTCAAAGGGTAGGAGGCTTTGTGCACAGCAGAGACCTGCTGCCTCCTGATGGCCTCTGAAAGGGAAGGAAATTGAGGCAACCAGTTAAAAAAAAAACAAACAACCAGAAATCCAGACAAACGGGCAGATTGCTAGCCTCCCCTCCCCTTATTTACTAGTGCCCTGGTGGTCTAGTGACCTCTTCCGCCTTCGGGGCAGGAAAGAGCCCCCTCTTTTCTGCCCGGAGCGCTGCCCTGCATGCATCCTTCCTGTTGCTGATCCTCGGCGCCGATTCGAAATGGTTGCCGAGAGTTGAAATGACCTTGCGAGACTTCAACTCTCGACAGCCATTTTGAATTGGCGCCGAGAATCACCAACAGGAAGGATGCAGGCAGGGCAGCGCTCCGGGCAGGAAAGAGGGGGCTCTTTCCTGTCCCGAAGAGGTCACTAGGCCACCAGGGCAGTAGTAAGGTAAGGGAGGGGGTGACGGGGAGGGGGTGACGGGGTATGTGACAGGGGGAGGGGAAATGTGACAGGGGGCGGACCGGGGTGTGAAAGGGGGTGGGGCGTGGGGTGAAAGGGGTATGGCAGGTGTGAAAGGGGATGGGGCATGTGTCCTCCTGTTTGGGGGACAATATACGGTAACCCTACATATGAACCCTATGCTCAAGTGCTATACTATAAGTCATGCCTAACTTTAGGTGTGGCTTATATAATAGGGCTTAAGCTTTTTTTTCAGCAATGATTTTATATGCGCAATTCATAAAATTCACCCCTTGAGGGTGGGGGGGGGGGGGGGGGTAATTCTCCATAGGTTACCTAACTTAGGTGCCAGAATGCTGTGTACTACAGTAATGCAAATTCTATAACAATAATTGTGTGTGCAATTACTGTTATACGGTACTAGCATAAGTCCGCAGTCCCTAACCTACCCATGCCTCTCCCAGATTCACTCCCCCCCCCCTTGCAGTTGTGCTCTATGGATTTTATGAGCACAGTTTATAGAATACTGACTTTGGGCAGTCACCTGACCCAGTGGCATAGTTAGGTGGGGCGCAGGGGGAGCGCTCGCCCCCCCAAATGGATTTCTCAATAAACAGCGCCTATACACATGCGCTGCTGCCTTCCTGCGCGGAGTCTGCAGTGCTATAACAAACAGGATCGTTGTCGTTGCCTGCCAGACCGTGATGCCTAGAGTGCCTGCTGCTGAGCGGCTGAGAAGGGAACAGACTGCTGAGCTGCTGCTAAGCCGTGGACAACCCGCTCGCTCTCATCAGCGCTCTCCAGTCTCGACGACGTTCTTCCTGTCCTTCTCTTTTTCTCTCCGACGTGACTCCAACTTAAGCAGCGCAGCACTGACCTAGGATGAGCTAGCAACTCTATTAAAAGACAGGGTTCACAACTACAGTGATACCTCGGTTTTTGTCGATAATCCGTCCGAAAACAATCGGTGAAATCCGAAACCAACGAAAACCCAGGCAATCATCAGGAGAAGGCTCAAACCCTTCAAAATCTCTCTCATGTACACATCCTGGGCAAAATCAACGCGAGGGTTGCCCTTTGTTTTCGCAAAATTAGCAGCGAGGTCGCGTGGGCACGCCGACGAAATCCGAGGCAACCGACAAAATCCAAGACAAATTTTTTTGGGGAAAAAAAATCAGCGAAATCCGAAAACGACGATAACTGAAGTCAACAAAAACCGAGGTATTACTGTATATTAGAACAAGTTGAATCATTCCCGTTTTTCGTACCGCGCATCCATGCTCTGATTTTTTGAAGGCAGAGAGGATCATATATCCAGAGGTGCAGTGGGGTAAAATCAGAACTTGATTCTGAGCTCCATTCTTGCAACTTGGAGTTAGTTTGCAACCTTATTAAAAACTAAGGCAGAAGTACACTATCCGAGAGGACATGGATCCATCTAAATGCATACATTTTGTCTGTGCTGGGGCCAGATCCAAAAGATTTTCATGGCTTGAGTTTTAATTGCAGAAGTTATTAATAACTAACATAGTAAATGAAATGACGGCAGGAAAAGACCTGCATGGTCCATCCAGTCTGCCCAACAAGATAAACTCATATGTGCTACTTTTTGTGTATACCCTACTTTGATTTGTACCTGTCCTCTTCAGGGCACAGACCGTATATAAGTTTGCCCAGCACTATCCTCGCCTCCCAACCACCAGAACGCCTCCCACCACCGGCTCTGGCACAGACCGTATAAGTCTGCCCAGCACTATCCTCACCTCCCAACCACCAGCCCCGCCTCCCACCACCGGCTCTGGCACAGACCATGTAAGTCTGCCCAGCACTATCCCCGCCCCCCAACCACCAGCTTCACCTCCTACCACCGGCTCTGGCACAGACCGTATAAGTCTGCCCAGCACTATCCCCGCCTCCCGCCACCGGCTCTGCCACCCAATCTCGGCTAAGCTCCTAAGGATATAGTAACTAGTGGCTATGACTGGGAAAAATGGAAAACCAAATATAAGAAATGTCAGAGCTAATGTATCAGTTTCACAAAGGCACCTTGGTCTGGCTGCAGTATACTAAACTTTGTATCATGTACTTTAAGAACTGGATACATTACAATATGAACAGAAAAAAAGAGACCCAGTGAAAAGATAAGGACCCAGGGACTGAGTCACTTTGCTATGCATCTCGTCTCTGGCAGCTCTCTGGCAGTGACCAGTGCTGGCTCCAGGGACTGGGTTCTGTGTGCCGCTCCCTGCCAGGCTCCTTGGGAAGATAGGAAGGACATTCTGTTCATCTGACACAATATAACAGGGATAATATATACTGATCAACTTGATTGTTTGCTGCCTTTTCATTTCTATCCTTAACCATTTTCTCCTAGAAAAATATGTTAACGCTTTTTTTTTGTTTTTTTAATTCAAATCTCTCACTGTAGACGTGTCAACCACACTCCAAAACCCAGATCTGAACTCGGGTTTTGGGCTGTCCTGACAGAAATTCCACATTATCAGCCATAACTTAAAAGGAGATTTAAAAGTGATTTTACGCTCATTCGTAGGCATGCAAACATTTAGCTCTGTGTGTGTGTGTGTATATATATATACATATATACACACTCACACACAGCTAAATGTATGCATGTTTTAATACTTGCAGCTATCTTTAGATGCTACATATATACACATACAGAGGACAGAGGGAGGGAGGGAGGGGGAGGGGTTCAAACAGCTGCTTTATGCTGTTCTTTCTGAGAAAATCTGAGAAAAAAAGAACATTTCTCTGGTAAGTGAACATTATTTTGCTCTTTGCTTTGGTAACTTAAAGATTGGGGGGGTTTTAAAACACAAATTGTAGGTTATTGATAAAGACAGAATTTTTTTTTTGAAAGGTTATCAATAGAAATCAAACAAAATAAAACATGGAAAAGAAAATAAGATGATACCTTTTTTATTGGACATAACTTAATACATTTCTTGATTAGCTTTCGAAGGTTGCCCTTCTTCCTCAGATCGGAAATAAGCAAATGTGCTAGCTGACGGTGTATATAAGTGAAAACATTCAAGCATTACTATGACAGTAAAATAGATACTATTGGAGATTCTACATGGAATGTTGCTACTATTGGAGATTCTACATGGAATGTTGCTATTCCACTAGCAACATTCCATGTAGAAGGCTGCGCAGGCTTCTGTTTCTGTGAGTCTGACGTCCTGCACGTACGTGCAGGACGTCAGACTCACAGAAGCAGAAGCCTGCGCGGCCACATTGCTGATCTACAAGGGCCGACTTCTACATGGAATATTGCTAGTGGAATAGCAACATTCCATGTAGAATCTATAGAAATCAAACAAAATAAAACATGGAAAAGAAAATAAGATGATACCTTTTTTATTGGACGTAACTTAATACATTTCTTGATTAGCTTTTGAAGGTTGCCCTTCTTCCTCAGATTGGAAATAAGCAAATGAGGTAGCAGATAGTATATATGAGAGAAACATCAAAGCATTACTTTGACTGTCTGACAGAGTGGGAGGGTGGGGGTATGCATGGGGACATCAAAGCATTTCATTGATATTCTCACAGAATGGGTGTTGGTAGGTGAGAGGAGGGTAATAAACAGAGAAATAAACCGAGAAATACAGCTTATGTTTTATAATGAGTTAGAAAACCCAGATCCTTATTAAGTCCTGTTTGTTGGGTGTCAAAATATTCAATCATTCTTATTTCAAAGGTTTTACGTTCCTGTATTGTTTTAAAATTACCTTTCAGTATTCTTACTGTGAAATCACTGGTGCAGTGTTCTGGTCTAGTGAAGTGTTGGCAAACTTTCTTAACTGGCCTCCATACCCTTCCCCCCATAGTTTTAGAACTTGAACTTTCTGCCACACAGCATTAACAGATAGCCTCTAGAAGGCACAGCAGGGCCTAGTTCAGTCTTAGGAAAAAATAAAAAAAGAAGCAAGCATCATTAACTAGTTTCCAAAATATACAACTCTTTCTCCCATCTTTCTCTAGATGTAGAAACTTAACAGCAAAAGACAATTAAAAAGGAAAGTAGCAAAGCTCAAACTTTGTCCTAAAAGAAAGTTATTTCAGTTCTTTGGCTGCTGGAGAGGTAGCACTGCTACTGACCTGAATTAGGTGTTAATTAAGGTGTGAGGACATGGAAGAGTTGCAAAGGTTACTAAGGGCAAACTGATTGCTGGGTTAGCTTCAAAGGATCTGTTTGAAGCAGTCCCCTTAGAATCAAAATTATACAGAGAGGAAGGGTCCTACTTAACTTTCTTTCTGAGTTCTGAGGGAAGAGGACATTTCTCTGGTATGTGAACATTATTTTTCTCTGTGCTTTGGTAAATTAAAGATTGGGGTTTAAAACAGGAATTGTAGGTTATTAATATAGGCCCTGCCTGGTTCCAGCCATATTTTTTTGCTTGCCAGAGATTGGTCTATCATAGACGTGTTCCACTACGAACGAAGGGCTCATAACCCAGAAACAAAACAATAGCATCATGCTCACTTCCTGTCAGACAGGAAACTGTAACACGGATGCCCCAAGCTACAGCCTGCTACCTTGCAGTCAAGCCACAAGGCCATATACATTTTTAAAATTTGCATTTAATATATTATACTTAAAGGATAAACTTTGAAACAGAAATTCAGAAATAATGTTCCCATTCGAAACAAAAATAATTTTATCAGAAGAAACAAACTACATGCTACAGTCCACTAAAAGAAAAAGGACCAAGGATAGAAATTTCATAGAAAGCTGGACTATACTAGTGAAACCCCCCCCCCCCCACACACACACCATTGTAGGTGGATTTTGATTAAGAATATGGGGAGACAGTGGCGTACCAAGTGGGGGCGGTCCGCCCCGGGTGCACGCCGCTGGGGGGGGGTGCCGCGCACCTGTCTGCTCCACTCGTTCCATGCTCCCTCTGCCCCGGAACAGGTTACTTCCTGTTCCGGGACAGAGGGAGCATGGAACGAGCGAAGCCAACAGGCATGTGGCACCTCCCCAGCAGGTAAAAATGCACCCGGAGGGGGGTGTCCTTTTGCCGGCGGGAGGTGTGTCCTTTCAGTGGGGGTGGGGGGGGGGGTCACGCTGCACCCGGGGGGGGGGGGCGCATTGGCGATCCGCCCCAGGTGTCAGCCACCCTAGGAACGCCACTGTGGGGAGAGAAGAAATCCTGCTAAAGTGCTTTTAAAAACACAAACAGGTTTATTCTTTCTAAGATGAACTGTTAGTTTGCCTTAGTAGAGTATGTGCTGAACTTTGTTACATTTTGCAAGGGGGGGGGTGGGTCCCACAGCTCTGCCTGTATAAAAATGAGAGCAAACAGGTGGATGGGAGCATTTCCACATACTTTAAGGGGATTAAGTCACTGAAGATAATTAAGCTTTTGGGATAGACACGCCTACTCAATGCTGAATCAAACTGAGGGAAATGAAAACCGGCTCCCCTTGAGTTTAAGGGGGAAGGTAACTGATGGCACGAATAGTGAAGGGAGTTTGAAAAAAAGTTTGGTAAAGAGCTTGGCTCATGCTGAACCATTTATATGGTTCTGGCTGGGTGTAAAGATTGCTCTCTAGTGGGGAAACCCTGGAACCGGTGATTACAGAGCCTTGGTAAAGGCTGGCAAATCTGAATCTCAGCAGGGAAAGTACCTTTAGAGGCTTCTCTGAAAACACAGAGAGCGGAAGCCCTTGGGAGCACAGCAGCTCAGGGCGAAGAAAATGGCCTGCAGGGGCACCGTTGGTGCCTGGGGCCAGCATAGGTAGCCCTCTAGTGGGGAACCCTGGAACAGGAAGTGCATCAGAGGGCCGGATAGACGCGGCAGAGAGGAGCGGAGCTGCCTGTTTGAATAGCAGCGCAGCGCTGCGCGATGAGCGAAGAAAAGAGCGGGGCGAAGCCTGGGGAGAAGAGAAGCACAATTTTAGGGCAGGCACTGACAGGTAACGCTGATCGCTGCCTCCCGGGCGGCCGTTCCCCGAAGCCGCGGGAGAAAAGGCAGCAACAGCGATGAAGGATTTGTATGGGCGGGCCTGGAAAGTAAGTGCTGGATTTGTGGTTGGTTGGTTGGTTGGGGGGGGGGGGGGGGAGAGGGAAGGGATACTTTTGCCAGAGACAGAGGCATATTTTCAAAGCACTTAGCCTTCAAAAGTTCCATAGGTTTCTATGGAACTTTGGAAGGCTAAGTGCTTTGAAAATGAGCCCCAGAGTCAGACTTGTAGGAGGAAGGGGATTCGAGGGAACTGGGAAGGAAGAGAGCTGCTGGAGATGGGAGGAAAAGGAGGAGGGGATCAGGATAGAAGGGAGAGAGCTGCTGGACATGGGAGGAAGGGGCTGGAGAGCTTCTGGACAAGGGAGGAAGAGGGAGGGAAGGGAGAGAGCTGCTGGACAAGGGAGGAAGAGGAGGAAGGGACTGGAGGGAAGGGAGAGAGCTGCTGGACATGGGAGGAAGAGAAGGAGGGGACGATGGAAGGGGGAGAGCTGCTGAAGGAAGGGGAGGAGGGGACTAAATGGAAGGGAGCGAGCTGCTGGACATGGGAGGGAGAGGAGGAAGGGGCTGGAGAGCTGCTGGACAAGGGAGGAAGAGGAGGAAGGGACTGGAGGGAAGGGAAAGAGCTGCTGGACATGGGAGGAAGAGAAGGAGGGGACGATGGAAGGGGGAGAGCTGCTGAAGGAAGGGGAGGAGGGGACTGAATGGAAGGGAGCGAGCTGCTGGACATGGGAGGGAGAGGAGGAAGGGGCTGGAGAGCTGCTGGACAAGGGAGGAAGAGGAGGAAGGGACTGGAGGGAAGGGAAAGAGCTGCTGGACATGGGAGGAAGAGAAGGAGGGGACGATGGAAGGGAGAGAGCTGCTGAAGGAAGAGGAGGAGGGGATCTGGATGGAAGGGAGAGTGCTGCTGGACATGGGAGGAGAACTGGAGGGAAGGGAGAGAACTGCTGGTACAGCACAATGAGGGAGGGAAGGGAAACAGAGATACCAGACCAAGGAGATGAAGGAAAAGGGAATATTAAACCTACAGCTTGAGGGAGGGAGGGAGGCAGGAAATCAAGCAACCAAACCAGATGCTGGAAAGAGGAGGGAGTGAGAGGGAGAGAAGCTGGATGGGGTAGGGTCAGAGAGGGTAGAGATATATTGGCATTGGGGACAAAGAGAGGGGAGAAGATGGACAGAGTAATATAGGGACACAGAGAAAAGGAGATACTAAACATGGAGGAAGATAGAGGTACAGAGATGGAAGGATGGCAGAGAAAGAGGGAAAACGGATGGAAGGATGGCAGAGAAAGAGGGAAAATGGATGGAAGGATGGCAGAGAAAGAGGGAAAACAGATGGATGGGGAGAGAGACACTGGATGGAAGGATGGGGAGATGGATGAAAGGATGCAGAGAAAAAGGGGAGAGACTGGAAGGATGTGGAGAGAGAAGGGACACTGAACAGAAAAGGGTAGAGAGATAGACACTGGTTAGAAGGAGGGAGAGAGACAATAGATGGAAGGATCAGGAGAGAAGGTAGATGGGTAGAAGGATGGGGAGAGAAAGAGGGAAGACGCTGGATGGAAGGGTAGGGAGAAAGAGGTGACACGATGGAAGGATACAGAAAGAAAGAGGGGAGACTATTGGAAGGATGGGGAGAGAGAGGGGAGACACTGGAAGGATGGGGAGAGAAAGAGGAGAGCTGCTGCATGGAAAGGGGGAGTAGTGAAAGATTGGAGAATAAGAGGAAGGGGCATGGGGAGAACAAGGGTGAGAGATGAAAAGCCATAAGTAGATGAAGGAAATTAAAGAATGGATAGTAAGAATGAATTAAATCTGGACAGAGAGAGAGGCAGAAAAATATTGAAGAAAGTAAAGAAAAAGGAGAGAAAAATGACAAATGGCCAGGAAACCGTGGCAGAAGAGTTAAGCGAAAACGAAGGAAAGCAGAATCTAGAGACTGGGAGCAACACAATGAGAAAAAGTAAATGGCCATACAACAAAGGTAAAGAAAATAATTGTATTTTTAATTTAGGATAAAGTAATATGGTGTTAATAAAGTTTCAGAGACCAATACTTCCTTCCTTAGGTCAGGAGAGGATACTGTAACAGCATTATACTGACCTGAGGCAGGAGGTTTTGGCCTCTGAAAGCTCACTGAAAAGGATTAGGCTATTAAATAAATTGTCTGAAATCGGATGCACTGAAAAGCAGCACTTTACCCTGTGTGACAAATGCATCTGAGTGTGACTAAATTTTGCTGGGGGGGGGGGGGGGGTAGAGAGAAATTTTGTGCCCACCCACTTTGGGTTCAGGCCCACCCAAAATTGGCAGTCTGGCTATGCCACTGCTACCTCTTCCTTCAGTCTATGCTTTAGTGTTTGATCCCGGTCATCTGAAGCCTGTTACCATCTCTCTATCTGTGCTAGTAGCACAACGTGCTTTCTTGAGAGTTGTTTTCTCCTCTGTTTGCTAGTAGCTTCTCTGTGTGCTGGTTGTTCCCAGCGTATGCTTGTTTGTTTCCCTAGCTAAGCTGCTTTCCCTGATTACTTTGCTTCCCTGCACCTGTGGGTGCTCTGTTGCTCTGTCTCTGTGCTGGTTGTTCCCAGCATATGCTTGTTTGTTTCCCTAGCTAAGCTGCTTTCCCTGATTACCTTGCTTCCCTGCACCTGTGGGTGCTCTGTTGCTCTGTCTCTGTGTGCTGCTGAGTTCTGGTAGGAACATTGTTTGTGTGTTTCCTTTGTTAACTTTAACCTTTGACTACAGTGTAAGCCCTGCTTCTTCCTGACGTGAGTGTTGTTAGCAGCCCTTCCCTTTAGCCTGCTTTAACCCCTTGTCTGCTGTGGTTGTCTCCTGAGTCCTGTAAACATTGCTCCTTATCTCTCGGCTTGGACTCTGTACGAGTGGGTTCCCGTTTGGCCGTTCGGCCCGCCTGAGTGGTCTATCTCCCTTTTCTGCTGGTGCTGGTTGAGTGTCCTGAGTGTGTGGGGGTTTGTGGCTGTGGGTTTGCGTTGCATCTGTTTGGTCCACCCTAGGCCTTGGCCAAGATCCTTCCTAAGCCTTGGCCTAGGCTCAAGGGCTCACAAACGGATTAACACTATGGGCCCTGTTTATTAAGGTGCGCTAGCGTTTTTAGCACATGCTAATGCTAGAGTCACCCATAGGAATATATGGGTGTTTCTAGCGTTAGTGCTTGCTAAAAACGCTAGCGTGCCTACAGTGCAACTTAGTAAACATGACCCTATGTTATTTCTCTTACTGTTTTGATAGTTGTTTTTTTTTTTGTTCTCTAAGTTAATGGTTATTTGAAAACAATTCTACATTTAAAAAAGTTTAAAATTAGTCACCTATGAAATCTAAGAGAGCGGTTTATTAATTGGCTCCTTAGATGAAAGGCGAGTAGATGAACGTGAAAGATTCTGTAGCATATGCTGCTCTCTTTGATTTCCAGAAAAGTAACCTAATTTAATAAATCTGTTTTGTTATGGCCAAGAAAGGGGCTTTGTTCTCTTCAGCACAATACTTCCGTAAATGAAATGTGTGAGCTACAAGTCACAGGAAAAACCAAAAGGGAGGCAGTGACTTCTTTGAAATTAATTCCCGAATTGAACTGACATTTGGTTCCCTGGCTTCACATTACATGAAATTATTTTCAAGGACATGTTGCTGAATGCTGAAGCTGCCTCTAATTGGGCAATAACTTAGGTGACTAAAAGGAAAAAGAAAAGGGTTAAGACCTCGGAAAGAGCTTGCTCTGAATTCAGTCCCTTTGTATCCTCTCTTCCACTGCTTTAATTATTCTCTCTGGCGTCTTTATGTGGACAAGGAGTCTGCATGCTTGTGCTGTATGTATTTGGAGATTTTTTTTTTTTAAATGAGTTATTATTTTACATTTTTATGATATTTCCTGAATGGTTGAAAGGAAGATGTTATTGAAAGATAACATTAAGGCTCACTGTGATCTATACAAGAGAGAAGCAAGTGGAAACACAATTTCAAGAGATCAAGCCAGGATCAGGGGTAAGATGCTCCAAAAAACTTTATTGAGGACCCAACACGGTCCGTGTTTCGGTTTTTAAAAAAACCTTCATCAGGGGTCAGTCAGTAGTAGCACAGGGGATATACTGACAGACAAAGGAGCTTGTAAAAATGTAGTCTCTTGAATGAAATAAAAAGTGATGCCTCGTACCAACAGGTATAATTTAAAATGGTATTGTTTCCACTTGCTTCTCTCTTGTGTTGAACTTTTGTGGAAATTTTTGGACCTTTCATTTCTACCCTCACTGTGATCTATACCAGGGGTGTAGCCAGACCTCACGGTGGGAGGGGACCAGAGCCCAAGGTGGGGGGGCACATTTTGGTCTGCCGCTGCCCCCCGCATCACCGCCCTGCCAGTCCCCACCCACTGCCGCAGCAAATACCTTGGCTGGCGGGGGTCCCCAGTCCCCGCCAGCTGATGCCTTGTCCAGCACCGGTCTCCAGTGCTACCGCGTTGCCTGCCCTGCTCTGTCTTCCCCTCACATCCTGCACACTCCTTTTAGTGAACTTGAGCATGCTCAGTTTCACTAAAAGGAGCATGCTGGACGTGAGGGGAAGACAGAGCAGGGCAGGCAGTGCATGGAGAGAGGCCCTGGACAAGGCTTCAGCTGGCGGGGGTTGGGACCCCCGCCAGCAAAACCAGAGGCCCAGAGGAAATTTGAGAGGGCCCAGGCCCCCTGGCCCCACGTAGCTATGCCACTGATCTATACTGAGATACATCATATCATAGGAAAGGAATGGAAAACAAAAATCAGGACGTAATAATGCCTTTGTATCAGTCCATGGTACGACTGCACCTAGAATATTGTGTTCAATTCTGGTCGCCGCATCTCAAAAAGATATAGTGGAATTAGAAAAGGTACAGAGAAGGGCGACGAAAATGATAAAGGGGATGGGATGACTTCCCTATGAGGAAAGGCTAAAGCGGCTAGGGCTTTTCAGCTTGGAGAAAAGGGGCTGAGGGGTGATATGATAGAGGTCTATAAAATAATGAGTGGTGTTGAAAGGGTAGACGTTAAGCGTCTGTTTACGCTTTCCAAAAATACTAGGACTAGGGGGCATGCGATGAAGCTACAAAGTAGTAAATTTAAAAGGAATCGGAGAAATTTTTTTTTTTTCACTTAACTTATAATTAAACTCTGGAATTCGTTGCCAGAGAATGTGGTAAAGGCGGTTAGCTTAGCAGAGTTTAAAAAAGGTTTGGACGGCTTCCTAAAGGAAAAGTCCATAGACCATTATTAAATTGGAGTTGGGGAAAATCCACTATTTCTGGGGATAAGCAGTATAAAATGTTTTGTACCTTTTTGGGATCTTGCTAGGTAATTGTGACCTAGATTGGCCACTGTTGGAGACAGGATGCTAGGCTTAATGGACCTTTGGTCTGTCCCGGTATGGCAATACTTATGTACTTATATATCTATATCTCTATCTATACTCCTGATGCATGCAGTAGCCACTGAAGTAGACAAAAATGGACTCGACAAAAATCATGTTCGGCTGCTTTAGTAGCAGTTCCTTCTTCTTGCTTTTCTGCTTTTTCGGCTCTCTGTTTGTAACTTCGCTTTCTCTGAACGCTTCTAGAGACTTTTGTTTATTTTGCCTCTTACAGTCTAATTGCTCCTCTATTTTTTTCATTTTTAATTTTTTATCATCCTTTTTGTTTTTTAGGAGTTTGTTCTTGTATCATGAAGTGCTGTATAGCCATATATTCATTGTTTACAGGCATTGCCTTCTTTTACATAAGTAATGCCACACTGGGAAAAGACCAAGGGTCCATCGAGCCCAGCATCCTGTCCACGACAGTGGCCAATCCAGGCCAAGGGCACCTGGCGAGCTTCCCAAACATACCAACATTCTATACATGTTATTCCTGGAATTGTGGATTTTTCCCAAGTCCATTTAGTAGTGGTTTATGGACTTGTCCTTTAGGAAACCGTCTAACCCCTTTTTAAACTCTGCCAAGCTAGCCTTCACCACGTTCTTAACCGGTTATGTTTGCGGCTGAACCCCCCCCCCCCCCCCGGAAATTCAATGCTGGTGGCCGGATATGGCCCTGGCATTGAATTTCCGGGTTTGCCGGCGACAGTGGGAGTTAACCATTCTAATGTTGTCTCAATATTGGGGCCAATAATAACATGTGATTATGTGTAAGCTGAAGAGCACATCCTGTACAGATGTCAGGGACAAGAACAAGGAACAAAAGTTGTCTTTATTTTTTCTTTGAACTGCTGGAATACTGCTTGTGTAATCAGTGTAAAAAATTAACATCAAGTCACCGCTTTATATACCAATATTCTTCAGGCTGCTGCTGTTGAGATACTTGGACGCTTGTTGGACACTATCATTATCAGATAGTATGATATCATTGTTGAATGAGATGACCAAGTTGGCGATATTTAATAACGTCTTGGTTTTTGAAAATCAGTTTTTCCATCAAATCAAGGGGGTGGCTCTGGGGGCCACGATTGCCCCCACTATTGCATGTCTATATATGGCTCAGTTTGAAGAAAAATTTGCTTATTCATCTCAATATTATTCTGAGATGGTAGGGTGTCTGCAATATATTGATGAAATCCTCCTAATTTGGAAGGGGAATTTAGATACATTGCAACTTTTTATCAAATTTTTGAATTCGAGAGATCCCAATATTAAGTTTGGCCATCATATGGGAGGACCTGATGTTAATTTTTTAGACATCAATATTAAATGGATAGATGGTCAGTTTGTTACTCGGTCATATCGCAAAAATACTGACCACAATGCCATATTACATTATCGCAGCCACCACCCTCGAGTTTTGAAAAACAGTATACCGGGGAGTCAGTTCCTTCGGATACGTCGACTCTGTACTTCTAGTTCTGATTTTCAAAAGCAAGCTCAATCCATGATTACCCGTTTTAAACATTGAGGATATCCCCCCAAAATTGTACGTAGGGCAGCTAAACGAGCTTACAATGTGCAATGCGAGTGGCTTAGACAGCTAACTTTGTCAAAAAATAATGGACAGCTTACATATGTATTGCTCTATACCCATGCCACTAGTATCGTAGTGGACATTATTAAAAAAACATTGGTCTATTTTATCGATACATAATCAGTTTCAAGATATGCCTATGTTCACGTTTACTCATGGCAGGAATTTAGGGGAGATGTTGCTCTGCCATGACAGTAATGGTGATGAGTCCACTTTATGTTGGTGCATGTAGCCTGTAGGCATTGTACTTATTGTCAGTATGTTTTGCAAGTTACAGAAATTAGGGTGCCTCATTCTGAGGGTCAAGTTTTCAGGTTGCATACCCGTACTGACCACAATTCGGCTCGGTGCATGTATGCAATCTGTTGTCCCTGTAATTCATGATATATAGAGCAAGCAATTCGTAAAATCAAGTTTGGAATAGCGCAGCACTTAACTAACCTGCGGTTGCGGCAGTTGGAGGCCCCCTTGATCTCTCATTGGGTGGAGGTGGGACATTCAGTTGAGCAATTAAAGTTTGTAGTTTTGTGTCTGCTGAGTGGGACTAGGGGTGATGCTACTATTACTACTACTAGTACTAATCATTTCTGTAGTGCTACTAGACGTATGCAGTGCTGTGCACATTATATGCAGGTACTTTCTCTGTCCCTAGAAGGCTCACAATCTAAGTTTTGGTACCTGGGGCAATGGAGGGTTAAGTGACTCGCCCAGAGTCACAAGGAGCTTCAGTGGGAATCAAACCCAGTTCCCCAGGATCAAAGTCTACCACACTAACCACTAGGCTACTCCTCCATTGATACTCTCTAGAGAAGAACAGCAATTGATCTTTATGTGGAATACAGTGGAACCGCATGGGCTCAACAAAGAAGTTGATTGGTTAAGCATGCAGAGGGTTGGACTTTGTGGGTTTTAAAAAAAGCTGAGCTTCCGGCAAGCCTCATGCGCACGTGTGGGTGTCCTTTGGTGCACCTGTCATGTGGTGTGTTGGCTTGGAGTGACTTCTCTTTCGCCCGTCAGCCTTTTCAGCAGTATAAGGTATTGTGTGAGATACATTTGTTCGTAATTTATGCGATGGTTTGTTTGGTGAGTGTATAAAGGGGGACAATCATAGTGACTGTTATTTTATATTTAGCTGTCCGACCCCTGATGACGCTCAGTGGAGCGAAACACGGACCGTGTTGGGTTCGGTATTTTGCAGAAACGGGCTTCAGCGTGGTTTTGATGGTTTATTCCACTTGTGAATGGATCACCTGGGATTGTGGAATTTGAGTTCTGCTAAGCTGATTTATCTAATCCATATAATTCCCATGGAGTTAAGGTTGGACATTTGATGATCACATCTCGGGATCGTGGTGTGAGCTAATTTGGATTTTTCAAGGCAGACTGTTTGGAACATTGTGGGGACAAGTACATCACAGTTGGATTACACTTTTTTCCCTTTGATGAATATTGGTGTTGATGCTTTGTGGGTTGTAAGATGTATTTACATATTGCAATTTGTGTCTAGACAGAAGAGATGTTTGTCTATAGCACTTTATGATGTAATCTTAGATTTAACAGTTTTTTAAAAACATTTTGCTACTGGCGACTTGAGAAGCAGGTGATGCGAGGGGATCCCCCAGGCGGAGGAAGGATTGTCTAGCAATATGGAACCCGTACCTGTCCAGTCTCAGCTCCAGGGGTAGAAGCCTTATTGTCAACACCTTGTGATTTGCGAATGAGATACCTAATAGGGAAGGGGGGGATTAGAAGGATAGGAGGCGGGGGTGAGTGGGGGGGAAATAGGGGAATTAAGGGTAGAAGGAGGGAGGGGAGGGGAAGAGACAAATGTGGAACTACAATGTGGAGTCATAGGAATGGAGAGGTGGATATGAGGGTAGATTGGAGGTAGGGGGGGAAGGCCAGATATTTGGATGATGTGTCTATCCACTCTCAGAGGGGTTGCTTATAATATATCGGAGACGGAACCAGTTGAATGGGGACCATGATGGAATGTTACAACACTTGCTGAAATATATCTGAATTGCTACATTTCATATTATTTGGAAGGGTTCCTCTGAATTGTCATCAATAAAAATGTTGAAATATAAAATTGTTGGAAACAAAGGGGGTAGAAGGGGAAGGTCGGAGATAGGGGAGAAAATGTTAAAAAGTTTACGATGTTCAGTAATGTGTTGGACTTATACAGCATGAATTGCTCGTGAAATTTGTTCAGTGAAAGGTACTGTTATAGCTTAACGTGCTGAAATATCAATAAAAAATTGTTTAAACATAAAACATTTTGCTATATATAATAATGAATTGTGAGATAATTCATAGTTGTGGTAATTTATTAGTTTGATTGATATGTTGCAACTACATTGAAATCTATTTACCCTTATTCTGTGCATGCCTATTCATTATGGACATTATGGATATCCTGAAAACCTGACCTGACCTGTTGGTGGCCCTTGAGGACTGACAGTAAAGATTAAGGAGCTGTGGAGGGGCATAATTGAACGAAAACGTCTATCTCCATGGGCGTTTATCTCCGAGAACGGGTCCGTGAAGGGGCGGACCGAACCGTATTTTCGAAAAAAATAGACGTCCATGTTTTATTCGACAATTTGTGAGCTGGGCGTTTTTGTTTTTCAGCGATAATGGAAAATGAAAGTGCCCAGCTCAAAAACGAATAAATCCAAGGCATTTGTTCGTGGGAGGGGCCAGGAGTCGTAGTGCACTGGTCCCCCTCACATGCCAGGACACCAACCGGGCACCCTAGGGGGCACTTTTACAAAAACAAAAAAAAAGGTAAAAGAGCTCCCAGGTGCATAGCACCCTTCCCTTGTGTGTTGAGCCCCCCAAAACCCCCTCAAAACCCACTGCCCACAAGTCTACACCATTACTATAGCCCTAAGGGGTGAAGGGGGGCATGTGGGTACAGTGGGTTTGGGGGGGGTTGGACGACTAAGCATTAAGCAGCACAATTGTAACAGGTAGGGGGGGATGGGCCTGGGTCCACCTGCCTGAAGTCCACTGCACCCCCTAATAACTGCTCCAGTGACCTGCATACTGCTGCCAGGGAGGTGGGTATGACATTTGAGGGTGAACATAAAAAGTTGTGAAACGGCATATTTTGTGGTGGGAGGGGGTTTGTGACCACTGGGGGAGTCAGGGGAGGTCATCCCCGATTCCCTCCAGTGGTCATCTGGTCATTTAGGGCACTTTTTGGGGCCTTATTCATGGAAAAACAGAGTCCAGGAAAAGTGTCCTAAATGCTCGCTAAAAACGCATATTTTTCTTCCATTATCGGCGAAAGGCGCCCATCTCTGATCGCCCGATAACCACGCCCCAGTTCCGCCTTCACCACGCCTTCGACACGCCCCCATCAACTTTGTCCACATCCGCGACGGAGTGCAATTGAATACGTCCAAATTCGGCTTTCGATTATACCGCTTTATTCGTTTTTGTGAGATAAACGTCTATCTCCCGATTTGGGTCGCAATATAGGCGTTTTTCTTTTTCAATTATAAGCTGGATAGTGTAGTAAAATCTTGGCACAATCAAGGAAGAACCTTCAGACTTTTTGCTTTGGAGGTGGTGTATGAGGGTGTTCTGATGAATAACCTTGAAAAGAGTGCCAGACCATTGCAACGGGATTCCCGACGCTCTTTCCATCGAGGCCTCAGAACGACCCCGCTTTTTTTCTGGTTGTCTTCAGAAGGCATGCAGCTTTAGCTTTGCAATGGGAACAAAGGCTTTGCAGAAAGGTTGAGTGTTCCTTTAACTTAAAAAAAAATAGGATTTGATTTATATCTTAACGAAAGCAAAGCTAACTTAATCCGTATTTAGAATGTTCTAAATACATTTCCCTTTAAGATCATGCAGGAAGGCTCTGCAGGTCTGGGTCAAGTGCCCTTCCCTTCTTCAGAGCCCTAATATGGAAATAACAACCTGGTGAGGGCATTGACAAATGTATGCCATATGCTTAATGTGATTCATTAAGGCACTCAGCTGAGTTCACTTTCAACGTGATCCTGCTTCTGCAGTCTGCAAGCGAGTTCACTTTGTGTTCCTTGAGTTAAAACGGCATATTTTCATAAACAGCGTAGTTGTGGGGAGGCTGCTGTGGATGGGCGGGCAGTCTTCCAGAAGAACCAGGGAACCAAAGAGAGGAAAAAAAAGTGATCATAATGAATAAAAAATAAAAAGACAAATTGTATTAGTGCAAAAGGAGTGTTTTTGTCGCTTCAACGTAGAGTCAGAATGTGATTATTTTTATATGTCCTTGGAGAGAAATAAATGCCAATTTTGGAAGCAGAAAGCTTTGGTATGTTGGTGAGTGATATTTGCTAAAGATAAGTCTGCT
This sequence comes from Microcaecilia unicolor, assembly GCF_901765095.1. Taxonomy (NCBI): domain Eukaryota; kingdom Metazoa; phylum Chordata; class Amphibia; order Gymnophiona; family Siphonopidae; genus Microcaecilia; species Microcaecilia unicolor. Next base: position 17,244,153 of record NC_044037.1, read on the forward strand.
TTAGGAATACCAGAGTGGCACAGTATGTAATGTATGTATACGAGAGGTCAATCTGTCAGTGGGCTTCAGGGACACCTCAGCGTCAGACAACCTGTTGTCTGATGGTTTCGACTCTAATCAGACTCTACTTCCAGATGGTCGATATTAATGTTAAAAAGCAGGTTAAGGTTCAAAGTGTGATCTTCGTACAGTATCCCTTCCTCTAAATTCCTGTGGTGCAATGTACGCCCTTGCCCTTGACCTTGACATGGATTACAAAGCATTTATTCTTACCGAGCTTCGTGTCTCAGGCTGTTTATCAGCGTGAAAGTGAACATGTTCTTCTGATCCTGCCTGGCATGTTGAAAAAGCAGGCAACTGGATACAGGGACTGCTTTTACCTATAGCTGCAAGAGGAGGCACAGCAGGGGCCCATTGTTCTGATTTTATGGGCCAGGGCACTAAATTTCAGACAGCAGAAACCTTGCAGTTTGAGTAACCGGCCGATGACTATCAATAATTGGGCAGTAACAAACAATTATTGCAGTTAATTGGTTTCAGTTAGGATTTGCGCACACATCTTGCTAAGCCCTATTCCATAAAGATGCGCACGCGAATTTTTAACATGCAAGTGCAAAGGTGGCATGGCCATGGGAGGGGCATGAGCGGGTAAGGGGCATTCATTAAAGATCTACTCACTATTATAGAATTCGGGGGAATCCATGCCTAATTTCCGTGCAAGATTTACACCAGGTTTCACTTGCTATAAACCCAAAGTTGGGTGCGGATCCCGATGCTATGCGCTATTCTGTAAACTGTGCCCAACTTGGAGCGCCATGTATAGAATCTTACTCAGTACATTTTTTCCGCTAGTCCTAAAACCAAAATTGAAATTAAATAAAATGAAACAACCTACCTGAAAACAAAACGGGAGGACCCCTGGTACCTCTGATTCTGAGATGGCTTAACAATGGTTGATATTGAAGTTCTTTCTGGCAGTAGAAGAGAGGTTTGGACGGCTTCCTAAAGGAAAAGTCCATAGACCGTTATTAAATGGACTTGGGGAAAATCCACTATTTCTGGGATAAGCAGTATAAAATGTTTTGTACATTTTTGGGATCTTGCCGGGTATTTGTGACCTGGATTGACCACTGTTGGAAACAGGATGCTGGGCTTGATGGACCTTTGGTCTTTTCCAGTATGGCAATACTTATGTAATAGAGGACTGACCCTGTGCAAAGCAACATGTAACACTGCATTCAGGGGCCCTTTTTACAAAGGCACAGTAGGCTCTACATGTGCGTGGTACGTGCCAAAACGAGACTACTGCCAGGCTAGCACGCCCCAGGCAGTAATTTCAGATTTGGTGCATGCCCATAATGCCAGGACAAATGATTATTTCCTACCATGTGTGGTGTTTCTGGTGTTAATCGGCAGTTGGCGCACGCCAACTGGTCACCGCGTGTGTAGCGTGTGAGCCCTTACCGCCAGGTCAGTGGGTGGCAGGTTGGTCTCAAGCTGAAAATGGATGCTTTCTGGTTTCAATTTTAGTGCACGTTCATTTTCCGGCCCCTTAAAAAAAGGCCCTTTTTCCTAGATGTGGCAAACAATGGCCCAGTTCGCACCCAATAGACGCGCTCGCACTACAGAATTGAAGCGGTGCAAAGAAAAGCTACGAGAATGGTATGGGATTTGCATTACAAGATGTATGAGGAGAGACTTGCTGACCTGAACATATATACCCTGGAGGAGAAACAGGGGTGATATGATACAGACGTTCAAATATTTGAAAGGTATTAATCTGCAAACGAACCTTTTCTGGAGATGCGAAGGCAGTAGAACGAGAGGACATGAAATGAGATTGAAGGGGGGCAGACTCAAGAAAAATGTCAGGAAGTATTTTTTCACGGAGAGAGTAGTGGATGCATGGAATGCCCTCCCGCGGGAGGTGGTGGAGAGGAAAACGGTAATGGAATTCAAAAATGCGTGGGATAAACATAAAGGAATCCTGTTCAGAAGGAATGGATCCTAAGGAGCTTAGCCGAGATTGGGTGGCAGAGCCGGTGGTGGGAGGCGGGGATAGTGCTGGGCAGACTTATACGGTCTGTGCCAGAGCCGGTGGTGGGAGGAGGGGCTGGTGGTTGGGAGGCGGGGATAGTGCTGGGCAGACCTATACGGTCTGTGCCAGAGCCGGTGGAGGGAGGCGGGACTGGTATGTTTGTGCAGCGCTGCGTACGCCTTGTAGCGCTATAGAAATGCTAAATAGTAGTAGTAGTAGTAGTAGTAGTAGTGGTTGGGAGGCGGGGATAGTGCTGGGCAGACTTATACGGTCTGTGCCCTGAAAAGGACAGGTACAAATCAAGGTAAGGATACACAAAAAGTAGCACATGTGAGTTATCTTGTTGGGCAGACTGGATGGACCATGCAGGTCTTTCTCTGCCGTCATCTACTATGTTACTAGGAGGCTTATTTTCAAAGCACTTAGCCTCCCAAAGTTCCATAGAAACCTATGGAACTTAGCCTCCCAAAGTGCTTTGAAAATATGCCTCATAGTATATGTTACAGCAGGCCACTTTTTACCATGGCTTAGTAAAAGGACCCCTGATATAGCAGATTCTCATTGCTTACTACTCAACTGAAGTACAGCACTTATGAAAATGAATAGTGCTGTACATGAAGAAAGTAAAAAAGGAAATAAAAATGGTTTAGCGTGTCAATTTGCCATTGCAGAATGATCTGTGCATCAAATAAAAGGCCAATAAAAATCTAGTATCCCATGTACGCCTCAGTTAAAATTTTCAGATGACTGTTTCTCATTGCAGTAGGCCAGATGGTGCAGTAGAGTGTAGGCCCCATCGACAGTGGCTACCCTCCGTTGTTGCTTTATTACATTTTCTGCTGACTTCGAAAAGCAAGGGAGCCATCTGTCAGCCCAACGTGAGCTCATTTCGCAAAAGTAATTTTGAAATGATGTTTTGTTTTTTAATTAAAATATGGGATTTCACTCTCGTTCTTCGGATCTGCCACAGGGAGCCTACCATCTTAGCAGTTTACAATTTGCAAGAGGCACAGTAGCTAAAAAGGTGCCACTACTCAAATACTAGGCCACCCTTCAGGGGTGGGGTGATCATTGAGGGACCCACCCACCCCACAATAGCCAGGCCCCCTGCAGCCAGTCACAGAATCTCTGACAAGGCAGAATTGGTGTGTAGAAGCTGGGTCAATTTTAGCAGACAATTGAAAAGGTGCCGGTACTCAGATGTCAGCCCACCCTTCAGGGGTGGGGTGATCACTGAGGGACCCACCCCACAATAGCCAGGCCCCCTGCAACCAGTCACAGAATCTATGACAAGGCAGAATTGGTGTGTAGAGCCTGAGCTCTTTCATTAAAACTTGGGGACCATGGGTCAATTTTAGCAGACAATTGAAAAGGTGCCGGTACTCAGTATCCCCAAGTACCCCCTCAAAAAAAAAGCCCTGACCATTCAAGTAGAAAAGCAGAAAAAAGATCAGAAAATTGTAGTTGAATCTTTGTCAGTAAGGAAGTTCTAATTTTGATAGGGAGATCACATAATCAAAATTCGTAACCTAGATACTCACGATGACAGAGTAGTTAACTGTCACAGTTCAAGGAAAATGCTTGGATTATTAAGGTAATGACCATGAAGATCACTGACAAATATATGGAAAAATGAATGCCTTACAGGACAAAAGTCACGAGGAAAGAGAGCCTTACCTTTCTGTGACAAGACATGAATCGTATAACTAAGACCTTCACTCCCAGTGATTCTATAACCGCTGCACCTAGGATATATGTTCAGAACACTTGACCAAGACGTAGAAATCAACAACCCAAAATGTTTTATTTTATTTATTTATTTGTTACATTTGTATCCCTCATTTTCCCACCTATTTGCAGGCTCAATGTGGCCTACATAGTACCGTAGAGGCATTCGCCAGTCCGGTAAAGAAACAAATACAGGTGGTATTATGGTTGAGTAAGGAACATAGGTTTCAGTTACAATGGAGATCAAGGAAATATTTCCTCAATTATTACTTCGAAAGGAGTGAAGCCTCTGAAAACTGGGATTACTTAAGTGGGATTTGAATTAAAGACTTAAGTATCTGTATTGTTAAATAACTTCTGATTTTTAAAAGAGAAAGAATGTAATCAGATGTATTATTTCTAACTAATATTGGACAATAAGTATGTTTTTCAATGAAATGATTTGACTATACACCGTATTTGGTCTTGAAGAAGCCAACCAGATGATCAATGTGGAATAATGAATTAGACGAGTAATATCTGGGGATAATCAGGTTAATGCCACGGGTTTTTTTTTTCTGTTTACTGTTTAATTGATCTCCTTGTCTTGTTTCACTCTCCCTATTTAGTGGTCTAAGGAAGAGAATAGAATTACCTGACTGAAATAATTCCTATATATTACTTTCTCTGTATTTCTGGCTAGTTGTTTTATCACTTGTAAAAATTTAAATGGTTATAAATAAAAAATTTAAAAAAAAACAATGGAGATCAAGGATAGGAAAGATTATTTAGTATCTGGTACAAGCTTTGGTTATGATGTGTTGCAGAGTGCAGGCATTCATGTTGGATTGGCGGGGTATGCCTTTTTGAACAGGTAAGTCTTTAATGATGTCCTAAAGTTTAGGTGGTCGTAGGTTGTCTTCACAGCTTTAGGCAGTGCATTCCATAACTGTGTGCTTGAATAGGAGAAGCTTGACGCATGGGTTGTTTATTTAATTTAGGGCCCTTTTACCAAGCTGCGGCAAAAGGGGGCCTGCATCGGTGTGTGTTTTGGATGCATGCTGAGGCCCCCTTTTTTCCGCAGCGGGTAAAAGGTAGGTCTTTCTTTTCTTGAGAAAATGGCCATGCGGCAAGTGAAGCAGTTGCCAGTTGGCCATTTCGGGGGAAGCCCTTACTGTCATCAGTAACCCGGCGGTAACTGGGCAGCGCATGGATATGATGGCGCAGTGGGGGTGGGAACTACCGCTGGGCTGCTGCAGTAGCCCGGCGGTATTTCCTTTCTAGCGAGCGGTAAGCCAGCGTTGGGCTTACTGCTGCATTGTAAAATGGCCCCTTTATTTCCTGTGTTGCTTGCACTATTGTTCATTTTGTTGTGTTTCAGTTAGTCTTTGTTTTTGTTTTGGTGGCGTCTCCGCCAGGATAGGTATTATTTTTGGCACACGGGGAGGGGGGTGTTAGGGAGAGAGGGAATGCATTGCCCCCCCCAGTCCACCTCTGGCTTCCTCCAAATCAGAGGGTTTGCTATTTTCCTAGTGCATAATATCTCCTGGATTCTATATTTGGTGTCTAGATTTGCCCTCCAAAATTTGGGTGCACAAACAAGATGCACACGGAAGTTAATTGGCTAATGAGTCAATTAACTTCAATAATTGGGTGCTAACAAATACCTATTGATTGACACTCATTAAAATATGCACGCATATCTGCGCAGTATTCTATAAGGCATGGCGCCTAACTCTACTAGCATGTAACTGAAAAGAGGGCATAGCCATGAGCATGTGAGAGGCATTCCAAAACGTTGTGCATATAGGGGCCCTTTTACTAAGCCATGGTACAAGGTGGCCTGCGGTAGCGTGAGCGTGTCTTTTTGGATGCGCGCTGGGCCATTTTTTACCACGTGTAGGAAAAAGGGCCTTTTTTGAGAGGCTAGAAAATGGGCATGCACTAAAATTGAAATCAGCGCACGTCCGTTTTCGGACCTGAGACCTTGCTGCCAACCATTGACCTAGCGGTAAGCAGTGGCGTAGCCACAGGTGGGCATGGGTGGGCCGGGGCCCATCCACTTAGGGCTCAGGCCCGCCCAACAAATTTAGCGGTAGCTGGTGGGGATCCCAAGATTGGCCAGCTCAAGTTTCCCCCTGTTGGTAACGAAAACGCTATTCTCCACGATACCTGCACCTGCGCATGCTCAGTTTTCAGTGCATGCCTGCTGCAGACTGCCAAGATGGAAAGAAGTGTTTTCTCACCAGCTGAGATATTTTTTTGGGTGGTGGTTGGGGGAAGAGGGAGAACACTTGGTGCCCACCCACTTCTTGCCTAGGCCCACCCAAAATCTGTTGTCTGGCTACGCCCCTGGCGGTAAGGTCTCACATGCTACCCCAGCGGTAAGCGTGCAGCGTGCGCCAACTGCGGTAAGCAGCCCTTGGTAGAAAATAGAGAATTATTTTCTAACGTGGGACTTGGCACATGTTGAATTTGGAATTACCACCTGGCTCATGTGGTAGCTGGGCAGTAATGCCGATTTGGCGTGTGCTGGACACGCGTAGGCCATTATGAGCCTTTATAAAAGGGCCCCATAGTTAAAGAATACTGCCTCAGTGCGCCAGCATTTACACTAAGTTTCAGTAGGTGAGTGCTCAAATTTAGGCATGGGAATTGGTGCTGTGAGTCCATAAAAGCCGCATGCCCATTATAGAATTGCTCTTAGCACCGATTTTATCTGGTACCGAATTTTGAGCGCCATTTACAGAATCCACCCCCTGAGTGGCCATTAGCATGTGAGCTCTTACCGCCGCCTGTTTACAAGATGGTAAAGACTCCCGCATTAAACCCATGCTCAATGGCAATGCGTGGCAATTTGCCAATTAGTGCAGTACATGCCTACTCTCCACCCCAAAACACAGCCCCCCCACGCCAAAATATTTTATATTTTTTAGCGTGAGATTGATGCATGCTGATCCCAGGAGGACCTTGGGAGACTGGAGGACTGGGCATCCGGGTGGTGGATGAGATTTGATGTGGATGGATGCGGAGTGGTGCACATTGGGAGGAATGATCCAGGTTATACTTGCCTGGTGCTTACGTCCACCTTGGGGGTCGGTACCCAGGAAGAGGGTCTGGGTGTTGTTGTGGACGGTGTGCTGCGGGGTCTTCTGCCTGGTGTGCAGGGGCAGGCAGGATGCTGGGGGTTATTGGGAAGGGGGTGGTAAATCGGACCAAGAATATTATGGTGCCTCTGTGTCGCTCCATGGTACAATCTCGCCTTGATTGTTGCGTTCAATTCTGGTCACCGTATCTCAAAGGAGATATAGTGGGGTTGGAGGGGTTCGAGGAGGAGAGGCCAGGGTGATGGAGGTGATGGAACTCCTCTCGTGTGAGGGGAGGGGCTGGGGAGGTTACGGCTTCTCAGATTAGTGGGGGATGGCTGAGGGGAGGTATGATTGAGGTCTACAGTATCCTGAGCGGTGTGGAGTAGGTGAAAGTGAATTGATTTTTCACTCTTTCAAAAAGTACAGGGACTAGGGAATACTCGGTGGAGTTGCATGGAAGTACTTTTGAGGGAGGTGGGAGGTAGGTGTTTTTTTCACTCAATGAACGGATACGCTCTGGGGTTCTTTGCTGGAGGATGTGGTAGCTGCAGTTGGCATATCTGGGTTTAAGGAAGGTAAGTTCCTGGAGGAGTGGTTCGTGGTCTGTTATTGAGACAGATATGGGGAAGCCACTGCTTGCCCTGGGATTGGTAGCATGGAATGTTGTTACTTTTTGGTTTACTGCCAGGTACTTGTGACCTGGATTGGCCACTGTTGAAAACAGAATCCTGGGCTAGATGGACCATTGGTCTGACCCAGTATGGCTATTCTTACGTTCCTATGTTCTTATTTCTACTACTACTACTACTTAACATTTCTAGAGCGCTACTAGGGTTACGCAGCGCTGTACAATTTAACAAAGAAGGACGGTCCCTGCTCAGATGAGCTTACAATCTAAAGGACAAAATGTCAAGTTGGTGTAGTCTAGATTTCTGAGTATAGGTGTGGTGGTTAGGTGGCCTCACTCAGTCACAAATATAACCATCAGGTTCATTCACACACACTCCACTTCCAAAAAAGGCACATTTTTTTCTGAAGCCGTGCACTCTCTTCGTAAAAAGCGTGCACTATTATTAACAAATGGAAAAAAAAACACAAACCGTCATGAATTTTCTGCTTGTTTTCATTTGTTAATGATAAGCAACGACATGGGATATGCTGTTGACATTTTCCAAGTAGTTGCAAATGACAGCACACAAAAAAATCACCAAAAGGTGATGGAACAAAGAAACCTTTATGAATGTAGAGAGAACTGTCCAAGGTAGTCGGGTGAAAGGATGGCTTTCCAAAAGAACCATGGAATTAAAAGTCTGGTGCACACCATATTTATTGTTATAAAATCACTTTGAAGATCCAAATATACTTTGATATATTTGGAGCTTCAAAGTGTTTTTATAACAATAAATATGGTGTGCGCCAGACATTTAATTCCCTGGTTCTTTTGGAAAGCCATCCTTTCACCTGACTCCCTCGGACAGTTGCAAATGGCAACCCATCTCTAACAAGAACAAGGATTGTAGCTGCAAAATGCTGGAATTAGAATCTCCCAACAGAGAGGTTGCAATAAAGGATGAAGTAGTCCAGATGTATTTAAAGGAAAAACAGAGATAAACATCTACCCCTCTCCGCTGATTGGTTGCGAATATAAATAAATTGTGTATATCCAACTGCTAGGTAGATTCTATATGCAAACAAAAAGACATATTTTGAAATGTCTGTATGCAAATGCCAGAAATCTTAAAAATAAAAGAGTTATATGTTACGGCACTAAATTAATTGTTTAACAAAATCCCCTGGATTCTATGTACCGCGCCTTCATTTCCGTGTGGAAATCAAAGCATATTCTATAACAATGCGCGTAACTTAACTGTTTAACTAGCTAATTAGCGCTGTTAATTAGATATTATCTAAACTACCCCAACTTGACATTTCGTCCTTTAGATTGTAAGCTCTTCTGAGCAGGGACTGTCCTTATTTGTTAATTTGTACAGCGCTGCGTAACCCTAGTAGCGCTCTAGAAATGTTAAGTAGTAGTAGTAGTATTAGCAAGCAATTATCAGAACTAACTGGCATTAAGATTTACGCGCTCAACTCGCTAAGCGTATTCTGTAACATGGTGCGTGCAAATTCTAATTTGCATAGTTGAAAGGGGGTGTGGCCATGGGTGGGGCGTTGGCATTCCTAAAATCTATGGGGTCCTTTTACAAAGGCGCAGTGAAAAATGGCTGGCGGTAGTGTAGGCGCGGGATTTTGGCGCACTTGATCCATTTTTTAGCCCGCCTGTAAAAAAGGCCTTTTAACATTTTTGATGAAAATGGACGTGCGGCAAAATGAAAATTGCCGCACGTCCATTTTGGATCTGAGAGCCTACCGCCAGCCATTGACCTAGCGGTAAAGACTCACGTGGTAACCGGGCAGTAACGACCTACGTGCGCCAAATTCCACTTGGTGCGCATCTGTTATGCACGCACAAAAATAAAAAAAAATATTTTTCAGACGCGTGCAAAAATGAAATTACCACAAGAGCCACACAAAGGTAGTTGGGCGGTAAACTCCATTTTGCCATGCATTGGACGCTCTTAGACACGCAGCTTAGTAAAAGGACCCCTATGTGCGTTGTTATAGAATTAGGCTCTGCGCCTAATTTCGGTGTCAGGATTTATGCCAAGTAGAACAGGGCGTAAATGGCTGCAACTAAATCTGGTCACCCGGAGAAGAGCTCAGTGTAATTCTATATATCGGGTGGAAATTTAAGCCTACTCTATAAAATTTAAGCATAGTTTATAAAATATGCTTAGGCATATTGTTTTCAGCGCCAATTTTTCTTTTTTTTTTTTTGCCTAGGCACAAGACAGGACAAACAGTAATGGAATTCAAGAATGTGTGGGATAAATGGAATCTCCACTATCCCAATTGTAAGGGACTGAAATATAAATTAACATATGCATCTAGCTTCTCCTACATATGCACGCAAATTTGGAATGAATTACCAAAATCCATAAAAATAACCCATGACATACTGAACTTCCGTAAATTATTGAAAACCTATTTATTTAAGAAAGCATACAATAATAACTCATCCTAAAGCTCTTTGTGACTCTGGGCAAGTCACTTAACCCTCCATTGCCCCATGTAAGCCGCATTGAGCCTGCCATGAGTGGGAAAGTGCAGGGTACAAATGTAACAAAAATAAAATAGATACTATTGGAGATTCTACATTTAATGTTGCTACTATTGGAGATTCTACATGGAATGTTGCTAGTCCACTAGCAACATTCCATGCAGAAGCCTGCGCGGCCACATTGGTGATCTGCAAGGGCCGACTTCTACATGGAATGTTGCTAGTGGAATAGCAACATTCCATGTAGAATCTCAAATAGTAGCAACAGTGGAGGAGTGGCCTAGTGGTTAGGGTGGTGGACTTTGGTCCTAGGGAACTGAGGAACTGAGTTCAATTCCCACCTTCAGGCACAGGCAGCTCCTGGTGACTCTGGGCAAGTCACTTAACCCTCCATTGCCCCATGTAAGCTGCATTGAGCCTGTGATGAGTGGGAAAGCGCAGGGTTCAAATGTAACAAAAATAAAATAGATACTTTTGGAGATTCTACATGGAATGTTGCTACTATTGGAGATTCTACATGGAATGTTGCTACTATGGGAGATTCTACATGGAATGTTGCTATTCCACTAGCAACATTCCATGTAGAAGGCTGCGCAGGCTTCTGTTTCTGTGAGTCTGACGTCCTGCACGTATGTGCAGGACGTCAGACTCACAGAAGCAGAAGCCTGCGCGGCCACATTGGTGATCTGCAAGGGCCGACTTCTACATGGAATGTTGCTAGTGGAATAGCAACATTCCATGTAGAATCTCAAATAGTAGCAACAGTGGAGGAGTGGCCTAGTGGTTAGGGTGGTGGACTCTGGTCCTGAGGAACTGAGTTCAATTCCCACTTCAGGCACAGGCAGCTCCTTGTGACTCTGGGCAAGTCACTTAACCCTCCATTGCCCCATGTAAGCCACATTGAGCCTGCCATGAGTGGGAAAGCGTGGGGTACAAAAAAACAAATTAACAAAAAGTACCTATACAAAATGTGTTCTTTATGTCGTAATTGTTTATGTTAAATTATCAAGTTAATCTCTTACGAATGAAGTTTAACCTAATACCTCTCAGTTCTTATCTTAAGCCAAACTTTCCTCCTGTAACCTAATCCACTCTGTCTCCTTTACCTCAACTATGTATTTCTCTTCTCTGGAACTGGTAATCACCATTTACGGAACTATGTAAGCCACATTGAGCCTGCCAATAAGTGGGAAAATGTGGGACACAAATGTTATCTACTATAATAAAACGCACCCTCAACGTTCTGAGGACACTGACGTCACTGCAGGCACTCAGTTACCGGTTCGTAAGTTCATGGTGGTGAAGCCACAACACTCACCATGTCTTCATGCCCCGCCCTTGCGTCACACGTGATGACGTCGAGGGCGGAACACGTACACAACAAGGCAAATGAACGCACGGGGAGTGTGTTTCCCTACTCCTCCCCTTCCAACAAATCGCAGCCGCCAAGGACGTGCCCATCACCCCGCGCCTTTTGCCCCATCACCACGCCCCTTTAAAGGTACCGCCCCGCCCCCCGTCGCCCCCTCTTCCCCTCATCACCTTCGCTCCCCCCTGTCACCTCCCCTCCCCTTACGCCACTATTCCTGGTGGTCTAGCGGTACCTGTTCGCTCGGGCAGGAACGAAAGAGCCCCCGCTTTCCTGCCCAGAGCGCTGCTGCTAGCTGCCCGGCTGCATCGTGTGTGAGTCCAGCTCTCGGAGTTTCAAAATGGCCGCCAAGAGTTCAAGCTGCCTCGCGAGACTTCAACTCTCGGCGGCCATTTTGAAACGCCGAGAGCCGGACTCCCACACGATGCAGCAGGGCAGCTAGCAGCACCGCTATGGGCAGAAAAGAGGGGGCTCTTTCTTTCCTGCCCTGACCGAACAGGTACCTCTAGACCACCAGGGAGACTAGCGTAAGGGGAGGAGAAGGGAGTCCCGTGCCCGCTAGCACCCATTTCATCACAGGCAGAAATGGGCCTTTTTTACTAGTAAATAAATAAATAAACAAACAAACACAGAGGGTGTCTATGCAGAAAAAAAAAGGATGGAATCCAACTAAAGCAAAACTTAAATGACCTGATCATAGCTGGAGTGAGCTTTGAAGGCAACTTCAGAAGTTGGGAAGTGTGACCAGTGCCAGGTAAATGCCCCCAAAACAGGTAGGGAGAGATAGAGATTAAGTCCATTGATACCTCGGTTTTCGTTGATAATCCGTCCAAAAACAATCAATGCAAACCAAAACAGTTGAAAACTGAGGCAATTATTTCCATATGAATCAATGTAAATCCAATTAATTCGTTCTAGACACTCCAAAACACATTTTATAGAGAATAAATATAGTCCCATGATGGAGCTAAAGGGAAAGAGTTAACTTATTAGCAAGGGAAACACTTAACAGGGAAAATGAGATTTGAGCACATGTGATTTTATCTTGCGTGCATTGCGTTAGACGCGTAGGGGGATGCTCACACAATGAGAAACAATGCCACAATGAGCAGGAGAACGCGTGGGTCGCACTTTGTTTTCGCAAAATTAGCAGCGAGGTCACGTGGGCACGCCAACGAAATCCAAGACAAAATTTTCACTGAAAAAAATCAACGAAAACCGAAACCGACGATAACCGAAGTCAACAAAAACCGAGGTTTCACTGTATGTCTGTTTAATCATGAAGACGTAGAACCAGTGCAGAGTGCCAAATACAACACCACGCACCTTGCTGGGCAAACTGGATGGACCATGCAGGTTTTTATATGCCAACATTTACTATGTTACAATGAAAAAAGGCCTCCTGAAAGATACAGCGAGCAAATGTTTACATTCTGATCAAAGAAAGGAGTCAGGTCCCCCTAGAACATTAGATGCCACATTCCCAAAATTCAGTCTCAGCCAAGAGCAGGAACTCCTAAACATTGGGAAAATGTATTTATGACATTTATTTATTGGATTTATTAACCGCCTTTATGAACAGATTCACCCAAGGCGGTGTACAGCAGGTCCAGTTTTAACATACAACTTACAATTTTGTTAATATAACAACAGTAAAATGACCAAATATAAACAAATACAACACATGAGGTAAGCTTAGAAATATGTCAGTACAAAACAAACCATACCATAATAGACAGCATTGAAGAACACTCAAATAACACTGGGGTCTGTGCTGGGTCCGTTGCTTTTTAATGTATTTATAAATGACCTAGAGATGGGAATAACTAGTGAGGTAATTAAATTCGCCGATGACACAAAATTATTCAGGGTCGTCAAGTCGCAGGAGGAATGTGAACGATTACAGGAGGACCTTGCGAGACTGGGAGAAAGAACCAGGCACACCCATTAAAGGGGGGCCGACCACAACCGGGCTGAAGGCCAGCAAAGTGTGGGGGAGGGTACAGGGAGGGCCTAGCTAGAGAGCAGAGGTAGTAGTGGGAGGGAAACAAGGGGTAGCAAGGGGAGGGGGCAGGAAAAAAGGGGAGGAGCAAGGGAGAAGGAGAGAGGAATTTGAACTGCACAGGAAGTCCTTTTGAATTTGGAAGCAGGAGAAGAGCAACCCTGGGCAGCAGCTCCTGAAATTTTTACAGGCACATGTTTTGTGTCTGCCCTGGGCAGAGCTTGTGCAGAGTACAGCCAAAGAAGCTCTTACAGCAGAGCACGATATTCCAGCAAATTGAGAACAAATTTTACGGTATGTAGACATTTAAAACTTTGTGCAAGGCATTTTAGCTTTCTCCTGCCGACCCCCATTTAGTTTTTCCAGGATGGCCGGCCATCTCGGGTTAGCTGCCTATCTCACGGCATTACGTGCACTAGGCTAGAGTCCCACATACGCTGCCCATGGCGCATGGCAGATGGGTTTGCCACAGCGCGGTTGCCATTTTTGGCCGGCCATGCAGTGCTCACAATCTGCAGTGCATAGCACGGCACTGAGGCACGACTAGGAAGACCTTGTGCACAGTACTGAACCGAGGCGCAAACTATCTCAGGGAGACGAAAACACCTTTAATGGTACGTCATTTTTGCTCTTCTCCTGCCTCAGCGGCACACCGCACGTTAAGATGCGGTGATGGCCGGCCACTAATAATTGGCCGACAGTTACGCACTATACAGCAACGGACCTTCGAGCCCCGTTGTGGCTAGCCACGCCGTGTTATCTAATTTGAAAAATAAATGCGGTATAAGCCGTCCATGCCATTACGGCGACGGACCTTAAGCCCCGTTATGGCCGGCCACACCAGATTTTCGATGTAATGCGGCAAAAATGAGTGCAGTATAAATCGCTCATGCTGTATAAGCCGCCCAGGCCACGCAGAGCTATACAAGCCCCATTGTGGTCTGCCACGCCGTGTTATCTAATTCGGTAAAATTTAGTGCGGTATAAGTTGCCCATGTTGTATAAGCTGCCCATGTCACGCAGCACTACGGCCATGCTGTGTTTTCTACTCGGTCAACTACGCTTCATCCTAAACGTTACTTACCGGCGCCATGTCTGTATGATTGGTCTGCCATGCGATATTTGAGATGCGGGTTTTTGCAGAAACGTCCACATTGCGATCCTCGCTAGTCAGGGTCTTCTCTTGCGGGCCACTTAGGGGGAGTCCCAAATTGGCGGGACATGCGCTTCGCTACGCGTTGTAATTGCCCGCCCATACAGTCGGCCATTAACTTACAGAGGCACGTACGGCAGCGGTGAATTTCGATAGGGTGGCCATTTGCATGAGTGCCGATTGTAAAAACGGTGGCCACTTTCAATACACCGCCCATTCTGACTAGCAGTAAAATTTGGAAAAGGCAGCCAGTTTTATGGCGCTAAAATTCACTAGAATGGACATTCCAAATACAAATTTAACCGCAGCGGCCACCTTGGATACCGCACGCATTTGTGTCTTTGACACACGGCATAGGCTGGAACAATTGATATCATACCGTTTGGTGCCAGCATAGCGGGACACAGTACTTAGGGGCATCAGACAAACATATCGGTTACAGTATGCTACTCTCAGCTGCCGTTAGGACCAGGTCCACGGGGGGAAGGGTTGGTACAACAGTGTTAGTCCTAGAGGGCCATGTGCACTTAGCTGCCATTTTGACTAGAGCGGCCACGTGGACTAAAGCAGCTAATTTGAAAACGGTGGCCATTTTGATAGAAGGACCACCAGTCTTACTGATTTATCTGCCGGATTTACAGGGGCCTGGCCATTTTAATTTTAGCAGCCCATTTTGCATACGGCAGCCGTTTTGACTACCAGGCCAAATTTGAATGTAACAGCCATCGCCCGTGGGGCTTTAGGCCAGCCATTTAAGGAAGGGCGCACTGCGCAGACAGCACGCAGTCGGATATGTAGCTGTGAGCAAGGAGGGTGCAGTTTACACAGGCACCATAAGATGCACGCAGCGATTGGGGAAGCCGGCGTCACCACAATCAGTTATTATGAGGTCATTTTGCTTTAAATTGTCTATTCTTTTAGTCTCTCCATTGCAGTAACGTCATTGTAGTGTGCGAAGGAGACATATGCACCAGCAAGGCCAGCCAAGCGGCCCACCAAAACTCCGCCAGCTAAGACGCGGAGTGCTGTGGCCCCAGACCTTAGAAGTCACAGTGGACCTACACCACAAGCACAGACGGTGCGGGGGCCTGCAAGGGAGGTAGCAGCACCGCAGACTCCACCTCCATAGTTGCGGGGCTACCGCCAGTACCGGCAAGGGGTAAGTCTAATGACAGCACCACACTCCTTCCAGCGCAGACGCATGACATAACTAGATATGCAGTATGGGACGATAAGAACGGGTAACGGAGCCCAATATGGCAGGACAGAATGCGGTTGTGGCACCGGTCGGTGCACAGGGGACCAGTCAGGATGTGGGAGTACTTAATCACAGGAGCGATGCATTAGGTACCGTTCTCACAATACAGGTGGATCGATATCTTCTCCCTCCTTGTGTGGGAGTTGCATGAGGAGGGTACCGTAGGCAGGGACAGCGTAACAGATAAGAAGCCCAAGATATTCGGGTCCTTCATGGGCTGGTCGGAGGCTGTTCACATACTTAGGACACTCAGCTGTTCACATACGCAGGACACTCACTATAGTGAAGGAAACGGAAAGGGGCCCGGACTTGGTGTGGGATATGGAATATAATTTTAAAAGTGCATGAGATATTTAGGGGACGGGCATGGCTTAACTAAGATATTAAATTTACAAGAAAGCAGTGCAGACAATCCATTCATATCGGGTCAGCACCAGTGGTAGTCCTGTCAGGCAATGCCGTCAGGACAAAGGCAGGACGGAGGCAGCGGACATTGCACCTAGCACCCGACACGCCCGTGCGGGCAGGCATGCTGCAGGGCAAGGCAGGCTCCCCAGAGACAGGGAACAGCAATCTAGTAACACGGGACAGGGTACTGAGGGAGCTAGCGCTCCCCCCATCAAGCTTATGAGACAGGAGAAAACAACCTATTAACTCAGGACAGGGTCCGGAAGCCATCAAGCTTCAAGGTTAGCCCGTTACCCTGACAGCACAGGTTTCCAATCAGGTTGCATGATTCCATATTAGAGGACAACACCACAGTGACAACACTACCCCAACAATGCATCCTCGATTCACATGCATCGACAGATAGCTGCAGGCAAGATTACCAAAGAACTATTGCTAGGCTGCATAGCGGGGCTGTTTGAGGACCCGCCATTCAAGGCAACAACAGTGTCTCCGCTAGGCATAATACCAAGGAAGGAGCTGGGGAAAGGTAGGCCCAGTCGTAATTTGTCCCGCCACATAGGAATATCAGTAAATGACTACATTGACCATAGCAGCTGTACAGTACAATATGCATCTGTAGACAATGCCATTCAAATAATTCGGCGGCAAGGCAACTAGGCACATTGGGCTAAGGTGGACGGAGATTCGGCTTTTCGCACCTTGCCTTTACACCCACAGCCCTTTCCCTTGTTAGGTGTCAGGTTCCAGGAGAGGTTTTATTGCGATAAATATGTCCCCATGTGTGGCCACATCTAGTGCGCATACTTCAAAGAGCTTAGCATGTTTGTGCACGGGGTAGTGGAACAACTAGCCCCCGCTAGGTCTCTGGTCCTCATCTGGAGGACTTCCTGTTCAAAGACCGGGAATCACAAGAGTGGACGGATGTGTTACAGGTCTTTATCCACTTGGCACAGAAATTGGATATCCCATTAGCCGTTGAAAAAACAGTAGACCCACGGCGAATCCTTACATTATAGGTATTGAATTGGAACTAGATGTTCCAGACTGCCGGCTGACAAAATTGATAAGCTTGCCAGAGCGGCGAATACGAGGTGGCACTGTAAAAAAGCAAGGCTGAAGCAGGTACAGGAACTCCTGGGTCCAGTAGGCTTCGCAATAAGGGTGATTCCCAATAGCTTTAGCAACATCGGGAACAAACAAAGCGCATTTTCATCTCAGACGTACACAGGACATCAAGCGAGATTTAGCAGGTTCTTGGCCCATGGGATTTCATTTTGGCACGATTCACCCACTCTCACGGAAACCCTGCATTTTCTTTACAGATGCGGCAGATTTACTTCCAGGGAGCGTGGTGCGCAGCAAGCTCGGGTTTCAGCAGGGACCACGTAGGATATCATGTTTCCTGGGGGGACCTGGCATATCTCACAAGTTAATTGTAATTCCCTCAGACAATATGGCAGTAGTTGTCCGCCATGCACTTCCCACAAGTTATGTGTGCAGACAGATAGTTCCGCAGTGATTACAGCTAAACATATACCAGGCAGGGAGAATGGTTATAGTGGATGCTCTTTCTCATTTTTAGAGCGCAGACCCGGAAATGGGACCCGATGCTGCGATAGTTAACAGATATCTCGCAGACAAGATACACAACCGCACATATAGTCAACACTTAGAAGAGAAGGGTGGTACTGATATATTCCCGGCCCCCGGCATGTATGAAGGGAATTAGCAGAAACCAGGTCTCAATCATGTTCGCAGCCATCAGTTTTCTCGCCAAAGCGGTGGCTGTCCAAAATCCATCTAGGTCATTTGTTGTCATGAGACTGATGAAAGGATGGGGCAGGCCGGGAGTACCCTACCCAGGTAAAAGAAAACCCAGTACCGGCAGGGAAATGGGCCGTCTCTTTGCATCATTAGAGGAGATAAGTGACACTGAGTTTGAGGGCCGTCGAGTCAAATGCGCATTCTCATTAGCTTTGCATGGTGCTCTGCGAGTCAGTGAGTTGGTGGCTACGTACAAGCATGCCCACCATGGCATGTCCCTCTTAATACGTGACGCGGCCATTACAGCCGCGGCAACTGACCTACTTATTCACAAATCAAAATGGATCGGAACGGACATGCCCTGTCCTGAACCTTTAAGCCGACTTAAAACAAAGACCAGCCTGCTGATTCATACACTATGTACAGTACCCACTCATTTAGGATTAGGGCAGCTACGGCAGTGGCAGCGCTAGGAGTGTCCATAGAGGCCATCAAAAGACTGGGCCGATGGCGACCTAATGTATATAAGCGCTACATCAGACCCATCTAGTGTATACAAGCGGTACATTGGACCCATTAAGGCATCCACAGCAAAGTGATAATGGTTGCTTGCACTGTGCTAACATGTTGCTTCCCATTATATTCTGTTACAGGTATCCATATCCAGAATGAGCTGCAGCGGATTTGGATATGCGGTCACTCATCACTTGTATGTACATTGGGCACAGGGAAAGGCGGTGGGCGCATAGAAGGGCAGCAGTGAGACCGAACAGTGAGAGCCTGGGTTGTCAGAGCGATAGAGGTGCCAGGGCAATAGAGTAGCCATAACAGGGTATAGGTAAGGGAGGGAGGCTTCAGGCATTCTTGTGTGCATTAAAAGTCATACGATCCCACATGACTTGCGAATAGATACAAGCCATAGCGTTAGGGCATGACCGCAGCCAGGAGGGGTGGGGGACCACGGCAAACGAGGTGTCGTTGCCGTGGCCTGTGGCGTTAGACTACAATGTTTACGCACAGCCAGCAATGGGTACACAGCAGCTTGACACATAACAGTTACAAGTTTGGGGTAACTACTGCTGCAGAAAGAGTTGTGTGGAAAATTATCAAGTTGATGCAAATGGTAGGCTTGCATGTGAGCAGCCTTGTTATAAGGAAACAACGTGTATACAGCTTGTCTCCTGGCTTGGGCGGCCGGGAGGCCTAGAACGTCATTTTGTAAATGTGGTAGGTGCCTCCTTCAATGGGAAACAACGTGTATACAGCTTGTCTCCTGGCTTGGGCGGCCGGGAGGCCTAGAACGTCATTTTGTAAATGTGGTAGGTGCCTCCTTCAACGGGAGACACCAAGTGACATCGGGTGCTTGGAAAACAGCACAGGGGGCCACAGGGGCTTGGTACGGCTTGGCCTGTGGCCCAGAATATGCAACTACGTGTAGAAGCTGTGTACCCGGGTAGAAATGCATGCTGGCATAATGATTAGTAGAAGATGTAATGTAATTTGTTTAAGTTGTAACAATTTTGATGTTCCTGGCTGCGGCCAAAATAAATCCAATTCTATCGAAGATATGGCTTGTAGTGTGGTATTGAAGGGGGCGGGGGTTGATACGTCTGAGTGTGTGCCGAATGCCCGAGTTGTGGGCGTGCAAGTGGCAGATGAAGTTCAATGTTGACAAGTGCAAAGTGATGCATGTGGGTAAGAGGAACCCGAATTATAGCTACGTCTTGCAAGGTTCCGCGTTAGGAGTTACGGATCAAGAAAGGGATCTGGGTGTCGTCGTCGATGATACGCTGAAACCTTCTGCTCAGTGTGCTGCTGCGGCTAGGAAAGCGAATAGAATGTTGGGTGTTATTAGGAAGGGTATGGAGTCCAGGTGTGCGGATGTTATAATGCCGTTGTATCGCTCCATGGTGCGACCGCACCTGGAGTATTGTGTTCAGTACTGGTCTCCGTATCTCAAAAAAGATATAGTAGAATTGGAAAAGGTACAGCGAAGGGCGACGAAAATGATAGTGGGGATGGGACGACTTTCCTATGAAGAGAGGCTGAGAAGGCTAGGGCTTTTCAGCTTGGAGAAGAGACGGCTGAGGGGAGATATGATAGAAGTGTATAAAATAATGAGTGGAATGGATCGGGTGGATGTGAAGCGACTGTTCACGCTATCCAAAAATACTAGGACTAGAGGGCATGAGTTGAAGCTACAGTGTGGTAAATTTAAAACGAATCGGAGAAAATTTTTCTTCACCCAACGTGTAATTAGACTCTGGAATTCGTTGCCGGAGAACGTGGTACGGGCGGTTAGCTTGACGGAGTTTAAAAAGGGGTTAGATAGATTCCTAAAGGACAAGTCCATAGACCACTATTAAATGGACTTGGAAAAATTCCGCATTTTTAGGTATAACTTGTCTGGAATGTTTTTACGTTTGGGGAGCGTGCCAGGTGCCCTTGACCTGGATTGGCCACTGTCGGTGACAGGATGCTGGGCTAGATGGACCTTTGGTCTTTCCCAGTATGGCACTACTTATGTACTTATGTACTTAATGTTAATTGCAGTTCAAAATGTTTATCCGCTCCTACCCTAGCTGAGATAATATTTAACCATCTCTCTGACCTCATGTGCACCTTTCTTTAAATTAGTCACCTTACTTTCTAACTCCTCTTACTCTCTTACCTATCTACGGGGTCCTTCTGCTAAGGTGTGCTGAAAAATGGCCTGCGGTAGTGTAGACGCGTGTTTTGGGCGCACACAGAATTATTTTTTAGCGCACCTACAAAAAATGCCTTTTTAAAATTTTTGCAGAAAAAACAGACGTGCGGCAAAATGAAAATTGCTGTGCGTCCATTTTGGGTCTGAGACCTTACCGCAAGCCATTGACCTAGCGGTAAGGGTCTACGCACGTCAAATGTCACTTGATGCGCATAGCTGCCGTGCACCAGAAAAGAAAACAATATTTTTCAGGCACGTGTAGCGGACGCACGCCAAAATTGAAATTACTGCAAGGGCCACGTAGTAATTGGGCGGCAAACTCCAATTTGGCTCACGTTGGGTGCACGTGGGCACCTACACAACTTAGTAAAAGGGCCCCTATATGTTCCATCTTTACCATGTACGTATACACCTTAATGTAATGCCTTTTGTACTCAGTTACTCGGAAATGGCAACCGTCATTACGGCAAATGTAAGCCACATTGAGCCTACAAATCTGTGGGAAAATGTGGGATACAAATGCTAGAAATAAATAAATAAATCTTTGCTTATACCCTACGCTGTCAGTTAAACTGTTCTGTTACATATTGTGTTGACATTGTAAGTAGTATACTATGCCATACTTTATTTGAATATTTTTGTTGCTGTAAATTGCCAATTGCTCATGTTTGATCTATTCTTATTTATTTATTTATTTATTGCATTTTTATCCCACATTTCCCACCTCTTTGCAGGCTCAATGTGGCTTACAATACATCATGAATAGTGGAAATACATTAGGAAATAGTGTTACAGAAGGATCTTGGGCAACATGATAATAATAGACATGATAGTGGTACAGTGGGGGAAATAAGTATTTGATCCCTTGCTGATTTTGTAAGTTTGCCCACTGACAAAGACATGAGCAGCCCATAATTGAAGGGTAGGTTATTGGTAACAGTGAGAGATAGCACATCACAAATTAAATCCGGAAAATCACATTGTGGAAAGTATATGAATTTATTTGCATTCTGCAGAGGGAAATAAGTATTTAATCCCTCTGGCAAACAAGACCTAATACTTGGTGGCAAAACCCTTGTTGGCAAGCACAGCGGTCAGACGTCTTCTGTAGTTGATGATGAGGTTTGCACACATGTCAGGAGGAATTTTGGTCCACTCCTCTTTGCAGATCATCTCTAAATCATTAAGAGTTCTGGGCTGTCGCTTGGCAACTCGCATCTTCAGCTCCCTCCATAAGTTTTCAATGGGATTAAGGTCTGGTGACTGGCTAGGCCACTCCATGACCCTAATGTGCTTCTTCCTGAGCCACTCCTTTGTTGCCTTGGCTGTATGTTTTGGGTCATTGTCATGCTGGAAGACCCAGCCACGACCCATTTTTAAGGCCCTGGCGGAGGGAAGGAGGTTGTCACTCAGAATTGTACGGTACATGGCCCCATCCATTCTCCCATTGATGCGGTGAAGTAGTCCTGTGCCCTTAGCAGAGAAACACCCCCAAAACATAACATTTCCACCTCCATGCTTGACAGTGGGGACGGTGTTCTTTGGGTCATAGGCAGCATTTCTCTTCCTCCAAACACGGCGAGTTGAGTTCATGCCAAAGAGCTCAATTTTTGTCTCATCTGATCACAGCACCTTCTCCCAATCACTCTCGGCATCATCCAGGTGTTCACTGGCAAACTTCAGACGGGCCGTCACATGTGCCTTCCGGAGCAGGGGGACCTTGCGGGCACTGCAGGATTGCAATCCGTTATGTCGTAATGTGTTACCAATGGTTTTCGTGGTGACAGTGGTCCCAGCTGCCTTGAGATCATTGACAAGTTCCCCCCTTGTAGTTGTAGGCTGATTTCTAACCTTCCTCATGATCAAGGATACCCCACGAGGTGAGATTTTGCGTGGAGCCCCAGATCTTTGTCGATTGACAGTCATTTTGTACTTCTTCCATTTTCTTACTATGGCACCAACAGTTGTCTCCTTCTCGCCCAGCGTCTTACTGATGGTTTTGTAGCCCATTCCAGCCTTGTGCAGGTGTATGATCTTGTCCCTGACATCCTTAGACAGCTCCTTGCTCTTGGCCATTTTGTAGAGGTTAGAGTCTGACTGATTCACTGAGTCTGTGGACAGGTGTCTTTCATACAGGTGACCATTGCCGACAGCTGTCTGTCATGCAGGTAACGAGTTGATTTGGAGCATCTACCTGGTCTGTAGGGGCCAGATCTCTTACTGGTTGGTGGGGGATCAAATACTTATTTCCCTCTGCAGAATGCAAATAAATTCATATACTTTCCACAATGTGATTTTCCGGATTTAATTTGTGATGTGCTATCTCTCACTGTTACCAATAACCTACCCTTCAATTATGGGCTGCTCATGTCTTTGTCAGTGGGCAAACTTACAAAATCAGCAAGGGATCAAATACTTATTTCCCCCACTGTATAACATCAGGTATTGTCGGGCAGTTCTGAATATATGTGGAGGAGTTGTGTATATTTACATTGGTTGATCTTTGGGGTATGCTTTGTTAAAGAGATGGGTCTTCAGTAGTCTGCGAAAGTTCACTAATTCTTACTGCACACCGCCTTGAATGAATTCCTTCAAAAAGGCGTTAAATAAATCCTAATAAACAAATAAACAAACAAACCAGGGGACCATCCAATGTGGAAATCTGGAGATAAACCTTGGAACTTGCCTATCCAAGATGGAACAAGTCTGGAAGCAGCCGACACCTCCATTTCTAGCACCCATGAAAGAAAGGCATTATGACTGCAGGGGGCGATGCAGAGCACCAGATTGGTGCCGCAACCTTGCCACAGTGGGTTTGCTTTAAGCAGGGCTTGTCCTTCTAATCACAAGCAAATGGATGACTGGTGTGTCACAAAAAAAACCTGTCGAAAATGATACATGTCTGCTTCCATTCGAAGTACGTACCTACTCATGTAGACAATTGTTTGATAAGGTGGTCCTGAAGATAGAAAACTGAGCTAGGAAGATGCTATGCGATGATGAGTCTGGAAAGAGTGAGTGAATGCGTGTGAGGAGAGAAGTAACAATACGCTCAGCTGTACTTTCAATCTCCTGAACCAAATCCCAGGTTCACTGCAGGTTTATGATAAAGCTGTCCTCAATAATCAAAAGAGAATTACAGTCCTGTGGCAGAGCTCATTATTTTGCAGGAAAGTAAGTCAAGCCCATAAGGCCTCATCGTAAGCTTTACAGATCCCTCACAGATATTATGGAAAAGATAATGGAGGGAAAATATTTGATAAGAAGGAGTAGCAGAAGAAAGACCCCTGGGTAGAAACAGACTCAAAAGTCTTCTGTTAGGTATTCTGATTCAGCATTTACTTACAGGTGTTAAAAATAGAAAACCTTCAGCAAGAGAAACCATATGACCGTAGCCTAGAGGGCAGCAGATACAGGGGAACACAGTTGAAGACTCTACACATGAACGACCCCTCAGCCCCTGCATCTCTTCAGAAGATTATGGTTGTTTATAGCAGAGGAGGGTGGTAGGTTCCCTTTAATACTGAACACAGTCACTGATGTATTGCCTTAGGGGTCCTTTTACAAAGGTGCGCTGAAAAATGGCCTGCGGTAGTGTAGACGCATGTTTTGGGCGCATGCCAGGGGCATAGACAAACTTTGGCAGGAGGGGGTCCAGAGCCCGAGGTGAAGGGGCACATTTTAGGTCCCCCAGCGCCGCCAATCCCCCCCCCACCATTGCCGACCCCCCCCCCCCCCGCTGCCGCCATCACCACCACCACCGACTTTGACGACCCCTGCCGATGACCCTCTCGACCCCCCTCCCGCTGCCAACCCTCCCCCGCCGCTGCGGTCGTGGGCTACCTTTGCTGGCGGGGGACCCCAATCCCTGCCAGCCGAGGTCCTCTTCTTCCCGCGAAGGCTTCATTCTGTTTCTGACGTCCTGCACGTTGTACGTGCAGGACATCAGACTCACAGGAACAGAACGAAGGGAAGAGGAGGGATTTTGCATTTAGCTCATGATTTTTCCAGTTGTAGCTCAAGGCGATTTCCATTCGGGTATTGTATATAAAGATATCACCTATAGGTTGTTTACTGACACTTATTATCTATGTACTGAACAGAGAATGAGCACAGAATCCAGACTTCTTTGTCTTCAAACGAGATTTACCTCAGCCTTTTATACTCTAAAACAGAGGAATCTTTATGCACCATCTAAATAAAGGAGGCAGATAATGAAGCTCATTCCACTTAATTCCCACTAATAACGGTAGCATGAATATTAACATTCTGTGTGCTATTACCTCTGATTACATCTTTGGAAATGAATACGGTAAATCTGTCTAAATACAGTAAGCGCTACGAGGTTACATATTCTTTTAAGGCCTAAAATATCTATTTTCACAGCCCCAGGGGAAGAGAGGAGCTATAGAAATGCTAAATAGTAGTAGTAGTAGTAGTAGATCGAGATCGCTAGAATACAGACTGGTTTTCAGAGGAAGCTGCTGGCTGTGGCTTCTCACCAAGGTCTGTCACTGGAGTTGTATTGAAGTAAAGCCCAAGGCTGAGGGAAGTGATCTATTTGTTTTCAATAGTTTCCCTCAGCGGTGCCTGTTATTGAAAACTGCAGATACTGTGGGCCAGTCTTATGTCTCCTATCTGTGTGCACAAGGCAAAAATGTGTGATGTTTTTGGTTGGCTTGGCTTTTGCCCTTGCTTTACAAGGTTTTTTTTTCCCAGTCTCACACATCTATTTTATTTTTGTTACATTTGTAACCTGCGCTTTCCCAGTCATGGCAGGCTCAATGCGGCTTACATGGGGCAATGGAGGGTTAAGTGACTTGCCCAGAGTCACAAGGAGCTGCCTGTGCCTGAAGTGGGAATCAAACTCAGTTCCCCAGGACCAAAGTCCACCACCCTAGGCCACTCCTCCACTGTTGCTACTAATTGAGATTCTACATGGAATGTTGCTATTCCACTAGCATGTAGAAGTCGGCCCTTGCAGATCACCAATGTGGCCGTGCAGGCTTCTGCTTCTGTGAGTCTGACGTCCTGCACATACGTGCAGGACGTCAGACTCACAGAAACAGAAGCCTGCGCAGCCTTCTACATGGAATGTTGCTAGTGGAATAGCTCCATGTAGAATGTCCAATAGTAGCAACATTCCATGTAGAATCTCCAATAGTAGCAACATTCCATGTAGAATCTCCAATAGTATCTATTTTATTTTTGTTACATTTGTACCCTGCGCTTTCCCACTCATGGCAGGCTCAATGCGGCTTACATGGGGCAATGGAGGGTTAAGTGACTTGCCCAGAGTCACAAGGAGCTGCCTGTGCCGGGAATCGAACCCAGTTCCTCAGTTCCCCAGGACCAAAGTCCACCACCCTAACCACTACATTTTTAATTTCAGAAAATTACTGAAGACCACCCTATTCAAGAAGGTTTACCTTCCAGACTCAACCTAATTTTACTTGTTCTTCGTTACAGCAATATTAATGGACCCTATTAATCTCTTATTATCTTTTATTATCTTTATTGTTTTATTCAAAACCTATACGATTACCATCTTACTATTACATTGTTTAATTGTATTTTACTAATCCGTAGCCTGCCCTATGGTATTGTGTAAGCCACATTGAGCCTGCAAAAAGGTGGGATAATGTGGGGTACAAATGCAATAAATAATAATTAATTTACACAAACACACATGAACCCCTGGATTCTATAAACAGTGACTAAGCTGCGTGTGCAAATCAGCGTACATAGCTGATTTGCGTGCACAACTTAATTGTTTAACAGGCCAATCAGCACCCATAATTGGCCACTAACAAGCAATCACTGGCACTAATTTGAATTTAGGCGTGCAAGTTTCTAAGCGTACTTTGTAAAGCGGTGCTCATAAATTCTAATGTTCTAGTTATAATAATGTCCCAAACACTTCCAAATTTCTAGATTTCATAACCATGTATATCTTTCACAGTCAAAGTATACTAATAAGCTTTTGCAAAAACATTAATTAGTTTTTCAACGGGGATCATCAGAGTCTCTGACAGCATACACCATCTGGGAACAGCGCCACAATATAGTCATGGCGCTGCACACATCGTCATCGATTTACCCGTGTCTTATCTATATTTTTATAACTTCTTTTTATTTGTAGTGCAATCCTTAGTAACCATCTTTCAAATAGCTTCAAATTTAACATCCGAGATGCGTGTATAGCGACACTTAGCTTGTAAGCAGCGATTTTTTTCCCGACTCAAACCTCTGCCGACATGGCCAGGTTTCGAAATCCTTCTTCAGGGAAGAGGTTCGCTGGGGAAAAAATATCTAATGTCAGCTGGTTATCAACATCTCCATAGAAAAATATTCAAATCTTAATACTAATTTACAGTGGCGTTCCTAGGGTGGCTGACACCCGGGGCGGATTGCCGATGCACCCCCCCCCCCCCCGGGTGCAGCACGACCCCCCACCCCCGGCAAAAGTAACCTGTTCCGGGGCAGAGGGAACAGAGAATGAGCGGAGCCGACAGGCGCGCGGCACCTCCCCAGCGGCGTGCACCCGGGGCGGACCGCCCCCACCGCCCCCCCCCCCTTGGTACACCACTGCTAATTTAACAGACTGTGATACTACCATCTGACTACTTGCTTCTACGACCACCAGTCAATTTTAGAGTTCAACCCCCGAGGTTGTAAAGTCTGGAGTTGAAAAATCCACCGCTGTTCTTTATAGTTTAATAAACGCCCAGCATTACCACCCTCCCACCCAAGCTGAACATGATCTGAAATTCGCCATTTAATATCCTCAAGTTGGCGGTGACAGTCCAGCCAGTGCTGGTGCAGTCAGGATCCGGTTCTTAATTCGGGATTTGTGTTCGTTCAAACGAAGTTTAATAGGGCGATTTGATCGCCCTATATATATACACTGGCACGGACAGAGGATCGCATACACAACGTTATTAGAATTACGGGTAGTGAATGACCGAGCTGCGATCGGGCGTGAAGATCCAGGCGGTGTCCATACTAAGCCGTCAGTAGTAAATTCACACCATTGGCATGTGCCGCATAAATTCTAATGTGCACATCACAAAAGGGGGCGTGGCCATGGAAGGAGCATGAGCGGGCCACGGGCATTTCTAAAAATTATGCACAGCATTATAGAATACACCCGATCCATGCCTGTTAGCATATTTTTAGCATCAGTGTCGTTTCTAGGGTGACTGACACCCGGGGCAGATCGCCGATGCGCCACCCCCTAGGTGCAGCGCCCCCCCCCCCGGCGAAAGGACACCTCCCCCCGGCGAAAGGACTCCCCCGGGTGCATTTTTACCTGCTGGGTGGGTGCTGTGCTCGTTCCATGCTCCCTCTGCCCAGGAACAGGAAGTAACCTGTTCCGGGGCAGAGGGAGCATGGAACGAGCAGAGCTGACAGGTGCGCGGCACCCCCCCCAGCAGCCTGCACCCGGGGCGGACCGCACCCACCGCCCCCCCCCCTAGGAACGCCACTGTTTAGCATATGCCTAATGTTTCTGAGCACTCAATATTGCTGTTTTCTGAATTCTCTTATTAAAAACAAAGCCTTCTGCATGAAATGCACTCTTAGATTGAGATTCCTTTCCTAACACGTCTCCCAACCTTTGCTATGCGTGAATTTTGCTGCTTTCCTCTCTTGTTTTGTCACTTTTTCATTAGCTCATTTGTTGGTCCATTTTGTTACTTTTGTCATGTGAGTTTTCTTTGCGTTTACCCTTCTTTCATTTGCAGTAGTTTTCCTGATCATGTATCTGCCAATTCTTCTGAATTTTGTTGGAAAGGGAAAGGAATGGGACTCGATACACCACCTTTCTGTGGTCACAATCAAAGTGGTTTGCATACCTGGAGTAATGGAGGGTTAAGTGACTTGCCCAGAGTCACAGGGAGCTGCAGTGGGAATCGAACCCAGTTCCCCAGAATCAGAGTCCGCTGCACTAACCACTAGGCTACTCCTCCACTAGCAACATTCCACGTAGAAGCCTGCCCTTGCAGATCAGCAATGCGGCCGCACAGGCTTCTGTTTCTGTGAGTCTGACGTCCTGCACGTATGTGGAATAGCAACATTCCATGTACACTCTTAAATAGAAGCAACAGAATCTCAATAGTAGCAACATTCCATCTAGAATCTCCAATAGGGAAAAGGAAATGGGACTTGATATACCACCTTTCTGTGATATTTTGCAACTACATTCAAAGCGGTTTACACATATTCAGGTACTTATTTTGTACCAGGGGCAATGGAGGGTTAAGTGACTTGCTCAGAGTCACAAGGAGCTGAAGTGGAAATTGAACCCAGTTCCCCAGGATCAAAGTCCGCTGTACTAACCACTAGGCTACTCCTCCACTCTCTCAGTACCCAATCCATCTCCATTATTTCATCCTTCCCTTTCTCCTTCTGCTCTCTCATCTCTAATTCCCTTCTCTGGCCCTATCCCAATGCATCATCTAAAAAAGGGGTAGGCGGAAGAGATAAGTAGGAGGCATTTAGAAAAAAAAAATCAGTTGTTTATCTTCCCAAAGGAAAATCAGTCCACTTAAGATGAATTTTACTGCTTTTCTTAGAACTTCTCCAGTACAGTACAGTCTCGATTATCCAACCTTAACTAATCCTACCATCCAACATATCTGACAGACCCCCCCCCCCCCCGATTACATAATTGCATTTATTTCTATTAAAATTCCTTGTTTTAGAACAATTTTTGAAAACCATGACTCCATGCCTTTATTTATGATTTCCATATGATCTGACTTTTCACTTATCCAACAACGGGGCGATCCCGCTTATGTTGGATAATCGAGACTGTACTGTACTTTGATACTCTTCAAGTTCCGAGTGCCCAGTAATTTGTGAAACAGCAGGCCTCAAGGAAAGCGGGATGTTGAAGATCGTCCTACCCATCAGACTAGAAGAAAGGTCTGCAGTGGAAGAGGAAAGGCGCAACCTAAGAACGATTCACAAACAAGCTTCCTTCCGCAAATCATTGAAGACCCACCTGTTTGAAACAATCTACGGAAAGAGCCAAAACACATAGAGTCCACACTCACTATTCATCAATGTATCACCCCCCTTAATTCCACATCACCCATACATATACTCACAGAAATATGTACACCCAACATATGTCTTTGTGCTTTACTACTGCCCTTAAGCTTCCCATTGTCTCCTTCCAATGTTTCAATGTTGATGTCCCATTGTAATATTCCTAACGATAGTTCGATTCTCGCATAACATGTACAATGTAACCCATAACCAAGCTGTACAACTGTATTTCCACTATTCATATCTTATTGTAAGCCACACTGAACCCGCAAAGAGGTGGGAAAATGTGGGATACAAATGCAATAAATAAATAAATAAATAAACATCTGTACAATTGGGATCCTAAAGATGTGCAACCCCCAATTTTTGATTTGTTTAGTTTACGGGACTTTTTGTTTGGTTTGTTTTTATCATTTCGGGTCCAAATCATTAGGTTGTATATACTCTTTAGGAAGAGTCTCCACTATTCATGAAACAGCAACACCTCCCTGCCCCCCCCAAAACTTCAGGGGTTTTCCTGTCTTTTTGGTCAAAAGTGATATAAAATGACAAGAAAATGTCATTGGCATTCCTCAGGTTGTTTCAAGCTACAGCATCCTGAAGCTTTTTAAAAGTTATGAATCGTGAGGCCTGGAGAAATACGTCACTGCTAAGAAGGAACCCATTTGAATGAGGTTAGAGCCATATGATCCCTTCTTGGCCTTTTCAATGAGATTAACAAAATGTACAGTATGGGAGAGAGGTTGGTGATACATTCTGGGGGGGATCACAAAATCTTGCTATCAAGGCTAAAGCAGGAGGATTATATCTTTTTACTCGTATTATCGAAAAAGATGGTCAGCCATCTTTTTTTTTTGATCATACGGTTTAGCCCGGCCAAATGCCAGAGTTCGCCGGGTTTGAAATGGCCGGTTTTGTTTTTCAGCGATAATGGAAAAAAATGCCGGCGATCTCAAACCCAGCGAAATCCAAGGCATTTGGTTGTGGGAGGAGCCATCATTTGTAGTGCACTGGTCCCCCTCACATGCCAGGACACCAATCAGGCACCCTAGGGGGCACTTCTAAAAATTAAAAAAAATATATACAAATACCTCCCAGGTGCATAGCTCCCATACCTTGGGTGCTGAGCTCCCCAAATCCCCCCCCAAACCCACTCCCCACAACTGAACACCACTACCATAGCCCTTAGGGGTGAAGGGGGCACCTACATGTGGGTACAGTGGGTTTGGGGGGGGGGGGTTGGAGGGTTCAACACTTACCACCACAAGTGTAACAGCTAGGGGGGGGGGGGTGGACCTGGGTCCGCCTGGCTGAAGTGCACTGCACCCATTAAAAACTGCTCCAGGGACCTGCATACTGCTGTCAGGGAGCTGGGTATGACATTTCAGGCTGGCATACAGGCTGGTAAAAAAAGGTTTTGATTTTTATTTTTTTAGTATGGGAGCGGGTTGGTGACCACTGGGAGACTATGGAGAGGTCATCCCCCATTCCCTCCAGTGGTCATCTGGTGAGTTGGAGCACCTTTTTGAGGCTTGGTCGTGAAAATAAAAGGACCAAGTAAACCCGGTGAAATACTGCTTAACGCCGGTTTTTTTTCCCATTATCCGGTAGCTACGCCCATGCCCGCCCATGTCCCGCCTTCGCTATGCCGCCGACACGCCTCCTTGAACTTTCGCCGGCTCGGCGACGGGAAAGCGGCGATGGTGTCAAAAAAGCAGCTTTCGATTATTCGGATTTCGCCGCTTTTGAGAGATCGCCGGCCATCTCCCGATTTATGTCGGGAGGATGCCCGGCGATCGCTTTCGAAAATAAGCCTGATAGTCTATGGGCAGGTGCAGACAGCTCGATGAACAAGAACAGTTTTTAACTTCTATTCTTCTCTTTCCTGTTTTATCAAAGTTTGTAGTTCTTTTCTGATTTTCACAATTTTATATTTTGTTAATTGTTAACCACTTTGATTTTAATTTGAAAGGTGGTGTATCAAGCCAAAATATTTCCTGTTTAAAGCAGTAAACCTGCAGACCAGTGTGGTGTCGGGGCACCAGCTTCTAGAGAGGACATTGGTCTGTTGAGATGTTAAACACAGTTCTGTCTTCCTTGTTCATGCTGTAGCATATTTCAGTACAGCTGGGTAAATCTTTTCATAAAGGCAGTTAATAATAAATAGACATTAACTTACAAATTTAACAATGTACAGTCGATAACAAAGAGTTAAAAAGTTCTAATGCAGGTTAAAACATTTTTTATTATGGAGACTGTGTAAAATAGTATGAAGAAAAAGGAATCCGGACTACAGCTACGTAACGCAAAGTTCCACGTTAGGAGTCACCGACCAAGAAAGGGGTCTCGGCGTCATTGTTGATGATACGTTGAAACCCTCTGCTCAGTGTGCTGCGGCGGCGAAGAAAGCAAATAGAAGGTTAGGCATTATTAGGAAAGGAATGGAAAACAAAAGTGAGGACATTATAATGCCTTTGTATCGATCCATGGTGCGGCCGCACCTCGAATATTGTGTTCAATTCTGGCCACCGCATCTCAAAAAAGTTAGAGTGGAATTAGAAAAGGTACAGAGAAGGGCGACGAAAATGAAAAAGGGATAGGACGACTTCCCTGTGAGGAAAGGCTGAAGCATCTAGGGCTCTTCAGCTTGGAGAAAAGATGGCTGATGGGAGATATGATAGAGGTCTATAAAATAATGAGTGGAGTGGAATGGGTAGACGTGAATAGTTTGTTTACTTTTTCCAAAAATACTAGGACTAAGGGGTATGCGATGAAGCTACAAAGCAGTAAATTTAATATGAATCGGAGAAAATGTTTCTTCACTCAATGTGTAATTAAATTCTGGAATTTGTTGCCAAAGAATGTGGTAAAGGCGGTTAGCTTAGCGGAGTTTAAAAAAGGTCTGGATGGCTTCCTAAAGGAAAAGTCCATAGACCACTATTAGAGTGATGTGGGGAAAATCCACTGCTATTTCTGGGATAAGCAGCATAAAATGCATTGAACTTTTTCAAGATCTTGCCAGATATTTGTGACCTGGATTGGCCAATGTTGGAAACAGGATGCTGGGCTTGATGGACCTTTTGTCTGTCCCAGTGTGCCAATACTTATGTACTTATGTACTTAAGGTCTAGGAGAAAGTCCAACGAACTAAAAAGAAAATGAAACTTTTGCCATGCACATCCTTAATTTCTGGTTTCACTTCATTGCATTCATAAACTCATAGCTCTCATTGCCTTTGAAAATTCAGAAGTGCAAATCCATTTATGTAGTAAACTAAAACCAGACCCGGATCAGACTACTGGAAAGAAACCGGAGCCAGTTGGTTACAATTGTAGATGGGTAACAGTTTCAGAGCAGTATATGTAACCCTGGCAAACTGCACGTGCTATCTGCTGATCACTGCTTTATTTTTATTGCCTGAAATAGCCCAGTGTTGATTTTTACAGCTATAAAGAAAATTGGTTCATGAATTAACTAAGAATGTAAAACAGTTCTGCTAATGCAACATATCACCTTGCTTCTACATCAGCAGAGTTGCTGAGTTACCCAGTTCCAGCAGAGAGACTTTATGGCCAGTCCTGGCTTTAAGCTTACATCCCCAAACAGTGTGGTATTTGTAGTCCTTGATTCTAATCTGTGAAATCAGTGATGTTTACTCTTTCCAAAAATACTAGGACTAGGGGTCACACAATGAAGTTACAAAGTACTAAATTTAAAATGAGTCGGAGAAAATTTTTCTTCAGTCAATGTGTAATTACAGTCTGGAATTCGTTGCTAGAGAATGTAGTAATAGCAGTTAGCTTAGCAGGGTTTAAAAAAGGTTTGAATGGCTTCCTAAAAGAAAGGTCTATAGACCATTATTAAAACCGGCTTGGGGAAAATTCACTGCTTGTTTCTAGGATAACCAGCATAAAATGTATTGTACTTTTTTTGGATCTTGCCAGGTACTTGTGACCTGGATTGGCCACTATTGGAAACAGGATGCTGGGCTTGATGGACCTTCGGTCGGTCCCAGTATGGCAATACTTATGTACTTATTCTCTTTATCAGTGCCTTTTGAATAGCTTCTGGGCTGCCATAGTGCTGGTCAAGTCTTTCCCACAATTCTTTCAGACCTCTGGAGGGGTCATCCTTTAATCCCTTTACACGATCAGCTGACTCAGTTCCCAGCCATTTTATTATCAGGTTCATTTCTTGCTTTGGGGTGGGTTTTACTTCTCAAGAGGCTGATTTTTAGACTGCGGGAGTTAGACTGGCTAGTCCCTTCAGTTGGTGCTCAGAGTAAATATTCAATGCCAAGCCATTTCTGGTGACCGGCATTGAATATCCAGTTTAACTTTGGCCGGTCAGACTTTAAGTGATGAAATTGATATTCACCGCTGGACAGTTAAAACCAGACCGGCCAAAGAAATTCCAGGGTTTGATGCAGCCAAATATGGCCTCCAAACCTGTCCAGTCTGACTTTAAAAATCATCGGATAGCAGGTTATATCACCGGTACCAACGTACCGCTGAATGTCGGTGGATAGCTGGTTACCCCGCATTTAACTGGCCAGGTGCCGATCTTGGTCGGTCAAATGTGGCTGAATATTGGGGGCAAATGTCTGGCCCTATTTGAAAGAAGGTTTTTGGCACCCAAAATAGAGTCACCACACAGACAAAACCTCATCTGATTTAAACAGTGTTTGGCAGTGGGAGAGTGTGTTGTTCCCGAGATGATGGGAATTTGCGATGAGTTGTAAGGGGGATAGTTCCATTTCTTGGGCTATATGAAATTTGTGATACAGAACTAGAGGTGCAGGGTTTGTCCAATCCTATGGAAAATCCAGACTTTAATCCCACACAGAACAATTTGTTGAATGATGCTATCAATTATGATGGCATTTTTACCTGGTAGCCCAAACCAGCTGGAGGGGGTGGTTTCTTTATGCATAGATAGTCCTAATTTAAAAGTGGGTGGGTGCGGGGTGGGGGATGTGTGGAAGTATCACTTTGGCTTGTCCCGCTGTTGTCACCCCAAATGTTTCTGTTTAGAGATGCCACTGCCATACCTTCACTCCAGGCCTGCTGAGTGCTGGCTTGTCCAAAGAAAATTCGCAAGCGCGGAGAACTCAAAGGCCTGTAGCAGCAACCAAAACACTATAATGGGCATGAGAGCCTTCCAGCACAGCTTGTGAAGACCCTACTGGTCCCACCCCCCTGCCAATGGGACGTATGCATCTGAGGGGTGGGACCAACAGGGCCTTTGCGAGCTGGACAGCTCTCCTACATGTACTGGTGTATTGGTTGCTGTTGAGAGCCACAGTAGCAACAGCAGAAGGGAGGGCGGTAAAGACGTTTGAGGGAAAATATTGAATGAGCGGGTGGGAGGGAGTAAATAAAGTAAGAGAAATATTGGACTGGGAGAGGGGAGAGAGAGCGAGTGATGTTGGATGGGTGGGTGGGAGGCAGGGGAGAGAAGGGGCAATGCTGGATGGGGAGGGAAGAGAAGAGAAAAATAGGAAATGCTGCACTGGAGGTGTGTGTGGGTGGGTGTGTGAGTGTGTGTGTGTGGGTGTGGGTGTGTATGTGTGTGTGTGTGTGTGTGTGTGTGTGTGTGTGTGTGTGCTGATTTATAGGTTGCACGGGGCATGAGAAACCCTAGCACCAGCCCCCAATGTGATGGAGACTTTGTTGCTATGTTAAGGTTATATCAACTTCCTCAATTTTTAAGATCATTAAGTCAACGCTTGATGGATATTCCTAATTTGAAGTATGCTAAACTGTGTGATACTAGAGCAAGAATATTCTTGGTTGCCTCACCATCTTTAAGGAACACAATACCATTAATGTAGAGAGCTATCTTGAATATAGAAACTAATTAAAAACTTACTTGCTCTAGCTGGTTTATAATAGTAATATTGAAGAATAATTTGTGGATATGAATTGCTGATGCTGTTGTTTTTTTTTATTATGTGATGAAAACTGATACTGACTAGTGTTGTTGGTTCATTCTGTTGCATTCATCTGTGTTCTGCTGAAATTTACGTCATTTTATATTTTTGTATTATATAAGAACATAAGAATAGTCATACTGGGTCAGACCAATGGTCCATCTAGCCCTGTATCCTGTTTCCAACAGTGGCCAAGCCAGGTCACAAGTACTTGGCAGAAACCCAAATAGTAGTAACATTCTAGAATCCCAAAGAATAAAAAGATTCCGGAATTCCAAAGAGTAGCAACATTCTATGCTACCAATCCCAGGGCAAGCAGTGGTTTCCTCCATGTCTATAGCAGACTATGGGCTTTTCATCTAGCAAATTTTCCAAACTCAAATACACTAACTGCTGATACCACATCCTCCGGCAACAAGTTCCAGATTTTATTTATTTTTGTTACATTTGTACCCCACGCTTTCCCACTCATGGCAGGCTCAATGCGGCTTACATGGGGCAATGGAGGGTTAAGTGACTTGCCCAGAGTCACAAGGAGCTGCCTGTGCCTGAAGTGGGAATCACACTCAGTTCCTCAGGACCAAAGTCCACCACCCCTAACCACTAGGCCACTCCTCCACTGTTGCTACTATTTGAGATTCTACATGGAATGTTGCTATTATTCCACTAGCAACATTCCATGTAGAAGTCGGCCCTTGCAGATCACCAATATGGCCGCGCAGGCTTCTGCTTCTGTGAGTCTGACGAGCCGGACATCAGACTCACAGAAACAGAAGCCTGCGCAGCCTTCTATATGGAATGTTGCTAGTGGAATAGCAACATTCCATGTAGAATCTCCAATAGTAGCAACATTCCATGTAGAATCTCCAATAGTATCTATTTTATTTTTGTTACATTTGTACCCTGCACTTTCCTACTCATGGCAGGCTCAATGCAGCTTACATGGGGCAATGGAGGGTTAAGTGACTTGCCTAGAGTCACAAGGAGCTGCCTGTGCCTGAAGTGGGAATCGAACTCAGTTCCTCAGTTCCCCAGGACCAAAGTCCACCACCCTAACCACTAGGCCACTCCTCCACTCTTAATGACTCGTTGAGTGAAAAAATATTTCCTCCATTTTTGTTTTAAAAGTATTTCCATGTAACTTCCTCGAGTGTCCCCTAGTCTTTGCACTTTTGAAAGAGTAAAAAATCAGTTCCCTTCTACAGCACTCAGGATTTTGTAGACCTCAATCGTATCTCCCCTCATTCGTCTCTTTTCCAAGCTAAAGAGTCTTTCCTCATTTGAGAGGAGTTCCATCCCTTTTATCATTTTGGTCACTCTTCTTTGAACCTTTTCTAATTCCGCAATATATTCAGTGTCAGTGCAATGTTGGCTGACCCTGGATATTTTTATTTTTTTTAATTTATTTTTATTACATTTGTACCCCGCACTTTCCCACTCATGGCAGGCTCAATGTGGCAGGCAATGGAGGGTTAAGTGACTTACCCAGAGTCACAAGGAGCTGCCTGTATCAGGAATCAAACTCAGTTCCTCAGTTCCCCAAGACCAAAGTCCACCACCCTAACCACTAGGCCACTCCTCCATACTCAATATTAAATTCCGATGCCCAGACATGGCCCAGAATTGAATATCCAGACTGCCCTTGGCTGTCAGCAGCTGAAAGACCATTGACCATCTACGTTTATGTGACCCTTTTACAAAGGCGTTTAGGCACCCACGTGTGTCCAACACGCGCCAAATTGGATCTACCGCCCGGCTACCGCGTGCCCCGGGCAATAATTCCATTTTTGATGCGTAACACAGGGTAGAAAATATTTTCTCTTTTCTACCGTGTGGCGCTTACCTGGCGGTAATCGGCAGTTTACGTGCACTGATGCTTACCGCCCAGTTAGCGTGTGAGACAGTACCGCTAAGTTAATGGGTGGCGGTAAGGTCTCAGGCTGAAAATGGATGTGCGCTTGTTTTAATTTTGCCGCGCGTCCATTTTCGGCCACAAAAAAAATGCATTTTTTCCCAGGCGCGCTGAAAAATGGACTTCCGCCTGTCCAAAATATGCACCTACACCAGCGCAGGCCACTTTTAGGTGTGCTTTAGTAAAAGGTCCCCTATGTGCATTATGTAGGGGGTGTTGATGTGAGTGTGTGGGAATGAGCATGCATGTTTGCCTGTTGGATTACACACATAAGTAACTGAGTGTGTGATTATGTTCATATGTGAATGTGTGTTTGTATATATGAGTGTGTGGGGCTGAGAAGGAATGGGGGCATGAATGTGTGTATGTGAATGTTTACAAGTGAGATGTATGTTTGTGAGCTTGTGATTATGTGTGTAAGTGTGTGCATGTGAAGGTGGGTATGACAATATATGTGTGTAGCAGTGTGTGATTATGTTTGTGAGTGTGTGTATGTAAATATGTATGAGTGTGTGGGAGTGTCAAAAGACTTATGTGTGAATATGTGTATATGATCGTTTTGAAGTGAGGATGCATGTGAATGTGTGTGTGAGAGTGAGGGTGCATATGTGATTTTCAAAGGTTTTTAAAGACCTATTTATTTATTTTGCTTATTTTTTTCTTAGCCTTTTGTTATTTTGCATTTGTTTCTTCTGAGTATGTGCATTGTTATGCTATTGTTTATTGTGATTTTCATTGTGATTTGTGTTTTTGTTTATTTTTATAGGTTTTTAAAGACCTATTTATTTATTTTGCTTATTTTTTTCTTAGCCTTTTGTTATTTTGCATTTGTTTCTTCTGAGTATGTGCATTGTTATGCTATTGTTTATTGTGATTTTCATTGTGATTTGTGTTTTTGTTTATTTTTATAGGTTTTTAAAGAACTATTTACTTTGTTTAATTTTTGTTATTTTGCATCTGTTTCTTCTGAGTATGTACATTGTTATGTTTTTGTTTATTGTGATTTTCAGTGTGATTTATGTTCCATTGTGATTTGTGTTTTTGTTTATTGTGATTTTCATAGGTTTTTAAAGACCTATTTATTTATTTTGCATCTGTTTCTTCTGAGTTTGTGTATTGTTATTTTTTTTTTTTTTTTTGCTTATTGTAAATGTTTGATTGTACCAGACCATGATCCATGGCTATTTGCCAGGTTACAAGCTTTGTAAAAATAATAACATTTTAAGTTTTATGTCAAGCTGTACCTGCTGTTCACTGCCTTGGGGGAATTTTTTCATAAAGACGGTTAATAGATCCCAATGAATACATAAATAATACGTGTGTGTGCATGTGAATGTGTGTATGGGAGTGACAGTGCATGTGTGTGTGAGTGCATGCATCACTCATTCCAGCCTCAATTATCTGTTGATTTCAGGGCAGAAAACAGCAAAAGGAAATTGAAAGATAATGCTTGTTGCATGTTAACCAAGTGGATTCAAATCAGACTGACACACAATTTACTTGGAGACTAACAAAATCAGTCTTAACACTGCACCAGATGGACAAAAGTGTTTTTGCCCATCGACACAAATGATAAACAAACTTTAGACTACCCGGCCCACAGCAAAGCATAGCTGTTGGCAGTCTAGGGCCTTCTGGCTTTCTCAATCTGCCCACAGTCAGCATTAGACAGACTTGGAGCCAGGGCAGAAACTGAGTCAACCCAGTCAATGCCAGGTGCCTGAAACTCTGCTTCAGTGACGTCACTCACCTTTGCCACCGGGGGGGGGGGGGGGCCTTGTCTGACTGGACAATTGCTCCTCATTCTCTTCCCCCAACCCCAGCCCTGTTTGTTCGGCTCCCCCTACCTTCTTTGCCATGGAAAACCCTACCTGAAATTTATTGCCCTTAGCTCTTTCTTTTGTATCTGTTTCAAGCATGGTGAATTCAGCCACTGCATGACAAAAGCATTAGCTGATTGGTCCTACAGTCACAAAGTTCCTGTGCAAAATCGAATGGTGAATGTTATGTAGGCCGAGATAAATAAAACGTCCCTGTTTCTCAGCATCAGTTTTCTCAAGCTGGTTCTTAGTGTTTGAACACGCATGTTGCAATTCCGAAACAGATTGGTTTTGCTGGCTACAGTGTCCCTGTGCCTGAATGCAAGTTCTGAAAAGGGAAAGGGGGGGGGGGGCTTTATTTCATTTTCCCATCTTGAGGAAAAAATCTTCAGTTAAAGCTGAAATATAATATTGGCCATTGAGAACTTGTGGAATGCTAAGGAAGGCCTTAAATCCTGCTATATCTTACTACAGTAAGATAGCTGACAAGTACGAGCACCTAAAGAGTCAAAGGTCAAAGGGTCATGGATTTGACATACCACCTTTCTGTGGTACAACCAAAACAGTTTACATTTTATTTGGCGTCTCTAGTGGGCTCATAATCAAAGTTTTGTACCTAAATGCTGGACATGTAATATCCTGGGTTACGCTAATTTTCTGATACCAAACATAGATGCCTCGGTTCCCTTGTAGAATAAGCTCCTGCTACTTCCCTAAGCACATAGCACATAAGCACCGCCATACTGGGAAAAGACCAAGGGTTCATCAAGCCCAGCATTCTGTCTCTGACAGCGGCCAATCCCTTTAGGATGCCTAAATGGAGGCACCCCATGCAGCCATCTTGGAGCCACCCGGGCACTGTTCGCCTATGACTTCATTAACAGACCCACTCAGCGAGAGATAAAGGGCCCGCCCCAGCCCACCCCACTCTGCCCCCAGCTCCACCCTGCTCATTGCTCGCCCAACTCTGCCTACAACTCCGTCTCCGTCCATCCTGACCTAATGGTCCACCCCAGTACAGCTGATTCGCAGCCAATGCCCAGCAGGAAAAGGAGTGGTCTTCCTGTCCAGCGACAGCAGGAAATGCCTTTATAAAATGTCATCTCCTGCTGCTGCTGGATGGGGAGGCCACTCAGCGGGAGATCCCGGCTTCTCGGTGGGAGCATGGGAGTTGACCTGCAAAAGCGGGAGACTTGGCAGGTCTGCATTAATGTCATTGTTGTTCGACCATTCTGAAAATCTAAATGTGATTTTAGAAATTAGGGGGTGATTTAGGTGGCCAGTACGTGCAGGTATTCTACTTATGAATATAATATGGACACATATGTGCATAAATGACCATTTTTTTAAATTTCTTACATTTGTATCCCACATTTTCCCACCTATTTGTAGGCTCAATGTGGCTTACATAGTACCGGAGAGGCCTTTGCAGGCTCCGGTGTGAACAAATAAAAGGTGATGTTGTGGTAAGATCAAGTTCATGTGGCACAGCCACATTAGGGAATCGGAGAACGGAAGAGTTGTGTTATGTCCATTACGTTCTTTAGTTTGGTTGTGTCGCAGAGATTAGGCATTTAAGTTGGATCGGTAGGGTATGCCTTTTTAAACAGGTTGGTTTTGTAGTGATTTCCGGAATTTTAGGTGGTCGTACGTCATTTTCAAGGCTTTTGGTAATGCGTTCCGCAGTTGTGTGCTTATGTAGGAAAAACTAGATGCGTAAGTTGTTTTGTATTTAAGTCCTTTGCAGCTTGGGTAGTGCAGATTTAGATAAGATCGTGTTGATTCGGATGTATTTCTAATTGGTAAGTCGATCAAGTCTGTCATGTAATTCGGGGTTTCTCCGTAGATGATTTTGTGAACCGGGGTGCAGATTTTGAAGGCGATGCGTTCTTTGATTGGAAGCCAGTGTAGCTTTTTGCAGAGGGGTTTTGCGCTTTCAAATCGCGTTTTACCAAATGTAAGCCTAGCTGCCGTGTTTTGAGCGGTCTGAAGTTTCTTT
Source organism: Microcaecilia unicolor (assembly GCF_901765095.1). NCBI lineage: Eukaryota > Metazoa > Chordata > Amphibia > Gymnophiona > Siphonopidae > Microcaecilia > Microcaecilia unicolor. Next base: position 17,285,489 of record NC_044037.1, read on the forward strand.
AAGGTTTGTTCTTTACATCCCGCATAAATTCCATTGCAGTAATCTAAGTGGCTTGTACCATTGATTGTATCAGGTTGCGAAATGTTTCCCTCGGGAAGAATTGCTTCACTCGTTTGAGTTTCCACATTGAGTGGAACATTTTCTTTGTTGTGGATGCCACTTGGCTCTCTAGTGTTAAGTTACGGTCCATTGTAAAGCTACTGGGAAAGACCAAAGGTCCATCGAGCCCAGCATCCTGTTTCCAACAGTGGCCAATCCAGGTCACAAATACCCAGCAAGATCCTTAAAAAGTACAAAACATTTTATACTGCTTATCCCAGAAATAGTGAATTTTTCCCAAGTCCATGTAATAACGGTCTATAGATTTTTCTTTTAGGAAGTCGTCCAAACCTTTTTAAAACTCCGCTAAGCTAACCGCCTTTACCACATTCTCTGGCAACGAATTCCAGAGTTTAATTACACGTTGAGAGAAGAAATATTTTCTCCGATTTGTTTTAAATTTACTACATTGTAGCTTCATCGCATGCCTCCTGGTCCTAGCATTTTTGGAAAGCGTGAACAGACGCTTCACATCTACCTGTTCAACTCCACTCATTATTTTATAGACCTCTATCATATCTCCCCTCAGCCGCCTTAGCCTTTCCTCATAGTGAAGTCGTCCTATCCCCTTTATCATTTTCGTCGCCCTTCTCTGCACCTTTTCTAATTCCACTATATCTTTTTTGAGATGTGGCGACCAGAATTGAACATTCGAGGTGCGGTCACACCATGGAGCGATAGAAAGGCATTATAACATCCTCATTTTTGTTTTCCATTCCTTTCCTAATAATATGTAACATTCTATTTCCTTTCTTAGCCGCAGCAGCACACTGAGCAGAAGGTTTCAACGTATCAGCATCGACGAAACCTAGAACCCTTTCTTGGTCTGTGACTCCTAACGTGGACCCTTGCGTGACGTAGCTGTAATTCGGGTTCCTCTTTCCCACATGCATCACTTTGCACTTGCTCACATTAAAAGTCATCTGCCAGTTAGACGCCCAGTCTCCCAGTCTCTTAAGGTAATTTTTCACAATCCTCTGGTGATTTAACGACTTTGAATAACTTTGTGTCATCAGCAAATTTAATTACCTCACTAGTTACTCCCATCTCTAGGTCATTTATAAATATGTTAAAAAGCAGCTGTCCTAGCACAGACCCCTGGGGAACCCCACTAACTACCCTTCTCCATTGAGAATACTGACCATTTAACCCTACACTCTGTTTTCTATATTTTAACCAGTTTTCAATCCACAATAGCACACTACCTCCTATGATTAGAAAAATGGCTTATATGTGTGAATGTGTGCACATGTGCACGTAAATCCCAAAATCCTGCCTGAACGCTATTCTGTAAATATTGACATATCTTACATAGCACGCATTCGACAGATGGACTTACACATAGGCAGAGTCTGAGCTGAGTGCCTATCTCCAGCAATTCGGCACAAGCACGTACACCAGGGGTGCTCAGTGTCGGTCCTCGAGGGTCACAACCCAGTCAGGTTTTCAGGATTTCCCCAAAGAATATCTGCATGAACTGCCTCCATTGCATGCAGATAGATCTCATGCATATTCATTGTGGAAATCCTGAAAACCGGACTGGGTTGTGGCTCTCGAGGACTGACATTGAGCACCCCTGACTTACACCAGCTGCCCTTTAAAGAATAGGCACCATACGGACACCCTCCAGGCACCTAAGTGTTATAGAATTGCACTGCATATGAGAAAGCAGGAGGAGCAGCAACCTAATAAGCACACAACTTTGGAATGCACTACTAAACGTTATGAAAGCAATGCAATCTTTCTAACAATCTTTCGGAAATCACTAAAAACCAACTTGTTCAAAAAGGCATACCACCATGATCCAACCTAAACACCTGAACCCTGCAACACAACGAAACTTATACCAGAACTGGACAATACTTAATTCTTCCTCCTAGACTACCTAATTGATTCTTAAGAACTTTAATGCAATCACCATTCTGTATTTCTATACCGGAAATGCCGATTGCCATCACGGTACAATGTAAGCCATGCTGAGCCTGCAAATAGGTGGGAAAATGTGGGATACAAATGCGACAAATAAATAAATAAATAATGGTTAGTACAGTGGCCAACAAAGCAGCAGAAGTGGGTTCAATTCCCCCTACAGCTCCTTGTGACTCTGGATAAATGATTTAACCCTCCAGTGACCCAGGTACAAAATAAGTACCTGGGCCCAGGTACTTATTTCATACCTGGGGCAATGGAGAGACATCAGTGCCTAGCTAACTCCTGCGGTCAGCACTGAGCCCGGCATTGAGTATCCAGTTTGTTTTTGGCCAAATTTAACCGGACAAGCTGATATTCAGCGCTAGCCGGTTAAGGGGCCTTTTTACTAAGGTGCGTGGGTGCCTGCGCACAAACAATCTGCATCAAATTAGAACTGCTGCCTGGCTACTGTGTGCCCTGAGTGGTAATTCTAATTTTGACACGCGTCCAAAACACGTGGCGGAAAATAATTTCTATTTTCTACTGTGTGGCGCTAACCGAGCGCTAATTGGCAGTGTACGCGCACTGACGATTACCGCCCGGTTAACGAGTGAGAGAGACCTTACTGCTAAGTCAATGGGTGGCAATAAGGTCTCAGGCCCAAAATGGACACGCGCCAATTTTAATTTTGCTACACATCCGTTTTTGACCCCAAAAAAGGGCCCTTTTTGCAGGCGTGCTGAAAAATAGACCTGCGTGCGTCCAATACCTGCGCCTACACCAGTGCAGGCCAATTTTGGTGCACCTTAGTAAAAGGGCCCCTAAGCAAAGATAGGCCTAGTATTCATGCAGCTGAATATGGCCACCAAACATGAACTGAGAATTGGCCGATAGCCGGTTATATCAAGTGACCTACTGGCCTCGGACCGTGAAGTTTCAGCAGCAGCAGCAGCCATGTCCCATTGAAAATTCGCAGATAGCCAGTTATGGGGCATTTAACTGGCCAGGTGCCAATCCTGGCCAGTTCAATGCTATCAGGGGGTCTGTATGTAATATGTAAACCGCTTTGATTGTAACCACAGAAAGGCAGTATATCAAATCCCATCCTGTTACCAGTAAGAAATACATTTGCAGGCAGAAAATGCCTTCTTCAATTCTCACACACATAATCCAGAAAGGCAAAATGTATAGTGGGAGCCTGTGAAAGTGACAATTTCTGCAATAATCCATTTCAGTTAGTAACAGAAAATCAAATTTTACTACACACCTGCCTCGTACACTTTCTGGAAAATGTACCTCATAACCTAAATGAAGGAGCACGGAATTGGCAAGCAGCCAGGCTTATGCGTTGCTGCTGATCTACGATCAGGTGTGGGGAAATCAACGACGCGTAGAGAGGGAGACTTGATGTAAAGCTGCATTAATGTGTGCCGTGCTGCACGAAATAAAATAGTCACATTATGAAATGTGTCAGAAAAAAAAACCCCACTGGTAAAGGAATCGCTAAACAAAAATAAGACTTGATTTATGCCGTGTCTGCATGTAATTGTATGTGTATCTTTATTCCAAATGATCTCGTTTGATGTATAATTTATATTACAGAGCATGGTGTGCCATTTGGCAACTTGCTCTGTAAATTCATATATAGGGTGTTTCTTCAACTGTGGCATCTTTCCAGCTGGCAGTGGGGAGAGTGTGGAGCTATTTGAGCTTCAAATAATTTTTAAAAAATCTTGCACAGCTTCCTAATGTGTTTGTAAATGCCCCTGAGGTTCTCGGTAGCTGCCTAAAAGTACCTTGGTTTACTCTGAGTCTGAATGGCAGAATAGCTTAATGGTTAGAGCAGTTAAACTACAAATCATTAAGGTCAGGGTTCAAACCCCACTGTGACTTCTTGTGATATTGAGCAAGTCACAGAGGGCTCTTTTAACTAAGCTGCAGTAATCACCGCAGCCTAAAAGGGCTTAAGAACATAAGAATAGTCATACTGGGTCAGACCAGTGGTCCATCTAGCCCCGTATCCTGTTTCCAGCAGTGGCCAATCCAGGTCGCAAGTACCCGGCAGAAACCTAAATAGTAGCAACATTCCATGCTAGCAATCCCAGGGCAAATAGTGGCTTCCCCCCATGTCCATCTCAATAAGAGGCTATGGACTTTTCCTCCAGGAACTTGTCCAAACCTTTTTTTTTTTAAACCTACACATGTTAACTGTTGTTACCACATCCTCTGGCAATGAGTTTCAGAGCTTAACTATTCTTTGAGAGAAAAACATATTTCCTCCTATTTGTTTCAGAAGCATTTCCATGAAGTTCATTGAATGTCTCCTGGTCTTTGCATGTTTTGAAAGAGTGAAAAATTGATTCACTTCTACCCATTCTACACCACTCAGCAGGGGCGCTGAGAGACTGGGCCGGGCCCGGGGCAAGGCCACACCAGGGGCCCCGCCCCCGCTGCCATTCCGCCGCTCCCCCTCCACCCCCGCGAAGTTGCCGCCGCTCCCCTCCGTCCGCCACCGGGCTGGGCCCTCTGCATTGAAATCACAGCGCCTCTCACCTCTGTGTGAAAGCGCTGCAGGCAGCAGGGCAGCAGATTTCCGCGAGGGCGGGACATGGGGAGGGAAGGAGGCCCCTAGGGAGGCAATCTGCTGCCCTGCTGCCTGCAGCGCTTTCATACGGAGGTGAGAGGCGCTGTGATTTCAATGCAGGGGGCCTAGCCCGGTGGCAGACGGTCGACGACGGCAGGTGGGACAGCAGCGCCGGGCCCCCCTTGGATGCCCGGGTTCGGGGAATTTTGTCCCCCCTGCCCCCCCTCTTGGCGGCCCTGCCACTCAGGAGTTTATATCCCCCCTCAGCCATCTTTTCCAAGCTGAAGGGCCCTAATCTCTTTAGCCTGTTCTCATATGGGAGGAGTTCCATCCCCTTTATCATTTTGGTCACTCTTCTTTGAACCTTGTCTAATTCCGCTATATCTTTTTTTGAGATACGGTGACCAGAATTGAATGCAATACTCAAGGTGAGGTCGCACCATGGAATGATACAGAGGCATTATAATATTTTTGGTCTTATCATGCATCCCTCTCCTAATAATTCCTAGCATCCTTTTTGCTTTTTTGGCATCCCACAGTAAATTCTGAATGTGCGCACACAAACCACATGCTAAAAAAATTGTCATTTTTCTAGGAGGCTGCGTGTCTGGGGGAGCAGAGTGGGCATTTTTGCGCTAATTAATTAGCGCACCTACATTGCTGCACGCTAAGGGATTAGCGCATGAGCCCTTACTGTCTACAAAATAGGTGGCGTTAAGGGTTTACATATTAATTTTCAGTAATGGCAATGTGGTAATGACTACATTAGCATGTGAACAAAAAAATGGCAAAACCACGGAATCAATCTAAATGCAAAACACAAAACATTAAGACAGTGGATAGTCACAACCATAATAAAGAAAATGATGTAAGTTTCAGTTTTAAAGGGAAAAAACATCTTATATGGCCAGCAAGAATACTTCATCACTAATGGTCAAATGCATCATAGCAGACAACCACCCAATTTATTTATTTAGATTTTGCTCACACCTTTTTCAGTATTAGCTCAAGGTGAGTTACATTCAGGTACTCTGGATATTTCTCTGTCCCAGGAGGGCTCACAATCTAACTTTGTACCTGAGGCAATGGAGGGTTAAGTGACTTTCCCAAGATCACAAGGAGCAGCAGTGGGATTTGAACTGGCCACCTCTGGATTGTAAGACCGGTGCTTTAACCACTAGGCCGCTCCTCCACTAACACTAGGACAAAAACTCCCCAATTTTTATGTATTTAATAATATCCAAATCTTCTTTAATGTTTTAATCTTTCAAACAAAATAGGTGTTCACTTTGCCCAATTCCAGCAGTTCAAATATCATTGAAACCAAGCCTCAGAACAAAGCAGCAATTACCTTCAAAACTGGTCTCGACGGGGATCTCCGTTTCACCAAGATGGCTTCCTGAACATTGAAATGTTAAAGGTAGAATAACATTATGCAGCAGCGTTCTTGACCTATCCCCTGAGGAAGCCTGCTTCATGTATATTATTTATATCCTTCAGGAATCTGAATCCCTCTATTATATCTCTCCATCTCCCCTTGAAAGATATTGAGGGGCCTTTTTACTAACCGGTGGTAGCACGCTGAAAATTGGCCCTACCGCCGGGCGTAATTCTGGGTCTGCTGCACGCCATTTCCAGAGCTAGAAAATAGGTTTTCATTTCTAGCGCCAGTGGGCGGGCAGTAGGCTTGCGCTGCGTGCTGCCCAGTTACCACCGGAGACCCTCACTGCCTCCGAAATAGGGCTATGCCAGGAATTGGCTGTGTGCCAATTTTCTAGGTGGCACAGGGCCATTTCCTGCCTCTTTTGAAAAACAATCCTTCTACCCACTGCGATAAAAGGTGACCTTGGCGTGCGGCAATCCCACGCACCAATGCCACCATAAGCCACCTTTTTTCACTGCTTGGTAAAAGGGAAAGGGAAATGGGACTTGATATACTGCCTTTCTGAGGTTTTTGCAACTAAATTCAAAAGCAGTTTACATATGTTTAGGTACTTATTTTGTACCAGGGGCAATGGAGGGTTAAGTGACTTGCCCAGGGTCACAAGGAACTGCAGTGGGAATTGAACTCAGTTCCCCAGGATCAAAGTCCACTGCACTAACCACTAGGCTACTCCTCCACTAGCAACATGCCATGTAGAAGCCTGTAGAAGTATGTGCAGGATGTCAGACTCACAAAACAGAAGCCTGTGCGGCCGCGTTGCTGATCTGCAAGGGCAGGCTTCTACATGGAATGTTGCTAGTGGAATAGTAACATTCCATGTAGAATCTCAAATAGCAGCAACATTCCATGTAGAATCTCAAAATAGTAGCAACCACTAGGCTACTCTTCCACTCCTTGGGATTCCGGAATCTTGTTATTCTTTGGGGTTCTACACGGAATGTTGCTACTCTTTGAGGCTGTGCATGGAATCTTGTTAATGGCACTTGATATACTGCCTTTCTGTGGTTTTCGCAACTACATTCAAAGTGGTACTTATTTGTACCTGAGGCAATGGAGGGTTAAGTGACTTGCCCAGAGTCACAAGGAGCTGCAGTGGGAATTGAACTCAGTTCTCCAGGATCAAAGTCCACTGCAATAACAACTAGGCTACTTTAGGTTCCTATGTCTCAACTCATAAGACTTGTGTCATCCTGGCACCTTTCTAGTAAACCTCCTGTGATCTGCCCCCACCCTGTGTCCTGCTAGAGAAATATAGAGGTACCTCTTGCTGTTCTTCTAGAAATATTTCCGTGCTAAACATCATGCCAGAGCTAGACAGTTATATGACTGTTACATACTGCCAGAATTTGTGATCTTGGGGATAGAATTTGCTTATTATGTCTTTCATCTAATATTATAATCCTGGGAATGATGTAATTATTCATCATTTCACTTCCAGACAGTTCCTTAATAAGCATCTAGATCATTTTACAGTGCAAGATAACTGACACATTAATGTTTACTTTACGTCTTGCAGGTTGTTGCAGATACATTTCCTCCAGGAGAACTGGATATATTTTTAGATTCCTTTTCCAGTCTTTATACTCTGCATTAAATTTGTTTCCGCCTTTTATTGTCAACAACAATGAACGCTGGAAAAACTGCAAACAGAAAAGCTAGATTCCTCGCAGTGTGAGATCTGCTCATTTCAGCCACTCATTTTGCCAAAGCTTGGTTTTGTAGAGTTGAGGGTAATTCCATAAAGTAATGCTGATTGCGCTCGTAAATCATTAGAATAACGACATATGTGCACGAATGTCTGCGCATAAATGCCAGCATTCTGCCTAAACACTCTTCTGAAAATATGTTCCTATCTTACATAGCACCGAGGGCCATCAAGAAAGGGGTAGTCAAGAGTCTTTATTTGAAAAACCCGACATGGGCCGTGTTTCAGCGTAAAGCGCCTGCATCAGGGGTCAATTAGATTGTAAGCTCTTTGAGCAGGGACTGTCTTTCTTCTATGTTTGTGCAGCGCTGCGTACGCCTTGTAGCGCTATAGAAATGCTAAATAGTACTAGTAGTAGTAGTAGAGGAGTAGCCTATTGGTTAGTACAGTGCAGCTCCTTGTGACTCTGGGTAAGTCACTAAACCCTCCATTGCCCCTGGTACAAAATAATACCTGAATATATGTAAACCGCTTTGAATGTAGTTGCAAAAACCTCAGAAAGACGGTATATCAAGTCCCATTTCCCTTTCCCCCTTTCCCTTATGACATCACAATATCAGAAGTGAGCCAAGTATCAGGCAATCAAGCCATTGTGACATCACTGATGAGGTTGGCTCTTATTGGTGGAATGAGTGGAGGAGTAGCCTATTGGTTAGTGCAGTGCAGCTCCTTGTGACTCTGGGTAAGTCACTAAACCCTCCATTGCCCCTGGTACAAAATAAGTACCTGAATATATGTAAACCGCTTTGGATGTAGTTGCAAAAACCTCAGAAAGACGGTATATCAAGTCCCATTTCCCTTTCCCCTATGACATCACAATATCAGAAGTGAGCCAAGTATCAGGCAATCAAGCCATTGTGACATCACTGATGAGGTTGGCTCTTATTGGTGGACTGAGCCTCCACCTACCCTCCTCTCCTCCTTCCTGTACACATTAATTGATTTGATTTGCTTACTTTATTTTTTGTCTATTAGATTGTAAGCTCTTTGAGCAGGGACTGTCTTTCTTCTATGTTTGTGCAGCGCTGCGTACGCCTTGTAGCGCTATAGAAATGCTAAATAGTAGTAGTAGTAGTAATGAACGAAGTATAAATTCTAGAGAGTTTATCAAATGGTAGTACATAAGGGCCAGCAGACCAAAGCTTGTCTAACCAATATCATAAAAGAAAACGAACATGAGTCCTTCCTTGCAAACTGGCCTCCTCAAGTTGGCGCCAAGATTCCATTATAGAAGACTAGTTGGCATTTCTGTGCCTATGTGAAAGTGTGACCCCTTCTGCCTTGTCAATGGCAGGCTTAAGTAGGTGTGCCAAGTGATGGCTGTAGTTTATAGCATTCCAAAAACTTTGTGCATACCTGATAGACACCCCCATGGCCCACCCATGCTTTGCCCACATGTACCCCACCCCCCTTTGTAGTAAGGCGCCACGGCACTTAAGTGCTACCTTGTAAACTAGCATATGCCTAACTGTCAGTTTGATGGCACCTTTGATGTGTGTAAGTGGTACCTACCTCTAGCACCTCTTTAAACAATTGTATCGTGTACCTGGATTTTCAAAAGGCATTTGACAAGGTACCTCATGAAAGGCTACAGAGGAAATTGGAGGGTCATGGGATAGGAGGAAAAGTCCTCTTGTGGATTAAAAACTGGTTGAAGGATAGGAAACAGAGAGTGGGGTTAAATGGGCAGTATTCACAACGGAGAGGGGTAGTTAGTGGGGTTCCTCAGGGGTCTGTGCTAGGACCGCTGCTTTTCAATATATTTATAAATGATTTAGAGATGAGAGTAACTAGCGAGGTGATTAAATTTGCTGATGACACAAAGTTATTCAAAGTCGTTAACTCGCGACAAGATTGTGAAAAATTACGGAAAGACTTTACGAGACTGGGAGACTGGGCGGCTAAATGGCAGATGACGTTTACTGTGAGCAAGTGCAAGGTGATGCATGTGGGAAAAAAGAACCCGAATTATAGCTACGTCATGCAAGGTTCCACGTTAGGAGTTACGGACCAAGAAAGGGATCTGGGTGTCTTTGTCGATAATACACTGAAATCTTCTGCTCAGCTAGGAAAGCGAATAGAATTTTATTTTAGTTACATTTGTACCCCACACTTTCCCACTCATGGCAGGCTCAATGTGGCTTAAGTGACTTGCCCAGAGTCACAAGGAGCTGCCTGTGTCTGAAGTAGGAATCAAACTCAGTTCCTCAGGACCAAAGTCCACCACCCTAACCACTAGGCCACTCCTCGTTGGGTATTATTAGGAAAGGTATGGAAAACAGGTGTGAGGATGTCAGGATGTCATAATGCCGTTATATCGCTCCATGGTGCGACCGCATCTTGAGTATTGTGTTCAATTCTGGTTGCTGCATCTCAAGAAAGATATAGTAGAATTGAAAAAGGTGCAGCGAAAGGCGACTAAAATGATAGAGGGGATGGGACGACTTCCCTATGAAGAAAGACTAAGGGGGCTAGGGCTTTTCAGCTTGGAGAAGAGACGCTGAGGGGAGACATGATAGAGGTATATAAAATAATGAGTGGGGTGGAACAGGTGGATGTGAAGCGTCTGTTCACGCTTTCCAAAAATACTAGGACTAGGGAGCATGCGATGAAACTACAGTGTAGTAAATTTAAAACAAATCGGAGAAAATATTTCTTCACCCAACGCATAATTAAACTCTGGAATTCGTTGCCGGAGAACGTGGTGAAGGCGGTTAGCTTAGCAGAGTTTAAAAAGTGGTTAGACGGTTTCCTAAAGGACAAGTCCATAAACCACTACTAAATGGACTTGGGAAAAATCCACAATTCCAGGAATAACATGTATAGAATGTTTGTACATTGGGAAGCTTGCCAGGTGCCCTTGGCTTGGATTGGCCGCTGTTGTGGACAGGATGCTGGGCTCGATGAACCCTTGGTCTTTCCAAGTGTGGCATTACTTACAGTGGTGGAAATAAGTATTTGATCCCTTGCTGATTTTGTAAGTTTGCCCACTGACAAAGACATGAGCAGCCCATAATTGAAGGGTAGGTTATTGGTAACAGTGAGAGATAGCACATCACAAATTAAATCCGGAAAATCACATTGTGGAAAGTATATGAATTTATTTGCATTCTGCAGAGGGAAATAAGTATTTGATCCCCCACCAACCAGTAAGAGATCTGGCCCCTACAGACCAGGTAGATGCTCCAAATCAACTCGTTACCTGCATGACAGACAGCTGTCGGCAATGGTCACCTGTATGAAAGACACCTGTCCACAGACTCAGTGAATCAGTCAGACTCTAACCTCTACAAAATGGCCAAGAGCAAGGAGCTGTCTAAGGATGTCAGGGACAAGATCATACACCTGCACAAGGCTGGAATGGGCTACAAAACCATCAGTAAGACGCTGGGCGAGAAGGAGACAACTGTTGGTGCCATAGTAAGAAAATGGAAGAAGTACAAAATGACTGTCAATCGACAAAGATCTGGGGCTCCACGCAAAATCTCACCTCGTGGGGTATCCTTGATCATGAGGAAGGTTAGAAATCAGCCTACAACTACAAGGGGGGAACTTGTCAATGATCTCAAGGCAGCTGGGACCACTGTCACCACGAAAACCATTGGTAACACATTACGACATAACGGATTGCAATCCTGCAGTGCCCGCAAGGTCCCCCTGCTCTGGAAGGCACATGTGACGGCCCGTCTGAAGTTTGCCAGTGAACACCTGGATGATGCCGAGAGTGATTGGGAGAAGGTGCTGTGGTCAGATGAGACAAAAATTGAGCTCTTTGGCATGAACTCAACTCGCCGTGTTTGGAGGAAGAGAAATGCTGCCTATGACCCAAAGAACACCGTCCCCACTGTCAAGCATGGAGGTGGAAATGTTATGTTTTGGGGGTGTTTCTCTGCTAAGGGCACAGGACTACTTCACCGCATCAATGGGAGAATGGATGGGGCCATGTACCGTACAATTCTGAGTGACAACCTCCTTCCCTCCGCCAGGGCCTTAAAAATGGGTCGTGGCTGGGTCTTCCAGCAAGACAATGACCCAAAACATACAGCCAAGGCAACAAAGGAGTGGCTCAGGAAGAAGCACATTAGGGTCATGGAGTGGCCTAGCCAGTCACCAGACCTTAATCCCATTGAAAACTTATGGAGGGAGCTGAAGCTGCGAGTTGCCAAGCGACAGCCCAGAACTCTTAATGATTTAGAGATGATCTGCAAAGAGGAGTGGACCAAAATTCCTCCTGACATGTGTGCAAACCTCATCATCAACTACAGAAGACGTCTGACCGCTGTGCTTGCCAACAAGGGTTTTGCCACCAAGTATTAGGTCTTGTTTGCCAGAGGGATTAAATACTTATTTCCCTCTGCAGAATGCAAATAAATTCATATACTTTCCACAATGTGATTTTCCGGATTTAATTTGTGATGTGCTATCTCTCACTGTTACCAATAACCTACCCTTCAATTATGGGCTGCTCATGTCTTTGTCAGTGGGCAAACTTACAAAATCAGCAAGGGATCAAATACTTATTTCCACCACTGTATGTACTTATATGCCCCAATTGTACATAAAATTATTACAAAGGCCTGTACCTGATGAGATTCCTCCAATGCTAATGAACTTTGAAACCATAATGGATTTTTTTTCCCTGTAAGAAATGTTTTGTTTCACTATTGGGCTCATTTTCAAAAGAGAAGGACATCCATTTTTCAACATAAATTGGAAGATGGATGTCCTTCTCCCAGGGATGTCCAAATCGATATAATCGAAAACCTGATTTAGGACGTCTCCAACTGCACTCCATCGCAAGGACAGCCAAAGTTCAAGGGGGCATGTCGGTGGCATAGCGAAGGCGGGACTTGGGCGTTCCTAAACTTGGATGTCCTTGACCCATAATAGAAAAAAGAAGGATGTCCCTGACGAACACTTTGATGTTTTTATTACGAATAAGGCACAAAAAGGTGCCTGAAATGACCACATGACCACCGGAGAGAATCGGGGATGACCTCCCGTTACTCCCCCAGTGGTCACTAACCTCCTCCCACCCTCAAAAAATCTTTAAAAATATGTCGTGCCAACCTCAGATATCATACTCAGGTCCATGACAGCACATGCAGGTCCCAGGAGCAGTTTTAGTGGGTATTGCAGTGCACTTCAGACAGGCGGACCCAGACCCATACCCCCCCCCCCACCTGTTACATTTGAGGAGGAAACAGCGAGCCCTCCAAAACCCACCAGAAACCCACTGTACCCACATATAGGTGCCCCCTTCACCCGTAAGGGCTATGGTAGTGGTGTACAGTTGTGGGGAGTGGGTTTTGGGGGGCTCAGCAGCACACAAGGTAAGGGAGCTATGTACCTGGGAGCAATTTATGAAGTCCACTACAGTGCCCCCTAGGGTGCCCAGTTGGTGTCCTGGCATGTCAGGGGGACCAGTGCACTACAAATGCTGGCTCCTCCCAGGACCAAATGGCTTGCATTAGGATGTTTTTGACATGGATGTCTTTGGTTTCAAAAATTGCAGAAAGTCAGAAATGTCCATGTCTAGGGACATCCAAATTTAAGAATTTGGACATCTCTGATGGTATTTTCAAAATGAAAGATGGACGTCCATCTTGTTTCAAAAATACAGGTTTCCCTGCCCCTGAATTTCACCATTTTGCAAGGACGTCCAAATCGCAACTTGGAAGTCCATTTCGAAATAAATAAAATAAATACTCAATGAATTATTGGTAATAACAGTCACTTAATTGGCAGTAAATTAAGAATTACTCGTGGATCTGCCCTATGCCATATTCTGTAACACGTTCGCCTATATGTCATAGCACATGACTGCACAGGGGGTGTGGCCACAGGAGGGGCATGGGATTCATACGTCTAACTGCCATTAATTGAGCACCAGGCATAAGTTATTTACAGAATATGCGCTATTATATAAAGAACATTCCACGAGAGTGCTCTTCACAGAATGCCAGCTTAGCACCGATCAGCCTTGTGCCATTTACTGAATTCTGTCCCTAAATGACTTCAGAGGACAGAAAAGCTCTTGTCTTCAGTTTAAAGCAAAGCACTTGTAGTACCTGCATTACAGGAAGAGTTACTGAGGTGCTTCAATGCATTAAGCGGGACTGGTGGTTGGGAGGCGGGGATAGTGCTGGGCAGACTTATACGGTCTGTGCCAGAGCCAGTGGTTGGGAGGCGGGGCTGGTGGTTGGGAGGCGGGGATAGTGCTGGGCAGACTTATATGGTCTGTGCCAGAGCCGGTGGTGGGAGGCGGGGCAGACTTATACGGTCTGTGCCAGAGCCGGTGGTTGGGAGGCGGGGATAGTGCTGGGCAGACTTATACGGTCTGTGCCCTGAAGAGCACAGGTACAAATCAAAGTAGGGTATACACAAAAAGCAGCAAATATGAGTTATCTTGTTGGGCAGACTGGATGGACCGTGCAGGTCTTTTTCTGCCGTCATCTACTATGTTACTATGAAAATGCCCTTCTATATAGCTTTCCAGGTAATGGAAAAAAATGCTAACCTCATAAATGGCTGAATGACTCGTTTAGGAGACTGCTCAGTTATTTATAGTAATTAAACCCTGGTGTCTATCAAATGAAGCTTTGAGATGCCCATTGACCGCTATCTGCTTGAGATACTCTACCAAGATAAAATCAAACTCTAAAGAGCTACCTTTTGGGGGTATCCAGAAAGTTCATTGCAGCCCTCCATATGACCCTCATTAAATGCTCCACAATCCCAAAAAGTCATATCATACCTTCTTGTCAGGAACGTTGCTCCATATTATCTCTCAGGGGAGAAGCTCTCCTAAACATATTAGGAAGCTGTTTTACTGCATCTCGTTCACCACCTGACTCAGCCCTTCAGGGAAATCAACATGCTCTATGTTCATCCTGTCATCTGCTAGTTACAAATCCCAGAGAATACAAAGCCCTCAGCCTAATCTAAATCATTTGTCCGTTCTGATTTACAGTACAAGGGGCATCGCAATTGAATTAGTCTGGAAGCTGAAGGCTCCTTTTTACCGAAGGAGCTGCAGTTTTGCAGGATATATATTCATGTAATTATGACAGTGGGCTGCATTGACAGTACATTTTCAGAATGCCTGCAACTACCCCTGCATTCCTGAGATTTGGCTTACACAAAATCAATGACTTTAGTTTCCTTGTTTGTTATGTGACCGAAATAATGACATTTGCACGTTGTTCAGTGCCTTAAGGATCAAGGCAATAAAGAGCACTGATTTCTACACATCCTAGTGTTGGCCATTGCCTTGTTGTTTTTGTCCAGTCAACTAATTCCGACTTCAGGGCTTCCAGACTAATTAGATTGTGACCCGGACCTGTCAAGTTCCATGTTCATAGGAAGACTGGTCATTTTCATTTCATTTCATGTATTATAATTTATATTCCGCTCTTATTTATTTATTTGTTACATTTGTATCCCACCTTTTCCCACTTATTAGTAGGCTCAAAGTGACTTACATAGTTTCGGAGAGGTGGTTACAGACTCCGGTGTGAACAAATACAGTATAGGGGTACTATTACAGTGACAAGTACAGTAAAGAAGTATCGGTAAATAGGTTGGGGTGATTCAGACAAAATGTTAGGGTGCGATCATGCGTCAGGGTAGAAAACTGTCCATTTCCTGATTAAAAATGCCATATTTCATTATTCGGTGGTATGCCTTCTTGAACAGGTGAGTTTTGGGGGGGGGGGGGGTTGGAATTCTAGATGATTATTCGTAGATTCGTTTTGGTAGAGAATTCCAGAGCTGTGTGCATACGTAAGAGAAACTTGACATGTATGTTGATTTATACTTCAGGCTTTTACAACTTGGGAAGTGAAGAGTTAAGTACGTTCTGGCTGATTCAATTGTGTTTCTAACTGGTAAGTCGATTAGTTCAGACATATAGCTGAGAGCTAGACCATGTATTATTCTGTGAACAAAGGTACAAATCTTGAAAGCGATACCTTCCTTGATTGGTAGCCAGTGTAGTTTTTCCCGGAGGGGTTTTGCGCTTTCAAATTTATCCAGAGCAGAGTACAAATGAACATACATGTAATCCCCTGTTAGGTTGGGTATTAGTGAGAAAAGGGAATCCTGAGTTAAGGAGTGTGACCTCTGGCTTTAAATAGGGGATTTGCGGCTCCTGAAGCGGCAATCGACAAAGTGCGTGAGCTACAGGTGGGCAGAGGAGAGATCTAGCCCTGCAGATGGGGATTGGAGCCAGGGAGAGCTCGGTCCGAAGACCAAGGTGGATCCAGAGCAGGGTCACCGCTGGAAGAGGGTCAGACCAGAGAAGGGTCTGAGCCTGCTGGAAATTGAGCCTGCGCTGGGAGAAGGAAAAACAGCCAGTGGAAATAACATTGCCCTAGGGGAGAGGCATGAACAAGAGAACTGTACATATACATAAGGTCAATTCCAAGAAATTTTCAGTCATCCGCCGAACGTTTGGCATGGGTTTTTCAGTCTGAAGTAGTAAAGATTAGGCAGTGATTTTGTTCCGATAAAATGGATTATGTTTATTATGGATTTGTGTATAATGCAATATTTGACCTCTTCGGAAGCGCCCGCTTACTGGCATTGGCGTAATCAGGTGCACCTTTTAGCATCTTGGGAGGCTAGAGATTCCAAGATGTCGCCTAAACGTAGAAAACAATTTCTTCAGATCTGGATGCCTTATCTTCAGATTCTAAGTCCAAGGGGTCGGAGTTTACTTATTAATGCATGTTGATCTTGGTTGTGGAGTGGGTGGGTGGGGGGGGGGGGGTTCCACCTCCTCTCTGCTTTGTAATAAGCTGCTTTCCATAGAGTACAGAGGTCACCACATAATCTGTAGCCTGCTAAACAGTTCTGGATTATTGGTACTGTTGTACTTCCTTGAATTTATACGGAGTTTTTGGAATTTGAGTGGTACAGGGGTGGGATGGAGGGGATGGGAAGGGGAGGGGAGTGATGGGGGGGGGGGTATGGGTAGTTTATAAGCTGTATGGTTCATGCATAGTATTTTATTGTTTGTAAGTTGGCATTATTGTGTATGCTTACTTTGAGTTATCAATAAAATTTACTTTAAATCTCAAAAAAAAAATGGATTATGTTAATTGTTTTCCATTGGGATTACTGGATGAACAAGGGATTCCTGGAGATATTCTAAGGGATAGCTTTTCTGGATATGCAGCTGTTGAAAAAACTTTCCAAGAAATCTTGCAGTTTTGGGATTTGTCCCTCTTATCTCCTTGAAACAGTTCTCTATGATATTGCAACTTGGTTTCTTAGTTTTGTCAATCAGGCATTACAGGAAGGTTTATATTCTGATGTGATTGCTGAAATAATACTCACCCCTATACCAAAATCAGCAGCTGTTGATCTTACGTAAAGTGGTTGATAACTATAGACCGGTGGCAGGAATTCCCTGGCTAGCCAAGTTATTGGAATTTGTGGTTTATCATCAGTTTTCTGACTTTAGTATTCTGCATTTCTCTCGACGTGGATTTCGTCCAGGACATAGCATTGAATCATTGTTACTACTACTACTACTACTTAACATTTCTAGAGCGGTACTAGGGTTATGCAGCGCTGTACAATTTAACAAAGAGAGACAGTCCCTGCTCAAAGAGCTTACAATCTAATAGATAAGAGTGAGACAAATATAGGACAATCAAGCCATTGTGACATCACTGATGAGGTTGGCTCTTAGGCATTGGTGGAATGAGGCATTATGACATCACAATCTCAGCTCTGGTTAAATCACTGCTATATGTAATACTACTACTACTACTACTTAACATTTCTAGAGCGGTACTAGGGTTACGCAGCGCTGTACAGTTTAACAAAGAAGGACAGTCCCTGCTCGAAGGAGCTTACAATCTAAAGGACAAAATGTCAAGTTGGGGCAGTCAAGATTTCCTGAATAGAGGTGTAGTGGTTAGGTGCCGAAGGCGACATTGAAGAGGTGGGCTTTGAGCAAGGATTTGAGGATGAGCAGGGAGGGGGCCTGGCATATGGGCTCAGGGAGTTTATTCCAAGCATGGGGTGAGGCGAGGCAGAAAGTTACTGTTCTGATCCACAGAAATTAAGAGGTTATTGAGTAGGGGAGAGCAGACTATTCTTTTGCAGTTTGATATCTCAGCTACGATTGATGCAATAGACCATTCACGTATGTTATATAGGCTTAGTTAGATTGGTGTTGCAGGAAGGGTTTTAAAGTGGTTTGATGAGTTCTTGGATAAGAAGTTTTATAAGGCTGGAAAAGTGATCTCATTTCATCTTCTTGACGTCCTCGATGTGGGGTGCTACAAAGCTCCTTTGCTATTTAACATTTATATGAGATCTTTAAACTTTGAAATTTTGGTGTTATCCTAAGCAGATGATATTGTCCTCATATGTCCTGCACTCGAGACCTTTGATTAAAAACAAAATCAATAGAATCGTTAAAAAGAAATATCGCTCTGGTTGATTCTTGGGCTCAAACTAATTTTCTAAAGCTTAATAAACAAAAACAAAAGTAGCTTGGTTTGGAGATTTTGAATCTCTCCCCTTGGAAGTCTTTTCATCTTAGTACTGGAGAGGTTCTTCAGATTGCAAATAAATCAAGGGTTTTGGGATTAATACTTGATTCTAAGTTGATGTTGGAGAATCAAGTCAGTACATAAGTATTGCCCTACTGGGACAGACTAAAGGTCCATCAAGCCCAGCATCCTGTTTCCAACAGTGGCCAATCCAGGCCACAAATACCTGGCAAAATCCTGAGTTAATGCTTTGGTTAATTTTTTTTTTCAGTTACGGCAGTTGAGGGCTTCTGTTCATCCTTAAGTATTCAAAGTTTTAGATGTGTTGCACAGACAGTACTTCTATCTTTCTTAGATTACTGTAATTCTTTGTATGGTGGAATTGCTGTAAAGTTGTTAAAAAGGCTGCAGTTTCTCCAAAACACTGCTGCAAGGCTGACCTTTCAGGTGAGTAAGTTTGAAGGAAAATTCATTAACTTCCAATACAAACTAGAATCGATTTTATGATAGCTTGTATAACGTATAAATCTTTATTGGGGCTAAATTCTGTTAGGGGCCCTTTTACTAAGCTGCGTAGCCACCTATGTGCGCCCAACGCATGCCAAATTGGAGTTACCACCCGGTTACCGTGTGGCCCTTATGGTAATTTCAATTTTTGGCGTGCATCCATGGTGCGCATCTGAAAAATATTTTTTATTTTCTGACGCACAGCAGCTACGCGCATCAAGTGGCATTTGACGTGCCTAGACCATTACCACCTGGTTACCGTGTGAGACCTTACCGCTAGGTTAATGGCTTGTGGTAAGGTCTCAGACCCAAAATGGACGCCTGGCAATTTTCATTTTGCCGCACGTCCATTTTCGGCAAAAATTGTAAAAAGGCATTTTTTGTAGGTGAGCTGAAAAATAATTCTGCACGCGCCCAAAACACACGTCTACACTACCGCAGGCCATTTTTCAGCTCACCTTAGTAAAAGGACCCCTTAGTTTGACAAATTTATTGTATTGTTTTAAAGATTAATGGTTGGGCGAAATGTAATATTAGCTTTTCCAAGTTTTAAGGGGGTTAAATTGAAAAGATACTTGGAGCATTCCTTGAGCTATTTAGGTGTTAAAATCTGGAATTGCCTACCAGTTCAAATTAGAAGATCTTGTTCCTATTTCCTATTTCATAAATATTTGAAAACTTACTTGTTTGGTGCAAAAGAATTGGCTTAATTTGAGGAACATTTTTGTACTTAGAAGATCTCCCGTTTTGTGGGTGATTCCTTTTTTTGTGATTCGCGTTGCATATCTTTATAGAATAGCGCTTAGCAAGATGCATGCATAAATCCAAATTGTTGTCAATTAATGTGAATAATTGATTGTTAGCACCTGGCACTAATTGGCTTGTTACTCAAATTGTGCACATAAATTTGGTACATGCTATAATTTGCATGCACAGTTTTGAGTGACATACAGTGGTGGAAATAAGTATTTGATCCCTTGCTGATTTTGTAAGTTTGCCCACTGACAAAGACATGAGCAGCCCATAATTGAAGGGTAGGTTATTGGTAACAGTGAGAGATAGCACATCACAAATTAAATCCGGAAAATCACATTGTGGAAAGTATATGAATTTATTTGCATTCTGCAGAGGGAAATAAGTATTTGATCCCCCACCAACCAGTAAGAGATCTGGCCCCTACAGACCAGGTAGATGCTCCAAATCAACTCGTTACCTGCATGACAGACAGCTGTCGGCAATGGTCACCTGTATGAAAGCCACCTGTCCACAGACTCAGTGAATCAGTCAGACTCTAACCTCTACAAAATGGCCAAGAGCAAGGAGCTGTCTAAGGATGTCAGGGACAAGATCATACACCTGCACAAGGCTGGAATGGGCTACAAAACCATCAGTAAGACGCTGGGCGAGAAGGAGACAACTGTTGGTGCCATAGTAAGAAAATGGAAGAAGTACAAAATGACTGTCAATCGACAAAGATCTGGGGCTCCACGCAAAATCTCACCTCGTGGGGTATCCTTGATCATGAGGAAGGTTAGAAATCAGCCTACAACTACAAGGGGGGAACTTGTCAATGATCTCAAGGCAGCTGGGACCACTGTCACCACGAAAACCATTGGTAACACATTACGACATAACGGATTGCAATCCTGCAGTGCCCGCAAGGTCCCCCTGCTCCGGAAGGCACATGTGACGGCCCGTCTGAAGTTTACCAGTGAACACCTGGATGATGCCGAGAGTGATTGGGAGAAGGTGCTGTGGTCAGATGAGACAAAAATTGAGCTCTTTGGCATGAACTCAACTCGCCGTGTTTGGAGGAAGAGAAATGCTGCCTATGACCCAAAGAACACCGTCCCCACTGTCAAGCATGGAGGTGGAAATGTTATGTTTTGGGGGTGTTTCTCTGCTAAGGGCACAGGACTACTTCACCGCATCAATGGGAGAATGGATGGGGCCATGTACCGTACAATTCTGAGTGACAACCTCCTTCCCTCCGCCAGGGCCTTAAAAATGGGTCGTGGCTGGGTCTTCCAGCACGACAATGACCCAAAACATACAGCCAAGGCAACAAAGGAGTGGCTCAGGAAGAAGCACATTAGGGTCATGGAGTGGCCTAGCCAGTCACCAGACCTTAATCCCATTGAAAACTTATGGAGGGAGCTGAAGCTGCGAGTTGCCAAGCGACAGCCCAGAACTCTTAATGATTTAGAGATGATCTGCAAAGAGGAGTGGACCAAAATTCCTCCTGACATGTGTGCAAACCTCATCATCAACTACAGAAGACGTCTGACCGCTGTGCTTGCCAACAAGGGTTTTGCCACCAAGTATTAGGTCTTGTTTGCCAGAGGGATTAAATACTTATTTCCCTCTGCAGAATGCAAATAAATTCATATACTTTCCACAATGTGATTTTCCGGATTTAATTTGTGATGTGCTATCTCTCACTGTTACCAATAACCTACCCTTCAATTATGGGCTGCTCATGTCTTTGTCAGTGGGCAAACTTACAAAATCAGCAAGGGATCAAATACTTATTTCCACCACTGTATCTAGTATCTGGGGGGGGGGGGGGGGGAGGGGGGACTCTGACAAGAATGAACATAAGTACATAAGAATAGCCATACTGTGTCAGACCAACGGTCCATCTAGCCCAGTATCCTGCTTTCAACAGTGGCCAATCCAGGTCATTCCAGAATCCCAAAAAGTAACAAGATTCTGGAATTCCAAATAGTAGCAACATTCCATGGTTCCAACCCCAGGGCAAGCAGTGGTTCCCCATGTCTGTCTCAATAGCAGACTATGGACTTTTCCTCCATAGTAACATAGTAACTGACGGCAAATAAAGACCTGTACAGTCCATCCAGTCTGCCCAACAAGATAAACACATTTTACATGGTATGTGATACTTTATATGTATACCCGAGTTTGATTTTTCCTTGCCTTTCTCAGGGCCAAGACCGTAAAAGTCTGCTCAGCACTGTTCTTGAACTTTCCATTTCTATTCAGTTACGATCAGGGCGTAGACCATAGAAGTCTGCCCGGCACCGGTTTTGCTTCCCAATTACCGGCGTCACCACCCAATCTCTGCTAAGATTCCATAGATCCATTCCTTCTAAACAGGATTCCTTTGTGTTTATCCCACGCGTGTTTGAATTCCATTACCGTTTTCATCTTCACCACCTCCAGCGGGAGGGCATTCCACATATCTACCACCCTTTCCGTGAAAAAAATACTTCCTGACATTACTCCTGAGTCTGCCCCCTTCAACCTCAATTCATGTTCTCTAGTTCTACCACCTTCCCGTCTCCGGAAAAGGCTCGTTTGCAGATTATTACCTTTCAGATATTTGAATATCTGTATCATGTCACCCCTGTTTCTCCTTTCCTCCAAGGTATACATGTTTAGGTTGGCAAGTTTCTCCTCGTACAGTTTGCAACGCAAATCCCATACCATTTTTGTGGCTTTTCTTTCCACCGCTTCCAGTCTTTGTACATCTTTAGCAAGATACGGCCTCCAAAACAAAACACAATAGTCCAAGTGGGGCCTCACCAACGACTTGTAGAGGAGCATCAACACCTCCTTTGTTCTGCTGGTTATACCCCTCTCTATGCAGCCTAGCATCCTTCTGGCCACTGCCGTCGCCTTGTCACATTGTTTCTTCACCTTCATATCCTCCAACACCAACACCCCAAGGTCTCTCTCCTGAGTCAAGCTTACTCCAAGAATCTGTCCAAATCTTTTTTAATCCCAGATATGCTAACCGCTATTACTACATCCTCCGGCAACGAGTTCCAGAGCTTAACTATTCTTTGAGTGAAAAAATATTTCCTCCTATTTGTTTTAAAAGTATTTCCATGCAATTTCATTAACCAGCTTATTTTCGAAGGAGATGGCCGGCCATCTTCCGACACAAATCGGGAGATGGCTGGCGATCTCCTAAAGCCGGCCAAATCGGTATAATCGAAAGCCGATTTTGGCCGACGCCAACTGCTTTCCGTCGCGGAGCCGACCAAACTTCAAGGGGGCGTTTCGGTAGGGTAGCGAAGGCAGAACAGGGGCAGGACGGGGCGGGCTTTGAAATGGCCGGCTTCGCCCAATAATGGAAAAAAGAAGGGCGTCCCTGGCGAGAATTTGGTCCACTTTATTTGGTCCCTTTTTTTTCAGGTCCAAGTCCCAAACAAGTGCCCGAACTGACCAGATGACCACCAGAAGGAATCAGGGATCACCTCCCCTGACTCCCCCAGTGGTCACTAACCCCCTCCCACCCTCAAAAAAACAACTTTAAAAACTTTTTTTGCCAGCCTCTATGCCAGCCTCAAATGTCATACTCAGGTCCATTGCAGCAGTATACAGGTCCCTGGAGCAGTTTTAGTGGGTGCAGTGGATTTCAGGCAGGCGGACTCAGGCCCCCCCCCCCCCCCACACCTGTTACACTTGTGGTGGAAAATGGGAGCCCTTCAAAACCCACACGAAACCCACTGTACCCACATGTAGGTGCTCCCCTTTACCCCTTAGGGCTATGGTAGTGGTGTACAGTTGTGGAGAGTGGGTTTTGGGGGGGCTTTGGGGGGCTCAGCACCCAAGGTAAGGGAGCTATGCACCTGGGAGTTATTTTAATTTTTTTTTTAATTTTTAGAAGTGCCCCCTAGGGTGCCCGGTTGGTGTCCTGGCATGTGAGGGGGACCAGAGCACTACAAATGCTGGTTCCTCCCAGGACCAAATGCCATGGATTTGGCCGGTTTTGAGATGGCCGGCCTCGGTTTCCATTATCGGCAAAAACCGAGGCCGGCCATCTCAAACCCGGTCATCTCTGACATTTGGCCGGCCCCAACCGTATTATCGAAACAAAAGATGGCCGGCCATCTCGTTCGAAAATACGGTCGGCCCCGCCCCTTCGCGGCGCCGTCCTCGGAGATGGGCACCCTTAGAGATGGGCGTCTCCGATCGAAAATGCCCCTCTGAGTGTTCCCTGGTCTTTCTACCTTTTTAATAAGTGAAAAATCGATTCACTTCTACTCGTTCCATACCACTAAGGATTTATTATTATTTCTGCATTTGTATCCCACATTTTCCAACCAAATTGTCGGTTCAATGTGGCTTACAGTTTACATCAGTTAAACATATTACATTGTTGTTGGAAGTGTCCGTGTGTCACTGGTCAGTTTCTGATCGTAGTTCAGTCTTCATGGTGTGTTTTTTTTGTAGACCTCAACCATATCCCCCCCTCAGCCTTCTCTTTTTCAAGATGAAGAGGCCTAATCTCTTTAGCCTTTCCTCATATGGGAGGAGTTCCATCCTCTTTATCATTTTGCTCTTCTGTAAACCTTTTCTAATATCACAATGTCTCTTTTTTTTGTTACATTTGTACCCTGCGCTTTCCCACTCATGGCAAGCTCAATGTGGCTTACATGGGGCAATGGAGGGTTAAGTGACTTGCCCAGAGTCACAGGGAGCTGCCTGTGCCTGAAGTGGGAATCGAACTCAGTTCCCCAGGACCAAAGTCCACCACCCTAACCACTAGGCCACTCCTCCACTGTTGCTACTATTTGAGATTCTTCATGGAATGTTGCTATTCCACTAGCAACATTCCATGTAGAAGTCGGCCCTTGCAGATCACCAATGTGGCCGCGCAGGCTTCTGCTTCTGTGAGTCTGACGTCCTGCACGTACGTGCAGGACGTCAGACTCACAGAAACAGAAGCCTGCGCAGCCTTCTACATGGAATGTTGCTAGTGGAATAGCAACATTCCATGTAGAATCCCAATAGTAGCAACATTCCATGTAGAATCTCCAATAGTATCTATTTTATTTTTGTTACATTTGTACCCTGTGCTTTCCCACTCATGGCAGGCTCAATGTGGCTTACATGAGGCAATGGAGGGTTAAGTGACTTGATATACGATAGCGAAAATTGCACACAATACTCAAGGTGAGGTCGCACCATGGGTCGATACAGAGGCATTATAATATTTTTGGTCTTATTTTGCATCCCTCTGCTAATAATTCCTAGCATCCTGTTTGCTTTTTTGGCTGCTGCAGCACACTGGGCAGAGATTTCAGCATATTGTCTACAATGACACCCAGGTCATTTTCTTGAGTGCTGTCTTCTAAAGTAGACCCTGGCATTAGACAGCTATGATTTGGATCAATCTTCCCAATGTGCATCACTTTGCATTTGTTCACATTACATTTCATCTGCCATTTGGATGCCCAGTCTTCCAGTTTCCTAAGGTCTCTCTGCAATGTTTCACAATCTGCATGCATTTTGACTACTTTGAATAGTTTCATGCCATCTGCAAATTTAATCACCTCCCTTGTCATTCCAATTTCCAGATCATTTATAAATAGGTTAAATAGCACTGGCCCCAGTACTGATCCCTATGGCACTCCACTGTTCACCTTCCTCCATTGAGCCTCACTCCTATGCTACAAATTGTAGATTTCCTGGTTTGGGGGGTTAAAAGTGATTTTAAATGTTTTCACAGACCACTCTAAAGCATGGCTATAAGGGGGTGTGAGCTGTTTAAGAGCCAGACAAAGGAGTTTTACTATTTACATTTTATGGGTTTGGTAACTGTGGGGGGAATGTAAACCGCACTGAACCCTGGAAAGGGGATATTAACGGTATACAAGAATTGATTTGATTTGATATGACCTCAGTCTGTCAAATTTGCTGCTAATACTTGCAGTAAAATTTGCATTGTGCCAAAGAGAGCTTCCCTCTTGTGTTCATAAGACGTAACACGTGTGGAGGGGCATAACTGAACGAAAACGTCTATCTCCATGGACGTTTATCGCCGAGAATGGGTCTGTGAAGGGGCAGACCGAACCGTATTTTCGGAAAAAATAGACGTCCATGTTTTATTCGACAATTTGTGAGCTGAGCGTTTTTGCTTTTCAGCGATAATGGAAAATGAAAGCGCCCAGCTCAAAAATGAATAAATCCAAGGCATTTGTTCGTGGGAGGGGCCAGGATTCGTAGTGCACTGGTCCCCCTCACATGCCAGGACACCAACCAGGCACCCTAGGGGGCACTTTTACAAAAACAAAAAAAAAGGTAAAAGAGCTCCCAGGTGCATAGCACCCTTCCCTTGTGTGTTGAGCCCCCCAAATCCCCCTCAAAACCCACTGCCCACAAGTCTATGCCATTACTATAGCCCTAAGGGGTGAAGGGGGGCACCTACATGTGGGTACAGTGGGTTTGGAGGGGCTGGCCGACTAAGCATTAAGCAGCACAATTGTAACAGGTAGGGGGGGATGGGCCTGGGTCCACCTGCCAAGTCCACTGCACCCCCTAACAACTGCTCCAGGGACCTGCATACTGCTGCCAGGGAGGTGAGTATGACATTTGAGGGTGAAAATAAAAAGTTGTGAAACATCATTTTTTGTGGTGGGAGGGGGTTAGTGACCACTGGGGGAGTCAGGGGAGGTCATCCCTGATTCCCTCTGGTGGTCATCTGGTCATTAGGGCACTTTTTGGGGCCTTATTCGTGAAAAAACAGGGTCCAGGAAAAGTGCCCTAAATTCTAGCTACAAACGCATCCTTTTTTCCATTATCGGCGAAAGGCGCCCATCTCTGTTCGGGTGATAACCATGCCCCAGTCCCGCCTTCACCACGCCTCCAACATGCCCCCGTCAACTTTGTACGCTTCCGCGATGAAGTGCAGTTGAAAACGTCCAAGTTCGGCTTTCGATTATACCGTGTTATTCGTTTTAGTGAGATAAACGTCCATCTCGGAACTTGGGCGTTTTTCTCGTTCGATTATAAGCAGGATAGGTAACTTATCCAGGTGTCTTTGGAAGTTCTTTTTGATCAGGGCTGTGGCACCCAACATAATGGGAAATATTTCTGTATCTTTCTATCACATTTTCTTGGTCTCAGGCTGCAGGTCCCTGGTACTTTCAGGATTTGCTCCCTCTCCACGTGATTCTCAGAATAATCGCTTGGGACTGACACCTCTATGATTAATGCTGTTCTGATCATTTTCTATTTTACCACTATAGCTGGTTTTCTTGCATCCAGCTTTTTATCTGTCCGGATGGGGATGTCCTCGAAGATCATAAGCTTCTCATTTTCCACAGCCCGTTCCAGAGACTATTATTTTATCTACATACAGTCTTTTGCAAGACCTCTATTTAGCATTTCAGTCTTGTAAGACAGGCTCATGTATGATTTTCACCACCGAGGACAGATTCAATTACGACTGTTATTTTTATGAAAGAATGCTAATCAGAGACTCCTGAGGCAGGCACGTCTGTGCCGAAACATGGTACTATGTTGAGTCATCATTAAGAGCCATCAGTAAAAGTTTTAAGTTCACATTAGGTGCTCCTTGGTCTATTTGTGGAGGAGTGGCCTAGTGGTTAGGGTGGTGGACTTTGGTCCTGAGGAACTGAGTTTGATTCCCACTTCAGACACAGGCAGCTCCTTGTGAGTCTGGGCAAGTCACTTAACCCTCCATTGCCCCATGTAAGCCGCATTGAGCCTGCCATGAGTGGGAAAGTGCATTGTACAAATGTAACAAAAATAAAATAGATACTATTGGAGATTCTACATGGAATGTTGCTACTATTGGAGATTCTACATGGAATGTTGCTATTCCACTAGCAACATTCCATGTAGAAGCCTGCGTGGCCACATTGCTGATCTGCAAGGGCCGACTTCTACATGGAATGTTGCGTGGAGGAGTGGCCTAGTGGTTAGGGTGGTGGACCTTGGTCCTGAGGAACTGAGTTTGATTCCCACTTCAGGCACAGGCAGTTCCTTGTGACTCTGGGCAAGTCACTTAACCCTCCATTGCCCCATATAAGCCGCATTGAGCCTGCCATGAGTGGGAAAGCGCGGGGTACAAATGTAATAATAAATAAATAATTTTTTATTTATTTGTTATATTCGTATCCCACATTTTCTCACTTATTTGCAGGCTCAAAGTGGCTTACATGGTACCGTAAAGGCGATCGCCAATATCGGTATGACCAAATACAGAATGATGTTGTGGCAGAGTAGAGTTCATGTGTGACAGACACATTGGGGAATCGTAAGGAGGAGGAGTTATGTTCTGCCGTCATCTACTATGTTACCAATATCTGAATCCATTTCCCACTCCTGTTTTCTGTTGAAGTGACTACAGATCTCGTGACCACCTGCTGGTATTCCAGCATCTGATGTCCTGACCCATCACCTCCTGTCCTGAGAGGCTGTGGAGCACAGCTGATGCCAGTTTCCTGCCAATCCCTCAGAAAACAGTAGCCTGTGCCCTGTGGCACTCACCTCCAAAGAGCAGTCTTCCTGTCAACTCTGGCCTCCCTCCCACAAATTTACTGGCTGCTGTGCTGTATTTTCCAGCTATCTCCAGGCGCAGTATTGAGCAAATTTCCCACTCATGGCAGGCTCAATAAGGCTTACAAATTGTATACAGGTACTTATTTGTACCTGGGGCAATGGAGGGTTAAGTGACTTGCCCAGAGTCACAAGGAGCTGCCTGTGCCTGAAGTGGGAATCAAACTTAGTTCCTCAGTTCCCCAGGACCAAAGTCCACCACCCTAACCACTAGGCCACTCCTCCACAAATAGACCACCTAATGTGAACTTAAAACTTTTACTGATGGCTCTTAATGATGACTCAACATAGTACCATGTTTCGGCACAGACATGCCTGCCTCAGGAGTCTCTGATTAGCATTCTTTCATAAAAATTACAGTCATAATTGAATCTGTCCTCGGTGGTGAAAATCATACATGAGCCTGTCTTCCAAGACTGAAATGCTAAATAGAGGTCTTGAAAAAGACTGTATGTAGATAAAATAATGATTTTGACAATCATCATGTCAGGATTAGTGGGGGGTTAAGTGAGCATTCAGGTAGGGTCTGTGCTGTTGCAATAAACAGAGGACATGCCCAGACCGTGTGAGCCTTCATGAGAAGTCATGTTCTCTGTCACTATGCAAGATGAATTTTTTTTCTTTGTTAAATATTTTTATTAAATTTTAAAGATACAGCATAACAAGCAAAAAGAAAAACATGTACCAGAGTACATCAAAACAAAATACACACTGAAATACACCGAGCTGAGCTCATGTTATAAAGTCAAACCATAGATGAAAGGAACAGATCCAAAGATCTCCATTTCTGAAGACCAGATTTATGGCCATGTATAGAAGTCAATGCAGTCTGTTCATATTTTTTGTAGAGTAAGATCCAATTCCACCAAGCGACAGCATTAACTTGAGAATTGTGCTTCCAATGCGATATTATTAGTTTCAATGCAACAGAAATCAAACAATAAAAATAAAAATGGGATGCAAATAGATTTCCAAATGACATATTTGGGTAAAAAAGATTCTTGAAACCCAAAAATCTCTTTTAATTTATCCCAAACATCTGACCAAAATGCGGAGACCTTATCTGATTTAAAGGCAGACATCCTTACTGTTAGGCAAGATGAATTTTCTAACTCTAAAACTGATGCTGCAGTAAGTTTTTCAAAAATGCTGAGGTATGGGCATTAAACTAAACTAAAAAAAAAAAAAAAGCCTGGGTCAGAATTATAAAGAGACCATGAGATACAAGGCCAGGAGAAGATTGTTTCTCTGGTCTCTGCCAGCAGCAGTCCAGGAAGGCCCTAATTCGATCATTTCCTGCACTGAGCCAATTAAATTAAGAATATCATCTCAGCCTCTCAGACACAGAGGAGGTAAAATCCATCTCCACTGCCATTACCTACCTTTGATCTTTTCAAGAGCACCTTGCTAGGTCTCTTAAAGTCCTGCTTCACTGAGAAAAATATACCCCTAATCTTTTAAAGGGACAGTAATGCCATCCACAGAATCTAATAAAGGTGTATATTAATGTGTTTACTTGAGAAGCGCTATTCATGTTTTAGGTGTGCACAATCCGGCATTTAGATGTTTAAAAATCACAGACATGCCTAAATCCTGATTTTAGAAATCTGGGATGTACACATCTAAAATGCAAGAATGTGCGTATTGGAAAGGGGAGTGGTCTAGACATGTTTTGGATGAGACTAGGGTGGAGCCGAAAAATAGTTGTGCATTTCCCATTTTCAGAAGGGAGATTGATTGATTGATTTAAGAGCTCAGATTCAATGTGACTTACATTACAAACATCAGTAGAATGGTACGCATTTTGAAAAGTATCAATTCTTATAATACATCATATAGTAAAAACATAGCATAGTAGATGACGGCAGAAAAAGACCTGCACGGTCCATCCAGTCTGCCCATCAAGATAAACTCATATGTGCTACTTTTTGTGTATACCTTACCTTGATTTGTATCTGTCATTTTCAGGGCACAGACCGTAGAAGTCTGCCCAGCACTAGCCCCGCCTCCCAACCACCAGCCCCCCCCAATTAAAGAACGGATCATCTTCAAAATCTGCACCTAAGTCCACAAAATCATCTATGGCATAGTCCCAGGATACATGACAGCCCTCATTGATCTACCAACTAGAAACAGACTCGGATCAGCACGATCGTACCTACTACTACTACTTAACATTTCTAGAGTGCTACTAGGTTTGCGCAGCGCTGTACCTAAACTTACATTATCCAAACTGTAAAGGGCTAAAATACAAAACAACTCATGCATCTAGCTTCTCCTACATAAGCGCACAACTATGGAATGGACTCCCGCATGCAGTGAAAACAATACATGACCACCTAAACGTCAGGAAATCATTGAAAACCCACCTCTTCAAAAAAGCTTATCCCACCGATCCAACATAAATCCCCACACCCAGCAACACAAGATAATCTATGATCGTACTGGACAATTTATTATCCTTGACCCCATGACGCCTGAAACACGCCTATGACCATAACACAACATTGTATTTGTTATCATCCGT
The DNA here is from genome assembly GCF_901765095.1 of Microcaecilia unicolor. Lineage (NCBI taxonomy): Eukaryota > Metazoa > Chordata > Amphibia > Gymnophiona > Siphonopidae > Microcaecilia > Microcaecilia unicolor. The sequence goes on from NC_044037.1 coordinate 17,316,113, forward strand.
AATGGCAATCGCCTTACGATACTTTGTAAGCCACATTGAGCCTGCAAATAGGTGGGAAAATGTGGGGTATAAATGTAACAAATAAAATAAATACATTTTAGCATGAATTGCTCTTTATTCCAGGCACTGCTCACACTATCTCTTGAGTTTATTTCGGGTTTGTGGGGAGCTCTTTCCCTCTGACACACAGAGCGTCAGGGTGATGTCGTTTAATCTTCTAATAAATAAATGATCTCCTTGTAAGTACAGCATATGGAGCAGGTGTTAAAAGCACAGTCCTCCCAAGAGCTTCCAGCGAGCATCCTTGCTCCATACCGGCCGGTCAAGCTCTCTGGATTCTGGCTGTCAAAAATCTTATTCCGAGTCTGTGGCAAAACTCTAGGCCTTTCAGTATATGTGATCTCCTTTTGATTCATTGTTTCCGATTTTGTACATTATGTAAGCTGGCATTAGACACTCTGGGAACACAGAGTGGAAACCAAGGAGGGGACCCAACCAGTGCAAGGCAGCCCTATGAGGAAAGACTGTAGCATCTAGGGCTCTTCAGCTTGGAGAAAAGACGGCTGAGGGGAGGTATGATAGAGGTCTATAAAATAATGAGTAGAGTGGAACGGGTAGACGCGAATCGTTTGTTTACTCTCTCCAAAAATACTCGGACTAGGAGGCGTGCGATGAAGCTACAAAGTAGTAAATTTAATATGAATCGGAGAAAAGTTTTCTTCACTCAACATGTAATTAAACTCTGGATTTCGTTACCAGAGATTGTGGTAAAGGCAGTTAGTTTAGCGGGGTTTAAAAAAGGTCTGGACGGTTTCCTAAAGGAAAAATCCATTGACCATCATTAAATTGACTTGGGGAAAATCCACTGGTTATTCCTGGGATAAGCATCATAAAATGTATTAAACTTTTTCGGGACCTTGCCAGGTATTTGTGACCTGGATTGGCCACCGTTGGAAACAGGATTCTGGCCCAGTGTGCAATACTTATAATCTCTGCCTCACTCAGCTGGGATAAGGGATCTCTGGTGGTGCAGAGTCCCAGACACCTGACCCTCCTTCCTCTCTCTCCCCTCCAACTCCCAGTGGACCCCATCCTAACACTGACAGCCCCACCAAGGAGCATCTCCTCCTGCTAGTAAAGCTTATCCAGGCCACCGATCACTGGGTATAGAGCCTTGAACTCACGCAGGTAACTAAACATGGTCAGATCCCAGCAGGCAAACTCCACAAGCAAGTGGAGCAAGACGTAAATAATGAAACAGAAAAAAGCAGTCATGAAAAACTTGAACAGCACAAGCTGCAGCTCTGCTACCACTCAGCCACCAAGCTCCTCCCACAATCTCAAGATTGAGAGGGGGGAGGCTGGGGGAGGGGAGGGGGTGCAGAAGGAGGGAGGATGAGAGAGAGAGGTGCATCTGTATTACTGACAGACTACTGCTGCTCCAAACAGATTGGACCATCCCTTGAACTGCTCCAGTTTTTCTCCTCAGCCTGGATCTAGAGGCCCCCCCTCCCCACCAGAGGATAAATTAAAAAAAAAAATAAAATCAACCAAATCTACCCAGAAGCTCTTAACAAGGAGAGATATGAATGAACAAACAGGAAGATCATAAAGAGGGTTTATGCTCTCTGTGGCATTTTCCAGAAGCTGCTGCAGGAGGGTTACTGAGGAGCAAGGGATTGTCGTGGGGGGGAGGGGAAGCTGAGCTGCTCTCTCTGTCTCCCCTGGGCTTTTGCTTAGGGGAAAAGTGAGCCCGGTGTCTCGGGTGGGGGGCTGGAGCATCCCACAGATCACGATGCTGGTGCTCCACGTCCCTTCTAAATGGAGACAAGGGTCTTAGGGACTGGAATTGGCGACAGGGGACGGTCTGGCCGTGGGCAAGTTTGGGAATCGCGATGGCGACGGGGAGCTGGACTCTTTGGTCCTGTCGGGCAGCACCGGGCTGCTGTCGCGATCACTGTGAGGATTACAAATGAAAGGGGGCGACGGCACAGCCTGGAACAGGGGACCATATAGCAGCGAAAATGTAGAGCCTGAAGTGTCAGACTAGGTAAGTCTGCCTCCTCTCTGGATTTTCATTTGGGTTTTTTTTTTTTTTAACTGCTGGAGCTGGAAGAATGTGAGCAACAGATTGCCTTAAATGTTCATTTGAGGGGTTCTATCTGTGCCTTAGTCGTAGTAACAGGCAAGTGCTGGCGAGGAAAGCTGGGGGTTAAGATGCTAAAGATTGATTTGCTGTCTCAGTGATGAATCCTCAGCTCTCGACAGCAATTTCAATGAGGTTCTTGCAAACTATCAAAGCATGATCAATCACTTAACCCCCTCTCCCTCCCCCATTTTCCAAGGAAGGCAATGTTTCCCTTCTCTATAAAATTAACAGCAATACCACAGAGCCAACAATCAGCCCTTCTGCTGCCTGAACGATTGGTTTTACGGTTGCAATAGGATCCTGCCCTTAGGATGTCAGTAGATGCAAACAGATACCTGTCTCTGATCCACAACCGTAAAACTCAAAACCACTTCTGGGCTGCTTGCTTTCCGTGTGCAGGTGGACTTTCCAGTTAAATCTGACACATCCCTGACCGTGCAGAGGAAAACGCATTGCACAGCCTCGTCTGATTGCATCCCACCGTGATTAAAGCTTTCTCGGCTGTCTGCACCAGCTTCTCTGTATTGACACTGGGATGCAAAGCAAAGCCATGCCATTGTGGGAGGTGGGGAGGAGAGGGAGGCTCTGGGTTCATCTCTGCCTGCTTTCTGAGCAGACACTGTAAATCAGTTCTAGTGGAAATGATAGTGCTCCAGAAAAAAAAAAATCACTTTCCCTAGGGTTGGAGCAGCCATATTCCGTCTGCATTCAGAGACCGTGTTCCTTCCTTCGTCGTCTCCCCCTGGAAGGTCTGGGGCAGGTCAGGCAGCAGAACTGGCAGGCGGTCTGGTTTTCCCCCCAGAAATGGGTCTTGTGCAAGTTTCTGGGATATCGTCGTGAAAAAACACATTTCCAGATCGAAATGATCATTGCAACTTGCATTGGGACGGTTGGAAAAAAAAGTGCAACATTTTGTTGAGCCATGAGGTCACAACTGTATTTTATAATCAGCTGCATGAGTGAACATAACATAGTAACATAGTAGATGACGGCAGAAAAAGACCTGCACGGTCCATCCAGTCTGACCAACAAGATAACTCATGTGTGCTACTTTTTGTGTATACCCTACTTTGATTTGTACCTGTCCTCTTCAGGGCACAGACCGTATAAGTCTGCCCAGCACTATCCCCTCCTCCCAACCACCAGCCCCGCCTCCCAACCACCGGCTCTGGCACAGACCGTATAAGTCTGCCCAGCACTATCCTCGCCTCCCAACCACCAGCCCCGCCTCCCAACCACCGGCTCTGGCACAGACCGTATAAGTCTGCCCAGCACTATCCTCGCCTCCCAACCACCAGCCCCGCCTCCCAACCACCGGCTCTGGCACAGACCGTATAAGTCTGCCCAGCACTATCCTCGCATCCCAACCACCAGCCCCGCCTGCCAACCACCGGCTCTGGCACAGACCGTATAAGTCTGCCCAGCACTATCCCCGCCTCCCAACCACCAGCCCCGCCTCCCAACCACCAGCTCTGGCACAGACCGTATAAGTCTGCCCAGCACTATCCTCGCCTCCCAACCACCAGCCCCGCCTCCCAACCACCGGCTCTGGCACAGACCGTATAAGTCTGCCCAGCACTATCCCTGCCTCCCAACCACCGGCTCTGGCACAGACCTTATAAGTCTGCCCAGCACTATCCCCACCTCCCAACCACCAGTCCCGCTTCCCACCACCGGCTCTGGCATTAGTTGTGCAAATAATTCTTTCCAGTCCTGTCCTTTAAATGTGCATCAGTGTAGAAAAGCCCTAAAATATGACGTTCATTTACACACTGGACTATTATTTCTTCTGGGATAGTGCCTGTGAGCCTGTGTGTGACCACAGTGATCCTTAACCCTTGGAGCTGGAACCCGTTTCGACCAGGCATGCCCCTCCTCCCTCCCACTTCCTTTGCTCCCCCCCCCCCCTCCCCTAATACTTCATCAATCAGTAACTCTTCTGCACACAATTGTGGGATAACCATAGGCCCCAGCTCGATTTATTAACAATTATAATTTTCAATTAACATCAGTAAAGGATAACCCCACCCCCGAGCTACAGTTGTCAAAGCTGACCCCCTCCGCCGCTCGCTTTGATAGCAAAGCAGCAACTTCCGCTTCCTGCTGTCACCGCAACTCTTCCTCTTCCCAGCTCTGACCTAACAGCAAGAGCCCTGGCCTGGGTGGGACCTCCATACATTTATTCCGGGTCACCCGACCGGCCTTTAATGCCCTGGCTCATCCCCATGAGCCATTGCTCCTGTAGCTTGGGTTTTTGTCGCTCCAACGCCATTCACCTGAAAAAACAGAATTCTACAACACAACAAAGGAAGCCTCGCCCCCCTCAATTAAATGTGAGGGCGGGAGGGAGGGCAAAGCCGCCTCCGAGGATCAGGAAACGCCCTGAGCCTCAGAGGAAGCCCAGCCTTTATTCCCTCCCCACTGCCCCGCCCCCGGCAACCTCTCCTCAAATCGGAAGCAAGAATCAGGCTCCAGGGCTGGCTGGCGGAGTGGCCTAGTGGTTAGGGTGGTGGACTTTTTGTCCTGAGGAACTGAGTTCAATTCCCACTTCAGGCACAGGCAGCTCCTTGTGACTCTGGGCAAGTCACTTAACCCTCCATTGCCCCATGTAAGCCGCATTGAGCCTGCCATGAGTGGGAAAGCGCAGGGTACAAATGTAACAAAAATAAAATAGATACTATTGGAGATTCTACATGGAATGTTGCTACTATTGGAGATTCTACATGGAATGTTGCTATTCCACTAGCAACATTCCATGTAGAAGCCTGCGCGGCCACATTGGTGATCTGCAAGGGCCGACTTCTACATGGAATGTGGCTAGTGGAATCCCAAATAGTAGCAACAGTGGAGGAGTGGCCTAGTGGTTAGGGTGGTGGACTTTGGTCCTGGGGAACTGAGGAACTGAGTTTGATTCCCACTTCAGGCACAGGCAGCTCCTTGTGACTCTGGGCAAGTCACTTAACCCTCCATTGCCCCATGTAAGCCGCATTGAGCCTGCCATGAGTGGGAAAGCACAGGGTACAAATGTAACAAAAAAAAAAATCCTTCAGCCCCTGAGCCCTCCAGCTGAGAACACTAACCCCCCCCCACACACACACACACTCTCTCTTTCCTGTCCAGAACCTTCCCAAACAGGCCCAACCTTCATTTAACTGGGCCCTTCGAGACAAGCTCTCGGGCCTTTCTTTCCTTCCACTGATGATGTCATAATGATGTCACACAGAGGCTTGCACTGTCCTTCCAAAGAGGCACCTCAACTATGACTCTTCCATGCAGTAGTTTACAGATGTTATATTACATACATCGAGCATGAAAAACCATAGATGTTGCATCCATTTAAATTAATTTATATCCCTTCCATAGAACCGTTGCATCTTTCTTATTTACTTATCTGCTGTTGATTGGTGGCGACTCTCCGTGTGTCTTTTAACGTGGACATAATTTGTAATATCAAGCTTTGTTTCATGGTTAATGTGTATGTAATGCTGAAAATGTGTTTTTGAAAGGCTTCACATATTTTGATGGCATTTTCACTTGCTCTGATTTGCCACTTGCTCTGTACGAAGGACAAGGCTAGCTTTCAAAATGTAAAAACACATGGTAAACAACACATACTCAATCAATAAAAACTAAGCCTGCTATTTAGAAATGTGCTCAGAACAGATTACTTGGTATTTGAAAGGAAATGTCAAACATATTGTAACATACGCAGAAACAGGATATCATCACGATGACCACCTGGCCCATCTTGCCTGTCCAATGTTGCTTAACTGCCATATTACCAGAGACTTTTCATCTGTGACTTCTTTTCCCACGAGCAAAGACCCCTTCAGGATTCAGGGAGGAAACCAGTGACTCCACTGTATTTCTCATCCAAAGTTAACCTGCATCCTGCCAGGTAGTTTAAATATTCCCAAGGAGGCATTTTCCATTTTCTGATGTTAAACGCTCTCATACAGTTTTCTGCTTCACTCCCAGGAAACAGGGTATGGTCTGGGGCAGAAAGAAATGTAGCCTTTTCTTTTGATCAGTCCATAAATATTTGTACCTGGCACCTCTGGATACATGGGGAAAACATCAGGGGACATGAAAGACCAGTTTGCATTCTCTCTAGATCTGGTGCCTCAGAAACAGAATGTGGCAGGAATACCTATAAGATGCAGGCATTTTTAAAAGGAAAAGTGTATCCCTAATTTCCCCTTTATAAAACAGTCCCGTGAAAAGTTCTCGCACACATTCACGCCTGTACAATTTTGCAGGTTTGTTTTACATACCTCCAAACAAACGTGCATATACAGGACATATGTGTATAAATTTATTTATTTATTGCATTTGTACCCCACATTTTCCCACCTATTTGCAGGTTCAGTGTGGCCTACATAGTACCGTCAAAGGCGCTTGCCCAGTCGGTTGATAACAGATACAAGGTTGTATAGTGATCGTATAAGTTATAATTGGAGGGTCGGAAGGGATGAAGATTGCGTGTTGTCCAGTACGATTATAGTCTTGTTGTGTTGCTGGGTGGGAGGTTTACGTGGGGTCGTTGGGGTAAATAATGCTACCATTTACTTTAGGTGACTATGGTCTCCCTGAGCCACAGCGATCCTCATGGCAATGTAGAACTATTTATTTCATAATGTAGACACTTACCAACTGATTATTTGGTAGATTGAACTTGTTATTGTTAGATAGTGACCCAACTGAATGTCTAGATATGAGCTTTTTTCTATCCTAACTGTGAAGTCAATTTGGCTGGGAGCCAATCAAAAATCTACACCATTCAATAATTGGTTTAGCATTCACTTAAGCACTTAAAAGAAATTGCTATTAGGATTGATCAGTTGGTTTGCATCTGCCCCATTGTTTCTCCGCCGGCTCAGATTAAATCATCCATTTCAACAGAAAATAAAGACAATCCAGTGTTCTTCTCATTATTGAATAAAAGAAAGCAGATTTTCAAGCAACTTCTCATTTATTATTGCATACAATTCTAGACAGCGAGCAAGATCAGGGTGATTAACTTGTGTCTGTGCATAAAAAACAGAACCTACTTCATTTACGGAGAATACGTGCATCTTTATTACTCTGTTCAGCGATGAGACTGGGAAGCTGAAGAATTGCTTTTATTCAATTTATCAGAAAAATCTCCATTTGAAAGCTAAAGATTCTACTTCAATGCTTGTTGTTCCAGTGATTAAGAACATCTCCATATCACCCAGCATGCTGAGGGTCACGCAGTGTGGCCCTCCGGGTCACTGATCATCAGAATGCAGCAAAAATACAGCTCCAAGAGACAGCCTGAGAAGACTTTCTGGATTACAGACTACCTTTACATAAATATTGCCATACTGGGACAGACCAAAGGTCCCTCAAGGCCAGCGTCCTGTTTCCAACAGTGGCCAATCCGGGTCACCAGTACCTGGCAAGATCCCCAAAAGTACTATTCATTTTATGCTGCTTATCCCCAAAATAAGCGGTGGATTTTCCCCGTGCACCTGAGCACACTGATGCTTCAGCATGGGAGAATGTGTCGGGAGAGGGTGTAGACAAAATGAGTCAGATGCATCTCAACGTAAACAAAGATGTAAATCATTCCTGGTTGTGAAACGGGAGAGGGAGAGAGAGAGAGTAAGATTGAGACACACAATGCCCACACGGGCACAAAATGCTCCTATTAGCTTAAAGATGAAGCACCCCTCTAGCCACGCTGACCCTCCTGGATCAGCTCAGCCCAGCCTTCTGCCACGCTTCCAGTCCAGTTCCCTTGTCATCCGGAAGATTGCGATCTACTCCTGGTTTTCTTGGACTTTGCCTTTAGTAGAACAATAAGCTTAGACATAAATACACTGCACAGTCCATATAACTCTCTTCCTAAGACATTGTTCTGCACTGGATTATTACGCAGTGTTATTACGGATTATTATGCTGTGCTGGGCACCTCTCCTAATGACATGACCTGGCCTGGTAGCGGTGCCTTGTCTGAAATGGTTATGGAGGTTTCTGTCACTAGTAGCAGAGACGTCTCAAGTCTTATATATAATTCAAGATGAGTTCAGGCCAGAGCAGGTTATGGAAATAAAGCGGGATTAGTGTCGGGACTGAGGGCTCAGCTACGTTATGGAGTTTCTTCTTTATACCAAATGTAAAATGCCCTGGCTCTTTCCAGTATTTGGCGCACTGATTGGCACAGCTCAGAGGGGCTTGCAGAGCAAGCCACAAGCTTGTGACTTGAAGCCTTCCCTCCCTCCGTGAGCTCTGTGTGCAGCAGAGTACGGAGGAGATGCACAGCCACAGGGCTTTTTTTGAGGGGGTACTTGGGGGTACTGAGTACCGGCACCTTTTCCATTGTCTGCTAAAATTGACCCACGGTCCCCAAGTTTTAATGAAAGAGCTCCAGCTCTACACACCAATTCTGCCTTATCATAGATTCTGTGACTGGTTGCAGGGGGCCTGGCTGTTATGGGGGTGGGTCCCTCAGTGATCACCCCACCCCTGCAGGATGGCCTAGCATTTGAGTACCGGCACCTTTTTTGCTAGAAAAAATGCACTCTGCAGAGGTGATCTGTGGAGAATGAGGAATCTAAGGCAGATAGAAAGCTGCAGCTGAAATCCACACTACTGATGACCATAGGCAGTTGGAGGGCTTGCTCTGTGTAAGAACGGCAAGTATGGCTCGCTCTTAGTTATGTTTCATAAGTGCAAAATGAACATGTCTTCTAGTCATGCACACATCTGCTGTCCATAAACCCGTAATGGGCTAGATTCTTTATATGGCACCCAAAAAAATGGCACTGAAAAAAACGCTATTCTATAAGCCAGGCTTAAAGTTAGGCATGGTTTATAGAATAGAGCTTATACCTGGGAATCGTGCCTAACTTTTTGAGCAACCATTTGCACCAAATGCAACATGGTTCAAATACCTACATTAGGCACATATACCCCCTTATTCTATAAAGACAGGCATTAATTTTAGGAATGCTCCCGTTCTGCCCTTGACCCACCCCTTTCCACGCCCCCTTTTCCAAATTACGCATAAATTTACATATGTAAAGTTCAATTAACTTTACTGCCAATAATTGTTAAAAAGCCAATTATTGGCACTAATTAGCATGTTATTCAATTAAATTGCATGCACAATTTTTGGTGACTTTTACAGAACTAGGGAAATATGTGTACAGTGAAAGGTTTCTGAAACCTTCATTTCAAAACCTTACAAGCCGCATGAATTCCACTTACTAAAAATCCTGATACCTAATACCTAACATCCAGGAGCTTCAGTTCTACAAAATTCCTGAACCATGTACAAGTCAATGATAATCTGGGGACATTATACCTTGTGGTTTATTCAACAACAACAAAAAGCAATTTGGGTTTATGGGGGATAGGGGAAGACTATTTGTCTTTGATCTGTGCAGAATTTTTTTGCCTACCTGTAAATTCATAGAGGTCCTTGCTAAATAGTAAACTGACAGGTAGTTTCCTTTTCTGTGGAAAGAACAATGATAGCGACCCTTCAGATTCCATTGCCAGCAGCTGCTTTTAAGATTTCGATTTCTAGGACCGGGGTATCTGGAGATTTTGCAAGATTTTTTCCTTTTTAGAGCAATACAATCAGGAGCAAAAGAAAAGATCTGTATTGCATGTAAAAGGGTCTTATTAAGAGGACAGTCCCTACGGGGCTAGGTTGTCTTGACACTCCCTGGATTTACAGGATAGCTGAGAACTGTCATGTCCACTTCAGTGTTGACCTCTCTTTCTAAAGGGACTTTTCTTTCGGCTGTGAGAATTAGGTTCTCTGCTTGAGATGTTGATGATAGAAAAGCTACAGAGGACCGGTTTATTCTGTATCCGCCATAAACAATGTCCATGATGACCCGGAAACTTCTCTGCCTTGAAACACTGCAGTGAAAAATGAAACAGTCTTAATAATGCTCCAGGACTGGAATATTAATTGTGTAACCGTTCACTTAGCGATAACTCCATCAAACAAGCTAAGAATTGGGGTGATGCTTACAACATGATGTAAATGAATTATGGTATCACAATTGTCATTCCTGCAGAGGGTATCACTAGGGGCTGAAATTTGTATGGCACCCCTGATTGTGGTTGTTTGGTGTGAGCTGAAGTTGTCCCAAGTATACAGTGAGCAGAGGGGTTCGAAGAGCCCCAGGATGATCTCCGGCAACCTTCTTTCACAATATCCATCTCAAAGTTGCCTCAGGGTTGAAGAAGCCTTATCCAACGGCATTCATTCACCTCTTTAACATTGCTTTTGACTCGTAACCACTTGTAACCACTCGCCTCCACCTACCCTCCTCTCCTCCTTCCTGTACACATTAATTGATTTGATTTGCTTACTTTATTTTTTGTCTATTAGATTGTAAGCTCTTTGAGCAGGGACTGTCTTTCTTCTATGTTTGTGCAGCGCTGCGTACGCCTTGTAGCGCTATAGAAATGCTAAATAGTAGTAGTAGTAGAGGAGTAGCCTATTGGTTAGTGCAGTGCAGCTCCTTGTGACTCTGGGTAAGTCACTAAAACCTCCATTGCCCCTGGTACAAAATAATACCTGAATATATGTAAACCTCTTTGAATGTAGTTGCAAAAACCTCAGAAAGACGGTATATCAAGTCCCGTTTCCCTTTCCCCCTTTCCCTTATGACATCACAATATCAGAAGTGAGCCAAGTATCAGGCAATCAAGCCATTGTGACATCACTGATGAGGTTGGCTCTTATTGGTGGACTGAGCCTCCACCTACCCTCCTCTCCTCCTTCCTGTACACATTAATTGATTTGATTTGCTTACTTTATTTTTTGTCTATTAGATTGTAAGCTCTTTGAGCAGGGACTGTCTTTCTTCTGTTTGTGCAGCGCTGCGTACGCCTTGTAGCGCTATAGAAATGCTAAATAGTACTAGTAGTAGTAGTAGAGGAGTAGCCTATTGGTTAGTGCAGTGCAGCTCCTTGTGACTCTGGGTAAGTCACTTAACCCTACATTGCCCCTGGAACAAAATAAGTGCCTGAATATATGTAAACCGCTTTGAATGTAGTTGCAAAAACCTCAGAAAGACGGTATATCAAGTCCCATTTCCCTTTCCCTTATGACATCACAATATCAGAAGTGAGCCAAGTATCAGGCAATCAAGCCATTGTGACATCACTGATGAGGTTGGCTCTTATTGGTGGACTGAGCCTCCACCTACCCTCCTCTCCTCCTTCCTGTACACATTAATTGATTTGATTTGCTTACTTTATTTCTTGTCTATTAGATTGTAAGCTCTTTGAGCAGGGACTGTCTTTCTTCTATGTTTGTGCAGCACTGCGTACGCCTTGTAGCGCTATAGAAATGCTAAATAGTAGTAGTAGTAATAGTAGTAGTAATCAAGGACACCAAATACAAGACCAACAGTTAGTGTATGTGGTTTCTTCTACACACCCGCCTATCTCTATTGCCATTTTCAATCACCCCAGGTCTAGCAAAAGTGATTTTGATCCTCATAATGGTCAAAGAGTCTCAGTGCTGTCCTTTCCTTCCCACAGAAGGGCCCTGGGGGAACCGCATCTGTTACCGGCCACTCTTGGTTGCCCTGTATATCTCTGAACGCAGGCTTCCTAAGCTGCGTGCATTTTGTGGCGCACTTGCTGCCGTGCCATGCTGTAGCGTGTCTCTGGCGTTAGCGTGCGCTAAAAACGCCTGTGCTCCTTTAGTAAACAGGGCCCCGAGTTCTCTGCAGCCATCAGAAGGCTTTGCGTTTCTCGCAGTGTTCTGCTTCGTACAGTAAGAGTGGAAAAGACCGTGAATTCAGGAGGTGGGATTTAACTACATGGGTTTGAGCCTCAGGATCCCAGCATGAATTCCATGAGTCTTCGCACGCTGTTTGCCATGCTATATCTTGGGATCTCTGCCAACTTAAAAGCTCTGTAGGCAATTCACTATGCCTGCCGTGGACATATTTCAGTACTTAATTATATTAATCATTTTCCCTGTGGATCCTTTGTCCAGAGAATTGTTGATCTATGGAGAGGAATTCAGCTCACAGCTACAGGGCATTACTTTGATTCAATGAATATAGGATTTAATATTTTCATACTTCTTCCTGCTCTGCATCTTAGAAATGTTTCTGAACCTACCCTCAAATAATGTGCTTTTGAAAAATCAATTAATCAAATACCTAGGATCTTTATACTCCTGAGTGCAAAGTATCAGAAAGAAAGCATTCTGTTTTCCTTATTTTCATTTAACGTTGTAACCTGAAAAAAAAAATCTTGAATTTCCACAGTATTTTACGTGCTGAAATAAATGTTGTACTTCAGCCCCGGCAATTAAACTGACCTCTTACTGGTTTTAGTGTGTAATAATTAAAGTCTACATAATAGACCTGCCAAGACACACACTGCAGACACACGTTGCAACAATATCTGAGCAAATAAATAAAATCTCAAAAATATGTTTTTTTTTAAGATTACAGAAATTCAGCTGTATTGTTGGTGGGCTTTTACCATCCAGAGGTGGCCGGTTCAAATCCCACTGCTGCTCCTTGTGATCTTGCGCAAGTCACTTAACCCTCTGTTGCCTCAGGTACAAACTTAGATTGTGAGCCCTCCTGGGACAGAGAAATATCCAAAGTACCTGAATGTAACTCACCTTGAGCAAAGGTGTGAGTAAAATCTAAATAAATATATGGAATGTTGCTACTATTGAAGATTCTAGATGGAATGTTGCTACTAATGGAGGAGTGGCCTAGTGGTTAGAGCACTGGTTTTGCAATCCAGAGGTGGCCAGTTCAAATCCCACTGCTGCTCCTTGTGGTCTTGGGCAAGTCACGTACATTGCCTCAGGTACAAACTTAGATTGTCAGCCCTCCTGGGACAGAGAAATATCCAGAGTACCTGAATGTAACTCACCTTGAGCTACTAGTGAAAAAGGTGTGAGCAAAATCTAAATAATTAAAATAAATAGGTCTACCGAAGGCTCACAGTCAATATTGTTGACCTCATGGGCAGATCATTCTGTGGTTCTGCTAGAAATTGGAGCAATTTTAACCCATACATCACTGGTTCCCAAAACTGGTCCTGGAGGCACTTCAGCCAGTCAGGTTTTTGGAATATCCACAATTAATGTTCATGAGAGATATTTGCATGCACTGCCTCCACTGCATGCACTACCATGCTTTTTCACTATCATGATACCCAAGATCCTGCAACTACTACTAAATATATACTTTTTTATACAACTGATATATTTCTTAAATTACTTCTTATTATGTGTTTCTGTTATTCATGATGTATTGTAAGCCACATTGAGCCTGCAAAGAGGTGGGAAAACGTGAGATACAAATGCAACAAATAATAATAATAATGCATATCTCTCTCATGAATATTCATGAATATCCCAAAAACCTGATTAACCCTGATGCCTCCAGGATCAGGTTTGGGAATGGTTGATATTATTCACAATTTTTATTACATGGAAGTTTAAAGCAGATTGCAAGAGAATTAACATTTTGTATTGTGAAGTGAATATAATGATATTGGTAATTGTTTCATTACTGTTTTTTTTTTTTGCATTCTTTTTTGAAAATGTTTTTTTATTTATATACTTTTTTTTTTATATTTCTTTCTTTCTGCCTGCATTTGTACCCCACATTTTCCAATCAGGCTGTCGGTTTCAATGTGGCTTACGGGTTAATACAGTTAACATAGTAACGTGGTAACATAGTAGATGACGGCAGAAAAAGACCTGCGCGGTCCATAAACTCATATGTGCTACTTTTTATATATACCTTACCTTGATTTGTATCTGCCATTTTCAGGGCACAGACCGTAGAAGTCTGCCCAGCACTAGCCCCGCCTCCCAACCACTAGCCCCGCCTCCCACCACCAGCTCTGCCACCCAATCTCGGCTAAGCTTCTGAGGATCCATTCCTTCTGAACAGGATTCCTTTATGTTTATCCCACGCATGTTTGAATTCCGTTAAACATGTAACATACTTGTTAGGAGTTAGTGCGTGTCACTGTTCGGTTACTGTTAGCAATCAAGTTTCGTGGTGTGTTGGTTATTGGTTAGTTTGTCTGTACAAGATCATTGAAAAAGATTGCCTGGAGCAGTGGCGTAGCCAGACCTGACATTTTGGCTGGCCCAGAGCTAATATTGGTGGGCACTATACATATCTCTCTATATAAAAGGCAACACCAACGTTCTATGAAGCCTCCAGCCGGAAGTGTGAAGGGGGAGAGATATCCGGTTTCCCCATGAGTGTCTGCCCCGCCCTCTCTGTAACACAGTCAGTCAGTGAAGGAAAACACAGCAAAGCAGTGAAGGACTCAGAGGGGGGAGGGGAGAGAGGGCAGAGGGCAGGGACACACACACTCCCACATGCACACAGAAGAAAACCTTGCTAGCCCCCGTTTCATTTGCATCAGAAACGGGGCTTTTTTACTAGTCTCTATATATAAAAGGCACCTCCAACGTTCTATGAAGCCTCCAACCGGAACTTTGAAGCGGCCGAGATATCCGGTTTGCCCAAGAGTGTGTGCCCCGCCCTCACGTCACAACGTGATGACGACGAGGGCGGAGCAAACACACTCCACGAAACGCCATCTCCCCCTGCCCCTCCCTGGCCATTTTTCACATGCACACCGCATCGCGGAGCGCCAACGACAGCAGCGGACAGGTCCCTGGAGGGAGGTTGGGGGACAGCTGGATCCCTGGCCATGGGTGGCTGCAGGGGGGGCCGGGGGATGGAGCGACAGCAGCGGACAGGTGCCTGCCTGCAGGGGGGTTGGGGGACAGCTGGATCCCTGGCCATGGGTGGCTGCAGGGGGGGCCGGGGGATGGAGCGCCAGCGACAGCAGCGGACAGGTGCCTGCCTGGAGGGGGGTTGGGGGACAGCTGGGTCCCTGGCCATGGGTGCCTGCAGGGGGGGCCGGGGAACAGGACGGTCGCTAGACACAAAAACCTTGCTAGCGCCCGTTTCATCTCTCAAAGAAACGGGCCTTTTTTGCTAGTATATATATATATATATATATAGAGAGAGAGAGAGAGAGAGAGAGAGAGAGGCATGAGTAGTGTTTCTGGGGATACTACAAATTACACAATGTTAAAAATGATGTAAAAAAAAAGTACTTAAACTTTTATTACCTGCAGTGCTTGTCTGAGCTCATGGGCTTGAACGAAGAACCTTCCAGGCTCGCCTCCTCGCACTAGCTAGCTCAATGCTCCTCACCTCCTCAACCCTCCTCCCTGTAACGTGCACTGCGTGCCTTGCACGCGCAACTATTTTTTTTTAGCCTGATGATCTGGCGGAGTGAGAAGGAGGCTGCTGAGAGCGCTACCGCGTAGATCAGCTGAGCGGGCGCCGCGGCTACGACAAGGCGAGCACTGCCATTCGGGATGTTGGATCATGGATGGGTGGGCCTGGAGGGAAAGTGGCTGGGCCGGGGCCTGTCCAGGCCAGCCCGTGCCTACACCCCTGGACTGAAGAAATGGGTACATTCATAGGTATTCAACCTTGGAAAAGAAATACAGATACATTATAACAAGAAATGATCTTATTATAAGCCCAGCTGGGAGAAATATACAACCAACAAATAGTCCACATAAGAAGAGAAGCAAAAATCGCCATTAAAGGAAAAAGATAATAAGAAAATGAGTGAAAAATTCCTGTGAAGTAATATTTTGCATTCTTTTTATTGGAGTGCAATTGTCCACTAATTCTGTAATCTTAATGCACCTTTTCCTGTATAACACACAGCATTGTATACACAGGTTGTAGAATACGGGCAGTTACATGCATAACGTAATTGTTAAATTAGTTGCAAATTGGCATTAGCAATGATAATTGGCAAGAATTGGAGTTAATTGGAACTAAGTGCCACTAACTTGCAGTTGTGTGTGTAACTGCCCTTCGGGGCCCCCTTTTTTTTACTAAATAGTGGACTATGCCAGTGTGGGTGCATGAAATTGGCGCACACTGGTCCATTTTTTATCACAGCAGGTAAAAAGGCCTTTTTTAATGGGGAAGTAAATGGCCGTGTGCTAATATTAAAAGTAGCACGTGGCTATTTACTGCCTGAGCCCTTACCACCACCTATTTACTTGCAGGTAATAGCTCACGTGCTACTCGTGCGGTAATCAGGCAGCACATGGTAATGTGGCCGCACTGCCAAATACCACTGGAATCCCCCCCCCCCCCATGAAAATAATTTTCTACCACATGAAACAGTGTGTGGCAACTTTGGAATTACCAGCAGGCACCCATGCAACCCTGGCAGTGGAATCAATTTGGTGTGTGTGCATGTTAGCCTTACCACAGCTTAGCATGTAATTTATTTATTTAGATTTTGCTCACACCTTTTTCAGTAGTAGCTCAAGGTGAGTTACATTCAGGTACTCTGGATATTTCTCTGTCCCAGGAGGGCTCACAATCTAAGTTTGTACCTGAGGCAATGGGGGTTGAGGGTTAAGTGACTTGCCCAAGATCACAAGGAGGAGCAGCAGTGGGATTTGAACCAACCATCTCTGGATGTCAAGACTGGTGCTCTAACCACTAGGCCACTCCTCCACTAGCAACAATCCATCTAGAATCTCAAATAGTAGCAACATTCCAGAATCTCAAAAAGTGGCAACATTCCATGTAGAATCTTCAATAGTAGCAACATTCCATATATTTATTTAGATTTTTCTCACACCTTTTTCAGTAGTAGCTCAAGGTGAGTTACATTCAGGTACTCTGGACATTTCTCTGTCCCAGGAGGGCTCCCAATCTAAGTTTGTACCTGAGGCAATGGAGGGTTAAGTGACTTGCCCAAGATCACAAAGAGCAGCAGTGGGATTTGAACCAGCCACCTCTGGATTACAAGCCTGGTGCTCTAACCACTTGCCCACTCCTCCACCCCAAAGAATCTTGTTACTCTTTGGGGTTCTACATGGAATGTTGCTACACTTTGAAATTCTGCATGGAATGTTGTCATTCTTTAGAATTCTAGAATCTTTATTTATTTAGATTTTGCTCACACCTTTTTCAGTAGTAGCTCAAGGTGAGTTACATTCAGGTTAGAGAGCTGCACGGGGACGGGGTTCGCGGGAATCCCATGGAACCCGCGGGATTTCCGCAGGGACGGGGGCAGCTCCTGCGGGGTTCCCGCGGGGATGGAAGCAGTTCTGTGGGGTTCCCGCGGGGACGGAGGCAGTTCTGCGGGCTTCCCGTGGAAGTGTATGCTGCACCTGCACCAGCCTCTCATCTACCGAATACCAATTTCTTTGAGTGCTGTCTCCTCCTCCTCCTCCTCTTCTTCCTTGCTTTAACAGCATAAATGTGGAAAGTCTTCCATTAAGGAGGTGGTAGAGTCACAAATGATGACGGAATTCAAAAAGGCGTGGGATGAACACAGAGGATCTCTAATTAGAAAATGGAAGTTATATAAAAGCTAACCTTAAATGGCTGCATGTGTGTGGATGTGTCAAGTGACTCTTAGATGGCGACTCTGGCTGTGATGAACTAGGGCTGATACCTGGCAGACTTGTATGGTCTGTGTCTCATACATGGCAATCTGGTGTAGGATGGGCTGGAAAGGGCTTAGACAGCAACTTCAGTGGTTGGAACATGAGGACAGTGCTGGACAGACTTTTACGGTCTGTGTCCCACAAATGAGAACATGAATAGGCTGGAGTGGGCTTTGATGGCAACTCCAGCAGTTGGAACATAAGGATGGGGCCAGATAGACTTCTGTGGTCTTTGTTCCAGAAACACGAAAGAAAGACCATAATCAAGTATATTATATCACACTCGTTGATTTAATGATGAATTGATCATGAGTGTGACTATTGGGCAGAGTGGATGGACTATTTGCTGTCACTTACTATGTTACTATTAATCCTCTTTGCTCCCAGACTGGTGCACAGATCTCAGCTCTGACATAGGCACGAGAATCAGATGTCACCTGACCTACTGGCATGTGCATGTGGCGACCTCTCAGCACACACTGCCAGTGAATCAGAGACAAATCTTACATGTGCGCACCAGAGTGTTCCAACTTCCATTCCTTCCTTGCCTACAGTGCTGTGGCTCAAATCCAGAGAGAGACTGTGGGAGCTGACTGGAACTTTCTTGTATGTACCATTAAATTCTTACGGGGATGGGTAAAATTTTTACCGGGATGGGTTAAATTCTTGCGGGGACTGGTTGGGATGGTTTAAATTTTTGCAGGGATGGGTAAGATTCCAGTGGGGACAGGCAAGATTTCTGTCCCTGTGCTACTCTCTAATTCAGGTACTCTGGATATTTCTCTGTCCCAGGAGGGTTCACAATCTAAGTGTGTACCTGAGGCAATGGAGGGTTAAGTGACTTGCCCAAGATCACAAGGAGCAGCAGCAGTGGGAATTGAACCAGCCACCTCTGGATTGCAAGACCAGCGCTCTAACCACTAGGCCACTCCTCCACTCCATTAATTTCTTTAATGCCTAACTTCTAGGGGTTTGTGAATGTGGGAGGGGTATGGGTGGGTGGCCAGTACTTATGTGCTAAGTTTATAGACTACTGTCAGTTGTGCATCAGCATTTACAATCAGCCTATGACATATCGTAAGTTCTCAGGCCTAAAAGTAGGAACTAAAACGCTAGCATTCCATAAGGGCAATTATGCGCATAATTACTGATGTAGAATTTGCATTTGGGGCTAGATTCTATAGAATTTGGTGCCAGAAAAAGCGCTATTCTATAAGCTGCGCTTAAAGTCAGGAGCGGTTTATAGAATAGCGCTTTCGCTTGGGAATCGTGCCTGACTTCAAGTGTGGCTATTTGACCTAACTGAAACCCGGTGCCAATGTACCCGCCTACATTAGACATGTATCCCCGCTATTCTACAACAGTGTGCATTTATTTTAGGAACACCCCCGTTATGCCAATGACCCTAGGGTTAAATGGTCAGTATTCTCAATGGAGAAGGGTAGTTAGTGGGGTTCCCCAGGGCTCTGTGCTGGGACCGCTGCTTTTTAACATATTTATAAATGACCTAGAGATGGGAATAACTAGTGAGGTAATTAAATTTGCTGATGACACAAAGTTATTCAAAGTCATTAAATCGCGGGAGGATTGTGAAAAATTACAAGAGGACCTTACGGGACTGGGAGACTGGGCGTCTAAATGGCAGATGACGTTTAATGTGAGCAAGTGCAAAATGATGCATGTGGGAAAGAGGAACTCGAATTATAGCTATGTCATGCAAAGTTCCACGTTAGGAGTCAAGGACCAAGAAAGGGATCTAGGTGTCGACGTTGATAATATGTTGAAACCTTCTGCTCAGTGTGCTGCTGCGGCTAAGAAAGCAAATAGAATGTTAGGTATTATTAGGAAAGGAATGGAAAACAAAAATGAGGATGTTATAATGCCCTTGTATCTCTCCATGGTGTGACCGCACCTTGAATACTGTGTTCAATTCTGGTCGCCGTATCTCAAAAAAGATATAGTGGAATTAGAAAAGGTGCAGAGAAGGGCAACGAAAATGATAAAGGGGATGGGACGACTTCCCTATGAGGAAAGGCTAAAGTGGCTAGGGCTCTTCAACTTGGAGAAAAGGCGGCTGAGGGGAGATATGATAGAGGTCTATAAAATAATGAGTGGAGTTGAATGGGTAGATGTGAAGCGTCTGTTCACGCTTTCCAAAAATACTAGGACTAGAGGGCATGCGATGAAGCTACAATGTAGTAAATTTAAAACGAATCGGAGAAAATGTTTCTTCACTCAACGTGTAATTAAACTCTGGAATTCGTTGCCAGAGAATGTGGTAAAGGCGGTTAGCTTAGCGGAGTTTAAAAAAGGTTTGGCTGGCTTCCTAAAAGAAAAATCCATAGACCGCTATTAAATGGACTTGGGGAAAATTCACTATTTCTTGGATAAGCAGTATAAAATGTTTTGTACTTTTTTGGGATCTTGCCGGGTATTTGTGACCTGGATTGGCCACTGTTGGAAACAGGATGCTGGACTCGATGGACTTTTGGTCTTTCCCAGTATGGCAATACTTATGTACTTACGTACCATTTCTGCACCCCCTTTTTCAGAGCATGCGTAAAAACATTTGGTGCGGATTCTGCATCTAAATTTACATGCATAAATGTCAATTAAATCTAATTAGTTCCAATAATTGCTTGTTAAAAAACTAATTAGTGGTGCTAATTAGCTCGATATTCAATTAAATTGCACCTGCAAATTGAGCACGTGCCTAAATTTGCATGTGTAATTTTTGGCAGCTTATATAGAGTTAGGAGGTTAGTGCCCAGCATTTTAGGTGACCTTTATAGAATTCTATGTTTGACCTTAAAGGAAATGGCCCAGAGTACAGTAGATTGCCAATTATCCAAACTCCAACCATCCAGATTTCCAATTATCCGAACCAATTATCTGCCCGTTAGTAATGTACCTTCCCGGCCAGTCCTCGTGGTCCGCGCAGTCTGCTGCAGGAAATGAAGTGAACGGGAGCAAGGATGCAGCACAGAAAAGCCCTGCCCTTTCCTGATTCATACGCAGTAGAAAAAAACCCTTTTAGCCTGAACGCGGCATAGAAAACAACCTTGCTCATTTAGCTCATGTTCAATATGCCATGCTCTGATTGCATTTTCCTTAGAAAATTATCAGGATACTAGTAAAAAAGGCTCGTTTCTGAGCAAATGAAATGGGCGCTAGCAAGGTTTTCATCGCCAACACCTCCCCCTCCCTGCCCAACCCCTTCGTTGTTCTGCCATTGCTCCGCCCTCAACGTCATGACGTTTGACGCGAGGGCGGGGCCCGGAGCAATTTCCCAACACCCCTCCACCTGCCTCCCTGTCAGCCCCTTCGTTGTTCTGCCATCAAGGTTTTCGTCGCCAACACCCCTCCTCCCTGCCTCCCTCCCTCCCTGCCAACCCCTTTGTTGTTCTGCCATTGCTCCGCCCTCAACGTCATGACGTTTGACGCAAGGGCGGGGCCTGGAGCGATTTCCCAACACCCCCCCCCTTCCTGCCTCCCTCCCTGCCAACCCCTTCGTTGTTCTGCCATTGCTCCGCCCTCGAGGGCGGGGCCCGGAGCGATTTCGGTGGCTTCACCACCACGAACCTTTGAACCCTGTTTGAAGGAAGTCAGTGGCTTGGCTTCACTGATGTCACTGTCTTCAGAACGTTGAGGGTGAGTTTTATATATATAGATATGATTATCCAGACCCCCCTCTGCAGAGCATAGTCCGGATACTCGGCATTCTACTGTACTTGAAGTACATGATGACCCTCTACACACCTCCAAGGACACTAAGGTCCTCCCAAGGAGGTTCCCTAACCACACCCTCTACAGAGGACATCACACGATGTGGTACCCCCAAGTGATCCTTCTCAGGAGTAGCCCCCACGCTCTGGAATGGACCCTGAAGGGCTTTGCTTAACACGAGACTATGTCTACTTCAGGAAGCAGGTGAAAGCTTGGCTCTTCAACCAGGCCTTTAACGGAAGAAGTAAATGACACCGACTGCACATATTATAGCAGGACATGTTTATCCACTCCTACCCTAGCCAAGATACTGGTCAAGCACCTTTCTGACCTCGTTTGCAGCTCTCATTAACTAGTCCCTTATTTTCTTACTCCTATTTTATCTATCCACATGCTCTATCTTTGCTTATATCCTATGCTCTTAAAATGTTTTGTTGTGTATTGTGTTGGTATTATAATGTAGCATCCTATGCTATACGTTGTATTATTGTTTGAATATTTTGGCTGCTGTAATTGTCTATTGCTTATGTTTGACTTATTCTTGCTGTACACTGTCTTGAGTGAATTCCTTCAAAAAAATCGGCAAATAAATCCTAATTAACCCTTTAGTGTCCAATGTTCCCGTAATAAGCCATATGGAAACAGATTGATGGGAACATTGGACACTAAAGGGTTAATTAGGATTTATTTATTTGTTACATTTGTATCCCACATTTTCCCACCTATTTGCAGGGTTAATAATTCAGCAAATAAATAAATAACTTTATGGAGTTACCCCCTCTATAACAATCCTCCCGATATTCAGCTGGTGGCTGTCAGTGTTTTTTTAAACCTTGATCATTGCTGAATAATTTATCCCCCAATATTCAGTGCCGGGCTATGGCTGGGCACCAGCACTGAATACTGGAGATTCTTTTGGGCAGGCTGGGTGCCCGGGACTTATGCAGGCCCGACCGATAGTCAGCCAGGGCTGCATAAATGTTTCCTTACTAAAGCCCCTGAGCCCCCTCATGCTCCTCTTGTCAATATCCTTTCCCTCCCCCTCCCAGCCGGCAACAAAATCCCCCAACCCATGGAAGACTCAGCCGAGCAGGCAGGCCCTCCCTCCGGGCCTACCTGTATTCCTGGTGGTCCATCAGAGTTGTTGGGGGCAGGAGCGCTGCCCCCTCACTCCAGCCCCTTGTGGCGCTGGTCTAAAATGGCTGATGCGACCTGTCATGGCATCTCGTGGTACTGGGGTGGGGTGGGGCGGGTCTTCCGGCGGTAGGGGATCTTGATAAGAGCTGGGAAGGGGGAGAGAAAGAAAGGGACATTGGTAGGGTTACCGTATTTTGTCCCCCAAAAAGGAGGACACATGCCCCGCCCCCACCACATACCCCACCCCACCCCCTTTCACACCCTCGCTCCGCCCCATGTCACACCCTCGCTCCACCCCTGACACATTTTCCCCTCCCCCTGTCACATACCCCATTGCCCCTCTTCCCCGTGACCTCTTCGGGGCAGCTCTTTCCTGCCCGGAGCGCTGCCCTGCATGTATCCTTCCTGTTGGTGATCGCGGCACCGATTCAAAATGGCCGCTGAGAGTTGAAGTCTTGCGAGGTCACACCAACTCTTGGCGGCCATTTTGAATCAGCGCCAAGGATCACCAACAGGAAGGATGCATGCAGGGCATCCGCATAACCTGGGGCTCCTCCCCAATGCTGCCCCCAGCACCGTCGCTGACCTGCCCACTTTTGTTTGGCCGGTCTCAGGGAATATTCAGCATCACTCTCCAGTTAGGTGGCGGGAAGCTATTTGAGCGTACAGAAGAAGCTCCTGCATGCTTAAATCGATTTGAACTTCGGCCTCAGTGTGCCTGCCTCTGTTTCAGCACCTAGAGGGCACATTATATAAAGGAAAGGCGGTAACTACTTTCCCTTACATAATACTAGTGTAACAGGTCAAATACGCACCAATAATTCAGAAGTGAGCACTTATGTCAGCCACAGAACTGGTGTAAATGCTCGCCCCTAACATAATTGATAATCTAATATAATAAAACGCACCCTCAACGTTCTGAGGACAACGTTCTATGAAGCCTTGAAGCCTGAAGCCTTGAAGCCTGAAGCCTGAAGCCTTGAAGCCTTGAAGCCATGAAGCCATCTGACGTCACTCCCAGGCTGAAGGGTTCGCGCCGGATTCGTGGTGTGAAGCCTTCAAGCCAGCCAGCCGTCTTTGCCCCGCCCTCGCCTCAAACCAAACAAATCCGGAAGCGAAGCGTCAGGGAAGGAGGCGGCGCTCCCGACGTCTAGCCTTCCCTTCGCTGTGTTCCGCCTTCAAAAGAAGGCGGGAGACAGCGAAGGGAAAGCAAGACGTCGGGAGCGCCGCCTCCTTCCCTGACGTTTCGCTGCACGAACCGCCACGGAGGTAAAGTTAAAACGAAGAAGAAAAAAAAAGGGATGCATGGATGCGAAGGGGGGGGGGGATGCATGGATGCGAAGGGGGGGGGATGCATGGATGCGAAGGGGGGGACATGGATGCGAAGGGGGGGGGGAGAAGAGGGCGGGCCAGGCTGGGACATGGGAGAGAGAGGAGCATGGATGCGAGGGGGGGGGGTCATGGAAGGGAGAGAGGGGACTTGCTGGAAAAGGATGAATGGAGGCGGCAGGGGACAGAGGAGCATGGATGGGCATGGAATGGGAGGGCAGGGCTCAGGGAGAGAGGGGCATTACTGGAAATGGATGAATGAAGGGGCCAGGGGACAGAGGAGCATGGATGGGCATGGATTGGGAGGGCAGGACTAAGGGAGAGAGGGAAATTGCTGGATAGGGATGAATAGAGGGGACAGATGGGCATGGATGGATATGGATTGCAGGGCAGGCCTCAGGTAGAGAGGGCAATTGCTGGATAGGGAAAAATGGAGGGGCCAGGTGACAGATGAGCATGGATTGGAAGGGCAGGACTCAGGGAGAGGGAAATTGCTGGATAGGGATGAATGGAGGGGACAGATGGCCATGGATGGATATGGATTGCAGGGCAGGCCTCAGGCAGAGAGGGAAAATGCTGGATAGAGAAAAATGGAGGGGCCAGGTGACAGAGGAGCATGGATGGGCATGGCTTGGAAGGGCAGGACTCAGGGAGAGGGGAATTGCTGGATAGGGATGAATGGAGGGGACAGATGGGCATGGATGGATATGGATTGCAGGGCAGGCCTCAGGCAGAGAGGGGAAATGCTGGATAGGGAAAAATGGAGGGGCCAGGTGACAGAGGAGCATGGATGGGCATGGATTGGAAGAGCAGGACTCAGGGAGAGGGGAATTGCTGGATAGGGATGAATGGAGGGGACAGATGGGCATGGATGGATATGGATTGCAGGGCAGGCCTCAGGCAGAGAGGGGAAATGCTGGATAGGGATGAATGGAGGGGCCAGGTGACAGAGGAGCATGGATGGGCATGGATTGGAAGGGCAGGACTCAGGGAGAGGGGAATTGCTGGATAGGGATGAATGGAGGGGACAGATGGGCATGGATGGATATGGATTGCAGGGCAGGCCTCAGGCAGAGAGGGGAAATGCTGGATAGGGAAAAATGGAGGGGCCAGGTGACAGAGGAGCATGGATGGGCATGGATTGGAAGAGCAGGACTCAGGGAGAGGGGAATTGCTGGATAGGGATGAATGGAGGGGTCAGATGGGCATGGATGGATATGGATTGCAGGGCAGGCCTCAGGCAGAGAGGGGAAATGCTGGATAGGGATGAATGGAGGGGGCAGGTGACAGAGAAACATGGATGGCCATGGATTGGGAGGGCAGGGCTCAGGGAAAGAGGGGAATTGCTGGAAAAGGATGAATGGAGTGGGCAGGGGACAGATGGCCATGGATTGGGAGGGCACGGCTCACACTCTCTCTCTCATATACAATGTCTTTCTGACTCTCACTCTCACACACTCTGTCTCACACTGTATCACATTCACTCTCTATGTGCCACACAGTCACTCACACACTCGCTTGGTCTCATACACACACTCTCTCTCACACTGTGTCTCACATACACACTTGCACACACTCTCATTCTCACACACACACTCTCTCACAAACACACTCACACCCAGACTCACTCTCTCTCTCACACACTCACACTTTCACTCTGACTCTCAAACAGTCACTCTCACATACACTCTCCCAAACATACACACTCCAAGGAAAACCTTGCTAGCGCCCGTTTCATTTGTGTCAGAAACGGGCCTTTTTTACTAGTATTCTATAATTTACATTTGTAACTCTGTGCTCCGGCCATGCTCCAGAGCATAGCCAGAATTTTGGGCTATAAACGCGTGCATTGCACAGATGTGCACCTGTGTGCCAGTACTGTAATCATTTATTCAGCAAGTAAGTGTTGGCCCTTTGAGAATCCGATGTAATCAAATAAAGCTTGTTATGAGTAATAACAGAGTTGGCATTCTATATTTTGACTGTGACTGCTTTTACAAGCTAGCAGGCCAATGCTCAAAATGTAGTGCCGGCGCTAGAGGCAATTAGCGCCGGACTAGCGCCGGCGTTAGTGAGCGCAGAATGGTCAGAGGGCTCTAGCAGGGGAGACAATGTGCGTCCCAAAAATTGGCTCAAAGCAGGGGTTAGGGAGTTTGAAGAGAGCATTTCTCACGATTCGGTTTTTTTGTTTTTCAATCTGTTGGTTTTGATTTCTGGCAACATTCCATGTAGGATCTCAAATAGGGAAAGGAAAAGGGGACTTGATATACTTTGCAACTACATTCATATACATAGTATATACAGGCAGTGGCATAGGAAGGGGGGGGGGGGGGGCGGTGGGGCGGTCCGCCCCGGGTGCACGCCGCTGGGGGGGGGGGGTGTCGTCTCCGTTGGTTCCTTGCTCCCTCTGCCCCGGAACAGGTTACTTCCTGTTCCGGGGCAGAGAGAGAAAGGAACCAATGGAGCCGACGCAGCTCCCAGCGACGTGGACTCGGGGGCGGATCGGCCCTCCCGCCCGCCCCTTGCTTCTAAACTAAGTAAGATCGCGCTCCGGAGGAGGGTGCGCGCCGAGGGGGGGGGGTGCCGTGCTGCACCCGGGGGGGGGGGGGGGTGCGCAGCGGCGACCCGCCCCGGGTGTCGGCCGCCCTCGCTACGGCACTGTATACAGGTACTTATTTGTACCTGGGACAATGGAGGATTCATTTACCGCCTTTTTGAAGGAATTCACTCAAGGCGGTGTACAGTAAGAATAGATCAAACATGAGCAAATAGGTGATTACAGCAGTAAAACTATTTAAATAACAATACAAAGTATGGCATAGTATATACTACTTACAATGTCAACGTAATGTGTAATAGAACATTTTAACAGACAGCGTAGGGTATAAGCAAAGATGAAACATATAGATACGTAAGAAAGAAAGAAAGAGGATGTAGAAAATAAGAGAATTAATTTAAAGAAAGGTGCACATGAGGCCAGAGAGATGAAATATTATCTCAGCTACATAGTTTGAGATGGCCGGCATCGGTTTTCGCCCATAATGGAAACTAAAGCCGGCGATCTCAGACCCGGCCAAATCCAAGGCATTTGGTCGTGGGAGGAGCCAGCATTTGTAGTGCACTGGTCCCCCTGACATGCCAGGACACCAACCGGGCACCCTAGGGGGCACTGCAGTGGACTTCAAAAATAGCTCCCAGGTGCATACCTCCTTTACCTTGGGTGCTGAGTCCCCCAAAACCACCCCAAAACCCTCTACCCACAACTCTACACCACTACCATAGCCCTTATGGGTGAAGGGAGGCACCTACATGTGGGTACAGTGGGTTTGGGGGGGGGGGGTTGGAGGGCTTCCATTTACCACCACAAGTGTAACAGGTAGGGGGGATGGGCCTGGGTCCACCTGCCTGAAGTGCACTGCACCCACTAAAAAGTGCTCCAGGGACCTGCATACTGCTGTCAGGGAGCTGGGTATGACAGTTGAGGCTGGCATAGAGGCTGGCAAAAACATATTTTTCTTTTTTTTTTTTTTAGGGTGGGAGGGGCAGTAAGGGGAGGTCATCCCCGATTCCCTCCGGTGGCCATTTGGTCAGTTGGGGCACCTTTTTGAAGCTTGGTCCTGAAAATAAAGGGACCAGGTGAAGCCGGCGAAATGCTCGTCAAGGCCGGCTTTCTTTTTTCCATTATCAGATGAAGCCGGCCATCTCGTACCACGCCCCTGTCCCGCCCCATCCTGCCTTCGCTACCCTTTCGACACGCCCCCTTGAAGTTTCGCCAGCTCTGTGACGGAAAGCAGTTGGCGCCAGCCAAAATTGGCTTTCGATTATACCTATTTGGCCGGGTTCAGGAGATCGCCGGCCATCTCCCGATTTGTGTCGGAAGATGGCTGACGATCTCCTTCGAAAATAAGCTGGATAGTAACATAGTAGATGATGGCGGAGAAAGACTTGTATGGTCCATCCAGTCTGCCCAACAAGATAAACTCATATGTGCTACTTTTTTACCTTGATTTGTATCTACCATTTTCAGGGCATAGACCGTAGAAGTCTGCCCAGCACTAGCCCTGCCTCCCAACCACCAGCCCCGCCTCCCACCACCGGCTCTGTCACCCATTCTCCGCTAAGCTTCTGAGGATCC
This sequence comes from Microcaecilia unicolor, assembly GCF_901765095.1. Taxonomy (NCBI): domain Eukaryota; kingdom Metazoa; phylum Chordata; class Amphibia; order Gymnophiona; family Siphonopidae; genus Microcaecilia; species Microcaecilia unicolor. The sequence continues at coordinate 17,344,091 of NC_044037.1, forward strand.
ATTCCTTCTGAACAGGATTCCTTTATGTTTATCCCACGCATTTTTGAATTACGCTACCGTTTTCATCTCCACCACCTCCCGCGGGAGGGCATTCCAAGTATCCACCACTCTCTCCGTGAAAAAATACTTCCTGACATTTTTCTTGAGTCTGCCCTCCTTCAATCTCATTTGATGTCCTCTAGTTCTACTGCCTTCCCATCTACGGAAAAGGTTCGTTTGCAGATTAATACCTTTCAAATATTTGAACGTCTGTATCATATCACCCCTGTTTCTCCTTTCCTCCAGGGTATAGATGTTCAGGTCATCAAGTCTCTCCTCATATCTCTTGTATAAACATGGATGTCCAGATCTGGATGCCCCGATTTTGGTGTGATCCCGAGATGCACGTGCAACTTAACTGGCTAACAAGCCATTAATGAGCAATAGTTGGATGCTAACAACCTATTATTGACATTAATTGGCACCAATTAGGATTTATACGCACATCTATTCTGTAATGCTGGGCACCAAGATCCCATAGCGTGCAACTCAAAAGCGGGTATGGCCATGGGAGAGGCAGGTGCGTTCCAGAAAGTTGTACGCTTTGTTACAGAATACTGGGCCAGTGCGTTCAGCTTGGGTGACAACATTTATACCAGGTTTCAGCAGGCCTAAGTCTGGCGCCCAAAGTTACGGTGCGGGAATCAGCACTAAGGGCAGTATTCTATAAAGGTTATGCTCCTAAATTTACGCTTCTAAAATTTATGCTCCTAAATTTATGAGCGTAATGTATGCTCCAAAATAGATTAAGCTTGTAATTTATGCTCCTAAATTTAGGAACGTAAATTTAGGAGCATAACATTTATAGAATAAGGCCTTAAGCGCTATTGTATGAAGGAAGCACGCCCTTTATAGAATTGCGCTCAGTGTTAATCTTTTCCAGCACCCGTTGTTGAGCGCCATTTATAGAATGTGGCCGTACCCCACTGATTCTATAAACATCATCAAAAATAACGCGGGCAAATTTAGAAACATCCCCAATTTGTGCTTATAATTTAATAGAATATTGAGCCAATTAGTACCTATAATCGGCTTTTTAACAAGCAATTATTGGCATTAATTAGGTTTAATTGGGACTTACACACATAAATTTAGGTGTGGGATCCACAACTAAAGTTCACGTGTGGCCCAAAAAAAGGGGGTGTGGAAATGGAAGGGTTATGGACGTTTTGGGGAGGATTGTGGTTTTGAGTTACACACGTAATTAGGAATGTGGGTGCTCTGTGAGTAGTGGAGTGCCTCAGGGATCGGTGCTGGGGCCGATTCTGTTCAATATATTTGTGAGTGACATTGCCGAAGGGTTAGAAGGTAAAGTTTACCTTTTTTCAAACGATACTAAGATTTGTAACAGATTGGATACCCGGGAGGGAGTGGACAGCATGAAAAAGGATCTGTGGAAACTAGAAGAATGGTCTAAGGTTTGGCAATTAAAATTCAATGCGAAGAAATGCAAAGTGATGCACTTAAGGAGTAGAAATCCACGGGAGAGGTATGTGTTAGGTGGGGAGAGTCTGATATGTACAGACGGGGAGAGGGATCTTGGGGTGATAGTATCTGAGAATCTGAAGGCGACGAAACAGTGTGACAAGGCGGTGGCCATAGCTAGAAGGTTGTTAGGCTGTATAGAGAGAGGTGTCACCAGCAGAAGAAAGGAGTGTTGATGCCCCTGTATAAGTCGTTGGTGAGGCCCCACCTGGAGTATTGTGTTCAGTTTTGGAGGCCGTATCTTGCTAAAGATGTAAAAAGAATTGAAAGTGGAGCAAAGAAAAGCTACGAGAATGGTATGGGATTTGCGTTACAAGACGTATGAGGAGAGACTTGCTGACCTGAACATGTATACCCTGGAGGAAAGGAGAAACAGGGGTGATATGATACAGACGTTCAAATATTTGAAAGGTATTAGTCCGCAAACGAACCTTTTCCGTAGATGGGAAGGCGGTAGAACAAGAGGACATGAAATGAGATTGAAGCGGGGTAAACTCAAGAAAAATGTCAGGAAGCAAAACGGTAACGGAATTCAAACATGCGTGGGATAAACATAAAGGAATCCTGTTCAGAAGGAATGGATCCTCAGAAACTTAGCGGAGATTGGGTTGCAGAGCCGATGGTGGGAGGCGGGGCTGGTAGTTGGGAGGCGGGGCTAGTGCTGGGCAGACTTCTACGTTCTGTGCCCTGAAAATGGCAGGTACAAATCAAGGTCAGGTATACACATAAAGTAGCACATATGAGTTATCTTGCTGGGCAGACTGGATGGACCGCGCAGGTCTTTCTCTGCCGTCATCTACTATGTTACTATGTTCATAAATTTAGGTGGGAGAATTTGCACCGCATTTTCATTGGTGCAAATGGCAGTGCCTAAGTTAATGGGAAAGGGAATTATATACCACCTTTCTGTGGTTTTTCCAACTACATTCAAAGTGGTTTACATATATTCAGGTATTTATTTTGTACCTGGGGCAATGGAGGGTTAAGTGACTTGCCCAGAGTCAAAAGGAGCTGCAGTGGGAATCAAACTCAGTTCCCCAGGACCAAAGTCCACTGCACTAACCATTAGGCTACTCCTGCACTAGCAACATTCTATGTAGAATCTCAAATAGGCTGGGATTCTGGAATCTTGCTATTCTTTGGGGTTCTACATGGAATGTTGCTACTTTTTAAGATTCTGCATGGAATCTTGCTAATGGGACTTGATATACTGCCTTTCTGAGGTTTTTGCAACTACATTCAAAGCGGTTTACATATATTCAGGTACTTATTTTGTACCTGGGGCAATGGAGGGTTAAGTGACTTGCCCAGAGTCACAAGGAGCTGCAGTGGGAATCAAACTCAGTTCCCCAGGATCAAAGTCCGCTGCACTAACCACTAGGCTACTCCTCCACTAGCAACATTCCATGTAGAAGCCTGCCCTTGCAGATCAGCAACGCGGCCGCGCAGGCTTCTGTTTCTGTGAGTCTAACGTCCTGCACGTACGTGCAAGATGTCAGACTCACAGAAACAGAAGCCTGAGCGGCTGCGTTTCTGTTGCTTCTACTTGGAATGCTGCTAGTGGAATAGCAACCCATGTAGAATCTCAATAGTGTTCCATCTATAATCTCAAATAGGGAAAGGGAAATGGGACTTGATATACCACATTTCTGAGGTTTTTGCAACTACATTCAAAGCAGTTTACATATATTCAGGTACTTATTTTGTACCAGGGGCAATGGAGGGTTAAGTGACTTGCCCAGAGTCACAAGGAGCTGCAGTAGGAATTGAACCCAGTTCCCCAGGATCAAAGTCCACTGCACTAACCACTAGGCTACTCCTCCACTAGCAACATTCCATGTAGAAGCCTGCCCTTGCAGATCAGCAACGCGGCCACGCAGGCTTCTGTTTCTGTGAGTCTGACGTCCTGCACGTCATGTAGAATCTCAACTAGTAGCAACAGAATCTCCAATAGTAGCAACATTCCATTTAGAATCTCAAATAGGGAAAGGGAAATGGGACTTGACATGCCGCCTTTCTGTGGTTTTTGCAACCTACATTCAAAGCAGTTTACATATATTCAGGTACTTATTTTGTACCAGGGGCAATGGAGGGTTAAGTGACTTGCCCAGAGTCACAAGGAGCTGTAGTAGGAATTGAACCCAGTTCCCCAGGATCAAAGTCCACTGCACTAACCACTAGGCTACTCCTCCACTAGCAACATTCCATGTAGAAGCCTGCCCTTGCAGATCAGCAACGCGGCCACGCAGGCTTCTGTTTCTGTGAGTCTGACGTCCTGCACGTCATGTAGAATCTCAACTAGTAGCAACAGAATCTCCAATAGTAGCAACATTCCATTTAGAATCTCAAATAGGGAAAGGGAAATGGGACTTGACATGCTGCCTTTCTGTGGTTTTTGCAACCTACATTCAAAGCGGTTTACATATATTCAGGTACTTATTTTGTACCAGGGGCAATGGAGGGTTAAGTGACTTGCCCAGAGTCACAAGGAGCTGCAGTGGGAATTGAACCCAGTTCCCCAGGATCAAAGTCCACTGCATTAACCACTAGGAAACTGTGCTAAACACTAGCCGCAGAATACTGCTTAAGCTGAGTTTTTCGGCACCGATATAGAATTCAGCTCTCTAGTATTTTATAGCAGAAAGTATTTTTTAACAGCCACATGTATGCAAAAATGGCTTTGTAAAATTACCCCTGAATGTGTGAACTTGGGCAAGGCACTGTGGGACCCTTTTACTAAGCCGCAGTAGGCCCAAAGGAGACTACCGCCAGGCCAGTCAGCCCTCCTGGCGGTTATTTCAGACTTGGCGTGCGCCCATAACGTGTGGATGATTTATTTAGGTATTTATTCCTACACGTGCCAGTTCCGGCGGTAATCGGCACTTGGCACACGCCGACCGGTCACCACGTGTGTAGCGCGTGAGCCTTTACTGCTAGACCAATGGGTGGAGTTAAGGGCTCAGGCTGGTTTTGGCCGCATGCTGATTTCATTTTTACCACAGGTCCTTTTCCTGTCCCATTAAAAAAAGCCCTTTTTTGTAGATGCGGTAAAAACTGGCCCAGCGCGTGCCCAATACATGCGCCTACACTACCGCAGGCCATTTTTTACCGCTGCTTAGTAAAAGGGCCCCTTTCTGTCCTTGTACCTCCATTCACCCAACTGCAGTTAGGTAGTCACACTGCATCATAGTTCCTTTCCCCCTCCTCACTTCGGAGGCTGTCCAGCTAAAATCAGACACCAAATTTTTTTTTTTAAATTTTATTACATGTTTTTATGACTATAGCCTGAGAAATTTGTAAGAATGTTATTAATAGAACGTCTTTTTGCTGTGCTTTTCTATCATAAATGGATTTCAGAGTGTGTTTATCCACCGTTTTTAATGTTATTTTAATGTTATATTAAATTGTAAACCGTTCTGATTTACTTTTGTAATAAGCGACGGTCTAGTAAATGAGTAAACGATAAACGATAAATCTAATAACCAGAATCTCTATTGCAGATTTTATCTGAGACTATAAACTCTGAAGCCCACTTTCGGATAAAAGATGCTGTGAAATCAGCGTCATGCACAGCACATTGTCTTTTCCAAAGCAGTGTGAAAGAAAAACGCTTCCAGATTCTTGAGCCCAGCCTCTATTTCTTGAAAGGCTCTAAGGGGTCCTTTTACTAAGGTGCGCTGAAAATGGGCTGCGCTACTGCGAGCGCTTAGTTTGGGCGCACGCTGATCCATTTTTCAGCGTGCCTGTAAAAAAATGCCTTTAAAAAAAAAATTTTTGTCGAAAATGGACGTGCAGCAAAATAAAAATTGGCACGCCTCCATTTTGGTTCTGAGATCTTATCGCCAGCCATTGACTTAGTAGTAAGGTCTCTTGCGTTAACCATGCGGTAATCGAATGCACGCGTCAAGTTGGAGTCACCACCCAATTTTCATCATGAGCCAGAAAATAAAATATATTTTCTGGCATGCGTAGCGGACACGCGTCAAAAATGAAATTACCGCACGGGACACACAGTAGCCAGGCGGTAACTCAGAATTGATGTGGCTTAATGAAAGGCTCCCCTAAGTTAGCTTGGTTCTGGAGGGAGGGGCAACCTGCTGTGCCCAGCTAAGGACTGTTGCTATAATGCCTAGGCTAGATTTTCCCATTAATTGAGGGGTGCGCTGCTCTTTAATTTGTTTATGGTGTCTCTGGGGAAAGTATTGCAGGAATTGCGTGTGTCATATAGGATGTAGGCTGAAGAAATCCAGTTCTCAGTTGAAAATAATGATCGAAGTTTAAGGTTGAGGGAATGTTTTGATAAACTCTGGTGCATAAAATAATTCACGGAGGTGCCCCGGCCTACGTTAGACCTTATTGACTTACCACCCAGGAATGCTAAAAGATCAGCACGCACATTCCTGAATCTTCACTTCCCCAGCTGTAAAGGTCTAAAATACAGATTAATACGTGCGTCCAGCTTTTCATACATGAGTTCGCAGCTGTGGAATGCTCTACCATTGGACCTGAAAATAGTTCACAACCTAATTAACTTCCGTAAAGCACTGAAGACTCACCTCTTTAACAAGACATACCATAATGACCAGTGCATATTTTCTAGCGAAAAAGGTGCCGGTACTCAAATGATAGGCCACTCTTCAGGGGTGGGAGTGATCACTGAGGGAGCCACCCCACAATAGCCAGGCCCCCTGCAACCAGTCACAGAACCTATGATAAGGCAGAACTGTTGTGTAGAGCCTCAGCTCTTTCATTAAAACTTGGAGACCATGGATCAATTTTAGCAGACAATGGAAAAGGTGCCGGTACTCAGTACCCCCAAGTACCGCCTCAAAAAAAGCCCTGATAATGACTCATAATAGGAACTGTAATGCATCATCACTTACTTAATATTCGGAATATTTTCTCCCTATACCGGATTGTTTACTTTTATTATGTCATCCATGTTCTATATAATACCAATTGTATCTGTACTCTGGAATGGCGTAAGCCATGACGGAAAATTGTAAGCCACATTGAGCCTGCAAATAGGTGGGAAAATGTGGGATACAAATAAATAAATACAATTCTGAATTGGATGTCTGAGCATAACCCCCCGGATTCTATATAGCTCGCCTAGAGTTACGTTCGATTCCACGCATAAATCTGGATGTATTCTAAAACTATGCGCATAGATTAATTGTTTTAACAAGCTGTTAAGCGTTGTTAGCAGCTCTTAACAAGCAATAACGAGCACTAATCGGCAAAAATTAGAATTTACATGTGTACATTGCAAAGCATATTCTGTAATGTACCCTGCCTAAATTCTAATGCGTGCAGGCAAAAAGGGGCATGTTTAGGGGCATGGAAATGGGCGTTTCGTGGCTGTTCCAAAATCTATGTGCATTGTTAGAAAGTATTAGTGGAACCATGCCCGTTTCCTCAACAATGAAACGGGCCCTAGGAAGGCTGTCATGTAAGCTTTTTTTTTTTTCTCTCTCCCCTGCCCTCCCCTCCATGTCCAGCGATTCTTCCTGCGATTCTCTCCTCCCCTCGATTTTTACCTGAACATTCTCTGGCTGGCTGGCGCTGGTGTCTGTTCTGTTTGTAACATCCCTCCTGATGTCAGCTCGCCTCCAGCGTTCCCTTCCTTCTCACTGTTCCGCCCTCTGATGTCATTACGCCTTGACGCGAGGGCGGGGCTGGAATGCTGGAGAATGGCTGACGTCAGGAGATATTACGAACCCAGGCAGCCAGACATGGAACGTTGGAGGTGCAAATTATTATATAGGATAAGTCAATGTGCGTAAATGTACGCGCAGGAATTTACACCAGCTTTCCGTTAGTATAAATGAATGCACCTAGATTTAGTCGCATGAACTACGCCTAAGAGTATGCTAAATACCGTGTGTACATTTACACACGGTATTTAGAACACGCTTAGGCGTCATCGCCTAACGTGTATTAATTTTAGGCACTATATAGAGAACTAGTAAAAAGGCCCCGTTTCTGATGCAAATGAAACGGGGGCTAGCAAGGTTTTCTTCTGTGTGCATGTGGGAGTGTGTGTGTCCCTGCCCTCTGCCCTCTCTCCCTTCTACATGGAATGTTGGTAGTGGAATAGCAACATTCCATGTAGAATCTCCAATAGTATCTATTTTATTTTTGTTACATTTGTACCCTGCGCTTTCCCACTCATGGCAGGCTCAATGCAGCTTACATGGGGCAATGGAGGGTTAAGTGACTTGCCCACCACCCTAACCACTAGGCCACTCCTCCACTGTTGCTACTATTTGAGATTCTACATGGAATGTTGCTATTCCACTAGCAACATTCCATGTAGAAGTCAGCCCTTGCAGATTGCCAATGTGGCCACGCAGGCTTCTGCTTCTGTGAGTCTGTACGTCCTGCATGTACGTGCAGGATGTCAGACTCACAGAAACAGAAGCCTGCGCAGCCTTCTACGTGGAATGTTGCTAGTGGAATAGCAACATTCCATGTAGAATCTCAAAGAGTAGCAACATTCCATGTAGAATCTCCAATAGTATCTATTTTATTTTTGTTACATTTGTACCCCGTGCTTTCCCACTCATGGCAGGCTAAAATGCGGCTTACATGGGGCACTGGAGGGTTAAGTGACTTGCTCAGAGTCACAAGGAGCTGCCTGTGCCTGAAGTGGGACTCAAACTCAATTCCTCAGTTCCCCAGGACCAAAGTCCACCACCCTAACCACTAGGCCACTCCTCCACTTTAGGGTCAAAAAATTGAAATTGCTTATTTTGAAACAGGGATGCGGCATATACATGGAAATTTTATGTATATGTATATTTTATGAATGTTTTGAAATGGTATCATCCTAATTTTCTCTTTTGTTCTAAAAGATTGCAGCAACTATATTCACCGTCACTTATGGATTACCATTACGCTGACACTAGAGCACATGCTTTCTCGATTGCCGGAACTGTTCTGTGGGCTAGCATTCTGGTCATCTGAGATTATGTGGTAATCTCCAGCAATTTAAGGGGTCCTTTTACTAAGGTGCGCTGAACAATGGCCTGCGGTAGTGTAGACGCGTGTTTTGGGCGCGCGCAGAATTATTTTTCAGCGCACCTACAAAAAAATGCCATTTTTATATTTTTGCCGAAAATGGACTTGTGGTAAAATGAAAACTGGGTCTGAGACCTTACCGCAAGCCAATGTCCTAGCGGTGAGGTCTCACGTGTTAACCGGGCGGTAATGGTCTACCCACGTCAAATGCACTTGACACGCATAGCTGCCGCGCGTCAGAAAATTAAAAATATTTTTCGGACGCACGTAGCGGACGTGCATCAAAATTGAAATTACCACAAGGGCTATGCGGTAATCGGGCGGTAACTCCAATTTGGCGCATGTTGGGGGCGCGTAGGCGCCCACGCGGCTTAGTAAAAGGGCCCCTAAAAGACTTCTGAAGACCCATTATTTTTTAAAGGCTTACTTGGAGGATTGAAATGTTTTTCAATATTGAAATGACCGAGAGAGAATTTTTTATGATGGAGAAATTTGTTCTGTTATTTGTTTTGTTGTTTGTTAATGGGTTTTATGTGTGTTTTAATTGTTACCCGTTTTGGGATAAGGCGGGTTACAAATATGAAATAAAATAAATGAGAGAGGATATAAAAATAGAGAACCCCCCCCCCCTCCCAGAGAGCTCAAGATGAAGGGCTTATGGCTCCATAGAGGTGGGTTCCAATTGTGCTGGAAGCCCAAATGGGTAGGAAGAAACAGCCAAGAAAAGCACAAACTGTGCCAAAGCAACCCTTCAAAAATGCACATCCTGTCATCACTCCCCCTCTTCCTGGTGCGAAGGACAGATCATCTTTGACCTCCTCAAGGTCAGGAGCTGCTGCTACTATATATAAGGGGCCTCCGGAGTTCTGGTCCACTCACAAAACCAGTGCAACTGCTTAATACGTATAACCAGGCACTGAGGTGGAAAGCTATTAAAAGGTTTGTAAAAGCAACTGATTGAATAATTAATAAAACTATAATAAAGATTGATGGAAAAATAAACACTGGAGAAACAAATGTCTCCCTCCGGGGCAGAGGGAGCATGAAAACGAAGAGCCAACAGGCGCACAGCACCCCCCCCCCCCTTGGTACGCCACTGCCTACAGGAGCCATGTATATATTGAACAGTATAGGATAGAGCCCTGTAGTACTCCACAGGAAAGAGAGTGAGGGTGGGGAGATGTTGACCCATTTAAACTGTCTGGGAGTGATAGTAGAAGAAGGTGTGAAACCGAGACAGACACATACCCTGTGTTCCCGAAAATAAGACAGTGTCTTATATTAATTTTTGCTCCCAAAGATGCGCTAGGTCTTATTTTCAGGGGATGTCTTATTTTTTTAATGAAGAAGGATTCACATTTATTGTTGAACAAAAAAAATGAACATTTATTATATACTGTACAGTAGTTGTCATCACAAACCAGCATAACCAGACAAACTGTGAATCCTATCAAGAATTTCTTGTTACTACGGTACCATTTATTTCCATGTACAACAATCTATGGTACATTTACCGATCCCGATATTTATGAACACAAAGCCAGATTTATTCAATGACAATCATGTCATCATCTTCTGGAACCTCATCATAACAATCCAAGGCAATATTTGTATCTGTTGACAATTTTGTATATCAGTAGAGTTTTTTACCATGTCATTTCCCAGGAAAGTCATTCTGTCTTCTAATTCAGGTATTTTCCCAAGTTCAGAATTAAATTTCTGTGTTACCGTAGTTGGGTAAATTTCTGTGTGAAAGAGGCTTCCAATCCCACAAGTGCCTCCCATATGTTATCCAGGGTGAGGTTTGGTAGGTAAAAAAGACTTACTTGGAGAATCCAAGACAGGCAAAGAGGAAAGCTTCGAGCAAACCCCTATCTCTCCGAGATCTTCCCCAATGTCATCCACTCCTCCGCTTGCACCCGCCTCCAACAGCGTGGGGTTCGTCGGCGTCTCTGGCAACACCACGGCGCCCGCTCCAGGAAACCCCGTTGACGCTTGCTCGTCCGGGGAACTCTGGGCCGCAGTTGACGTCATCGCCGGCATCGGAGGAGGAAATCTCTCCTCGGGACTAAACGATGTCTCCGCCTCAAGCCGGGGGAGCGAGGACCCTTCCCCTGAACCTCCCGGCAGCGAGGTTAGTCCCGCCATCACACTCGATCTTAGGGAGCGGTCCATAGTAGCAATTCTCGGCAATACAGGAGTCGCGGGTCGGATTCTCTGTTTGTCTCTTTGTTTAGGCATAGTAACACAAGGGAAAAAGTGGTTTTAAATGGAAAAGCGAACTGCAAACCTTCGGAGCAGCTTCCATTGCTACTCATACAGCCACCATCTTGCTTCCCCCGGTAAGATGACCTTTAAATTCTTGCCGGCATGCAGGAGAGGGGCAGGCGAGAGAACGGAGTGGGAGAAGCCAGCGGTTGGGCTCGAACTCGGAGGGAGGGAGAAGAAGAGGGCGAGCAGCGGGCTGGCTCCTGGCTGGAAACTTCCATTTCTGGTGGCAAAATTATTGGGGGTTTCTGTGTCTATGTCCCATCGGGGCCAAACAAAAACTTTGCTAGATCTTACTTTCGGGGGATGCCTTATATTTACCAATTCAGCAAAACCTCTACTAGGTCTTATTTTCAGGGGATGTCTTATTTTCGAGGAAACACGGTAGAAAGGTAGAAAAATGATGGCGGATAAAGACAATGTGACCTATTCAAGCTGCCCAACCATATCATCTACTATCCCTTCCTCTCCCTTAGAAATCCTATGTACTGGTTCCTTGCTTTCTTGAATTCAGATGCAGTCTTTGTCTCCACCAACTCCACCAGGAGGTTGTTCCATGTATCCACCACCCTAAATAAGTATTCTTTAGATTACTCTTCAGTCTATCCTCTTTCACTTTCATCCTATAATCCACCACGTTCCAGAGCTTCCATTAAATTGAAAGATAGTGGTGGACAAATTAGCACTAGATCTTTTGACTGGGTGACTAGGACTCTGTAGACAATGATGTCAAATACAACACAGGAGTCAAGGAGTACCAGCAAGCCTGCCAGCCCACGGTCCATGTGGAGTCATTTTTCATCATAGACTTACTTGTGTTGCCTAAGTGCTGAAATGCGGCCTGAAGCTGAATGAAAGTGGGTCCAGGATCTTTGTGGTGGGCAGGACATCAGAGAGCCATAGGAACACAGCATTTTCAATGATTTTATCTTGAAATGATAGGCTCGCCACTAGGCAGTAATGATAGAAATGAAGGTGAGGGAACTGTGATAATTTGTAGTTCATGATTTTATGTTCTGCTGCTATGTCTGTATGTAAAAGAAAAAAACCCATAGTAAATGTCGGTCCATCTAGTCTGCCCAGCAAGGTGGTCAGAGTAATATCTGGCATTCTGCACAGATTACTCTTCTTCATGGTTAAACACTGGCATCATACATAATGCAGTCAGCAATGTGCCACCTTGCCAACCTCATATAGGCAGTTATATGATGTCATCTTGAAACATAATGTCACAGTACTGATAATTTCAACCTTAAGAAGGTCTTCCCCTCGGGGCGTAGCCAGACAACAGAATTTGGGTGGGCCTAGGCAAGAAGTGGGGGGAGGCACCAAGTGTTCTCCCCCACCAGCACCAAAAACATATCTCAGCTGGCGAGAAAACGCTTCTTTCCATCTTGGCTTACCATCAGGGGGAAGTCTTCAGCTGATATAGGTTGGGATCTCCACCAGCTACCACTAAATGTGTGCTACCGTTAGGTGGGCCTGAACCCTAAGTGGGTGGGCCCTGGCCCACCCTGGCCCACCTGTGGCTACGCCAATGCTCTCCCTCCCCTCCTGCTAACTAGCATCATTTATTCGCTAATATCAACTTTATGATTCTACCCTCCCCTGTAGAGATACACAGCATCTACAATCATCATCATAGTATATAAAATACACGTATTTAATCCCTACCTCTTCCTGCCATTTGTAGGGCAAAGGCTAGAACTCTGCCTGGAACTGGCCTTACGTCCCAACTACTGGAGCTGCCGTTGAAGCCAACTCCAGCTTTGATCCTAATTTGCCTTTGCTATTTACAGGACCCAGAGAGTAGAAGTCTGCCCGGCATTGGTCTTCCTTCCCAACCAATACTACTACTACTTAACATTTCTAGAGCGCTACTAGGGTTACGCAGCGCTGTACAATTTAACGAAGAAGGACGGTCCCTGCTCAGAGGAGCTTACAATCTAAAGGACAAAATGTCAAGTTGGTGTAGCCTAGAATTCTGAGTAGAGGTGTGGTGGTTAGGTGCCGAAGGCGATATTGAAGAGGTGGGCTTTGAGCAGTGATTTGAAGATGGGCAGGGAGGGGGCTTGGCGTATGGGTTCAGGGAGTTTGTTCTACGCATGAGGTGAGGCGAGGCAGAAAGGGCGGAGCCTGGAGTTGGCGGTGGTGGAGAAGGGTACTGAAAGGAGGGATTTGTCTTGAGAGCGGAGGTTACGGGTAGGAACTTAAGGGAAGATGAGGGTAGAGAGGTAAGGAGGGGCTGCAGATCGAGTGCATTTGTAAGTTAGTAGGAGAAGCTTGAACTGTATGCGGTACCTGATCGGAAGCCAGTGAAGTGACTTGAGGAGAGGGGTGATATGAGTATATCGGTCCAGGCGGAAGATAAGACGTGCAGCCAAGTTCTGAATGGACTGAAGGGGGGATAGATGGCTAAGTGGGAGGCCAGTGAGGAGTAGGTTGCAGTAGTCAAGGCGAGAGGTAATGAGAGTGGATGAGAGATTGTGCATGCTATGTTGTAAGCCACTGAGGATGGTAGAGGGTGCGGCCTACACATTTTTAAATAAATAAATACATCACTCAGCTTTGTTTAGGGTTGGTCTTAAGGCTGCAGCTTATTTAGGCAATCTGCTCTGTGGTCTGTTAACGATACATCTCTGTAACATGCTGGAGAGGACCAAGTAGCCCAGATTTGGTCTTCTTGAAACAGCTTTAAGACTAGACGGATTGGTATTTCTCTAGTCAAAGATGAAAAGTAATGAGACTGGGGCGTTGGTCCAGTTCAGCCACAGAGTTCACTGCACTCTCTAACCGGGTGAGAACTTACCGGAGAAGAAATAAATGTTCTAGTTTTAGTGACTGCACAACAACCAAAAAAAAATGTGGTTTTGATATTTTGCAAAATCAAATCATTTGATGCTTACCTCAAATTCTCACTTTCTCAGACCTGTAGCTGAGATGTGAGTAGGTTTACATGCATATGCCAGGAACCTAACAAGCTCATTAAATCTCTGCTCTTAGATTTTGAAAAAATACTAATAATACTGCTCTTCAGTTCTATGACTCTTTAATTGATTTACACCCCTTTGTTACTAGGGTAATACAATAGAGCCGCCTGTAATGAAATCCTAAGTGAGTCATTCTAATACTTTAGTGCTGACAGCTTGCCACAGAGTGATTGATATAGAAAAAGAAGTGAAGTGAAGAAGTCGTTGGAATGTTTTAGTGAGGTCGCATTAAATGAAACTCTGTGCTGTTAATTGGCAGCAGTCTCACTCTCTTGCCCTTTCTAAAAGACTCAATGGACTTTCGGGAAGCTGCGGCAGAAGAAAGACCATGTCCAGCATTTTATGGAATGTAGAACGAACCAGTGGCGTAGCCACAGGTGGGCCTGGGTGGGCCGGGGCCCATCCAGTTAGGGCTCAGGCCCACCCAACAGCAGCACATATTTCGTGCTAGCTAGTGGGGATCCCAAGCTTCGCCAGCTGAAGACCTCCCCCTGATGGTGCTGAAAACACTGCTCTCCACGTCAGCAGTCTAAGCTTCCTAAGCTGCTGATACTGGCCTCATTGCATTGGGTGGGGGTGGGGGGGGGGAGGAGATCACTTGGAGCCCACCCACGTCTTGACTAGGCCCATCCAAAATCTGGTTACGCCCCTGGAATGAGCCATCAGTCAACAAAATGTCTGTAATGGTGACCTTGTGAGCTTGGTGGTTTGCTTCCTGTGCGTGTCATGGAGTAGGCCGACCTTGGTGTTACTCTCCAACCCCACAGGTGTATTAAAACAGTGCAGAATAGGAGAGAGGAACTACTTACGTTTGTTGTAGACCTTAGTGTTCTTCTGCTCCTCTAGATTTTCGCTCAGTCGGAATCGGGACTGGGATTTGAGGCCATGAGGCTTCATTCAGAACTACCTGGGGATTTTCTCTGAATTTTCTGTTCTTCCTTCCCCCAATGACCTGGTTTAGTGGGCCAAGGGCAATGAACGAGAGCTTCTTCCTGAATTCTGCAACCGTGGGCCCTGAATCTGATCACTAGCAGTGGTAGTGGGAGTGGAGGAGTGGTCTAGTGGTTAGGGTGGTGGACTTTGGTCCTGGGGAACTGAGGAACTGAGTTCGATTCCCACTTCAGGCACAGGCAGCTCCTTGTGACTCTGGGCAAGTCACGTAACCCTCCATTGCCCCATGTAAGCCGCATTGAGCTTCCATGAGTGGGAAAGCGCAGGGTACAAATGTAACAAAAATAAAATAGATACTATTGGAGATTCTACATGGAATGTTGCTACTATTGGAGATTCTACATGGAATGTTGCTATTCCACTAGCAACATTCCATGTAGAAGGCTGCGCAGGCTTCTGTTTCTGTGAGTCTGACGTCCTGCACGTACGTGCAGGACGTCAGACTCATAGAAGCAGAAGCCTGCGCGGCCATATTGGTGATCTGCAAGGGCCGACTTCTACATGGAATGTTGCTAGTGGAATAGCAACATTCCATTCCATGTAGAATCTCAAATAGTAGCAACAGTGGAGGAGTGGCCTAGGGGTTAGGGTGGTGGACTTTGGTCCTGAGGAGCTAAGTTCAATTCCCACTTCAGGCACAGGCAGCTCCTTGTGACTCTGGGCAAGTCACTTAACCCTCCATTGCCCCATGTAAGCCGCATTGAGCTTCCATGAGTGGGAAAGCGCAGGGTACAAATGTAACAAAAATAAAATAGATACTATTGGAGATTCTACATGGAATGTTGCTACTATTGGAGATTCTACATGGAATATTGCTATTCCACTAGCAACATTCCATGTAGAAGGCTGCGCAGGCTTCTGTTTCTGTGTATGTGCAGGACGTCAGACTCATAGAAGCAGAAGCCTGCGCGGCCATATTGGTGATCTGCAAGGGCCGAGTTCTACATGGAATGTTGCTAGTGGAATAGCAACATTCCATGTAGAATCTCAAATAGTAGCAACAGTGGAGGAGTGGCCTAGTGGTTAGGGTGGTGGACTTTGGTCCTGAGGAGCTGAGTTCAATTCCCACTTCAGGCACAGGCAGCTCCTTGTGACTCTGGGCAAATCACTTAACCCTCCATTGCTCCATGTAAGCCGCATTGAGCCTGCCATGAGTGGGAAAGCACGGGGTACAAATGCAACAAAAAAAATAAATAACTGTCTTTGAAATCCCAGGGGGCTCTGCAGCACTGCCCCTGAGCCAGCAGGCAGGCCGAACGGTAGTTATCATTCAAAGGTGCAGAAAGTAGCCTTCCCTGGCTCATACTATTATTGTAATTCACTTTAAGGCACAGGGCTATCAGCAAAATTAAAATGGCTCCTTTTTTATACTAATGGCTATTTAGTTTTCAGATTTTTTTTTAACCAGTGGCAGATAACTGGGTTATGAGGGTTTTATAACTCTCAATTCACATATAATTTTAACAAGGTATGCACAGTCTTAGCCTATTCAGTGCAGCAGCTGTCTTCGGATGGCTAAACATACTCTCAGGATTTGCAGTTCCGCATGCTAATGTAAGTCACAAAGTAAAGTCACCTTGACTGAACAGGATCTGCATTTGCAAGTGCTAAGATGTACTGTGAGAGAATGTCAGGAGCATCCACACAGAACAGGCCAAATGAACACGGTGTCACTTCAAATAATGTATTTCTGACTGACCTTTGGCGAAGGGGTGGGTCTAAGACTTGGACTTCAGATTGTAGTTCAGGCACATTTTGAAATGCAAGTCAAATTTGGAGAGTGTGAGGCCTTTTCATCTAGCCATGGCAGCTCTATTATAGGCCAGAGTTAATTATTGTGTTGTGAAAATTGTCTGCCACCCATTCATAGCCTAGACCCTACGTCTCCAAGGGGACGTCATTGGCAGAACCACAATGCGTGAGCGGGCAGAAGGGTGGCCTGGAGAACGACTGAGGGGTATGGAGCTATCATTTCTACATAGGCAATAGGTTACCTTTCTTAAGTACGTACATGCATCTTCTTTTCCCTTTGGGAAGAAAATGACTGTATGCCGACGATATTCGTTTTCTATTACCGATTGACTATACAATAGGATAGACGTTTGTAAGACTTGCATTGTCTTTGGGATTTATTAAAGATTGGTTAAGAGGAAATCATCTGAAGTTGAATATAAAAAATACTTAAATGTTATTGTTATCTGGATACCCTACTTCTGATGTACTGCCAGGGTTCCAGACTGATGATGTTTGTATTCCTATTTCTAACGAAATGTGGGATTTGACCACATTTGACAACAACACAATCTTGTATTTGTTATAAACCGAATTGGCAAATGCCATTACGGTACTTTGTAAGTCACATTGAGCCTGCAAATAGGTGGGAAAATGTGGGATATAAATGTAACAAATAAATAAAATTCAAGGGTAATCTTAGATTCTACCTTGTCTATGAAGGCTCATGTGAAAAAAAATATTACTTCTGTTTTTTTGTAAGTTGAGAATTGCGAGGAGACAGAAACATTTGCTAGAATTTTCACATTTTAGATTGGCGATCCAAAGTACGATTAGCTCCTTGGTTAATTATGGCAATGGGTTGTTGGTTGGTATTTCGAAGAATGCACTTAAGGCTTTGCAGGTAACCCGGAATTCTGTTGCTCGTGTTCTGACAGGATGTTCTCGTTATACGTGCATCTCACCAATTTGAAAAAATTTACTTTGGCTCCCTATTGAATAGAGAGTGGAGTTTAAAATGCTATTACTTATGTATAAAGTTCTTAATAATACTGTTTCTCTGATAATAGGCTGAAATTTAAAGATTTGTCAACCTCCGAGATTGTTAAGATCTGCTGCAAATTTACAGCTAGAGATACCTTCTTATCGGACTATCAGATTGGAAGATTATAGGAGATCCATTTTTATGGTGGCTGGTCCAAAATTATGGAATGTGTTACCACTTCAGTTATGTACAGTACGGAATGTGGAACATTTTAAAAAAGAATTGAAAACTTTATTATTTGCTCGATCATATGGTGATAACGGATGCTAAGTATAGTCTATTGATCTCATCTTGAAATCAGGACTATTTTAATAGATTTTGTTTTACATCTGCTTTGTTTTTACTTTTTGTATATACTAGAAGATTATGTATGTTTTGATAGTGTCATCTGCCGAGAATGTAAACATTGTGTTGTGACAAAACAGTGGGTTTTTTAAGACTGTAAAACTGCCTTAATTAATTCTTGAAATATATTTCTCTAGTTTGGTCAGTAGGCGGTCCATGTTTCTGTTTAAAGCTATTACAGAGAAAATACCTGCAGAGATGTGGCCAACTATTTTTTGAAACTTGTTGCTCTGGGCTCTGATTGGCCTGGAGTTTGAAGTTACCCAGGAGCTACTGGCTTTTGCTCCAGCCTTAGCCAGGAAGAAGAGAGAGTAGGATTTCTTTGCTAAGGACCTGTGAAAAGTTATATTTAGAAACACAGAAACATAGAAACATGACAGCAGATAAGGGCCAAGTGGCCCTACCAGTTTGCCCTTCCTCAGTAACCACTAACTCCTCCTTTTTCTAAGGGATCACACATATCTGTGTCATGCTTCCTTACGTTCTGACACTGTCTTCATCTCCACTACCTCTAATGGGAGGCCATTCCATGCATCTACCACCCTTTCCGTGAAGGAGTATTTTCTTAGATTCCTCCTAAGCACATTTCCTCTCAACTTAGAGTAAACAAATGTTTAGATAGTGTTACAATTGATCTATATTTCAGTTACCTGTTACTGTTTTGCTGATTGCACCTTTTCTGTTCATTGTTCTAATTTTTTGCATGACAATAAACACTATTAGTTTATTGCCTCTGCTTGTCTGGACTAAGAATCCTGATGTTTTGTGTGTTGGGTCTGTGAATGGTTTCTAGGAACTATGGGAGCACTGGGAGTGTGGGCCCAGTAACCCAGACATCACTGGGGATTTTAGAGCAGGAGACTCGCCCAGAGGTGGTTGGGACCCGGTCAGTGGGAGGAGGAGGGTGCTAGTGTAGAGCACAAGCAGCAGGTGCAGGAGGACCTGAACTGTGCTGAGGATAAACCCTATAAGTGGCTGCGGGGTAGCTTCAGGCGGGTGGCTAGGCGTTTTGTGACACTTGTGGAATATAAATACTGTAAAAATAAATAATACAAAAATAAGTAAATATACTTCATCTTCCTACTGACTTTAATTCTCACCCTCCCCATAGGGTAATGATAATGGGATTTAACATACCAACTTTCTGTGGTACAATCAAGGTGGTTTACATTTTTATTATATGCAGGTGCTTTCTTTGACCCTACTGGGCTCAAAATCTTGTATTTGTTATAAACCGAATTGGCAAATGCCATTACGGTACTTTGTAAGTCACATTGAGCCTGCAAATAGGTGGGAAAATGTGGGATATAAATGTAACAAATAAATAAAATTCAAGGGTAATCTTAGATTCTACCTTGTCTATGAAGGCTCATGTGAAAAAAAATATTAGTTCTGTTTTTTTGTAAGTTGAGAATTGCGAGGAGACAGAAACATTTGCTAGAATTTTCACATTTTAGATTGGCGATCCAAAGTACGATTAGCTCCTTGGTTGATTATGGCAATGGGTTGTTGGTTGGTATTTCGAAGAATGCACTTAAGGCTTTGCAGGTAACCCGGAATTCTGTTGCTCATGTTCTGACAGGATGTTCTCGTTATACGCGCATCTCACCAATTTGAAAAAATTTACTTTGGCTCCCTATTGAATAGAGAGTGGAGTTTAAAATGCTATTACTTATGTATAAAGTTCTTAATAATACTGTTTCTCTGATAATAGCCTGAAATTTAAAGATTTGTCAACCTCCGAGATTGTTAAGATCTGCTGCAAATTTACAGCTAGAGATACCTTCTTATTGGACTATCAGATTGGAAGATTATAGGAGATCCATTTTTATGGTGGCTGGTCCAAAATTATGGAATGTGTTACCACTTCAGTTATGTACAGTACGGAATGTGGAACATTTTAAAAAAGAATTGAAAACTTTATTATTTGCTCGATCATATGGTGATAACTGATGCTAAGTATAGTCTATTGATCTCATCTTGAAATCAGGACTATTTTAATAGATTTTGTTTTACATCTGCTTTGTTTTTACTTTTTGTATATACTATGTACAATGAAGGGTTAAGAGGCCCTTTTACAAAGGCGTGTAAGGGCCTATGCACATCCAGCACACACCAAATTGGCATTACTGTCTGTCTACCACCCCCCCCCCCAGCGGTAATTCTGAATTAGGTGCACACCAAAAACACACAGTAGAAAATGTTTTCCATTTTCCATTCCATTAAAATAATCCCTTTTTTCCAGATGTGGTACAATAAGGGTCCGGCACATGCCAAACACATGTGCCAACACTGCTGCAGGCCAGTATTTATTTTTTTATTAGGATTTATTTACCGCCTTTTTGAAGGAATTCACTCAAGGCGGTGTACAATAAGAATAGATCAAACATGAGCAGGAGGCAATTAGAGCAGGAAAAATATTCGAACAACAATACAAAGTATGGCATGGTCTACTACTTGCAATGACAACACAATATGTACAAGAACATTATCATTGGTAGTGAAGGGTAAGGCAAAGTTGAAACATATAGATCGGTAAGAAAGTAGGAAGAGTTAGAAAGTAAGGTGATTGATTTGAAGAAAGTTGCACATGAGGTCAGAGAGATGGTTAAATATCATCTCAGCTAGGGTAGGAGTGGATAAACATGTCCCGCTGCAGTATGTGCAGCCCGAGTCAATCCTTGTGTGTGTGAGCGAGACTAACAAGTTAGTTACTTCTTCCGTTAAAGGCTTGGTTGAAGAGCCAAGCTTTCACCTGCTTCCTGCACTGCTTTGTAAAGATCCCCTAAGTGATTTGCCCAGGGTCACAAGGAGCTGCAGTGCGAATTGAATGCAGTTCCTAGGTTCTCAGCCCACTGGATTAACCATTAGGCTACTCCTCTGCTCACATAGAGCCTTTTTTACCAAGCTGTGGCAAAAGGGTGTTTTATACACGTGCTGAGGCCTCCTTTTACCACAGCTGGTAAAAGGGAAGTCTTGCTTTCCTACAGGAAATGGCCGGGTGGCAAGTAAACCACTTGCCATGCGGCCATTTGGGGGGGGGGGGAGCCCTTATCGCCATTGAGATGACGGTAAGGGCTCCCACGTTAACCCAGTGGTAACCGGACAGCATGCCCGGCGCTACAAAAATAAATACTTTTTTGTAGCGCCAGAAATGATGGTGCGCTAGGGGTTAGAAGTACCGCTGGGCTACTGTGGTAGCCCAGCAGTACTTCCTGTATTTCGAGCAGTATTGACTGGATAAATGGTCATAAGGGCATGCAAAGGAAGTAAAATCTCTAGATACCATAAATGACTACTTCATGCAACAGTTGGTCCAGGAAACAACCAGAAGCAAAACTACTTTAGATCTAGGGGTCATCATGGCAGACATTTTTAACCTGTGGCCTAAGAGTAGGATGACCAGAGATCATTCCTGCTCCTATTACACCACCAGGGGCCCCTCTGTAAGAGCTAGGGGTGGTATCAAGGGGTAGGGGGACCCTTGGTGAGGCTCCTTGATGCCAATCTTCTTTCCAGGAAGTGCTTTGGAGTGCAGGACTACTACTACTACTTATTATTTCTATAGCGCTACTAGATGTACGCAGCGCTGTAGGAGGAATTAATTGCTTTAGGGTGCAAGGTGGAGGAGTTCAGATGCATGGAGGATGGGAGGTTCTGGTGGTGGTGGGGGGGGGGCAAACCTTGGCATTGATACCTACCCCTTACAGCAGGTACTTATTTGTGCCTGGGGTCAGGTGTAAATGCTGATGTATGGGGGGTGGGGTCTGGATCAATGTGGATTCTTCTTGTGAAATGGGGAATCCACAGGAAGATACAAGATGGCATCAGAATAG
The DNA here is from genome assembly GCF_901765095.1 of Microcaecilia unicolor. NCBI lineage: Eukaryota > Metazoa > Chordata > Amphibia > Gymnophiona > Siphonopidae > Microcaecilia > Microcaecilia unicolor. The sequence continues at coordinate 17,365,804 of NC_044037.1, forward strand.
GATAGGTTGGAGGAAGCTACTGCCCTCTAGAGTTTTTACCTTGTCTTCTTTGCTGTTTTCTTGATTGAGTCTATGCTGAAGCGTCGAGGAAACCAGCAAGTTTTTCCTCCTGCAGCCCTAATGACTTCTTCCCCACGTCATTCGCTGATTGCCACCTTTGCGGTCCCCACAGTGATGGGCAAATTTGCTGTTGAGCTCAGGAAGGAGCCCAACTTATACAGCGAAGTGTCGCTGAACCCTGCTGAACCTTCTACCCCTCCTTCTCCAGGGGTATCACTGGAGTGGCAACAAGAGGAGCTCAGTCAGTCTCCCAGGCATCCTTGAAAGAAATTTGACTGGGGGTGGGTTTGACCCCGGCCATGTTATCGGGAGGAATGAATTCCCCAGTGGTCAGCGGTAGTGAGTTGCGAGTTCTGGATGGGTCATCTGTATCGGCTGGGAGCGTTGTTGCACCCAGCGTGGTTATTTCCACTCCCCTCAAGTCACTGGTTAAACCCGCAGTAGTGGATATGGAAGCCTTCAGTTTTATTTCTACAATGATTGAGTCTTCCTCTCAGTTGAAATCCTTGGCTGATACTGCCTTACAACATTCTGCTAGGCTAGAAACACTTGACAAGTCAATGTCAGATGTTAAAACTGTAATAGATCCGCATTCTGGGGATAAGACTTTATTTTTGAGGAAAATAGAGAATTTAGAGAATGAGAATAGGAGTTTGAATCTGTAATTGCTTAATTTTCCGGTATCAAGATTATTGCCACCAAAGGAATTCTAATATGCCTTTGCTACAGAAGATCTACTACATTACTCTCTATCTGTGGATGATCCTGAGGAATTAAATGTTTCAACTTTATTGGAATCCTTTCAAGTGGAAATATTGGGAGAAGCTACTGTGTTGGTGCCTTTCATCTTCTTGCAGGATAAAGCTATCTTGAGACTGTTCTACAGGTCTGGGAACGCTGAGTTTCATGGTGGTAAAGTTTCCGTTCTTCCTGATGTATCTAAATGGACTCAGCTGAGGAGGAACCATTTCTGGCCGTGAACCAATCTGTACTTGGTTTGGGGGCATCTTTCCAGTTGTGATTTTCCTGTGAATGTTTCATTTCTTATCAAAATGTCAAGTATGTCTATTATGAACCTTCACAATTACAGGCTTTGCTTCGAAGCAAAGGAGTTTCAGGGACTCCTGCGGTAGTTCTATAATAGAAGGTTTTGTGATTTAGGTTGTGGGGATTATTACTCTGATATTTCTTCTTTTTCTTTTTCTTTATTCTCCAGCTTCCTATGGAGTTTCTTTAGGTTCTTTCCCCCACCATTGAAGACTGTATTGGGTACATTGTGGTTGATATTTTATGTTGTATATTTCCTTGTTTTCATTTCTGGATTTGATGTATTATGTGTATCAGTAGAAATCAAACAAAATAAAAAGAAATGGAAAAAGAAAATAAGATCATACCTTTTTTTATTGGACATAACTTAATACATTTCTTGATTAGCTTTCGAAGGTTGCCCTTCTTGGTCAGATCGGAAATAAGCAAATGTGCTAGCTGACAGTGTATATAAGTGAAAACATTCAAGCATTACTATGACAGTAAAATAGATACTATTGGAGATTCTACATGGAATGTTGCTACTATTGGAGATTCTACATGGAATGTTGCTATTCCACTAGCAACATTCCATGTAGAAGCCTGCGCGGCCACATTGCTGATCTACAAGGGCCGACTTCTACATGGAATGTTGCTAGTGGAATAGCAACATTCCATGTAGAATCTATAGAAATCAAACAAAATAAAACATGGAAAAGAAAATAAGATAATACCTTTTTTATTGGACATAACTTAATACATTTCTTGATTAGCTTTCAAAGGTTGCCCTTCTTCCTCAGATCGGAAATAAGCAAATGTGCTAGCTGACAGTGTATATAAGTGAAAACATTCAAGCATTACTATGACAGTCTGACAGGGTGGGAGGATGGGGGTGGGTAGGAAGTATGCATGGGGACATCAAAGCATATCATTGATATTCTAACAGGATGGGTGTGGATAGGTGAGGGGTGGGGTGATCAACAGAGAAATACAGCTTTATGCTTTATAATGGACTAGGAACCCCAGGTCCTTGTTAAGTCCTTTCTGTTGGGTGTTAAAATATTCAATCATTCTACCACACTCCTCTACTTATGTATTATGTGAAATGTTATAAACAAATAATTAAAAGAAAGAAATGGGGAATCCACGTTGATATGATAGGCCTGCTCAAGTCATACCTGTCCCTACCACCTCTCTTGGCAACATGTACATAAGAACATAAGCATCAACATATTGGGACAGTCCAAAGGTCTACCAAGCCCAGTATCCTGTTTCCAACAGTGGCCAATCCAGGTCACAAGAACCTGGCAAGATCCCAAAGAATAAAACAGATTTTTATGCTGCTTATCCCAGGAATAAGCAGTGGATTTTCCCCAAGTCTATCTTAATAATGACTTACGAACTTTTTCTTTTAGGAGCTAGTGCAAACCCTTTTTAAACCCTGCTAAGCTAACTTCTCTGTCATCGAATTCACCTTCTTGGGTGAAACGTGGCCATGTTGGGTCTTTGTGTTAATAAACCTTTGGTGTGCGACCTTCATTTGGGATCTGTCTTGTTTTTATTGTAACGATTGATCATTAGCATCAAAATGGCTCAGTAACAAATTACGTTGCGCAAGCATCTCATGACTGTACGCAAATTTGGATGACCTTTATAGAATCCAATCTAAAATCTTTATTGTAAAACATAATGGAATACTGGCACCCTACAAGACAGGATTTAGTTCCATCTTAGTATCTAGAGGGTTTCCTCAACCAAAGTAACTTCATTTTAAACAATGTAAATTAATCCAATTCTCCACTATCTGAAATGCCTCATTAAGAAGAGAGTATGTTGACTCAAAATCAAGTATCAACAATAAAAGGACATTTCCAATTTCTGCGATCCTGGTCTCAAAAAGCTCAAAAATACATGAAAGAGTGTAGTTGATAGGGGAGATCCTTACTGCACTCAAGGGGCCTTCCAGAAAGAGGATATTACTGTATCCATCTTCACTCTATATAATCAGTGTAACAAATATTCTCTAAATCAATTAAGCACTAAACCTGACATTCCCATCTCACTTAGTTTAAGTAAAAGAAGCTCATGATTGATAATATCAAAAGCCATCAATAAATCAAAATGCACCAACATTGCATGTCTCCTCCTGCTCAGAATATTCCTCATACCAGAGACCAAAAGGTTTTCCCCTCTTTCTATTTCTTCCCCCTCAAAGTTCACCATTTCTTCCTTTCCCCTTTCTTCCCCCCACCAAAGTCCAGAATTTCCCTTTTTCTCTTTCCTACCCCCAAAATCTAGCATTTCCTCCTTCTCCCCCCACCAAAGTCCAGTATTTTCCTCCCTTTTCTATTTTCTACTCCTAAAGTCCAGCTTTTCTCCCTTGTTCCATTTCTTCCCCCCACCAATATACAGCATTTTACCACTTTTCCCCTTTCTTCTCCCCCAAATTCTAGCATTTACTCCTTTTCCCCTTTTTCCCCCACCACAGTCCAGCATTTCCCCTTTTTCCATTTCTTCCCCACCACAGTCCTGCATGCCCCTCTTTTTCCCCCAACACAACCCAGCATTTCCCCCTTTTTCCTTTTCTTCCCCCTCCCCCCACCAAAGTCCAGCATTTCCCCCTTTTCCCTTTCTTCCTCCAGCATTTGTTTCCTTTCTCTCCCCTTCCTCTTCCCTCAAGTGCAGTACCTTCCTGGGCCAGTAACATTAGAGGAGTAGCCTAGCCTAGCCTAGCACAAACCCTACTTACCTGGAGTTCCTTCTCAGATTGCAGTAACACGTGGTTCGTATTAATCACTTCACTACCGGTGTACACAGGGCAAACACCATGCATCAGAAGAGAAGCCTTTAATAAAAACCACATGTTACTGCTACAACACAGGAAAGATCCTGCTGCTGGAGCTTGTGCTTATTCTTCTGGCATACCTTGTACCACTGGAACTTGTACTGTTTCTCTTTCTGGCATCAGATTTTCTAACGACCCTCCCAACCAGTGCTGCCACCCTGTGCAAGTGCGTGGTTTACACAGCTGCACCGGTCCTGAGAACACTATATGCAGAAGTATATTCGGCAAACTGGATGCACCTTCTAATCTTCAACTGACAACATATTCACATACCATGTAAATGAGTTTATCTTTTTGGGCAGACTGGATGGACCGTACAGGTCTTTATCTGCCGTCATTTACTATGTTACTATGTTACTCTTTGGGGTTCTACATGGAATGTTGCTACAAATTGGGATTCCGGAATCTTGTAACTCTTCAGGATTCCAGAATCTTCAGAACTTTTAGTACAAGAACAGTGCTGGGCAGACTTTTACGGTCTATGCCCTGAGATAGGCAAGGACAAATCAAACTCGGGTATACATATAAAGTATCACATACCATGTAAGTGAGTTTATCTTGTTGGGCAGACTGGATGGACCGTACAGGTCTTTATCTGCCATCATTTACTATGTTACCGTGTTTCATACTAAATTCTATGAGGGAATGACACGGCAGCTCTCATTTCCCCCTGAAACGTCTTTTTAAGATGCACATTTATAGCCGATTCCTATTGACAGCTCTAAGTTGAGGCTTCAAGTCAAAGGCAAGCCAAATGGATCATTGCATTCACAATTAAAAAGACAGGGTAGTCACCTAGAACAATAACATTTTTATACGTTTTTTTTTTTGTTTCATCCATTTGCACCAATACTTCTGCTTCTGTGAATGTTCCATTGGGATTCTACTGTAAGATGTATCTTACTGTAATCATTTTCGCGGCACAGCTGAGTGGTCACCTGTGACCCACATTCTAATTCTCTCACATAGTTTATCTTCGGCGTTTTATATCTTATAACATATGTGCGACGGTTTCAAGTGACCTAACATCAGAAGATTGATCTTCCTGAAGTTAGCCCAGAATCACAATTGCTGAGATGACAATAACAATGACTTTTATCCGGCCTCATTTTGGAAGCTGAATTGTTCCCGTTCCTCATATCAATGCTTAATTAACACACATCACGTTCTTCTGTTTCAAAAGTCAGAGCAGGTGAAGAACAATAGATTTCGAAGGCAAAACTACAGACTCCCAACGCTATCCATATCTATTTTACAGAGACAGATTGGGCACTAATAATGAGTACATAAGTGTTGCCATACTGGGACAGACCGAAGGTCCATCAAGCCCAGTATCCTGTTTCCAACAGTGGCCAAGCCAGGTAACAAGTACCTGGCAAGATCCCAAAACAGTACAATACATTTTACGCTGCTTATCCAAGAAATAAGCAGTGGATTTTGGCTTATGGACTTTTTCTTTTAGGAAGCTATCCAAACCTTTTTTTAAACCCCGCTAAGCTAACTGCTTTTACCACATTCTCTGGCAACGAATTCCAGAGTTTAATTACACATTGAGTGAAGAAATATTTTCTCTGATTCATTTTAAATTTACTTTAGTCTGTGTCTCAGGTGACCCATTAAGAAAAAAAAATTACTGCATCATGAGGTGCGCTGTAAAATAGCCTGCGATGGTGTAGATGCGTGTATTGGATGCGCGCAGGTCCATTTTTCAGCGCACCTACAAAAATGGACGAGTGGCAAAACAAAAATTGGCGCGCGTCCATTTCGGGCCTGAGAACTTACTTCCACCCATTGACTTAGCGGTAAGGTCTCACTTGTTAAGCTGGCAGTAGTCGTCAGCGCATGTACACTGCTGATTACCTCCCGGTGAGCACCGGGCGCCAGAAATTTTCTGGTGTGCGTACTGAACACACGTAAAAAATGAAATTACCACCCAGGCCGCGCGGTAGCTGGGCAGTAGTTCTGAATTGGCACACCCTGGGTGCGTGTAGGCGCCTTCGCAGCTTAGTTGAAGGACCCCCAAGTAACAATAGTAACAATAGTAACATAGTAGATGCAAATAGGTGGGATAATGTGGGATACAAATGCAATAAACAAATAAATAAATGATGGCAGATAAAGAACCGGATGGTCCATCCAGTCTGTCTTATATTCAGGCGGTAGCGATCAGCGTTTCACTGACTGCCCCTGGAGTTTATCTATTTATTTAAAAATGTGTACCCCACAAAATCTTCAGTTCTTGGCGTTATCTCTATAAATTCAGTGTGGGCCATGTCTGGGCTCTGGCATTGAATTTCTGGGTATATAGAGCCAGGGAAAACATAGGGGCCCTTTTAATAAGGTGCATAGGTGACTACATGCATCCAACACATGTTGGATTAGAACTACTGCCCTGGGTGGTAATTCTATTTTTGATGCGCGTCCAAAAGGCGCGGAAGAAAATCATTTCTATTTTCTACCGCATGGCGCTAACCAGGTGGTAATCAGCAGTGTATGTGCATTGATGATTACTGCCCAGTTAATACATGAGGCCTTACCGCTAAGTCAATGGGTGGCGGTAAGGTCTTGGGCTGAAAATGAACGCATGCTGGTTTTAATTTTGCCGCACGTCCATTTTTGGACACAAAAAAAGGTCCTTTTTCCAGGTGCGCTGAAAAATGGACCTGCGCGCATCCAATACACGCACCTGCACCACTGCAGGCCATTTTTCATCGTGCCTTAGTAAAAGGACCCCGTGGAGGGGCATAATCGAACGGGGGCGCCCATCTCCAGGGTCGGCCCCGGGAAGGGGCGGAGCCAACCGTATTGTCGAAACAAGATGGCCGGCCATCTTTCGTTTCAATAATACGGTCGGGGCCGGCCAAATCTCAACATTTGGGCCGCACTTAGAGATGGCCGGCATTGGTTTTCACCAATAATGGAAACTAATGGCGGCCATCTCAAACCCGGCCAAATCCAAGCCATTTGGTCGTGGGAGGAGCCAGCATTTATAGTGCAGTAGCTCCCCTGACATGCCAGGACACCAACCGGGCACCCTAGGGGGCACTGCAGTGGACTTCAGAAATTGATCCCAGGTGCATAGCTCCCTTACCTTGTGTACTGAGCCCCCCAAAACCCCCCAAACCCACTACCCACAACTGTACAACAGTACCATAGCACTTAAAGGGTAATGGGGGGCACCTACATGTGGGTACAGTGGGTTTGTGGTGGGTTTTGGAGGGCTCACATTTACCACCACTAGTGTAACAGGTAGGGGGGAGATAGGCCTGGGTCCGCCTGCCTGAAGTGCACTGCACCCACTAAAAACTGCTCTAGGGACCTGCATACTGCTCTGATGGAGCTGGGTATGATATTTGAGGCTGGCATACAGACTGGAAAAAAATGAATTTTAATTTGGTTTTTTGGGTGGGAGGGGGTTGGTCATCACTGGGTGAGTAAGGGGAGGTCATCCCCGATTCCCTTCGGTGGTCATCTGGTCAGTTGGGGCACTTTTTTGAGGCTTGGTCCTAAAAATAAATGGACCAAGTAAAGCCAGCCAAGTGCTCGTCAGAGCCGGCCTTCTTTTTTCCATTATCGGCCGAGGCCGGCCATCTCTTAACCACGCCCCCGCCCCGCCTTCGGTACACTGCCAACACGCCACCTTGAACTTTGGCCGGCCCTGCGACGGAAAGCAGTTGAAGCCGGCCAAAATCGGCTTTTGATTATACCAATTTGGCTGGCCGCAGGAGAAGGGCGGCCGTCTCCCGATTTGTGCTGGAAGATGGCCGCCCTTCTCCTTCAAAAATGAGCTGGTTAGTCATTTAAGTGCAATATTCAGCATTTAACTAGCTATGGTACAGCACATAAAGATAGGACTGACTTTTATGTGGTCCTATTTATGCAGTTACCTTGGCTAGTTCACTGCTGAATATTTGTACTTAACTGGCCAAGTGCTACATGATACAAGGATCCAGGGAAAGTATCTAGGTGTCATCGTTGACGATACGTTGAAACCCTCTGCTCAGTGTGTAGCGGTGGCGAAGAAAGCAAATAGAATGTTAGGTATTATTAGGAAAGGAATGGAAAGCAAAAATGAGACTGATATAATGCTTTTGTATCACTCCATGGTGTGACCTTACCTCCAATACTGTGTGCAATTCCGGTCATCGCATCTCAAAAAAGATATAGTGGAATTAGAAAAGGTACAGAGAAGGACAATGAAAATGATAAAGGGGATGGCATGACTTCCCTATGAGGAAAGGCTGAAGTGTCTAGGGCTCTTCAGCTTGAGACAGCCGAGGGGAGATATGATAGAGGTCTATAAAATAATGAGTGGAGTGGAACGGGTAGATGTGAATCGCTTGTTTACTCTTTCCAAAAATACTAGGACTAGGGGACATGCAATGAAGCTACAAAGTAGTAAATTTAAAACAAATCGGAGAAAATATTTTTTCACTCAATGTGTAATTAAGCTCTGGAATTTGTTGCCAGAGAATGTGGTAAAAGCGGCTAGCTTAGTGGGGTTTATAAAGGTTTGGATAATTTACTAAAAGAAAAGTCCATAAGCCATTAGTAAGATGAATGTGGGGAAAATCCACTGCTTATTTCTAGGATAAGCAACATAAAATGTAATGTACTGTTCTGGGATCTTGCCAACCTGGATTGGTCACTGCCAACTTGCCAACTTGTAACCTGGATTGGTCACTGTTAGAAACAGGATACTGGGCTTGATGGACCTTCGGTCTGTCCCAGTGTGGCAATGCTTATGTTCTTATGGGCACTAACCACTAACTGATTAAGTGCCCCTGAATATGACCAGTTAGCTCTGCACAAGCAATTGAACCAATAAGGAGCCATTTCTGGCCAATGAAATCATGTTGAATATTAACTCCCTATGATATAACATATGCCTACTTCATCGTGAGCTGTCCTTGCCATTTTCAAGGCACAGAATTTAGAAGTTTGCCTGACACAAGTTTTAATTCCTAAGTACTAGATTTGCATCTTAAACACGGCTAAGTTATCTTGATTCCACTTTCTTTCCGTATAGGAATCCTTTATGCTTATCCCAAACATTCTTGAATTCCATTACTACTTTTGTCTCCACCATCTCATGCGGGAGGTCATTCCAGGCATCCAGCACCGTCTCTGTGAAAAAGTACTTTCTAACATTACTCCTAAATCAACCCCCCACCCCCACCCAACTCCGTAAACTCAATTCATGTCCTCTAGTTCTACTGCTGACCCTTCTCTGGAGAAGGTTTGTTTGCATATTAATACCTTTCAAATATTTAAACACTAGTAAAAAAGCCCCGTTTCTGATGCAAATGAAACGGGGGCTAGCAAGGTTTTCTTCTGTGTGCATGTGGGAGTGGGAGTGTGTGTGTCCCTGCCCTCTGCCCTCTCTCCCTTCCCCTGTGCTATCTGTCCCCTCTGCTTTCTGGCCCCTCCTCCCTCGGAGTCGAGTCCTTCAGTGTTAAGTTTCCTGCTGTGCTGTGTTTGTGTTACAGAGATAGTGAGGGCTTCCGCCCTCTCTCCCCTCCCCCCTCTGAGTCCTTCACTGTTACAGAGAGAGCGATTTGATTTCGTGCTTTGCTGTGTTTTCCTTCACTGTTTGTGTTACAGAGAGAGCGAGGGCGGGGCAGACACTCATGGGGAAACCAGATATCTCTCCCCCTTCTCACTTCCGGCTGGAGGCTTCATTTAGAATGTTGGGGGTGCCTTTTATATATAGAGATCTGTATCATCTCATCCTTATTCCTCCTTTACTCTAGGATCTACATATTCAGGTACTCAAAACACTACACTTAGATGAGATGGGGATGGGCTATGGTCAGTGGTGTGCTGGAGCCGGCTCGCTCCGGCTCACAAGAGCCGCTTGTTAAATTTTGACAGCTCTTGCGAGCCGGTTGTTGTTGGGGGCGAGCCGACTCCATTAGGGGAGGTAAGCATGGCAGGAGGGCGCCATCACAGGCCATGCTTACCTCCCCTCCCGCTTCCAAACACGTCCAACGATGTCCTTCGCCCCCACCCTCCCCTCTCGCTCCTATCCGTCAGTTTCTCTTACTGCCTTCAAAGCGCCGCTTATTTAAAGCGCTACTGCCCGTCTTCAGCCTTCCCTGCTTGTTTCGGATGAGTTCTTCCCTCAGTCCCGCCTTCTGACGTCATTCTGACGTCATTTCCTTTTTCCGCGACAACAAAGGTAGAAAAAAATAATTTTATTTTCATTATAGTGTTTGGAATACGTTCACTTTGAGAATCAGGTGCTGAACGTTAAAAGTTTATATTTATTTACTTATTTATGGCATTTTATCCCATATTAAACATGAATTAGATTGGAACCTGGGATCATTTAATTTTTTTTTTCTTGGAGAGAGTAATGCATTGCCCCCCCCCCCCCCGGCTATAGCCACCTCTGCAATTTTAGGGGGGGCGCAGTGGTGGACGGGGGGGGGGGGGCGCCGAGGTGGACCGGGGAGAGAGCCTGTTGTTAAAAATTTACCAGCACACCACTGGCTACAGTGCTCTGAACAAACCTATGTATGCAAATGACCTATGTATGCAAATGATCAGCTTTACTATGTATATATCTCAGTGCAATAGAAAAGTCAAGTACTGGGAGGAATATTCACCCATAGATCACTGTATCACCCTAAGGTCTCTTTACTGGTTCATGCACATCAGCCTCTCACTTCCTATGGAACACAGATCCGTTGAATTTCTGTACTCCAAATACATCACTCTACATTTCTTCATGTTAATACTTAACTGCTAAGCATTGACCCAAGCTTCTAATTTTTCATCACTCTGCATGCTCTCCACTCCCTCCAGGGTACCCATTCTGTTGTTAATCTTCAAGTCATCTGCAAAAATGTATATTTTTCTTTCTAACCCTTTGGTAATATTACTCACAAAGATATTGAACAGAATTGGTCCCAGGAGAGAATCCCTTAGGCACTCTACTATTCATCTTTCATATGCATTTCATTTACCTCCACCCTCTAGTTCCTATCAGTCAACCAATCTCTGTTTCTAGTTTATCATCTCAAGCCCCATTCTCAAGCTGCCTAGATTATTCATGAGCCTCCTATAGTAAACACTAATCAAGGCTTTGCTGAAATCGGAGCAGACCACATCTAGCATAGGTCTTTGATTTAGTTCTTTTGTTATCTAGTCAAAGAAATCAATCAAGATTTAGTTGGCACGATCTACCGTCATGTTGTCCCAGATCTTGCCACCCATCGCATTGTATAAGATTCACTCTCATTTCCTTCAGCAGCATCTCCATTATCTTTCCACTACTGAGGTTATTCTTACCAACCTATAGTTTCCCACCTCTTCTTGGTTACCATTTTAGCGAAGAGCAACCGTATCAGCCTTTCTCTAATCCTGTGCAGGGCCGCCGAGAGCCGGAGCCGGCCCGGGACAAGGCTGCCCCCCGGGCCCCCCCATCTGAGGTCGCCGCCCACCTGAGATTGCCGGGCCCCGCCCACCCGAGGTCGCCGCCCACCTGAGATCGCCGGGCCCCCCCCGCCGCCCACCCACCCGAGGTCGCCGGGACCCCTCCACCCGCTATCGGGCCGGGCCCTCGGAACTAACCTTAAGCCTCCTTTCACTTCACAGCAAGCAGCAGCAGGGCAGACCTCTCCTCCTTCCTTCCGTGCCCCGCCCTCGCGGACGTTACGTCAGGCAAGGAAGGAGTGGCCTGACCTGCTGCTGCTTGCTGCGAAGTGAAAGGAGGCTTAAGGTTAGTTCCGGAGGGCGGGCCAGGCGGCGACAGAGGGCGGGCCAGGCGGCGGCAGCGCCAGGCCCCCCTGGAGGCCCGGGCCCCGGGACTTTTGTCCCCCCTGTTCCCCCCTCTCGGCGGCCCCGATCCTGTGGAACCTTCTCCATCTCCCAGGATCTATCGAACACATCCTTTAGAGGACCAACTAGATCCTTTCTGAGTTCCCTCAGTTTTCTGAGATGTATCTCATCTGCTCACATGGTTTTGTCCAGTTTCAGTTTTGAAAGTTATTCATAAACACTTTGTCACTCATCTGCGGACCATCTCCAGGTTTTTCCTCCACAAACACTGAACAGAAGTACTTGTTGAGCATTTCTGCTTTTCCCTCGTTACTTTGCACACATCATCAGCACCTTTGAGTCTCTTACTTCCACCTTTGGCCTTCCTCCTCTTCCTAACGAACCTGAAAAAAAAGTCTTGCTCCCCTTCCTTTTCCTTGGCACGCTCTTTCCCCATCCTGATTTCTTTCTTTGACACTTTGGGGGTCGTTTTACTAAGGTGCGCTGAAAAATGGCCTGCGCTGTTGTAGATGCATGTATTGGGCACGCGCAGGTCCATTTTTCAGTGCGCCTACAAAAAAAGGCCGTTTTTGGCTAAAAATGGACGATGTGCAGCAAAATAAAAATTGGTGCGCATCCACAGTGACGATCCTAGGTCGGCTGCCACCCGGGGCGGAAAACCGATGCGCACACCCCCGGGTGCAGCACGAACCCTCCTCCTGGCACAATGACACCCTCCTCCAGTGCATCAACCACCACCCCCCCCCCCCCGGTGCATTCTTGGCTGCTGGGAGCAGCCGCGTGGCCCTCAGCTCCGCTGGCTCCCTGATCCCTCTGCCCCGGAACAGGAAGTAACCTGTTCCGGGGCAGTGGGAGCAGGGAACCAGCGGAGTCGATAGGCGCGTGGCTGCTCTCTGCACCCCTCTAGCGGCATGCACCCGGGGTGGACCGCCCCCACCACCCCGCCCTTGGTACGCCGCTGCGCATCCATTTTGGGCCTGAGACCTTGCTGCCACCCATTCACTTAGCGTAAGGTCTCACGTGTTAACCGGGCAGTAATCGTCAGCGCGCGTACCATGCCGATTACTGCCCGGTTAGCACCATGTGCCAGAAAAGAAAATATATTTTCCAGCGAGCGTAGTGGTCGCGCGTACAAAATGAAATTACCGCCCGGGCCACGCGGTAGCCGGGTGATAGTTCCAAATTGGCGTGCGTTGAGCGCGCATAGGTACCTACACGGCTTAGTATAAGGGCCCCTTTCCGCTTTATTCACCGTTCTTTGTATTCCTCTTTTTTGCTATCTTCTGTATTTTGTGAATTCTACTTTTTTTTTGTCTTTATTTTAGCAGCCACTTCTTTGAAGAACAACATAAATTGCATTTCAAATTACAAATGAATTGCATTACATTTAAATTAAGAGGGTGCACATAGACAGTGCACCACATGAATACTATCAAAGGAAAAATTGCAGAAGCAACTGAACCAAATCTAAGATCTCTAATTTGCAAAATCAAAATAAAGCAGTATGTAAGTGATAACGTCTTGGAACAAGGCTGACACAGCAAGAGCAATAGAGGAAATGCCTAAAGGAGCTCCAGAAGAGAGGTGACGGAACAGTCAGAGCAATTGGAGAAGGAAGTAGGTGAGACACACATGAATTAGAAGACTGCAGAATAGAAGGATGGGAGCAATAAAAGAGAAAACAGAAAACAGGTACAAAAGAAAGAGAAAATGGAATTCGTTGTCAGAGAATGTGGTAGAGGCGGTTAGCTTAGCAGGGTTTAAAAAAAGGTTTGGATGGCTTCCTAAAGGAAAAGTCCATAGACCATTATTAAAATGACTTGGGGAAAATCCACTGCTTATTTCTGGGATAAGCAGCATAAACTGTATTGAACGTTTTGGGGATCTTGCCAGGTATTTGTGACCTGGATTGGCCACTTTGGTCTGTCCCAGTGTGGCAATACTTATGTACTTATGTAGGAACTGGCAATTGAGGTCCTAGGCCTTGTACAGATGAATATGTATACTGGGACCAGGAGAAAAAAAGCCCAATGACAAATAACATCAACAAGGTCATCTATTAATATCACAGAAATAAACGATAGATATATAGACATTGCTGTGCAGTGAAGGCCATTACTGAGAAAATCTTACTATCAAGGACAGAAGAAAATATATAACTCCTCCCCAGAAAGAACTTATAGAGGAAAAAAATAAAATCAGAGCATGAAGAGCTGTCATTGATAGATGAGTACCTCAAAATATCAAGGTAACGAGAAAGATCCAAAACACCCTAGCAGAAGACTTACATTCATATGCTCTGTAGCTGGGTCGCCCATCCAGGACCCAGCCAGGCTCAACGCTGCTTAGCTGCCTCTTCCTCCACACAACTGTTGCCTTCACTCCACAGCAATCTGGCTCCGCTGAGCCTTGACTCCAGGCCCTGCGAACTCCCAGGACTTCCTCCTCCCTCCGTTCCTTTCACAGAGGCACATTCAAAGCCCAATGTTTATAAGTAAGAGCTTTTATTTTCTTGCTTCAAATCAAACAAAACACCCTTCACTCCAGGTTGTTTAGGCCAGCAGCCCAGAGCACAATTCAGGTTCAACATAGTCAAATTCAGGTTCAAAAACAGTCCATATAACTTCAAACTCAGGTTCAAAAACAGTCCATATAACTTCACTTCACTTTAGCTTAGATTACGTCACTTAGGGAACAGTACATTATCAGAGGGAAAAACCCAATAGCTTGGTAGGTTGCAGCCCAGACCTTTTTAGTATGCAACAGTTTACACAGTCTTTCTTGCACCTTCTTACAGCACGGTTACACAGCTTTATTCCCACCTGGTTCAGGCTGGGGTTTCAGTTGTGTCCAGCTCTCTTTCTCTCCCACAGGCTGCACCTGTTTCCTCTTTAGTAGAGATTTCCCCCAGTGCCTCAGCCTCTCTCCTCCAGTCTTCCACCAGTCTCTCCACGGTACAGCTAGCCACCCTTTTACAGCAGCTTTTTGGGTTTGAGCCAGGGCTCCAATCTCCATCTGTTCCTCCTCTAGCCCTTTAGTAATCTCCATTTTATCCTCCTCTCCAACTTCCCCCGCCTTCAATCTCTCCAGCTGGCCCTCATCACCTTCCTCAGAGACCATTTCCCAATCTTCTATCTCCTCCTCTAACTCTTGCACAGCCGGGTGGGGAAGAGAAGGATTCTGGGACTGGTAGTTCCTCCCCTTCTTCCTTAACCCAGCCAACCTCTGCCTCCGGTAGCCCAGCTTTCTGAATGTGGGTGTTGTGCACATGAAATCTGGCCCGTTGGGATTCCCTGGCTCCCTGTACCCCCTTTCTTCGTGTCTTCCCGGATCCCCTTTCACCTGCACTCTCACAGCTCCAACAGACTGAACTAATACAGGAACACAGCAGAAAACAGTATGGAGGGAGGGATGTGATCTCGCTTTTGAACAAACAGTAAAACACAACAAATGAGGAAAGCTTCAATCCAAACACCTTTAAAGGAACCAGAAAGACCTGGGGCTTAATGATGCAAAAGTCCATCTTGGTTATTTTGTATTGTTCTTAAATTATCCGATTATTTATTGTTTCAATTATGTGCTATGTCTGTTTATATTATGAACTGTGCTAATTAGATTGATTTTTTTTAATGTTGTGCACTGCCTCACAGGCTTTGAGGAAGGTGGTACAGAAAATGGCAATAGCTTTTGACTTGGCTGCAAAAATAGCTTTGTATCTACAGAGAGGTGATATATCAACTGTGGAATAAACAGAAACACGTGAGGCTCACTGGGGATCAAAAGCATCAAATGCAGCAGTGGAGGCTTGAGAACTGCATCCGAAGGGCCACAGGATTTGCATAGTCAAGGGAGAAGGCAGTGAATAGCTAATCCTCTGTTTTGATGTGTTTGTGTTATCAATAGAAATCAAACAAAATAAAACATGGAAAAGAAAATAAGATGATACCTTTTTTATTGGACATAACTTAATACATTTCTTGATTAGCTTTCGAAGGTTGCCCTTCTTCGTCAGATCGGAAATAAGCAAATGTGCTAGCTGACAGTGTATATAAGTGAAAACATTCAAGCATTACTATGACAGTCTGACAGGGTGGGAGGATGGGGGTGGGTAGGAGGTATGCATGGGGACATCAAAGCATATCATTGATATTCTAACAGGCAGGATGGGTGTGGATAGGTGAGGGGTGGGGTGATCAACAGAGAAATACAGCTTTATGGTTTATAATGGGCTAGGAACCCCAGATCCTTGTTAAGTCCTTTCTGTTGGGTGTTAAATATGTGTTTGTGGAATTCCTCACTTTCTGTGTGAATTTTTTAATTAGGTAAACTGCCTCGAAGCTTCAAGCTAGAATTAGTGTAGTGTATACATTTGAGATTAGATTAGATTAGAAAGCACTTGATTTAACCCTGTTCCAAGTTTTTTGACAAAAAACCCTCTCTTCTTCCGAACCCCTTGGTGGATGATATCATAAATCTAAAATCAGCACCTTTTCCTTGTAATTTTTCTCTCAGTTTTCATAAGCAGAAACTCTTGTGTTAGGAAGATAAAGCTTCAGAAGAAAAAGCCAGGGATCTTCATGCACCTCTCTAATGAGCTCATCTCCCTACAAAACTCTGACTCTAACTTAACCTTGCTGGTATTTCTTTGCCTTTCACCCAGCAGATTTAAGATGTCCCTACTAAAGTTGGTGCAAGCAAACCCCCCTCTCCCCCCAAAAAAACAGCACAAAGGGCCTTTAAAAACAAAAGGGACACAATACTTATATTGAAAACCTTTTAATGATCAAATTTGATTGAAGGGAGACCCGACACGGGCCGTGTTTCGGTGCTGCTGCACCTGCGTCAGGGGTCACACCAATGACAGGGAGGCTTATACAGACAAATTCAGAACATCTGTTGACTTTCATACAATATTGAGCTCACGCACACCTTGAGTGTAATAGAAGTATTGTGTCCCTTTTGTTTTTAAAGGCCCTTTGTGCTGTTTTTTTTTTTGCTTGGACTTTGCTTGTGCTTAGTACCCTCTCTTTGTCCTACTAAAGTTGGTGCCATTTGACTCCTTTTTCAGTGCTTTGAGGTCTTCGTTCCAATGTTGGTACTCCTCATGTCTTCAGGTATTCCCGTCATTGTTGTTGCTACCTTGCCAGTTTCCCAGTATCTTCGGACCTTCATGCCAGCGTTTGTACTTCTTTATTCCTCTCTCGCCCTACCACTGTTGGTACTGCTTTACCCCTCTTGCTGTTTTGGGGGTTTCCATTCCACTGGTTGTGCTGCCTTGCTTTTCTTCTGCTTGCTCGGAGTCCGCCCTTTGCTCCTATTTTGGTGTGGTGGCATCTTCATGCCAGTCTTGATGCCTTGTAGTGTTGTTTCCTCTCTGGAAGATGCCTGCCATCAAGTTTTAAGACCGTTTGATGAAAAACGGATGAAAACCCCACTGCTAGAGTGCCAACTTTCTTGCTCCATTAACTTGAATGGAAATAAATTAAACAAATGAGTCAAAACCCAAAATGGACGGAATGAGTGACTGATCAGAAAACAAACTGCACTGAAAAATATTCCAGTGCAGATGAAATCGAAATACAGCATTTAAACAGAAGCCAAAGCAATTCAATAGAGAACTGGGGAAGAACATTGGATAGTTAAAGCACTATCAAGCAAAGTTGAAACGGAAACGTTCTGGTGAAACTTAAATGAATATCATATCAACCATTGGGGGAGTGGCCTGGTGGTTAGGGTGGTGGACTTTGGTCCTGGGGAACTGAGTTCGATTCCCACTTCAAGCACAGGCAACTCCTTGTGACTCTGGGCAAGTCACTTAACCCTCCATTGCCCCATGTAAGCCGCATTGAGCCTGCCATGAGTGGGAAAGTGCAGGGTACAAATGCAACAAAAATAAAATAGATACTATTGGAGATTCTACATGGAATGTTGCTACTGTTGGAGATTCTACATGGAATGTTGCTACTACTGGAGATTCTGTTGCTACTATTGGAGATTCTACATGGAATGTTGCTACTATTGGAGATTCTACATGGAATGTTGCTACTATTGGAGATTCTACTTGGAATGTTGCAACTATTGAAGATTCTACATGGAATGTTGCTATTCCACTAGCAACATTCCATGTAGAAGGCTGCGCAGGCTTCTGTTTCTGTGAGTCTGACACGTGCAGGACGTCAGACTCACAGAAGCAGAAGCCTGCGCGGCCACATTGGTGATCTGCAAGGGCCGACTTCTACATGGAATGTTGCTAGTGGGACTCAGGGCAAGTCACTTAACCCTCCATTGCCCCATGTAAGCCGCATTGAGCCTGCCATGAGTGGGAAAGCATAGGGTACAAATGTAACAAAAATAAAATAGATACTATTGGAGATTCTACATGGAATGTTGCTACTATTGGAGATTCTACATGGAATGTTGCTATTCCACTAGCAACATTCCATGTAGAAGGCTGCGCAGGCTTCTGTTTCTGTGTGTCTGACGTCCTGCACGTACGTGCAGGAAGTCAGACTCACAGAAGCAGAAGCCTGCGCGGCCACATTGGTGATCTGCAAGGGCCGACTTCTACATGGAATGTTGCTAGTGGAATAGCAACACTCCATGTACAATCTGAAATAGTAGCAACAGTGGAGGAGTGGCCTAGTGGTTAGGGTGGTGGTCTTTGATCCTGAGTTCGATTCCCACTTCAGGCACAGGCAGCTCCTTGTGACTCTGGGCAAGTCACTTAACCCTCCATTGCCCCATGTAAGCCGCATTGAGCCTGCCATGAGTGGGAAAGCGCAGGGTACAAATAACAAAAAAAAAAAAAAAACACAGCTCCCCAGCATACAGAAGAACATAGAAACCATTGTAAAATACAGCCACAAAACTTATCTTTTGAGCTAAAAAAAATATGATTGGACTTCTCCTTTGCTGTTTGAACTTCATTGACTGCCAATCTCTGCCCAACTTATTTTTAAATGATTGTGTTTTGTCTAAAATCTTAGCAGGGGCAGCTGCAGAGTACATGACCCACTTACTTCATTTTCCTAGTCTTAAAAGATCTCTGTGTTCAAATTAGAGCTGAATCGAAACGCATATTTGACTATTCGGAGGAATACAAACAATGAAAAATATTATTCGGTCAAATACGAATAACGGACAATGAGCTTTAACATAACAAATAATTTTAAAAAAGCAATGTGTTTATTTCAGTAGGATTTAGCACAGTAGAGCCCTGGATTATTTGTATTCAAATTTAAATCACTATTCGGTCAAATACAAATAATGTATTTGGGGCCAAGTTGAATTGAATATGAATATTCAGTACAGCCCTACTTCAAATGGTCAGTTAACTTTATACTTTCCTAATGTTAAGGGTGATACCTGGAAAAGAATGTTTGAAACAGGGGTAACTTCCTGTTTCGTCAGAGGCTCAGGCAGCCGCAGTAAGGGGAAGAGGCGGGTGCTGGCGGCAGGGCAGCCTATGGGAATTGCTGCCAGGTTTGGAACATGATGAGACAAACGCCGCCCGGGGGGGGGGGGGGGCATGTTAGCTCCGCTGCAGGCAGCATCTTGCCTTGGGCTGGCCCTGGTTTGAAACATCTTTTTTATATAACCCTTCATGAATGGAATAATCTTCCTGCAGAGTGTAGATATTAGGGATGTGCAGGCAAAATCATTTTATTTAGGGGTCCTTTTACTAAGCTGCGGGAAAAGGGGCCCTGTGGGTAGCTGGAGGCAGTGCATGCAAATCTCTCTCATGAATATTCATTGTGGAAATCCTGAACACCTGACTGGCTGGGTGATTCCGGGACCAGGTTTTGGAACCACTGACTTAAATTAACAAATCAGCAAATAGAATGTTAGATATTATTAGGAAAGGAATGGAAAACAAAAATGAGGATGTTATAATGCCTTTATATCGCTCCATGGTGCGACCGTAACTCGAATATTGTGATCAATTCTGGTCGCCTCATCTCAAAAAAGAAGTAGTGGAATTAGAAAAGGTGCAGAGAAGGGCGACGAAAATGATAAAGGGGATGGGACGACTTCCCTATGAGGAAAGGCAAGAGCGGCTAGGGCTCTTCAGCTTGGAGAAAAGGCAGCTGAGGGGAGATATGATAGAGGTCTATAAAATAATGAGTGGAGTTGAACAGGTAGATGTGAAGCGTCTGTTCATGCTTTCCAAAAATACAAGGACTAGGGGGCATGCGATGAAGCTACAATGTAGTAAATTTAAAACGAATCGGAGAACATTTTTCTTCACTCAATGTGTAATTAAACTCTGGAATTCGTTGCCAGAGAATGTGGTAAAGGCGGTTAGCTTAGCAGGGTTTAAAAACGGTTTGGACGGCTTCTTAAAGGAAAAGTCCATAGACCGTTATTAAATGGACTTGGGGAAAATCCACTATTTCTGGGATAAGCAGTATAAAATGTTTTGTACATTTTTGGGATCTTGCTGGGTGTTTGTGACCTGGATTGGCCACTGTTGGAAACAGGATGCTGGGCTCGATAGACCTTTGGTCTTTCCCAGTATGGCAATACTTATGTACTTATGCACATTGAAAACCATTTACAATATACTTCAAAAGAAGAGCAGGGTTAATTACATCACCACCAAATAGCACTATTCATAAACCCAATAACAAAATAACCATCAACAGACACTGTACACTGAAGACTCATTATGACCTAAAAGGTCTGGTGAATAGCCAAGCTTTGCACGAAAGACAGATGATGCTACAATAGCTCTCAAATTATAAGGGAGACAATTCCACAATATTGGTGTTTGGTAACTAAATGCAGTTTTGCATGTACCCTCCAGCTGTGTCCTCACCGGGGATGGCGCCGTCAGTAGATTTAAATTAGACGACCTTAAATCTTGCGGTGATAAGTAGGGAATAAGATGATTAATTAAGTAGGCAGGTTGATTCATCAACAAGGCTCTGAAAACAATAGTCAGAATCTTGAACTGAATCCTATACTTACCAGGCATCCAGTGGTGCTGCTTTAACAAGGGTGTGATGTAGTCGGATCTCTGTACATGGGGACATGGCTAGCAGTATAGTGAAGCAACAGCAAAAGTTGAAGTGCCCTCGGGGGGGGGGGGGGGGCAGGAAAATATTTACTGCACATGATTGAAACTCATCTTGAACTACTGAGAAAGATGTGAGTGAAATCCAAAATCCCTTTCTCTTTCGTAAATACAGCTGCATTATCACATAATTTCATGTATACCGCTTAGGACCTTTTTAAAAAGCCTAGATTAGATCATTAATTCATTAATATTTTTATTTATTTATGTGGGGAAACCTGCCAACTCTTTTTAAGTTTCAATAGCTTTACTGAATTAATTTGATTAAAAAAAAACACAACACGAAAACAAAACCATACAGAACATTTCTGTTCAGCCACATACAATTTCAAATGGCAAACACCCGAGTTAAGCATATTGATCTGGGGGTGCTTTTACTAAGGTGCGCTGAAAAATGGCCTGCGCTGGTATAGACGTGTGTATTGGACGTGCGCAGGTCCATTTTTCAGCGCACCTGCAAAAAAGGCCCCTTTTTTGCCAAAAATGGGCGTGTGGAAAAATAAAAATTGGCACGCGACAGTGCAGGCCATTTTTGGGTGCACCTTAGTAAAAGGACCCCCAAATCCTAGACAATAGGTT
Organism: Microcaecilia unicolor; assembly: GCF_901765095.1. Lineage (NCBI taxonomy): Eukaryota > Metazoa > Chordata > Amphibia > Gymnophiona > Siphonopidae > Microcaecilia > Microcaecilia unicolor. The sequence goes on from NC_044037.1 coordinate 17,387,175, forward strand.
GCATGTATTCAGTGGCGTACCAAGGGGGGGGGGGGTGGGGGCGGTCCGCCCCGGGTGCACGCCGCTGGGGGGGAGGGTGCCGCGCGCCTGTCGGCTCTTTGTTTTCATGCTCCCTTTGCCCCGGAACAGGTTATGTGCAGGACGTCAGACTCACAGAAACAGAAGCCTGCACAGCCTTCTACATGGAATGTTGCTAGTGGAATAGCAACATTCCATGTAGAATCTCCAATAGTAGCAACATTCCATGTAGAATCTCCAATAGTATCTATTTTATTTTTGTTACATTTGTACCCTGCGCTTTCCCACTCATGGCAGGCTTACATGGGGCAATGGAGGGTTAAGTGACTTGCCCAGAGTCACAAGGAGCTGCCTGTGCCTGAAGTGGGAATCAAACTCAGTTCCCCAGGACCAAAGTCCACCACCTTAACCACTAGGCCACTCCTTTGCAAGGGTAATTTAGATGGGAAAAAACCTCCTAAAGCTAATATTTCTGGTCTTAAAGCAATACGTTTTATTTATTTATAACATTTATACCCCACATTTTCCCACCCACTGGCAGGCTCAATGTGGCTAACATTAGACCGTAAGGCATTTGCCAATTTGGTAAATAAACAAAGTATGTTATGGTAGGATATTAATTACAAGGGGAAAGGGAAAAGAGGGAGGGTAACAGAGTCTATAAGGTCCATAAAGTAATTGTAATCCAGAAGTTATGGATTTGGGACGGAACCATTAGGATAGGCCTTTCTAAATAAGCTGGTCTTAAGAGATTTTCTGATGTTCAGGTGGTCATAAATAATTTTCACAGATTTAGGCAATGCCTCTCCACTCTCATCTCTGCTACAAGCAGGCCTAAGTTACGCATACTTAGTTGTGACTCTATCAACACGTATTAAATCTGGGACCGCCCCCAGGAACACCCCTAATCATGCCCCCAAATTGTTATGGGCAGGGCCGGTCTTAGCAAGTGCGGGGCCCTGTGCAGACCAATTTGGTGGGGCCCTATCCTAGCCCCGCCCTAGCTCCGCCCCCACCCTAGCTCCACCCCATTGATAAGATTATTCAAGTTTTAGAAATTTTGTTTTATTTATGAAATTTCAAATAAAGACAAATGAAGCTAAACTTGTACAAAAAAACTGATTGAAATAATAAGCGCAATGCTATCATGAAACCTCCCCTCCCCAGAAGTGGAGTGGCTGAGCCGCGGGATCATCATGAATGATGCGGACGGTCATCCGAGGCGAGCGGAGGTCGGAGTGGAGGCAGAGCGGGGCCCCCTTAGGCGCGGGGCCCTATGCGGCCCCCTTGGTCGCCTCTGCCTAAGACCGGCCCTGGTTATGGGGCTCATTTTCAAAGCATTTCGACTTACAAAGTTCCATAGCTTACTCACGGAACTTTGTAAGTCTCAGTCCTTTGAAAATACGCCTCTATATGTGATAGGGTTTAGGAGCAAAATGTTATAGAATCAGATACGTGCCTAAATCCTAATTATTGCCAATTAGTGCTGATAAATTATTTTATTTATTTATTAGGATTTATTTACCGCCTTTTTGAAGGAATTCACACAAGGCGGTGTACAGTAAGAATAGATCAAACATGAGCAATAGGCAATTACAGCAGTAAAAATATTCAAGTAACCATACAAAGTATGGCATGGTATACTACTTGCGATGTCAACACAATACGTAATATTCTTACTGTAGTGGATCATCCTCTACTTCTATCCCACTGTCAGCTGGTGTACCTCAGGGATCTGTCCTGGGACCTCTTCTTTTCTCCATCTCTACTTCTTCCCTTGGTACTCTGATCTCATCCCATGGTTTTCAGTATCATCTTTACGGTGATGACTCCCAGATCTACCTCTCCACACCAGAAATCTCAGCCGAAATCCAGGCCAAAGTATCAGCCTGCCTGTCTGACATTTCTGCCTGGATGTATCAGCACCATCTGAAAATAAACATGACCAAGACTAAGCTTCTTATCTTTCCCCCTAAACCAACCTCTCCTCCTCCCCCATTCTCTATTTCTGTGGATAACACTCTCATCCTTCCTGTCTCATCAGCTTGTAACCTTAGGGTCATCTTCAACTCCTCCCTCCAGGGGCGTAGCCAGACAACAGATTGTGGGTGGGCCTAGGCAAGAAGTGGGTGGGCACCAAGTGTTCTCCCCCCCCCCGCCCCCCCACCAAAAAAAAAAATATCTAAGCTGGCAGGAAAACGCTTCTTTCCACCTTGGCAGTCTGCAGAAGGCAGGCATGCGCTGAAAACTGAGCATGCACAGGTTCCGGTATCATTGAGAGTAGCGTTTTTGTTACCATTAGGTGGAAGTCTTCAGTTGGCGGAGTTTGAGATCCCCACCTGCTACTGATAAACGTGTGCTACTGTTGGGTGGGCCTAAGCCCTAAGTGGGTGGGCCCTGGCCCACCCAGGCCCACCTGTGGCTACGCCACTGGCACACACTAAATGTCATACAGCCCATTGTATTCCAATAGGTTACATGGCACAGGAACCCTTTTGCAGAGCAGTGGTAAGCCCAATGCGGTCTTACCGCTCACTCTTCTGGGACTACCGCTGACTCAACGTGGCTGCCAGCAGTAGTCCCGCCCAGAGCATGTGCCGTTTCCAGGGGAAAAAGGAAACCCCCAGAAATGGCTTGCACGGCGGTAACCCGGTGGTAACCGGGCATTATCGCACTGCCCGGTTACTGCCAGATTAGCATAGGAGCCTTTACCACCACCTCAGTGGGTGGTGGCAAGGGCTCCCCGTAACATAGCTACGCGGTAAGAGTTCTCTTACTGTGTGGCCCAGGGGCATAGCCAGACTTCGGCGGGGGGGGGGTCCAGACCCCAAGGTGAAGGGCACATTTTAGCCCCCCCCCCCCAGTACCACCGACCCCGCCCTGCCGACACCCCCCCCCCCGCCATTGCCGACCCCCCCCCCCCCCCCGCTGACGACCCTCTCAACCTCCCCTCCCGCCGCCAACCCGCCATCACCTACCTTTGCTGGCGGGGGACCCCAACCCCCAGCTAGCCGAGGCCCTCTTCTTCCCGCAAAAGGCTTCCGTTTCTGACGTCCTGCACGCATGTGCAGGATGTCAGAAACAGAAGGAAGCCTTTTGCGGGAAGAAGAGGAACTCGGTTGGCGGGGGTTGGGGTCCCCCACCAGCAAAGGCAGGCGACGGTGGGAGGGGGGTTGAGAGGGTCGTTGGCAGGAGGGTCCAGGGCCAAATCTACGGGCCCCCCCTGGCCCCAAGTAGCTACACCACTGGTGTGGCCATGTGGGGGCTTTTTACCCGCTGTGGTTGAAATGCCCCGACATGTAGGAAAAACACAGCTTGGTAAAAGGACCCCTCTGTTTTATGCTACAATAAGTATCTTTTGGTGTGTTGAGCACAGAATTAACATTTTGAGGTGGTTTTTTTTTTTCAGATTTGTTCAGTGATTGGGGAACTAAATTTTCTTGTATATGTCTGTACAGTATGACATTGTTTGATTTGATTTATAATTTATTTATTGTGTAGAAAACATTGTTTCCCAAGTCCAGTCCTGGAATACCCCTTGCCAGTCAGGTTTTCTGGATATCCACAACGAATTTGCATGAAAGAGATTTGCATATCATGGAGGCAGTGTTTGCAAAATCAGGTTCATCCATATTCTTTGTGGATATCCTGAAAGCCTGACTGGCAAAGGGGTGCTCCAGGACTGGACTTGGGAAACACTGGTGTAGAAGATGACACTTCTGTTGGGACGGAAAATGCGCTGTGCGTGCAAACGGTGATTATAAGAGTACGGAAGCTTTCTGGACTGAGTCACAATAGAAAGCTGGAAATGCCAAGTGAAGCATCAAACCAGCATTAAATGAAGGAGGAAAGAAAGCAATCTCTCTCTCTCAAGAGAACGAGGGACAGAAAGCAGTCTTAGAAGGAACAAATCAACAGTCTGTACCTGGCAATGCGTTTCCAGTGACAAGTGCCCTAGCAGCTACCCAAGAAAACTGTTTAACTGCTGTGCACTAGGGTACATTTTTACACTCATGTTGTTTTGATAGCTTGCATTGAGGGCTATTCACTGCCCTCTACACACCAAGAGATTGTATTGTGTGATTGTTTAGTTTATTGAAGAAAAAAAATGACAATTCTCCAGAAGAATTGAAAAGGGAGGACCAAAAAAAAAAAATCCCTTTGTGCCAAGAAGGACAATGCAGCGACCAGGCTTCCGAGAGGAAAAGCTGACTTGAGTGTAATCATGCTGGGTTCCATTAGGGCTGCATTAGCAGGGAGAGAGTGGCTGCTGGCAAAACTGACGGCAGAAAATGCAAAGAAATCAGGTTTTGAAACTGTAGCAAAATATATGATGTGAATAAGGACAGTGATGGTTGCCTTGTTTTTGCTTTAAGAAGCCAGATGACTGGCCTTATTTTGTAAAGCATGCTCTTATGAATATAATTCTACTAGCTGTTAAGCCCGTTAAAACGGGCGAGATTTCCAGCTACCCTCCTCCCTCTGTGCCGGGCCCCCTGCACTGACCTGACAGCGCCTCTCACGTCCATGTGAGAGCGCTGCAGGTAGCAGCAGATCCACACGGAGGTGAGAGGCGCTGTCAGGTCAGTGCAGGGGGCCCGATACGGAGGGGGGCAGCAGCGAGGATGGGGGGGAGGGTGGAGGTTGGTGCGCGCGATGTTCGTTTCCAGGCTCCAGCGGCAGCGTCCAACAGTCTGACTCAGTTTCCCTCTCTGTTCCGTCCTCTGACATCATCACGTCTTGACGCAAGGGCGGGACAGAGAGGGAAGTCTCTACTGCGCATTTGAAGGTCAGTCGGTCACTTGCCATTTATATGTTTCATATTATATTGTAAATTTGAGGCTCGGTATTTGAAGCTGCTTATCGGTAGCAGCTGCCTGCTACTTGGAGAAATAGTGCTGGCTGGGGCCATGTTCAGATTTTCAGAAGCATTATCCAGAGAGTACCACCACCCTGGCGCTCTCCGGATAGTGAGGGGGGCGGTGTGGGGGTTGACCGACAATTTAGCAGTGTTAAAATTCAGATGGTTATCCAGGTAATGGCACTGAATATTAAAAGGTTATCCAGGCATAGGAGCCAACTTTTCAAAATGATTGGGGGTGCTGAAATTTTTTTTTTACAGGTAGTGCATCTCCCTCTCCCCCTCCCCCCATCTCCCTCCCTCTCCCCATCCCCCTCCCTCCCCCTCGTCCCCCTCCCTCTCCTCTTCCTCTCTCTCTCTCCTTGCCCTCCCCCTCCCTCCGAGTTCCAGGGTCCTCCCCCCTCCCTCCCAGTTCCAGGGTCCCCCTCCCTCCCTCCGAGTTCCACAGGGTCCCCCTCCGAGTTCCAGAGTCCCCCCTCCCTCCCTCCGAGTTCCAGGGTCATCGTCCCTCCCTTCCTCCCTCCCTTCAAGTTCCAGGCCCCCTCCCTACGAATTTTAAGAGTCATCTTGACTTACCTTGTCGGGGTTACGGCGGCCGGCAGCAGCGGTAAAAAGCGTGCAGGCTTGGCGCTTACTTCAGTTTTCCCTTCTCTCTCTCAGCTCTGGTCCCGCCCTCATTTCCTGTTTCCACAAGGGCTGCAAAATCAAAAATTGGCACGCGTCCATTTTGGGTCTGAGACCTTACCGCCAGCCATTGATTTAGCAGTAAGGTCTCTTGTGTTAACCATGCGGTAATCGCCTATGCACGTCAAGACGGAGTTACTGCCTGATTTTCATTGTGCGCCAGAAAATAAAATATATTTTCTGGAGTGCATAAAAAATGAAATTATCGCACGGGTCACACGGTAGTTGGGTGCTAACTGCAAATTGATGCGCATTTGGCGTGCATTGGCGCCGACGCGGCTTAGTAAAAGGGCCCCCCTCAGTGGAGACAAAAAAACAGGATATAAAAAAATCAAAATGGTTTCTACCTTTGCTAAAGAAATGTTTAATCATAGCAAATGTGCAAATGGCTTTTAGTTCATGATACATATCAAACAGTGACTGACTTATAGTACACCAGTAGACAATCATTTACTTTTCAAAAACTTCCGGATTTGAGTTTGACTGAGTGTGAGCCCAAACGTACTTATCAGATATCCCTCAACAACTTTGGCTGGTTTCTGAGTTACATGTGAAAGTCTTTGCATGACATATGCACAGTGCATTTTGTCTAGCAAAAAAGGTGTCGGTACTCAAATGCCAGGCCAACCTTCAGGGGTGGAGTGATAATTGAGGGACTCACCCCACAATAGCCAGGACCCTTGCAACCAGTCATAGAATCTATGACAAGGCAGAATTTGTACATAGAACCTGAGCTCTTTCATTAAAATACAAGAACCATGGGTCAAGTTTAGCATACAGTGGAAAAGGTGCCGGTACTCAGTACCCCCAAGTACCCCCTCAAAAACAGCCCTGCATATGCGTAAAGATGTACAGCACAAACAAAATTCCTTTGACATTCAACCAGCAGGGAAACAAAAAAGTCAGCAATGCCTTTCTCTCTCTTTAGCGCCCCCATTTGTCCAGATTTACTAATAGGCCAGAGCTAGTTTCTCTCATTATGTGGTTAGGTGTGTTGGTCATAGGCACAAAAAAAAAAGAAGCAGCATATTTTCCTAAAAATGAAAAAACCCGGAGGGCATATCTGAAGAAATCCAAAAGGAGGGCATGTCCTCTTAAAAGAGGGCACATGGTTACCCTAGCTTTGTTCTGCCATGATGAGGAATTTGGCTCAGGTCTTCCACTTCCTGGTTTGCCTGGGGCTGGGGCTACTGTAGAGACAGTTTGTGGGAGGAATGGAATCCCAGTCATTGCACAACAGTGACACCTAGTGGCCATATTTACTGCCAATGCCAGTGGTTAGCTTAATCCAGATATTCAGTGTTTCTCTACATATAAGCAGCGACATTGGCTCCCGCTTCTCTATCATATTCAGTTGAAAATCCTGTGTATGACTTTTCAGGCCTTTAGGGCCAGTAGCCCATTTGACCTTGTTTTTATTATTGCTCGTTTTCTATCTTCTAGACCTACCCAATCATCGAACGCCCATTGCCTAGTTTTTCCTGCACTGACCCAAGCTCCCCTTGAGCATACTACGGTAGGTGCTCAGCATAGTTTTGTTGCTCTAGCATTATGAAATCTCTTGCCCCCTTTTACCTGCGTTGGTGACTCTCTCCTTTGGTTCGGTATCACTCCCTCTCCGCCCCCCCCCCCCCAAGTCCGTGGTCCTGCAAACTTGCTGGCAGCAGCGATGTGAAAACAGGCAGCCTCCAACCAGCCCTGGGCGTTCCCTCTGTTGTGTCCCACCTCCTCTGATGCGGTTTCCTGTGGGAGGGATGTTGGCTGAGGGGACACTCAGTGCCTGGCCAGAGGCTGCCTGCTTTAATGTTGCTGCTGCCACAAGTTTGCAGGCCCACAGGCAGGTGGGCAGGGGGAAGGAGGGGGGAGAGGGAGCGATGCTGGAATGAAACGAGGAGAGAGAGAGACCAGACCAGGGCAGTGGGGAAGAGATGCTGAACCTACTGAGAGGGCACTGGCAGTGATGTCAGCGGTTGGGGATTTTGGGACACTTTATGGTCGGCTCCCAAAGCAGTGCCTCACCCAGCCCAGTGGTTAAGCCGGCCCTGCTACTTTCATCTGATGCTCGACATATAGGATCTGGGGCTCAGTACTCATTGCTGGTTATGATTGTAGTTCCCTTTTTTCTTTTTTTTTTTAGAAGATGTATGAATGGTCTCTGTGTGGAGGACTCGGAGTAGTCTAATGGTTAGAGCCAGTGCATTTTTTCTAACAAAAAAAGGTGTCGGTACTCAAATGCTCAAACCCTTCAAGGGTGGAGAGATCAATGAGGGACCCACCCCACAATAGCCAGGCCCCCTGCAACCAGTCACAGAATCTGTGACAAAGCAGAATTGTTGTGTAGAGCCTGAGCTCTTTCATTAAAACCTGGGGTCCATGGGTCAATTTTACCAGACAATGGAAAATGTGCCGGTACTCAGTACCCCCAAGAACCCCCTCAAAAAAGCCCTGGTTAGAGCAGTGTAGTGCAATTCCCACTGCAGCTCCTTGTGACCCTGGGCAAATCACTTAACTCTCCATTGCCCCAGGTACAAAATAAGTACCTGAATATATGTAAACCACTTTGATTGTACCCACATAAAGGTGGTATATCAAATCCCATCCCGTATTGAATAATGGAGGTTTCTTTTTAAAATATTTTTTTTTACTGTAAACTGCTTCATCCTACTTGTCAGCTGAAGGAAGTATATCAGTTTTTAATGAACACTGATGTGTAGTCAGTCACCATATAACTTAGCCAGATAGTAACTGAATATTGCCATTATCCAGCTAATTCTAAAGACTTCCCTTGCTCCACAGTTCTAAGCCCCCTATTATAATTAAAGAGCTGAAAGTCCACGAATAATCTGGTTATATGTTCACTAGCCACTGGTGAGCATATAATTGGTTTTGAATATCATCCACATATTTTTATTCACACGAACTGGAGAGCTTTGTTTCTTGGAAGTGAGACTAGAAGACTCACTTGAGGCAAGAAGTCATTTCTACATTAGGGCCTTGAAGGAGTTCTCCTGCTCCTCAGGACCTAAAACAAAATGTACCTGCCCCCATTTCCATAGCCCTCAGAACTGCAAAGCAGTGGTCCACCAAGGTGTCTGCTATATATTTATAGAGATCATGGTTAAAATCAACAAGTTTGTGACTGGGAGGTGCCCCACAGTTGAAATTTTAAGGCAGGATTTCACACAGTAACAGAATAAATGTCGGTAGATAAAGACCCACATGGTCCATTCAGTCTGCCCAACTAGGTGACCAGAGTTGAATCTGGAACTTCTTCATGATTAAACACTGTCTCTCCCTACCAATTTTGGGTCACAGACTGTAGAAGTTTTTGCAGGGCATCGATCCTGCTTCCCAACTACTGCAGTTGACATCAAAGCCCATTCCAGCAGAAAAACTAAATGACTTCTTTGCATCGGTCTTCACCGAGGAAGATTTGGGTGGGATACCGGTGCCGGACAGGATTTTCGTAGCTGAAGAGTCTGAAAACCTTATTGAAATATCTGTAAATCTGGAAGATGTTATGGAGCAGTTCTGCAAACTGAAGAGTAGAAAATCTCCTGGACTGGATGGTATTCACCCTAGGGTACTGATAGAACTAAAAAAATGAGCTTACATAGCTACTGTTATTGATTTGTAATTTATCCTTAAAATCGAGCGTGGTACCAGAAGATTGGAGGGTGGCCAATGTAACGCCGATATTTAAAAAAGGTTCCAGAGGAGACCCGGGAAATTATAGACCGATGAGTCTGATGTTGGTGCCAGGCAAAATGGTAGAGACTATAATCAAGAAGAAAATTACAGAGCACGTTCAAAAGCATGAACTAATGGGACAAAGTCAACATGGATTTAGTTAAGGGAAGTCTTGCCTCACCAATCTGCTGCATTTCTTTGAAGGGGTAAGCAAACATGTGGACAAAGGTGAGCCGGTTGATATTGTGTATCTAGATTTTCAGAAAGTGTTTGATAAGGTCTCTCATGAAAGATTACAGAGGAAATTAGAGGGACATGGGATCGGAAGTAGTGTCTTACTGTGGATTAAAAAACTGGTTGAAAGATAGGAAACAGAGAGTAGGACAAAAATGATACAGGGGATGGGACAGCTTCCCTATCAGGATAGGCTGAAGAGGCTGGGGCTCTTCAGCTTGGAGAAAAGGTGGCTGAGGGGAGATATGATAGAGGTCTATAAGATAATGAGTGGAATGGAACGGGTCGATGTGGAGCGTCTGTTTACGCTTTCCAAAAATACTAGGACAAGGGGGCATGCGATGAAGCTGCAGTGTATTAAATTTAAAATGAATCGGAGGAAATGTTTCTTCACTCAACGCGTAGTTAAACTCTGGAATTCGCTGCCGGAAAAGGTGGTTAAGGCAATTAACTTAGCAGACTTCAAAAAAGGGTTGGACGGCTTCCTGGAGGAAAAAGTCATAGAATGTTATTGAATGGACGAGGGAATACAGTATTTCTAAGATGGGCGGGACAAATTGCTTGTTCTTTTGGTTGCTGTCGGTGACAGGTTGCTGGGCTTGATGGACCCTTGGTCTGTCCCAGCATGGTGATGCTTATGTACATGCTTTTGTCATTTATGGGACCCAGACTACAGAAGTCTGCCCAACCTCTGAAGCTGCCATCAAAGCTCACTCCAGCTGTGAGGTCATTTAAGTTTTGCTTTAATTGGTTCCCTCTGTGTTTATCCCACGCATTCTTGAATTCTGTCACTATTTTTGTCTTTACAATCTCCTGCAGGAGAGTATTCTAGGCATCCACCATGCTTTCTGTGAAAAAGTATTTCCTGACATTGTTCCTATGTCTCCCACCCTGCAACCTCAACTTATGACCTCTAGTTCTTCCCCAACTCTGAAAAATATTAGGGGTCCTTTTACTAAGCCACGTAAGCGTCTACGAGCGCCCAACACGTGTCAAAATGGAGTTACCGCCCGACTACCGCGTGGCTCTTGCGGTAATTTCATTTATGGCACGTGTCCGATACGCGCGTCTGAAAAATATTTTTTATTTTCGGACGTGCGTAACGGACGGTGCGCCAAGTGGCATTTGACGCACGTAGATCATTACCGTCCGGATTCCTTAACGCTAGGTCAATGGCTGGCGGTAAGGTCTCAGACCCAAAATAGACGTGCGGCAATTTTGATTTTGCCGCACGTCCATTTTCGGCAAAAAAAGAAGGCCTTTTTTACAGGCGCGCTGAAAAATGGATTGGCGGGTGCCCAAATCCCGTGCCTAAGCTACCGCAGGCCATTTTTCAGCGCATATTGACAGGGCTTTTTTTTTGAGGGGGTACTTGGGGGTACCGAGTACCGGCACCTTTTCCATTGTCTGGTAAAATTGACCCGTGGACCTCAAGTTTTATTGAAAGAGCTCAGGCTCTACACACCAATTCTGCCTTGTCATAGATTCTATGACTGGTTGCAGGGGGCCTGTCTATTGTGGGGTGGGGGGTCCCACCCCTAAAGGGTGGCTTAGCTTTTGAGTACCGGCACCTTTTTCGCTAGAAAAAATACATTTTTGGCACAAGCTCCATATTATTTTTGTCACCTTCCTCTGAACCACCTTAAGTCTTTTGATGTCCTTAGTGAGATATAGCCTCCAAAATGAAACACAATATTCCACATGGGGCCTAACCAATTACTTGTACAGAGGCATTAACACCTCCTTTCTTCTACTGGATATGCCTCTCTCTGGCCCCGAAGCTCAGAAGCAAATGTGGATGCTAGAGGCCATTAGCACCGAACTAACGCCTGCATTTGCTAATGCAGAATGCTGAGAGCCGACAAGCACGTGAAGCAACTAGCTCACCAGCTGCCAGCGCAATGAGCATGCAAACATGTGGATGACCTGCTTCCCTGTTTCTCCCTAATGCTCAGAGGACATTGTGCTAAACAAGACCGCTCTTGCCGTTGATAACCCTACGCCAGCACAGAGCTGGCGTTAGGGTGCCGAGCCGTGGTCAGGACTAGGAAAGGCGCAGGAGCAGATGCTGGAGGGATGGAGGAAGAAAGGAAGACAGGGGGAATGGATAAAGAGAAAGGGGGAGAAAGACAGAGCACAAATACCGGGGATAAGAGCAGAGCAGCTGGCAACAGAAGAGAGTTTGACCTGGAATGCATAGAAGTTTTTCCTGAAGTGCTGCAGTTGGCAGGGCCGCTGAGAGACTGGGCCGGGCCCGGCGCAAGGCCACCCCCGGGGCCCCGCCCCTGCCACCCTCACCGCCCCGCCCCTGAGGTCGCCGCCACCGCTCCCCCTCCACCCCCCCCGAGGTTGCCACCTCTCCCCCCCGAGGTCGCCGCCACCGCCGCACCCCCCCTCCGTCCGCCACCTGGCCGGGCCATCTGCATTTTAAATCGCAGTCTCACTTCCGTGAAAGCAGCGCTGCAGGCAGCAGAACGTCTCCCTTCGGCCCTCCTTCCCTCCTTGTATCCCGCCCTTGCGGAAGTTACGTCAGACAAGGACGGGGCACAGGGAGGGAAGGATGGCCGAAGGGAGGCGTTCTGCTGCCTGCAGCGCTGCTTTCATGAAGGTGAGACTGCGATTTCAATGCAGGGGGCAGACGGTCGACGACAGAGGGCGGGTGGGACTGTGGCACCGGGCCCCCCTTGGAGGCTCGGGGAATTTTGTCCCCCCTGCCCCCCCCCCCCTCGGCATGCGCTGGTGTTGTAGCGCTATAGAAATGCTAAATAGTAGTAGTAGTAGTAGTTCTTGGCATGCGCTGAAGAGCTGGACTTAACGCACTACTCTTGAGCGCATATGCCAGGCACTGTCCTCCCATCGAACTCCCTAATGCTCAACGCTATAAGCATCCAAACAACAGCACAAAGTCCAAATAGCAAAAAAAGCACCAAGAGCCTTCAAAGTCGGGACACAATTCCTTTAATTGTATAGCTCAAACTTCAATCTTCTATAAATGACCCGACACGGGCCATGTTTTGGCACACGCGCCTGCGTCAGGGCAGGGTCAGCTTACACATATATTTGGAGTACAAACGGTCCCTTTGTGATGTGTAAGGGAAAAAGTCTCATCATCCTTCTGGCTACAGCCATCGCCTTGTCCCATTGTTTAGGTTCCTTAAGATCCTCCGACACGATCACCCCAAGGTCCCTCTCCTGTTCTGTGCTTATCAGCCTCTCAGCCCCTAGGAAATACAACTCTTTTGGGTTTCTACACCCCATGTGCATCTCTCTACATTTCTTTGCATTGACTTTTAACTGCCAAACATTAGACCCTTCTTCTAATCTATTTAGATCACTTCTCATGTTGTCCACTCCAGGGGCGTACCAGACAACAGATTTTGGGTGGGCCTAGGCAAGAAGTGGGTGGGCACCAAGTGTTCTCCCCCCTCCTCCCCCACCACCAAAAAAATATCTCAGTTGGCGGGAAAACGCTTCTTCCACCTTGGCAGTCTGCAGCAGGCATGCGCTGAAAACTGAGCATGTGCAGGTGACAGTATCATGGAGAGTAGCATTTTCGTTACCATCGAGGAGAAGTCTTCAGCTGGTGGAGCTTGAGATCCCCACCAGCTACCGCTAAACATGTGCTACTGTTGCGTGGGCCTGAGCCCTAAGTGGGTGGGCCCTGGCCCACCCAGGCCCACCTGTGGCTACGCCACTGGTCCACTCCCTCTGGGGTGTTCATTCTGTTGCAAATCTTTGTGTCATCCGCAAAAAGGCAAACTTTCCCTTCTAACCCTTTGGCAATGTCACTCACAAATTTGAAGGAGCTCTGCGAGGGGGTATGTGGGCCAGTTCAGGAAGGCCCTTTCAGGCATACAGTGTGTGCTGGTGCGGAAGGAAAAACGCACACGCAATCAGTCATAATCTGTCTCTCACACACACAATCCAACTCCTTTCATATTCATCTTCACTCGGCTACAGTCTCTCTCTCTCTCACATCATTCCCCCTTCCCCTTCGACTAGAAATATGGGCAGTCACTGTCTTTCTTTCATCTGACACAGGCTCAGCCAGTTCTTCCATCGCATGTATGGATTCATAGCTCAAATTTATGCAGATGTACTTCATGAATATTAATTGTAGCAATCCTTAAAACCAGCCCAGTTTGACATTCAGGGGCCAGCGTTTCCCATCACTGACTTAAATAAATAAAATGTGATGGAAATTGTTTTCAAAGGTGTCCTAAATGCAAGGACGGGGCTCTGTTGTGTGTTTTATTCTCTGCTTTGCTAGAAGAGTGAGCACAGATGAGTTTTGACTACATAGGACAACACTCGGAGGAGGCTTGAGAACCTAAACATTTGCGTCCTAGGGGAAAATGTTTTCATTTTGCTTGGGTTTGGGATTAGCTTTGTTTTTCCTTTGTGTTGGGATTTCTTTGTCTTGTTTTTATCGTCTCAGCAGACTGTAATCATTTGGCTCGCTCGGAAAAAAAAAAAAACAAAGAGAGAGATGAACATAATTTCACTACCTTTTTGTCATTTCAGTTTGGAAATGCTACAAAACAAAAACAAATTTTGTTGATGTTTCCCTGTCATTTTAAAATGCCAGCTCATCCTTAGTATATCCTTCAAGAGAGGAAAGACAGGTAGGGGGTATGATCCAGACATTTAAATATCGCCAAGGTATAAACAGAGCTTAAGGAGAAAATATGCTCTAGATTTTAGAACATGCACTGGTACAAAGCTCCAGGGACAGACTGAGAAAGAACAACTGCAAATAGTACTTTCTCTATGGAAAGGGTGGTAGGCGGTCACCAAGGGGTCAATATTCAGACCACAAGAGTTAGACCGGCTAATTCCCGCGGTTGATGCTGACCCTGGGTGGTTGGGGGGCGGGGATAGTGCTGGGCAGACTTACACGGTCTGTGCCCTGAAAAAGACAGGTACAAATCAAGGTAAGGTATACACAAAAAATGGCACATGTGAGTTTATCTTGTTGGGCAGACTGGATGGACCGTACAGGTCTTTTTCTGCCGTCATCTACTATGTTACTATGTTAATGCCAGGCTTTTTCCAGTGGTCGCCATTGAAAATCCGCTTTATTTTTGGCCAGTTTAAAGATAACTGGCTAAGTTGATATTCAGACTTAACCGACCAAAAATATCCCACATTTTCACGCTGCCAAATATGGCCCCTAAACCGGCTTTAAAAGTAGGTGGATAGCTGGTTATATTGTCTGATTTAACCAGCTATCTGCTAACCGGGGATATTCAGAAGGGCATAGCTGGTTATCCCCCACAGAATTTATTTATTTATATTTTGCTTACACCTTTTTTCAGTGTAGCTTAAGGTGAGTTACATTCAGGTACTCTGGATATTTCTCTGGCCCAGGAGGGCTCACAATTTAAGTTTGTACTTGAGGAAATGGAGGGTTAAGTGACTTGCCCAAGATCACAAGGAGCAGCAGTGGGATTTGAACCAGCCACCTCTGGATTGCAAGACCGGTGTTCTAACCACTAGGCCACTCCTAGTTAAGTGCTAGTTAACCGGTCAGCAGCCATTCTGGCAGGTTAAATAGCGCTGAATATCAAGGGGCTAGTGTCTACCCCAGAATCTGAATAAACCCTACACATAAACAATATTTATTGGTTGGGATTAGGGCCAGGACTGGAGTCCTCTAGGAGGCCAAAGGGAGCTTCACTCTTTCTCCACACTATGCACTCAATAAGTCTGGCAGCTCCAAGGTTGTTGTTCTAAACCAACTGTTTGCTTAATTGAATCTTTGAGCAAATCGATACAACATGATGGAGGCATATAATAAGCAAAGTATCATATGGCAACTGAGTTATTTGCAATATTTTTGTGGCTAGGTACTCCTAATTCCAAAGCCAAGAGAAGGTCCAACTCCTTCTATCTTTAATCCTAGTACTGTGGATAGTGAAGCAGGGAATCAATATTCACTTATGGTTCTGAGGTTAGCTGATTAGAGGCTCTGGGACTTGGTTGCAGATCTTTCAATGCAGGTTCCCTTGGGAGGTTCTTGACTTCTGAGGAACACTGTTGATTCCAGAAGGTAACTCTTTTTATAGCCCAGAGGATATTCCTGGACCACCAGTAAATGGGATGAAAGCCAGGTCACCTTGCTAGAAGAAATACACATATAGCTCAGTTTTTCCTTTCTCCTCTGGGTTTTCAGAAGAGATATAGAGGGTTCCCTGTTCCCTCAGGCTTCCAATAGGGCAAATGCTTAAGTGGCTTTTGTCACCTGCACAGTCCTGGATCACTCTTTGATTTTGATATACTAGGTAGACCAGCACAGTATACAGTCTATAAACTGTGCCTAAATCTACGTGCCAGGATTTACGCCATGTTTTCGTTGGTGTAAATGAATGAGCGTAGTTTAAGGCGCTAGAATAATGACTGAGCGTATTCTATATACCGCACCTAAATCTAGGCGCCGCGTATAGAATACGCTAATGCGGAAATGTTTTTTGTGTGGATTTTCTAGGCGCCATATAGAGAATCTGACCCTAAGCTCCATGCTATTAAACTGCACGCAACTGGTCTGCCATGTAAGTGCTAGAGGGTGTGGCAATGGGTGGAGCATGAGTGGGAGGAGCCAATTGATGCCTGCACCTTACAGAATCCTGTAAGTTACATGTGCCCGTGCTGTACTAACACTTATACCACTTCTATGGCAGGTGTAAGGCATGCCAATGACAGTTTGCGCGAGGATCCTATAATAGAATCTTGGCACCAAGGTCCTGTTATTAAATTGGCACTCAGTGTGTGCCAACGAGGTGCCAAAATTGGTGCACACCATTTTATAGAATTATATGTAAGACAGACAGAGAGGGTAGTACAGCATACACAAGAAATATACAAACAAAAAAAGCAACACTGGGCCTTCAAGATTGAGACAACGGGAGTCCTTTATGAACAGATGACCCGACATGGGCCGTGTTTCGGCATTAAACAACGCCTGCCTCAGGGGTCAGGATTTAGTTGTGAAGTATGCAAAATGTGTAAATCCAATGCTTTGAATACAAGTAGATCTTGTAAAAACGCTGAGTATGATCAATCAAAGCTGCACAAGCGTATTGTGTATCTCGAAAGCGAATGTATCTATTCAAGAGAAAAACCTCTTGGTAATGATAAGGTTACCACAGGAGCCTTATCGTTACCAAGAGGTTTTTCTCTTGAATAGATATGTTCGCTTTTGAGGACTCCCGTTGTCTCAATCTTGAAGGCCCAGTGTTGCTTTTTTTGTTTGTATAGAATTATGTGCAACATTTTAAGACCCCGGCATTGAATATTTGGGAATAAATGAATCCATCGGTGGACATAAAAATAATATTGTCCAGATAGTAAATGACGGTAGATAAAGGCCTGTATAGTCCATCCAGTCTGACCATAAAGCCAACCACTGTGTTTCTAGGTTTAGTGTAGACTGTATTCAAGGTTCAAGGTTCAAATGTATTTGATATATCACATATTCCACTAAAAACCATAGTGATTACATAATTATGAGAAGAGACAAACACAGAAAAACATAAGCCGGACGATGTTCTGTGCGAGTTAACCAGCCAGGAATGGCCACTGACCAGTTAACTGGCATCTTGGTGGATAACGGGTCATTTTCAGTTGCAGTTAACCGGTTATCGCTGCTGAAAATGCCCGTTAGCGCCAGAAATAAATCCAGCAATATTGGGGGGAGTTCCTGGGGTGTGACCCAAATGAGACTGCATAAAAGCAGGCCTATCTTTGCCCGCTAAGTGATGGCCTGTTACGTCTGAATATCAACTTAGCCGGTCATCTTTAGCCGGCATTGAAAACCCAGATATTCAATGCTTTACATTAGAAACAGAACGTCATTGAATATCCGGGTAGAACGCCAGCGGCGGGCAGTCAAAGGGCTGCCCACCGGCTGAATATGGGGCAGAAGTAATATACAGAAATTTATAAATGTATCCTAATCAAGATAAAAATATACCATTTAAATTAAAAAAAAATCTTGACAGTTAAAACAATTAATTACTTCAGGGCCCTGTTTACTAAGGTGCGTTAATGTTTTTAGCGCATCTACACTACTACTACTACTTAACGTTTCTAAAGCGCTACTAGGGTTACGCAGCGCTGTACAGTTTAACAGATAAGGACAGTCCCTGCTCGAGGAGCTTACAATCTAGAGGACAAATGTACAGTCAGTCAAAATAGGGCAGTCAAATTGGGGCAGTCGAGATTTCCTGAGTAGAGGCATAAAGGTTAGGTGCCGAAGGCGACATTGAAGAGGTGGGCTTTGAGCAAAGATTTGAAGATGGGCAGGGAGGGGGCTTGGCGAATGGGCTCAGGAAGTTTATTCCAAGCATAGGGTGAGGCGAGGCAGAAAGGGCGGAGCCTGGAGTTGGCGGTGGTGGAGAAGGGTACTGAGAGGAGGGATTTGTCCTGTGAGCGGAGGACATGGTTACTGCGCGTTAAAAATGTTAACGTGCCTATAACGCTGCTTAGTAAACAGGGCCCTCAATAAACAAAAGGATGGGAGAGAAAGGACAGAACCAACCATGCAGCCTATCCCAATAGAGCTATAGTCAAAATTCAACAAAGACAGAGAGTACAAGCAGAAGCATATTTACCTTTCTCTTCTCACTAAGGAATTTACCCAGACTCTCATTGCACACCGAATGAGGAGAAAATCCACCCAGCTGAAGCAAATGAAACAGAGCTCCCTAAAGGGAGAGAGTCACAATTCATTTTCTTGCACCTTGCTTCTAGGGCATTCACTCGTGGCTTTGCTTGGTCAGCTGTGAATGAAAAGGTTACCCGAGTAAATGAAAATAGATCATGTACCGTCCTCAACGTGTGTCTCTGTGTGTATGAGACACAATCAAGAATTCTTTTTACAGCAGTTATTTCTTTATTTGTTTTCTGCATTTATAGCCGCTTTGAGCCTGCAATGAGTGGGAAAGCGCGGGGTACAAATGTAACAAAAATAAAATAGATACTATTGGAGATTCTACATGGAATGTTGCTACTATTGGAGATTCTACATGGAATGTTGCTATTCCACTAGCAACATTCCATGTAGAAGGCTGCGCAGGCTTCTGTTTCTGTGAGTCTGACGTCCTGCACGTACATGCAGGACGTCAGACTCACAGAAGCAGAAGCCTGTGCGGCCACATTGGTGATCTGCAAGGGCCGACTTCTACATGGAATGTTGCTAGTGGAATAGCAACATTAACATTCCATTTAGAATCTCAAATAGTAGCAACAGTGGAGGAGTGGCCTAGTGGTTAGGGTGGTGGACTTTGGTCCTGGGGAACTGAGGAACTGATTCCCACTTCAGGCACAGGCAGCTCCTTGTGACTCTGGGCAAGTCACTTAACCCTCCATTGCCCCATGTAAGCCGCATTGAGCCTGCAATGAGTGGGAAAGCGCAGGGTACAAATGTAACAACAAATAAATCCCACATTTTCCCACCTCTTTGCAGGCTCAATGTGGCTTCCAAATACCGTAGTGGCGATCGCCATTTCCGGAATAAGAAATACAGAGTAATATTCCAGTTAGAGTATAGCAGATATACAGTAAATTAGAAGAAAGTCAGCAATCAATACATTTCAGGTGTTTAAATCAAGTGTAGTAAAAAAGCATTCAATAATGACAATGTGATAAAGTAACCGAAATCAGAGTAATTCAATGTTAACTAATTCTGGTACAGGTCTGGTGTCATGTTTTTTAAGAAGGGTCCTTTTGATAAGTCTCTCTGAACAGATTAGTCTTTAATAGTTTCCGAAAGGGCTGCCAAATCGTGTGTTGTTTTAATGGCATTCGGCAGTGCATTCCAAAGTTGCGCGCAGATGTAAGAGAAATTAGATGCATATATTGATTGAAGTTTAAGTCCTCTGCAATTAGGATAATGGAGGTTCAAGAAAGTACGTGACGAACTTATTGTATTCCTTGCTGGTAAATCAACGAGGTCAAACATATATATCGGGGCCTCACCATGAATAATTTTGTGGACCAGGGTACAGATTTTGAATGTAATTCGATCTTTTAAAGGTAGCCAATGTAGTTTTTCTCTGAGGGGTTTGGCACTTTCATATTTCGCTTTTCCAAATATGAGTCTGACTGCAGTGTTTTGGGCCGTCTGAAGTCTCTTAATGATTTGTGCTTTACATCCGGCATATATGGAATTGCAATAGTCCAAATGGCTCAACACCATTGATTGCACCAGGTTGCCAAATACCTCTCTTGGGAAGAAAGGTTTAATTCTTTTGAGTTTCCACATAGCATGGAACATTTTCTTTGTTACATTTTTTGCATGGTTTTCTAGGGTCAGATTTCGATCAATTATGACTCCCAGGAGTTTCAAGGTATCCGAGACAGGAAGAACGTGTTTTGGAGTGTTTATATTAGCATAATTGACCTTATTATATTGCGATGAAAGGATAAGACAATGAGTCTTTTCAGCATTTAGCTTCAGTTGGAATGCATCAGCCCATGAATTCATTATTTGGAAGCTGAGATTGATTTTCTTTGTGATTTCTGTTACATCTTTTCTGAACGGGATATATATCGTGACATCATCAGCATAGATGTAGGGATTAAGACCTTGATTGGATAATGATTTTGCCAATGGTGTCATCATCAAGTTGAAGAGAGTTGGTGAAAGCGGCGATCCCTGAGGCACTCCACATTCGGGTTTCCATGGAGCAGATGTAATAGAATTTGATACCACTTGGTAATTTCTAGCAGTTAGGAAGCCTTTAAACCAGTTCAATACATTTCCTCCAATTCCAAAATATTCTAGGAAGTTCAATAGAATATTATGGCTAACCATATCGAACGCGGTAGACATATCAAATTGTACGAGGAGAACATTATTGCCAGCTGCAATAATTTGTTTAAATTTAGTTAGGAGTGTTATTAGCACTGTTTTGGAACTATGATTAGATCGAAATCCTGACTGAGATTCATGTAATACTGAGAAGTTATTTAAATAGTCAGTAAGTTGTTTAGTAACTAGACTTTCCATTAACTTGACGATTAGAGGAATGGATGCAACCGGCAGTAGTTACTTATAACATTTAATTTTTTCGTTGAGTCTTTGGGAATCAGGGTAAGTAGAATACTACTTTTATCCACCGGGAAGAGACCATGTTGGAGCATGTAGTTTAAGTAGGAGGTGAGGTCTGTTAAAAAAATGTTGAGGAGCAGATTTTATTAGGTAACTAGGGCTTGAGTCCAGTTTGCAATGGGACTTGGCGAATTTGTTAATAAATTGAGTAACTGTATTCTCCATCAATAAGTCAAAGTTTGTCCAAATTCGGTCTGCTGGATATTTGTCGGTGGTTGGATCCAAGCAATTAATGAATTTTTTGTAGTTAATGGGGTTGTGTGGCAAGTAGAGCGTAATTTAATAATTTTCTCGTTGAAGTATATAGCCAAATCATCTGCTGATGGGGTATCTGTTTTGGTTGTGATAACCGGTGAAGTGTTGAGCAGTTTGTGTACGAGTTGGAATATGGTTGGAGTTATGGTCAACAATCAGCAGTTTTTCTTCATTCTTAAAAATTGTATCTTCAGTGGGGATTTTTTTTTAATTGTATTTTTTTCCTGGCAGTTTTCCTCTGCTCATTTGAGCTTCATGCCAGATTCTGTTGGGCTACGATGCCATGAGCCTTTATTCACATCTTGCTGGGGTAATTGTTTCATCTAGTTGTTCTGCGTTACTTCCCTTTGTGGTGGTTCCAGTTGGAATTTGGTATTTTTGTTTCATTTTGTCCTTACTGGGATCAACAGAATTGGATACAAAGAGCCCACCGTGTCCAATTGCATTTTTATTTCTATTATGTGTATTGGATTGGTTGAGATCAATAAAGACAGTTAAAGACTCCTAGACTACTTCGGAATCAGCGGAAACATACTCAAATGGATCAAGGGCTTCCTAACTACTAGAACCTATCAAGTGAAAGCTAGCACAAACATATCATCACCTTGGCACCCAGACTGTGGAGTACCGCAAGGATAACCATTATCACTGATCCTTTTCAACCTCATGATGACCCCACTAGCCAAGGCCTTAACCCATTCATATATGCTGATGACGTCACAATATATATCCCCTACAAACACGACCTAGCAGAAATCACCAATGAAATCAAGCTCAGTTTGAATATCATGGACTCATTCCAACTAAAACTCAACACAGAAAAAACACATTGTGTCATAATCTCATCACAATATAACACATATAAACCCACAAACATAAACACCCCAGGTTACACCCTTCCCAGGTTACACCCTTCCTATCGTAGACAGCCTGAAAATCCTCGGAGTAACAATCGACCGGAATCTCTCACTAGAGAATCAAGCAAAATCCACCATAAAGAAAATGTTCCACTTAATGTGGAAACTTAAATGCGTGAAACCATTCTTTCCGAGGGACATATTTCGCAACTTGATACAATCAATGGTACTAAGCCACGCAGACTACTGCAACAGAATCTACGCGGGCTGTAAAGAACAAATTATAAAGAAACTCCAGACCGCACAAAACACAGCAGCTAGGCTTATATTTGGGAAATCACCTTTTGAAAGCGCCAAACCCCTCCGAGAAAAACTGCACTGGCTCCCAATCAAAGAACGTATTACTTTCAAAATCTGTTCCCTGGTCCATAAAATTATCTACGGCGAAGCCCCAGGATACATCATAGAGCTGCCAACCAGAAACACAACAAGATCAGCTCGAACAAACCTTAATCTTCATTACCCAAATAACAAAGGACTCAAATACAAATCAACATATGCATCCAGCTTCTCCTATTTAAGTGCACAACTATGGAACGCACTGCCAAAAACAGTAAAAACAACATTCGACCACCTAAAGTTCAAAAACTAAAAACGCACCTGTTCCAAAAGACATACCCCACCGACCCAACCTAAGAACCAGAGTACTTGCTACACAACAATGCCAAGAATGTAATGGACTCACCCCAGCTCTCCCTCTTCCTAATGTTTCACCAATCTATCTACCATATATGAAGCTATTCTACCACAACCACACCTTGTACTTGTGCACACTCTGTATTTGTTCAGACCGGAACCGGCGATCACCGCTACGGTACTATGTTAGCCACATTGAGCCTGTAAATAGGTGGAAAAATGTGGGATACAAATGTAACAAATAAATAAAAAAGGTAGTTCTGAATCTTCCTCTTAGAGTCCACAGCAAAGTCCAGAACAAGAGTTAGCTGGGTCACTGGAATCTTCCATTATGTCACAAAAACTCCCAAAGAGACACATTAGCTGTTGGCCTCCCTCTCACAGACTCCTGCAGGAAGTCAGAACGAGAGACTTGTGGCTTTGACCACTGGCTCAGGGGTTTTCCATAAACAACTTTTTATAAGGGCTCACAGGCACAGATATCATTTCACAAAGCAGGGTTCCAGTTATTTAGGAGCACCTGGTATTGCTGCACCCATCCCTGGATTAGTTGGACTCTGGAACTCATTGCCGGAGAATGTAGTGACAGCAGCTGGCCTTACGAAGTTTAAGGGGGGTTTGGACAGATTCCTGAAGGAAAAGTCCATTGAACATTATTTTAAAAACATTTTTTTGGGAGTTTTGCCGGGTTCTTCAAGCCTGGATTGGCCGCTGTCACAGACAGGATGCTGGGCTTGACGGACCCTTGGTCTTTTCCCAGTATGGCGGTGCTTTTGTGCTTATGGATTAACCATTAAGCAAAAAAGGACATGCTTAGGGCATCAAAGGTCCTTTTACTAAGGTTCGCCGAAAAGTGTCCTGCGCTGGTGTAGATGCGTGTATTACATGTGCGCAGGTCCATTTTTCAGTGCACCTGGAAAAAAAGGCCTTTTTTAAGCCAAAAATGGACATGTGGCAAAATAAAAATTGGCGCGCATCCATTTTGGGCCTGAGACCTTACTGCCAACCATTGACCTAGCAGTAAAGTCTCATGCGTTAAACTGGGCAGTAATCATCAGCGTACGTACAATGCTGATTACCGCCTGGTTAGAGCCATGCACCAGAAATTTTCCAGGGCGCGTAGAAAATTAAATTACTGCCTGGGCCACGCCTGGGCGGTAATTCAAAATTGACACACGTAGGACATGCGTATGCAGCTTAGTAAAATGGTCTCCAAGAGAAAGGGAGGCACCACAGAGTTTTTTTCCTCTTCGTTTTCATGCCCTTAACTCTTTCACTGCTGTCTGCCACACCTGTTAGCCAACATTTTATTTATTTAGCTTTTGCTCCCACCTTTTTCAGTAGTAGCTCAAGGTGAGTTACATTCAGGTACTCTGGATATTTCTCTGTCCCAGGAGGGCTCACAATCTAAGTTTGTACCTGAGGCAATGGAGGGTTAAGTGACTTGCCCAAGATAACAAGGAGCAGCAGTGGGATTTGAACCGGCCACCTCTGGATTGCAAGACCAGTGCTCTGACCACTAGGCCACTCCTCCACTACTGCATTGCAATTTTTTTCTAATTATTGTAAATATATATGATGTTTTGTTTTGTACACTATTGATATTTCTCAGCATTTATTCAGTCTTAATGTCTTGTCAGTTAAGCAATGGAAGGGGCAAGGGGCACCATTGTTGGGGCTTTGCTTAGGGCATCAGTTAGCCTTAATCCAGCCCTGGTTTCATAGAACTTGCTGCTAGATAGTGATTGTCGTCACCTGTTGTTCACATCTTATAAAAGGAATTGCTACACAAAGGATCCACCATCATTCCTAATTGCATATGACTACTTTTGCATAAATAGACATGCCAATAAAAGGCAAATTGAAGAGAGAGCACTGGAAAGGCTCCTTCTTTGATGCATGCATTTGTCACCATTTCAGGCAAAGTCTTCAACAAAATGGAGGACTCGTTTGTTCTTTATGATGAGAGCATTCTATAGAACTGCCATCCGCTCTCCACATTGCTGGTTCGTGCGCCCATGTATAAGCTTCCGTGCTGGCTGTATAAATACAGTAACCTGCATATCACTGTTTGTTCTTTGGGCACGAACAGACAAATATGCGTTCCCTCGGTTGCATGGGAAACATTTCAGAACACTTAGCCCAGATGGTGCTTGAGAACCATTGCCAAAGAAAAATCAGGAAGCAGCTCAATTCAGGATTTATTGGATCAAGCAACAGATCTGGCCTCTCATCAACGCAGGAGAAAAAGCCTCTGGCGTTCCTTACATGAAAGGGCTGATTTTTTTAAAGGGATTAAGAGCTTAATTGTGGCAGTGAGGAACCCAAGTTGGTCACCTTGAAAACTGACTAGGGCTGAGCTCCTAAATTTAAGTTCTTCTAGGTCAGCGCTAGAAGGCACGCTTACATATGTAGCAGCGACTGCTAAACACATGTGTATGTGGCACACCAATTACAACCCTAATTGAAGGCATAGAGAGGGGTAGCCTGAATGGTGTGGCAGTTACAGACCTAACAACCTTACGGCATAGATTAGATGGCCCATGCTGGTCATTATGCTCATATTAGCCCTCTCCTCAAGTCACTTTACTGGCTCCCTATCCATTTCCACATACAGCTCAAACTCCTCTTATTGACTTACAAGTGCATTCACTCTGCAGCTCCTCAGTACCTCTCCACTCTCATCTCTCCCTACATTCCTCCCCAGGAACTCCGTTCACTGGGTAAATCTCTCTTATCTGCACCCTTCTCCTCCAATGCTAACTCCAGACTCCGTTCTTTTTATCTTGCTGCACCATATGCCTGGAATAGACTTCCTGAGCCGGGTTCTCTTCATGTTTTCCGACTTCACATACTGCAAGGAAGCCATGTTTGATCTGAGACCTTTACAATTTTTTCTTTTTGTTGCTTAGTGTTAATAAACAATACTGTATTTTAAAGACAGATACTCTATGCCTGTTCGTTATGCAAAAAGTATGTTTGTTTTCTGTGTATTTTCAAGGGGTTACCATTGTTTTCCGTATTATCCAACTTTTTACTTATCTGACAACGGCTTGATCTCTTTTATGTCAGATAACCAAGACTGTACTATAACAGGAAAACCTTGCCTTCTGTCAGAGAAACAAGGATCAAACGGAACAATTCCTACTTCTTTTCCTTAACAACAGCCAATAGGCAGGAATTCCGAAGGGAATCTTTTAACCTCATCTGCCCAATGATATCTTTTTTTTTGTTTGTTACATTTGTACCCTGTGCTTTCCCACTCATGGCAGGCTCAATGCGGCTTACAGGGGGCAATGGAGGGTTAAGTGACTTGCCCAGACTCACAAGGAGCTGCCTGTGCCTGAAGTGGGAATCAAACTCAGTTCCCCAGGACCAAAGTCCACCACCCTAACCACTAGGCCACTCCTCCACTCCACTCCACTCCACTCTTTCACTTCCTTCTTAGATACTTCACTGAAAATAAACCAAACATAGGAGGGAAGTTATCCTGCACAACATACCCATCCTCTTCAGCATTCCTCAAGGTTTCCCTTCTCCACTTAACCTTCTCCACCCAAAACCTACCCAATTCTACTAGGTTCCAAGCTCCTGCTTTCTCTTTCAGTTAGCTTTCTGTTGCAGAGTAAAACAGCAAACTGGACCACAGATAAGACAAACACACAAACAGTGGATCCAAAATAGAGTCCTCTCACAGTTGGTGTCTTCCCAAACAAGGTCTCAGGACAAATCACTCCTATCTGTACCCTTCTCCACCACCGCTAACTCCAGACTCCGTCCCTTCTGCCTCGCATCACCTTGTGCCTGGAACAGACTCCCCGAGTCCATACGCCATGCGCCCTCCCTGCCCATCTTTAAGTCCTTACTCAAAACCCATCTCTTCTCCCTTGCTTTTGGCGCCTAACCACCTTCCCCATTCATGATACACTGACTACACTGACTACATAGTTTGTTACCTTTAGATTGTAAGCTCTCTTGAGCAGGGACTGTCCTTCCCCATGTTTTAACTTGTACAGCGCTGCGTAACCCTAGTAGTGCTATAGAAATGCTAAGTAGTAGTAGTAGTAGTCTTTATTCAAATCAATAAAAACAACCGGACACGTAACGTGTTTCGGCCATAAAGGCCTGCGTCAGGGGTCTATTGATCTTTGATGCAAAATAACTTGTAAAGCAGTTGACTCACGGTCAAATGTCTGCTAACAGAGATATCTTGTGCAGCGCGCTGCTACGACTAGTCCTGTCAAACACAAAGTGACGGTTCGAATAAAGACCTTGTTTGGGAAGACACCAACTGTGAGAGGACTCTTTTTTTGGATCCACTGTTTGTGTGTTTGGCTTTGCTTCTCCTGTGGAGAGATCACCTTCTGTGGGTGTTTGCCACAGATGAGACAACCAGACCGAGCCAAATCATTAGAGGAAGCTTTTATTACAGGACCCAACATGGCCCATGTTTCGGCAAAAGCCTACGTCAGGGGTCAAGACTCTACATCACATAAAGTCTTCTATAACAGTTATGAAGAATCCTGCCCACGGTTCAACGTATCTCCCTCAATCTCCAACTCAGGCTTTTGCCGAAACACGGGCCGTGTCGGGTCCTGTAACAATTTTTCTCAGTCTGGCTGCCTCATCTGTGGCCCACTTCACTGTTTTGCTGTACGACTGGCTTGTGTTGCCGTTTCCCTCTAGTCGCCGTGTGCAGCTTTCTGTTGAAAACAACTCCCTTGGCCGATTTAGTGCTGCTGATGTTTTATTTGCTATTATTATAAATAATCTTATTTATTTATTTATTTATTTTGAATTTTAACATTTCTATTCCGCCTACAACTAAGCAGATTTCAAATCAACGTGCACAATAAAATCCAAACAATAAAACTGACATACACAATCATGGGCAGATCAAAACATCGTTACGCAGAAAGCAGACACCAATATCGACTCCATGCATGTTCAAATAGATGTGTTGTTATGATTCTGCCGGTTTGGCTGAGGGGGAGGGGGGGACGTCTCTTCTGATTGGATGCCAGGAGTTGTGCTGACGTCAGTGGATAGTACTTTAGCCTGCAGCTGAAGAGTTTCTCTGCTTTTGCGTTACTTACTTGGTGGTTACAGGAAAGCCTGATAGTTTTCTCTCAGAACGTGCTCTAGGTTCTGACAGGGATCTGTGTTGTATTAGAGTTTTCTTTTCCTTCCCTCTGGGTTAGCTGCTGCTGTGTGTGTGTGTGTAGCTCTGTAATCAGGGTCAGCTGCTCGTTTGTTTAGTGGGGGCTGGGCATTGCTCAGCCTCCGGGGCTCTGGGCTGAGTGAGAAGGTCTCCTTTGTTTGTTTGTTTTAAGGATTTCTCTTCCCAGTGTCCCGGCTTGCTGGCTCAGTGAGTTTAACCCTTTGTGTACTGTGTGTATTGTATTCCTGCCTCTGCCAGTGTGTTTGTTGGATGGGCCCCCCTCCCTCTCGGGAGGGGAAGCGTTCTCTCTGATTGTTTGTTGATTTATGGCTCGCTCTCTCTCTGCTGGCTCTACAAGCTTAACCCTTTGTGTTCTGTGTGCCTCTGTCTACAGTGGGTTTGAGGCAAAGGCTTTCTGCCTTCCTTTTGTGTCTGGTTCCTCTGGCTTCTGCCTGGGGCTCCTACCCTGGTGGGGGGGGGGGGTTGCTGTGTTAGTTCCCCTGTCCTGCGCTAGTCCCCTAGGTGGGCGTGGCCCACTCTGGTCCTTTGTTTCCTCCTCTGCTCTATTGCTGGTGTTCAGCGCATGTCTGGCATCTTGGGGCCCTCTGGGTTCTTTCACCCCTCCCTGTGTGTGATTGGGTTCCAGTTCAGCCGTGAGGCTCGCACGAGTGGCTCTGTGTGCGTGGGTTCCGGTTTGGCCGCGAGGCCCGCCTGTATGCCTATTTCCCTTCTTCCTGAGGGACTGTGGGGAGGGGTAGCTTAGGGGGTGTTGTGTAGCTGGGGTGTGCGGTGGTGGGTCGGTCTCCCCTTGGCCTGGGTCGGCGCCCTGCTGGCCTCGGCCAGGGCCCAAGGGCTCACGACCAACCCAACGGATTACATGTGTCTTCAATAATTTTGCAAAATTGATCCCTGCTGCTACAAGATCTTAAATAACCTGGCAAATTGTTCCAGGTTTGTGGGTCTGCAATAGAGAAAGCAACATTCCGGGTACCAGCATATCTGACAGTATGCAACAGGGGCATAGCCAGAAAACAGATTTTGGGTGGGTCTAGGCAAGAAGTGGGTGGGCACCAAGTGTTCTCCCCCCCCCCCCTCCCCAACCACCACCAAAATAAAATCTCAGCCTGCAGGAAAATGCTTCTTTCCACCTTGGCAGTCTGCAGCACGCATGCGCTGAAAACCAAGCATGCGCAAGTGCTGGTATCATGGAGAGTAGCATTTTCATTTCCATCAGGTGGAAGTCTTCAGCTGGTGGAGCTTGGGATCCCCACCAGCTATTACTAAATGTGTGCTACTGTTGGGTGGGCCTAAGCCCTAATTGGGTGGGCCCTAGCCCATCCAGGCCCACCTGTGGCTACACCACTGGTATGCAATTTCAACATGACACTTATCTAATAATCAGTGGTAATTGCATAACTCCAATCGGTATTACTTTTTTTCCACCAGTAAAATGTCTTTTTTTTCCCCCTGAAATCCCTCTTTGCTACAATGTTTTCTCAATACTGTGGAATCTGTCATTTTAATTGCAACAATTATTTTTCTACTAAAGAAGCTATCACTTCCATAGCCATCTCATCCTATCTCTCCTGAACATGTGTAGACTCATCATCCCGGAAATGTGATTTCCAGTAATCCCAGAAAGACTGGGAATCCCAATTATGCCATTTCGAAATCTTCCTACAGCCTCTATTAATTCTTTTTCCAATCTACCCTGCCATTACCCCGTCATCACAGGGCTCAAGCTATCAAATCTACAGTCGGACCACTCTCGTGAGTAGGGAAATTAACCCTTTGCACAAAAACTACAGTTGCAAAGGAGTCCAATAATTTTAAAGGTAATCTATCCTCTCCCCCCCCCCTTTACATGAGCATTAAAATCTCCTAGAGTAATGGAGCTCAACCCATTTATTGTACTTTCTAACTTCAATATCCCTCCAGTGCGAGGAGTACAGGACCTGATACACTGTTTCCTCTAAGCTGAGTGGGAGTCCTCCAACTACATTGCTGCCAGTAGGGGGCGTTGCTTCAATATTGTGTCTTCAATTGCTACGGACAGGCAGGTTCTCTGGGTTCCTGCATTGCTTACCCAGGGGCGTAGCCAGATTCCGGCAGGAGGGGAGTCTAGAGCCCGAGGTGAGGGGGCACATTTTAGCCCTCCCCGGCGCCGCCAACACCCCCCACCATTGCCGACCCCCCCCGCCGCCGCTGCCACCACCAACTTTGACCCCCCCCTGCCGATGACCCTCTCGACCCCCCTCCCGCCGACAACCCTCCCCCGCCGCCACCGTCGCCTACCTTTGGTGGCGGGGGGACCCCCAACCCCCGCCAGCCGAGGTCCTCTTCTTCCTCGCTGGCAGGGGTTGGGGTCCCTCGCCAGCAAAGGTAGGCGAAGGCGGGTTGGCGGTGGGAGGGGGGGTCGAGAGGGTCGTCGGCAGGGGGGTCCAGGGCCAAATCTACAGGGGCCCAGGCCCCTGTGGCCCCACATAGCTACACCACTGTGCTTACCTGTCCCTCACTATTTAAAATGTGAAAGTGAAACAGCACCCCCCGCTGGCAGGAAAGTAGTTGGAGGAGTCCCGCTCAGCTTTGAGGGAACAGTGCATGGTAAAGGTGCATTGATCTCCTTTACACTCTCATGCCCTGAACCACTAGCCGCCATGTATTTGTCACAGAGATGCAGGCTAGGAGCAATTGTACGATTGTGAATCCAGAGTTAGAGATCATTTATCGGGGAAAACAAGAAGATCGCAGAATAACAAAGGGAAACATGACATATTTAGTTATGTCAGCATTTATACAGTGCCCTAAATAACAATACAGTGAGTTCTGGCTCGGAAGAGCTTGCAAACTAAAAGGATACCGGAGGCAAGAAGAAATAAATGGGTCAGAATTCAGCTGGTGCAGTCACCGCATTGCTACACACTGACCCCTGCACTTAACGCGATGCATATGTTAAATGCTAATATCCCTGTAGGGAACAGTACTAAATATCTGTAATGAGTAATGATCGCACCAGCACTGTATAGTTTAGGCCTGCTACTGAGTAGCTATTGATATAAGTACCAGCAGACCCAGCAAAATGGTCTCTCACTGGACCCAGTGCTGGCCCTCGTCCTATTCAACCTGCAACCGTCATGACCTCCTGGACATAAAAAGGCAGAAATTCATATATGCTGATGACATCTGATATGGTATACTGCTTTAGCGTACCAAGGGTGGGGTGGTGGAGGCAGACAGTAAGGGGGCAGGTCCAACAGCCGCATGACTGCTCAGCGCACCCCCTTGCTTGGAGAAGGGGGTGCTGCACCTGGGGTAGGGATGCTCCACCCAGGGTGGGAAATACTGGTATCGCAATGTGCCTTCAGTGAGGACATGACTGATGAGGACATGACCAAGACTGAGCTTCTCATCTTTCTCCCTAAACTAACCTCTCCTCCTCCCCCATTCTCTGTTTCTGTGGATAACACTCTCATTTTTCCTGTCTCATCAGCTCGTAACCTTGGGGTCATCTTCGACTCCTCCCTCTCCTTCTCTGCACATATTCAGCAGACTGCTAAAACCTGTCATTTCGTTCTCTATAATATCACCAAAATTCACCCTTTCCTTTCTGAGCACACTACCAGAACCCTTATCCACACTCTTATCACCTCTCGCTTAGACTATTGCAACTTGCTTCTTACAGGTCTCCCACTTAGCCATCTCTCTCCTCTTCAATCTGTTCAAAATTCTGCTGCACGACTAATATTCCGCCAGTGTTGTTATGCTCATATTAGCCCTCTCCTCAAGTCACTTCACTGGCTTCCTATCCGTTTCCGCATACAGTTCAAACTCCTCTTATTGACCTATAAGTGCATTCACTGTGCAGCTCCTCAGTACCTCTCCACTCTCATCTCTCCTTACATCCCTCCCCGGGAGCTCCGTTCACTGGGTAAATCTCTCTTAACTGCACCCTTCTCCTCCACCGCTAACTCCAGACTCCGTTCCTTTTATCTTGCTGCACCATATGCCTGGAATAGACTTCCTGAGCCGGTATGTCAAGCTCCATCTCTGGCCGTCTTCAAATCTAAGCTAAAAGCCCACCTTTTTGATGCTGCTTTTAACTCCTAACCCTTATTCACTTGTTCAGAACCCTTATTTTATCATCCTCACTTTAATATTCCCTTATCTCTTGTTTGTCCTGTTTGTCTGTCCTAATTAGATTGTAAGCTCTGTTGAGCAGGGACTGTTTCTTCATGTTCAAGTGTACAGCGCTGCATACGTCTAATAGCGCTTTAGAAATGATAAGTAGTAGTACATGGCAAAATTGGCTATTGTCCTCATTGGCGTTTTAAACCAAATGTCACTAACAGAACTTGTAGCATATTCCACCTTCATAATATCAGCACAAAAAAAAAAAAAGGAATTTGCAGCCTTTGTTAATGGACAGTAACTATGAGCCTTTCCCAGTTTACCTGGGCATCACCCTGGACTGCACATTGACATGCCATGAACACTTTAAAGATTTCCCCCCCCCCCCCCCTCCAGATATTCAAAGCTATATAACCGGCCAGGAATGGCTCCTGGGCAGTTAAATAGGGTTTAAGTGCCTAACCACAGATATTCAGTGGGAGACAACCAGACAGGTGGACTTTCACTGTACATATGGAGACATTGATTTACCTGCTGGTTGCAGAAAGTTCAGTAAAGTTGGATTTGCATTAATTCAACATCCTTGGAGCAACGTCTGGTTCTTGGAAGCAGGAGTGAGGACGCTTGCTCCCTGGACTGGTAAAATAACACTGAAAAGCCTTCACTTAAACTTTCTCAATCCCCGGATCTCTATTCTGGATAGGAGAGATATGGATTCAACACTTGCCCGTGAACGCATAACTTCCAGCGAATATCGGTGTGAACGTGATTTGCTGGTATCAACCAGTAACATCAATAGAAGATGCAAGATTTGAACCAGAGGTGTGCACAGGGATGAGGACAACGGGAAACCTGTGGAAATTCAAGGGAATCCGCAGTGTTGGTAACAAAGCAGTCATTAATACTGTGGGGATGGGAGGGGATGGATCCAAAGTGAATGGGGTTGGGAGGGAGTGGGGATCAGATTAAGTTGCAAACGGAATTGAATCCAAGGATCTCAACCCACTGCTGACCATCAGGCAGCAGGAGGAATCAAACCGAGTTCCCCAGGTCCTCAACCTGCTGCACTAACCATTAGGCCACTCCTCCACTCCATCACCAGCCATGGAGCAAGGTAAACTTTTCTTACCAGGATAAGAACGACCCTATTCTCTGGACTGAGACCTATTGCTCAAAGTCTTGGCTGAGCAAGCTTTGTCTTCCAAAAGATGATGGACTCCCTTAGATCCTTGACAAGTTTCTCCAAAGATTAGATGACTCCAAAAGGGGAGCTTACTCGACCAAGCCTTGGAGGTTGCATCTGCCAACCAATTCTACCAGAACCCACCAATGAGCAGCCACCTTTGAAGCTACTGGGCAAGAACAGATGTGAATTATTTATTTATTTAGATTTTTCTTACACCTTTTTAGTAGTAGCTCAAGGTGAGTTACATGCAGGTACTCTGCGTATTTCCCTGTCCTTGGAGGGCTCACAATCCAAGTTTATACCTGAGGCAATGGAGGGTTAAGTGACTTGCCCAAGATCACCTCTGGATGTCAAGAGCAGTGCGCTAACCACTAGGCCACTCCTCCACTCATAAATCATATAGCACATTTGCCGCAAAGGCTATACTAGATAGGGATAGGCTGTTACTTGCAACAACACAGGATATGCAAAAATGACATATCCCATGTCATTGCACAACGTTAAATGAAAAGAAAAATACACAACATTTTGTGTTTTTTCATTTGCTGAAAATAATGCACACACCTTGTAAATAGTGTGCAGTATTTACAAAGAAAGAGCAGTCTCTCCCAACAGTGCACTTATGCACAAAATATCATGCATGTGAGTGCATATGCACACTATCAGGAAAGAGTGTACATTCTATGAAAATAATTTTAGGTGCTGATCTCGGGAGAATGAACATATCTTCTCAATGAAAGAGAGGGATCAGCAGGGGATACAGGAATTGTGATGAAGACAAGTGAAAAACAAAACAAAGAGACCGATATTCAGCCAGTTTCAGTCAATGAATTTAAGGCTCCGATTGTCACGGGCTGAATTTGTCCCAGATAGCCAATCCGGGGCCTAATCCATGGACTGGCTGGAAAATCAGGGTCCTGTGTGGCTGCCAAAACTTATACTGGTGTGGACCAATATATTCAGTGGCAAGAACCAAATGACTGTCTAAACTAATTACAATAGGACAGCTATTTCTGTGGTCCTATTTACCTGGATGGTTATCTAATCTAATCTGAGACCTGTAGACCACAGTAGTCCCAGCAGGAGGTTCGAGGTAGTTAACATAAAAGGGAACATCACGAGGAGCTACACCAGAACTGAATATTGACAGGAACCTTACATTTGAGAGCCAAATCAATTCTACAATTAAGAAAATGTTCTACTCAGTGTGGAAACTTAAACGAGTGAAACCGTTCTTCCCGAGGGCAATATTTTGCAATTTGGTTCAATCGATGGTCCTAAGCCGTGCCGACTATTGCAACGGAATCTATGCCGGATGCAAAGAAAACCTTATAAAGAAACTTCAGACCGCTCAAAACATGGCTGCCAAGCTTGTATTTGGAAGACCACAATTCAATGGTGCCAAACCTCTTCGTGAAAAATTACATTGGCTACCAATCAAAGAACGTATTACTTTTAAAATTTGTATCTTGGTCCATAAAATTGTATATGGTGATGCTCCAGGATTTATGTCTAACCTTATAGACCTGCTAATTAGGAACTCAATCAGATCATCACGTTCTTATTTAAATCTCCGCCACCCTAGTTGCAAAGGTCTCAAGTATAAATCAATTCATGGATCCAGCTTCTCATTTATAGGCACAAGACTCTGGAATGTACTCCCAAAAACCCTGTGGACTACGTATGACCACCTCAACTTCCGGAAATTACTAAAGACTTACCTGTTCGGAAGAGCATATCCTACTGACCCAACTTAACAACCTAAATCCAGCAACACAAAGAAATCCAAACTTGTATTGAACTTTATATTCGTTATATAACTTCCCTCTTTATGATCCCTTGATGTGTCTGTTTATATCTATTTCATTGTAAATAACTTCAATCTATATTTGTTTCTTCACCGTAGGTGGCTATCACCTCACGGCACTATGTAAGCCACATTGAGCCTGCAAATAGGTGGGAAAATGTGGGGTACAAATAAATATCAGCAGTTCTCAGGTAGCCCCCGACTCTGCCCGTCGACCTCCCTTGCACTTTACCAGAGAGTACCACTGGCGAGAGCAGCTATTTAATTACACTTTCCATGATTATCTACTCCTGGCCTAGTCGGCGTGATTTTATCAGGCAGGAGCTTCTCCAGTCCGGTTAAACCATGCTAAATAATGACCCAAAATGAACAGATCAGTATCAGGATCAATCTAGCAACAAGGAAATCTGCAAAAAATAAATCGACCTCAGATGTCCGAGCACAGCTATTTCAGTATGCTGCATGATTCAACTATGTAGAAAACTTTCCGATAAACCCTTTAAGAATTCTTGGCTTTTTAGCAAAGCCAGTTGCTCTGGGGATTAATGGCCATTGCTTATAAGAATGAAAGAAGTGCATCCTGAACAGCACTTAGAAAGAATAAGGCAATCTGTTAGAAATTCACTCTGGCGAATGAACATTCTTCGTGTTGCTCCAGCGCAGCAGCGGGAGACACCAGCTGTTCTGCCGAGCCATGACGTGCATTTATCTACCCAAACAGCACAGTCTCCAGAGAGCTACACAACAAAAGTCTTCTGCTCAGTTTGAGTGCGACGTCAATTTAGGCCCATGGCTTTGTTTTGCCATGGTATCTTGGTGTTGTTCCTTGAGGGGTTAAGCCCCACCCCCACCCCGGGTATTGGTTTAAAAATTGGCCCAGAGTTGTGGAATAAACTTCCCATCAATTTGAGATTAGAAAGAAGTTAAAAATCATTTTTGTTCCCCTGTTAACTTGTGTTTGTGATATTGGAATGTAAACCTACTGACCTACTGTTATCATGATGGAACCTGAGTTAATTATTTTGTTTTTGATGACTTTAGTCTGACTGTTCTTATTTTCTTTATTCATACTTGTATTGTTTTATGTGCCTGTAAATCATTTATCGAAAAAATGCTATATAAATGTAAATAAATATATACCATAGACCCCATATAATGCTGATGTTGGGGTCCAAGATATTTGACCACATTATAAATGAATCCGCATTATAGAATAATAGCTATTAGCAAACAGAAAAATTCACTCCGTGATCGCACATTATATTGAGCCGCGTTATATAGAGATGGGAATAACTAGTGAGGTAATTAAATTCGCCGATGACACAAAATTATTCAGGGTCGTCAAGTCGCAGGAGGAATGTGAACGATTACAGGAGGACCTTGCGAGACTGGGAGAATGGGCGTGCAAGTGGCAGATGAAGTTCAATGTTGACAAGTGCAAAGTGATGCATGTGGGTAAGAGGAACCCGAATTATAGCTACGTCTTGCAAGGTTCCGCGTTAGGAGTTACGGATCAAGAAAGGGATCTGGGTGTCGTCGTCGATGATACGCTGAAACCTTCTGCTCAGTGTGCTGCTGCGGCTAGGAAAGCGAATAGAATGTTGGGTGTTATTAGGAAGGGTATGGAGTCCAGGTGTGCGGATGTTATAATGCCGTTGTATCGCTCCATGGTGCGACCGCACCTGGAGTATTGTGTTCAGTACTGGTCTCCGTATCTCAAAAAAGATATAGTAGAATTGGAAAAGGTACAGCGAAGGGCGACGAAAATGATAGTGGGGATGGGACGACTTTCCTATGAAGAGAGGCTGAGAAGGCTAGGGCTTTTCAGCTTGGAGAAGAGACGGCTGAGGGGAGATATGATAGAAGTGTATAAAATAATGAGTGGAATGGATCGGGTGGATGTGAAGCGACTGTTCACGCTATCCAAAAATACTAGGACTAGAGGGCATGAGTTGAAGCTACAGTGTGGTAAATTTAAAACGAATCGGAGAAAATTTTTCTTCACCCAACGTGTAATTAGACTCTGGAATTCATTGCCGGAGAACGTGGTACGGGCGGTTAGCTTGACGGAGTTTAAAAAGGGGTTAGATAGATTCCTAAAGGACAAGTCCATAGACCGCTATTAAATGGACTTGGAAAAATTCCGCATTTTTAGGTATAACTTGTCTGGAATGTTTTTACGTTTGGGGAGCGTGCCAGGTGCCCTTGACCTGGATTGGCCACTGTCGGTGACAGGATGCTGGGCTAGATGGACCTTTGGTCTTTCCCAGTATGGCACTACTTATGTACTTATGTACTTATGTACTTATAGGGTCTACAGTGTATAAACATATCTAAATCTCCACTACCCAAGCTGCAAAGGACTTAAATATAAATCAACATATGCATCCAGTTTTTCCTACATAAGCACGCAACTGTGGAACGCACTACCAAAAGCCGTGATAACAACGTATAACCACCTAAACTTCCGGAAATCTCTAAAAACTAACCTGTTTAAAAAGGCATACCCTACCGAATCCAACTTAAATGCCTAAACTCTGCAACACAACGAAACCAAAGCACGTAATGGACATAACATAACTCTTCCACTCTACGATTCCCTAATGTGTCTGTTCCACATGAACCTTATTCTACCACAACACCACTTTGTATTTGTTCACACTGGAGCCTGCAAATGCCTCTCCGGTACTATGTAAACCACATTGAGCCTACAAATAGGTGGGAAAATGTGGGATACAAATGGAACAAATAATAAGGGTCCAAAGCCATGCGTTAATGTCTAATCAGTCCCACTCTCAGACTTGCAAGACCCGCCCAATGAATTAGAGAAAAAAAATTCCCCACTGTCTCTAGCGATTACTCTACCGCAGCAGCTGAACATGCCAAGCCAGATACAATATTTTCACTAGATGTTTTACAAAAATGACAGCAGCTTTACAGATACAACTCGAGCATCAATTCAGTAAGGACAACATCTGCTCTGATGCTTCAAGCCCTGGCAGAGAGTACTGCTGTTTATTTTACAGCGTGGGCAATCTTTAACAGAGGTAGCATTTGTAGCTTTGCTGGAGTCTATTTTCCATCAAATCCAGCCAGATGATCGGAACTATTCCCCTAACTCTGTAAAAGTCACCAAACATTGTGCATGCAAACTAGGGGGGAGCTCCCAATTGAATTGAATAACGAGCCAATTCGTACCAATAAATTGGATTTTTAACAAGCAATTATTGCTTCTGATTAGATTTAATAGGAACTTAGATGCATACATTTAGGCACAGAATCCAGGCCTAAATTTTACATGTGAGAGAAAAAAAAAGGCACACGGAAATGGGAGGGTCATGGATGGAGCAGGGACGTTCCTAGCATTTATGCGTGTTGTTATAGAATAACAGAGATACACGCCTAATTTAGGCATGTACATTTCTTTTTTGTTACATTTGTACCCCATGCTTTCCCACTCATGGCAGGCTCAATGCGGCTTACATGGGGCAATGGAGGGTTAAGTGACTTGCCCAGAGTCACAAGGAGCTGCCTGTGCCGGGAATCAAACTCAGTTCCTCAGGACCAAAGTCCACCACCCTAACCACTAGGCCACTCCTCCACTGTTGCTACTATTTGAGATTCTACATGGAATGTTGCTGTTCCACTAGCAACATTCCATGTAGAAGTCAGCCCTTGCAGATCACCAATGTGGCCGCGCAGGCTTCTGCTTCTGTGAGTCTGACGTCCTGCACATACGTGCAGGACGTCAGACTCACAGAAACAGAAGCCTGCACAGCCTTCTACATGGAATGTCGCTAGTGGAATAGCAACATTCCATGTAGAATCTCCAATAGTAGCAACATTCCATGTAGAATCTCCAAAGTATCTATTTTATTTTTGTTACATTTGTACCCTGCGCTTTCCCACTCATGGCAGGCTCAATGCGGCTTACATGGGGCAATGGAGGGTTAAGTGACTTGCCCAGATTCACAAGGAGCTGCCTGTGCCAGGAATCAAACTCAGTTCCTCAGTTCCCCAGGACCAAAGTCCACCACCCTAACCACTAGGCCACTCCTCCACTCCTCCACATTTCAATTGGTGCAAATGGCCACACCCAATATTAGGCGTGAGTCCAGGGCATAAACACTATTCTAAACTGCGCCTAACTTTAAGCGCAGCTTATAGAATAGCGCTTTTTTGGTGCCATTGTAAAGGGGTCCGCTTACTCCACTCTAGGTTGGGGCCGGCAGCCCTGTTAAGCTCACAGGTCTCCAGCAAAGAACCAGACTGCCATATGGACTTAAGACCAAAGTGCTTTGTTCTCAATTCAGTTCCACTCTCAAAATTGAAATGCAGTTCACAAACAGGGTTCAGGCCGGGTTCCAAACTCCAGCCAACATTCAGTTCCTTAACAGTTCAGACCCACTTCCTTTGCACTACCTTCCCCTCTCCCTCAGAAGGGCTGTGTCAATGTTCAGCCTGCTGTTCTTTACATCCCAATAATTCAACCCTTTCACAAACAGTCTCTTCAAAGGAAACCACTACTTAATGCCCCTGTCTTCTTCACAGCACCCAGGAGGACCCTATACCAAACAGGGCTGGCAGCTTTCCTCCTACCTCACAGCACCACACCCTTGTGGCCTCTCACACTGCCTTCTTGTGCTGGTCAGGGTTACATCTACATTCTCACACTCCATGGCAGCTTACTCGTTCCCCCCCCCCCCCCCCCCCCCCCCAGGGAAGCTCCAGTGGCAGGCCCTTTCCGTCCTCCACCTACTCCATGGCAGCTTCTCTCTCAATCAGTTTCCTCTCCCTCCTGGTGGCTGGGAGCCACCCGGAAATCTCTCTCTCCTCTCACAGCTGGAGGGAATTATATACTGGCGATGCAGGTAAGGGACTGAGCTTCACATCCCCTTCTCCCTCTAGTGGGGAAGGGAGTAACTGGCTCCCCTAGCACTGAGCCACTGCTCCCCCTGGTGGGGTTGGAAATACATTACACCCTTTTGGGGCTACCCTCCTCTCTCCTGCCTGCAAGGGCTTCTGGGAACCGTAGTTCAGGGATTAGCTGCTTCTCTGTGGGGCCCCGAGTGCTAGCTTTGTCTCACCCTATATAGAGTGCACCCCATCCCTCGAATTCTATAAAGCATGACTTAAGTTGCATTCTCAAATACAGTTGTATTCTGTATTTACGCACACAACTTAATTAGTTAAGGCAATCAGCATTGAAAATTGCCACTTGACAAGCAATTATTGACACTAATTGGCATTAATTAGAATTTACACGCAGAACTACGTATGCGTATTCCAAGAACATAAGTGTTGCCATACTGGGGCAGACTAAAGGTCCATCAAGCCCAGCATCCTGTTTCCAACAGTGGCCAATCCAGGTCACAAGTACCTGGCAAGATCCCAAAACAGTACATTTCATGCTGCTTATTCTAGAAATTAGCAGTGGATTTTCCCCAAGTCCATTTTAATAGTGGCTTATGGATTTTTCTTTTAGGAAGTTATACAAACCTTTTTAAAACCTGCTAATCTAATTGCTTTTACCACATTCTCTGGCAACAAAATTTCAAAGTTTAATTGCACGTTGAGTGAAGAAATATTTTCTCTGAATTGTTTTAAATTTACTTCTTAATAGCTTCATTGCGTGCCCCGTAGTCCTAAGATTTTTTACTGTTTCTGCTGTTGTCCTTGACAAGAAAATGTTTGCCCTGTGCACATCTGTACTGTCCTGCAGGCAGTGTATTTTACTGATAGACAATAGGTACATATGGACATACAGGACTAGATTCTATTTATCATGCCTAAAAACACTGGCGCCTGAAATATGCCTAAATGTATTCCATAAAATACTCTACCAAAACCCTCATCCACACCCTTGTCACCTCT
The DNA here is from genome assembly GCF_901765095.1 of Microcaecilia unicolor. Lineage (NCBI taxonomy): Eukaryota > Metazoa > Chordata > Amphibia > Gymnophiona > Siphonopidae > Microcaecilia > Microcaecilia unicolor. Next base: position 17,427,739 of record NC_044037.1, read on the forward strand.
CGTTTAGACTACTGCAATCTGCTTCTTGCTGGCCTCCCACTTAGTCACCTCTCCCCTCTCCAGTCGGTTCAAAACTCTGCTGCCCGTCTCATCTTCCGCCAGGGTCGCTTTACTCATACTACCCCTCTCCTCAAGTCGCTTCACTGGCTCCCTATCCGTTTTCGCATCCTGTTCAAACTTCTTCTACTAACCTATAAATGTACTCACTCTGATGCTCCCCAGTATCTCTCCACACTCGTCCTTCCCTACACCCCTTCCCATGCACTCCGCTCCATGGATAAATCCTTCTTATCTGTTCCCTTCTCCACTACTGCCAACTCCAGACTTCGCGCCTTCTGTCTCGCTGCACCCTACGCCTGGAATAAACTTCCTGAGCCCCTACGTCTTGCCCCATCCTTGGCCACCTTTAAATCTAGACTGAAAGCCCACCTCTTTAACATTGCTTTTGACTCGTAACCACTTGTAACCACTCGCCTCCACCTACCCTCCTCTCTTCCTTCCCGTTCACATTAATTGATTTGATTTGCTTACTTTATTTATTTTTTGTCTATTAGATTGTAAGCTCTTTGAGCAGGGACTGTCTTTCTTCTATGTTTGTGCAGCGCTGCATACGCCTTGTAGCGCTACAGAAATGCTAAATAGTAGTAGTAGTAGTAATTTAGGTGTACTTTATAGAATAAGCCTACATTTCCAGGCAGTTTGTGGAATACGCAACAGCCCATCCACGTGACTAAATTTAGTCACGAGCAGTTACGTTAAGCAAAACTTGCTGTACACCCCAACACCTTAATTAGGCACAGGCTGGGTGTACTCTACAACAACACGTATAGATTTTAGAAACTCCTACGGCCCACCCACTCCACCCCCATGGCCAAAACCCCTTTTTAACTATGCAACTTAGAATTTATGCGCGTGACGTTAAAAACAGGTATAATGGAATTACTACAGAAGTGGGCAATGAAAATGATAAAGGGGATGGGACGACTTCCCTATGAGGAAAGGCTAAAGCAGCTAGGGCTCTTCAGCTTGAGCTGAGGGGAGATATGATAGAGGTCTATAAAATAATGAGTGGAATGGAATGGGTGGATGGGAATTGCTTGTTTACTCTTTCCAAATAGTACAGTTAGGCCGTGAATCTACTTAGCACTGTTAAGCACGTGCTCTCTAGTAGTCCTTGCAATGGTATATCAAGGACAGGGTGGTGGGGGCAGTCCACCCAGGGTACATGCTGCAAGGGGGTACAGGGAACAGCCGTGCAGCTGTCGGCTCCAATAATTCCCTGCTCTGGCATTACTTCCTGTTCCAGGGCAGGGAACCGGCGGAGCCGACAGCCGCACGACTGCTCCCTTTACCCCCAGGAGGTGATGCACCGAGGGGGGGGGGGGGTGTGGAGGTGATGCACCAGGAGGGGTGATGCGCTGGGGGTGGGTGCATAGCGGCGATCCACCCTGGATGGCAGGCGACATAGGAACATCACTGAGACCTTTTCTCTAGATCGATGAAATGCTGAAGGATGGCCTGTTCCAAAGTGAATGTTTTTTTAAGGGATTGCAATTTGCTATACTGTACATGTAGTTACGCCTCTCAATATTTTGGGCAAGTGCAAAGCTATGAATATTTGCATCCAAACCTGGCCAAAAATAACCAAGCTGGGAGGATCTGAAGATACAAGTTGAGTTGAAAATATTTAGTATTACCAGGTCTTGATTTGGGGCATGTCCTGATTTGACTCTCTTTAACCAACCTTCCTACCCTTGCTGTCAGCTCCCCAGTTCAGTTGAGGGTTTAGACCTGGGACTGGTGTGCCTGCTGATCCTGATTGTATAGATTGGTTTGTTCATTTTTAGTAGCTGTCTACAGGGCCGTGCCAATGCGGTAAGTGGGGTAAGCACAGCAGGGGGGCGCCTGCCTTCGAGTGGTGCCGGGGGGTGCCTGCCTTCGAGGGGTGCCTTCGAGGGGTGCCGCTGTCCTGCCTTCTGCTCACTTGCAAAATCATTTACCTGAAGTTGTGATTCTCCTATCTCCCCTGCCCTCCTTTTCATGGCAAACCAGAAGTGAAAGCAACTCAGCAGCATTCATTGAGGCAGGCAGGCTCTTCAAGTTATTTGAGAGAATGCAACCAGATTGCTATATATGTCTTTGGTTTGGGGATAACTCCTCACTCAGGGTGAGCTTCAGAGCTGAACAGCATTCAAGAACCTGAAATTTTAAAAGTGCTAAAAATAAGTTTTAAACGTATTTGCATTAAATCTAATTGCAGAATTCAGGTGCTGGGAGTCTGTACTTGGTTGTCATATGCTCAGATTTGTTTAAATCATATGCAAATTAGTCCGGTTTTGGGAGGTTCTCATTTGCATATTTATGGATAAAAAATAATGGAAATGTTTACAGCCTTAATGTTAGGTTATGGCTCTGATCAAAATGTGAAGCTTGATCCAAAAACGAATGGTTTATCTAGTGTTTTTGACTAAAAATTCCCATTACAGTTTCTGTATGTTAATCTGCATTCAAATAGAGCTCTCTGATTGGATGATCAGCTTCTGTTAGAAATCTGCCCGGAAGGGAACAGAGTGAGAGAGCAACTGACTGTTGGTTTGGCCAAGAGAGACATGCAGCTGTGAGTTCCTGTGTGTGTTGACTGAAATTATAAAAGAGTGCCTGATTATGTGGTAAATGAGAAAATATGAGTGAAAAGAGGTTGGTGGAGATTGAAGTTTGAAGTTTCTCTAGTGAGAAAAGGATCTGAATATTTCAGGATTACTTGAAGTTTATGAAGAATAGAAAAGGGTGAATTTCAGTTTAAGAGTGTTTAAATCCTATAAGCTATATAAAGGCTAGGTAGATTTAAGTGACTGTAAGCAAGGAAACCTTAATATTTGATCTGAGATAGTTGATCAGAGATAAATGTTTGATCTGAACTATATCCTTTGGTGCAAAGGAGATTAGAAAAGAATTTTTGGAAACTAAGAGAACTTTGCTCACATTTTGAATTAGCATTCCTATTTTGAGTTGGAAATCTTTGAAGTGTTATGAAAATACATTTTGCTTTAATGAAATTGCTAAACTTTAGAGTCAGAGACTTATCAATGAGAGATACATACAGTGCTATTTTTTCCTGAGGTCCGGCTTACTTGCCTGGCTCCCTTCTGTTCCTGCTCTACTAGACGGAGGGGGGGGGGGGCGCCAACTGATAGTCTGCAGGGGGGCATCAGAGACCCTAGGCACGGCCCTGGCTGTCTACTTAAAAACTTCATAGTCAACAGGGAGCCAAACATTGTTATTTCATGAACACTACAGATGACATACCTGCCCTTCATTTCATATTGTTTCCTGTCTATTTGCTCTTACTACTAAATATTAGCCCCACACCTCAAAGGTAAAATTTCCAATATTTAAATGTTTACACTTTTAAATAAAGGAAGCCTCACAAGCCCAGGGTATCTATATACATGAACAACCCCTTAAAGGACTATCATCATAGAATTCAATCCCCTCCGAAAACCACTGCAGTGTTGCTGAACACATTTGTTCACACTACTACTACTACTTATCATTTCTATAGCGCTACTAGATGGCCAAAAGGAAGATGCTGGACTAGGGATCTGTGTTTTTCTGGGAGCCATGTGTCAGAGTACTTGCATATATTTTTAGAATACTTCAAATATTGTTCCATTTAATATGCTGTATTATGTTGGTGCATTATTTTGATTTTTTTTTTGGCACATAATCTCTGGAGTGTATTCAGTGTGCATATTACCATTAGTAACAGAGGTACTGGAGAGGCAGCTGATATAGCTGCACCAGAACCAGAAGTAAAGAACTCCTTCCTTACTGTGTTCAAAAGTGACCCACTGGCCTTTTACTGCTGACATAAGCATTACCCCCACTCCAAAGATTTTAACTTGCACTCCACCACATACCCCACCCTAGCCCTGCCCCATAACTTCACCCTAGCTGCGCCCACGTTAGCCTCCCCAAAATAGCTGAGTCACCGACCGCTTATTTATTTGTATCCCACATTTTCCCACCTCTTTGCAGGCTCAGTGTAGCTTACATTATACCGTAATGGCAATCGCCATTTCCGGAATGAGAAATACAAAGTTCATAGATGACAGAGTGAGTTATAGAATAAGTTAGATAATCAGTTCATTTCCGGCGTGAGAAATAAGGAGGCAGTGCGTTAACGTCCATTAGTGACAGGGTGATTGAAGCAGTCAGGTATAGAGAGTTCGGTTTTGTCAGTTTCTGGTAGAGTTTCGTTGTCTGGCATTTAGGATGGATCATTGTGGTATGTCTTCTTAAACAGGTTGGTCTTTAGTCATTTTCGGAAGGTAGTTAAGTCGTGAATTGTTTTTATGACGTTTGGTAGTGCATTCCATAGTTGCATGCTGATGTAGGAGAAGCTGGATGCATATATTGATTTATACTTTACAGCTGGGTTAGTGGAGATTCAAGAATGTGCATGCTGACCTTTTTGTGTTTCTGGTTGGTAAGTCTATGAGGTCTGATATATATGCTGGGGCTTCGCCATGAATGATTTTATGGACCAGGGTACAGATTTTGAATGCAATTCGTTCTTTTAGTGGAAGCCAGTATAATTTTTCTCTTAGGGGTTTAGCGCTTTTGTATTTTTGCTTATGGGTTTAGTCCTGTATCTCTGCTCAGCCATTGCTGTCATGGTCAATGGAAGAGGTGTTGGCCTTAATAAACCATTGATCCAACCCAATTGTGGTTTAGTAGCTTTGCCTTAAAAATGCAGGAATGATTTCAACCCTTCTCTGCCTCATGCTTATCTTTCTCTTCGGCATTCCCAATGAGGCATGATAAGCTCTGGTAGCAGCAACGCTATAGCCAGGCATGTCAAGGCCCCAAACGCATGGTCTGTTGGAATTTCTAGATTGAGTAGTATGACTGAAAATTAAGCTATTGAGTCACTGGACAACCATAATGAGCAGTGTAATTGCTGCAAGGCTGCAAACTGATCCTTATACCATTAGCATTGGATAGAGGACTTGGGTCTGCCTTGCAGTCTTCCTATGCCTATGTCACATTTCCTAATGGTTTCCTTTTGCTGTTGCATTTTGATGTTTGCAGCAGGTGATAAAGAGGGAACGCAGCCTAAGAACCATTCCACACTGCTGTGAGTGTTAATCTTATTAACTGTAAGGACGCTCTTTTTTTTAAATTACTGGAAGGGTCTTCTTTATGCTCCATACATGAAGATCAGAGAAACGATAGGTACTATGCTTTGAAACGGAAGAGGTCAGGAAGAAGGGAGTACATGCGTTTGTGCAATTGTGTAATGGAGATATAGGGATACTTGCATTCTGTTCATTAGCTTTGGAGATCATAGTTCCCGTCTTCAAATTTAGATCAGGGAATGTGGGCTGGAATTGGTAAATGGCAAACGTTGCCAAAATGGCAACTTGCAATGTAATGAGGAGATATTCAGCACAGGAGCAAAATGTGACAAAAGCAATCGTAAGCAGCTTCGGAACAGAACAGACCAGAACCTTCGCCTTACTGGCCTCCCACTTAGCCATCTATCCCCCCTTCAGTCCGTTCAGAACTCTGCTGCACGTCTTATCTTCCACCTGGACCGATATACTCATATCACCCCTCTACTCAAGTCACTTCACTGGCTTCCGATCAGGTACCGCATCCAGTTCAAGCTTCTCCTACTAACCTACAAATGCACTCAATCTGCAGCCCCCCCATTACCTCTCTACCCTCATCTCCCCCTACGCTCCTACCCGTAACCTCCAATCACAGGACAAATCCCTCCTTTCAGTACCCTTCTCCACCACCGCCAACTCCAGGCTCAACCCTTTCTGCCTCACCTCACCCCATGCTTGTAATAAACTCCCTGAGCCCATACGCCAGGCCCCCTCCCTGCCCATCTTCAAAGCCTTGCTCAAAGCCCACCTCTTCAATGTCGCCTTCGGCACCTAACCCACCATACCTCTATTCAGGAAATCTAGACTGCCCCAACTTGACATTTCGTCCTTTAGATTGTAAGCTCCTTTGAGCAGGGACTGTCCTTCTTTGTTAAAGTGTACAGAGCTGCGTAACCCTAGTAGCGCTCTAGAAATGTTAAGTAGTAGTAGTAGTAGTAGTATTACATATAGCAGTGATTTAACCAGAGCTGAGATTGTGATGTCATAATGCCTCATTCCACCAATGCCTAAGAGCCAACCTCATCAGTGATGTCACAATGGCTTGATTGTCCTATATTTGTCTCACTCTTATCTATTAGATTGTAAGCTCTTTGAGCAGGGACTGTCTCTCTTTGTTAAATTGTACAGCGCTGCGTAACCCTAGTAGCGCTCTAGAAATGTTAAGTAGTAGTAGTAGTATTACATATAGCAGTGATTTAACCAGAGCTGAGATTGTGATGTCATAATGCCTCATTCCACCAATGCCTAAGAGCCAACCTCATCAGTGATGTCACAATGGCTTGATTGTCCTATATTTGTCTCACTCTTATCTATTAGATTGTAAGCTCTTTGAGCAGGGACTGTCTCTCTTTGTTAAATTGTACAGCGCTGCGTAACCCTAGTAGTGCTTTAGAAATGTTAAGTAGTAGTAGTAGTAGTAGTATTACATATAGCAGTGATTTAACCAGAGCTGAGATTGTGATGTCATAATGCCTCATTCCACCAATGCCTAAGAGCCAACCTCATCAGTGATGTCACAATGGCTTGATTGTCCTATATTTGTCTCACTCTTATCTATTAGATTGTAAGCTCTTTGAGCAGGGACTGTCTCTCTTTGTTAAATTGTACAGCACTGCGTAACCCTAGTAGCGCTCTAGAAATGTTAAGTAGTAGTAGTAGTATTACATATAGCAGTGATTTAACCAGAGCTGAGATTGTGATGTCATAATGCCTCATTCCACCAATGCCTAAGAGCCAACCTCATCAGTGATGTCACAATGGCTTGATTGTCCTATATTTGTCTCACTCTTATCTATTAGATTGTAAGCTCTTTGAGCAGGGACTGTCTCTCTTTGTTAAATTGTACAGCGCTGCGTAACCCTAGTAGTGCTTTAGAAATGTTAAGTAGTAGTAGTAGTATTACATATAGCAGTGATTTAACCAGAGCTGAGATTGTGATGTCATAATGCCTCATTCCACCAATGCCTAAGAGCCAACCTCATCAGTGATGTCACAATGGCTTGATTGTCCTATATTTGTCTCACTCTTGTCTATTAGATTGTAAGCTCTTTGAGCAGGGACTGTCTCTCTTTGTTAAATTGTACAGCGCTGCGTAACCCTAGTAGTGCTTTAGAAATGTTAAGTAGTAGTAGTAGTGGTAGTATTACATATAGCAGTGATTTAACCAGAGCTGAGATTGTGATGTCATAATGCCTCATTCCACCAATGCCTAAGAGCCAACCTCATCAGTGATGTCACAATGGCTTGATTGTCCTATATTTGTCTCACTCTTGTCTATTAGATTGTAAGCTCTTTGAGCAGGGACTGTCTCTCTTTGTTAAATTGTACAGCGCTGCGTAACCCTAGTAGCGCTCTAGAAATGTTAAGTAGTAGTAGTAGTATTACATATAGCAGTGATTTAACCAGAGCTGAGATTGTGATGTCATAATGCCTCATTCCACCAATGCCTAAGAGCCAACCTCATCAGTGATGTCACAATGGCTTGATTGTCCTATATTTGTCTCACTCTTATCTATTAGATTGTAAGCTCTTTGAGCAGGGACTGTCTCTCTTTGTTAAATTATACAGCGCTGCATAACCCTAGTAGCGCTCTAGAAATGTTAAGTAGTAGTAGTAGTATTACATATAGCAGTGATTTAACCAGAGCTGAGATTGTGATGTCATAATGCCTCATTCCACCAATGCCTAAGAGCCAACCTCATCAGTGATGTCACAATGGCTTGATTGTCCTATATTTGTCTCACTCTTATCTATTAGATTGTAAGCTCTTTGAGCAGGGACTGTCTCTCTTTGTTAAATTGTACAGCGCTGCGTAACCCTAGTAGCGCTCTAGAAATGTTAAGTAGTAGTAGTAGAACACCAAGGAAGAGGAAGGAGATTGACGTGAGAACACAGAAAAGCTGTCAAGTAAATAAATCACATGCATGAAATGTAGCTGGTTGTTCTGCAGGGAGTGTATTCCGTAAACAAGTCCTTCTTGTAGGTCACATTTCTGTTCTAGAAGGTAATTCCAGCTACAGGTATTTGTACAGCTTGTCTGTTATTTTCTGCCAAGCTGTTCACTCTGATGCATGGGAACTGTAATCTATTTTTTTATGTTTTCACACACTGAACAGCTGTTTATGTGGAGGCCACTGAAGTTTTGAACAACTTGAAAGCTTAAATGCCTGTTGCAGAGGGAAAACTTTGCTAAAGGGTTTTTCCTTTTGTAAATCTAGACTGGGGGCTGGTGTGATAGTAAATGTATTTTCCCCTTCATGTCTTCTTTAGCTTGATAAGTAGATGTGTGGACCAATTTTCAATAGAGCTGGTAACTAGATTTATTTATTTAGATTTTGCTCACACCTTTTGCAGTGGTAGCCCAAGGTGAGTTACATTCAGGTACTCTGGATATTTCTCTGTCCCACTCTAAGTTTGTACCTGAGGTAATGGAGGGTTAAGTGACTTGCCCAAGATCACAAGGAGCAGCAGTGGGATTTGAACCAGCCACCTCTGGATTGCAAGACTGGTGCTCTAACCACTAGGCCACTCCTCCAGCCCCATGGGATTTTTTAAATGTTGGCAGATAGATGGAGACACATTCAATATACATGGAATGTGGTCAGCTGTGCTGTCTCTCCACGTGTGGAGCGCCACTTTAGAAGGAACACAGGAATCAGAACCAAGACATTCATGTTAGGATGTGTTCATTCCAAAGGTTTTAGAAAAGGGTCTGCCGATGTAGAGCCTTTTCTGAAATACATTGTCTAGGAGCAGCATCCATTTTACATGCGGCAACCTTATATATGTAAGTCAGCCATTTTGTAAGCCTACATGCATGGCTACTTCTAATTAGATACAAAGCCCACAATCTTTTGTTTTACTATTTAGAGTGGAAAGTTAACAATGGGGGAATTAAGGAGGATAGCTCCGTTTGTCCCTCCTGTAAAGGGCTGGCTGAAACAAGCATTTTTAAAGAACCTCTACTTTGGATTCACTTTCTGAAATAGGGAATATACATGTAGATTTTAGTTCCATCCGAAGCCCAACCCAAATCGTGCCTAAACTATGCCCCTTTGATATCGCTATACAGTATGGATTTGCATATGTAAATTTTGTGCTTCCAGACTTGGGGTTACATATGTATGTGATATATGCATGTAAATACAGGTATTTACACATTTAACTTGAGAAATACTCTTCTGAAATAACCACTGCTTTTGGCTCCTAGCCACTACTCATTTGCCCTCCCCCCTTGTTCCTTCTCACCCAGTACTTCCCTCGCCCTTTTTTGTCTTGTCTGTCTGTATTTTAGATTGTAAGCTCTATTGAGCAGGGACTGTCTCTCTGTGTCAGGTGTTCAGCACTGCGTGCATCTGGTAGTGCTATACGAATGCTAATAATAATAATAATATAGCTAAGAAATTTCATGCAGATAGTGCCACTGAAAATCCATGGATAGGGGAGTGTACACTTACAGAAGAAAGGATCAGTGGGGCACCTAAAAGTTGTTCTGTAAAGGGCATTCATAAGTGGCATAGCACATATATACAAGGATGGTGTACACCTGGGCAGAGCATGGGCAGGATGTGGGCGGGGCTCCAACTTACAAGTGTAACTCAGTAGGTCGGCTGTCACCCGGGGCGGATCACCGCTGACAACCCGAGCATCACACCCCCCTCCATGAATCACAACACCCCCCCCCCCCCGGTGCATCACCTCCACCCTCCCTCCAAGCATATCGCCTTTACCTCCTGGGGGGTGCAGGGAGCAGTCGCACAACTGTTGGCTTCGCTGGTTCTCTGCCCCAGAACAGGAAGTAACATCAGAGGTGGCAGGGAAACGGCGGAGCTGACAGCTGCGTGGCTGCTCCCTGCACCCCCTTGCAGTGTGCACCTGGGGTGGACCACCCCCACTGCCCTGCCTTTGGTATGTCACTGTAACTTGCAGAATACTGTAAGTTATGTTCATCTCTGGTGCATATATATATTTATACCCACATTTATGCCAGGTCAATGGCTGGTGTAAATGCAGGTGCCTGACCGTTAGGCATCCCAGTGCCAGGTTACGCTGGTATTATAAAACAGAATCTAGGCGCCCAGATATAGCTATAGAAGAGGGTCCCACCGCACGCCCTCGGATCCCCTGAATGGTGGTACCCAGTTGTACAATTGCCTCCTTAGTGGTGATCATTAAACCAATAAATCCTTTTGAATATTGACCCAAAGTGTGATACCTGTACTAAAATATGTCGCTGATGCAAGGATAACAAAAAAGAAAAAAGTGGAAAAACACAACTTCAAGAGATCAATCCGAGACAAGGGGTGAGATGCTCCAGGAAAGCTTTATTTGGGTCCCTAATAAAGCTTTCCTGGAGCATCTCACCCCTTGTCTCGGATTGATCTCTTGAAGTTGTGTTTTTCCACTTTTTTCTTTTTTGTTGAACTTTTGTGGAAACTTCGAACCCCTTTTTGTTTCTCCTGATGCAAGGATACCACAATGAGGAAAGGCTGAGAAGGTTAGGGCTCTTCAGCTTGGAGAAAAGGCTGCTGAGGGGTGATATGATAGAAGTCTACAAGATAATGAGCGGATTAGAGCGGACGGATGTGAAGCATTTGTTTACACTCTCAAACAATAATAGAACCAGGGGACAAGTTTTTCTTTACTCAGCGTGTAGTTAGACTCTGGAACTCGTTGCCGGAGAATGTAGTGACAGCAGCTGGCCTTATGGAGTTTAAGAGGGTTTGGACAGATTCCTGAGGGAAAAGTCCATTGAACATTTTTTTGGGGGGGTTTGCCAGGTTCTTGAAGCCTGGATTGGCCGCTGTCGGAGACAGGATGCTGGATTGATGGACCATTGGTCTTTTCCCAGTATGGCAGTGCTTATGTTCTTATGTTCTTAAGTTGAGGCCTCATTATGAAATGATCGTCTTGGAGGTGTAAAATGAAAGAGATTGCATTGTTGGTCTTGGTAAGCTTTCTTGATGACGAAGAAAGCGCCCAGACCAAAGAGCAATAAGGCTTTGATGTCTTGTATGTTTTTGCTGTCCATGTGCAGAGTTCTCACTTTTTCTTTTTTCTCCTCAACAGGTTTTAATGTCACTATGAACAATGGCCCAGCTATATTACAAAAAGGTTAACTATTCGCCATACAGAGACCGGATCCCGTTGCAGATCGTGAGGGCAGAGGCAGAGCTCTCACTGGAAGAGAAGGCTTACCTCACCGCCGTGGAGAAGGGTGACTACGCCAGTGTGAAGCATGCCTTGGAGCAGGCTGAGATCTACTACAACATCAACATTAACTGCATGGATCCCCTGGGACGTAGTGCACTTCTTATAGCCATAGAAAACGAAAATCTGGAGATCATGGAGTTGCTGTTGAACCACAGTGTGTATGTGGGCGATGCTCTACTGTATGCAATACGCAAGGAGGTTGTAGGAGCTGTGGAACTGCTTCTGAGTTACAGGAAGTCAAGTGGAGAAAAACAGGTATGTGGAAATGTGTTTTCTGCAAGTAAATTTATGTTTTTTAATAACCAACCGTTCGTGCCAATCAAAGCCTTCATTGTGTTGACGTGAATTGAGCCATCGTGTGAGTTTGGCATTATAACAGAAAGGAAATGCTTCATCCTAATAAAAACCAGACATTTGCTTAGGAACATTGTTGGCGATTGTTGATGCCACAGGAAAGGAATGCTTATGTGTCCCTTGTCTCAGGGTGGCTACTACCGGCCCTGAGTTGGGTTAGCCAATATGGCTAGACAAGATGGCAGTTGTTGGCAGGGATGATTTTAATATTTAAGTGCTCATATGTAACAGGGATGGGAGAGAGCTTGGGAGGTTGAAGGGGTGAGCGAGAGCTCTAATTTCTCTTCCTCCAGACCACTGCTGCCCAAAACCTCCCATTTGCCCTCCCCCTAAACTTCCATGATATCTCCCTGTCATTTGTCTTCCGGCCTCGCATCATAACACTAGCAACAAACTGGAAGAGATAATTCAGCCCAGGCCTGATCAACCCTGCGGCACCCTGTCCTCATGCATGAGTTTCTCATTACCATGGAACCCCATGGAAGAGATGAGATACCACAGGACCTGCCAGGCCCCATGTCGAATGTTCTCTTTCAATCTGCTGCTGCTGCTGCAGTACCGTAAGATGAATGGCAAATCTGAATGGAGGCACAGCAGCCAGTCAGTGGATCTACATTGCAGGGGCGCCCACAAGTTGCTTAGGGCCCAATGTTAATCCAGCCCTGGTTACTACTAGGGTTACTATATGTCCGGGCAACCGGGCGGGTTTTGCCAATCTGCCCGTTTGTCCGGATTTCTGGACAAACGGGCAGGCTGGCGGGCGGGCCGTCCTATGCTAGCCCCTCCCCTTACTTACTACTCTACTGCCCTGGTGGTCTAGTGACCTCTTTCTCCTTCTGGGCAGGAAAGAGCCCCCTCTTTCCTGCCCGGAGCGCTGCCCTGCATTCTGTTGCTGATCTCGGAACTGATTCAAAATGGCCGCCGAGAGTTGAAGCGACCTCGTGAGACTTCAGCTCTCGGCGGCCATTTTGAATCGGCGCCGAGATCAGCAACAGGATGCAGGGCAGTGCTCCGGGCAGCAAAGAGGGGGCTCTTTCCTGCCCTGAAGAGGTCACTAGACCACCAGGGCAGTAGAGTAAGGTAAGGGAAGGGGGGTGACAGGGAGGGGAGTGACGGGGGAGGGGAATATGTGAAAGGGGCAGAGCGAGGGTCTGAAATGGGATGGGGTGTGAAAGGGGGTGGGGCATGTGTCCTCTTTTTGGAGGGACCAAATATGGTAACCCTAGTTACTACTAATCATTTCTATAGCGCTAATAGATGTACACAGCGCTGTACACATTATATGCAGGTACTTTGTCCCTAGAGGGCTCACAATCTAAGTTTTTGTACCTGGGACGATGGAGTGCTAAGTGACTTGCCCAAGGTCAGAAGGAACTGCAGTGGGAATTGAACCCAGGTGGCCAGGATCAAAGCCTGCTGCACTAACCATTAGGCTATTCCTCCACACTATGGTTGTGATCTGGCCGTCTCACTTCCAGTTTCTAGCTTCTTTCTAAATTCTGCCTTAGAGTGAACGGCATATGCCAAAGTAGTAGTTTTAATACAGTGTGTGCACAATTCAGAAGAGCGTATCTCCATGGGGAATAAAACTAGGATTGATGATGTATTCTTTTATCGAGAACTACACTGGATAGACCAATTGCGCAGGATAAAGCTGCTCGGTTCCACCTGCTGTTCCTTTTACACCAACACCTGGATCACAATGCATAGAATTATCTGTAGGTGTATGAACTGATACTGATCATGACTGTGAAAGTGGCCCTTACTAGTTACGTTAATGTTCCTACTGTCACTGAGATGATGAGACAGAGAGCACAGGCATATTGTCTCTCTGAAATTCCCCAATGGGAAGTGTCTTTGAAAGGAATGTGTTTCTATACGCAAGGGGGATCCCTGTGTATGGATTTATTGGGGTTAGGCAGGGCCGCTGAGAGGGTGCGGGCAAAATTCCCCGGGCCCAGGACTCAAAGGAGGGCCTGGCGCCGGGGTCTCTTGCCCGCTCTGTTCCCAGGCCGCCAGCGCCGCAGTCCTCAGTCTCCACCTACCTACCCTCAGCTTCCTTCTCTCTGCCATCCGACCCCCTTCATTTTAAAAAAACTAAAAAAAATCTCAAAATCGGCAGCGCAGCGCCTTCTGTGTGAGAAGAAGCGGCAGATCGCCTCGGGCGGGCCTTTCCTCACTGTGTCCCGCCCTCACGGAAATAGGAAGTTACATCAGAGGAGGGCGGGACACAGTGAGGGAAGGCCCGCCTGAGGCGATCTGCCGCTTCTCACACAGAAGGCGCTGCATTGCCGATTTTGAGATTTGTTTTGTTTTTTTTAAATGAAGGGGGTCGGATGGCAGACAGATGGGAGCCGAGGGTAGGTATGTGGAGACTGGGCCTGGGACCAGGAGAGGTAGGTGAGAGCAGTAGCGATTGGGGGGAGGTGGGGGTGGGGCGGCGGTGATCCTTGGCTGGGGGCGGCCTTGCCCCGGACCCAGCTCAGTCTCTCGGCGGCCCTGGGGTTAGGACCAGAATCGGGACCAGCAAAAACCGGGAGGCTAAAGGCGGTTAGTTCACACATGCCGCACATTTCTCTCAAGCAATAACGTAGTCCATTCCAGTATTACTTAAAGTCTGTTTTGGCAAGCAAACAGGACAATAGCAGAAGCAGTAAGCAAACAGTGTTTACAAATGTCTCTTTAGCTCCTTTCCAGCCCTTTCTGTTTATATTCTCTCCTTAGGTTGCCTTAGTAACAGTTTAGCAAATAGCTCAAGTATATTACAAAGGAAATGATTACTTACAGTGGTAGCTGTTCGAGGTGCTGAAACACTCGGGAATACTGAGGCTCCTAAGTAGTGCTTTTAAGTTAGCTTGAATCTGCCTGGAGTTGTGATGGTCCTCGGGAAACTAGTAGCTGTACGTTTATGTTTTATGTATATTAAAATTCTTATATACGGCTACACAGTACAAATAAATGACTGATCTAAGCAGTTTACATTTAAAAAAAAAAGCAACACTCTGGAGCTGTCCCAGGAACCTCTAGAGATGATGGCTGCTCCTGGTTGCCTTGCTGGAAATACACAACTATGTTCATATGGCTCCAGAAAAAGGAGGACGGATTGAGCCAGCCAGGTTTTACTTCCATTGAATTTCCATTGAAAGCAATGGAAGTAAAACCCGGCTGGCTTAATCCGTCCTCCTTTTTCTGGAGTCATATGGTAACCCTAGTTCAGCTTCTCCTTTACTTCTTGGTCCCCAGGAGAGGGTGCAGCAGGGTCTTCATTCCCAGTGCCCAATTGCAGCCTCTGTACTGTAAATGCCTCTAGGTTTCTCCTTATAGGTTGTCCCGGCTAGGGCAGCCAGGGTATCTCTTCCTCCAGTGGCTGCTGGGGCTTACATAGCTGGGGGCATTGTAACTGTATGGGTTGGCCTTTCACATGCTGGTCATCGGCTGGAGAGGCAAGGAGCCAAAGACAAAGATTTGAATTGAGCACAGGGTTTTATACCCCTGACAAGTCCCTCCCCCCCCCCCAAAAAAAAAAAAATTAGTCTCCTCCCCTGATTATAATTCTGGACACAAGAGATACTCCTTCTCTCTAGCAACCAGTGGTGCCATTTTAAAGTGAAAATGCATTATTCAAGTAAAGCCTATAGGTGTCACTGCAACACCCTTAAAGCAGGATACCATGAGCCCACTGTGGCTCTCATTCTTCTTTCCTGTTTCTCCTCTGGAATCTCATCCTAGGTGTGCGTTTAGACTCCAGGAAGGAGTGGAGTGGAGGAGTAGCCTAGTGGCTAATGCAGCGGACTTTGATCCTGGGGAACTGGGTTTGATTCCCACTGCAGCTCCTTGTGACTCTGGGCAAGTCACTTAACCCTCCATTGCCCCTGGTACAAAATAAGTACCTGAATATATGTAAACCACTTTGAATGTAGTTGCTAAAACCTCAGAAAGGCAGTATATCAAGTCCAATTTCCCTTTCCCTTTCCTCTCAGATACTCAGGAAAGGGAGTGTCTTGAGGGTGCAGGAAAATCCAACTGGATGATCTGGATTTTCAGAGGACCACATGTGATAAGGGTGAAAAAGGAGTTAATCCTACCAGCCTTGTAACCATTGAAGAGTTCCTATATTTATAGAAGGCAATTCTATAAGGGAGCACCTACATTTACACCCTAGGAAAGTGCCTTTTTGAATCCATATAGCATAAGTGACCAAAAATGTACCTATGTTTAAAACACTAACACTTAATAGACATAAAAGCATGGAAAATGAAGGCAGGTAAAGACCAAATAGCTGAAGAGTCTGCCCATCCATACCATCTACTGTCCTTTCCTCTCCCTTAGCGTATGCTGGTCCCATACTGAGAATTTTTTGCTTAGCTTTTTCTTATAAGTTGTATTATATGAGGTAGAAAAAAAGTAATTTCCAACACTGACAGTCTCCAGTAGGCTTCCTTTTAGATACTGTCCTTGATAAAGGTTCCTGATACACATAGCTAGTCTTAGGCAGGGGTGACAGGGGTAGCTGTACAGGGCCCTGAGCTCCTAGGGGCCCCACTGCCCTGGCATGTTCTCCCTTCCTCACCTTAAAACGTGTATCTGTGTTTCTCCATAGAGAATGATGAGCAGCAAGTTGTATAACCCATCAGCTGCTGAGCCTAGATCATGCTCTCTGCTGCATCCTGTCCCCATTTGATGTCACTTCCTGCTTCTGCAAGGGTGGGATGCAGCTAGAGAGCAGGTTCCAGGCTCGGTGAATCACTGCACCACTGCTTGTTGCTTTCTATAGAGAAACGCTGATGCAAGTTTTAAGGTACAGGGCAGGGGGGTGTTTTAAGACAGGGAGACACGCCTGAGTTGGAGTTTGGAGGGGTGGGGGGGGGCACTGAACTGGTCTACAGTGGGCCCTGCTGATACAAGTCCTTTTTACAGATTCACTCTCTCTGAGGACCCCTTCCTCAGAAGGATGCTTCTTTGTAAGTCTCCTGTCACTTTCTTCAAGGCTTTCTGAGCCTTATGGTACAAAGTCCTTCGTAGGTGGTTCCTTCCCTGGTTCTTATCCTTGTAGTCAAGTGATTGTTTGCTGGTCCCCTTCTGTTTCTTCAGTCTTGATCTTTCAGCACTTTCCTCCTTTCTCCTTGAAAGGACGTGGTGGTGGGCTGGTTCCCTATTCCAGCTGTTACCCGAGGCAAGGTCAGTCAACCCTCAATTGAATGGATTTCGGATTTAATGAACAAATTGCCAGCGGCTATATGTGTATTATAATGGCCAAGATTTCAAAATTCAGAAGCAGCAGATTTCTAAAACAAAACAATTAAATTTTATTTATATGTATGTACAGTCTATATTTCTTAATGTATGATATGCAGTGTTCTCAGATATTGCTAAATGTGCAATTTTTAATATAAAAAATGATTGTATTTTTTTTTTTTGTTACATTTGTACCCCGCGCTTTCCCACTCATGGCAGGCTCAATGCGGCAGGCAATGGAGGGTTAAGTGACTTGCCCAGAGTCACAAGGAGCTGCCTGTGCCAGGAATTGAACCTCAGTTCCCCAGGACCAAAGTCCACCACCCTAATCACTAGGCCACTCCTCCAGTCCTGCACTTCGAAATATATACAATTTAATATTTTTGGGACATTTCGATTTAACGGGCAATTCGATTTAACAGACACCTCTTCCCCCCAATTAGTCTGTTCAGTCAAGGGTTGACTGCACAACAACTTCATAGGCTCATTTACTGATCCCACTTCTCCTCTCTCCAGGTGCAGTGGCTGTCCCAGACCTTCTTTCCCTAAAAGTAATGGTGCAATGACCAAGGAAGCAGACACCAAAGACATAAGAAACTCCCCTTGGCAGGGTATTTTTACTACTTCAGTTTTCCCTTCAAAAGGCACCTCCTCCTACCATTGTCAGACTGGAAGGAGAGTCCTCATCTTGTTACAGATATGTTAAGGTCAGGAAAAAGTCAAAACTCATTCAAAAACTACAAAGACCAGGGGACACTCAATAAAATTATGTTTAACCTACTATATTGAAGAGCGTTTATTTTTTGTATTATGATAAAAAAGAATAAAAAGATTTTTTTTAAAAATTACATAGAAATACTTTTAAAACAAATAGAAGGAAATATTTTTTCACATCCAGAGGATGTGGCAACAGTGGATAGCATATCTGGGTTAAAAAAAAAGTTTGGACAAGTTCCTGGAGGAGAAGTCCATATTCTGTTATTGAGATGGACATGGGGAAGCCATTGCTTGCCCTGGGATTGGTAGCATGGAATCTTGCTACTCTTTGAGATTCTAAATGGAATCTTGCTACTCTTTAGGATTCTGGAATCTTGCTGTTCTTTGGGGTTCTACATGGAATGTTGCTACTAATTAGGTTTTTGCCAAGTACTTGTGACCTGGATTGGTCACTGCTGGAAGCAGGATACTGGGCTAGATGGACCATTGGTCTGACCCAGTGTGGCTATTCTTATGTACTCCATTACTCCAGTAGACTTGAGCCATTAGAAATCTCTGCAGTTCCTAAAGGGAGCAGAACCTAAGGGTCTCTACATTATGGGGTTGATATTCATAGGGGCTTAACCAGATAGCGAGTAGTGCCACAGAGTATTTCCTGTGACTGATCTGGGGGTGGAGCTTGGGCAGAGCCAGCACTTAACCGGTTAGCAGCGATATTCATTCGCTAACCTGTTAAGTAAGTGGATAAAGTTAAGACAGCAGAAAGGCTGTGAGTAACTTCATCTGCTGGTGTCTGATTATTGGCCAGTGCTCAGTTAAGTTCCAAGTGACTGCACGTTCCCAGATATCCAATGCCCGAGGCTGGCCATGGCCCGGCATTGAGTATCCGGACTTAATCCAGCCTGCAGCCTTTAGCGGCTTAAAACCCACTGACCACTGTGGGCTGACTGTCTGGTCCTACATTTCAAAAGGTGCTTAAGAAGAGGAGACAGATAATGCTGGCCCACACAGTGCCGCACCCAGGGTTCCAATGGAATCCAGTGGAGGAGAGGAGATTTGGAGGACAGGAACGGAGAATCAGAAGAGGAGAGGAGAATTGGATCAAGCCTTGGAGACCCAGGTACCAAAAAGACTCCTTATGGTCCAAGAACATGGGCAGCAGAATGGGATGGGCTGCTGGGGCCGTGGCCCTACCCATATTTTGCCCAACACAGCATCAGCAACTAGAGAGCTTGAGGGCAGGGCCAAAGATTGGTTTGTTTGGCCCCTCCCACCAAAACTATGTTCTGCTGTCCAGGGCACCCAGTTAATGAGAGAAAGAAACCTAATACCCAATGTAAGGTGAAAGACAGGGGCCCAGAAGGCAAGAAGAAGAAGAATGAAACCCTGCTCTGTATTTAAACCTGCATTTCTGGAATTGTGTGGAAAAGCCATTTGCCGTTTCCTTTTTCTGGGAGAAAATTTGTAGTAATGAATTTTATTTTTTGGACTACCAGACCCACTGTCTGAAGTGTCTGACTTACAAGAATGCAGTGCCTAGGGCTTTGGAGTTGAGCTATCCTCTGCCCTCCCTCCCAGCAGAGAATCCACACCAGGTTTCCTTAGAAGCTCATCGGTGCAGGGACTTGGAACCTAGTAAGCCCTCAGAGTTAGATGCACACCCAGAAAGGGGGCAAAACTGGGACACGCTTGAAAGGATGCCACAAACTGTAGAAGGGACTTGAAAAACTGTCTCCGCCCCCCTCCTCATGGAAAGGACCAGAGTGCATGGGTCATCAGATGACCCCTGAGCTTCCCAATCAGTGGATAGGCCAGGGGCCACACAACTATCACTGGAAATAAAAAGTCCATCCTCTCTGATCAGAGGGACAGCGTCTCCAAATGCACCTACATAGAATTTTCAACCTATGCAAAGAGAATCTAGTTTTTGCCTCTATCATTTATTTGTTCTGCTAATTTATGATTAAATCCTGTATCTATTTATGATAAAGCTGTCTCACACAAACACACACACTCTCTCTCTCTCTCTCTCTCTCTCTCTCTCTCTCTCACTCATTCTCTCTCTCACACACACACTTTCTCTCACACAAACACACACACACACACTCTGTCTCTCTCTCTCATTCTCTCACACACACACACTTTCTCTCATACAAACATACACACACACACACTCTGTCTGTCTCTCTCTCTCTCTCTCTCATTCTCTCTCTCACACACACACACTCTATCTCTCTCTCTCATTCTCTCACACACACACTTTCTCTCATACAAACATACACACACACACACTCTGTCTGTCTGTCTCTCTCTCTCTCTCTCATTCTCTCTCTCACACACACACTCCATCTCTCACACACACACACTCTGTCTCTCTCTCTCATTCTCTCACACACACACTTTCTCTCATACAAACATACACACACACACTCTGTCTCTCTCTCTCTCATTCTCTCTCTCTCTCATTCTCTCTCTCTCATTCTCTCATACAAACACACACACACAGACACACACACACACACTCTGTCTCTCTCTCTCTCTCATTCTCTCACACACACACTTTCTCTCATACAAACATACACACACACACTCTCTCTCTCATTCTCTCTCTCACACACACACTCCATCTCTCACACACACGCACACTCTGTCTCTCTCTCTCATTCTCTCACACACACACTTTCTCTCATACAAACCTACACACACACACACTCTGTCTCTCTCTCTCACACACACACACACTCCATCTCTCACACACACACACACTCTCTCTCTCTCTCTCTCTCAAACATATACACTCCGAGGAAAACCTTGCTAGCGCCCGTTTCATTTGTGTGAGAAACGGGCCTTTTTTATTAGTTTATGATAAAGCTCTTACCCATTTGAAAGAAACAACTGAAGTGATAGACAAGAAAGCAATACAATTATATTGAAGCAATGCTCCCCTAGCTTCCCTCCCTCCTGCTACCAAATGCTCATATCAGGAACATATTGGCATCACCTCCTCTCCAAAAGAAAATAACTTCCCGCTCTGATAACTGCTGACCGAAGGTAGGCCAGAGCAGGCCAATGGCCAGGACAGGCAGTTAAGAAGAACCAAACAGAGGGATTGTGCAGACCTGTCACATAGTTTAAAGACGGGATTCAGGACAAGGATCTTGGATCAGTGTGTGTGAACTGTTCGGCAGTGTTGATGAGAATGTGTAGGAGTTCAGTGCACTTTGAGATTGGCAAAAATGGTGACATTATAAGCTCTTTGGGCAAGGGACTTACACATATGAATTGCCTTAAAAGAAGCCTGCATGGAGATATATGTTTTTTAACATCAGCTGCTTACTGCTACAGCATCCTTAGCTTGCATTTTAAGGAGCTAAGGGAAGGTACCAGGAGCTGACTCTGGAATGTTAAAAATTTAGAGAAAAAAAAACCTGTTAGCTGGACTGGACAAAGAACCAGGATAAAAAGTGGGAAAGATTATTCTGGAACATGGGAGGGATGAAAACTGGTTGAGAGATGATAGGTGAAAAACATAGTAACATAGTAGATGACGACAGAAAAAGACCTGCACGGTCCATCCAGTCTGCCCAACAAGGCAAACTCATATGTGTATACCTTACCTTGATTCGTACCTGCCTTATTCAGGGCACAGACCGTACAAGTCTGCCCAGCAGTATTTCCCGCCTCCCAACCACCAGTCCCGCCTCCCATCACCGGCTCTGGCACAGACCATATAAGTCTGCCCTCCACTCTCCTCACCTCCCAACCACCAACCCCTCTTCCCCCCACCTGCTCCGCCACCCAATTTCGGCTAAGCTTCTGAGGATCCATTCCTTCTGCACAGGATTCCCTTATGCATATCCCACGCATGTTTGAATTCCGTTACCGTTTTCATCTCCACCACCTCCCGCGGGAGGGCATTCCAAGCATCCACCACCCTATCTGTGAAAAAATACTTCCTGACATTTTTCTTGAGTCTGCCCCCCTTCAACCTCATTTCATGTCCTCTCGTTCTACCGCCTTCCCATCTCCGGAAAAGGTTCGTTTGCGGATTAATACCTTTCAAATATTTGAACGTCTGTATCATATCACCCCTGTTCCTCCTTTCCTCCAGGGTACACATGTTCAGGTCAGCAAGTCTCTCCTCATACGTCTTGGAACGCAAATCCCGTACCATTCTCATAGATAGCTGAGTAAAAAAAAAAACTATAAATGGTGGCCTTTGGGGAGCCAGGTATCTGCTAGCTCTTCCCAATTCTAATTTTTGTTTTTCATTTTTATGTATTTAGTAGCTGCTTGCACTCTGCTTTCGCTTATGCTGAATTGACAACCGGTTGTGTGAGAAATCCTTTGGGTACGCTTCACCCATCGCAGAGGTGGTGTGTGAAGAAGGTAAACCTCGCAAGTGTGTGTACGCTCGAGCTGTGCTCTGGCGGTACAGTATGCTAAGGCCATGCAATCAGGGAGGTTGACATTTGCTGGTAAATGACATACTCGTTTTGAACTGATACTGAATCCAGTAGCCGTAGACTGTAGCAGAAACAGGTGTTAGGAGAAAGATTATTTGCAGCTGAAACAGTCTCCCCGGAATCCTCCACGCCAGCGGAAAGCTGGTGCCGTTCCAAAAGCTTTGCCATCAGCTAGAACACTGTATCAAAGGAGCCAGCAGCAGATATGTGCTGAATTAGAGGGAACTGTGCTAGAGAAAACAGGTTTGACCCCTGGGGTATTTGTGCCACTGATTACAGCAGATCTGTAGCTGTAGCCATGAAGAGCGTCAGCTGAGTGTTTGGCCAGGATGAGCAGGCTCGGGGATAAATACATGAAATCCAGGAGGACACACATGCGTTGGATGCAAAGGCAGCTTCCAGGAAAAGTACAATAAAACCCAGCACGTTTTCAGCAGGATGTCTGATAGATCTGGGAACAGGCTCGGGACGTATAGTCAACAATGGCCTGCCATTAAGATGACTGAAGGCAAAATTTGGCTATGATAATATGTGTATCTGACCCACAGGAGTCTCGGCAGCAGTGTAAGTTGTGAAAGCCAATGTGTAAACGGGTATAGTGGAACCACTTTACAGAGAAAAACCGCCGAAACGTGCCTCACAATTCTTAAGGAAAAACGCTATTCTGATCAGAGGATGGACTTTTTATTTCCAGTGACAGTTGTGTGGCCCCAGGCCAGGGCCGCCGAGAGGGGGGGCGGGGAGTCAAGCCACCGGCACTGCAGTCCCCGGTCTCACCTGCTTGCCTCCTCGGCTCCGGGCCCCCTGCATTCAAAGCGGCAGTCGCAGATCGCATCTCTTCTGGCCTTCCCTCCCTGTGTCCCGCCTACGCGGAAACCGGAAGTTACATCAGACGAGGGCGGGACACAGGGAGGGAAGGCCAGAAGAGACGCGATCTGCGACTGCCGCTTTGAATGCGGGGGGCCCGGAGCCGTGGAGGCAGGCAGGTGAGACCGCGGACTGCAGCGGCGGGCGAAGCGACGGGAGGCGGCAGAGGAGGCGGGGGCGGCCTTGCCCCGGGCCCGGCCTAGTCTCTCGGCGGCCCTGCCCCTGGCCTCTCCACTGAATGAATTCAGGGCTCCTTGGGAAGCTCAGGGGTCATCTGATGACCCATGCACGCTGGTCCTTTCCTGGAGGAAGGGGAGGATACAGTTTTTCAAGTCCCTTCTACAGTTTGTAGCATCCTTTCAAGCAAGTCCCAGTTTTGCCCCTTTTCTGGGTATGCATCTGAGGGCTTACTAGGTTCCAAGTCCAGAGTAGCGTTTTTGCTTGAGAATGGTGAGGCACATTTTGGCGTTTTTTTCTCACTCCCGCCAAAACCATTTATACTGCTGCTGAGACTCCTGAGGTAGGCCAGCTGGCGGAAACACGGCCGTGTCGAGTCCATAAACTTAGACAATAAACTTTTAAACACCTAGCATTGTCAAGATATGTCTTCGAGTCGTCTTCGCTGTTTCTTGTGTGGCTCTCGAGTGTGCGAAGATTACTGTTCTTCTGTGTTTGCATACATCAATGTATATACCTGAAGCATAACATAACAAATGACAGCAGATAACGATAGTTACAACGTTACAGCCAGCGCAGAGATATATCTATTTTTTGTTCTGCTATTATCAGCAGGGCCGCTGAGAGCCGGGCCCGGGACAAGGCCGCCCCCGGGCCCCCCCACCCACCCCACACGAGGTCATCGTCACTACCGGGCCCTGAACTAACCTTAAACGCCTCCTTCCTTTTCTTTCACCCCCTTCGCGGCAAGCAGCAGCAGGGCAGACCTCTCCTTCCTTCCGTGCTCCGCCCTCGCGGACGTTACGTCAGGCGAGGGCGGGACACGGAAGGAAGGAGTGGCCTGCCCTGCTGCTACTTGCCGCGAAGGTGGTGAAAGGAAAGGAAGGAGGCGTTTAAGGTTAGTTAGTTCGGGAGCGACGGCGGGCGGGCCTTACTGCGGTGGCGCCGGGCCCCCTCCGGAGGCCCGGGCCCGGGGACTTTTGTCCCCCCTGTCCCCCCCTCTCGGCGGCCCTGATTATCAGAGCAAAGTCTGTTCAAAGCCATGACCAGTACAAGGCAGGGACGGTCTTAGACAGGGGCGGTCACACCGGACCCCACGCTCCTAGGGGCCCTGTGTCTCTGGCGTGTCCGTCCTCCTGTCTCGGAACACCTCCTTGCTCCGTACCTTATTGCGCATCCACATTTCAGTAAAGAGCATCAGGGCAGCGGCAGCGAATTTTGCATCCTGTCAGCTGCCGAGCCCAGAGCCTCCCTGCTGCTGCTGTTGCATCCCGCAAGGGACCTTTTATTTGTTACTAGAAGCCAATCAGTTAGCACCATATCTTATTTTAACCAGTCAGGTTAAAATAGAAGAAAACCCACAAAGGGTTAAAAGTTCAGCAAACCCTGTAAATGTGTGCCATCAACAATTCACCAGCAATTTAGAAAAATTAAACTCATAAGGCTCCAGCCGCTTTGAAATTCCCCATAACAAAAATTAAGGGTTGCATTCTGGAAAGCTAGTATTTTATTACAGACATTCATGTGCTCGAGCAGACACCAAAGGAATTTTCAGAAACAGAAGCTAAGACCCCAGTTACCCAGATAATGGCAGCTGCTAAGCAAAAACAAACTAACCAGAGAGGGTATACAGCATACACAGGGCTTTTTTTTTGAGGGGGTACTTGGGGGTACTGAGTACCGGCACCTTTTCCACTGTCTGCTAAACTTGACCCGTGGTTCTCCTATTTTAATGAAAGAGCTCAGGTTCTACCTACAAATTCTGCCTTGTCATAGATTCTATGACTGGTTGCAGGGGGTCCTGGCTATTGTAGGGTGGGTCCCTCAATGATCACTCCACCCCTGAAGGGTGGCCTGGCATTTGAGTACTGACACCTTTTTTGCTAGACAAAATGCACTGAGCATACATAAAAAGTGTGCAAACAAAAAAAGCAACACTGGGCCTTCAAGACTGAGACATAGTAACATAGTAGATGATGGCAGAAAAAGACCTGCATGGTCCATCCAGTCTGCCCAACAAGACAACTCATGTGTGTTACTTTTGTGTATACCCTACTTTGATTTGTACCTATGCTCTTCAGGGCACAGACCGTATAAGTCTGCCCAGCACTAGCCCCGCATCCCAACCACCAGCCCCGCCTCCCAACCACCGGCTCTGGCACAGACCGTATAAGTCTGCCCAGCACTATCCCCGCCTCCCACCACCGGCTCTGGCACAGACCGTATAAGTCTGCCCAGCGCTATCCCTGCCTCCCAACCTCCAGTCCCGCCTCCCACCACTGGCTCTGGCACAGACCGTATAAGTTTGCCCCGCACTATCCCAGCCTCCCAACCTCCAGCCCCGCCTCCCACTACCGGCTCTGGCACAGACCGTATAAGTCTGCCCAGCACTATCCCCGCCTCCCAACCACCAGCCCCGCCTCCCAACCACTGGCTCTGGCACAGACTGTATAAGTCTGCCCAGCACTATCCCCGCCTCCCACCACCGGCTCTGGCACAGACCGTATAAGTCTGCCCAGCACTATCCCCGCCTCCCAACCTCCAGCCCCGCCTCCCACCACTGGCTCTGGCACAGACCGTATAAGTCTGCCCCGCACTATCCCCGCCTCCCAACCTCCAGCCCCGCCTCCCACTACCGGCTCTGGCACAGACCGTATAAGTCTGCCCAGCACTATCCCCGCCTCCCAACCACCGGCTCTGGCACAGACCGTATAAGTCTGCCCAGCACTATCCCCGCCTCCCAACCTCCAGCCCCGCCTCCCACTACCAGCTCTGCTATCCAATCTCGGTTAAGCTCCTGAGGATCCTTTCCTTCTGAACAGGATTCCTTTATGTTTATCCCACGCATGTTTGAATTCCGTTACCGTTTTCCTCTCCACCACCTCCCGCGGGAGGGCATTCCAAGCATCCACCACTCTCTCCGTGAAGAAATACTTCCTGACATTTTTCTTGAGACAACAGGAGTCTTTAATTCACAGATGACCCGACACGAGCCGTGTTTCAGCGTTAAACAGCGCCTGCCTCAGGGGTCCAAGGAGGTTTAATGACAGCCTCACCAACACACACGCTCCCCACCCAACAAAGAAATGCCCTAGGTGGCCCTATCTGTACCTCTTCACAGCACTGTCGATATAGTGGTGTTGAAAACCTTTACAGACCACCTCAGTACTATCAAGATAGTGTCATAGTGGAGTGAGGGCAGAGTGTAGACATTCTGCCTAAGTGCCTAGAGCAGAGTTCTTCAATGCAAGGCCCGGGGGCCAATGGTGGCCCTTAGAGACCTCCGGGACGGCCCTCATCATCATTCTGTGGGGTTTTTTCTGCTACTCTCTGCCTCTCTAACCAAGTTCATGACAGAAAGGGGGAAGTGGGTGGGAGGAAGAGCCACATGCTTGAAAGGCAAGTCATTTCTCAATAGGTGAAGAGAACCCCTGCAACCAGTCATAGAATCTATGACATATCACCCCTCTCCTCAAGTCACTTCACTGGCTTCCGATCAGATACCGCATACAGTTCAAGCTTCTCCTTCTTACCTACAAATGCTCTCAATCTGCAGCCCCTCACTACCTCTCCACCCTCATCTCCCCTTACGCTCCTACCCGTAACCTCCGCTCACCGGACAAATCCCTCCTCTCAACACCCTTCTCCACCACCGCCAATTCCAGGCTCCGCCCATTCTGCCTCGCATCACCTTACGCATGGAATAAACTTCCTGAACCCCTACGCCAAGCCCCCTCCTTACCCATCTTCAAATCATTGCTCAAAGCCCACCTCTTCAATATTGCTTTCGGCACCTAACCTTTATACCTTTCATGTAATCGAGAATGCCCCAAATTGACTACCCCTACTTGACTGACTCTACATTTGTCTATTAGATTGTAAGCTCTTTGAGCAGGGATTGTCCTTCTGTGTTAAAATTGTACAGCGCTGCGTAACCCTGGCAGCGCTTTAGAAATGTTAAGTAGTAGTAGTAGTAGTAGAACGCATTTGGAAATGAGCGCCTCCTTGAGGATGCACCCAATAAACGAGTTTGAAGGTGGTTTGGTGTGGTCGATGCCATTGACACATACTGGTCAGCAGTGTCGTGACCTCGCATGGGAAGATAGTTGGCAGCTCTTCTTCAGTTCTTTGGATCCGAAGTGGCCCCAACTTAAAAATTAATGAAGGTCTCTAATATAGGGAGTCGGAAAAAGCACCTACTAGACTAATAACCATAAAGGGGGTGGGACGACTTCCCTATGAGGAAAGGCTGAAGCGTTAAGCCTTTTTGGCTGTCCTAACTTTAGGCACTTACCTAACCAATCAGTGGTCTGAATATGGCCGCTAACCAGTTAGGTCCCGTCTCCTCCCATGCCCCATCCGAGCTCCACTCACGGACCACCCTGGCACTAACCAGCAGGGCCGCTGAGAGGGGGGGACAAAATTCCCCGGTGCCCTTCACCTGCCTCCCTCTGTCCACCACCGGGCCGGGCCCCCCTGAATTCAAATCATAGCGCCTCACCTCGACCTCGCTCCGTGTGAAAGAAGCTCAGCAGCGGCAGTCTGCAGATCCCCTCCCTTCGGGCCTTCCCTCCCTGTGTCCCGCCCTCGTCTGACGTAACTTGCGCGAGGGCGGGACACAGGGAGGGAAGGCCCGAAGTGAGGCAATCTGCAGACTGCCGCTGCTGAGCTTCTTTCACACGGAGCGAGATCGAGGTGAGGTGCTATGATTTGAATTCAGGGGGGCCCGGCCCGTGGTGGATAGAAGTGGGGCGGTGGCAGCGGCAGGGCCCTGGGGGCGGCCTTGCCCCGGGCCCGGCCCTGTCTCTCGGCAGCCCTGCTAACCAGACAGTGCAGGGGCGGTCTTTGGTGATATTCAGCAGAACTGACTAGTTAAGGGCCATTGAATATTACTTGTTAGGCAGTCAGAAGCGATTTAACCAGACAGAAGCCCAGTTAAATCGCTTTGAATATCGGTAAATGTTTATATAAACTTGGAGAAAAATGAGGGCTTTCTCCTTTCAACATGTATATTTAGATCCTTCTTCAAAACGTTTAGCTAAAAACGAAGATTGAAAAATGTTCATGAAATGAAAATAAATCTCTTCATGCAGCTCTTTAATGCAGTTTCACCCCTCCTGCCGCAGGATTCATTAGCCGCACACAGGTCTCATTCCTTGTAGCTCCACCTTTTTTAATCCCACCTATAGTCCCCTTGATTTAGTCCTCTTCAACCAATTTCACTGTTAACTATAAACCTCTTGCTGCTGAGTCTTTAAAGTATGTAAGTTCTATGGAAGTGACCGTCGGCTAAGCTCCCCTCATTATTGTGTAGTGCTTGCAGTGCTATGCAAATGATGATAATAATCCTCACTGCCAGTGCAACAAATGCTCCCTTTGACAAATCTCTTAGTGGCGGGGCTGGTGGATGGGAGGCGGGGATAGTGCTGGGCAGACTTATACGGTCTGTGCCTGAGCCGGTGGTGGGAGGCAGGGATAGTGCTGGCCAGACTTATACGGTCTGCGCCAGAGCCGGTGGTGGGAGGCGGGGCTGGTGGTTGGGAGGCGGGGATAGTGCTGGGCAGACTTATATGGTCTGTGCCAGAGCCAGTGGTGGGAGGCGGGGCTGGTGGTTGGGAGGCGGGGATAGTGCTGGGCAGACTTATATGATCTGTGCCAGAGCCAGTGGTGGGAGGCGGGGCTGGTGGTTGGGAGGCGGGGATAGTGCTGGGCAGACTTATACGGTCTGCGCCAGAGCCAGTGGTGGGAGGCGGGGCTGGTGGTTGGGAGGCGGGGATAGTGCTGGGCAGACTTATACGGTCTGCGCCAGAGCCGGTGGTGGGAGGCGGGGCTGGTGGATGGGAGGCGGGGATAGTGCTGGGCAGACTTATATGGTCTGTGCCAGAGCCAGTGGTGGGAGGCGGGGCTGGTGGTTGGGAGGTGGGGATAGTGCTGGGCAGACTTATATGGTCTGTGCCAGAGCCAGTGGTGGGAGGCGGGGCTGGTGGTTGGGAGGCGGGGATAGTGCTGGGCAGACTTATACGGTCTGTGCCAGAGCCAGTGGTGGGAGGCGGGGCTGGTGGTTGGGAGGCGGGGATAGTGCTGGGCAGACTTATACGGTTTGTGCCAGAGCCAGAGGTGGGAGGTGGGACTGGTGGTTGGGAGGCAGGGATAGTGCTGGGCAGACTTATAAGGTCTGTGCCAGAACCGGTGGTGGGAGGCGGGGATAGTGCTGGGCAGACTTCTACGGTCTGTGCCCTGAAAAGGACAGGTACAAATCAAGGTAGGGTATACACAAAAAGTAGCACATATGAGTTTATCTTGTTGGGCAGACTGGATGGACCTTGCAGGTCTTTTTCTGCCATCATCTACTATGTTACTATGTTACATACAGTCACTTCTCATTTACCACACCATTTTCATTACAGTGTTTTTTATCAATAGTGCAGTATTACTGCAGTATACCTTACCCTAAAAATGCTACCTCAGTGACAGTGCTTTGTGCTGCTGTGTAAAGGACCTAGGTTTGAGTCCCAGGTCCTGCTTTTGGAATTGGCTGGGACTGAGGACACCGCGGAGGCAGTGTTCACAGTCATCAATACAGGAAGGAGTTCTAGATTTTGCTCAATGGTGACTTAGACTGAGGGTTTATTTATTTATTTGGATTTTGCTCACACCTTTTTCAGTAGTAGCTCAAGGTGAGTCAGGTACTTTGGATATTTCTCTGTCCCAGGAGGGCTCACAATCTAAGTTTGTATCTGAGGCAATGGAGAGTTAAGTGACTTGCCCAAGATCACAAGGATTTGAACTGGCTACCTCTGGATTGCAAGACTGGTGCTCTAACCACTAGGTCACTCCTCCACTCCATGTAGTGCCATTTCAGAAAGGTGCTGTGATTCATGACCCTCAGGCCATGTCTGGTGCTGCAATGGTACAGAGAAGGGTAATGAACATGATAAAGGGGATGGGATGACTTCCCTATAAGGAAAGGCTGAAGTCGCTAGGGCTCTTCAGCTTGGAGAAAAATTGGATGAGGGAAGATATGATAGAGGTCTATAAAATAATGAGTGGAGTGCAACCGGTAGACGTGAATTGTTTGTTTACTCTTTCCAAAAATACAGGGACTAGGGGGGCATGCGATGAAGCTACAAAGAAGTAAATTTAATATGAATCAGAGAAACGTTTTCTTCACTCAACGTGTAATTAAACTCTGGAATTTGTTGCCAGAGAGTGTGGTAAAGGCAGATAGCTTAGCAGGGTTTAAAAAAGGTCTGGACGGCTTCCTAAAGGAAAAGTCCATAGATCATTATTAAATTGACTTGGGGAAAATCCACTGCTTATTTTTGGGATAAGAAGCATAAAATGTATTGAACTTTTTTGGGATCTTGCCAGGTATCTGTGACCTGGATTGGCCACTGTTGGACCTTTGATGGACCTTTGGACTGTCCCAGTGTGGCAATACTTATGTACAATGGCTGAAAAATTGAGGAAAATCCCAGGTTGGTTGATGGTGAAAGTTGATAGTTGGTTTTGATTTTGCTAGACATTCATAGAGGAAGAGAGAAATTGTGTGTGGTGGTGGGGGGGGGGGGGATCTCTGGTTGGTTGATAGTGAAGGTTGATGGTGCTTTAGCCCAATAGACGTTGGTTTGATTTTGTTGGATAATCACAGAGGAAGAATGAAAAAAAACCTGAAACATCACTTCAGTGCGAACAGCTATAAATTGATGTGTGTACAGCTATGGTTGTGTCAGTGAGTGCTGAGCTGTATTTGCATGAAAATCAGAGCTAAAGAAATGATTACAAAGTCAGAAAGCTTGATAACAGCTTGTGCATTTTAGATAAGGTGCAAAACAAATGAAAATGAACCTTACTCTGAAAAATGCCTTTTTGGTCCTGGGCTAGCTTATTTGTTTGCACTAAGGAGACAGCCATCTGTTAAAGGCCTGGCAAGGACTAGCAAAGTCTCAGTTTCAGCCTCTTTGCTTGGCTGATGCCACATCTCTGTTCTTGCTTTCCTGTCACCGACTCCTGAGCTATGAATAACAACAGGAAAAGGTGAAGCAATGTACCCTGTGCAAATGGATGAAGAAAGGAGAAGGCAGATATCAAACCAGGCAGTTTCCAAGAAAAATCGCTCCAAATATTGCAGCAATAATTCTAAATAAATTCACATCCATCCATCCGAACAAATGAATGCGGGGAAAAAAACGATTAGACAGAAGAACTATTAGAAATGAACCTGACAGTACTTCTTTAAAAATGTTGTTTAATTTATTTTATTTTTAGGGGTAATCATCATCTATAATTCATAAGTCACCAAAACAGACCAGCATTGGAAGGAAGCTGATATGACTCGTATTTATTAAAATGAGGGGAAAATTTGGGCTTACCATGCGCAGGGTTACCATATGGCTCCAGAAAAAGGAGGACGGATTGAGCCAGCCGGGTTTTACTTCCATTGCTTTCCAAGCAATGGAAGTAAAACCCGGCTGGCTCAATTACTTCCATTGAAAGCAATGGAAGTAAAACCCGGCTGGCTCAATCCGTCCTCCTTTTTCTGGAGCCATATGGTAACCCTACAATGGCGGCCCTACCATTAGGCCACCTGAGGCCCACTCTTCCTGCAGCAACATCTCCTCCTTCCTTCCTCCGTGCCCTTCCCCAAGGTTACCTTCTTTGTTCATTTTCCAAAAGGCGGCACCTTACCCATATGCTGCCCTGCCGCTGGCACCGGCCTCTTCTGTTTACTGTGGCCCGCCTCCCTGATGTAACTTCCTGTTTCCTCAGAGAGGCGGGCCGCAGTACAGAAGAGGCCAGTGCCAACAGCAGGGCAGCACATGGGAAACGCTGCTGCCACCGCCACCTTTTTGAAAATAGAAAAAGAAGGTAAACTCAGGGAAGGGGGTGGAGGGGGGAAGGGGGAGATGCCAGACCCTGGCCCCGGGGGGGGGGGGGGGGGGGGGGGGGAGGGACGGCGGCATCTTGCCTTGGGCCATCCCTGATGCAGTAACATGGGAGTTTAACATGCAGTAAGCCCATTTTTACTGCAGCCCGTTAAATCACGGGAGGATTGTGAAAAATTACAAGCGGACCTTACGAGACTGGGAGACTGGGCGTCTAAATGGCAGATGACGTTTCATGTGAGCAAGTGCAAAGTGATGCATGTGGGAAAGAGGAACCCGAATTATAGCTATGTCATGCAAGGTTCCACGTTAGGAGTCACGGACCAAGAAAGGGATCTAGGTGTCGTCGTTGATGATACGTTGAAACCTTCTGCTCAGTGTGCTGCTGCGGCTAAGAAAGCAAATAGAATGTTAGGTATTATTAGGAAAGGAATGGAAAACAAAAATGAGGATGTTATAATGCCTTTGTATCGCTCCATGGTGCGACCGCACCTCGAATATTGTGTTCAATTCTGGTCGCCGCATCTCAAAAAAGATATAGTGGAATTAGAAAAGGTGCAGAGAAAGGCGCCAAAAATGATAAAGGGGATGGGACGACTTCCCTATGAGGAAAGGCTATATTATGACAAGGGCTCAGTAGGGCAATTCTTTAACGAGGGTGACAACATCCAAGCACCAAGAATGCATGTAAATGACCAAGGGTTATGGGCATATGTGAACGCCTATGGGCGTATATGTTAGTATTCTGGCTGAATGCTGGTTTATAAACTGGCACCTAAACGTGATGGCACATAGTCTGAAGGTGGGGTAGACATGGGCAGGGCACAGAGTTATGCACATAGGTTATAGAACACATATGTTAGCAATCTAGGCGCAGCTCTGTGGCCAGCGTAAGTAGTCATGCCTAAATTATGAGTGTGTTTGCATTGTTACACTAGTACTGTATAAAAAGAAAAGAGGCGCTTACTTTTCTTTAGAGAATAGACTTAAGATAGGTACCTCTTTATACAATTGCCCTCATTTAGGGGTGAATTCTATATATGGTGGCAAAAAAAGCGCTATTCTATAAGCCGTGCTTAACGTTAGGCACAGTTTATAGAATAGCACTTATGCCCAGGAGTCAGGCCTAACTTTAGGTGCGGCCATTTGCACTGACTGAAACGTGGTGCAAATGTGCGCGCCTAAATTAGGCGACTATCTCCCCTCAGTCTATAACAAGGTACGTAAATGCTAGGAACGCCCTCATTCCACCCATGACCCTCCCCTTTCTGTGCCCCCCCCTTTTTTTTTACTCGTGCCTAAAATTTGGGTACAGATCCCGTGCCTAAATTTACGCACGTAAATGCCAATTAAATCTAATTAGTACAAATAATTGCTTGTTGAACAGCCAATTATTGGTGCTAATTAGCTCATTATTTAATTAAATTTGCGCGCACAATTTTTGGCAACTTAGGAGGTCGATGTGCTTATTTGCCTAGGGGTCACCGAAGGGTTAATCCTGTCCTGGATGGGTGCTGGGGTGATGGCAGAAAGTGGGAAGAGGGGATACGGGTGGGAGAAAGGAGCTTCAGTAGTTGACTGGAAATGGTTTGTAGCCTTTCGATTGCAGATAAAATATTCAAGCCAGCACATTACTTTTCTCAGGCTGTGAAATAAAATCTCAGGCTTACTTGGGATATTCGGCTCTGTCCTGATGAGATTGATTCCAGCGAATAACACTCTTTACACAGCTACAGATTCTAAAGAATAAAGGTCCTGACAAAGGCTGGATAAACCGCGAAAGGCTTAGACCACTAGTCAGTGAAAATGTAACCAGAAATATTCTTCTTAAAAAAAAAACTCAAGACAATGCAGAATGTTGCCTGCTAGATTAATATTTTCGGCACATTTGTCAATGAGCAGGTTTCTCCTTTATTAATAGACTTACACTGGTTACCAGTGGAGTCAAGTATTGAATTTAAACTGTGTGATTTTATATGGTAAATTCTCCACTCTATATGTTAGATTTAATGAGTGCGTTTTTCCTAGCAAAAAGGGTGACGGTACTCAAATTCCAGGCCACCCTTCAGGGGTGAGATAATCACTAAGGAACACACCCCACAATAGCCAGGCCCCCTGCAGAATCTATGACAAGGCAGAATTGGTGTATAGGGCCTGAGCTCTTTCACTAAAACTTGGAGACCAGGGATCAATTTTAGCAGACAATGGAAAAGGTGCCAGTACTCAGTACCCCCAAGTACCCCCTCAAAAAAAGCCCTGGATTTAATAGGATTTCCAACAGCTGATAGATCTGGGGGTTTGTAGGATCTCTTCATCGTTACAATATCCAAGCCCGAAGAATGTCCGTTTAAAGTTGGTATTCTCTGCTACCTTTTCATTGTTAGCAGCTTGAGTTTGGGACGCTGTTGCCAGTCCAGCTAAGAATTTGAACTCACTATGGTCAATTTAGGAAGTTTTTAAAAACATTTTTATTTCAGAAATTAATGTTAATTGTTGTACGGAGCTTATTGTAAGTTATTATTCTAGACTTCTTGATTCAGTAATCCACATAGAACTAGGTGGTTATTCGGACTACAAGAATAGCCTGTAACTGTAAACTATCCTTAATGGAAGTCTAATCTGCTTTGTAACACAAAAGGATCAAAGGGCCCCTTTTGCCAAGCTGTGGCAAAAGGGGGCCTGCGCTGGCGTCACCCCGAGGCCCCGTTTTACCACAGCGGGTAAAGGGTAGCTCTTTCTTTTGTTCAGGCAATGACCGTGTCCATAGCCGCCGAGAGGGGGGGGCAGGGGGGACAAAATTCCCCGGGCCCGGGCCTCCAAGGGGGGCCCAGCGCCGCAGTCCCACCCACCCTCCGTCGTCGACCATCTGCCACCAGGCTGGGCCCCCTTCATTGAAATCACAGCGCCTCTCACCTCCGTGTGAAAGCGCTGCAGGCAGCAGGGCAGCAGATCACCTCCCTTTGGGCCTCCTTCCCTCCCTGTGTCCCGCCCTCGTTGGACGTAACTTCAGCAAGAGCGGGACACAAGGAGAGAAGGAGGGCCGAAGGGAGGCGATCTGCTGTCAGCTGCCTGCAGCACTTTCACATGGAGGTGAGAGGCGCTGTGATTTCAATGCAGGGGGCCCAGCCCGGGGGAGGGTGGAGAGGGGGAGTGGCGGTGGTGGCGACCTTGGGGGGGTGGAGGGGGGAGCGGCGGGGGCGGGCCCGGCCCAGTCTCTCAGCAACCCTGCGTGTGGCAAGTAAAGCATTCACTGCGTGCCCATTTTTTTGGGGGGGGGGGGGCCCCTTACCACCACCTATCGAGGTGGTGGTAAAGGCTCCCGCACTACCTGGCAGAAACCGAGTAACGGGTGGCACTGCTCATTTACCGCCAGGTACACACCGCCGCTACAAAAATAAAAATTTTCGTAGCGCCAAATATGAGGGTGCAGTGGGGGTGGAACTCTGCCACTGGGCTGCTGCGGTAACCCAGCAGTACTTCCTTTTTAGTGAGCGGTAAGCTCGTGTTGGTCTTACTGTCGCTTTATAAAAGGGGCCCACTGTTAGTTCCATTTTTGTCATGGGGCGTTCCCACTGAAATTATAAAAGGCAGTTCTGTAGCTGGTCACAAGCAGTTCTAAGCGCATTGCGTGCATAAATGCGCAGAAAAGAGCCATTTTCATGCGCACGTGCACTTCGCATTATTCTACAAGATAGTGTACACGTGCCATAGGGTTCCTTTTTACAATTCTGCGGTGAGCGCTAGCATGTGCGTAAACCGCAGCTTAAAAGGGCTTGCCGCGGGGTGTGCTCAGTTTCGTTCTGTGTTTCCCCAAGTCCGATCCCGGAGTACCCCCTTGGCAGTCAGGTTTTCAGGATATCCACAATGAATATGCATGAACTTGATTTGCATATACTGCCTCCATTATATGCAAATCAGGTTTGTTCATGTTATAGTAACATAGTAGATGACGGCAGAAAAAGACCTGCACGGTCCATCCAGTTTGCCCAACAAGACAAACTCATATGTGCTACTTTTTGTGTTTATCTTACCTTGATTTGTAACTGTCATTTTCAGGGCACAGACCGTACAAGTGTGCCCAGCACTATCCCCGCCTCCCAACCACCAGCCCCGCCTCCCACCACCGGCTCTGGCACAGACCGTATAAGTCTGCCCAGCACTATCCCCGCCTCCCAACCACCAGCCCCGCCTCCCACCACCAGCTTTGGCACAGACCATATAAGTCTGCCCAGCACTATCCCCGCCTCCCAACCACCAGCCCCACCTCCCACCACCGGCTCTGGCACAGACCGTATAAGTCTGCCCAGCACTATCCCTGCCTCCCACCACCGGCTCTGGCACAGACCGTATAAGTCTGCTCAGCACTATCCCCGCCTCCCAACCACCAGCCCCACTTCCCAGCACCGGCTCTGGCACAGACCGTATAAGTCTGCCCAGCACTATCCCCGCCTCCCAACCACCAGCCCCGCCTCCCACCACCGGCTTTGGCACAGACCATATAAGTCTGCCCAGCACTATCCCCGCCTCCCAACCACCAGCCCCACCTCCCACCACCGGCTCTGGCACAGACCGTATAAGTCTGCCCAGCACTATCCCTGCCTCCCACCACCGGCTCTGGCACAGACCGTATAAGTCTGCCCAGCACTATCCCCACCTCCCACCATCCTGAAAACCTGACTGGCAAGGGGGTTCTCCAGGACCAAACTTGTGAAGCTCTACCTTTCCAAACGTGAAT
This sequence comes from Microcaecilia unicolor, assembly GCF_901765095.1. NCBI lineage: Eukaryota > Metazoa > Chordata > Amphibia > Gymnophiona > Siphonopidae > Microcaecilia > Microcaecilia unicolor. The sequence continues at coordinate 17,464,565 of NC_044037.1, forward strand.
CAAAGCAGTTTACAGCTAAACTGCAGGAAACAAACGAGAACTACGATAACTAAAAGGAAGGTTAGGGGCCTTTTTATGAAGCTGTGCCAAAAAGTGGCCTGCGGTACTGTGGGTTCATGTATTGGATGCGCTGAACCATTTTTCCACCATGTCTGGAAAAAAGGTTTTTGTTGGGGGGGGGGGGGGGGAGCCAAGAAATGGACGTTCGGCAAAATGAAAACTAACGCGCATCTATTTATGGCTTGAGTCCTTAACGCCACCCATTGACTTAGCGGTAAGGGCTCACGCATTACCCACGCGGTAACCATCCACACCACACCAACTGCCGATTACCACCGGGAACGCTCCCGTGGTAGAAAATAGAAAATTATTTTCTACCGCATGTTTTTGGCGCGTGCCAAATTTGGAATTACTGCATGGGATAGCCGGGCGGTAATGCCGATTTGGTGTGCGCTGGACTCACATATACCCTTTCATGCAGGACCACCGAAAAGGGGGGCAGGGGGGACAAAATTCCCCGGGCCCGGCCTGAAACGGGGGCCTGGGCTGGTGGCGCTGCGCTCATAATCTCTGGGTGTTCAGCGGCGCCGCAGTGGTGGAGCAGGCAGAAGGCTGCCGCAAATGGTTTCCTTTGGATGACCCATCAACGAGCTGCGTGCCGGCACTACCGCTTCAGTCCTCCTCCCTCCGCTCCTCCTCTCATCTTCTTTCCTCCTGCCTCAGTCAGTTTCTCTGGTGCGTGCATGCCGCGTGGGTGGCGTGGCCAGCCTGGGCGGTCCCTACCCTATCTGCGTGCGCACGGTGACGACGCATTTCCTGACTCCTGAGTGGCTCCTCAGTGCGTGGTTGCGCTGCGGCGGGCTAGTGCCTGCTGCTCGTCAAATCCATCTGGTCGCGTCGTGGCGATCTGGCCCCGGGCTGTTGAGACACTGTACATGACTGTGAGTGAGTCGGTCAGTGTACTGTAAACAGTGAAGTCAGTATATAGCTGCCTAGAGCGGTGCAGGGCTGCTGGGCTGGCCTGGAATATTGGATTAATTTATAATCCATCCTGCTGCAGATGGTGGTCTCCCAGTCCCACTCGCATGTCGCCTCGCAACCCACCAAGTCTCCTCCTCGAGTCCCTGCTAGGCCAGGTGGAGCAGGGGGACACAACAACACAGGTCACAGGAGGACAGAGGAGACAGCAGACAAACCAGAATTGATTTTTTTTTGTAAGGTAATTCATTTTCCAGTGTCTACGTATTCTATATAATTACTGCGATATATTAAATTATCTAAATATTATCAAAATTTTGACTTTTGACATGTGTGGTGCACCTGGGGTGGGGGTGGGGGGGCCCTTAAGATGGTTTGCCCCGGGCCCAGCTTTGTCTCTCGGCAGCCGTGCTTTCACGCCTTTGTAAAAGAGCCCCTTGAAGAGAGAAGGAGGAGTGGCCTAGTGGTTAGGGTGGTGGACTTTGGTCCTGGGGAACTGAGGAACTGAGGAACTGAGTTCGATTCCCATGTCAGGCACAGGCAGCTCCTTGTGACTCTGGGCAAGTCACTTAACCCTCCATTGCCCCATGTAAGCCGCATTGAGCCTGCCGTGAGTGGGAAAGCGCAGGGTACAAATGTAACAAAAATAAAATAGATACTATTGGAGATTCTACATGGAATGTCGCTACTATTGGAGATTCTACATGGAATGTTGCTAATGTTGCTATTCCACTAGCAACATTCCATGTAGAAGGCTGCGCAGGCTTCTGTTTCTGTGAGTCTGACGTCCTGCACGTATGTGCAGGACGTCAGACTCACAGAAGCAGAAGCCTGCGCGGCCACATTGGTGATCTGCAAGGGCCGACTTCTATGTAGAATCTCAAATAGTAGCAACAGTGGAGGAGTGGCCTAGTGGTTAGGGTGGTGGACTTTGGTCCTGAGGAACTGAGTTTGATTCCCACTTCAGGCACAGGCAGCTCCTTGTGACTCTGGGCAAGTCACTTAACCCTCCATTGCCCCATGTAAGCCGCATTGAGCCTGCCATGAGTGGGAAAGCGCAGGGTACAAATGTAACAAAAAAAAAATATATATATATATAATGAGGGCAGAGAGCCTGAGTCCACCAAAAGCCTTGAAGAAAAGGTGGGGTTTAAGGGAAGCCTTAAATTGGGGATATGATAGTTCAGCTCTAAGGACTGGCACGAGGAGAGAGGAGTGCATTATGAGGGAGTGCTGGGCCTTATACCATCTAAATTAAATAAGAATTATCCTGGAACTGGTGTTAATGTAGCCGTTTGGATAACATGAGCCATGTTGGGGCGCACAGGTGGGCCTTAGCACATGTTTAGTGGTAGCTGGTGGAGATCCCCCGGATAGTAACGAAAACACTACTCTCCATGATACTGGCACCTGCGCATTCTCAGTTTTCAGCACATGCATGCCTGCTGCAAACTGCCAAGCAGTGTTGCCAGATGAAAAAAAAATGTGTCACGCCCAAAGCCAGCCCAAAACCGCACAAAGTCAATTTGCATGTGAATGACGTCATCAATAAATATTAACGAGTCAATTAATTTGCATAGGAATGACAATGACAATAAATATTAATGAGGATATTTGCGTACAAATGACATCATTAAGCCCGCCTCCGTGGGGCTTCTACTGGCCGTGGGAAAACCAGCCAACCCGCGGCCGGCAGCCACGGGGGGAAAAAAAACACGGTGGACAAAAAAACCGCCGGCGGGGCTTAAAAAAGCCGGCCAAAATCCCGCAACCCGCACGCGGCGTGAAAAAGCCGCAGCGGCTCGCGGAAAGGAGCCCAATTGGGCGAGAAACCCACAGCCCTGGCAACACTGCTGCCAAGGTGGAAAGAAGCGTGCTGAGATATTATTTTGGTGGTGGTGGAGGGGAGAACACTTGGTGCCCACCCACTTCTTGCCTAGAACCACCCAAAATCTGTTGTCTGGCTACGCCCCTGGCTCTAAGGTCAGGTGGAAGGAAGTTCCAGAGAGAGGGGCCAGCGAAAAAGAAAGCGGAGTGACGCATGGACTCAAGTTTCGAACAGGAGAGGGGGAGGGGTGGTTAAAAGATTCCCAGTAGATGAGCGCTGAAAAATAACTTTTATTTTTTGGTTGAGGGGGTTTCAATTTGATTGTTCTCTCTCTTTGGAGGCACAAGTTAATGCTTTAGTTTAAAAAATGCTTTTTTCTTAATGAGGAAGCTCCGCAGTATTTGTAATTTTTTTTAAATTCACCGATATGAACAGCGTGTACACGCGCTGTTACTGTCATCTCTTGATTATTCTAATTTGATTTATTTAGGTTGTACGAAGGGGTCATTGAAGAAGCTTCAAACTATACAAAATACAGCAATAAGATTAATTTTGGCTTTATCTAAGTTTGACAGTGTTTCTTCTTTTTACATTGAGCTTCATTGGCTGCTCATTGAAGCAAGAATTTTATTCAAGTTAGCTTGTTTTCTTTTTTAAAATTCTACAAGGGCTCATTTTTTTCTTTTGCAATTACTTCTAGACTTAGGAGATGTGACACTGATAACTTATTCACTTTTCCTTCCGTTAAGGTTAAGAGGAGATTGGCCTTTTTGATAAATCTTTGGCTGTGCAAGCAGCTTGATTATGGAAAGGTATTGCTGAGAAGTTTTTTTTTGTCCACAATCTTATCTTTTGTCTAGGAAGAAGATTAAAATCTTCTTATTTAAGAAATATGTGTTATAGCTACATCTTGTTAATTGAATTGATTATTGTAATTCCCAGAGTTCTGGTCTGGCTACTTTTTTTTTACTTTTGATGTTTGTAAGCCACTTAGAACTGAAAGATAGTAGCAGAATAAAATTCCAGATATAATGTAATCTCTGGGGAGCAGAGAGCGGGCATGTCTGAACTAATCAGCACATCTACGTTACCATGTACTACCTGATTAGCTCAGGATCACCACGTGCCAGGCCGCTGAGAGTAGGGTTACCATATTTTGTCCCCCAAAACAAGGACACATGCCACACCCCCCTTTCACGCCCCCTGTCACATTTTCCCCTCCCCCCTGTCACACACCCCATCACTCCCCCTCCCCGGCACCCCCCTCCCCTTACCTTACTACTGCCTTGGTGGTCTAGTGACCTCTTCGGGGCAAGGAAGAGCCACCTCTTTCCTGCCCGGAGCGCTGCCCTGCATGCATCCTTCCTGTTCGTGATCTTGGCGCCGATTCAAAATGGCCACCGAGAGTTGAAATCTCGCGAGGTCACTTCAACTCTCGGTGGCCATTCTGAATCGGAACCGAGATCACGAACAGGAAGGATGCATACAGGGCAGCGCTCCGGGCATGAAAGAGCAGAAGAGGCCACGAGACCACCAGGGCAGTAGTAAGTAAGGGGAGGGGAGGCTAGCAATCTGCCCGTTTGTCTGGATTGCTGGAAAAACGGGCAGGCTGGCGGGCGGGCCGTCCTCCTATATAGGACGGCCCGCCCACCAGCCTGCCCATTTGTCCAGAAATCCGGACAAACGGGCAGATTGGCAAAACCCACCCAGTTGCCCGGACATGTCCTCAAAAAGAGGACATGTCTGGGTAAATCCGGACATATGGTTACCCTAGCTGAGAGAGGGCGGGCAAGATTCCCCCGGGCCTGGCTCCCAAGGAGGGCCCGGCACAGGGGTCACCTTTGGGTAAGAAACCATCACTAAAAGCTTTAACAAAAATAGAAAACCAATTTTTTTTTAAAGCGTGGATTACAAACAGGATGAATAGCATACCCAATACATATGAGATGATCGTAGACAAAATCAGAACTAATCATGCCTCACACTAATTGCCCTCCACTAGAATGAATGTATTAAAAAATGAGATACACTAACAAATGCAGCTTGACTCACAGTGGCGTACCAAGGGGGGGCGGTGGGGGCGGTCCGCCCTGGGTGCACGCTGCTGGGGGGGTGCCGCACGCCGGTCAGCTTCGTTCGGTTCCATGCTCCCTGTGCCCCGGAACAGGAAGTAACCTGTTCCGAGGCAGAGGGAGCATCAGCGTGGAAGATCTGCGTGTGACAGGACGTTGAAGAGAGGAAGAAGTTGGGTAAGGAATAGCAGCTTTCACCACCACCCGAAGAATTATTCAACTCGATGGCTATGTTTAACAGCCAGATCGCAAAAGTCTTGAAAAATTAAAAAAACGGCTCAGGTGAGCCAGCTCCAGCACATCACTGGAAAGGCCCATCAGTTGTAACAATGCAAAGATAGCAGAGCCTGAGTCTGGCCCACTATAAAGGGAAGACCCTTTAAAAATTCACCCCCCACCAGCACACATAAGAAACTTACCCACCCCTTGATATTGGATCTAGCTGTGGAAGCAGTCCGAAGAGAGGGAATCCAAAGCAGAAGCAAAGAAGCACAATGGGCCTTCAGAATTAGGGAGCCTCAAGGAATGGTTTATTGAAGGACACGACTGGCCGTGTTTCAGCTGATGCCTACGTCAGGGGTCACAAAGCAAAACAGACAGAACAACAAATCCTTGCTCCTTCTTCTTCTATAACCAAAAAGTAATATGGGCTCAAACTAAAGTTTGGACCTCGATATAAAATGTCCATCTATGGGAAATTGCATTTTGCTTATGCATTTGAACTACATAAGTACATAAGTACTGTTAATTAGTTTAGTCTTCTATTCTACCTCCATACTGGGAAAAATCAAAGGTCCATCAAGCCCAGCATCCTGTTTCCAACAGTGGCCAATCCAGGCCACAAATACCTGGCAAGATCCCAAAAAAGTACAAAACATTTTATACTGCTTATCTCAGAAATAGTGGATTTTCCCCGAGTCCATTTAATAACGGTCTATGGACTTTTCCTTTAGGAAGCTGTCCAAACCTTTTTAAAACTCCGCTAAGCTATCTGCCTTTACCACATTTTCTGGTAACGTATTCCAGGGTTTAATTACATGTTGCGTGAAGAAAACATTTCTCCGATTCGTTGTAAATTTACTACATTGTAGCTTCATTGCATGCCCCCTAGTCCTAGTGTTTTTGGAAAGCGTAAACAGACGCTTCACATCTACCCGTTCAATTCCACTCATTATTTTATAGACCTCTATCATATCTCCCCTCAGCCGCCTTTTCTCCAAGCTGAAGAGCCCAAGCCGCTTTAGCCTTTCCTCATAGGGAAGTCGTCCCATCCCCTTTATCATTTCATCGCCCTTCTCTGTAACTTTTCTAATTCCACTATATCTTTTTTGAGATGAGGCGACCAGAATTGAACACAATATTCGACATGCGGTCGCACCATGGAGCGATACAAAAGCATTATAACGTCCTCATTTTTATTTTCCATTCCTTTCCTAATAATACCTAACATTCTATTTGCTTTCTTAGCCGCAGCAGCACACTGAGCAGAAGGTTTCAACGTATCATCAACGACGACACCTAGATCCCTTTCTTGGTCCGTGACTCCTAGCGTGGAACCTTGCATGACGTAGCTATAATTCGGGTTCCTCTTTCCCACATGCATCACTTTGCACTTGCTCACATTAAACGTCATTTGCCATTTACACGCCCAGTCTCGTAAGCTCCTGCCCCACTCTCACTACCCACCAGAGACATTCTGGGGGGGGGGGGGGGGGGGCAGGGACTTCTTATGTGTGCCAGAAGGCCTAGATCAGGATGGTGGTGGCTTTCTTATAGATTATTGGGGAGGGGGCCTGGATCAGGGGAGGGGAGGGCTGTGATGGGTACCAGCTGACCAGCACAGGGGGTAAGGAGTCTGACTAGGAGTACTGAGGGGGGGGGGGGGGAGGATTCTACAACCTGTACTGGCCCTTTGGAGAGGCTCTCCAGGAGCATCAGGTCATGTGTTATGGACCCAATGCACGTGAAACGATTGTGATGCCTGCTGAAAGTTGGCATTATCTTTACATGAATAACCCAGCATGCAAGGTTTAAAAACAAAACTTGATTAATTTTGCAGAATAAGTAGGGGCTTTGCATACATTTGCATTCTTTACATCTCATCATTTAACATGTGTTGCATGAAAAATATGCGTTTAAAGGCAAATAATGCATCATTTTGCCAAATAACACAGGGTATTTGACAGAAATTGTGTGTTATTCCTTTAACGCAAGTTAATTATTAGGCACTAGCTGACTTAACTCTCCTGTTTACTAAAGCTTAACTGGAGTTATCTGTAGCAGGGCCCATTTTATTTCAATGGACCCTGTTGCAGATAACTCGAGCTAAGCTTTAGTAAACAACCCCTCCCCCCCCCCTTAAGATTAGTCTGTTAAAACTAGGAAAATAAATACACTTAAATCTAACAGTTAAAGTGCAACTGTATAAAGTGAGAAAATGTCTAGCCTGAAGTAAAAAAATAACTAATTGGTTATATCCACACCAAAGTTCCCTAAAGATTGCTGATTAAAATTACCCAATTATTTTTGTCTCTCAATAGCTTTTTAAAAATATCACCACTCCAGTGATTTAGCAATTAAGGGATTTATTTACTAACAGTTAGCATGTGCTAACATCATTAACATGCATTATTTGACTTGTGGTTATTTGTGTCAAAATGGCTATGGAGCGAAAGGGGGTGGGATTTGATATACTGCCTTTCTGTGGTTACAATGAAAGCGGTTTACCCCTGAACTTCCCTTGTATAACCTCTGAGCTCCTCCCGGGTCCTCCAGTCACTCCCCTAATGACCAAAGTTGCCAATGGGGCGGGTTTCCCGCACAATTCGGCAGGTTTTTCGCGACCGGCGCAGGGTTTTTTGAAAGCTGCAGGTTGCGGGTTCTTGGGCGTCTTTTTGCCGCTGCGGCCGCGGATTGGGTTTATTTTTCCTGCGGAACTTCTATTGGTCTAATTGGACCAATAGAAGCCCTGCCGCAGTGCAGAGGCGGGTTCACAGGCTTGTTGATCGGTTCTTCTCTTTACGACTCGCTGCCCAGGGCTCACGCTATCATAAATCCCAAACAAACCAAGGGCTACACTTATCCACCTCCTGGTTCTGGTCTCTTCTCTGCTTTGGTACCTCCTCTCCCCCCACCCCCTTTCCTTCCAGGACTCCTGCTTTCACTGCCCTCTCAAGGCTGAAATTTAAGGAATACTATGTACTGTGCAATCACAAGCACTGCTGTGTCCATTCCCCCTCTGACACCGCTTTTTTTTTTTTAGTGTTGTACTACTACTACTACTTAACATTTCTAAAGCGCTGCCCGGGTTACGCAGCGCTGTGCAATTTAACAAAGAAGGACAGTCCCTGCTCAAAGGAGCTTACAATCTAAAGGACAAAAGTGCAGTCAATCAACTTGGGGCAGTCTAGATTTCCTGAATGGAGGTATAATGGTTAGGTGCCGAAGGCGACATTGAAGAGGTGGGCTTTGAGCAAGGATTTGAAGATGGGCAGGGAGGGGGCTTGGCGTATGGGCTCAGGGAGTTTATTCCAAGCATAGGGTGAGGCGAGGCAGAAAGGGCGGAGCAACAGTGGGTGAGCATAGCAGGAAAGAGGCAGTGATCCCCTTATCTGAAATGCAGCTGGCCACAAATATCCTGCCACTCTACAGTCCCCTACCCTTTTGCAGTGAACACCCTACATGCAAAAGCAGTGACTGCCAGAAAGCGAGAGCTAATGTGAAAGCTGTTATCAGGGTTTACTTAGTGGATCGTAATGATCGATTTCTCAGCAGAGAACAGCATTTCCTCCAGATGAAGCGCGACTGCAATATTGCAAGGATCCCCGTTGCGTGTTAATGACAGGAAATACAGTTAATGAGAAAGATTTTATTATTCAGGTTAGCTGATGAATACTACCCTCGGAGAGCTCAGTGCGGTCTTGAGATGAGGACATGTAGTTCACTTATCCTAGTACCACTGTCCTTTAGTAAAATATATCGCACAGACTAAAGGTGAACCTTCCATAAGTACATAAGTGTTGCCATACTGGGAAAGACCAAAGGTCCATCGAGCTCAGCATCCTGTTTCCAACAGTGCCCAATAATCCAGGTCACAAATACCTGGCAAGATCCCAAAAAGGTACAAAACATTTTATACTGCTTATCCCAGAAATAGTGGATTTTCCCCAAGTCCATTTATTTTTGTTATATTTGTACCTTGCACTTTCCCACTCATGGCAGGCTCAATGCTGCAGGCATGGAGGGTTAAGTGACTTGCCCAGAGTCACAAAGAGCTGCCTGTGCCAGGAATCAAACTCAGTTCCTCAGGACCAAAGTCCACCACCCTAACCACTAGGCCACTCCTATGGACTATAGACTTCTCCTTTAGGAAGCCGTCCAAACCTTTTTAAAACTCTGCTAAGCTAACTGCCTTTACCACATTCTCTGGAAACGAATTCCAGAGTTTAATTACACGTTGGGTGAAGAAAGATTTTCTCAGATTTATTTTAAACTAGTAAACAAAGGCCCGTTTCTGAGAGCAATGAAACGGGCGCTAGCAAGGGTTTCATGGCTGCATGGCTCATCGCGGTTTTACCTGGTTCGTGGCGTGCACCGCTGTTGTTTCATTTGTAGCTCTGTGTGGGTGGCGGTTTTCGTGCTCCGCCCTCGACGTCGTCGCGTTTTGACGCGAGGGCGGAGCAGAGCTACAGTGTGGAAATCCGGAGTTTGTGGCCTGAGTAGAACGTTGGAGGTGAGAATCTGCTCCGCCCTCAACGTCATAACGTTTGACGCGAGGGCGGGGCCCAGAGACTGTGATTTTTGTGGCTTCAGAGCTTCGAACATACGAACCTTGGCTTCAGTGACATCAGCAGACAATAGAACGTTGAGGGTGAGTTTTATATATATAGATGTACTATATTGTAGCTTCATCGCATGCCCCCTAGTCCTAGTATTTTTGGAAAGCATAAACAGACGCTTCACATCTACCCGTTCAACTCCACTCATTATTTTATAGACCTCTATCATATCTCCCCTCAGCCGCCTTTTCTCCAAGCTGAAGAGCCCTAGCCGCTTTAGCCTTTCCTTATACGGTCTGTGCCAGAGCTGGTGGTGGGAAGCAGAGATAGTGCTGGGCAGACTTATACGGTCTATGCCAGAGCTGGTGGTGGGAGGCGGGACTGGTAGTTGGAAGGCGAGGATAGTGCTGGGCAGACTTTTACAGTCTGTGCCAGAGCTGGTGGTGGGAGGCGGGGTTTGTGGTTGGGAGGTGGGGATAGGACTGGCCAGACTTATACGGTCTGTGCCCTGAAGAGGACAGTACAAATAAAAAAAGTAGCACATATGAGTTTGTCTTGTTGGGCAGACTGGATGGACCATGCAGGTCTTTCTCTGTCATCATCTACTATGTTACTAAGTTACTATGTTTTGATACGAGGGAAATATACATGGGCCAAATTCTATATATGGTGCCAAAAAGAATCAGCACCGGAAAGAACCACACTTAGTGGTATTCCATAAACCTCTTTTCTTTCCTTTCACAGACTTGATATACTGCTAAGGCCTAAGCATAGTCTCCTCAGATCTATTTACAAGGGTAGATTTCAAATAGAGAGTACGTCCATGCCTATCCTGTAGGTAGTATTAGTCCCCCTGGCTGTTTCTCCTCCTTTCAGCACAGACTCAGTTTTCAGTGAGCTCAGACCCTTCTCTGGTCTTCACCCTCTAGCAACAGTGACCTGTTTACGCTTTCCAAAAATACTAGGACTAGGGGGCATGCGATGAATCTGCAAGGTAGTAAATTTAAAACGAATCGGAGAAAATGTTTCTTCACTCAACGTGTAATTAAACTCTGGAATTCGTTGCCAGAGAATGTGGTAAAGGCGGTTAGCTTAGCGGAGTTTAAAAAAGGTTTGAACGGCTTCCTAAAGAAATAGTCCATAGATCGTTATTGAATGGACTTGGAGAAAAACAACTATTTCTGGGATAAGCAGTATAGAATGTTTTGTACTTTTTGGGGGATCTTGCAAGGTATTTGTGACCTGGATTGGCTACTGTTGGAAACAGGATGCTGGGCTTGATGGACCTTTGGTCTTTCCCAGTATGGCAACACTTATATACTTATGAGCCCACTCTGTATCCACCCTGGTCCTGGGACCGAGCTCTCCCTGGCTCCAATCCCTTTCTGCTCCTGAGTTGGGCCTCTCGACCTGCCCAACCATAGCTCACACACTTCAGTGGTTGACACGTCAGGAGCCACAGTCCCCCTCTACTGCCAGACGTCTCATTCCTCAGTTAGGATTCCCCTTTATTCCTCATAGTCGTTTGGCAGGGGACTCTCAGGCAACCCAATACACTCTCTTGGGCATAATTCCAACTTTTATCCGCCTGATAACTCCTTCCTCCTTGTCATTCTCTCCCAGGGTAACTCTTTTCCCTTCATTCTATTTCAGAAATCACTTCCCATAGGCTGGGCTTCTTCCCACCCAGGGACCTCCTCCCATTCCCTCCCCCCAGTGACTCTCAGAGAGCTTTCCTTCTCAGTAATCCCCATATATCAGGGGATTACAGCAACAATCGTGTTTTGCTTTGTGAATCACGTGGCAGTGTTCTTTGTAACGGGCCTTAGAGTTAGGTGCAGTTTATAAAATATGCATAAATACATAAGTTATGCCATACTGGGAAATGACCAAAGGTCCATCGAGCCCAGCATCCTGTCCCCGACAGCGGCCAATCCAGGTCAAGGGCACTTGGCAAGCTACCCAAACTTACAAACATTTTATACAAGTTATTCCCAAAATTGTGGATTTTTCCCAAGTCCATTTAGTAGCGGTCTATGGACTTGTCCTTTAGAAAACCATGCAACCCCTTTTTAAACTCTGCCAAGCTAACCATAGCGGCCATCCCATGACTAAAATTTAGGTACAGCCCTTTATGCCAAGTAAAACCTGGTGTAAATGCCCAAGTCTTATGTAGGTGTGGATTGGGCATATTCTGTAATAGTGCACCTAATGTTCAGGAATGCTGATTAAAATCCCTCTTGGGAAGTATGAACTCCCCCTCAAATCACAAGTCAGGAACCTTGGTATACAGTTAGATTCAACACTTACTCTGATTCCCCAAATCCAAGCAATCTTCAAGAGCTGTTTCTACTATTTGCGACAGCTACGCTGCCTCTCTCCTTACATCGAGAAGGTAAATCTTATCCCAGTTGTGCATGCCATGGTAACATCAAGACTGGATTACTGCAATGCACTATACAATGGTCTGACTACAAAGAGCCTGCACCAGCTCCAGCTGAATCAGAATGCAGCAGCAAGACTCATAGAAGGTTGCAAGTGACGTGACCACATCACACCATTTTTGCAAAAACGTCACTGGCTACCAGTACAATACAGGGCTAAATTTAAAACTCTATGTCTGATCTTCAAGGCCCTGAAAGGAAATGGCCCCGAGTATCTGAAGAATAGGATGATCCTTCACACACTGCCAAGGACACTAAGGTCCTGCCAAGGACTTTCACTAACTACACCCTCTCCAAAAGACATTACACGATGTGATACCCGCAAGCGAGCCTTCTCCGGAGTAGCCCCCACACTCTGGAATGCATTGCCTGAAAGGCTCCGCTTAACACAAGACTCTCTACTTCAGGAAGCAGGTGAAAGCTTGGCTCTTCAACCAAGCCTTTAATGGAAGAAGTAACTAACTTGTTAGTCTCACTCACACACACAAGGATTGACTTGGGTTGCACATACTGCAGCGGGACATGTTTATCCACTCCTACCCTAGCTGAGATGATATTTAACCATCTCTCTGACCTCATGTGCAACTTTCTTCAAATCAGTCACCTTACTTTCTAATTCTTCCTACTTTCTTACTCATCTATATGTTACAACTTTGCCTTACCCTTCACTACCAATTATAATGTTCTATTGCCTATTGTGTTGACATTGCAAGTAGTATACCATGCCATACATTGTTGTTCGAATATTTTTACTGCTCTAATTGCCTCCTGCTCATGTTTGATGTATTCTTACTATACACCGCCTTGAGTGAATTCCTTCAAAAAGGCGGTAAATAAAAATAGATAAAAAAAATTAACCCAACCCATACCTCCTTTTATGATCCATGCATTAGAATTTACACGGACCACTTTAAAGAATACGCTTAGAAAGTTGCGTGCGTACTTCTAATTAGTGCCAATTAGTGCTGATAATTGCTTGTTTGGCCAATTATTAGCGCTGATTAGCTTGTTAAATAAGTTGGTCACACAAATTGGTTATGCGTGCAGATTTGAACGCGCAACTTTAGTCACTGCTTGTAGAATCTGGGGGATGTTGGAGATTATTCATTTCTGTGCTTTTTTTTTTTTTCAGAATCAAATGTTTGCTTTCTAACCCCCTGTTTACTAAGTCACATGGCAATGGGCTGTATCGGCATTAGCGCACGGCAGCTGCTAGCGCAGCTTAGTAAACAGGGGGACCAATGTACAAACAGGCAAGATGCAGTGCCAGATAAATCCTAGAAATTACATCTTCCACAAAAATGAAATCAAATGAAACTGTAACATTCTTGTTTTATTCAAAGCGAATATAACGATAATAATTTATAAAATTTATTCTCCATCATATCGGATCTGTGGCGGGCTGCCTCTCCATTTTTTTTCCTACTTATTATTTAAAAACAACAAAAGAAAGAGGGGTGCTGGGAAGCGTATGGTGACTTTTGTCCCAGAATGCATTGCAGCCTGCTGTTTTACATATGGCTGACAGAGTGGGATAGCAGCAGGCAGACTCACTGAACCAACCATATTTAGCTTGAAATTGATGCTTTGTGACCGAAAAGGTCCCTGCTAGGAGTTATGGGGGTGTCACACAGTAGCTTCCACAGTGAGAGCTGGATAGAAAGCTATTTTAAAGGAAAGGACTAGCTCGAGAGGGAGAAGTGAATTTAGCTTAGGATTCAGAACGTGGTGTCCATGCTTTCTGACTGGCTGAATTACATTTAAACTGGTAAGAATGATTATTCAGAACTCCAAATCCTTCATGACAGATGCTGATCTTTCGAGAGGAGGAATGCCGAAAGAGATGCATGAACAGCAGGGAGAGAGGGTTCATTTTAAAGCAAGCTTTCAACCCTTTAGACAACGCATCTGTCCTGACTCTTCTGGGGAGCTTTGCAATTAAGTGTTGAGCAGTCTCCTGCGGAATCCCTCCACGTTTGTTTATTATCTATTTATTATGACATTTCTACCCCGCGTTTTCCCAGGAAAGCTCAGGTTCACAGCGGCTTACATAACAAATTAACAAGACAATTAATATTAATACATATTGTCTTAAATAATACATGGATTATACGTCAAACCCAGATGGCAATATGATACACGCTGGTTTTCAAACTATGTGATTTAAAAGAGCAAAAAAAAAAAAAGGTAAAAAGGTAAAATAGCAATGTTTTAGATAAAATAAAGGACATAGGGAATAAGCTTAGAGTCAGGTGTACAATAGCATTTTAATGTATGTTGATTTATACCATTAAAAAGAGTAGTGAAGGAAAACAAAAATCATATAAATGTAAGTTTGCACAATGTAGGAACCAAAGGCTTTATGACTGTTCCAAAAATAGGAGAACGAGCAGCAAAACTGACCTCCCCAATGCTCAGTGCCCATCGCACCAAACAAGGGCGCTTCTCCCGCGGCAACCCTATGCCAGCTCGGAGATGGTGCTAGGGTTATGCTGGGGCAAGAGGAGGAATAGGGAGCCCTGACTTATAAGCCCTCATGGTCCAGTGGACCCCAGACCTTCCCCCCCCCCACAAGGATGTAGGGGCCTGGTGATCCAGTGGACTCCAGACCCCCCCCCCCCCAAAAAAAAAAAAAAACCATGAGGGGAGAGTTGCTTGGACTCAGAGATGATTTCATAATAATCTTCTCTACGGGCATTCATTTTAATAAGCGGTGAGGCTAATTTTTCTGACGCTAGACTCACCTTCTGCTATAGAAGCACTGATGTGTTTGGTAATAGTGATTACATTTTGCTTTCCGTTGTAGATCTATCGGGCAGTATAATTGTGGGAAATTAATGATCTCTTTGGTAAGTGTAAGACCATGAGTTAAGGTTGGGGAAGAGATGTGAGATTTAATGTGACCATTGGAACACATTTTTAGATGGTTCGATAATTAAAACTGAAGGGTTACAACAGCCCTCTTATTTTCATTCTGAATTTATACTGTGCTCCCAGGGAGGCTAGATTTCCGAGCACGTAGCCAGGCCCAGTGTTAGGAAAACAACTGCATTGTGTGTTTTACTAACCAGCACAGGAGTCTGGAGTTAGCAGTGGAGGAGAAGGGTGCAGATAAGAGAGATTTACTCCGTGAACGGAGTTCCCAGGGAGGAATGTAGGGAGAGATGAGAGTGGAGAGGTACTGAGCAGCAGCAGAGTGAATGCACTTATAGGTCAATAAGAGGAGTTTGAACTGTATGCAGAAACGGATAGGAAGCCAGTGAAGTGACTTAAGGAGAGGGCTAATATGAGTATAACGACACTGGTGGAATATTAGTCGTACAGTAGAATTTTGAACATATTGAAGAGGAGAGAGATGGCTCCGTGGGAGACCTGTGAGAAGCAAGTTGAAATAGTCTAAGCGAGAGGTGATAAGAGTGTGGATGAGGGTTCTGGTAGTGTGCTCAGAAAGGAAAGGGTGAATTTTGGTGATATTATAGAGAAAGAAATGACAGGTTCTGGCAGTCTGCTGAATATGTGCAGAGAAGGAGAGGGAGGAATCAAAGATGACCCCAAGGTTACGAGCTGATGAGACAGGAAGGATGAGAGTGTTATCCACAGAAATAGAGAATGGGGGAGGAGGAGAGGTTGGTTTAGGGGGAAAGATAAGAAGCTCAGTCTTGGTCATGTTTAGTTTCAGATGGCGGTGAGACATCCAGGCAGCAATGTCAGACAGGCAGGCTGATACTTTGGCCTGGATTTCGGCTGAGATTTCTGGTGTGGAGATCTGGGAGTCATCAGCGTAAAGATGATACTGAAAACCATAGGATCAGATCAGAGTACCAAGGGAAGAAGTATAGATGGAGAAAAGAAGAGGTCCCAGGACAGATCCCTGTGGTACACCAACTGACAGTGGGATAGAAGTAGAGGAGGATCCACTAGAGTATACACTAAAGGTATGCTGGGAGAGATAAGAAGAAAACCAGACTCACCTTGGTAGAGACTAAGTTGAGTCTGAGGTGGCCATCTCAACTAGGTATATACTTAGAATTAACCGAATGGGTATTGGTCATGACAAATGCCAGTCTCAGTAGCTAGGGACCCATTCCCAGTGTCAGGGTGTGTGTGTGTGTGGGTATGGGATAACGCAGTATCAGGGTGTGTGTGTGATCTTGGGGTGATAGTATTTGAGGATCTGAAGGTGACGAAACAGTGTGACAATGTGGTGGCCATAGCCAGAAGGATGCTAGGCTGTATAGAGAGAGGTGTGACCAGCAGAAGAAAGGAGGTGTTGATGCCCCTATACAAGTCATTGGTGAGGCCCCACCTGGAGTACTGTGTTCAGTTTTGGAGGCTGCATCTTGCTAAGGATATAAAAAGAATTGAAACGGTGCAAAGAAAAGCTACAAAAATGGTATGGGATTTGCGTTACAAGACATATAAGGAGAGACTTTCTGACCTGAACATGTATACCCTGGAAGAAAGGAGAAACAGGGATGGTATGATACAGACGTTCAATATTTGAAAGGTATTAATCCGCAAACGAACCTTTTTTGGAGATGGGAAGGCGGTAGAACGAGAGGACATGAAACGAGATTGAAGGGGGGGATAGATCCAGAAAAATGTCAGGAAGTATTTTTTCAAGGAGTGAGTGGTGGATACTTGGAATGCCCTCCTGCGGGAGGTGGTGAAGATGAAAACGGTAACGGAATTCAAACATGCGTGGGATAAACATAAAGGAATCCTGTTCAGAAGGAATGGATCCTCAGAAGCTTAGCGGAGATTGGATGGCAGCACCAGTGGTTGGGAGGCGGGGCTAGTGCTAGGCAGACTTCTACGGTCTATGCCCCGAAAATGGCAAGGATAAATCAAGGTCCCAGAAAGCAACAAGGCAAACGATCTGCAAACTCCAACGTGGAGAACAAACTAGCAGATCAGCATAATATCCAAAATATTTTATTGAAGATACCGTATGTTAGACAAATGGGCATTTGTCTAACATACGGTATCTTCAATAAAGTATTAAGGCTAAATCAAGGTCAGGTATACATATAATGTAGCACATATGAGTTTATCTTGTTGGGCAGACTAGATGGACCATACAGGTCTTTATCTTCCGTCATCTACTATGCTAGGTGTATCCTGTCTACATTGAATTGCTCACCAATTCTCCATCTGGAAATGCTATTGTGCTCTATGGAGCAGCGTCAGCTGTGGGAGGCCTCTCCTGGCAGTTCAGAGTATCCCCAGTTCTTTAAAACTCATTCTCTATTGTCACAGTGCTGAAAAGAAAGGCTGAGGAAAACCCATTTGTCTTTGGCAGATCTGGATGCAGCAAAGCTATTCAAGGCCCCTGTTCTAAGCAGAGTAAAAGGTTTCCTTTTATGATCTTTTACACCAGAAGATATGAAGGTAGGTTTTAGATAAAGCATAGATATTGGAATGAAAATGTCCGGGTCAGGATGTCTCAAATTTTGCTAGCATTTTAGAAAACGAACGATCAACGTAGACCCTTTTCTCCAATGCTTGCAGGAATGGATGTACATGTGCCAGCTATGCGCAGTGGCAGCGCCCATTTTAAAACATCTACATCTATGATATCAGTGGAGGAAACTCAGCAACATACATGTCTTTGTACTGTTACATAGACATGTATTTTGGTATTTCAGAAAGCATGCACATGTATGTGCTTGCACGTTTAGAAACCCACACGGCTATGTTTCCTCAAGCTGTTATCAAGCCTGATATCATTTGCCAAAAAAACACTGGGGTATTAAGGGGGTGACCTCCGCTAAGCCCTCCAAGAGGGCAATGCTCAAAGTGAGCACCTTGTATGACCGAGATGTCCCAGGGAGCAGCTGTACATCCCCACGTTGACCTCTGAGGACATAAACGTACATGGAAATGGAGAATGCACACATATATTTTAACCCCAACCAAAACACACCTCGACCACAACCCCTTGCCATATGCATGCATTCACAATGCGGAAGGGGTATATCCCAACTTTGTATAATTGAGATTTAGACGTGTTATGAACTATACATGTCTAAATAGTACTTTATGGATGTCCATATCACAAATAGGGCTTCTAGAATAACCACTATAATCCACTGAATCCACGTTATTGGCCACTATCAGGCTTATTTTCAAGAGAAGGGCACCCATCTTTCGACACAAATCGGGAGATGGGCGTCCTTCTCCCAGGGTCGCTCAAATCGGCATAATCGAAAGTCCATTTTGGGCACCCTCAACTGCTTTCCGTCGCGGGGACGACCAAAGTTCCCGGGGGCGTGTTGGAAGCATAGCGAAGGCGGGACTGGGGCGTGCTTAACACATGGGCGTCCTCGGCCGATAATGGAAAAAAGAAGGGTGTCCTGACAAGCAGTTGGCCGACTTTACTTGGCCCAATTTTTCATGCGACCAAGCCTCAAAAAGGTGCCCAAACTAACCAGATGACCACCGGAGGGAATCGAGGATGACCTCCCCTTACTCCCTCAGTGGTCACTAACCCCCTCCCACCCTAAAAAAACTTTAAAAATATTTTTTCCAGACTCTATGCCAGCCTCAAATGTCATACCCAGCTCCATCACAGCAGTATTCCAGGGCTCTGTCCTTTCCTGGTTCTCTTCCTACCTCTCCCTCCGCACGTTCAGTGTTCACTCTGGTGGATCCTCTTCTACTTCTATCCCTCTGCCTGTCGACGTACCTCAGGGTTCTGTTCTTGGTCCCCTCCTCTTTTCTATCTACACTTCTTCCCTTGGTTCATTAATCTCGTCCCATGGCTTTTCCTACCATCTCTAGGTTGATGACTCCCAAATCTACCTTTCTACCCCTGATATCTCACCTTGCATCCAAACCAAAGTTTCAGCGTGCTTGTCTGACATTGCTGTCTGGATGTCTCAACGCCACCTGAAATTAAACATGACCAAAACCGAGCTTCTCATTTTTCCCCCCAAACCCACCTCCCCACTCCCCCCATTTTCTGTTGATGGCTCTCTCATTCTCCCTGTCTCCTCAGCTCGAAACCTTGGGGTCATCTTTGACTCTTCTCTCTCCTTCTCTGATCATATCCAGCAGATCGCCAAGACCTGTCGTTTCTTTCTTTACAACATCCGTAAAATCCGCCCCTTTCTTTCCGAGCACTCTACCAAAACCCTCATCCACACCCTTGTCACCTCTCGTTTAGACTACTGCAATCTGCTTCTTGCTGGCCTCCCACTTAGTCACCTCTCCCCTCTTCAATCGGTTCAAAACTCTGCTGCCCGTCTTGTCTTCCGCCAGGGTCGTTTTACTCATACTACCCCTGTCCTCAAGTCGCTTCACTGGCTCCCTATCCGTTTTCACATCCTGTTCAAACTTCTTCTACTAACCTATAAATGTACTCACTCTGCTGCTCCCCAGTATCTCTCCACACTCGTCCTTCCCTACACCCCTTCCCCTGCACTCCGCTCCATGGATAAATCCTTCTTATCTGTTCCCTTCTCCACTACTGCCAACTCCAGACTTCGCGCCTTCTGTCTCGCTGCAACCTATGCCTGGAATAAACTTCCAGAGCCCCTCCGTCTTGCCCCATCCTTGGCAAGCCCACCTCTGAAAGCCCACCTCTTTAGCATTGCTTTTGACTCGTAACCACTTGTAACCACCCGCCTCCACCTACCCTCCTCTCCTCCTTCCTGTACACATTAATTGATTTGATTTGCTTACTTTATTTTTTCTATTAGATTGTAAGCTCTTTGAGCAGGGACTGTCTTTCTTCTATGTTTGTGCAGCACTGTGTATGCCTTATAGCGCTATAGAAATGCTAAATAGTAGTAGTAGTAGTTGTAGTATGAAGGTCCCTGGAGCACTTTTAGTGGGTGCAGTGCACTTCAGGCAGGCGGACCCAGGCCTACCCCCCCCCCCCCCACCTGTTACACTTGTGGTGGTAAATGTGAATCCTTCAAAACCCACCAGAAACCCACTGTACCCACATCTAGGTGCCCCCCTTCACCCCTTAGGGCTATGGTAGTGGTGTACAGTTGTAGGGAGTAGGTTTTGGGGGGCTCAGCACCCACCGTAAGCGAGCTATGTTCCTGGGAGCAATTTATGAAGTCCACTGCAGTGCCCCCTAGGGTGCCCATTTGGTTTCCTGGCATGTGAGGGGGACCAGTGCACTACAAATGCTGGCTCCTCCCACGACCAAATGGCTTGGACTTGGTCGTTTCTGAGATGGATGTCCTCGGTTTCCATTATTGCTGAAAACCAGGGATGACCATCTCTAAGGACGACCATCTCTAAGGTCGACCTAAATGTTAAGATTTGGGCATCCCCGACCGTATTATCGAAACGAAAGATGACGCCCATCTTGTTTTGATAATACGGGTTTCCCCGCCCCTTCCTGAGGACGTCCTGTGAGGACGCCCTCAGGAAAACTTGGGTGCCTCGTTCAATTATGCCCCTCCACATCACAAAATTTGTAATGGATCCCTTTCTCATTGTATGAGAACTGCCTCTACCTGCTTGTTGAGATTAGGCAGTATATCAAATATTCAATAGACAAACAATCCATCAGTTAGAAACCATGGTGGATTATCATCACTTGCATGTAAGACTACAATTGATGATTCTTCTTCAGTAAAATTGTAATTTTGAATATTTATCTTCCAATTAACTTGGAGGACAAAAATCAGTATTTATTGTGTCATAGGCACCTTTGCCATTGGAATTAAATACATGTGTATCACTTTGGGGACTTCTAGCAGAAGAGACACACATAGTAGTGGAGGATACAAGATAAGCCAGGAGAGGGTTGAGAGAGAACTAGGGGAAGTAGTGTTTTTCCACTGTTTATACTATAAACACCTATATTAATTTTTTTGCATCAGGATATTTTATTGGTGTTGTATCAGTATTTAGAAGTTAAAACCTACACTCAGAAGCCTTACACATATTTGATTAGTAATTAAACTATTATATGCTAGTTAGTTTTGTAATTTTTTTTTTTAGGATGTTATTTGTGTCTCTTTATGCTTCCAGCTCAATCAAAACCAGCCTCTATGGGGCTATGTTGTTATCGGCTTTCATTTTGCAACTATGTACTTTTATCTTATTTTGTAACCCCCTCCCCCCAGTTCTTTCTACTTACTGTACATTGCCTTGAGTGAATTCCTTCAAAAAGCAATACATAAATCCTAATAATTAAATAAATGCATTCATACGTTGGCTATTATAATTATGGGCCAGAATGTACATCTTGTTCAAGAACTTGTAACACATGCATTCTAAGTCTGGCAAGTAAGCAGAACTGTTGAGTGATGGATATGACTCCCATTCCATCATGGGTTATGAATACTGTTTCCACAATATCCCAAACCCTGGGCAGCCCGAGAAATGGAAGACTTGGCCTAGAATCTGAACTAAGGTCCTCCGTATGGCAGCATGGGCTCTGTCACTGAGCCACTTAACTTGCCCATTTCTGTACATTTTCAAGCTGCTGTCTCAACCTTGGTGTGTCTGCTGTAGGGGAAACCAAGTCTATCACATCAGTGGGAGTCCTGTGTGCTTGGTCAGTCTCCCACTCACTTGCATTTGAGCAGGCATCTCCTTTAAGCAGTGGTTAAACTGGCAGTGTAGAAGAATATATCATGGGTGGGCAGCAATGACAGGCATGTGTAAGGACAGCATGTATACGACTAGTGTGAGTCCTAGTGCATCAAAATACATAGACTTATACAACTGGTGTCAGAGGGAAGAACATGACTGCATGGCTTGATCCAGCCTCACTAAAGGAAGAGAAGTAGGAACGTTACTCAATAGCTGGAAGTAGATTATCTTGAGAGGAAAGGAAGGGCAGTCAGCAAGAACCTAGAAGGGTGACCAGGAATGGAGAGCGGGGTGAGGGTGGGGGAGCAGAAGATGTAAACGAGAATTAAAGAGTATGAGGCTTTTCCACTCGAACCGTGCTCAAGTCCACTTTCGGAAGCTGGCCCTCACCAGTCTCCACTCTTTTCCTCATGCATCTCCACCACTTACCAACTACCTTATCAAACACTCACTTTTCTTATTCCACAACCACTGGAAGGTTAACCATCAGTAACTGGAGGTCTCAACCTTGGCATGTCTGCTGTAGGGGAAACCATGACGGCATCTAGTTGATGTATGTGGTATAATGTCATTTGCAACATTGTTCAGACATTTGTTTAATGGATTCTGCAGGGAAATTGTAAAATGAATAACTTCAGATTCAGTCCTTTTAGCTAAAGACCTCTTACCTGAGAGGAAGTGAGCATCACTACTTTATAAACACAATGCAATAATTTGTGCATAAGCTTCAGTTTAATGGAGGAGCACCTATTGTGGGACCCTTGAGGGAAATGGTGAACTACAGATCTTAGTTGTGTCGGTAAGTTACTGATTAGTTCTGTTTGTTTTTTTCCCCCTAGGTACCCACCTTGATGATGGACACCCAGTTTTCCGAATTTACTCCTGACATTACCCCGATTATGTTGGCTGCTCACACTAATAACTATGAGATCATAAAACTTCTGGTGCAAAGGCGAGTAACAATACCCCGCCCACACCAAATACGATGTAACTGTGTGGAGTGTGTCTCCAGCTCTGAGGTGGACAGCCTGAGACACTCAAGGTCACGACTCAACATCTACAAGGCTCTAGCCAGCCCTTCTTTGGTTGCCTTATCCAGTGAAGACCCCATCTTAACGGCCTTTCGACTTGGTTGGGAGCTGAAGGAGCTCAGCAAAGTAGAGAATGAGTTTAAGGCGGAGTATGAAGAACTGTCTCAGCAGTGCAAGCGCTTTGCTAAAGACCTCCTGGATCAAGCTCGGAGCTCCAGAGAGCTGGAGATTATACTCAATCACAGAGACGATCAAAGTGAAGAGCTGGATCCCCAAAAATGTCACGATTTAGCAAAGCTAAAAGTAGCAATAAAGTATCATCAGAAGGAGGTAAGTTCAGCTGCAGTATTGTGCTTGGGGAAAGGGTTCCATACTGTATGAGGTGGTGTGGAAAGGATCGAATTATGTAGAAAAAAAATCATTTTCTTTCCTGGTCTGTTTTATGCATCATTACTGTGGATTTTCTTACTCATTTGAACTTCTAGAGTACTTGAGTTTGGCATCTGGATTGATAGAAAAAGAATTTACCCTATGGGCTCTGTTGCTTTTGAGCAACTGAGACAGATGCTGCTGCCCCCATCTGGTTAAGAGAAGTAAAGGCACCCTCCATTCAGGCCTACTTGGCACATCCAGCTCTAGCTGAACCTTCACCCTAAGCTCAGATCTTCCACCTGTAGTGCAGAAGCTCTCAGACTGAATCGTTCAGTTTCTTCTCTGGGACTATTGGGGACACATCAGAACTAGAGAATGACATGGAGACAGGGACCCGCGGTAACCGCAGGGATGGGGTGGGGACAGAGCAGGGCAGGGATGAGGACAGAGCCCATGAGGACAGAGACAAACTGTTCCCGAGTCATTTTCTATTTTGAAGCCTGTTAATGAACTGGACTGTTATTTATGTTTGAGTGATTCAGACGATGATATTTAGATTTTTTTTTTTTTTTTTTGAAAAACAAGCAAACATGTTGGCCACAGCTAGCAAAATTTGCATGGGGCATCCTGTACATTCCTGCTACCCAACACATCTTGTAAGGAGACTAGTTGCTCATTTTTATTATTGTTTTGTATTTGTGATTTATAAACAACAGTTGCACAACATATTGTTCCTTTTTATACTTTAATCAAAAGATCCTATATAATAATTCTCACCTCCAACGTTCTGACGCTGCCTGGGACCGTGGCTCCCTGGATGTGGTCTGCTACGTGCGGTAGATAACACTGACGTCATACATCCCTTCAAGTATGCTGCTTTCCCTTCTCTTCGCTCTGACTCTGGTCCCGCCCTTGCGCAAACAGGAAATGAGGGCGGGACCAAAGTCAAAGCTCAAAGCGAAGAGAAGGAAAGGCAGTACACCCGCTGAGTCTGTTCGCTCTTCAATGCTGCCGACGGGACCCCGGTAAGAGAGGGGGGGGACTGGCACTCGGAGGGAGGACAGAGCGAAGGAGAATGACAGAGGGAGGGAGGGAGGGGGCCTGCAACTTGGAGGGAGAACAGAGTGAAGGAGAGTGACGGAGGGAGGAAGCCATGGAAAATGGAGGGGAGGAAAGGGGGCCGTGGGACTTGGGGGGGACGGAGGGAGAGAGCGAGGGAGGGAGGGGGGAAGGAAAACCTTGCTAGCGCCCGTTTCCTTTCATACCGAAACGGGCCTTTTTTTACTAGTTTAAATATAAAATCATATGTGTTCGAGGCTTCTGCAGATGAGAACAGAGCCCATGGGGACAGGTGGGGATAGGGTGGGGACGGAGATAGGGCATGTGGGGACGGAATGGGGATGGGGACAGAACCTGTGGAGATGGGGACAAACTTTGTCCCCGTGTCATTCTCTAACCAGAACCCTTCTGCTCCCCTGGCTTAGCAACAAACAATATACCATACAGCAGAATCAGTGGGTTCGGTAATAGGAAAGGGGTGGCCTGGAACTTGTTCAGTGGATATTGCTTTCCTTTTTTGTGCTGACATATTACACACATCATATTGGCAGAAAGAAGCACTAATAATAATTGGATCTTTATATTTTTATTGGTATGTTATCATCCCATAGAACCAGTGTAAGCAGACGCCGTCCAGATGGCAGGCAGGCTTATAGGGGTGAAGAGGAGCACAGTCCTCCACGGACACTCCCAACTCAGCCCCAGATAGCATTAATAACTTTGTGGATACTTCCGCAAGGGGAAGAATTGATGAGCTTGAGAAGATAAGGTCTTGCTCGGTGCAGAAATGATGCACATTGTAATGCTAATTTTTTTCTGGGACTTCAAAGCAATCCAGAAAGCGAGGCATTTCCATGGAAAGTGACGAGGTAAATCAGTGCTGTTTGAGTATTACTGGTGCACTGTGTGCATCTCTGGTGAACCGGAACTGTGTCAGTGGCATTGTTGGCTGATAAATCTGCATCGTTTTGTTATGAAATAGAACCACACAACGCGGCAGCTGAAAAGGGCTCAGTCTGCCCGGATATACCTGCCTATTATGCTGTTGCAGGTCTTACTGTAGCTGTGCTTCTCTCCCTCCCTCTGTTTCTTATCTCCCTTTCCCTCTCTTCCATGCATGCTTGAATTCTGACCTTGTTTGTCTCTAACAGCCTGCACTGGAGTCTGTCCCAGGGAGGTACTCACCAAATTCTCAGTAGAAAAGAATTGTCTCACCTTCTGTTTAAGGGTCCCTCCCTTCAGCTTCATAGGATGATCCCTTGTCCTTGAGCATTTCATTCTGTGGAAAATGCTTTCTTCAGGTTCCCTACTGATGGGCAAATGATCAAAAGCCCCGCGCTGTTCCAAACAGCGCTCTAAAAATAGCGCTTTGCCGCCCCTATGATCAGAGATAATTGCATGCAAATTTAAGCACGCAATTCTCTCTGATGATGGGGTAGAAGTGCAGGAGGGTTGTGCCTAAATCCTCCCGCACTTGTTTGACAGGTCTGGGCTGTCAAACACAGGGCACAGGTGGGGGGGGGGGATCGGTCAGGGTGAGGTTCCTGTGGGGGGCTGCTGCATTGGGGGGAATGGAGCCTGCTAGTATGCAAATGCGTGCTGGACAGGGCTCACCATTCCTCCCCAATGGTCTGCAAACCCTAATGCCAGCTCCAAGCTGGTGTAGGGTTTGCCGCGGCCAGCGAGCCAATCCTTGGCACGCTGGTTGCTGATCATTGAGGATGAATACGTTTAGCATTCATTTGCATGCTACTTGCACTAAGATCCCTGTTTTGCATGCATTTGCATGCTAGTTGCATTCAGAGCCCGCGAGCGTGTTGTTTCACGCCCTCGGGGGCTCTGATCATGGGGCAGTAGCAAACGCAGGTGCTAGTATGGTGCTAACAGCCTCTAGCGCCTGCGTTTGCTTCTAACCATCGGCCCACTAGGCCATTACACATCTGAACATTTGTATCGTGGCTCCACTTTCCTTTCTGCCTTCTGGCAAGTACTTCTTTAGCTCCTTCAGGTTACAGATAAAAGGTTATCAATAGAAATCAAACAAAATAAAACATGGAAAAGAAAATAAGATGATACCTTTTTTATTGGACATAACTTAATACATTTCTTGATTAGCTTTCGAAGGTTGCCCTTCTTCGTCAGATCGGAAATAAGCAAATGTGCTAGCTGACAGTGTATATAAGTGAAAACATTCAAGCATTACTATGACAGTAAAATAGATACTATTGGAGATTCTACATGGAATGTTGCTACTATGGGAGATTCTACATGGAATGTTGCTACTACTGGAGATTCTACATGGAATGTTGCTACTATTGGACATTCTACATGGAATGTTGCTATTCCACTAGCAACATTCCATGTAGAAGGCTGCGCAGGCTTCTGTTTCTGTGAGTCTGACGTCCTGCACGTACGTGCAGGACGTCAGACTCACAGAAGCAGAAGCCTGCGCGGCCACATTGCTGATCTATGAGGGCCGACTTCTACATGGAATGTTGCTAGTGGAATAGCAACATCCCATGTAGAATCTATAGAAATCAAACAAAATAAAACATGGAAAAGAAAATAAGATGATACCTTTTTTATTGGACATAACTTAATACATTTCTTGATTAGCTTTCGAAGGTTGCCCTTCTTCCTCAGGTCGGAAATAAGCAAATGTGCTAGCTGACAGTGTATATAAGTGAAAACATTCAAGCATTACTATGACAGTAAAATAGATACTATTGGAGATTCTACATGGAATGTTGCTACTATTGGAGATTCTACATGGAATGTTGCTATTCCACTAGCAACATTCCATGTAGAAGGCTGCGCAGGCTTCTGTTTCTGTGAGTCTGACGTCCTGCACGTACGTGCAGGACGTCAGACTCACAGAAGCAGAAGCCTGCGCAGCCATATTGCTGATCTACAAGGGCCGACTTCTACATGGAATGTTGCTAGTGGAATAGCAACATTCCTTGTAGAATCTATAGAAATCAAACAAAATAAAACATGGAAAAGAAAATAAGATGATACCTTTTTTATTGGACATAACTTAATACATTTCTTGATTAGCTTTCGAAGGTTGCCCTTCTTCGTCAGATCGGAAATAAGCAAATGTGCTAGCTGACAGTGTATATAAGTGAAAACATTCAAGCACTACTATGACAGTCTGACAGGGTGGGAGGATGGGGGTGGGTCGGAGGTATGCATGGGGACATCAAAGCATATCATTGATATTCTAACAGGATAACAGATAAAAGGAGTAACTCTGTAAATGTGCGCCTGTATTTAGGCACTGAAGGACACCATTGTGGCATCTATTTTATAAAGAAAAGTAGGCACCTACTTTCTTCTATAGCAGGCTTGTGTAAACTACGGCCCACGAGCCAAAACCCGGCCCGCCAACTTCAATTTTCTGGCCTGCAGAAGATCCATTGTAAATTCAGATTCCTCCTGCGGGATCAGTGCTTCCCCGCCACGACTCTTCTAACCGCGAGCTTGAGCCGTGCAGAGCCAGACGATCAGGTTGGTCTTGTGGTATCAAGTCCCGTTAGGCTTGATAACATGAGACCAACCCGAACCTCTGACACTACGCAGTTCAAGTTTGTGATTAGACAGAGTCACGGGGGGGGGGGGGGGGGGAGATGAGGGAAGCTGTTGAAAAATGAATTTGCTGGTGAGCCAAAAGACGACTTTAAAATTCCATTTGCCAGCCTTGTGCACCCTGGAAAGTAGGACAGGTGAGCAGATTTCTTGTATAGATGCAAACCTGCTCGCATTTTCCTCCTGCAGGCAGTTTTGCCATCTCTGCAAAATTAGAATTTTATTACTCCTGGTATTGTTTTCTTTTAATGCCAACAATAGCAGAAAAGTAGAAATGAGGACAGAAAGTGGGTCCATAACAGCATTATGCAGGTGATAAATATAATAAAGGGGGCTTTTTACTAAAGCTGAGAGAGGGACTAGGCTGCCACAGGAGATCAGGAAGCAATCTGGTCTTATTTTTAGAAAGACATTTAAATGTTATTTATTTCCTAGATCAGGCTTGTTTAGCCTTTTTCTATCAGGGTTTTTTTTTTTTTCATTCTTTCTATTTTATTATAAATTTAAATAAATAAATAGTGTGAAATTTACGTTTTGTTCTGAGCGTTCTCAAAGATTGCATGAGCGTATGAATCTGAGAGCGTGAGTGTGCATGCGCGTGCCTGTTTTGGCCCTTCTCCGGATGTTGCAAAACATAAAATGTGGCCCCCGATAGAAAAAGGTCGGACAAGCCTGCTCTGTAGAATACCAGCACAACCGAGTATATACATTTATTTATTTATTTATTTATTGCATTTGTATCCCACATTTTCCCACCACTTTGCAGGCTCAATGTGGCTTACAATACATCATGGATAGTGGAAATAAGAAGAGAATAGACGTTTGGTATTACAGAAGGATTTTGGGTTGCATGGTAATGGAATACTTGATAGTAATATAACAGAAGGCATTATTAAACATTTCTGGATATATGTGGGGAGTTTCACATGTGTTGATCTTTGTGGTATATCTTGTCAAAGAGATGGTCTTCAGTAGTTTGCGGAAGTTGGTCGGTTCATAGATCGCTTTTAGGTTGCTTGGCTGCGCGTTCCAGATTTGCGTGCCCATATAGGAAAAGGTTGATGTGTGCATTAATTTGTATTTTAGACCTTTGCAATTGGGGAAATGAAGATTTAGGAATGTGCGAGATGTTTTTTAGCATTCCTGGGTGGTAGGTCTATCAGGTCTGACATGTAGGCTGGGGCATCGCCATGGATGATTTTGTGAACTAGGGTACATACTTTGAACATGATGCGTTCTTTGAGTGGGAGCCAGTGTAGCTTCTCTCGTAGGGGTTTTGCACTTTCGTATTTTGATTTTCCGAATATGAGTCTGGCTGCCGTGTTCTGGGCTGTTTGAAGTTTTTTGAGTATTTGCTCTTTGCAGCCAACGTAGAGTGAGTTGCAGTAGTCTAGATGACTGAGTACTAATGATTGTACCAGATTACGGAAGACGATCCTTGGGAAGAATGGTCTTACTCTTTTTAATTTCCACATTGAGTGGAACATCTTTTTGGTTGTGTTTTTCGCGTGATTCTCAAGTGTTAGGTGCCGATCAATGGTGACTCCAAGAATTTTTAGGGTTTCCGAAATTGGTAGATTTAGTTTTGGTGTGTTGATGATGGTAAATTTGTTCGTATTGTGTTGAGAGGTGAGTATTGGGCATTGGGTTTTCTCTGCATTAAGTTTCAACTGAAATGCATCTGCCCAGGAGTGCATGATATGTAGACTTTGGTTGATTTCATTGGAAATTTCTTTTAGGTCTTGTTTGAATGGGATGTAGATCGTTACATCATCAGCATATATGTATGGGTTGAGGTTTTGGTTTGATAGTAGTACTTGTATGTGGCACCCCGACAAAACAGCCTTGTGACAAAATAGCCCTTGACAAAATGTCCCCTCCCACAAAATAACCCTTGACAAAATAGCTCCCTTAACAAAATAGCCCACTAGAAACAAATGCAGTGCCATATTCAGGCCAGCCTGATCGGGCCCTTTTGTCAGGGGGCTAATTTGTCTAGGGCTGTATTGTGGGCAGGCCGTTTTGACATTGGCTGTTATGTCAGGGGCTATTTTTATTAATATTATTATTATGTCGGCAGCTTTTTTTGTTTGGAGCTTTTTTGTTGGGGCCATTTTGACCGGGCACCCATGTATGAAATTAGGTGGGAGTGAGAAAACAGCAAGGCAATGCGGAAAATAAAAGAATGAAGCTGACCTTGTAAAAAAAAAAAAACTAAGTCTTTGTTAGTAGATTAAAAGCTCCCAGGTATTCAACATAAAATGCCTGACATGGCCATGTTTTGCCAGTACAAGAATGGATGCACCAGGGGCATTAGGTCACCAGCTGATAAAAACTTCAAAATAAACCAGGCTGGTGTGGCTATAAGAACATAGAAAGCTAAATTCTGGGAACAGTCTCTCAAAAAAACGCAGTTTAATTACACGTTGAGTGAAGACAAATTTTCTCCAATTCGTTTTAAATTTATTACTTTGTAGCTTCATTTTGTGCCCCCTAGTCCTAGTATTTTTGAAAAGAGTAAGCAAGCGATGCACATCTACCCGTTCCACTCCACTCAGTATTTTGTAGACCTCTATCATATCTCCCCTCAGCCATCTTTTCTACAGGCTGAAGAGCCCTAGCCGCTTTAGCCTTTCCTCATAGGGAATTGCACATTAGAAAATTCAGTCACCGATGTCAAAGGATAGCAGCTATGACAGCTGACACACAAATGCAGATTGCTGCCAATTAACTCCACTTACTGATTGTTAACACCTTGCTAATGCCTTGTTGATTAATTACTTTGCACATGCCATTCGCCCTGTGTGCCCAAATTTTGTTGACCTCTGTAGAATCCGGGGGTATGTTTCATTCGTGGGCATTTGCAGGACTAGCACTTAGGCAGGCTTGTAGCATTTACATACCTATCTGCGCACACACAAACATATATACACCAATATTTTAGTTAGCTACATGTTAATCAATGCGTAAATGTTTGTACCTTCTTCACAGAATTACCCAGAACAGTTAGGTATTATGAGAAAAGGAATGGAAAACAAAAACGAGGACGTTATAATGCCTTTATATCGGTCCATGGTGCAACTGCACCTTGAATATTGTGTTCAATTCTGATCACCGCATCTCAAAAAAGATATAGTGGAATTAGAAAAGGGCGGCGAAAATGATAAAGGGGATGGGACAATTTCCCTGTGAGGAAAGGCTGAAGCGGCTAGGACTCTTCAGCATGGAGAAAAGATGGCTGAGGGGAGATATGATAGAGGTCTATAAAATAATGAGTGGAGTGGAAAGGGTAGACGTGAAGCGTCAGTTTACTCTTTCCAAAAATACTAGGACTAGAGGGCATCCGATGAAGCTACAAAGTAGTAAATTTAAAACAAATTGGAGAAATTTTGTCTTCACTCAATATGTAATTAAACTCTGGAATTTGTTGCCAGAGAATGTGGTAAAGGCGGTTAGCCTAGCGGGGTTTTAAAAAAAAGGTTTGGACAGCTTCCTAAAGGATTAATCCATATACCATTATTAAATGGACTTGGGGAAAATCCACTGCTTATTTCTGAGACAAGCAGCATAAAATGTATTGACCTTTTTTGGGATCTTGCCAGGTATTTGTGACCTGGATTGGCCAATGTTGGAAACAGGATACTGGGCTTGATGGGCCTTTGGTCTGTCCCAGCGTGGCAATGCGTCTGTACTTATGTACCCCGAAAGTGTACATTCCTTTGCTAATTGGTCACAATTTCAGCATTGCCAAGCAGTGTGTGCTCCTTTAACTCTTCACGTGACCACAGTGGTTTTAGAGGAGTTGAACTAACAGTTTTCGCCTGTTTATCTCATTTCATTTATTTATTTAAAGGGTCTTTTACTAAACCATGGTAGTGTTTTTAGCTCAGGGTAGAAATCAGCTTCTGGTAATTGCCAAGACGCCTATGGGGTCTTGGCGTTTACTGCCAGCTGATTTCTATCGTCCAGGGCTGCCAAGGGGGGCCCGGCACCGGGGGTCAGGCCACCGGCGCTGCAGTTCCCGGTCTCACCTGCCTGCCTCCTTGGCTCCGGCCCCCCTGCATTCGAAGCAGCAGTCACAGATCGCCTCCCTTTGGGCTTCCCTCCCTGTGTTCCCCCCCCCTCGCGGAAACCGGAAGTTACATCAGACGAGGGACACAGGGAGGGAAGGCCAGAAGAGAGGCGATCTGCGACTCAAGAGAGGCGATCTGCGACTGCTGCTTTGAATGCAGGGGGCCCGGAGCCGTGGAGGCAAGCAGGTGACACTGGGGACTGCAGCGACGGGGGTGGCAGTGGCGGGGGAGCGACGGGGCCGCAGCAGCAGGGGGAGCGATGGGGGGCGGCGGAGGGGCGGAGGCGGGGTGGCCTTGCCCCGGGCCCGACCTAGGCTCTCGGCGGCCCTGCTACCGTCAGCTAAGAACGCTAGCGTGGCTTAGTGAAAGATCCCCTTAGTTAGTTTTGATGTTCACCTCAATGAGAACCTCTGTGGTGGCTCAGCACATTAAGCCCTCATTTACAACTCCTGGGTTGGTTTTTTTCCCTTATTTGTATCCCCTCCCATCATAGCCAAGTCAGTGCAATGGTAGACATCGAACATCTCTCAAGGACTGTGCACAACCGAAACGTTCATTTTATGGAGTTTTTCCATTTTTGTTTCATTTCATTTTCCTGTTATATTGCTCGCTGATCTTCTTCTTTTTGGGGGGGGAGGCACACGCTAAAAGTGAAAAATGAAGTGAAATGAAAATTCTGGTTTTATTTGCTTACTAGTAAAAAAGCCCCGTTTCTGATGCAAATGAAACGGGGGCTAGCAAGGTTTTCTTCTGTGTGCATGTGGGAGTGTGTGTGTCCCTGCCCTCTGCCCTCTCTCCCCTCCCCCCTCTGAGTCCTTCACTGCTTTGCTGTGTTTTCCTTCACTGACTGTGTTACAGAGAGGGCGGGGCAGACACTCATGGGGAAACCGGATATCTCTCCCCCTTCACACTTCCGGCTGGAGGCTTCATAGAACGTTGGTGTTGCCTTTTATATAGAGAGATTTGAACCAAAACACCATACATCACTGTTGCTTTGCTGTCATGCCTTTTTCAAATGACAGACACCCCTAGTACTCTCTC
Source organism: Microcaecilia unicolor (assembly GCF_901765095.1). Taxonomy (NCBI): domain Eukaryota; kingdom Metazoa; phylum Chordata; class Amphibia; order Gymnophiona; family Siphonopidae; genus Microcaecilia; species Microcaecilia unicolor. The sequence continues at coordinate 17,497,393 of NC_044037.1, forward strand.
TAAATCTAAACAGTGTGCACCCCGAGTCTGGTCAACAGGCGTTGTACAAGGGTGGTTGGTGCCCTGGGTGAACCCTCCCCTCCCCATTAACCTTAGCTTGCCCCTCCCCCCATAGACAAGATTTTGATAATTAAAGTCAACAAATCATGATCATCACATAAACATCCTATAAAAATGCAGGTGAAACAATATGCTGATGGTGCTTTGAGTTAATGCTATCGGGATTTATTGTTTCGCGTTTTGCTGTCCTAAGTGATCACCTAGACTCTTGCCTAATGTTGGTTGGCCGGCCCTGCTGAATGGATGAAATTTCCCTCTCGCCAGGGCACCCACAGCTTTTTCCCACCTTCACTGGTCCAGCAACAAAAGCCGCTTCCGAGGATCAACCCTGGGTTTTCTGCATGGCGGAGCGTAGCAGTGGGACGGATCCATAGGGTATTTCTTCACTGTGCTCCTGTGTTACCATAGTAGCCAATACAATACAATTAATGGCCTCTAATGGCTTCCATGCAGCTTTTAAACTCCAGTTACATCTAATCTGGCTGTGCCTTCAATACTTCCTTTTCTAAATTTCATTTCAGCAGAAAGCAGCAATAATTGTATTCTTGTGATCTCCTGTGATCCCAGGCTACCCCGTGCATGATGCCATGCTGCAAGGTCTGTAACAGTTTCCATGCTGCAGCCCCTAAAGCAAGGCTTCCCAAAGTTGTCCTGGGGATCCCACAGGATATCCACAATGAAGAAGCATAAAATCATTTTGCATGTGCTAGATCTCCAATGTATGTCAATCAATTTCATGCATATTCATTCTGGCCGATATTCTAGCACTTTACCGGCTATCCACGAATATTCAGCATATAGCAGCTAACTGGCTGAATTGCGCGATATAGCCGGCTAGCCACGAATATTCAAATGCTGGCCAGCTAAGTATAGTGGCCAAAATAAACCAGATATTTAATGCCATTCAGTGGAAATGGCCTGGCATTGAACATCCAGGCTCATGTCTGACTGCGGGGGTTTGTCAGGCTGCCTCCCGCAGTCTGAATATCGACTCCATTATGACTATCCTAAAAAGACTCAACTTCCTTTGAGGTCCCCAGAGTATGTTTTTTGCAGAAGTTTTTGTAAGCCCTCAGGTGAATTATTCAGTGGAGATAGTGTCCACGGAGTCATTGACAGCTAGAGTGTAGTTGCTGCTTCACCTGTCAACCCAAAGAGGCCGTCTGGCCCAGGTTATATCCCACTGCATGCAGATGCAGTCCTACTTTTATTATGTAAATAAGAACTATTGGGATATGCATGGAAAAAAACTTTAGATCTGTCTTTCTGGTTTGCTTTTAGACTTTTTCCCAATTCTCCGAATTTTCTTGGCTCATTTCAAACTTTTTCTTAATAAATTTTTTAAAATGTTTGTTAAAATGTTTTAGTGTGCAAAATCAACTTCACGGGCATTTATTTCGAGGTTATTTATTAATTGTTTTGTTTTGAGTTATGTGATATTTGATCATTTTGTATACTACTCAACCTTTAAAATGGTAAAGGTCGTCCTGTGTATACACATATCAAGTCACCCCCCCCCCCCCCCACACACACACATCTAAGGCAGGGTACTCATTTACCAACTGAAAGTGGATGGATGACTGAGCTGGCCAGAGGCGGGCTACCTGACAGAAATCCCAGTACGAGAATCAAACTCAGAGCTTGGGTACACTAGGCAAGTGACCTACCATGGATGATCAATAAATACATAAATGACATTAAATCAATTGTGCATTAATTTTTTTATGCACCTGAATGAACTAAATGCACCCTATTGTAATACCATTTACTCCAGCATTTCACAGGCACTTCTTTGACGATTACAATCAGTGCAAAATATTGCCTTGAGGGTATTCACTCATGCTAAGAAATATGACTCATGTCACTCCTTTGTTCATTCAAAACCATTGGCTCCGGATAAACTACGGCATACAACACAAAATCCTGACTGTGACTCATAAAATTCTTTCTGCAGGGATTCCATTGTACTTATCTTCTGCTGTAGCCCAATATACACCCCCCCCCCTGTCTTCTTAGATCACTCAGTGACTTGAGATTACATATCCCTTCACCATCACTGTCCAGACTGGACTCCACTAGACAATCTGCCTTCTATTGTACATACGTGTTTATGTGGGACAGACTGAAGGTCCATCAAGCCCAGCATCCTGTTTCCAACAGTGGCTAATCCAGGTCACAAGTTGGCAGAAATCCAAATAGTAGCAATATCCCATGTAGAACCCCAAAGAGTAGCAAGATTCTAGAATTCTAAAGAATAACAAGATTCCATGCAGAATTTCAAAGTGTAGCAACATTCCATTTAGAACCCCAAAGAGTAGCAAGATTCCACTCAGAATCCCAAGTACATAAGCCTTGCCATACTGGGATGGACCAAAGGTCCAGCAAGCCCAGCATCCTGTTTCCAACAGTGGCCAATCCAGGTCACAAATACCTAGCAAGATCCCCAAAAAAGTACAAAACATTTTATGTGCTTATCCTAGAAATAAGCAGTGGATTTTCCCCAAGTCCATTTTGATAATTTGTCTATGGACTTTTCCTTTAAGAAGCCATCCAAACCTTTTTTAAACCCCAGTGTAGCGCCTACCCTCTGGAATTCACTACCCTCGTCACTTCACCTTAAACTTTCATTTCCTAAGTTCAAGGTGGCCCTTAAGACCTATTTATTTAGATTTGCTTTTGGAGATACTTGTTAAGTATTATTTCCTGACAATATGATTGAGGTCTACAAAATCCTGAATGGTGTAGAACAAGTAGAAGTGAATCAATTTTTCATTCTTTCAAAAAGTACAAAGACCTGGGGACACTCAATGAAATAACATGGAAATACTTCTAAAATAAATAGGAGGAAATATTTTTTCACTGAAAGAATAGTTAAGCTCTGGAACTCGTTGCCAGAGGATGTGTAATGGCGGTTAGTATATCTGGTTTTAAAAAAGGTTTGGACAAGGGTCCTGGAGGAAAAGTCCATAATCTGTTATTGAGATGGACATGGGGGAAGCCACTGCCTGCCCTGCGATTGGTAGCACGGAATGTTGCTACTCTTTGAGATTCTAAATGGAATCTTGCTACTCTTTAGGATTCTGGAATATTGCTGTTCTTTGGGGTTCTACATGGAATGTTGCTACTAATTGGGTTTCTGCCAGGAACTTGTGACCTGGATTGGCCACTGCTGGAAGTAGGATATTGGGCTAGATGGACCATTGGTCTGACCCAGTATAGCTATTCTTATGTTCTTATAACCATAATCACATCCATAAATATCTACAGCCCCATAGATAGAAAGGGGAAAACCTGAAAAGGATTGCCTCTTTGGCTTGACCTAGGTGAGGTGGCCACCTTACTTGCAAAAGCACCTTAATATGAAATTAAAAGTGCATCACTGAGTAACTAGTAGTGGTACAAAAAAAGTCAAAGCAGGAAGATCAAGTCACTGGGGATCTTCCTCACCTCATCTAAGATTGGAGAATCTACCATGTGCTTACCGCAGCTTAAATGGTGTACCCTGGAACTCACTCAGGCATCTGTGGGGGCGTGTCTGTGGAGCAGAGAGTGGGCGTTCCTGCAGCGGCATAGCAAGGGCGGGGCGGTGGGGGCAGTCTGCCCCGGGTGCACGCTGCTGAAGGGGTGCAGAGAGCAGCCGCACGCCTGTCGGCTCCGCTGTTTCCCTGCTCCCTCTGCCCCGGAACAGGTTAATTCCTGTTCCGAGGGAGCAGGGAGCCAGCGGAGCTGAGAGCTGCACGGCTGCTCCCAGCAGCCAAGAATACACCCGGGAGGGGGGGGGGGTTGATGCGCGGGGGGGGGATGTCATTGCACCGGGTTAGGGGGGTGTCGTGCTGCACCCAGGGGGGGGCGCATTGGCGATCCGCCCCGGGAGGCAGCTGACCTAGGATTGTCACTGCATTCCTGACCTAATCAGTAATGCAGCTACATTACCATACTCTAACTGATTACTGCATCAGCCCTTACCGCAACATTAGCGAATGGCCATTAATTTTAGATTGTAAGCTCTTTGAGCAGGGACTGTCTTTCTTCTATGTTTGTGCAGCGCTGCATATGCCTTGTAGCGCTATAGAAATGCTAAATAGTAGTAGTAGTAGTCTCTTGTAATCAGAGGTGATATTGTGATGTCATAATGCCTCAGGCCACCAATAAGAGCCAACCTCATCAGTGATGTCACAATGGCTTGATTGTCCTATACTTGGCTCACTTTTATTACATAGCTCTTTGAGCAGGGACTGTCTTTCTTCTATGCTTGTACAGCGCTGCGTACGCCTTGTAGCACTATAGAAATGCTAAATAGTAGTAGTAGTAATTTAAAAAAAATGGAAAATTGGCCATTTTATTTCCGTGGTAAGCATGGCCTTAGCACAGTGGTTCCCAAACCTGGTCCTGGAGGCACCCCAGCCAGTCAGGTTTTCAGGATGTCCACAATGAATATTCATGAGAGAGATTTTCATGCAGTGGAGGCAGTGTATGCAAATCTCATATGAATATTCATTGTGGCCATCCTGAAAACTTGACTGGCTGGGGTGCCTCCAGGACCAGGTTTGGGAATCACTGCCTTAGCACATGGGAAATTTTCACACAAGGGCCATGCTAAGGCCACTTTTTACCACAGCTTAGTAAAAAGGTCCTTGTTTGACGATGCAACAGATGAAAAGACTCCCTAAGTCCTGACATCCCTGGAAGGCTGATTGTGGTCATCAGGGCTAAACAAGCCCAGTATGTGGAAAGAAAATATTCTTGGGTGTTTCAGTTCTTACAGTATAACCTCTACCTGAAGTCTGTGCAATATTTCTTCTGAGAAAGGTTGCCCATTTCACCCAGGTCAGCTCAAACAGGCTGATCCTTTCCTGTTGTGTTGGTGGGGGGTGGGGGGGGGGAAGTTGTCCCCACTGCATGCATGGAGTGGAGGAGTGGCCTAGTGGTTAGGGTGGTGGACTTTGGTCCTGAGGAACTGAGTTCGATTCCCGTCACAAGCAGCTCCTTGTGACTCTGCGCAAGTCACTTAACCCTCCATTGCCTGCCACATTGAGCCTGCCATGAGTGGGAAAGCACGGGGTACAAATGTAATAAAAATAAATTCTTCAGGCTGTTTTGATTGAACGAAGTAGGGTGGCAGCTTACCTTGAGTGATGTCCTGAAAGCCCCCAATTAATTTCTGTACATGCTAAAACATGCTTTCTCACACAGGCTGGTTTAAATCCTTTACATCTAAACTCAGATTTCCCTAAGGACAGTCAGCCTATTTTAGATGATACCAAATAATCCCTGCCCAGGGATAAAACTGAAAAGGTACCCATCCAAGCTAAACTTCTGAACAACAAGCAGGTTTTCTGTGAATGCAGCTGTCTATCAAACAGTATACAAAGGACAGAGGTGGGGGGTGGGCACACTGTTTCCTGGAAGAGGACTCACAGTCAAGGGTGTCTCCCCAGGCGAGGGCTCCATTCTGACACAGATAATGGTAAAACAAGGGCTGGCCTTAGAACATGGAGCCCACCTATCCACTGTCAAAAGACACAGACACACGGCGACCCCTACTCTCCTCCACGCAGCCCACCCTACAAGCTTTGCCCCTTTTGCTACAATAGCCATCAATCAGTCATTTTTGAATCTACTGACTGCCCGTATTGTCTGCTACTATTTCATTGTGACAGCTGGCAAGCAGTGGCGTAGCCAAGGGTGGGCTTGGGCCCACCCACTTTGGGTTCAGGCCCACCCAGTAGCAGCATACCTATGATGTGGCTGGCAGGGATCCCCAAGCCCCACCAGCCGAAAACTCCCAACAAGTGTACCTCTTGCATACCTTGTAAGTAGCAGATCTTCGCCTGCAGTGAGCAGTGACATACATATTGCTCGCACTGGCCCCACAGCCTTCCCTCTGATGTATTTCTGCCTAGGCGGAAACAGGAAGCTGCATCAGAGGGAAGGGTGTGGGGCCAACATGAGCAGTGCGTATTAGTTGCTGCTCGCTGCTGGTGAAAATCTGCTAGTTAAAAGGTATACGGGAGAGGGGGGATGTTTGAGAGACCAAATCACCTGTGGGACGGGGCGAAGTTCTTCTGCCCACCCATCTTGGGCCCAGGCCCACCCAAAATTGGGTGTCTGGCTACGCCCCTGCTGGCAAGAGAACCCTGGAGAAAATGGGAAAAGAGACGCCTGGCAGCACGGATTCCTATTGGATCATTACTTGCAGAATGCAAGCTCGAACCCTTGGTTTCTGCTCTTTATTCTAAAGGAATAGTCAGTTTTTATTGAAGAGATTAGGACGTGCCCAAGTTAATGTACAAAGCTGATACTTCTTTCTGTCTCATGCACCCCCCGTCTTTTTGGTTTGAATCTCTTTTGCATCCTTCTCTGTAGCTGGCATCTAGAACGGATTTTGTGTGCACCCCCCCCCCCCCCCCCAAACAAAATCAAAAACAGCAAATGTAAAAGACAGAAGGAAAATAGATCGGCTGTGACACACATAAAAATGAATTCGAAGTGACAGGACCTTCCCGGCACTGGTTTTATTAATATTTCTCTGCATTGGTTTCCAAACGAAGAGGCTTTTGTCATTATAAGCCCCAGTGAATTTTATGTGGTAAAAGGAATATTGTCGGGAAAGCTGAAGATGTGGCCTCCATCAAGAACTGGCAATTTTTCTCTGACCAATAAAGAGGTAAATGGCCTTTTTATGGTGCGGAATGATATCTGCCTTTCGATTTCTTCAGCATTTACATTTCTGATGAGAAAATATGACCTGCATATCCTATATAATAAAACTCACCCTCAACGTTCTGAGGACACTGACGTCACTGTCAGGTCCTCTGGGCACTTCCTTCCGGTTCGAAGCCTTCGTGGTGGTGAAGCCACCGAAAACAGTGTTGAGGCCCCGCCCTCACGTCAAACGTGATGACGTCGAGGGCGGAGCAATGACAGCAGATTGAAAGTGGCGTGCAAGGTCAGCAACAATGGCGGACGAACGCCGACGGAGTGAGTACGGAGGGGCAGGGGAGGTCCGGAAGGAAACCGTGCTAGCGCCCGTTTCATTGCCGCAAGAAACGGGCATGTTTTCCTAGTATATATATATAAATCTATTCACTTATCTCTGGAAGAATATCTACTATATACCAACTGAGTCAGTTCTTGAGATTCAACAAAAAACCTCAGTCTTAAATTGTATTGATTTATTTAATACATTTATACCCCACATTTTCCCCACTGTTGTAGGCTCAATGTGGCTTACACAAAACTGCAGTAGGGCTACAGTACAAAAAGTACAATAATACAGTATAACAGTAAGATCATAAACAGATTGGTATCAGTTTAACACAAGATAGTAAAGAAAATATAAGGTATTAGTGTCCATGAATTATTTGAAACCATTAGTAAATCTTATTATGTTGTGCCTGGAGAATAAGCCTTTTTGAACAGGGTGGACTTCAATAATTTTCTGAAATTTAGATAGTTCTGAGTTGTTAACATAATTAATTAACATAAATTCAAATATTAATACTAGTGATAATAATTTATGTTTATCCACTCCTACCCAAGCTGAGATAATATTTTACCATCTCTCTGACCTCACGTGCAACTTTCTTCAAATCAATCACCTTACTTTCTAATTCTTCTTACTTTCTTACTCATCTATGTGTTACAACTTTGCCTTACCCTTCACTACCAGTTATAATGTTCTTGTACATATTGTGTTGTCATTGCAAGTAGTATACCATGCCATACTTTGTATTGTTGTTCGAATATTTTTACTGCTGTAATTGCCTATTGCTCATGTTTGATCTATTCTTACTGTACACCGCCTTGAGTGAATTCCTTCAAAAAGGCGGTAAATAAATCCTAATAAATAATAATAAAGAAAATAATGTGCTCAGTTCATACCCATTCCAACAAATTATATTTCCAAGGGAACATATGGCAGTGTTACAGATGGAACCATCATCACACATTAGGCGTTCCAAATCCCATACCAGGTATGTACATACACTGTTGCCTTCCACGTTTGTCACTTATACCTCCTGCATTCGCTTTCACTGGATACCAGTACACCAATCTTATACATTTATAACAAAACCAATAATTATTAACTGCATAGCTCACATACAGTAAAGTGTTTGCAGGAAATTGTAGTGTTTCAGCTTTTCTTAATACCTTGCTCTAGGTAGTACAACGCCTAATGCGTAAATGTATGCATGTAAAAAAACCTAATGATGACCTAAGTCTAGCTCGAATGAGCCCACTGCGGAACCCCTCAATACTTCTCCCCATAAGCATATCCCCCATATCTAAATTCAAATATAAACATAGATTATACCACTGCTCTCAAATGGAACAAAAGATATGCTGACACTCAGTACAGTGTAATCTGATGCGTACATATTGAGGTTTTACTTCCCTTGAGGATGTCTCCCATGTGTCCGTGCTCTAGTGAACACGCTTTGTATTCATTCATTCACTCACTCAAATAATCACACTCGATACCAAACAATCCCCTTCACCGTGGCCGAGTTTCACATTGCTTCTTCAGAAGGGGAATTATTAGATCCTCACTTGCAGTCACAAACCCCGAACGGGTTTCCACAGGACGCATATAATGGTTTGAATGGTTATGAACTGAGCACATTATTATCACTAATATTAATATTTGAATTTATGTTAGTTAATTTAAGACTGAGGTTTATTGTTGAGACTGCATATATACAGGGCTGCCGAGAGACTGGGCCGGGCCTCGCCCCCCCCCCCCCACACACACACCGTCTGCCTCCCTCCGTCTGCCACTAAGCTGGGCCCCCTGCATTGAAATCACAGTGCCTCTCACCTCCATGTGAAAGCGCTGCAGGCAGCAGGGTAGCAGATCGCCTCCCTTCGGCCCTCCTTCCCTCCCTGTATCCCGCCCTCGTCTGACATAACATCCGCGAGGGTGGGACACAGGGAGGGAAGGAGGCGAGGCCCTAAGGGAGGCGATCTGCTGCCCTGCTGCCGGCAGCGCTTTCACACGGAGGTGAGAGGCGCTGTGATTTCAGTGCAGGGGGCCCGGCCCGGTGGCAGACGGTCGACGACGGAGGGCGGGTGAGACTGCGGCGCTGGGCCCCCCATTGAGGCCCGGGGAATTTTGTCCCCCCTGCCCCCCCCCTCTTGGCGGCCCTGCATATATATATATGTGTCAGAAAGCATTATGTGGCATTATCTTGAAAGAGGAGTCAAACTTCACATCACAAGAACATTTGTGCTTGTTGTTAGTAGAGATTTGGAAGGCGGAGTGGCTACGTCTCAGAAAGATTCTGAAAAATTTGACTTCTAAAGCAGTGGCGTAGCCACAGGTGGGCTTGAGTGGGCCATGGCCCACCCATTTATGGCTCAGGCCCACCCAACAGTAGCACATGTTTAGTGGTAACTGGTGGGAATCCCAAGCTCCGCCAGCTGAAGATTTTCCCCTGATGGTAACGAAAACGCTACTCTCCATGACACCAGCACCTGCGCATGCTCAGTTTTCAGTGCATGCCTGCTGCCAAGGTGGAAAGAAGCGTTTTCCCACCAGCTGAGATCATTTTTTTTTTGTGGGGGGGGGGGGGGGGGGACACTTGGTGCCCACCCAATTCTTGCCTAGGCCCACCCAAAATCTGTTGTCTGGCTACGCCCCTGTTCTAAAGTCCTTGAGATAAGGGTGCTGTGCCAGGGGGAAGTCGCTTACATTCGATGCTGGAACTGGTATTTCGTAGCGTGTTAATGTAGCATGAAGATTATAATTTCAGCCTTTCTGTGTCCTGCTGCACTGTATGCTGGCTCCAGAAGGAGCTCTGCTGCTGTTAGATACGCAGGAGACTCATGAAAGAAAGAAGAAACCTGGAAAGTTTCCAAGGTGCTTAAATCAGCTCATGAAGAGTGCAAGTAAAAATATCGCAAACTTGCAGCATGGAATGAATGAAAGAGAAACGGAGTTCTGGTGCTTACATCCCTTTCAAGGCCCACTCATTTTTTTGGCAAGAAAGCAAGCTTTGATTTTCAACTTGCCTTTGTGGAACTTGACTGTAATTAATAGCACCACACTTAGGGCTGTAGATATCAATGTATGGGCTACCGTTAAGCTGGGTTGTTTTACCACTAGCCTAGGTCCCATTTAATGCAGTGAGACGTAGTTACTAATAACTGGGGGTTAACAGTAAACTAGAACATTTTAACCATAGCCCCCGTTGATAACTTTCTCCCTTAATTCTGTAGAAATCAAAATCACTGCTGTAATAACAGCAATCAAGCCATTGTGACATCAATGATGAGGTTGGCTCTTAGGCATTGGCAGAAGGAGGCATTATGACATCACAATATCAGCTCTGGTTACAAGAGACTGAAACTCTACATTCTAAGGGGGGAAGTTATCAATGTTGACGTGAAAAAAATGTGCGACTTAACCAACTTTCGGAAATCACTGAAGACCTACCTCTTCAACAAGGCATACCGCAACAATCCATCCTATGAACGTTAACGCAATACTACTTTCTCTTATCCCGATTTGTGATCTCTTGATACTTGTTTGATTAATCTGCTATCCTGCTTATTTTCGAAAGGAGAAAAACGCCCATGTTCGGGAGATGGGCGTCCGTTTCCCATGGGCGGCCAAATCGGTATAATCGAAAGCCGATTTTGGTCGTCTTCAACTGCACTCCGTCGCGGGAACGAATAAAGTTGACGGGGGCATGTTGGAGTCGTGGTGAAGGCGGGACTGGGGCATGGTTATCGGCCGAGCAGAGATGGGCGCGCTCGGCCGATAATGGAAAAAAGAAAGGCGCTGTTAGCGAGAATTTAGGACACTTTTTTGGACCCTTTTTTCTCACGAACAGGTCCCAAAAAAGTGCCCTAAATGACTAGATGACCACCGGAGGGAATCGGGAATCACCTCCCCTGACTCCCCCAGTGGTCACTAACCCCCTCCCACCAAAAAAACCCACTTGCAAAAACCTTATTTCCCAGCCTCTATGCCACCCTCAAATTCCGTACCCACCTCCATGACAGCAGAATGTGTTCGATCCTCTCACAGCCTTTCCCTGGGTCAGATGTGGCTCTCGGGTGCACTGCAGGGTCACATCAGCATTGCATTGTGGTGGGTGTAGGGTATTGGGCTCTGTGATTTCACTAGCTTGTGTTACAGTCTCACGATGTTGGTAGGCTCTTCTCCCATGGTGCTTTTCCCTCTGCTTACTGGGTCAGAGTGTGCCCTGTTTTGTTTCCGGTAGTCCACAAGGTAGTGGCCATTTTTGTAAGTCCGTTTTAGATCCCTTTCGTGTGTAGCCACGTTACAGAACTTAGTTCTTACCTTGAATGTTGCTGAAAGAGGGCATTGTACACCATTCTGCCAGCTCTGAGCTACTGCTAATCTTAGTACCAGGGAGACTCGTTGCCAGTGGGGCACAACCTCTGAGCTGCAGTTAACTGTGAGTAAACGCGGTTATTGAAATAAAGGACGTTTTCAGCGAGATTAGTCTTACGGTGTGAACTGCTGTGTCAAGGTTATACAGCAGCAACAAGTCCTGTCCCTGGAGCACTTTTAGTGGGTAATGCAGTGCACTTCAGGCAGGCGGACCCAGGCCCATCCCCCCTACCTGTACCACTTGTGGTGGTAAATGGGAGCCCTCTAACCCCCCCCCCCCCAAAACCCACTGTACCCACATGTAGGTGTCCCCCTTCACCATTAAGTGCTATGGTAATGGTGTAGAGTTGTGGGGAGTGGGTTTTGGGGGAGATTTGGGGGTCTCAGCACCCAAGGTAAAGGAGCTATGCACCGGGGAGGTAATTTATTGTTTTTTCCTATTTTTTTAAAGTGCCCCCTAGGGTGCCCGGTTGGTGTCCTGGCATGAGAGGGGGACCGGTGCACTATGAATCCTGGCCCCTCCCACGACCCAAGGCCTTGGATTTGGTCGTTTTTGAGCTGGGACGTTTCGGTTTCGATTATCGCTGAAAAACGAAAACACCCAGCTCAAACAAACGCCCACATCTCAAAATCGCCCACATCCAATGCATTTGCCTGGCACAAACCGTATTTGCGAAATTAAAGATAAATGTGCATCTTTTTCGAAAATACGATTTGTCCCCCCCCCCCTTCACGGACCCGTTCTCGGAGATAGACGTTCTTACACATGGGCGTTTGCGTTCGATTATGCCCCTCCACGTCACTTATGATCTTTATGTAATACTACTTGTATCTCTCATTCTGGAATGGTGATCGCCATGACGGAACAATGTAAGCCACATTGAGCCTGCAAATAGGTGGGAAAATGTGGGATACAAATGCAGCAAATAAATAAATAAATGTGATCCTTGCTGGCTTAGGCACCTCAGGAAAATTCCAGTGATTTTATCTGTGGTATGCCATCCTATCTGTAAGAAGCATTTTAGAAGATAAACTCATGCCAGGTACACAGCAGAGATGGCATGCTCAGGTTCACTGAGACATGGCAGTGATGTAGTTACAGCTGGGCCTGGATGGGCACAGGCCCACCCAATCCTGGCTCAGGCCCACCCAGCTGTAACGCCACACTGCTCTCTTCCCCCCTCTCCTCTGCTTCATCCCGGCATCTGCACTCTGGTTTCTGAACCCCTTCCCTCCCCGGTTTCGGTACAGGTGTCCTCGGCACCTGTAGCGATTCATTCTTGCTGCTTGTGCCGGCCCCGCGGGCTTCCACGTTCCACCAGACAGGAAATAGGCAATGACGTCATCGAGAGTGGGACATGGCAGATGGAAGCCTGCGGGGCTGACTTGGGGGAGGGGACAGAGTTCAGAGACAGGAGCACAGATGCCGAGACGCCACAGAGAAGATGTGGGGTAGGTGGGGAAAACAAACAAACCTTTTTTGTTCTTAACAAATATCTCCGGGAAGATATTTGTGGTGTGTGGTTAAGGGGGGAAGGGGGCACGTGCTTGTGGAAGGGCCCATCCAATTTACCTCTGGGCCCATCCAAAATACCGACTCTGGCTACGCCTCAGACATGGTAACCAGCTACTGCTACGGTCATGACCTCTACCAAGAGCTGAGGGCCTCATCTTAGAAAAAGTACCTGTCCAGCTCAGGGCTGGTAAGTAAAACCTAACTATTTGGGCACAGGGCTGCCGAGAGACTAGGCTGGGCCCGGGGCAAGACCGCCCCGCCTCCACCCCCTGCCGCTGCCGCCCCACGTTGCTCCCCCCGCCGCTGCAGTCCGCGGTCTCACCTCCCTGCCTCCTCGGTTCCGGGCCCCTTGCATTCAAAGTGGCAGTCGCAGATCGCCTCTCTTCATTTCTGACCTCGCCTTCCCTCCCTGTGTCCCGCCCTCGTCTGATGTAACTTCCGGTTTCCGTGAGGGCGGGACACAGGGAGGGAAGGCCTGAAGGGAGGCGATCTGTGACTGATGCTTCGAATGACCTGCCTTCCTGGAACCTTTACTCCACTGCTTCCCCGGGCAGCTCAGCTCCTAGGCTTAATATTGTATCAGTTTTCTCTGCCACACGGGACCAGTCTCCCAATATGAACCACAAGGTTGTGGGATTTTGTGGCTCATATCACGAGACTGACCCTGTGGTGCAGAGAAAGCTGTGCTAATAAGTGTCCTCCTACCTGCCAGCCCTGTGGACTGAGCTGCTGGGGGAAGTGCTGTGATGGGACATCCAGGGGAGGGAGGGGATCTAAACTACCCACCCTGCTGCCTGCTACCGTCCACCTTTCTGCCACCCCCAGAATCTCAGCCCTCTAGGCAACTGCCTAGTTCATGTAATGGAAACGCCAGCCCTGTTCATAGGTTGTACAGCAAACTCAGCAAGGCGCTCTTGGAAATTCTTTCAAATCGAGCCAGTGGTGCCCTAATGTAACAATTTCTTATCTTTTTGACATGTTTTCTTGATTGATATATGAGAATCTTCTAAGACAAGACTTCTGCGTTTCTCCTTTACCGCAATATCCAGTTTGTTTCCATCAGCCTTTTTATCTGTAGGAATACGCTCTACACGTCATTTCTGTCGTCTCGTACTATTCCATACACCTTCCACAGCTCTTCATCCAGTGGATTCTCATCCCATTTAAAACCCGTGAGACATTCTGCTTTCTCGCCCCAAGGTTGTGGAATGATTTCTCTTCGATTATTCGGGAAGAATTATTTCATATACAAAAAATTAAAAATTCAACTTAAAACAAATCTTTTTACTCTGGCATTTGGCTGTGGTGAATCAGTAACCCGTTCCATCTCCTACTAAGCTGCTTTTAGTTGTATGTGGGCTTTTATAGTGTATGCATGAACTGGGTGTGATTGCTTCTTTCCTTTCTGAAAATGGTGTTCTTTTTCACTTTATGACTGGGTGTGTAAACCACTCAGATTTATATTTTATTAGATTAGGCAGTATAAAATGTTTGAATAAACATTAAGAGTAGGAATGTATCTGGCCGTCTTCAAATCTAGGCTAAAAGCCCACCTTTTTGATGCTGCTTTTAACATCTAACCCTTACTTGTTCAGTACCCATGTTTTATCATTCCCACCTTAGTAATTCCCTTATTCCTTATTTGTCCTGTTTGTCCTAATTAGATTGTAAGCTCTGTCGAGCAGGAACTGTCTCTTCATGTCCAGTGTACAGTGCTGCCAGGGCCGGTCTTAGGCAGGGACGACAGGAGCGGTCGCACAGGGCCCCGCGCTCCTAGGGGCCCCCCAATAGGGGCCCCCCAACTCTGGCACGTCTGTCCTCCTGTCTCGGAACACCTTCTTGCTTCATACCAATGTGCATCCACATTTCAGTAGAAAGCATCAGGCAGCGGCAGTGATTTTCATATCCCGTCAGCTGCCAAGCCCAGAGCCTCCTTGCTGTTGCGTCCCGCCCCCTTTTGATGTCACTTCCTGTTTCAGCAAGGGCGGAATGCAGCAGACGGGATAAGAAAATCACTGCTGCTGTCTGCCGCTCTGTACTGAAACATGGTGGATGCACATCAAGGTATGGGGTAAGGTGGGGTTCTGAGAGCTCTAAACTTCCTTTTAAACTCTATCAGAGTTATGGCTTATGGTGGCAGGCGTGGGGGGGGGGTGTGGGCAGGGGGAGGCCCTACTGAACTGCTCTACACAGGGCCCCGCAATTGCTAAGACCGGCCCTGAGCGCTGCGTACGTGTAGTGATGCTATAGAAATGATAAGTAGTAGTAGTGATAACCATCTCTTCATTCTGTACAATTCTGTCTGAGTCATGATTCCAGTGATTTTCAGATACAGCTGTGTTATAATGCTTTCATTGTTTATCGAACTTGCTGAGACCATGACCCCCATCTGTACATTCACAGAAAATGCACAACCCCTTGGAGATGTAGGTCAATGGAGGCTCGTCCCAGTGCACGACCCCAAATGTGGGTTCCGTGACCCCATTTGGAGTCACAACCCCAAGTTGCCATTCTGTGCTGGAGAATCTTCCTTTTTCAATTTTTCTGTCTGCTTTCTAGAGAGGTTGTGAGCCGCTTTGCCTGTAGCCTACCTGGGCTACATTTATTAACCTTTCATATTTAAGTTAAGTCCACCATTCCTGTGACAGGTTTTAATCTACTTGTGGTTTCTGAAGCAATTTTCTATATTCCCTACTGTATTTGTGTTTTAGTCACCTGCTTTGGCTTGTTTGGTGGTCTGATTTTTTGAAGAGTTTTTTTTTTTTTCTCTTGCTGTACAATTTCTGTGCTTCGTTTCCCTCACGTGCTGGGGGATTTTCATTCTTTCGTTTTGTTCATTAAAGGTTTGTCTAGATTTTAAGGATGGAGGCTGTGGCCATTCGCTCATAGTTCTCTCTTTTGAATGTTTGGGTCTGTCGATGCTGCTAGGTATGCCTGAAAGTGGAAGGTAGTAGCTGTATATATATTTATCAGTGAATAATCGGCCTGATATTGAAATGCTGATCACAGCAGATAGAATTAGGCCCAGGGTTTTGATGCTGGACCATGTCAGGGCACTGGCATTGAATATCCAGGACTAGGGTTACCATATTTTGTCCCCCCAAAAGGAGGACACATGCCCCGCGCCCTTTCACGCCCCACCCACCCCCTTTCACGCCCTTGCTCCGCCCCCTGTCACATTTTCCCCTCCCCCATCACACACCACGTCACTCCCCCTCCCCGTCACCCACCTCCCCTTACCTTACTACTGCCCTGGTGGTCTAGTGACCTCTTCCGCCTTCGGGGCAGGAAAGAGCCCCCTCTTTCCTGCCCGGAGCGCTACCCTGCATGCATCCTTCCTGTTTGTGATCTCGGTGCCGATTCAAAATGGCCTCCGAGAGTTGAAGTCTCGTGAGGTCACTTCAACTCTTGGCGGCCATTTTGACGGTCCGCCCACCAGCCTGCCTGTTTGTCCAGAAATCCGGACAAACGAGCAGATTGGCAAAACCCGCCTGGTTCCCCGGACATGTCCTCAAAAAGAGGACATGTCCAGGTAAATCTGGACATATGGTAACCCTATCCAGGACCATGCTGGCATGTACAAGCTGCTGGTTCTTATAGGGGTCCTTTAACTAAGCCATGGTAAAAAGTGGCCTGCAGTAGTGTAGGTGCGCGCCGGGCCAGTTTTTACAGCGTCTGCAAAAAAAGGCTTTTTTTTAATGAGACAGGAAAAGGGCATGTGGTAAAACTGAAATCAGCGCGCGTCCAAAATCGGCCTGAGCCCTTAATGCCACCCTTTGATCTAGCAGTAAGGGCTTGTGCACTACATGCACGACCGGTCAGCGCACGCCAACTGCCAATTACCACCAGAAACAACGCACTTATGAGGAAATAAATGCTAAAATCATCCAGGCATTATGGGCGCGTGCCAAATCTAAAATTACTGCCGGGAGGCACGGTAGCCTGGCGGTAGTCTCGTATAGGCATGTGATGCACGCGCGTAGCGCCTAACGTGCCTTTGTAAAAGGGACCCTTAGCTTATAGTTTATTAAAACTTGCTTTACCGCCCAATTGAGCATGCACGCGGTGTGAGAGGAAGCGGGGCCGGCAATGCGCAGAGAACAGCGCTGGAGAAAGTCTTCAGCTGGTGAGGGTTGGGGACCCCCACCAGCCAAACTAGGGGCCCCGGATCCAATTTGGGGGCCAGACCCCCAAGGCCCCCCTTAGCTACATCACTGCATGTCAGGCACAGATGTCTGATATCCTGGGAACTTTTAGTTAACTTGTGTTTTTTACAAGGTCTGTCTCCTTGTTTTATCTTCCAGGTTGGATCTGATGGACCATTTTCCTTGTTGCTTTCTCACCTTTTAAGATGAGGCCTGGAATCATTGGATCGTGGCTTTGCAGCCCAATGCTTCCAGGATGTTAAAACAACTATTTGCTGGGATTATTTTTTCCAGCTATAACACAGCTTGCGGTGTTATAGAAATGACATAGAAATTAGGTGTTTTGCATGAATTTGCATGCTATGACTATTGAGCTCGTTTTCGAAAGAGAAAGGCGCCCATCTTTCGACACAAATCGGGAGATGGGCATCCTTCTCCCAGGGTTGCCCAAATAGGCATAATCGAAAGCCGATGTTGGGCGTCCTCAACTGCTTTCCGTCGCGGGGATGACCAAAGTTCCCGGGGGCGTATCAGAAGCGTAGCGAAGGTGGGACTGGGGCGTGCTAACCACATGGGCGTCCTTGGCCGATAATGGAAAAAGAGGGGCGTCCTTGACGAACACTTGGCTGACTTTACTTGGTCCTTTTTTGTTTACAACCAAGCCACAAAAATGTGCCCTAAATGACCAGATGACCACTGGAGGGAATTGGGGATGGCCTCCCCCTACTCCCTCAGTGGTCACTAATCCCCTCCCACCCTAAAAAAAAAATTTAATATATTTTTTCCAGCCTCTATGCCAGCCTCAAATATCATACCCAGCTCCATGACAGCAGTATGCAGGTCCCTGGAGCAGCTTTAGTGGGTACTGCAGTGCACTTCAGGCAGGCGGACCCAGGCCCATCCCCCCCCCACCTGTTAAACTTGTGGTGGTAAATGTGAGCCCTCCAAAACCCACCACAAACCCACTGTACCCACATCTAGGTGCCCCCCTTCATCCCTAAGAGCTATGGTAGTGGTGTACAGTTGTGGGGAGTAGGTTTGGGGGTTGTTTGGGGGGCTCAGCACACAAGGTAAGGGAGATATGCACCTGGGAGCTTTTTCTGAAGTCCACTGCAGTGCCCCCTAGGGTGCCCGGTTGGTGTCCTGGCATGTGAGGGGGACCAGTGCACTACGAATGCTGGCTCCTCCCACGACTAAAGGGCTTGGATTTGGTCATTTCTGAGATGGGCGTCCTCAGTTTTCATTATCGCCGTAAATCGGGGACGACCATCTCTAGGGACGACCATTTGTAAGGTCGACCTAAATGTGGAGATTTGGGCGTCCCCGACTGTATTATCGAAACGAAAGATGGACGCCCATCTTGTTTCGATAATACGGGTTTCCCCGCCCCTTCGCACGTAACCCACAATAACTTTAAATATTGTGCGTTGTGTTATTACAACTTGCATTAATGCCCTACAACATGCACTGAGGGGCAAATAACATATTCTATAGCTGTAATGCAGTTTGCTAACTACCCCCCAACTTGGTTCATATGGAACAAAGGTATATATTTGAAATAAATACTATTCATCCATACAGACTCAATCAGGATTTGGATCTCAATGTATTTTAGTACAGTGGAATATAATACCATCTTTATACATATGAGGACTGAAGATCTGCCATTTTTCTGCTCATTCACCTTTTTCTTTTTAAATGGAATTACTTTATTAATTTTATTTCCATTTAGAAATCCTTAAGAATATTAATTATATTTCAAATAAGAATTTGCATACATGCTCCCTCCGGCTGCTCCTCTGCGGAAAGCAGGAACCGGTGTCCATCGCGGCGAGGGCCGGCCTTCTCGAGGCCGCGGCGGTAGCCGCCCAGTCCGGGGCCGAGGCCGTGGGCCGGCGATCGCAGCTGCCAGGCTCTCGATCACCGGCTATGGGGTCCGTGCTTGCGCCAGTGGGCAGAATGGCGCCGAGACGCGATGGCCGGCGCCTCCTTCACTTTCGGGCGCGGGAACCCGAAGCTCCGCCTCTGAGGAGTTAGATTGGGAGGCCGGTGCTGTAGTCCCGCCTGGGAGGTCGGACGGAACCAATCAGAAGGAGTTTGTCAGTAACCAGGTTCTGATTGGCCGGCCATGTCGGCTGGGGCTGGGCGGTTGAATGTTGATAGTATTTAAGGAACGGGCCTGAGATAAGACATTGCTTCAGGTTCTGTTTCCCGAGGCCAGTCTTCGTGTGTTCCAGTTCTCAGTTGGTTTCCTTGCTCTCCTGGTTTTGACCTTTGGACTGTTTCTGGATTACTCTGCTAGCCGCCTGCCTTGACCTTTTGCCTGTTTCAGACTACGCTGTGAGCTGCCTGCCCTGACCTGTTGCCGGTTTTGGACTCCTCTGTTTTCCACCTGTCCTCTTCACTCCTGGTTCCAGTTCTGGGTCAGTTCGTCAACCCCGCGGTTCCGGAAGTCCCGTTGACCGCCTGCAGCTGGGGGCTCAACCCTTGGTGAACGGCGGTCGCCGTGGGTGAAGACTTGGGGTTGCATGGCTGTCCTCTGAGGTCCTTCGGGGCCTTGCGGGACCTAAGGGCTCACCTTCTTTTCAGACAAGACAATATGTAAAAGGTTAATATGTCCTTAGTGCTTCTTTATCTTTTTGCCTGTTTACTACTGAGGTAGAATCACTTTCTTCCTTTTTTTTTTTTTTTTTGCATCATTGTGTTTTGGGCATTGTGGCAGTTGCAATGTTTTCATTACAATTGTCATTTTTAGCAAACCATAGATGGGTTTTTAATAATAGAGACAATATATTGGAATATGGATATTTTGTAATAAATATAACAGTTGAGGAGATTCGTAGCTGCCTGATCATAAATACCCCATTGGTTTTCTTACCTTTCTTCATCTATGTGGTTTTGTTTTGTTTTTTTGATTAGTAGTTGTTATGTGGAAGTATGGTTTTACTTTTGTTTTGTTCAATGGATTTTTTTTCTTTTTTTTTTTCTTTATTTCTTCTGCAGTTTTGAGTAAGGTAGCAGTTTTCAAATGTTATTTCATGAAATTGTTTTAAGTCTTTGTAAAAGATATATGTCTGTAGCATTCAACATTTAAACATTTCCATGACAACTGTCAATTTTAGGGCTTTTTTAGGGGTCCTTTTACAAAGGCGTGCTGAAAAATGGCTTGCAGTGGTGTAGGCGCGGGTTTTGGGTGCGCACCGATCCATTTTTTAGTGTGCCTGTAAAAAAGGCCTCTTGGTTTTTGCCAAAAATGGATGTGCAGCTAAATCAAAATTGGCACGGGTCCATTTTGGGTCTGAGGCCTTACTGCCAGCCATAGACCTAGCAGTAAAGAATCTGGGCAGTAATTACCTACGTGCATCAAATGTGACCGACACAAAATAAAAAATATTTTCCACACGCGCATAGTGGATGCGCACCAAAATTGAAATTTCCGCAAGGGCCACGCAGTGACTCCAATTTGGCGCACGTTCGGCATGCATAGGCACCTACGCAGCTTAGTAAAAGGGGCCCTTATCAAGCTGTGCTAGCAGTTCCCATGTGGTAATGCCAACGGAGCCCATTCAAAGTGAATGGGTTTTGTCGCCATTGGCGTGACTTGATAAAAGAGGCCCTTATTGAGCGCTGCGTACATCTAGAAGCGCTATAGAAATTATAAGTAGTAGTAGTAGTAGCATGGGAAAAAAGGGTTGACATGGTACGGGCATTAAAAGATGCCTGTTTGTTTCAGTCCCTGTTGGGTGAACAACTTAGGTGGTAAGTTTATATAACTACTAGTGGAACCATGCCCGTTTCCTCAACAATGAAACGGGCCCTAGGAAGGCTGTCATGTAAGCTTTTTTTCTCTCTCTCTCTCCTGCCCTCCCCTCCATGTCCAGCAATTCTTCCCTCACCTCCCCTCCATGTCCAGCGATTCTCCTCTTCCCTGCCCTCCCATCCATGTCCCGCAATTCTCTCCTCTACTACTACTACTATTTAGCATTTCTATAGCGCTACAAGGCGTGCGCAGCGCTGCACAAACATAGAAGAAAGACAGTCCCTGCTCAAAGAGCTTACAATCTACTGTCCTCCCATCCCATCCATGTCCATCAATTCTCCTCTGCCTGCCCTCCCTTCCCTTCCTCCCTCCCTCGATGTACTACTACTACTACTACTACTATTTAGCATTTCTATAGCGCTACAAGGCATACGCAGCGCTGCACAAACATAGAAGAAAGACAGTCCCTGCTCAAAGAGCTTACAGTCTAATATCCTGCGATTCTCTCCTCCCCTTGATTTGTACCTGAACGTTCTCTGGCTGGCTGGCGCTGGCTTCCGTTCCGTTCGTAACATCCCGCCTGACGTCAGCTCGCCTCCAGCGTTCCCTTCCCTCTCACTGTTCCGCCTTCTGACGTCATTACGTCTTGACGCGAGGGCGGGACAGTGAAGGAGAATGGAACTCTGGAGGCTGGCTGACGTCAGGAGATGCTACAAACCCAGGCAGCCAGACATGGAACGTTGGAGGTGCAAATTATTATATAGGATAAGTTATTGGCGTATCAAAGCACTGCACATTGTGTTTAAGCATAGTGAAATGAAGGGTGTTTTTTGAATTATCCCTTGTTCTCTACACGATGCCGAAGCTGTTATGACCATGGGACCAGTGACACTCTACTTTTTTACTCTTCATTTTACGATCTTTGTTAATTAAATGTTTGACTTTATACATTTTTGTGAGGTATGTTAGACCTTTGGCATTTTAAGCAAATTATCTTTTATATAAAGGTGATAGTTGTTTGCGGAGTCTGGGAACTCATACAAGTCTGCCTGTGAAATTTATCCATGATACTACCCTTATTAGTATGCAGTTCTCTTATGAAGTTGGACTATTAATGTTTTTTTTCATAAAAAGAAAAGCTCATAACCTGAGATTTTGAGTTTAAATATATTAATCTGTGGATAAGTGACAGTATGAAGTCTTTCGTAGTAAATTCTTTTAATGCGTGAGGGCATTATTTTAGTCTCATTTGTTTCTGTAAAAGATAGTTTGGTTTTATTTTCACATTTGTATTTAGATTTGTGGTTCTTTGAGAGTTAATGAAGCAGGCAGGAAGAAGCTTCTGCTCCCTCAAAACCTTGCCAGAGCCACCCCCCCCCCCCCCTTGGAGGCTGGGCCTGGGGGATCTTGCCCCCCTGCTCCCCTCTTGGTGGCCCTGCAGAAGCTAACTTACACGATATATTAAAATGAATGGTCTTGAGGTCATGAGGTATTCTAGAAGTTAACAGGGGATTTTAACGTTAACACAAATATATGGCAAGCCGTAGGCTTTATTCAAACTGCGGATGGACTTCCCGAGCCCATACGCCATGCGCCCTCCCTGCCCATTTTCAAGTCCTTACTCAAAGCCCATCTCTTCTCCCTTGCTTTTGGCGCCTAACCACCTTCCCCATTCATGATACCTACACTGACTACATAGTTCATAACCTTTAGATTGTAAGCTCTGTTGAGCAGGGACTGTCCTTCCCCATGTTTAAACTTGTACAGCGCTGCGTAACCCTAGCAGCGCTATAGAAATGCTAAGTAGTAGTAGTAGGATGGGAATCATAGACTGTTTTCCTTGTCCAAGGCACAAAGTCCAGCAGGATTGAAGACTGAAATTTATGGTGATTAAACGCGTTCAACGTTTATAACCCTGAAAGGATCATTAATACAGCTTGGACTTTGGAAAAAGCTGTTTGTGGATTACAATTTGTGCACATGGCATAGCGGTGCAAGTTGGTATAAGAATACACCGTGAAGATGAACTAATAACAACGATGGATCATTTGTTGAATCCTACAAAGATTGAATATGCTTAAACATGTGTTTAATATGATATAGGCCCATAAGGGGGTGTAAACGTGTATAAAAACATCAGAGAACAACAGACGAATGAAAGTTGGTATGTATGTGCAGAGAGGTAGGGGAAGCAGTGTTTGAGTAAGTCATGTGTTTGTCTGTAATGTGATGATAGATGTTTTGTAATAATAAATTAACAACATTGTTTGAGCTTCAGAGTGCAGCTAGTAAAAAAAAGGCCCGTTTCTGACACAAATGAAACGGGCGCTAGCAAGGTTTTCCTCGGAGTGTGTATGTTTGAGAGAGTGTATGTGAGAGTGACTGTGTGTGAGAGAGAGAGAGTGAATGTGCGAGTGTGTGTGTGTGTGAGAGAGAGAGTGAGTCTGGGTGCGAGTGTGTCTGTGACAGAGAGAGAGTGTGTGTGTGAGATGAGAATGAGAGTGTGTGGAAGTGCATATGTGAGACATAGTGTGAGAGAGAGAGTGTGTTTCACACAGATACAGTGTGTGCAAGAGACTGTGTGTGTGAGACACAGACTCTCTGTGAGACTGAGTGTATGAGACTAAGAGAGTATGTGAGTGACTGTGTGACACATAGAGAGTGAATGTGATACAGTGTGAGACATAGAGTGTGTGAGAGACAGTGTGTGAGAGTGAGAGAGAGAAAGACATTGACTGTGTGAGAGAGAGAGAGAGAGAGAGAGTGTGTGTGTGACAGAGATACCTCCCCCCCCCCCTCTCTGGTGTCAGCCCCCCCCCCCCTCCCTTCCTCTCTCTGGTGTCTGAGCGTTACTGTGCAGGACGCTGAGCTCTGGCTGTGCTTCAAGGAACTGACCAATCCTATTTAATAGAATGCACCTCCAACATTCTGAAGCCGAGAAACCTCGTGTGGTTGGTCACTTCTGCTTGTGATGAACCCGGAAGTACGTGATGTCAATTCAGGAGATGGATACAGAGAGCAGGAATGCCTCAGCCGTGCAGTCAGCTTCAGAATGTTGGAGGTGCGTTTTATTATATAGGATAAAGATACAGCACTCTGTGTACAAGATTTGTTCCCCTTTTATATTTAGGTGACATTATCACTGTCAACATTAAAATGGGTTTCCAAGTTTTGGGGGTGGGGAGTTGAGAGATAAAAATAAAAACTTTCTTCACCTTGCATATAAGAAATGAGGAAAGAAGACATTTTAAAATTATTTTTTAATAACATCTGTTGGTTGGTCTTGCAAGGTCACTGCTTGAACTCTCGGCAGCCATTTTGAATCGGCTCCGGGAACACCAGAGCTTTACAGCCATGCCAGGCAGGAAAGAGGGGGCTCTTTCCTGCCCTGAAGAAGCCAGTAGACCACCAGGGCACTACAATAAGGTACAGGAGGGGAGGGGAGAGGTAGTGAGTGGAGGCATGTGGGTGGAGGGATGCTGGAAAATTGGGGAAGGGATATACATGGGGGGAGAGAGAGGGAATCTGGTTTTCTTTGGGGGGTGGGGGGTGACAGGGGGCAGATGTGATGGGGCGGGGTGTGATAGGGGTGGGCATATGTCTTCTTTTTCCTTAGGGCAAATATGGTAACCCTAAGTGGCCATGACAGTAATTTGCCACCAGGCCTCTGTCCCTCCCTCAGAAACTCTAATTCCTCCTGTTGAGCTTCCTCATTCCGTTTTTGGGGTGTGTTTTTACATCTCTCTAATGGACTCAGTCTCAGTTTTTTTGGAGTGGTTCCATTGGTACCACTGGGAATCCAGACCTGTTACACAGTGAAATTCTTCCAGCATGTTCTAGAACAGTGGTTCTCAACCAGTGTGTCAGGACATTCAGGGCTGCTCAATTCTGGTCCTCGAGGTCTACAGGCAGGCCAGGTTTTCAGGATATCCACAATGAATATGCATGAGAAAATGAGTCTTCAGTGGCGTACCAAGGGGGGGGGGGGGGCGGTGGGGTAGGTCCGCCCCGGGTGCACGCCACTGGGGGGGGTGCCGCACGCCGGTCAGCATCATTGGTTTCCATGCTCCCTCTGCCCCGGAACAGGAAGTAACCTGTTCCGGGGCAGAGGGAGCATGGAAACCAACGACGCTGACAGGCACGCGGCACCCCCCCAGCGGCGTGCACCAGGGGGGGTTCTTTCACCAGGGTGGGGGGGTGTCCCTTCGCTGGGGGGGGGAGGTCGCGCTGTACGGGGGGACGCTGCACCCGGAGAGGCGGGGCGCATCGGCAATCTGCCCCGGGTGTCAGCGCCCCTCGGAATGCCACTGTGAGTCTTCACTGCAGAAGGCAACGTTAACAGCTTCAGATTAGCAGATCTCAAAGTATGAGAAGGTGAATATCGGTGTGGGGGGGAGGGGTGGCAAGACTTTATCTAGCTTAAAATGAAGCTTTTGTTTTCTAGCTGAGAATTTTTTCACAGAGCTTCTAATCACTATGCAGGATAAAACAGATGTTTTAATAAGGCAGTCCAATAACACGGAGGATTAAAATCCCGAGGCAACGTGTAGATAAAATGCCTTTCCTATTTCTGACTAGAATTAAGCGAAATGGAGAAGTTTACTTCTCTGCGGGATGGAATGCCCGATAATGTACCCACACACCATTTAACCGAACACGATGTTTTAGACGAGCTTACAGGGGGCCAGAGGTTCCTTTTGCAGAGGTCCAGATGGAGAAGGGATTTTGGAAAAGCTCCTGTTTCTCTGTGGCTGTGTTGGGAGGTTTTGTCTATTGTATCTCAGTCCTGAGAGCAACCCAGGCATTTCAGCTTAGGGCTCTGTTACTAATGGATAGTCAGATCCTGCTTAATAATCACATTTTCTCTCAAACTCAAACCCCCTATTGTACTGAGCTAACAGGAATTATGCTATCCAGTGTCTGAAGTCAGATTTTGTCCCTTGTGTACAGCTATGGCTAATTTGGTTAAAACAGCTGCGCTTATCAAGAAAATACAGGCAACGGGATGAAAACATAATGGAACACACGGCATGGATTACATTCTATAAATGGTGCCTAAAATATCAACGCTGAAAAAAATAGGGCTTAGACCTATTCTATAAACCAGTGTTTCCCAAGTCCGGTCCTGGAGTACCCCTTGCCAGTCAGGTTTTCAGGATATCCGCAATGAATATGCATGAACTTGATTTGCATATAACAGGGGCAGTCAGTGGCGTAGCAAGGGCGGGGCGGTGGGAGCGGTCTGCCTGTTCCAGGGCAGAGGGAGCAGGGAACCAGCGGAACCAACACCCCCCCAGTGGCTTGCACCCGGGGCGGACCGCCCCCACCGCCCCGCCCTGCTGTATGCTGCTCTAATTGACGGTAACAGTGCTGATCCATCTCAAGGAGCTACCAGTGTAGCCTACCATGCTTATTCATGTTTGCTGTTTTTAGAGCACAGGATATAGTTTGTTTTTAAAAAAATTTTGGGTATATTTTGTATAAAATAAAATTAACAAATACTGAAAATAGATGCCGAGGAACTTTGAGGCAAGTGATCGATGAATGAAAAGAGGAGCTAGGATCTGAAATATCTGGGGCTTTAAGAGATCCGACAGCCCAATTATACACTTCTCCGATGCCTCTTTATTCTTTAGTATCTTTTTGTAAGAATATTTTATCTCATTCACGTTCATTTCCACTTGTACTTGTTTTCCCCTTCCCCTTTTTTCCTGTTTAGATCTATTTGGAAGTGGGGGGTTTTCCCCTTTTTGTTTTTTTCACACTTAAAAATTGTAATGCCAGACTGGATCTTGGCTCCAAAATCCATCTTACATAAGTACATAAGTATTGCCATACTGGGAAAGACCAAAGGTCCATCGAGCCCAGCATCCTGTTTGAAACAGTGGCCAATCCAGGTCACAAATGCCTGGCAAGATCCCAAAAATGTACTGCTTATCCCATAAATAGTGGATTTTCCCCAAGTCCATTTAATAACGGCCTATCCAGGTCACAAATACCTGGCAAGATCCCAAAAATGTACTGCTTATCCCATAAATAGAGGATTTTCCCCAAGTCCATTTAATAATGGCCTATGGACTTTTCCTTTAGGAAGCCGTCCAAACCTTTTTTAAACTCCGCTAAGCTAACCGCCTTTACCACATTCTCTGGCAACGAATTCCAGAGCCAGCATTCTTAGTAGACTTAACGTTTATTCCTTTTCACTGTTTTGAATGGCGAGAATAAAGTTAGTTTAATTGTTTGCTGCTGTTCAGGCACGGGCTTATGGTTTGAGGTACTCGGTTGATCGACTGCAACAATTTAAGGTAATTGGTAAAATCATTAGTCCACACCTAAACAGTGGTGAGTTACACGAAAATGTCCTCTACTGGATGACAACCCTCCGCCCCCTCTACCCCAGGCCATCTGAGCAGCAGAGAAGTTGGGCAATGCACTTTTAGCTGTTGACACCAGCACCCCCTACTCCCCCCCCCCCACGCATGCTCAGTTCATGCACATGTGCAGGGGTTGTGCGGGGGTGGGAGGTTGCCAGCACTGGGGAGCATGTGCGGGGGGTGCCGACATCAGGGGTTCCGGCAGAGGACATCTTCAGCTGGCGGGGTTTAGGGATCCCTACTGGCAACACTGACGATGTGTGCTGATGCCAGGTGGACCTGAACCATCCATGTGTACCCAGGCCCACTCATAGCTACACCACTACTGTGCCTTTGCCTCTCAGCCCTCACCTAGCCAGTCGAGGTTCCAAGTTTACCACAATGAAAATACATGAGACAGATTTGCACACAACAGATTTCCAATCTACGTAAAATTATCTCATGCATATTCATTGTAGTAATTCTGAGAAGCAGACTAGCTCAGTGTCCCTTAGAAGAGGGTGCATGGAATAGCTTATCCTTGGATCGCCACTAGACAGTTCCGACCACATTTTTTCACCGATAATGGAAGGAGTATTTGTTTCCCCAGGTCTTTGGTTCTTTATATTCAGCCTCTGTGTATTTGATTCTATTTTCTATAAACCTGTTCATTTTGCCTTGTTTTGGGGCAAGTTGTTGTGCTCTTGGAATTATTATTCCTTATGGGTTTGATCACGTTTTACTGTGTAACATAGTAGATGACGGCAGAAAAAGACCTGCACGGTCCATCCAGTCTGCCCAAGAACATAAATTCATATGTACTACTTTTTTTATTTGTACTGTCCTCTTCAGGGCACCATATAAGTCTGCCCAGCACTATCCCTGCCTCCCACCACCGGCTCTGGCACAGACCGTATAAGTCTGCCCAGCACTATCGCCGCCGCCCAACCACCAGCCCCGGCACAGACCGTATAAGTCTGCCCAGCACTAGTCCCGCCTCCCAACCACCAGCCCCGGCACAGACCGTATAAGTCTGCCCAGCACTAGTCCCGCCTCCCAACCACCAGCCCCGGCACAGACCATATAAGTCTGCCCAGCACTAGCCCCGCCTCCCAACCACCAGCTCTGCCACCCATTCTAGGCTAAGCTCCTGAGGATCCCTTCCTTCTGCACAGGATTCCTTTATGTTTATCCCACGCACGTTTGAATTCCGTTACCGTTTTCATCTCCACCACCTCCCGCGGGAGGGCATTCCAAGCATCCACCACCCTCTCTGTGAAAAAATACTTCCTGGCATTCTTCTTGAGTCTGCCCCCCTTCAATCTCATTTCATGCCCTCTCGTTCTACCGCCTTCCCATATCCTATTAGGATAATGAAATGTGGATGGATTGTCTCACATTCCTTAGGGAAAGCATATTTTAAGGGGAGGACTAGAGCGTGATGCGCTGACTATGCAAGCGGAATTTGCATGTGCGTCTGAAGTGAAATGCGCCCACGTGCCTTCCCTGCCTGGGTGCCTGGTTAGAAAATGACCCCTCCACATGCACTGGGGGGTGATGCCTGCATAGGGGGTCTGAGAAGGATCAGTTCAGCTACATCCTGATTTCACTCAGATTCACTACAGATGGTGCGACAGAGAAGGAGATAGATGCTTTAAAACACAAAAGATCAGGATGAAACACGAAGGGGACGGGGGAAGGGAAAACTTCATTATGCATTGTGTATCAACTGCCAACTGAATTATTGAGTCTGATTTTGATAGCATGGGTTTAATGTTCTATTTAATGGGATGTGGTACTAACAGGCTGTATGTCATGGAAGAGTGGAAGATATGGAGATTGAACCCTTTATTTCTGAACCAAAAAGTGTATCAGTTCAGCAGAGTAGGCTGACCCCCCCCCCCCCCCCCCCCCCGAGCTCCTCTGAGGATTTATAGCTACTGCAAATACTTAGTGGTGGGGGGGGGGGGGGAGGGTAAATCAGGACCTGCCAGCATGAATCTCCCTAATGATAAGCAAGTAATTCTATTAACAGGACACTTCATTTTTATGAATAAAAAGGAATCTGTTTCCCACATCTTGGTCAGGAGAGAACCTCACATCTTTTAGTAAAGAGAGATGTATTTTTCCTTTAAATTCTGGATCAGGATTCCCACCTGAGAGTAACCAGGAACAGCCTTTCTCTTGCTGCAGTAAAAACCTGCCTGTTTAATACCTGCTTCTTCGTAACGTTGTCTGTTTAATAGATTTGTAAACATACTATTTAAAAAAAACCTTTTATTGCCCTCATTTGAGGCACGTTGCCTGATTCATGCTTCCTTGTCGGATCTATATTATAATATGTGTGGGTGGATTATCCAAACAGTGCATAGGAACAGAAGTGAAGGAAAGGTTTTTTTAGTTCTCTGTGTTTTTTCTCTCTCTCTCTCTTCCTTTCTAGTTTGTCGCTCAGCCGAATTGCCAGCAGTTGCTCGCCACGTTGTGGTACGACGGCTTCCCTGGATGGCGGCGCAAACACTGGGCTGTTAAACTCATCACCTGCGTCACTATTGGCTTGCTCTTTCCGGTGCTTTCTGTGGCCTACTTGATTGCACCCAAGAGCAGGCTGGGACTGTTCATCAAGAAGCCATTTATAAAGTTTATTTGCCACACAGCTTCATACCTAACCTTCCTCTTTCTGCTGCTCCTGGCATCCCAGCACATCGTTAGGACCGATCTCCACGTCCAGGGACCTCCTCCTACAGTCGTAGAGTGGATGATTTTGCCGTGGGTTTTAGGTAAATTGGAACATATGTATTAACAGCTGGCCCGATATAATCTCCAAAGTGTAACCTCATTGATGGAGTTTCCATCCAAAATCAACAGAGTGGATAGCTGTAGAGGATAGCCCTTCACTTTCCCATGTTTGTTTAGACAAATGTTTATTTTGTTGTGTTCTTTAAGACGTCAGTATTCAAAGTGATTTAACCGGGCAGGATAGGCACCGGGCCAGTTAAATCACTTGTGTGGAACTGTCCATGGTACTTAACAGCACTTAACTGACTAACCAATAAAACCAAAAAATGTGGGTGGTTTGGTGGTGGAGTCGATATTCAGCACTTAATGGCCTAAGTTAACCAGACAAATTGGACCACATAAAACAGTTCTATCTTTACGTGGTGTCGCTTTAGACGATGAAGTGCTGAATATCGCATTTAACCAGATGAGACAATTGGCAGCGAGAAGCGTTTTGATCACATACATTGCTGAGCCAATAGAAATAATTAAGGAGCCGATGAACTAAAGTGGATTAGCACCAGCAAGTTGAACAAAGCCCAATGCAGATGAGATGCAAATGAGGCATGTATTACTGCAGATGGTAAAGTACAGATGGTAATGTGACAGTAACAGAAAAATGTATTCACACTTCCACAAGGTGTAAAGCTTTGGCGTTAATACCACTGCAATGCGATTGGCACTTTTTATCCTGTACGCTTTTGTGCTGCGCTAATAGGTAATGAGCTGTTTTGCATACTTTTGCCTCTCATTATCTCGCTGGTGCTGTTTTTGCATTTGCATAGATGCGGCCTAGTTCGTATGCAGTGGGTAATGCAAGCGTGTGAAGGGCAGTTCTCTAACAGTGAGCGTCCGGCTGATATGCAGCACCACTGCATTCGTCATTGTCTGTGAACGCTGACAGCCAGTACAATTTTAAGTACGTAAACACAGCCTTTCTTCTTGCAGGTTTTATTTGGGGTGAAATTAAGGAGATGTGGGACGGTGGATTCAACGAATATGTTCACGATTGGTGGAATCTAATGGACTTTGCAATGAACTCCCTCTACCTTGCAACCATCTCCCTTAAAATTGTTGCTTACGTTAAGGTAATTTACTGTTCCTTTCTTACAAGTGCTAGTTAAACCCGTAACAGACTTTGTGAGAGCATGAGATGAACACAGGAGATTTGTAATGGCAAAAAAATGAATTGAGAGCAGAAGCTCAAGTCAAATGATTGAAGAAATCATTGCAGGGTTCCTGCAGACAATGGACCTAATATGAAATACTGAAGTTCCTGGAGGAAATGCAGGCTGCCGTCACCACCAGGATCCGATGCAAGGGTATTGGGCACTCCAGGTGAACCTTCAGCCTTACTCCCACCCAATTAATTTTCAGCCCCTAATCTCCGTCCCCCCAAGATATCATGGGCCTGATATTCAAAGGATTTATGGTCCTAACTTCGGGGTCCTTTTTACTAAGCTATGGTAAAAACTAGGTCTTAGTGCGTCGTTACAGAGGTTTTTTCCGCAGCCTAAGGCAATTTTTACTGTGGCCATAAAGACCTTAACTTTTTATTTTTTGCATTAATGGCCATGCGCTAACGCTATCATTAGTGTACAGCCATTGTAAAAAAAAATATTTTTTAAAGAAGTCTTCATTGAAAACCAAAAGGCCGGAACGAGTACAGTACAGCCAATATTAAATAACCAAACAGGCAGAAATCACAATGACAAGAAAACCTTATGTAGAAGAAAATGAAGTGACAGAAATGCAGAAGAACACAAACCTCACAGAGAAAATCACATTCGGGAGACAGCGAAGGTGACCAAATAAACCAATGATGCCATATGATGTAGAAGATTTATTGATCAGCAAGAATGACTTGACACGGCCGTGTTTCGGCCCATTGGCCTGCCTCAGGAGTCTTCTTGTATTGTGTTGGTAAATCTGTCAGTATCACTTGCTGTACAGAAGTGTTTGAAATTCTTTTTGCTGTTATGGTAAGTAAAAAAAGGTGGGAAGTGTAGAGGAGATTCTAAGTGTGATTGCCGAGGGCGTACGGCGCTACCAGCAGGTTCTTCCCGCCTTTTTTACGGATCATAACAGCAAAAAGAATTTGAAACGCTTCTGTACAGCAAGTGATACTGACAGATTTACCTAAACAATACAAGAAGACTCCTGAGGCAGGCCAATGGGCCGAAACACAGTCGTGTCAAGTCATTCTTGCTGATCACCAGGACTAGGGGGCATGCGATGAAGCTACAATGTAGTAAATTTAAAACGAATCTGAGAAAATTTTTCTTCACTCAACGTGTAATTAAACTCTGGAATTCGTTGCCAGAGAATGTGGTAAAGGCGGTTAGCTTAGCGGAGTTTTAAAAAGGTTTGGACGGCTTCCTAACGGAAAAGTCCATAGACCATTATTAAAGGGACTTGGGGAAAATCCACTATTGCTGGGATAAGCAGTATAAAATGTTTTGTACATTTTTGGGATCTTGCCAGTTATTTGTGACCTGGATTGGCCACTGTTGGAAACAGGATGCTGGGCTCCATGGACCTTTGGTCTTTCCCAGTATGGCAATACTTATCTACTTATATGTACTAAATCTTCTACATCATACAGCATCATTGCTTTATTTAGTCACCTTAGCTGTCTCCCGAGTGTGAAGAAAAGGAAGGACCATTCCCGCCCCAGGCAGCCAATTGACAGACTATAGAACCTCTAAACATTTCCAAGTTTTAAGTATTAAGCAGGGGCGTAGCTACGGGTGGGCCTGGTTGGGCCCAGGCCCGCCCAGTTTGGGCTCAGGGCCATCCAGAGAAGACTCCCAACACCTCTGTTACCGACATGTCTCCTCACACCCTCTCCTACCCCCACCGTAGCGCTTCCCTTTAACGCTATTGGCACTGCCTCCTCACCTCACAGTCTCCGTTTTCCACCACCCCCGTGGCAGCGCTTGCAATTTGCTATCATCGGCGCTCTGCCTGACACAGCTGACAGACGCAGCGTGACGTCCTACTCCAGGACCTTCCCTCTGCCACGTGCGTTCCGCTCTGAAGTTGAATTACCGCGGCAGAGGGTAGGCCCCGGAGCAGGACATCATGCCACGTCTCTCAGCTGTGTCAGGCAGCGCCGACGATAGCAAATTGCAAGCGCTGCAGCGGAGGTAGGACACGGAGACTGTGAGGTGAGGAGGCACTGGACTTGCAGGGGGGAGGTTGCAGGGAAGGGGAGACAGAAGTACTGGATTTGCAGGGGGAAGGGGAGAGGAGCTGCATATGCGGGCGGGCGGGCGGGGGGGTTGGAGGGAAAGGGGAGGTGAGGTGCTGGACATGTAGAAGGGGGGCTGGGATAGGTGCTGGATATGCAGGGGATGGCTGAAGGGAAAGGAGAGAGATGTGGACCATGTGGGGAGTAAGGTAGAGGTCCAGCATGGAGTGGGGTAGGGACAGAGCATGGGTGCCCACCCATCCAACCTGCTGGCCCACCCAAAAATTGCTTTCTGGCTACGCCACTGGTATTAAGTAAAGAGGTGTGGTAGCCGTGTTAGTTCGTTTTTAAAGGTAATCAATAAAAATAAAACAAAATAAAACACGGAAAAGAAAATAAGGTGATACCTTTTTTATTGGACGTAACTTAATACATTTCTTGATTAGCTTTCGAAGGTTGCCCTTCTTCGTCAGATCGGAAATAAGCAAATGTTGGTAGATGACAGTATATATGAGTGAAACATCAAAGCATTTCATTGGCAGTCTAACAGGATGGGGGTGGATAGGAACGTCATTAAGTAATGAATCTCCACTCCCACCCAACCCCCTCCCAATCCTAACAACCAAGAGTAGTACACAGCCATTTTTAAAAATTACCGTGACAGCACTTACCGTCACCTGTGTTGAAGGCGTAGGGATTCCTGCATTATCTCTGAGCCAGCCAGTTAGATGTACTAACTGGTTAGCACTAGAATGCCCACTCTCTGCCCTTGGCACGCCCCCTAAAAAAAATAGAAAAAAATGATTTAGGGCAGGGTTTAATGCATGTGATGCTGTAACGCATCCCACGGTAGTCCATTTCTTGCTGCGTCAGTTGCGTGTTAGTGCCGAATGCAGTTTAGAAAAGGCGCCTTTGAGAGTTATGATCATAAATTGGCCTCTGTGAAAATTGACTAGGGCTGAATGTGTAAATGTTTGCTCCAAATTTCACTAAACTTAGAAGCATAATAAATGGGCGGATTTAGGATGGGGAAAAGAAGTAAGGTGCTTAGCACTGATTTTCACAACTAGGTTCATAAATTAGGCTCATAAATCTAGGCAAATGAATGGCAGGCCTAAATGAACTTTTAAGCTCCTAAATTAAGATGAATTTTCAGCTTATGCTCCTAAACTTGGCTAAAAATAGGGTGCACATTTATCAGTATTTTCTGAATATTGGACCCCGTGCTTTTAAATATTAAACTTTAGTGTCTATGGGCCCCTTTTACTAAGTGGCGGTAAGCCCATTGCGGGCTTACTGCTCGCTAAACAGGAAGTACTGCCGGGCTACCGTAGCAGCCCTGTGGTACTTCCCACCCCTAGTGCACCATCATATCTGGTGCTACACAAATATAGCGCCGGGATGTACCTGGCGGTAATTGGGCAGTGCCACTCACTGCCCGGTTACTGCTGGGTTAGCGTGGGAGCCCTTACCGCCACCTCATTGGGTGGCGGTAAGGGCTCCCCTCCTGAAATGGCCGTGCGGTAAGTGCTTTACTTGCCACTCGGGTCATTTCCTGTAGGAAAGAGAGACTTCCCTTTTACCCAATGTGGTAAAAGGCCCCCCTTTTGCCGCAGCTTGGTAAACGGGGCCCTGTGTGTCAGGGGCGTAGCCAGACCTCATGGTGGGAGGGGGACAGAGCCCGAATTTGGGAGCACAATTGAGTGCCGCCCTACCGCCCCCACCGCCTTGCCTCGCCTCCTCGCCCCCCCCCCCCCCCACTGCCTCGCCTTGCCTCGCCGCTTCCCCTCAGCTCCTTGGAGCTTCCCCTCAATGCCTCATCGCTCTCCCCTTCCTCCCCCCGCCTCGTTGCTCCCCCGCTCCGCTTGTTCAGCGCCAGTCTCTGGCGCAGCCGTGTTCGCTGCCCTGCTCTTCTTTCTTCTTGCTCCTCCTGTGCACGCTGACACGCCTTCTAATTTTCACGTAGAGCATCAGCCTGCACAGGAGGAGCAAGAAAAAAGAAGAGCAGGGCAGCGAACGCGGCTACATGGGAGAGCAGCACTGAAGAAGGCTTCAGCTGGCGGGGGTTGGGGACCCTCGCCAGCCAAACCAGGGGCCCAGATGAAAGTTGCAGGCTCCCGTGGCCCCCCATAGCTACACCCCTGCTATGTGTATCACACACACACAAATACAGAGGACAGTTTTTAAAAGTCATTTAGGGGTCCTTTTACCGAACTGCGCCAGAAAGTGGCCAGCGATGCGATTAGCATGTGGGTTTGCCACGCACTCCTTTCACTTTCTACTGTGACTGAAAAATGGCCACGTTTTTTTTTAATGGCCATGCGCTAATTTCCATATAAGTGTGTGGCCATTACTGCCAGGAGACCCTTACGGCCACCTATTTAGGAGGCAGTAAGGGCTCCAGCAGTATTCCTGCGCTAATCGAGTAGCACACGGTAATGTGTCCGCACTATCTGATTAGCATAGGCAAGGACACATCAAGTTCATGAATATATATATATATATATATATATATATATATATATATATATATATATATATATATATATATATATATATATATATTATATTGCAACATATACTATGGGGCCGATATTCAGACCATGGGAGTTAGCCTGGCTAACTCCCATGGTCACCAGTAAACCCAGATAGTCAGTGCCAGGCATTGAATATCCGATGACCGGCATTGAATATCTGGTTTATTTTGGGCCACCTAAAGGATAACCGGCTATGTTGATGTTCAGACTTAGCTGGTTTTCTTCTAACGATCAAAGATATCCCACATATTCCCGCGGCCAAATATAGGGCTCTGTTTACGGAGCCACGTTATAGGCGCATTACCATCTTTAATGTGTGTTAAACATGCACGTGCGTTAACCGTGTAGGCACCTAAAATATCCCTATGGGCGCCTACATGGTTAACACATGAGTTAATTGTAGGCATATGAAAAATGCTAACGCGCCTCAGTAAACAGGGTCCATAGCCTCTAAGGTGGGGTTGAAAATCAGTGGGTAGTATCAGTGAATATCGGTGTCTAACCGGATAAATCACGCGTTATAGCCAGTTATATGCTGGACACTAACTGACAATATTCAACGGAAGATCATCAGTTATCGCCTGTTGAATACTGACAGGCGCCGATATGCTATTTAACCGGTCAGCGGCCGTTCCTGACTGGTTACATAGCGTTGATTATCAGGGGTCATGTTACTTTGTGATGTTGTTAATATTTATTTATTTTGAAATGTCGATCGTACCTTTAAGCCTGCTCAGAGTGATTTATAAAGCATCCTACAATCAAATAAAAACACATCACTATTACATCAAATTATAAAATTACAAAACATCAAAAATTCATCTCAAATATAAAATAATACGGATTCCATGTAAAAGGGTACATGGGAAAGCTAGTGTCATTAAAAGACAAGAAAACTAATTGCGAAAAACAATTTGGGATTTTGGATCTGGGTTAGGTAATTATATTCAGCCACACTGCCAGCTCAGCTTTTCAAAAGAACTGGAGATTCATTTAAGTAATTGCATTCCTGAGTGCAACTGACAGGCTACATATGATGCTGTAATTATTGTATGCCGCAGGTTAGAAATTCAAAGCTGTTCCTGGGTCAGTGAATAGAGAAGCCAGAGAGGGGCCAGTAAGATTAGTGCATTGAAAAGTCTGGATGCTGTAGGTAAGGGACAGTTCTCAAGACAGTAGTGGGCTCCAGTGCAAGATAATTTGCCCATTCAAGGCACTAAGGGAGCAGTGTTCAGACTAACCGCACTGGTACAAAGACCTGTCTACTTTTTACCCAGGGGGCTTAGTCTAGTAGTTAATGGTCTAATAGTCTAATGGTTAATGCACTGGGCTTTGATGCTGGCAACGTGGGTTCAATTCCTACTACAGCTCCTTGTGACCTTGAGCAAGTCACTTAACCCTCCATTGCCCCAAGTACAAAAACATTTAAAACTGAGATTGTGAGCTGACAGAGAAAGTACCTCCACATAATGTGTGCAGCACTGTGTACATTTAATAGCACTACATGGGTCAAACACTACATACAAAATAAATACATACATAAAAAGGTTAAAAACAAGAAAACCTTCAATTTGCATATAAAACATAAAACAATCAAAATAATGGTAAAAGTAGTAGTGCTATTAAAAATAACAATAATGTGAAAATGTGTATCCAGGGGTGTGCTGGTAAATTTTTAACAACAGGCTCTTTCTCCGGATGAAGCCAGCTATGCAGTTGGAAGGGCTAGGGGTGGCCGGGGAGGGGGGTGGGGTGGGGGGAGCAACACTTGCCTCTCTCTCCTCCCTCCCTTCGTGCGGGCACGCTAGGCATACCTGCTCTGAGCAGCATGCTGAAACGTCTCACTTATGCTGGAGAAGTCCCAGTCTGCTGCTCAGAGCTGGAAACAAGGAGCGGGGAGCAGCAGCAGTCTATGTACTTGGCTGGCAGGGCTCAGCATCCCCACCAGCAAAGTAAAAGAGAATTCAGCAGGGGGCCCAAGCCCACATTTTGGGAGCCAGTTGTTAAAGTAGCCATGGAGGGCCCCTACTTTAACAACCGGCTCCCAAAATTCTTAAAAACTTAACAACCGGCTCTTGCGAGCCTGTGAGAGCCTGCTCCAGCACACCACTGTGTGTATCCATTCGGGGCAAATTCTGTGATTCGCTCAAGTCAGTGGTGTAATTTGGGGTTGGTAATTGTGCACTTTTAATAATTATAAACAACTTGGATATTTATAAAAGTTTGTACTGATAACAGAGCAGTTTATTATAGTAAAGGTAAAGGTAGTAAGTATATTGAATAATTTATGTGATTATAGAAATTACTTTATTTTAGATTCCTCGGTTTCTTTATGTTAGTGTTTAATCATGAAGTAGTGGAACCTGCACAGAGCGCCAGATTCAACTCGGGCCACCTTGGTGGGCAAGGCTGGATGGACCGCGCAGGTCTTGATCTGCCCAAATTTACTATGTTATGTTACTTGCCTTGTCCAGAGTCTAAAATCAGGGCACCCAACCAAAAGAAAAAAGGTCATTTCCTTTTCTGTACAAGCTGAGGTTATAGAAATGGTCAGTGAAAATGACAGATAAGGCTTTTTTTTTTTTTTTTAAAGGGATGTTGATTGTTTTCAAAATGTTTTCCATCTGCCGCATCAGCCGTGAGGTGCCAAAGTATTAACACCGGCTGCTGGCACTGAGCGATGACTGGACGTGCTCCCCTCTCTGCAGTGCGCTGTAAGAAATCTGCAGTTCAATATGTTATGGGCCATTAGAACAAAGCAAAACGGATTAAGTAACTCAATCAAAGTCCGTCAGGTCGAGTCTGCAGACCTGAGGAAGGAGAGTGTCAGGAAACAGCATCGTGCAGCATCACACAGTCTCACACAGCATTGCACAGCACATGCTGGGAGGTGGGGGGAGGGGTTACTGGGCATCTTAGATTGTGAGCCCTCCTGGGACAGAGAAACATCCAGAGTACCTGAATGCAACTCACCTTGAGCTACTACTGAAAAAGGTATGAGCAAAATCTAAATAAAATAAAAATAAATAAAACAAGAGAAATGTAGCTGGGGGGCAGCCTTGGCAGTACCATTCCCCTCCCCCCCCCCCCAACATCCTCAGTTGTTACAGTAGAACACGTTAGCAGATTCCATAATATATATTACTAGTAAAACAGGCCCGTTTCTGACACAAATGAAACGGGCGCTAGCAAGGTTTTCCTCGGAGTGTGTGTGTGAGAGAGACAGTGTGTGTGAGAGATGGAGTGTGTGTGTGAGAGACAGAATGAGTGAGAGACAGAGTGTGTGTGTCACAGAGAGAGAGAGTGTATGTGTGTGTGAGAGAGAGTGTATGTGAGAGACAGAGAGTGAGTGTGTGTGAGAAAGTGAAGCCTTGAAGCATTCGTGCGCTCTGTAAGGCTCCATCTCCTCAACTGACGACACATAGTTCCGGAACGTTGCAGGAATGCTTCAAGGCTTGAAGGCTTCACTTTCTCGGTTTCAGAACGTTGGAGGTGCGTTTTATTATATAGGATTCTGTTATTTCAATAATCTGTATCTTTTCTGTCCTGTTTATTTTTTTATTGTCTCTGAAGAAAACCATGTAGGCTTGTCACCCTGAACAGTGCCCTGTCCAGCGATCGATAAACGGCTGCCACAGCTGGCTTAAGGTCATTTGTGATTTGAGCTGAACGCTCTGCTGAAGATGGTAGAGGCCGTATTGCTGAGTAGGGCTCAGCAATCGGAAGATCTTACTGAGTTCTCATCAACTGCTGCCTTTAAATCTTGTGGATAAATAGCTGACATGCAGAAAAGCAGGAGGAGGGTTACATCAATAGCTTTCTTGGGCGTTGTTCAATTTTTTGATCAAATATGTTGCAGGGACACAAAACGCTGTTCACCAACTGCTGTTGTAATTCAAGCGTCAATTCGCGTTGAGACAATATAATGATCATTAAAGGCCCGATAATCAGCCGGTGGCGATCGGTGTTTTGCTGACCGCAGCGGGTGTTGAACCTGGAAATTCAGTGCTGGGCGATGTCCAGGTGCCAGCATTCCATTTCTGGGTTTCTGGAGCCGGCTTACATATAGCTGGTTCAGTGCGATATTCAGTTTTATGTGGTTAACCTGGCCGGTTAATTAATTAATTTATTATTATGATTTATTTTCCGCCTTTTTGAAGGAATTCACTCAAGGCGAAGCACAGTAAGAATAGATCATACATGAGCAATAGGTGGTTACAGCTGTAAAAATATTCAAATAACAATACAAAGTATGGCATAGTCAGTGCATTTTTTCTAGCAAAAAAAGGTGCCGGTACTCAAATGCTAGGCCACCCTTCAAGGAGAGATCAATGAGGGACCCACCCCACAATAGCCAGGCCCCCTGCAACCAGTCACAGAGTCTATGATAAGACAGAATTGGTGTGTAGGGCCTGAGCTCTTTCATTAAAACTTAGGATCCGTGGGTCAATTTTAGCAGACAATGGAAAAGGTGCCGGCACTCAGTACCCCCTCAAAAAAAGCCCTGGGCATAGTATACTACTTACGATGTCTTCATTCCATTCTATATCTAAACCAACTAATACTGATCCCTTCTAATTTGATTATGTTAATCATATTATCACTATTGGTCATTATATCTTACCTGTTTTATTTTGTGTTATGTAAATAATTCTACTGACCTACAGTATCTACCTCATTTCTTACACAGTAATATGTTAAATTAGACCAAACCTCGTACTCTGTTTATGATTATACCTTTTGCAACATAGTGTAAGCCACATGGAGCCTGCAAATAGGTGGGAAAATGTGGGGTACAAATTCAGCAAATTAATAAATAAACACAGTACGTAATAGAACATTATAATTGATAGTGATGAGTAAAGCAAAGATGGAACATATACAGTGGTGGAAATAAGTATTTGATCCCTTGCTGATTTTGTAAGTTTGCCCACTGACAAAGACATGAGCAGCCCATAATTGAAGGGTAGGTTATTGGTAACAGTGAGAGATAGCACATCACAAATTAAATCCGGAAAATCACATTGTGGAAAGTATATGAATTTATTTGCATTCTGCAGAGGGAAATAAGTATTTGATCCCCCACCAACCAGTAAGAGATCTGGCCCCTACAGACCAGGTAGATGCTCCAAATCAACTCGTTACCTGCATGACAGACAGCTGTCGGCAATGGTCACCTGTATGAAAGACACCTGTCCACAGACTCAGTGAATCAGTCAGACTCTAACCTCTACAAAATGGCCAAGAGCAAGGAGCTGTCTAAGGATGTCAGGGACAAGATCATACACCTGCACAAGGCTGGAATGGGCTACAAAACCATCAGTAAGACGCTGGGCGAGAAGGAGACAACTGTTGGTGCCATAGTAAGAAAATGGAAGAAGTACAAAATGACTGTCAATCGACAAAGATCTGGGGCTCCACGCAAAATCTCACCTCGTGGGGTATCCTTGATCATGAGGAAGGTTAGAAATCAGCCTACAACTACAAGGGGGGAACTTGTCAATGATCTCAAGGCAGCTGGGACCACTGTCACCACGAAAACCATTGGTAACACATTACGACATAACGGATTGCAATCCTGCAGTGCCCGCAAGGTCCCCCTGCTCCGGAAGGCACATGTGACGGCCCGTCTGAAGTTTGCCAGTGAACACCTGGATGATGCCGAGAGTGATTGGGAGAAGGTGCTGTGGTCAGATGAGACAAAAATTGAGCTCTTTGGCATGAACTCAACTCGCCGTGTTTGGAGGAAGAGAAATGCTGCCTATGACCCAAAGAACACCATCCCCACTGTCAAGCATGGAGGTGGAAATGTTATGTTTTGGGGGTGTTTCTCTGCTAAGGGCACAGGACTACTTCACCGCATCAATGGGAGAATGGATGGGGCCATGTACGGTACAATTCTGAGTGACAACCTCCTTCCCTCCGCCAGGGCCTTAAAAATGGGTCGTGGCTGGGTCTTCCAGCACGACAATGACCCAAAACATACAGCCAAGGCAACAAAGGAGTGGCTCAGGAAGAAGCACATTAGGGTCATGGAGTGGCCTAGCCAGTCACCAGACCTTAATCCCATTGAAAACTTATGGAGGGAGCTGAAGCTGCGAGTTGCCAAGCGACAGCCCAGAACTCTTAATGATTTAGAGATGATCTGCAAAGAGGAGTGGACCAAAATTCCTCCTGACATGTGTGCAAACCTCATCATCAACTACAGAAGACGTCTGACCGCTGTGCTTGCCAACAAGGGTTTTGCCACCAAGTATTAGGTCTTGTTTGCCAGAGGGATCAAATACTTATTTCCCTCTGCAGAATGCAAATAAATTCATATACTTTCCACAATGTGATTTTCCGGATTTAATTTGTGATGTGCTATCTCTCACTGTTACCAATAACCTACCCTTCAATTATGGGCTGCTCATGTCTTTGTCAGTGGGCAAACTTACAAAATCAGCAAGGGATCAAATACTTATTTCCACCACTGTAGATAGGAAAGAGAATAAGAAGAGTTAGAAAGTAAGGCGACTAATTTAAAGAAAGTTGCACATGAGGTCAGAGAGTTGGTTAAATACTGAATATCGGCACTTAACTGTCCAAGTGCCACCCTCGTCCCCAGTACACCACCAGAATAGCACTAATGGTTATTTTCAGTGGCACTAACTGGTTAAATGCCACTAAAAATTAATGGTTAGCCTCAAACAAGTGATTTAACTGGCTTGGAGCCATTTCTGGCCGGTTAAATCGCTTGGAATATCGACTCCTAAATGTTCACAGTAGCAGCATTGTACACAACCGCATGGAAGATTCATCTTTGATTTCAGGCTTGGCTTCCATGCCCTTGGTTGGGCAAGGCTGGGCAGAAAGGCCAGGGCTACCATTAGACAAATTGGGCAGTTACCTAGAGCACCAAACTTTGGAGGGCAGCAGAAAAGCCCATGCAGTGGTGACCGCTGATCTCCCATCCCTACCGTTGACATCACTGGCACATCTCGGTGGTCCTGGTGGTGGTGGCAATGTCAATAAAAGAGGAAAGAAGCGTGGGGTGGAGCCTCTTGGAAGTCCAGCCAGTCTTGTTCCCTGTTACTCAGGTTTCCTGGGATGTTCAGAGCTCAACATGCAAGGATTCAGAGGCTCCATGCCACAGGTCTTTCTTATTTTATTGCTATTGCAATTTCTGCAGGTCTTGGAGAGATGCGGTGGCACTGGCAGCAAGGGTGAGAGCAGGGGTAGGAAGGTGGGGTCAAGAATAAGGGTTCAACTAGACCATCTATTATCCCTGCACGGGCCCTGCTGTGTAGCATGCATAGCCCTGGGGGAAAGAGTCCCAACAAATGTCCAAATGGAAGAGTATATCAATAGCTCCCAATTAAGAAGACATACCAACCAATAAGTTCGATTCCCGGCATAGGCAGCTCCTTGTGACTCTGGGCAAGTCACTTAACCCTCCATTGCCCGCCGCATTGAGCCTGCCATGAGTGGGAAAGTGCGGGGTACAAATGTAACAAAAATAAAATAAAATCTTTGACCTCTGGTGCAGGGGCGTAGCCAGACACCCAATTTTGGGTGGGCCTGGGCCCAAGATGGGTGGACAGAAGAACTCCGCCTTGTCCCACAAGTGACTTGGTCTCTCCCTCTCTCGCCTGCATACCATATGGTCTCTCAAACATCCCCCCCCCCCCCCCCCCCCACATACCTTTTAAATAGATTTTCACCGGCAGCGAGCAGCAACTAATACACACTGCTCATGTTGGCCCTATAGCACGTATCAGTCGCTCCTTGCAGGTGAAGATCTATTTACAAGGTATGCAGGAGGGACAGTTGTTGGGAGTTTTCGGAAGAATGCCTGCCAGCCACATCATAGGTGTGCTGCTACTGGATGGGCCTGAGCCCAAAGTGGGTGGGCCTGGGCCCACCGGGGCCCACCCTTGGCTACGCCACTGCTCTGGTGACATATCTGGAACTGCTAGTAACCAACAAGGACTTCAGATGGAGACTTTGAATCTCACTGCGTTCTTAGAGATTTCATTAGAGCCAATAACTGGAAAATCTACTCTTTTGGTTACTTTTGTGATTGAATCCACACTTGTAATATGGTTATGAAACGTTACTTCAGTCATTTAAATGAGTTGTTTCTTGGTTCTAATGTTCAAATATTTACTGACCTTTCCCTTGTAACCCAAGTTAGGGGAAGGAATTTCTTGGCTTTAAAACCAAAATGTTTGTTTACTAAGCCGCACTAGCGCCTTCCGTGCGCCATTGCTGGCACAGCCCACTCAAAGTGAATGGGTTGTGTTGACACTAGCGCACAGCCAGCCATGCTAGCAGCTTCGTAAACCCCAGCGCAAGAGTCCTGGCCCTAGAGTCCTTCGGCACCTAACCTTTATGCCTCTATTCAGGAAATCTAGACTGGCCCAATTTGACTGACTGTACATTTGTCCTTTAGATTGTAAGCTCCTTGAGCAGGGACTGTCCTTCTCTGTTAAACTGTACAGCGCTGCGTAACCCTAGTAGCGCTCTAGAAATGTTAAGTAGTAGTAGTAGAAGAGATTTTTATGTTAAAGTTTCCTTGTCGTTGATATTACAATATTGTGGTACAGATTTTTTCGTTCTTTGAATCGAGTCAGCTTGTAGAATTTTTGAACGCAAGGGGAAATCCTGTCGTCCTTACTTGAATGTCCTAGTTTCAACAGCTTGCCTTTAATCCGTTCTTGTTCTTCCATTAATTTTATTTCATTTCCTCGAGAATATTGTATTTTTTCCTTTTCTTGTCCCCATTTATATTGTGGGCTGAAGTGTTAGGTTAATTATTCCCTAGTATATTCTTTTCTTTTCATCATTGT
The DNA here is from genome assembly GCF_901765095.1 of Microcaecilia unicolor. Taxonomy (NCBI): domain Eukaryota; kingdom Metazoa; phylum Chordata; class Amphibia; order Gymnophiona; family Siphonopidae; genus Microcaecilia; species Microcaecilia unicolor. Next base: position 17,541,928 of record NC_044037.1, read on the forward strand.
ACGGAATGTATATTTCTGTTATATTCAAGTTAATTCTTTGAATGCAATATGAGAAACGCATAATAAAAATAAAGTTTTTTTTCAAAATCCTATGTAAGTTGAGAACAGTGGCCCTGTTTACTAAGGTGTGCTAAAGTTTTTAGAGCATGCTAAAAATTAGCATGCACTAACGCTAGGGCCACCCATCCTATGTAATAATTCTCACCTCCAACGTTCTAAAGTAGCTGCCTGTGTCCGTGGTGCCTGGAGTTGCTGAGCTAGGCTCCGTAGCCAGGCTGACGTCACTCACAGCTGATTCCCAGGCAGGGGGAGGAGTAGGGAAACACGCGGAGCAACTTGCTCCGCGTGTTTCCCTACTCGTCCCCCTGCCTGGGAATCAGCTGTGAGTGTGCCGCTCACTGCCACTTGCCCCCCCCCAGCACATCAAACCCCTTGCCACCCGCAGCTGCCACTGGTAACGCTGTCCGGCCACTGCTGCTTCTCCTGTTGAGCACCAGCGGCCGCTACAAAAAGAAAAAAAGCCATAAATGTTTTTAAACCTGAAATGCGGCACCGCAGACAGCCATCAGGCATTGGCTGTTGGCTCTTCAGCCGCTCCTCTCGCCTCCACGTCACTGCCCCTGGAGTAAGACCCCAGAGGAGCACAGCGACGTGAGAGGCGAGAGGAGGTGCAGCTGCAGAGCCGACAGCCAATGTCTGATGCCTGTCTATGGTGCCGCGTTTCAGGTTTTAAAACATTTATGGCTTTTTTTCTTTTTGTAGCGGCCACTGCTGCTCAACTGGAGAAGCAGCAGCGGCCGGACAGCGTTACCAGTGGCAGCTGTGGGTGGTGAGTGGGTTTGATGTGCAGGGGGGAGGGGAGGGTTGCTGGACATGGGTGGATGGAGGGGGGCAGGAGGGGGGGAAGAGGAGGAGGGGGGGAAGAGGAGGAGGGGAGGGTCGCTGGACATGGGTGGCTGCAGGGGGGCAGGGGGGGGACAGGGGAAAGGGAGGTAGGGAGGGGGTCCTGAGACCAGAGAGATGAGGGTGGGGAGGGGGACTCTGCTAGAGGGGGGGTGGGGGCACACACTCACTCACTGTCTCTCACATACACTCTCTGACACACTCTCTGTCTATATCTCTCTCACACAAACACACACACTCTGACTCTCATTCTCTCTCTGACACACACACTCCATCTTTCACACACACTCTCTCTCAAACATACACACTCCGAGGAAAACCTTGCAAGCGCCCGTTTCATTTCTGTCAGAAACGGGCCTTTTTTGCTAGTAGGAATATATGGGTGTCTCTAGCGTTAGCATGTGCTCATTTTTAGCACGCACTAAAAATGCTAGCGCACCTACAGCACGGTTTAGTAAGCAGGGGCCTTAAGTTTTAAAACAGATATATCAAATATTTAGGATTCACTTTAACCAGTATATTAATCACTGATCCCTGTGGTTAAGAAGAGTGCAAACCTTTTATATTTTCGTTGCGTATTTTATGTTTGGAATCAGATTTGGTTTTCAAAATGCAACAAAAAATACTCAACCTGTGCTTTGCATCATGGTGTTTTTTTAAATCCAAATATTGGCCTATGTCTAACCGGTATCTATGAAAAGATCCATCTGATCACTTGCCTGTTCAAAATGTAGCATTTTCCATTGTAAACGTCTCTGATGGCAATTTCTCAATGCTGTTATCGGGGAGTCAGTCCCTTGGCGCCTTTGTCAGGAAAGCTCTTCTGCTCTGTCCGCCAAAGGCCCCAAGTGAAGGACCCTTCCAGTGCAGAAATTTGCTCAGATATTTCCGGATCATTTCCAAGGGTCATCAAATTAATGAGGAACGCCTGCTTCCTAAAGCACTGATGCACAGCACCTGCTGAGCCAAGGCACTTTTGGTGTTGACTTGAAAAGATTTGCCGCACTGAGTCATGCTTGGAAATTTACGGTGTGTTTCTTTTGTTTCATTTTAGTACAATGGCTCTCGGCCAAGGGAAGAATGGGAAATGTGGCACCCAACTCTGATTGCCGAAGCGCTGTTTGCAATATCCAATATTTTAAGCTCCTTGCGGCTCATCTCCCTTTTTACAGCCAACTCCCACCTCGGACCCCTGCAGATCTCTCTAGGACGCATGCTGATAGACATTTTGAAGTTTCTTTTTATCTACTGCCTGGTGCTTCTGGCTTTTGCCAATGGACTGAACCAGCTTTACTTTTATTATGAGACCAATGCCTCGGAGGAACCCAACAACTGCAAGGGGATTCGATGTGAAAAGCAGAACAATGCGTTCTCCACGTAAGACTTTCCTTTCAGTACCTGAAGGCTGGATCGGCCTCTGTTGGCATGCTCTCTTAATGCAGTCTAAGATACAGGCCAGGTTACACGGACGGGAGGTGTCAAGGGAATGGAACTGACATATCTAGAGAAACAGAACTCTTTATCATGCTTTTATTTTGATTTTCTTGCTACAGAAGTGAAGAAGTGCTACCTGTTCCTTATAGTTTGGTGGCGAATACATGACATAGGTATAGTGAAGGTAAATTTCAAACGTTTAGGGGTCCTTTTGCTAAGCTGCGGGGAAAAAGAGCCATGCTGTAGTGGCAGGGGCCGTTTTTCCCCACACACCAGGGCCCTTTTTACCGCAGAGGGTATAAAGCCCCCCCCCCCAAAAAAAATGGCCACACAATAAGACTACTCTTACCACGTGCCCATGCGGCGGGGAGCACTGCTACCCATTGAGGTGGTGGTAAGGGCTCCTGTGGTAACCCGATGGTAACCGGGCAAAGTGAGGTGATGCCCGATTACCACCGGCTTACAGTGGCGTTCCTAGCCAGGATCGCCGATGCGCCCCTCCCTCGGGTGCAGCGCGCCCCCCCCCCTGGTGAAATGACACCCCCCCCCCGGGTGCACGCCGCTGGGAGGGTGCCGCGGCGCGTGCCTGTCGGCTCCGAAAAGTTCGCTAACTTCGCTCGTTCGCTGCAGCTCCCTCTGCCCCGGAACAGGAAGTAACCTGTTCCAGGGCAGAGGGAGCTGCAGCGAACGAGCGAAGATAGCGAACTCGGAGCCAGGCGTACGCCGCGGCACCCCCCAGCGGCGTGCACCCAGGGCAGACCGCCCCCACCGCCCCCCCTTGGTACGCCACTGCCGGGTTAGCACCGCGCTAGAATTAAAGTTTCCCCAGTTCACAGGAAATTGTGCGTGCTCGAGCCGGAATTACCACCGGCGGCCGCGTTGGGCCAGCGGAACTTCCGATTTAGCATGTAGTAACCCCCACATTGGGCTTACCAGTGCTTTGTAAAAGGGTCCCGTAATGCGCAATTGTAACCAGCTGCTTTGTTTGTTTGGTGTTATAAGCACAACCTGCCGGCTATTTGCCAGTTTGCTTTCCTAGAGGGAAGTAATTGTGATTCGGTTCCCCTCTAGCTGCCTCGATGCAGCCATATAGGCAAAACATGGCCACGTTAGGCTCTGCTTACATTTGCGCATTAAAGTTTTGAAATTTACCTCCAACTATGTCTAGCCTGCTTATTTTCGAAGGAGAAGGGCGGCCATCTTCTGACACAAATCGGGAGATGGCCGGCCTTCTCCTAAGGCCGGCCAACTCGGTATAATTGAAAGCCGATTTTGGCCGGCTTCAACTGCTTTCCGTTGCAGGGCCGGCCAAAGTTCAAGGGGGCGTGTCGGCAGTGTACCGAAGGCGGGACGGGGCGTGGTTAAGAAATGGCCAGCCTTGGTCGATAACGGAAAAAAGAAGGCCGGCCCTGACGAGCATTTGGCCGACTTTACTTGGTCCCTTTTTGTTTACGGCAAGCCTTGAAAAGGTGCCCGAACTGACCAGATGACCACCGGAGGAAATCGGGGATCACCTCCCCTTACTCCCCCAGTGGCCACCAACCCCCTCCCACTCAAAAAATAAAATAAAAAAACATTTTTTGCCAGCCTCTATGCCAGCCTCAAATGTCATACCCAGCTCCATCACAGCACTATGCAGGTCCCTGGAGCAGTTTTTTGTGGGTACTGCAGTGCACTTCAGGCAGGCGGACCCAGGCCCATCCCCCCCTATCTGTTACACTTGTGGTGGTAAATGGGAGCCCTCCAAAACCCACCCGAAACCCACTATACCTACATCTAGGTGCCCCCCTTCACCCCTTAGGGCTATTGTAGTGTTGTACAGTTGTGGGTAGTGGGTTTGGGGGGGGGGTTGGGGGGCTTAGCGCCCAAGGTAAGGGAGCTATGAATTCCACTGCAGTGCCCCCTAGGGTGCCCGGTTGGTGTCCTGGCATGTGAGGGGGACCAGTGCACTACAAATGCTGGCTCCTCCCACGACCAAATGGCATGGATTTGGCTGGTTTTGAGATGGCCACCATTAGTTTCCATTATCGGCAAAAACCAATGTCGGCCATCTCTAAGGGCAGCCCAAATGTTGAGATTTGGCTGGCCCCGACCGTATTATCGAAACGAAAGATGGACGCCCATCTTGTTTCGATAATACGGTCGGGTACGCCGCTTTACGGAGCTGTCATTAGAGATGGTCGCCCTTATAGATGGGCGCCCCTGTTCGATTATGCCACTCCATGTCATCTATTTGGTGATAAGTACATAAGTACATAAGTAGTGCCATACTGGGAAAGACCAAAGGTCCATCTAGCCCAGCATCCTGTCACCGACAGTGGCCAATCCAGGTCAAGGGCACCTGGCACGCTCCCCAAACGTAAAAACATTCCAGACAAGTTATACCTAAAAATGAGGAATTTTTCCAGTCCATTTAATAGCGGTCTATGGACTTGTCCTTTAGGAATCTATCTAACCCCTTTTTAAACTCCGTCAAGCTAACCGCCCGTACCACGTTCTCCGGCAATGAATTCCAGAGTCTAATTACACGTTGGGTGAAGAAAAATTTTCTCCGATTCGTTTTAAATTTACCACACTGTAGCTTCAACTCATGCCCTCTAGTCCTAGTATTTTTGGATAGCGTGAACAGTCGCTTCACATCCACCCGATCCATTCCACTCATTATTTTATACACTTCTATCATATCTCCCCTCAGCCGTCTCTTCTCCAAGCTGAAAAGCCCTAGCCTTCTCAGCCTCTCTTCATAGGAAAGTCGTCCCATCCCCACTATCATTTTCGTCGCCCTTCGCTGTACCTTTTCCAATTCTACTATATCTTTTTTGAGATACGGAGACCAGTACTGAACACAATACTCCAGGTGCGGTCGCACCATGGAGCGATACAACGGCATTATAACATCCGCACACCTGGACTCCATACCCTTCCTAATAACACCCAACATTCTATTCGCTTTCCTAGCCGCAGCAGCACACTGAGCAGAAGGTTTCAGCGTATCATCGACGACGACACCCAGATCCCTTTCTTGATCCGTAACTCCTAACGCGGAACCTTGCAAGACGTAGCTATAATTCGGGTTCCTCTTACCCACATGCATCACTTTGCACTTGTCAACATTGAACTTCATCTGCCACTTGCACGCCCATTCTCCGTGTCCTCTGTGTATGCGTCACTCGTAGCTCTGTAGACCCTGTTCCTTTAAGTTGGGTGGGAAATATTATACTTCTCAACCAAAATGTATCAATTGTAGAATCCATTTTCTATGTATGTATTTATATTTAGCTCATACCTTTTTTCAGTCGTAACTCAAGATGAGCTATATTCAGATATACTAGGGCGACACGTCTATAAATTAGCACTTTATTTGAGGTACCACAACGAAGCGCACTTAGCGCCAATTCTAGGCTTACGGGAACACCTAAGTTGTTCTGGCTACTAGGGCAAAGCTGCGTCAGCATGCCAAAGGGTAGGTGCACCCACTTACGTCAGGCCAATGGCTGGCACAAGCGGATACACCAATGCCCATCATGCTACGTGCACAAACGATAGTACGTTGTAAGTTGCATATCTTGTTTGGCGACAAGCCCATATCACACCTATGCTCTGCCCCCTCCCCTGACTTGCGCACTAAGCAATTTAAATGCACTGTTTATAGAATACCACCTGGCACTTAGAGACATAACTGCCAATTATTGGCTTCAATCACGTGTGTAAGCACTTCTGTTCTGGAAACCGGCCACATTATTGGTGCCAGCTTATAGAATTACTTGTCATGTGTTTTCCTATCCTAAAGGGCTCACAAGCTAAGGGGTCCTTTTTCTAGGCCACGATAAAAAGTAGCTTGCGATAGTGTAGGCATGGCTTTTGGGCGTGCGCGGACTTACACCAAGTAAAATGTGGCCTAAATGGGTGCGACCAAATTTGGTTGCATGGTGAGCCGCTCGGAATATTCTATATACCCTGCAGAAATTTAAGCCTAAGAAAACAACAGGGCAGACGATCTGCAAGCTCCAAGATGGAAAAACAACAAAGCAGATCAGTACAAAATAAACAGAGATTTATTGAATGAAAACCAAAATATTCCGACCAGCCCTGATCTGAATATTTTGGTTTTCATTCAATAAATCTATGTTTATTTTGTACTGATCTGCTTTGAAATTTAAGCCTATTCTATATAAATTAATATGTTTTAGAGAATACGCCTAGGTGTATTTGTTTTACCACATAGATTTTTCAGCAGTCAATAGGTGTTGTGAATAAGGATACATTTTCTTCAAAAGCAGCTGTAAGCATTTGGTAGCCTCTTGCCATAGAACACACTCAAAATGCAAAATATAGTTCTAGCTGCATGAAAGATTCATGTATATTTATTATTTATTTATAAGGATTAGGATTTATTTACCGCCAAGCATAGTAGACAATTACACCAGTAAAAAAAAGCACAGTACATATTAAAACATCATTATTGACAACATAGGTTGTAGGTGGAGGTTATCGTAAGTTACTCCATAGTTTTGCATAAAGGCATACCCTACCAATCCAACTCAAATGCCTGAACTCTGCAACACAACGAAACCAAAGCACGTAATGGACATAACATAACTCTTCCGCTCTACGATTCCCTAATGTGTCTGTTCCACGCGAACCTTATTCTACCACAACACCACTTTGTATTTGTTCATACCGGAGTTGGCGAACGCCTGTCCGGTACTATGTAAGCCACATTGAGCCTGCAAATAGGTGGGAAAATGTGGGATACAAATGAGCTGCCCGACTTCGAATTTGGAGTCTGTATGGTTGAATGATTGCTACATTGCCACTTCAGCAGTGCAGCTAAATTGGGTGTTCGCTTTCCCCTGAAGAAGCCCCTCCGGCGAAACGGATCTGTTGGGCGGGGAACCCCATTACCGAAGCTGCAGTGAACTAAGTGGGGTTTTTTTTTTTACCATCCTTGAAGTTGTGTGACTCACAGTTGATATAGCATAAAAATTATTTATAAAAAAATGTATAGGTCCACATGAAGGGAGGAGGTGGGTTTGAGACCAATGATTGATTTATGGTGATAGCTTTAACGGGAGTATAGCCAGCAGTTGTGCTGGAATTTCACCCGTCTGAGGTCTCTTCCCTTCTCTCACATATTATTTCACATCCCACCCCCTTTGTGATTAGACCCGCTACCTATAGCTTTGTCGTATTGGCAAATTATAGCGGAGTGTTCCCTTTTGTTGCATTTGATACTCTGGATACAAATGTAACAAATAAATAATACCAACCTTAACCAAAAGAAATTGTCTACTTGACAGGTCTATGTTACCAGCTTTAGGGAATTTAAAATAACAGTGATTTTAAAAGGCTGCCTCTCTTTTAATTCAATTCTCACAAGATCAGCTACTTATACTTTATGGTAAAAATAAAGGTACTTTAAAGTATAAAACTGCAAAATACCTATCTGGAAGGAGCAATGTATCTCCCTATTAAAGATATTTCTCTGGATTCTAAAAACGGTGCATAACTTTCCACACCAAAAATTGGACGCGATGCCAAGATACACCTGCAACTAAACTGGCTAACGAGCCAAGTGGTGTCAATAATTGGGCGCTAACAATCGATTATTGGAGTTGATTGCCAACTAATTGCATTTGTGCGTGCATTTTGCAGTGGACTATTCTGTAAAGATCCGCACGCAAATCTTTTAGTGTGCAGCTGAAAATGGGGCGTGGCCATGTGAGGGTGGGGATGTTCTTTAAAGATGAACACAGAATTACAGAATGCCGAGGATCCGTGCCTCTTAAGCGCCATGTTTCACATCTGGTTTCAGTTGGTGTAAATCCTCGCACCCCCCCCCCCCCAAGTTCAGCACAGATCCCGGCACTACGCACTTTTCTATAAAGGACACCCATCCCGAAGTGCGCTTTATAGAATACTGTTCAACGCCACTTTTTTTCAGCACTGAATTATGAGCTCCATGTACTAAATCTAGTCCAATAAGTACATAGATTCAAATTATGTTGCCACTGCATAACCTAGACGTGGCCAGCTCAATGGACAGGGGCATCCTAAGTCAACTTTTTCATTGATGCTCACCTTCCCTCCCCCCCCCCCCCCCCCCCCCCGCCTGCAATCTGATATCTTTTCCTCCACTCCCATCTCCCACCTGCAATCCAGTATCTCCTTCTCTCTCTCAATCCCCACCCACCCCCCTAGTCTACCATCAAACATGGCAACGATAGTAATTCACACACACTGCCTGTGGCTGGTATTGGAGCCTTCCCTCTGCCATGTGCAGTCCTTCCAGAAACAGGAAATTGCATCAGAGGAAGTAGGATGCAGCAGAGGAAAGAGTCTAGGCTGACTGCAGGCAGTGTAGGCTGACTGCAGGCAGTGTATGCAGGATTGCCAGATGGGCGGTTTTCCCGCCCAATTGGGCGGTTTTCCACAACCCGCCGTGGGGAAACTTTTGCCCGCGGCGGGTTGCGGTTTTTTGGGCTTGTTTTTTTTTTTTCGTGTGGGTTTTGGGCGGTTTTTCAGCCAGCGGGGGGTGGGGCTAACGGCAACAGAGGCGGGGTTTGGTGACGTATTGGGCGGGGCGAGGTGACGTATTGGGCGGGGCGATGACGGCAGGGGCGGGGGTGATGACGGAAGGGGTGGGGCTGATGACGGCGGGGGCGGGGGTGATGACGGAAGGGGCGGGGTTGATGACGGCGGGGGTGGGGGTGATGACGGAAGGGACGGGGGTGATGACGTCGGGGGTGGGGTGTGTGCGGTTTTTGGGCGGGTTTTGGGCAGTTTTTCGGCCGGCGGGGGGTGGGGCTAACGGCGACAGAGGCGGGGTTTGGTGACGTATTGGGCGGGGCGAGGTGACGTATTGGACGGGGGATGACGGCGGGGGCGGGGGCGATGACGGAAGGGATGGGGCTGATGACGGCGGGGGCGGGGGTGATGACGGAAGGGGCGGGGTTGATGACGGCGGGGGTGGGGGTGATGACGGAAGGGGCGGGGGTGATGACGTCGGGGGTGGGGTGTGTGCGGTTTTTGGGCGGGTTTTGGGCCGGCGGGGGTGGGGCTAACGGCGACAGAGGCGGGGTTTGGTGACGTATTGGGCGGGGCGAGGTGACGTATTGGGCGGGGCGATGACGGCGGGGCGGGGGTGATGACGGAAGGGGCGGGGGTGATGACGTCGGGGGTGGGGTGTGCGGTTTTTGGGCGGGTTTTGGGCTGTTTTGGGTGGGAATTTTTTTTTTTTATTTGGCAACACTGAGTGTATGTGACCTGCTGCCACTGCTGGTGACGTCTAGGAGTAAAGACAAGTTTGAAGGTGAACCAGGGGTGGGGGTGGGGGGCTGAGAAAGAGGGGAGACTCCAGACTGCAGGCAGCTGGGGGGCCAAAGAAAAAGAGGGAGCGATGCCAGACCATGGGGGGGGGGCTAGAGGGAACAGTGATTTTGGTCCCCTTTATCAGTTAAGCTACCTAGAAAATTACTTTTGGAGCAAAGAAGGAGATTTTAAGAAAGCGTATTTTGGAGGCAGGGCCTAGTGATCATGCTGTACTGTGTAGAGAATCCAAATTCCTAACATTCTGTTTGCTTTTTTGGCCGCTGCTGCACACTGGGCAGAAGATTTCAGCGTATTGTCTACAATGACACCTAGATCGTTTTCTTGAGCGCTGACCCCCAAGGTTGACCCTAGCATCAGATAACTTTGATTTGGATTATTCTTCCCAATGTGCATCACTTTGCATTTGTCCACATTAAATTTGGATGCCCAGTCTTCCAGTTTCCTAAGGTCTTCCTGCAATTTTTCACAATCCATGTGTGTTTTGACAACATTTGAATAGTTTTGCGTCATCTGCAAATTTAATCACCTCACTCGTCGTTCCATTTTCCAGATCATTTATAAATATGTTAAATTTCACCGGTCCCAGTACAGATCCCTGGGGCACTCCACTATTCACCCTCCTCCATTGAGAAAAAAAAAGGACATTTAACCTTACCCTCTGTTTTCTGTTCAATAACCGATTCCTAATCCACAGAAGGACATTGCCTCCTATCCCATGATTTTTTTTAATTTTCTCAGGAGTCTCTCATGAGGAACTTTGTCAAAAGCTTTCTGAAAATCCAGATATGCTACATCAATTGGCTCACCTTTTATCCTCATGTTTATTTATGCCTTCAAAGAAATGAAGCAAATTGGTGAGGCAAGTCTTCCCTTGGCTGAATTCATGCTAACTCTGTCCCATTAAACTATGTTTGTCGTGTTCCATAATTGTATTCTTTATAATAGTTTCCACTATTTTCCCCGGCACTGAAGTCAGGCTTACCGGTCTGTAATTTCCTGGATCATCCCTGGAACATTTGTTAACAATGAGCATCAGTGGCGTAGCAGGGGGGGGGCTGCCACCCGGGGCCGGGCGGTTCGCCGTTGCACTCCCCCCCACCCAGGTGCAGCACGATGACCTCCCCTCCCCCTGACCAGCTCCCGCACCCTACCTTTAAAAACAATATCGGGAGGCGAGGCGCAGCGCCTCGCGCCTGCCCTGCACGTAAAAGAAATGTGGACCGTCGGGCCTTCTCTCGCTCTGTCTGTCCCGCCCTTGCGGAAATAGGAAGTTGCGTCAGCGGAGGGCAGGACAGATAGAGCGAGGGAAGACCTGACGGTCCACATTTCTTTTACGTGCAGGGCAGGCGCGAGGCGCTGCACCTCGCCTCCCGATATTTTAAAAGTAAGGGTGCGGGAGCTGGTCGGGGGGGGTGTCAATTCGCCGAGGGGGGGGGAGCTGGCAGGGAGCACCCCCCCCCCCCCCCGAGCTGAAACCCGGGGCGGACCGCCCCTCCTGCCCCCCCCCCTTGCTACGCCACTGATGGGCATTACATTGGCCACCCTCCAATCTTCAGGTACTATGGATGATTTTAACGACAGGTCACTAACAACAGATTAGCAATTTCATAGTTGAGTTCTTTCAGTACCCTGGGGTGTATGCCATCCAGTCCAGGTGATTTATCACTCTTTAATTTGTCAATTTGGCTCAGTATGTCTTCCAAGTTCACCAAGATTTCTTTCAGTTCCTCTGCATCATCAACCTTGAAAACCATTTCTGGTATAGGTAAATCTTTCACATCTTCAGCCGTGACCTCCAGAACTATCTTGTGTTGGGAGGGTGTTAGGGGGGCTGGAGGTCCACTGGACCTCCAGCCCCCCGTGTCGGTATCCATGGAGGGTGTGGAGGCTTGGGGGGCACTAGGCCACCAGGACCTTGCATTTGGGATGGTCCAGGGGTCCACCGGACCCTCAAAACTGACGGTAGCAGCCCGGGCTGCCTGGCATGAACAGTGGACAGGAATAGTGCCTTAATGCTAACACCAGCTCTGACTGGCATAGGGTTAAGGTGCTAGTCCTCCCTTAACATCACAACGCAGTGCTTTGATCATACAAGGGCAATACCGAAGAGCTACATTTAAATATAATTTAAATGAGCTCTGCAGTATTCATAGTAACATAGTAACCTAGTAGATGACGGCAGAAAAAGACCTGCAAGGTCCATCCAGTCTACCCAACAAGATAACTCATATTTGCTGCTTTTTGTGTATACCCTACTTTGATTTGTACCTGTGCTCTTCAGGGCACAGACCGTATAAGTCTGCCCAGCCCTATCCCCGCCTCCCAACCACCAGCCCCACCTCCCAACCACTGGCTCTGGCACAGACCGTATAAGTCTGCCCAGCACTATCCCCGCCTCCCTACCACCAGCCCCGCCTCCCGATCTTGACTAAGCTCCTGAGGATCCATTCCTTCGGCACAGGATTCCTTTATGCTTATCCCACGCATGTTTGAATTTCGTTACCGTTTTCATTTCCACCACCTCCCGCGGGAGGGCATTCCAAGCATCCTGCGTTGGCAAATGCAGGTGCTATTCTGGCACTAGTGGCTCTAGCGCCCGCATTTACCTTTGATCATTGGGATATGAGTTCAAATGGTGACTCTGTGATTAGGATCCTTTTAGCTGTGCTGAACCCACAAATACTCCTGCAGAGGTGATGAGTACTTTAACCCTTCAGCCTTAAGATGTTCCTGAATGACAAAGAATTATGACCAGGATGCCTTGCTGGAACTCCCAGAGTAGCTCAGATTCTCTTTCTCCTCTCTGTGATTAAAAAGAATGCAGAAGGCCCCCTCCCCCCCTCATGCATTCACACAGGTCAGAATCTGCGCTTCAATATCATTCTTTATGCCTAACTAGCTATTGGTCTGAGTACAGCAGTAACAAACTCAATATTTCTGAGACCTACATCAGTACGGTTTGGCTTGAAGGCTCTCCCAAGCAGATGGAAGGTCAAAGGCTGGAAGATGTAATGCCTAAGACGTTGCTCCTATGGGGAGAGACCCTGTTTTATAGTCAGAGGAGGATTCTGCTGCCACCAGAACCTCCCACTGATTATACTGGACAATCCTTTTGTTTTACTACTTTCTCTGGAAAGTCAGAAAGTTCACCTGTAGGACACCAGCCTGCCTGCCAACAAATGAGGTCAGCCAGAGTGTTTTATTCTGTTGGAGAAGGAGTGGCCTAGTGGTTAGGGTAGTGGACTTTGATCCTGAGGAACTGAGTTGGATTCCCACTTCAGGCACAGGCAGCTCCTTGTGACTCTGGGCAAGTCACTTAACCCTCCATTGCCCCATGTAAGCCGCATTGAGCTTGCCATGAGTGGGAAAGCGCGGGGTACAAATGTAACAAAAATAAAATAGATACTATTGGAGATTTTACATGGAATGTTGCTACTACTGGAGATTCTACATGGAATGTTGATATTCCACTAGCAACATTCCATGTACAAGGCTGCGCAGGCTTCTGTTTCTGTGAGTCTGACGTCCTGCACATATGTGCAGGACGTCAGACTCACAGAAGCAGAAGCCTGAGTGGCCACATTGGTGATCTGCAAGAGCCGACGCCGACTTCTACATGGAATCTCAAATAGTAGGAACAGTGGAGGAGTGGCCTAGTGGTTAGGGTAGTGGACTTTGGTCCTGAGGAACTGAGTTGGATTCCCACTTCAGGCACAGGGCAAGTCACTTAACCCTCCATTGCCCCATGTAAGCCGCATTGAGCCTGCCATGAGTGGGAAAGCGCGGGGTTACAAATGTAACAAAAAAAAAAAAAAAAGTAGCACTGAAAATTCAGTCAAACACTCTTCACTGCTGAATTCCTCAGGCTACTACATAGTTTTTATTAACTAGAAACTTGTCCCATCATACCAGATCGATGTCTTGTCTTGTATAAGCTAGCTTTGACGAGAAAACGGTTATTGAGACGATAACTTCCGAAGGGCGTAGATTTGGTTTGACAAAGCATCTAGATTTTTTTTTTCCAGCCACTCCAGGGCTATTTCAGAGCTTCAGCATTTTTTTTTTTTTTTTTTTTTTTTTATAATTTTTATTTAATCATCAAAAATAACATGAAATGTTATTTACAGAAAGAGAAGGAAAATTAAAATAATAGTATCAATTATACATAGGTAAATTTACATCTTGTAGACCACAACTTAAGGACAAGATACAAGGTAAAAATTTCTGAGTAAACTCATAGGGAAAAAAAAGCAAACCAAAGGGCAGAGGCATATGGAACACCCGCAGCCGGAGAACTCAGCACTTTCACTCTCTATTGGTCATCCTGGGTTAATCTTTCACTACTTTCTTTGGCTGATAATAATTCTCTCAATTTCTTGGGTTCCATAAATATATAGTTAACAGAATCCAGGGATATTATACAGCGACATGGAAATATTAACTTAAACGAGCCCCCTTTTGCAAGGGTTCTGGCTTTTAAATTCAAAAACTCCCGCCGACGGGCTTGAGTCTCCCTGGTTAAATCAGGGAATATACGCACAGTTTCCCCAAGAAATTTATCATTCAAATGACGAAAATATAATTTAAAGGTATTCATCTTATCCATTTCAAGTGCAAAGGAAACTATAAGAGTAGTTCTCTCTGTTACCAATTCTATAGAGTTTTCCAAAAACTCTGTTAAGTTCATCTCAGGTTGTTGTGGTGAAGGATTCAAAGGATTAGACTTTCTTCCAGTTATGTATTGAAGCCGAACAATAGGAGGGAATCCCTCAGGTGGAAATCCAAGTATTTCTGTGTAATATTTACGCAGCATCTCCATAGCTGGAATTAGGGGCGACTTGGGAAAATTAATAAACCGCAAGTTACTCTTTCTCCCTTGATTTTCGAGAGATTCTAGTTTCCTCACCAGAACCTCTCTATCTTTAACCACTGTCCCTGCAAAATTCTGAAGAGCAGAGAGTTCAATCTTTAAAGATTCCATTTGACCTTCTTGGATTTGTATTTTCTCTGCAAACTGTTTTTGAACTTGTTTCACATTGTCAAATTCTTGAGTAAAAGAATTAGTTACCTGGGAGAGTAGGGAATTCATACCCTGGATAACATCCCATATAGAGTCTAACGTTACCACTTCAGGTCTCTTCACCTCCCGAAATACCGGTGCAACTCCCGTTGGAGTGGGGGTAGACGTGGACAAAACCCCCCCAATCGGGGAAAGACCACCAACTAGGCCTCCTGAAGGCGGTAGAATCTTCTCCACTCTGGGCGTTCTATCCGTCTTCTCCGTCGGGGTCATAATGCTTCCGGGTCGTGGAGGAATGGTATTCCCTGGCGGACTCAAAGAGATCGCCTCCGCGCTGTTTTCCGCCGATGTCATCACGGAAAGCTCCGAAGCGGGCCCCCGCATAGCCAGCGGTTGAATCCCGAACTGCTCTAAGATTGCTTGGCGAGGAGGGGGAACACTCCCAGGTACGGAGGCCAATCCCTTGGGTTTTCCCTTCCGTTTCCCCATGACCAGCACAGGGTACGGGTCCAACTGCTCGTTACACAGTCTAGTGAGTCGGGAGCTCAAACACGCACGTCTGCTCTATTCGGCCATCTTGTCCAACCCTCCAGAGCTTCAGCATTTTGACCACCTGGCATGCATATTTCAGTACAAAAAGTGCAGACACATGCCTTCTGGTGTCAAAGAACAAACCATGCAATATTTCCAAAGCAGGGCGAATGCTGCCTCAGGATTAGTTGAAAGAATTCTTATGTAACTAATAAATGAATCGATACAGCACTGCAACTGCTATAGTTTTGTCCAGCTATTTCATTCATCATTGCATCAAATGACAGGGTACTGTAAGGAGAGTTAAGACTGTCTCTCATGCACACGTCTAATCTAAAGGAGGACATCGATTTACTGTCATGTTCCGTGGTATTGCTCCCCAGAGATGTCTTTAATATCTTTGCAAAGCGAGACTGTACCACACACATGTAGCTCTCGGTAAAGTAAAATTGTTCGAGGGAAATGGATACTGTGAAAGCATTGATGGTTAGATCATTTGGAAGATGCACATAGATCTCTGAGTAGCTGCACAAATTAAAACTTAGCGGCCCTTTTACTACGCCATGTAGGCGCCTACATGTGCCAAACGCGTGCCAAATTGGAGTTACCGCCTGGGTACCGCATAGCCCTTGGGGTAATTTCAGTTTTGGCATGCGTCCACTACGCGCGTCTGAAAAATATGTTTTTTCTTTTCTGGCACGCATAACGGACGCGTGCCAAGTGGCATTTGACGCGCGTAGGTCAATTTTGATTTTGCCGCACGTCCATTTTCGGCAAAAGAAAATAGGCCCTTTTTACAGGCGCGCAAAAAAATGGATCGGCGCACGCCCAAAACCCACGCCTACACTACCGCAATCCATTTTTCAGCGCGCCTTTATAAAAGGACCCCTTAAATCGCTTGTGGAACGGGGTGGAGGAATTTCCGGACCCTGAATGTTGGAGTACTATCTTTGAGCCTGTGACTGCTCTAGAAATGATATGATAGGTTACATTTCTGTACAGCCTTGTTAGGACACGGGCCAACCCAAATATGCAACAGAAATCTTCTCTATTTGCATGCGTTATCACCCAGATCGTATCTGAAAAGTCCGAATATTGAAGGTTATCTGGAGGAAATTATAAGACGAAAGCGCTTCCAATCAAGTGGTTCTCGGTAAACATTTATAGGATCTCCATAATAATTTTCCATCATATGTATTTGCATAGATGAGCAAAGAACAAGGCTAATTTGAATAGATTGGATCTTCTGAGACCCAGACCTGGTGGCAGGCCCTCGGCAACCAGAGTTGAGAACCCCTGTATTGGAGACTAATAAACTGAAGTATGGACAGCTTCAAAAACAATTGTGTGTAAAATAACATCCAACAGCATACGTAGGGGGTTCTTTTACTAAGGCACGCTCGCGTTTTTAGAGCGCGCTAAAAATAGGCGTGTGCTAAAAGTTAGAGATGCCAATGTATTCCTATGGGTGTCTCTTAATGTTTAGCGCGTGACTATTTTTACTGCATGCTAAAAACATGAGCGCGTCTTAGTAAAAGACCCCCATAGAGGGGCGAACGGGTACGCCCATCTCTGAGGACGTCCCCGCGAAGGGGCGGAGCATCCTGTATTATCGAAACAAGATGGGCGTCCATTTTTCGTTTCGATAATACGGTCGGGGACGACCAAAACATTTAGGTCAACCTAAGAGATGGTCGACATAAATGTTGAGATGGTCGACCTTAGAGATGGGCGACCTCGGTTTTCGCCGATAATGGAAACCGAGGGCGCTCATCTAAAAAATGACCAAATGCAAGCC
The DNA here is from genome assembly GCF_901765095.1 of Microcaecilia unicolor. Taxonomy (NCBI): domain Eukaryota; kingdom Metazoa; phylum Chordata; class Amphibia; order Gymnophiona; family Siphonopidae; genus Microcaecilia; species Microcaecilia unicolor. The sequence continues at coordinate 17,558,946 of NC_044037.1, forward strand.
CTTTGATCGTGGGAGGAGCCAGCATTTGTAGTGCACTGGTCCCCCTCACATGCCAGTACACCAACCAGGCACCCTAGGGGGCACTGCAGTGGGCTTCACAAATTGCTCCCAGGTGCATAGCTCCCTTACCTTTGGTGCTGAGCCCCCCCAAACCCCCCAAACCCCACTCCCCACAACTATACACCACTACCATAGCCCTAAGGGGTGAAGGGGGGGCACCTAGATGTGGGTACAGTGGGTTTTGGGTGGGTTTTGGAGGGCTCACATTTACCACCACAAGTGTAACAGGTAGGGGGGATGGGCCTGGGTCCGCCTGCCTGAAGTGCACTGCAGTACCCACTAAAAACTGCTCCAGGGACCTGCATACTGCTGAGATGGAGCTGGATATGACATTTGAGGCTGGCATAGAGGCTTGAAAAATGTTTTTTAATTTGTTTTGGGTGGGAGGGGGTTGGTGACCACTGGGGGAGTAAGGGGAGGTCATCCCCCATTCCCTCCGGTGGTCATCTGGTCAGTTCGGGCACCTTTTCGAGGCTTGGTCGTGAAAAGAATTGGACCAAGTAAAGTCGGCCAAATGCCCGTCAGGGATGCCCTTCTTTTCTCCTCTTCAATAGTCCCTTTTCCCTATGTGTCCTATCTGTCTGTCCTACCCTTATCCCTTATTTGTCCTGTCTGTCTGTCCTGATTTAGATTGTAAGCTCTTTTGAGCAGGGACTGTCTTTTTCTTCATGTTCAATTGTGAAGCGCTGCGTACGACTGGTAGCGCTATAGAAATGATTTGTAGTAGTAGTTTTCCATTATCGGCTGAGGACGCCCATCTCTTAACCACGCCCCTGTCCCACCTTCGGTACACTGCCGACACGCCCCCATGAACTTTGGTCGTCCCCGCAATGGAAAGCAGTTGAGGACGCCCAAAATCGGCTTTCAATTATGCCGATTTGGGCTACCCTGGGAGAAGGACGCCCATCTCCCGATTTGTGTCAGAAGATGGGCGTCCTTCTCTTTCGATTATGCCGCTGATAGTCATGCTGGTGAATAATTCTGCGCGCTGTTTTCTTATCTCCTTCATGGATTTTTTCAATTCAGAAGTTACGTGACAAAAATTATGTAAAATTGCTAATGAGGTGAAGAATCATTGAAATCACCTCATTACTAGTTTCCTGTTAGGAAAGTTTCACACACAAAAAATGTCACCAAAGCTAAAAGAGATGGTTCTTAAGTTTTACTGTGAAAAAGTTCACGAGGTTAAATGTAGAGTTTATTGAGATTTGCTACACAGCCAGGACTAACTCACAGATCTAGGCAGCGTACAAAAAGTTCAAAAACAATGCAAAAAGAAACCAAAAGGAACCTGATGGTGAAATGTAACCCTACAATGTAGGGGCGTAGCCAGACTTCAGAAGGAGGGGGGTCCAGAGCCCGAAGTAAGGGGCCACATTTTAACCCCCCCCCCCCCCCGCCACCACCACCAACAACAACTTTGACCCCCCACCGCCGACCCTGTCGACCCCCCCTCCCTCCGCCAACCTGCCGCCACCGTCGGCTACCCTTGCTGGCAGGGGACCCCAACCTCTGCCAGCAGAGGTCCTCTTCTTCCAGCGCAAGGCTTCGTTCTGTTTCTGTGAGCCTGATGTCCTGCACGTTGTACGTGCAGGACATCAGACTCACAGAAACAGAACGAAGCCTTGCAGATAAGCCAGCAACACGGCCGCTGGCTGATCTGCAAGGCTTCGTTCTGGCTGCAGGGGGGGGGGGGGTCAAGAGGTTTGTCTGCAGGGGGGTCCAAGGCCAAATCTATGGGGGCCCAGGCCCCCGTGGCCCCACGTAGCTACGCCACTGCTACAATGCAATTAGGATCATATAATAAATTACCTGGTAGGGTACAAACTGGTTAAACCGTTCAGGAGCATTGCTATGCCTCTTCACGTGGAATTCTTGATCTCCTGATGTAAGAGAGTTGTTGGGGTTTTTTTTGTAGTTGATATAAAACATTCAGGGCCCCTTTTACTCACCACGTAAGTGTCTACGCGCGCCCAATGCATACCAAAATGGAGTTACCGCCTGACTACCTTGTGGCTCCTGCGGTAATTTCATTTTTGGCGCGCATCCGATATGCGCATCTGAAAAATACTTTTTATTATCTGGCGTGCATAGCGGACGCGCACCAAGTGGCATCTGACGCGCGGAGGTCATTACCGTCCAAATTTTTTACCGCTAGGTCTATGGCTGGCGGTAAGGTCTCAGCCCCAAAATGGACGTGCGGCAATTTTGATTTTGCTGCACGTCCATTTTAGGGAGGGGGGGACTTTTTTATAGGTGCGCTGAAAAATGATTCTGCGCGCACCTAAAACCCGCACCTACACTACCACAAGCCATTTTTCAGCACGCCTTTGTAAAAGGACCCCTTAAATCACAAAGCCTCTTTTCAACTTTACTCTGATGCAACTTTCCGTTCATACAAATTGGGTTGTTGCCACTGGACCGGCTCTACATAGCTTTTTTTTTTTTTTTTAAATCATCAGTATGTAGTGAAATTAAAATCACAAGCTACAGATCTAAGACTTGCCTGTTTTCCCACTTAGGTTGTTTGAGACCCTCCAGTCCTTATTCTGGTCGGTGTTTGGACTGCTGAATCTCTACGTCACCAACGTGAAAGCAAGACACGAGTTCACCGAATTTGTTGGGGCCACCATGTTTGGAACGTACAACGTAATATCCCTCGTTGTGTTGCTCAACATGCTCATAGCCATGATGAACAACTCCTATCAGCTCATTGCCGTGAGTACTCTGTGTATCTCGATACTTTCCACTCAGAATGGGGGGGGGGGGTTGTTTGTGTCATGAGTTTTTCTCTGCAGAAAGTATCAGATTGCCGCTTTGCTCTTCTGTAGCTGATAAGCTGTACTTTTTAGTTAACTGCATTGGAAGGCGCCTGCCGAAGCTCGTACGCCACCCTTCTTCAGGCGACGAGTGATTATTGTGAGGTGGTTTGAACTGTCGGAATTCAAGGCGTCAATGTTCTGGAAGAGTCCTGCATTCGAAGTGGTCCTGAACACATTGACAATGCTCTACTCAGCATGTTAACTAACGTGGAGGTTAATTTTCAAAAGCATTTCCATGGTTAAAAGCTGGGGAACCAGGGCTTTCCTAGCACTGTCCACCAATGTGTGGGTAAACTTATAAGGGTCAATTCAATACAGGACGCTAAAAATTAGGCACCTATAATTTGGGTGCTCAGCTGGTATTCTATAAAAGTATGTTTCTGCACCAACTTGGAAGTACCCAGTTACATGACCAACTTTAGGTGCAACCAATCACTGGTATAAATGATTGTATCTAAGTGCGGCAATTGCCTGTGTAAAAGTGGGACTTATATAAAGCGTGTGTGAGAATAGTGGGAACAAAATGATGAAACAACGATGTGTAGAAATGAGATCGTTTGTGTGGCTCTTATGCTGTCTTTTTTCACCCATAAACGATCTCATTTCTACACGTTGTTGTGTCATCATTTTGATGGTGTTACAGCTTTATGTTATAGTGAGACTTATTAGCTGATATCGCTGTACTGCCGTTCACTGGCTAACAATGTTCCGTTGTCAACTAGACTGGAATATCTCTTGACTCCTGAGGCAGGTGCTTACTGTGCTGAAACACAGGACTGCGTTGAGTCCGTTCAGTCTTCTTGATGTTTTCGACTTACCAACCTTTGTATCTTACACATTTTCAGTATTATAATAAATTGTTTCCCCTGGTTGGAATTAACATTGGTCTCCCCCAATTGGTTTTCTTGGTTCCAATTTACCATGTACATGCAATTTGACGAATAAGGAGCAAACCAGTTTAATACAGTGGAGCTAAGTCCAACATTATGTAATTGATTAAACAAATTCACGTGAGAAACTGTATCAGAGACGGCACTAAGACCAAGCTGCACCCACAATGCATCGTAACCTTGGTCTGCTTTACTAAGACACCATTCATTATAGCCACCAATAACAGCTCCGTACTGTGAATATATCTATAACCAGACGTGTGTGGTTGAATCTACAGTGCAGATTATTGTTAACAGAATATTGCTATTTTTTTTAATTTTATGTTTTTTTAAATTTTATTTTATTCTTTATTTATGTCAGTTTTAAAATAGAAACAAAAGCATTTTCAAAGAAATAGCACAGAGAAAGAGGAACCGACATCCTCACTACTTAAACAAATACATTTTGCCAGCCCACATCAAGAGCTACATCAGATATATACAAAAGGAAAAAAAAATAAAATTATCGGGGGCTTGATAGTGTACGTACCTATATAGGATTATTTCCTCTTTAGATGTTGAATTTAAGTATTACGGTTTGGGATGTACACATATTTTCTGGACAAAGTTTATTCTTTGTTCTATTGTAATAGACTTAATTTTAAAAAATAAAATAACACCATACTGTATTATAACTGCTTATATATATCCCTAATTTATACTAATCCCCATCTATGTTTTATCAGATAAACTGTTTACCGATATAAATTGCTCTAATTGACCAGGGCATTAAACAAGATGGTCTCTTCCCCCCTTTAAGCCTTACAGTTTCCATTCTGCTCCGGTCACACACTCGGAATTTTCTCCGGGACAGCTGGAGCATATGCCTCATCTTGTTACTTTGGTAGATACTTGGAAGCTCACAAAACCATGCTTAAGAGTTCCGTTTCGCAATTATGTGATTATACGCTTCTCAAGTGTTTGGCTCTATAGATTAAAAAAAACTGTTGGCGTGTGCTTAACGTTTGAGTGAAGGTTTCGATACTACAGGCAACAAGTACTTCACAAATAAAAGATTCGATAATGTGTTTTTAATCACTAGGGACCCAAAGGTCCTTTGGAGTCCTGCAGAACTTGCCTGCCCCTTACTATTGAAAATGTGATTGCGAAATAGCACCACCAGGGGCAGGAATGCACAGTTTAGAGGAAACATTGGTGGAGATGGCCCATCTTTGGAAGATGGTGAAGCCTGGTTTCCTTTCTGGTTGTCCTTGGCTATTTTGCCTTTTTCTTGTTGTCAGTTCCCCTGTATTTTCCCGAGGGGCCTCTATTCTGATGCAGTTCTTTATCTAGCGTTGTATTATCATGAATTTTAATGTGTGAAGTCATCGGTCAGCTAAGTTATTGGAACTGAAGGAGTTCTGATGCTTGAACAGAAGTTGATAAGCACTTACCCCCAAATTTTGTATTAGTCGCCCAAAGTTAGGCATGGATCACAGATGCACGCATAAAATAATTAACTAAATCGGTGATAACAATCACTCATTGGCCTTAAGAAGCACTAATTGGTACTATTTGCTGGGTACACATGTATCTGCTCTGTGCCCCTACTATTACCACTAGGGGTTATGTATAAGGAAACATGACCCCTAACTGTAGTGAAATGAGACTACCACAAGGGGCGCCATTGTGGAAACAGCACTGGCAAAGCAGGAACAACTGGGGATCACTCCTGCCCTAAGACTTCTGGACCACCAGGTACAGGGCTGGTAGACCCACAGTGATGGTGAGGGGCCCTTTGGTGAGGGATGTGATTGGAGGGGTTGGGTTTGATCGGGGGGGGGGGGGGGGATAATGTGATCGAGATGGATGGAGGAGTTGCAATTGGGGGAGGAACAGCACTGGCCCTTTTAGGCTCCGGCCCAGGAGATTTGGTGCTAGGCTTTGAGGCCTGATGTCACCAGGCTGCTGGAATAATGCTATTTACGAGGCGGCTTGCAAACCACGTTATTCATTTACCACTGTTGTCAGCAACCTGCAGAACTGTTATATCACAGGTTGTTGACTCCCGTGGTAGATCAAGATGCAGTAAAAGCTTGCCTTCATAACTTCCCCCTTAAATCACCTTTCATCCCTTGAAGTCTCTCTCTCAACCCCAGTCCCTGCATCCTCTTTCACTGTGTCACCAGGACTCTCTCACTCAGTTTCCCATTCTGATCATTCATTCTCTTCATTCCCCCATTTCCTGAAGTCTCTATAAAATCACGCTCTTCTTCCCATTCCCTTCAGCCCATCAGTCTCCTTCTTTCTGTATCTCTTCTCATTCAGTCTTTTCTCAATCTGGCCTTCTCCCCCCCACCCCTCTCACCCAATATCACTTGGAGTCTCCCCATCTCCCAGTTTCCTCTGACTTATCACTTTCACTCTCTCAGTCTCCCCTCACCTTGTAGACTCCCATCTCAATATCCCCTTGCCCAGCAGTCTCTCTGTCTCCATCTCCAACAGTCACCCTTTATCTTCCCTTTCTAACCCCACACGCCCTTCTTCCCTTCCTAATGCCGCATTCTTCTTTGTCCTCCGTTCCCTCTGTCCTCTCCCTCACCCAAAGTTCCCTCTTGCTCCTCATTCTCCTCTCTCTTCCTTTTCACATTTCCACTCAATCTCTGTGCCCCTTCCATCACCTGCCTTCCCCACCTAGCCTCCTGAATTTCCCTCCTCCCAGAGTGTTTAACATTCTTCTCTTTCTCCACCTCCCTTTCCCCCTTCTTTCCCCTCCTGCCACATGGTGCTAGCCTTCTCTGCACACTTTCTTTCTCCCCCAATACCTACCAAATTAATTTCTCCAGGCTGAGGCTCAGACAAAATAATAATTTTCTCTTTAGTTCCCTCTCACCTCCTACTTGTGGCTCTCACTTTCTACCGGTCACAATCAACCTTGGCATTGGCAGGTTTGGGGTGGGATGGGAGTCCAAGAATTAAGGCTAGAGGCAACGCTGGGCTAAGGTTGGTGGCATGCAGGCACAGTAATAATGTTGGAAGCTGAGCAGCACAAGGAGTAGCTGCATGAGACAGCTCCCCCTGCAGGGGCTTCCTATGTCAGCAGCATGTCTTTTGCCCCAGCCTAGTTAACACCTGATCACTGCTGCTTCCTGCTTTTCAGAATTGTGGCACAGAGAAAGCCAGCTCAGGCGACATGGCAGCAGCTGCAACATGGGCTGAGGCAATAAAAAAGGCAATTAAAGCCAGAGATTCACAGTATCCATTGAAGGCCATAACTTCCTGCCGCTGGCCTCTTATAAAATTACCTCATCCTAAACATGGAGTGGAGGAGTAGCCTAGTGGTTAGAGTACCAGGCTTGACATCCAGAGGTGGCGGGTTGAAATCCTGCTGCTGCTCCTTGTGATCTTGGGCAAGTCACTTAACCCTCCACTCCTCAGGTACAAACTTAGATTGTGAGAAATATCCAGAGTACCTGAATGTAACTCACCTTGAGCTACTACTGAAAAAGGTGTGAGCAAACTCCAAATAAATAAACGTGCATGGTGCTTCCTTGTGTTCTAGAGCAAGCATGTTCAGGGGAGGAATGTGAGGGGAATTGCAATGTAGCTGTATATTTCATAAAATATGCACATGTGTGGGCCTTTTCCCAGCAGTCATAACTTCATTCTAAGCAGATTTGTGCTAGTATTTTATAAAGACACATATGTGCCTACAGTACAGTCTCAATTATCTGACTTTTCAGGACTGGTTAGGATATCTTTGTTGGCTGTGATGCTTCACTAATCTGACCCAGTGGCGTAGCCACAGGTGGGCCTGGATGGGCCAGGGCCCACTCACTTAGGGATCAGGCCCACCCAACAATATCACGTTTAGTGGTAGCTGGTGGGGATCCCAAGCTCCAGCAGCTGAATACTTTCCCCTGATGGTAACTCTACTCTCCACGATACCGGCACCTGCATGCCTGCTGCAGACTGCCAAGATGGAAAGAAGTGTTTTTCTGCCAGCTGAGATATTTTTGGGTGGTGGTGAAGGGGGGTAACACTTGGTGCCCACCCACTTCTTGCCTAGGCCCATTCAAAATCTGTTGTCTGGCTACGCCCCTGATCTGACCATCTGGCATATCCAACTACCCCCCCCCCCCCCCCCCCCCCCAGTGATGTCTTCGCATTGCCATTAAGAAGTGCGCAGGTTCTCTTCCTGTTTTCTGGCTTCTCAGGCTGCTGGTGTTAATAAACAATACTGTATTTTAAATACAGATACCCTATGCCTGTTCTTTATGCATAAAGTGTGTTTTCCATGCATGTTTAAGGGGTTAACATTGTTTTCCATATTATCTGACTTTTCTCTTATCCGACAATAGCTCGGTCCCTTTTTATGTCAGATAATTGAGACTATACTGTATTTATAAAATCACCCTGTTAGATTTTATGTGTTTTAACCTATGGAATGCAGTTCGACAGTCCTTAACTTGGAGTCTAAAGTATCTTCATTTAAAAGCTGGTTAGTTAGTTGGGCTGTCAGTTAATTAGTATGAAGTGGCCTTTTAGTTTTTAAAAGATATAAAATTATGATGTGTTTATGATACATATGGATGCTTATGGCTTAGTTTTCTAAAAAATGTTTACTTCCATGGCACCCCATCTTGGAGAGGGGAGAAGAGAGCAGTATGGCGCTGCAGCTGGGTGGGCCTGAGCCAAGAATGGGTGGACCCACCTGTAGCTACTCCACTGGGTTATCCACAATGAATATTCATGAGAGAGATTTGCATGCAGTGGAGGCAGTGCATGCAAATCTCTCTCATGAATATTCACTGTAGATATCCTGAAAACCCGACTGGCTGAGGTGCTTTCAGGACCAGGTTTGGGAATCACTGACCTACACCCTTGTAGTGTCTCTCTCAGATAAAGGAGAATATTCAGTGCTAAGGGAGGGAGGGGTAGCTGGCAGGGGGGGTTATCTGTGGCAGGGAGATGGGGCAAAATGTGCCCTCCCCCACTTTGGACTCCGGTCCCCCTAATTTTTGTAGTCTAGATGTGCGGCAGTCTGGGGGGGGGGTGGCAGTGGGGGGGTCAGCAAAAGTGGGACCTGCCCCGGGCCCGGCTCAGTCTCTCGGCGGCCCTGGTGCACGTGACCACATCTAACACACCTGCCCTGCTACGCTAATATTCTGTAAAGAAAATGAGGCACAGACTTTCGGGTTTTGAACCCAGTCCTTGGGACACACCTAGCTAGTCGAGTTTTCAGGATACCCACAATGAATATGCATGAGATAGATTTGCATGCCCTACCTCCACTGTATGCAAATGTATCTTTTATTTATTATTACATTTGTACCCCGTGCTTTCCCACTCAAGGCAGGCGCAATGCGGCTTACATAATAATATGGATTACATAGTATTGATATAAAAAAATATGAGTTAATTATAGCAGAATAAAAGAGATAGGTAGGTAGAGATGGGGAAAGGTGAAGGGAGTAGGAGAGGCATGAGCAAAGGGTAGGTGAGCATTGGAGGAGAGGTGGAGGAGGCGGGATGGGGGATGGAACATGGGATAGGTATAAGGAAATTTGGTGGGAGATATGATCTGGGTCATTGTCATTGTTTTCTGAATATGTGTTGGGTAGATGGGTTCATAGGGTTAGTTTGGGTCATTTGGATAGGCTTGCTTGAACAAATATTTACATATACATATTCATTGTGGGTATTCTGAAAATCTGACTGGCTAGGTGTGTCCTAAAGACTGGATTTAGAGAACAGGTGCCTTCCTAGTACAAATTTTCATACTAAAATTTGGGCACAATCCTGAGATACAAGGCAACTTAATTGGGGGTTAACAATTATTGATGTCAATTGGCACCCATTAGGATTTGCATGCGCATTCGGCTGCGCGCTATTCTGTAAGGCAGTGCAGGTAATTCCCTTAGCACGTACCTTGAAAGGGGGTGTGGCCATGGGAGGAGCATGGAAGTGTCAGCAGCATTCTGAAAATTTGCATGCGCACTTATAGACTAATGGGTAAGCGTGCCTAACTTGGGCGCCAGCATTTACAGCAGGTTTCAGCAGGCGTAAGTCTGGCGCCCGTAATTAAGTGCGAGATCCACACTTAAGCGCTATTCTATTAAGGGTACATGCCCTTTATAAAGTATTACTTCGTGTCGGTTTCTTCCGGTGTCTAATGTGTAGAATTTAGCCCTAAGTGTCCCCTTTCCAACTTGCGATTTTTGCTGGTTTAACCTTAATCGCACTACACCTGTAGACCTCAGTGGAAAGTTTAATACGAAGCTTCTGTTTCTACAGCTACTCCTAAATGAATTTTTCATATCTGTTCTCAGTACACCCATGTCTCCGTTTGCAAAACACAAGCACATAACCTTCTTTCTTAATTCTTTTCACTGTCGTTTAGTGTACCACAGGCTCAGAGTCTTCTTGGCATCCTGCCTCTGTGAGATTCTAACATCTTGTTCAGAGGTTAGAAAGCGCAAACAGCAGCAGTGCGTACGATTAGACCGAAGCAAAAAAAAAACAAACATTTTTCACATGCAGTTTTTCCAGAGACCTGTTATTTTAGTTTATTTTGTAAATGCTTGTTGTGTTGAGCAAACCAAAGCCAGAATGTTAACGTGATGGCTCAGTGCCCACTATAAGCAAGATGGCACAGCAAGGACTCCTGTAATGACACAATCGAAGTCAAAATATCCAGATGTAGACTAGAGGTTGCAGCCCACTGCATTGTCTGGTCTTTCATTTAGATTTGACAGGCTGAATTAAAATTATCTCCAACTGCTGAGTTAAATAGCCTTTGGTTAACAGAGGAAGGAGAGAAAGCAAACAGTTGGTGAACTGGTGATTCCTTTCCTTTCTGGATCCAGAGTCCTTCCGGCCCCTTTCTTCAGCGGTTCCTCAGCAGTGTCAGCTCATGTACTCTTCAGACCAGTGACGTAGACAGATGGCTAATTCAGGGTGGGCCTGAGTGCAGAGTGGGTGGGCTTGAAATTTTGGTCTGCATCCCCACCCTCTTTCACTTCCCCTGGTACTCCCCCAATTCAAAACAGAAATACCTGAGCTGGAGGAGATCCCCAAGCCCCACCAGCCAAAGACCTCCTCCTGGTCAGAACTCTTCCAACCTGGGTAGCTGGCGGCAGTGTCCCAAAACTGTCACCACAACTGGCATGTCCTAAAACCAGGGCTTTTTTTGAGGGGGTACTTGGGGGTACTGAGTACTGGCACCTTTTCCATTGTCTGTTAAAATTGACCCACGGACCCCAAGTTTTAATAAAAGAGCTCAGGCTCAACACACCAATTCTGCCTTGTCATAGGTTCTGTGACTGGTTGCAGGGGGCCTGGTTATTGTGGAGTGGGTCCCTCAGTGATCACCCCACCCTTGAAGGGTGGCCTGTCATTTGAGTACCGGCACCTTTTTCATTAGAAAAAAACGCACTGCCTAAAACTGAGCGTGCATTGGGGTGGGGGTGGGAGAGGGGGGGTTGGCGTGGCTCTGGGATACCGCTGCCAGATGCCCAAGTTGGAAACGATCTGGCCAGGAAGAAGACTTTGGCTGACAAGGCTTGGGGATCTTCACCAGCTACACCAACAGACTAACAGAGCACCAATTTTGGGGTCGGACTGAGCCCAAAGTGGGTGGGTCCCAGGCCAACCAGACCTACCCGTGGCTTACGCCACTGCTTCAGACATGTAAAGTTTGATAGTTGAGAAGAAGCCTCAAAAGGGAACATTTAGGACCTTTTTTCCCTTCCAAGAATATCCAGCTGATAAGGAGGGAGACGAAAGAGGAGGGCAGAAACCCATAGATACCCCAGTGGACATTTTGTTGGGATCTAGGTAAATCCAGCAAAAACTGTACAGATCAGTATTTAAACACTGCGACCAATGTTTCTTTTTCAAAACATATAACCAAATATTCAGCATCGGCCAATATCCAGATCTCGGCACTTAATATCCGGCTACGGCAGAGACCACTGCTGTTATCCAGATACTGATGATACTCAGCTCCAGTATCTGGATAAGCTAAGTCAGATTTTATGATGTACTGAGTTATCCAGAGAGTTACCCCTAATACCAGTGCTGAATATCACCAGTCTTTGAGTAAACCCTGCCTCTTCCCAGGCTCTGTCCCCAGACCATTGAATATCACCAGTTTCTGATCAAATCCTGGCTCCGTCTCCAGACCGCCCTGGCCTGGAGCGGGCTGTAGTGATTTTCAGCGTCTTACTAGGATAATGCCACTATAATCCAAATATGTCCCCAGTTAGCAGCATTTATCTGTGAACCGAGGCTCGAACCGGATAAGTGCTTTTTAATGTCAGACCCATAGTTCTCTGCTTCTTCGGAACCTCATGTTCAACTCCTTACTGCGTGTTCTTTTACTCGCGGCACATTTTAAAGCTGTAATTTTAATTTTGTAAAATTTCCACACAGTTTGAACACATGTAGCCTTCCTCTCCCTTTGTTGGGGGTGAATGTTGCCCCAAACACAGCACAGGAACCTCTTGCTTTAATAGGGGAAAACAGAGCAAAAACACAGCAGAGCAGTTCACCAAGCTAAAATAAAAGGGTCCTGGGGCTTGCTAGAGAGGGAGGGTCACTGATCAGGGACTCAACTGAAACCTAAGGCACAAGAGGCAAAATGCAGCAGAAGGGATAGGGAAATGGAACTTGATATACCACCTTTCTGAGGTTTTTGCAACTACATTCAAAGCGGTTTACATATATTCAGGTACTTATTTTGTACCAGGGGCAATGGAGGGTTAAGTGACTTGCCCAGAGTCACAAGGAGCTGCAGTGGGACTTGAACCCAGTTCCCCCAGAATCAGAGTCCGCTATACTAACCACTAGGCTACTCCTCCACTAGCAACATTCCATGTAGAATCTCAAATAGTAGCAACCACTAGGCTACTCTTCCACTCCTTGGGATTCCGGAATCTTGCTATTCTTTGGGGTTCTACATGGAATGTTGCTACTCTTTGAGGCTGTGCATGGAATCTTGTTAATGGCACTTGATATACCGCCTTTCTGAGGTTTTTGCAACTACATTCAAAGTGGTTTACATATATTCAGGTCCTTATTTTGTACCAGGGGCAATGGAGGGTTAAGTGACTTGCCCAGAGTCACAAGGAGCTGCAGTGGGAATTGAACCCAGTTCCCCAGGGTCAAAGTCCGCTGCACTAACCACTAGGCTACTCCTCCACTGGCAACATTCCATGTAGAAGCCTGCCCTTGCAGATCAGCAATGCGGCCGCGCAGGCTTCTGTTTCTGTGAGTCTGACGTCTATTATAAATACAAATATATATTAAACTAAAAAATAAACATTAAAAATTAAGACAGTAAGTGACAATCTAAAAAACCAACATATAGATGTATAAGAGCAGCCTATTAATTGTTTTTTTTTAATATTAGGAGTAACAATGCGAATACAACACAACAGACCTAATATTATCTCTCCAGGATTGGAAGAAAGAGCCTTATCTGTCTTCAGTATAAAGAAACGGGAGACTGTCAGTGATTTGTCAGTCAATGTGTCCCCCCTGGTGGTATCACACAGATATTGTACCTTGCTTGACAAGATTTAATTATGCTGCAATATAAATGCATTGCATGTCATTTTTGTCCACTTGCATTTGAGCAGAAGAAGCCAAATAGAAATTGGCTTCTTTGTGGTTTCACCAGCTCAGAAAATACCAAAGCGTATCCATTGCATTTCTGGGCAGTCATCCAGTGCTTGAATCACTGGTCTTGTTCCCTATAAAATACAGGCTAATTTGCAGGGTGGCTTCTTACTGGCAACGTGAATTTTTCTTTTCTCTAAGAGGAGGTAAAACCTGGCATTTGTTCCATATCTAAATATATCCTGTTGGGTCAGGTGCTGGGTTAGTCCTGGTTTTCTCCTCGCTGAATACAAGAACTCCTGATTCCATTTTCCTTTGGAAAAATGAGAAATATGGCAGGACACAACAGAAGGACTAGTATGTATTTAGTTCGGATTGAGTTCACACCTTTTTTGCATTTGTAATTAAAGGTGAGTTATAGTCAGGTACTCTGGGTATTTCCCTGTCTCCAGAGGACTTACAATCGAAGTCCCCTGTTTACTAAGCCGCCCTAGTGGATGCCACATGGCAGGGGCGTAGCCAGACCGGTGGGAGGCGGGCCCAGAGCCCGAGGTGAGGGGGCACATTGTAGCCCCCCGGCGGTGCCGCCCCGGCCACTTTTGACCTCCCTCCAGTGCCACCGCTGCCACCACTTTTGACCCTCCCTCTCCCCGCCGCCCTTCTCCTTTCTACCCCCCCTTTCCCCCGCCGCCAAACCTCCCCCGCTGCCGCCGTCGGGTACCTGTGCTGACGGGTGGGGCAAAGGTAGGCGACGACGGCAGCAGCAGGGGAGGGTTGGCGGCGGGAGGGTCGTAGGCAGGGGGGGTCCAGGGCCAAATCTACGGGGGCCCAGGCCCCTGTGGCCCCACATGGCTACGCCACTGAAGCATTGTTAACAGCTCTTAACAAGCAATAATGTCAAAATTTAGAATTTACACACGTACATTGCTAAGCATATTCTGTAATGTACTGCGCCTTAATTCTAACACGCGCAGGCAAAAAAGGGACATGGTTAGGGGCATGGAAATAGGCATTTTGTGGGAATTCCAAAATCGACATGCTTTGTTTTAAAGTTTGGGCCAGTGTGCGTGAATCTACGCACAGGGATTTACACCAGCTTTTCATTGGCGTAAATGGACGTATGTAGATTGAGTTGCATCAACTATGCCTAAGCGTATTCTGAATACTCCACATAGATTTAACACATGGTATATAGAATGCGCTTAGGCGTGATTGCCTAACGCATGTTAATTTTAGGCGCCATATATAGAATCGGGCACAAAAGGTGTCTGTAAAGAGGGTATCAACATTCAGGCACCAAGAACACATGTAAATGACCAGCATATCAGCACATACATGTATAGTGTGTGCACGTATGTTATTAAGTGCTGGTATTCTGGCTGTATTCTTCCATAAAATGGTGCATAGTTTGAAGGGGGAATATCTAGGTGTGAGCATTTCTCTAGCTGTATGGCTTCTTGAAGAGGTTGTGCTTTAATATAGTTGCATGTTTGCTCTTCCACACGTGGCAGTCTGAATATTAGGCCACCTAAGGCAGGGGGCTCAGGTGGCACTCTTCAGGAGCGGCATCTCCCCTTCCGATACGCTGCCCTGCCGCTGGCACCCGCCTCTTCCCTTTACTGTGGCCACCTCTCTGATGTAACTTCCTGTTTTGTCAGAGGCTCAGGAAGCCACAGTAAAGGGAAGAGGCGGGTGCCGACGGCAGTGCAACGCCACGAATGGACTGGAGGTAGGAAGAGGGGGCAGCTTCTCGGCCTGGGGGGGGGGGGGGGGGGAGGCATCTCTGCATTTTGCCTTGGGCAGGCTCTGCTGCCAGACTAGTATTCTATAGAGGGAAGGAGGCACCAGATAGGCTCCCCTTATAGAATCACTGGGCCTGATGATCAGCCCATGGAACTCAGTGATTATTAAAGTGTTGCCCGTCGTGGCAAAATATTAACCTAGATATTCAATGCTGAGCCTAATCCATGCACTGGCACCGAATATCCGGGTCTTGCCTGACCGCTGGAAGTTATTCCGGTGCCGGACGATATATCAGTAATTCGACTCTGGAATTCGTTGCCGGAGAATGTGGTTAAGGCGGTTAGCTTAGCAGAGTTTAAGAAAGGTTTGGACGGCTTCCTGAAGGAAAAGGCCATAAAATGTTATTAAATGGACATAGGTAAAAATCCACTATTCCTGGGACAAGCAGTACAAAATGCTTTGCTCCGTGGATCTTGTCAGGTGATTGTGACCTGGATTGGCCACTGTTGGAGACAGGGTGCTGGGCTAGATGGACCTTTGGTCTGTCCCAGTGTGGCGATGCTTATGTCTTACTTGTATACCGCACTATAAAAGACATAGAAACAGAGAAAAATGTAGGTAGATAAAGAACATACGGCCTGTCCAGTCTGCCCATCCATGCCATCTACTCTCCCTTAGAGATTCTATGTCAAAGATTTTCAGTCTTTTTAGTCTCACTGCACACTTACATGGGGTTAAAATGATCAAGGCACACCTTCACAAATGGTCCTGCATTTAACCGTCTACCCCCACCCACACATGGTCCAGCATTTAACCTTCTCCTCCACCAAATAGTCTAGCATTTACCTTCTCTTCCTTCCCTCCCCCCTCCATCCTCACAAATAGTCCAGTATCTCTCCCTTCTGTTCCCTTTCCAGCCAGCAAACAGGCGTGTTCCCTTGTTTCTGACCCCGCCCCCCCCACCCCCATCTACCTTTTAAGAGTTTTCTTGTCTCAATTCATATGGACCGTTCATGCCAACCCTGAAGCCTTCTCTTTGATGTAATTTCTTACTTATGTGGAAGCAGGAAGTTTCATCAGAGAGAAGACTCCAGGGTTGGCGCAAGCAGGCTGTATGAATCGCTGCTCGCTGGCACTGACCGCTAGAGATAAAGAAACTTTTGAAACGTACACTCCATTCCTGCACAAATTAAGCTGGCCATTACTAATAAATGACCCTCAACTCCTGCGTCACACGTATGGACCAGCTGCGGCACACACTGGTTGAAAAACGCTGTCCTATGTACTTGTCCCAATCTCTCTTGAATTCAGATACTGTTTCTGTCTCCACCGCTTCCACTGAGAGGCTGTTCCATGAATCCACCACCCTGTCTGTGAAAAAGTATTTCCTCAGGTTACTTCTGAGTCTGTCCTCTCTCACCTTCATCCTATAACCCCTTGTTCCAGAACTTCCTTTCTACTGAAACAGACTCTCCTCTCGTGCATTTATGCCAAATAGGTATTTAAATGTCTCTTATCATATTTTCCCTCTCCTACCTTTTACCTATTGAGATCTGTAAGTCTGGCCTCTTCAGTGTGCAGTGCAGTTTACAGAAACAAAGAAACCAGTCTACTGTAACTCTTTATACGCAGGCTGTAAAGAACGGACCATTAAAAAACTCCAAACAGCCCAGAACACCGCTGCCAGACTCATCGTTGGAAAAAGTAAATACGAAAGGGCGAAACCTCTAAGAGAGAAACTACACTGCCCACCACTCAAGGAACGAATTGAGTTCAAGATCTGTACAACTGTCCACAAAATCATCCACGCAGATGCCCCACTCTATATGTTAAACCTAGTGGACCTACCGCCTAGAAACGCCAAAAAATTGGCCCGCAAATTCCTCAATCTGAACTTCCCCAGCTGCAAAGGAATTAAATACAAACAGGCGTACGCTACTACTTTTGCGTATAAAAGCACACAGATCTGGAACGCACTACCCATGGCCCTGAAAACTATGGACAATCTAACCAGCTTTCGCAAAGCTTTGAAGACACATCTCTTCAACAAAGAGGTGGTGGAAATGAAAACGGTAACAGAATTCAAACACGCGTGGGATAAACATAAAGGAATCCTGTTCAGAAGGAATGGATCCTAAGGAGCTTAGCCGAGATTGGGTGGCAGAGCTGGTGGTGGGAGGCGGGGATAGTGCTGGGCAGACTTATACGGTCTGTGCCAGAGCCGGTGGTGGGAGGCGGGGCTGGTGGTTGGGAGGCGGGGATAATGCTGGGTAGACTTATACGGTCTGTGCCAGAGCCGGTGGTGGGAGGCAGGACTGGTGGTTGGGAGGCGGTGATAGTGCTGGGCAGACTTATACGGTCTGTGCCAGAACCGGTGGTGGGAGGCGGGGCTGGTGGTTGGGAGGCGGGGATAATGCTGGGCAGATTTATACGGTCTGTGCCAGAGCCGGTGGTGGGAGGCAGGACTGGTGGTTGGGAGGTGGGGATAGTGCTGGACAGACTTATACGGTCTGTGCCAGAGCCAGTGGTTGGGAGGCGGGGCTGGTGGTTGGGAGGCGAGGATAGAGCTGGGCAGACTTATACGGTCTGTGCCAGAGCCGGTGGTTGGGAGGCGGGGATAGTGCTGCGCAGACTTATACGGTCTGTGCCCTGAAGAGGACAGGTACAAATCAAGGTAAGGTATACACAAAAAGTAGCACATATGAGTTTATCTTGTTGGGCAGACTGGATGGACCGTGCAGGTCTTTTTCTGCCGTCATTTACTATGTTACTATGTTACTAAATACATCCTAATAAACCACTCTCAAAATACTCAGGTGCATCAAAACACCTGTCACAATACCTCACCTAGCACCTTACACCTAGATCATACACCTTCAACCGATTATTGAATGTATTTATGATAATGTAATGACTGCATCATAACAACACTCTGTAAGCCACATTGAGCCTGCAAAAAGGTGGGATAATGTGGGGCACAAATGCAATAATAATAATAACTAGAAAAGTTACTGCAAAAGAGCTAGAATTAACAATGAAAACATTTCTGAAATAAAAACATCTTAAGTGATTTTTCTAAACATCATATACTTAGTCATCAACATTCCACCATTTGGGAGCCTGATGCGGAATAGTCTTTGACCAAACGTGTTAATAGACCACTTTTTCTTAGCAACAGGAAAATGAAGAATCAAATAGTTTCTGGAGTTAATATCACAATTTCTCGCAAGAGTAGGACAGCCTTTATCCAGGCACTTAACGTCTGGATGCTATAACTGGCGTGTAAAATTGCGTGGCTGTTTGAGATATGCGCACAACTAAACTGGCTAGTGAACCAATTAACTCCAGTAATTGGGTGCTAGCAATCGATTCTTGGCATTAATTGGCAAATTGGATTTACATGCGCATCTTGCTAAGCACTATTCTATAAAGATCTGGCTGCAAATCTTATAGAGCACAACTCAAAAGGGGGTGTGGCTATGGGAGGGTCAGGATGGAACTTTCACTAAAGATACGTGGTGCAGTAATACGGAATACCAGGAGTGGCCTAGTGGTTAGAGCATGGGTCTTGCAAACCAGAGGTGGCCGGTTCAAATCCCACTGCTGCTCCTTGTGATCTTGGGCAAGTCACTTAACCCTCCATTGCCTCAGGTACAAACTTAGATTGTGAGCCCTCCTGGGACAGAGAAATATCCAGAGTACCTGAATGTAACTCACCTTGAGCTACTACTGAAAAAGGTGTGAGCAAAATCTAAATAAATAAAGATTCCATTCAGAATCTCAAAGAATAGCAACATTCCATGTAGAACCCCAAAGAATATCAAGATTCTGGAATCCTAAAGAGTGGCAAAATTCCATGCAGAATCTCAAACAGTAGCAACATTCCATGTAGAACCCTAAAGAATAACAAGCAGAGGCCCAGTGGTTAGTGCACCAGTCTTGCAATCCAGAGGTGGCTGGTTCAAATCCCACTGCTGCTCCTTGTGATCTTGGGCAAGTCACTTAACCCTCCATTGCCTCAGGTACAAACTTAGATTGTGAGTCCTCCTGGGACAGAGAAATATCCAGAGTACCTGAAGGTAACTCACCTTGAGCTACTACTGAAAAAGGTGTGTGCAAAATCCAAATAAATAAAGATTCTAGAATTTTAAAGAATAACAAGATTCCATGCAGAATTTCAAAGTGTAGCAACATTCCATGTAGAACCCCAAAGAGTAACAAGATTCTTTGGGGTGGAGGAGTGGCCTAGTGGTTAGAGCACTGGTCTTGCAATCCAGAGGTGGCTGGTTCAAATCCTGCTGCTGCTCCTTGTGATCTTGGGCAGGTCACTTAACCCTTCATTGCCTCAGGTACAAACTTAGCCCTCCTGGGACAGAGAAATATCCAGAGTACCTGAATGTAACTCACCTTCAGCTACTACTGAGAAAGGTGTGAGCAAAATCTAAATAAATAAATAACTTATGCGCCAGGATTTACACAAGGTTTCATTGGCATAAATCCTTGAGCCCAAAGTTTGTCATGAAATTGGCTCCAAGCTCTATTCTATAAACAGCGTCCAACTTGGAGCTCCATATGGACTTTTCGTTTAGCACCATTTCCTGAATCTAGTTCTTACTGGATTGAAAATCACCACTAACCTGGTAAATCCCAGCTCTGTCCAGACGACGCCCCAAGACTACCCTGGCATTAACCCCAAATTTTCATGGCACTATCTGGTTAAGTGCCGCTGATATGCTGGGCTTCACCGAGGACCCTTTTTACCAAGCTGTGGCAAAAGGGGGCCAGCACTGGTACCGGCACGTGTTTTACACTCACTCCGAGGCCCCTTTTTACAGCAGCTGGTAAAAGGGAAGTTTCGCTTTCCTACAGGAAATGGCTGGGCGGCAAGTAAAGCACTTGCCACATGGCCATTTTGGGGGGGAGCCCTTACCGCCACCCATTGAGTTGGTAGTAAGGGCTCCCGCGTTAACCCAGCGGGAACCGGGCAGCACGCAGCACTGCCCAATTACTGCCGGGTACACTCCGGCGCTACAAAAATAAATCAATTTTTGTAGCGCCAGAAATGACGGCACGCTAGGGGTGGGAAGTACCGCAGGGATGCTGCTGTAGCCTGGCCGTACTTCCTGTTTAAGACATAAGCATCGCCACACTGGGACAGACCAAAGGTCCATCTAGCCCAGCACCCTGTCTCCGACAGTGGCCCATCCAGGTCACAATCACCCGACAAGATCCACGGAGCAAAGCATTTTGTACTGCTTGTCCCAGGAATAGTGGATTTTTCCCTATGTCCATTTAATAACATTCTATGGCCCTTTCCTTCAGGAAGCCATCCAAACCTTTCTTAAACTCTGCTAAGCTAACCGCCTTAACCACATTCTCCGGCAATGAATTCCAGAGTCGAATTATGCGCTGAGTAAAGAAAACTTTTCTCTTATTTGTTTTAAACTTACTGCACTCCAGCTTCATCGCATGCTCCCTTCTCCTAGTATTTTTGGAAAGCGTAAACAGACGCTCCATATCTATCTTTTCCACTCCACTCATTATTTAATATAACTCTATCATATCACCCCCTCAGCCGCCTTTTCTCCAAGCTGAAGAGCCCCAGTGGGCTTACCACTGCTTAGTAAAAGGATCCCCTAACAGGAGCTTCTCCTGCCCAGTTAAACTGTTTTATTGAGCCCACCTTCTCTATGCAAACCCTGCCTCTGTGGGTGCCTCCGCTTAGTTCAGATAAAGTTTTGTGTGTACTGGCTGTACACTCTTAACTTTTACATACATAACAGACACACAATTTTAGAAACACCCGAACGGCTTTTTAAATGATCTGAGCCGCTTTACAATGAAAATTGACTTTCAGTCTTTAGTTGACAGTAAATGTGTGACTCATCAGGCCAATAGCTCAAGCACAGCTATAAAAGGATGATATTGTTTGTTTGTTTTAAAACCTCTTCAGTTATTACATCTTAATAAGCTTTTTATTTATTTGTTTGCTAAAGGATTGCAGTGCTGCCAGATGGCAGGTTGTGGTAGTGCAGCCTCAGCCGGCCAGCAAAATCTGAAGCAGGGAGAGGATTGCTATGGAAACAGAGGCCAGGCGGCAGAACAGATTCAGGGTTCCTGACACCTGACATTTGTAAACTAGAAATACGTTCACAATATACAACTGGTATGGAGAACAGTTGAAGTTCTGTTCACTAGACAGCTTTGTTGACTCCATTGTTTGCTGAGACAATATGACGGCTATGTGTATGTATAGGGTTATCATGTGTCCTCTTTTTGGACATCTTCAGATATGTCCTCCAGGTTTTTTAACTTGTAGGGAAATGTCCTCTTTTTGTTTTATGTGCATATGACCAACACACCTGCCCACATAATGAGAGAAACCATCTCTGGCCTATTAGTCAGTCTGGACACACGGGGGCGCTAAAGAGAAAGAAAGTCATTGCTGATCTCCTCTCTGTTCCCTGCTGGTTGAATCTGTCAAAGGAGTTTTGTCCGTGGAGCACAACTTTAAGCATATGTCATGCAAAGACTTTCACGCATATCGCTTTATAACTACGCTTGGGCTCAGACTCAGTCAAACTCAAATCCGGAGATTCTTGAAAAGTAGATTGTCTACTGCTGTACTGTAATTAAGTCACTGTTTGATGTGTGTTCATTAACTAAAGGCTACGATCAAATATTTCTTTAGCAAAGGTAGCAACCGTTTTTTTATTTTTTCTGTCCTCTTTTGTCTCTGCAAATATGGTAACGCTATATAAGGACACTATCCATTAAGAGGCATCTCTTCTCCCTCATAGTATGGCTGAAGAGGAGCTGGTATCCCCTCCTCCAGATACAACCCTTTGGACTGAAAAGCTGCTACTACTTCTCAGTGGCTTAGCTACAGGTGGGCCTGGGTGGGCCAGGGCCCACCCGCTTGGGGTTCAGGCCCACCCAACAGTAGCACACATTTAGTGGCAGCTGGTGGGGATCCCAAGCTCCGTCAGCTGAAGACTTCCCTCTGATGGTAACAAAAACGTTCATGCTGTTTTCAGCGTATGCCTGCTGCAGACTGCCAAGGTGAAAAGAAGCGCTTTCTCACCAGCTGAGATATTTTTTTGATGGTGGTGTGTGTGTGTGGGGGGGGGGGGGGATAACACTTGGTGCCCACCCACTTCTTGCCTAGGCCCACCCAAAATCTGTTGTCTGGCTACGCCCCTGCTACTTCTGCTGCTGCCTTGCCCTCCCCTCTCCTTCCGAGCTGAAACAAGGGCTGTGCAAGCCGTGTAGCCACACAGGGTGTAAATATAGAAGGGCTCAACAAAAATGGTCCCAGACCACCCTCTCCTCTCATTGGTGGTGGCAAAGTGGGCGGGGCAGGGGTGTGTGTGCCTGAGGGAAAGCCACCAAAGGGTGCAACTGTTGTTTGGTATGGTCTGTTATAGCACCACCTCCTGAGGAGGACATGCACAGTGATATTCTTACCTCCCCTTGGATCTGACATCCTGGCTTCTAAACTCCTCCTCCTCCTACCACTAGCCCCTCCTTTTCCCACATGATTAAAACAGCTGATCTGTAAACTCAACCGTAATTGCAGAAAAGGAAGAGACGTTAGTGGCAGGAAAACGACCAGAACAAATCTGTTGCTGTCATAGCCCTTGACCTTACTGTATCCTTTGATGTGGTCGATCGTGTTCTCCTTTTAAAACCACCTTCATTCCTTCGTTTTTTATGGTAAAGCTCTGGACTGGCTTCACTCCTATTTAACAAATGGATATCGTTTGGTTTCCTGGCAAAAGTCGCTTTCTGTCGGAATGTATTCCCGAGAGGTAGGATGATGAGATCTATCATGTAGCCAGGTACCTCACCACGTAGGATTTTATGAACTAGAGTTTAAAGGAGATTCGATCCTTGACAGGAAGCCAATGCAGTTTCTCTCGGAGGGGCGTGGCACTTTCACATTTTGACTTTCCGTAGACCAATCTAGCCGCTGTATTTTGGGCCGTCTGCCGTTTCTCAATGAGGTGCTTTTTACATCCAGCATAAACTCCGTTACAGTCATCCGGATGGCAGAGAACGACGGACTGTATGAGGTTGCGAAGGACCTCTCGAGGGGAATATGGTTTTATTCATTTTCGTTTCCACAGCGAGAAGAACATCTTCTTTGCGGTGGTGGTAACGTGTTGTTGGAGTGAAAGTGAGCGGTCAAGGGTGACTCCCCAAATTTTGAGGCTGTCCAGGATGGGAAGGTTTAGGGTGGGGGTGATTAATGTTGAAGGTCTGTACTTGTTGTGTAATTAATTTTAACACATTATTCCTCTCCTATAGTGAAGGCGCCTACCTCAAGGAAACTCTATCACATCTTACGTTCACTTACCACTGTGCCAGCTGTTCTTGAATCCCCTATGTTCTCCCTACTGCCACCCAATTCTTTTCTAAGATCACTTCTGTACTAACTATCCTCTCTTCCTCCTTGAAGCCTTCTCCTCGGACCGCTTCAGCAGCTGATTTGACTTCGGGTGACCAAGACCCCAGTGATGCTTTGCCTTCCTTTACTCCACCTTCCCCTACTGTTCTGACTTACGTTTTTCTTCTATGCGTCTAACTACTGCTCCTTAAGATCCTTATGCTTTTGTGAAGCACTTTAGCAGTTTATTCCTTACCTTTTTGCATTTCATGATCAGTACCTCTTTGACCCAAGGAATGGTCTTGGAGGTCTGGAAACTGGCAGACATTATCCCTAAAAATTTTTTTTAATTCTTTTTTTTTCCCAGTTTATTTATATTTATTGAGTATTAACATAGCATACAAAAATGAGAGCAAACACACAGTACAAATACTTCCAACTGCAAATATCACAACTTTTTGTTTTTTTGCTACTCTTTAACCCCTTTGTATGTCCCCCTTCCCACTTCCCCTTCCCCTCACCCTCGCCCCTAGACAATTGGCAAGGTAGGGTCGGGCTGCGCCAACCACTCAGTATATGGATCCCAAACATGATGATACACTATTAGGCGACCTTGTCGCATTGCTGTTAGCTTGGACATCAGCTGGATGTAGTCCAGTTTCCGTAGGATCACTCGTAGTCCCGGCAAAGTTTGTTGCTTCCAAGCCGCCGCCAGCACCAATTTGCTGGCCACCAGTATCTGTGTGGCCAGTTGGACATTATCCCTAAATTAAAAGATCTAAAGGAGGCTCTTCATTGGTAAGCAACTATTAGCCAATTGCACAATTACCATTTCTTTCGACATTGACGGGACAAGTTGTCTGTCATCAGCTTGAGGTCCGTCGAGTCAAAGCAAGTTTTCCGTCCTTATCAGACGGGGTTTAGGAGGTCTCAGAGCACGGAAACTGCACTTGTAGAAGTGGTTATACTGATCCTTCTATTGCCCTTATAAAATAGGCATAAAATATATGCCTCTTTGGAACAGATACCCTGTTATAAGATTTTACCCTTGAAATCAAAGGCTTTTAAAGTGAATCCTAAATTCAATTGAAATTCAACAAAGATAATATAATATCAGCATAATGGGGGGAGATTCTATATATGACACCTAAAAATTGGCGCTGAAATCAGTTGCCAACTAAGCGTATTCTCTAATCAGCACCGGATTATAGAATATGCTTAGTTGATATAACATAGTAACATAGTAAATGACGGCAGATAAAGACCTGTACAGTCCATCCAGTCTGCCCAACAAGATAAACTCGTTTACATGGTATGTGATACCTTATATGTACACCCGAGCAGGGGCGTAGCCAGACACCCAGTTTTGGGTGGGCCTGGACCCAAGATGGGTGGACAGAAGAACTCCGCCTTGTCCCACAAGTGACTTGGTCTCTCCCTCTCTCGCCTGCATACCATATGGTCTCTCAAACATCCCCCCCCCCCCCGCATACCTTTTAAATAGATTTTCACCGGCAGCGAGCAGCAACTAATACACACTGCTCATGTTGGCCCTATAGCACGTATCAGTCGCTACTTGCAGGTGAAGATCTATTTACAAGGTATGCAGGAGGGACAGTTGTTGGGAGTTTTCGGCTGGTGGGGCTTGGGAAGAATGCCTGCCAGCCACATCATAGGTGTGCTGCTACTGGATGGGCCTGAGCCCAAAGTGGGTGGGCCTGGGCCCACCGGGGCCCACCCTTGGCTACGCCACTGCACCCGAGTTTCATTTGTCCTTGCTTTTCTCAGGGCACAGACCGTAGAAGTCTGCCTAGTACTGTTCTTGTACTAAGTTCTGAAGCTAACATCGAAGGCCCTTAAAATTTACACTCCAGCCCATCCCTATCCAGTCACGATCAGGGCATAGACCATAGAAGTCTGCCCAGCTCCCATTTTGTTTCCAATTACCGGCGTTGCCACCCAATCTCCGCTAAGATTCCATGGAACCATTCCTTGTAAACAGGATTCCTTTGTGTTTATCCCACGCATGTTTGAATTCCATTACCGTTTTTATCTCCACCACCTCCCGCGGGGAGGGCATTCCACATATCCACCACCCTCTCCGTGAAAAAATACTTCTGGAATTAGTCCTGAGTCTGCCCCCCTTCAACCTCAATTCATGTCCTCTAGTTCTACCCCCTTCCCGTCTCGGAAAAAGTTAATTTGCGGATTAATACCTTTCAAATATTTGAACGTCTGTATCATATCACCCCTGTTTCTCCTTTCCTCCAAGGTATACATGTTCAGGTCAGCAAGTCTCTCCTCGTAGTGCCTAAATCTATGCATATTTATTTATTTAGAACATTTCTATCCCACATATTCCCAACATAGCAGGCTCTATGTGGCTAACAATGTATAAAGAATGAACATCAAACAAATGCAAGGGCGGAACATAGAAGAAGGCACATCTGGGGGGGGGGGGGGGGGGGACAATAGGGGAAGCCAAGGAGGGACGGCAGGAAGTTAAGGAACGGCTGAGTAGGTTTTATCATATAGATGAGTCTTGAGGAGTTTCTTAAACAGGGCATGGTCGGTAGTTTCCCTTAATGCGGATGGCAGAGCATTCCAGTATCGTGGACTCATAAAGCAAAAAGAGGAGGCGAAGAGCAATTTGTACCGTACATTCTTGAAGTTAGGATAGTGGAGATGTAGATAAGTACTGGACGGCTTCTTGGAGTTTCTTGGAGGGAGGTCAGTCAGGCTGAACATATAAACTGGAGCATCCCCGTAAACGATCTTGTGGGTTAGAGCACAGACTTTGAATTCGATACGCTCTTTGATCGGTAGCCAGTGGAGCTTCTCTCTTAGAGGTTTCGCTGCTTCAAACCGAGATTTACCAAATAGTAATCTTGCCGCTGTGTTTTGCGCCGTTTGGAGCTTCTTTAGGGTTTGTTCTTTGCATCTGGTGTAAATCCCATTACAGTAGTCAAAATGGCTCAAAACGAGGGAATGGATTAGAGTCTGGAATATCCATTTATACCAACGAACACCCGGCGTAAATCCCTGCATGTAGATTTAGGCGCATTCGGACTGTATTCTATAACTACGCACTTAAATTTTGGAACATCCACAAAACGCCCATTTCCCCACCCATAACCACACCCCTTTTTGCCTGCGTGCATTAGAAGTTTGGCGCACATTGTTACAGAATACATTTAGCGAGTTGTGCACGTAAATTCTAATCAGTGCCAATTACTGCTTGTTATGTGCTGTTATCAGTGCTCATTAGCTTGTTAAGTTCCGTGCATTGTTATAGAATCTGCGCCGATTTTGACGCGGATCTCTAGGTGTGCTATATAGAGTCCGAGGGAGTATGTTCGTACTAGAGATTGTTCTTAACACCCTCTGGCTAAACCTCTTCCCAGACAAGCTGCCCCTTCTTTCTGTTTAGGAAATCCAGAAGAGGAAAACAAAAGTTCTGCAGAAAGAGTCCACAAAAGCAGAACACACGTCTGCCACGTTTCGCCTCTCTGATAGTTAGTAGTTGTAGCAATGAAAACAGCTCAGCAGCTAGCAGTGGGATAAAAAGAGCGTCTCCTCCTTTCTCAACAGGTATACTGACGCAGCCTCTAGAGAGGCGAAACATGGCCACGCCGGGTCATGTTTTAAAGTGGCAAGAATAAAAGTCTTTTTAACTATTAGAAGACGTGTATTCTGCTTTTGTGGACTGTACTGTTTTCTATTTGACAACTTCCCATATTGCTCATTAAGGATGATTTTAACTTGTCTTTCCCATTACACATCATTTGGAGATCTAGTCTCCAAATAATGCAAACAGTGCGATGTTCCTCCCCCATACAATAGAGTTTTTGCAGTGAGGATCTGACCTTTCATTACAGTTACGCCTATAGTTTAAGAAATTATGAAAAACTCAGTTGTTTGTTGACCTCCCATTCACCGTCTTGCAGTCACCCTCGCACACTGACACTTCCAGCAAACCATTTTGCCTATTAGCCTTCTCTGAACTGACCTGGTCTGTGTCATCTTCTCTAGGATCATGCCGACATCGAGTGGAAGTTTGCCCGAACTAAGCTGTGGATGAGTTATTTTGACGAGGGCGGAACTTTACCACCTCCTTTCAACATTGTTCCCAGCCCCAAGTCAATCTGGTACCTTTGCAAGTGGATCCATAAGCAACTGTGTCCAGCCAAGGATATGGAAGATGAACAGAAGAAGCATGAAAACCTAAAATCGTTCACAGTAAGCCTATTTATTTTCCCACTAGCTCTTTTCCACATAATATTTCTTAATATCAGCTTGCATATGAAAGTTTTAACTGCCTTTTAGCTTTCGCTCTTTTCGTAAGAGCCCACATGGGATTTTTTTTTGAGCAGTGATTTAAGTGATGGGTATATAATACTCATATGTTTCTGATTTCAGGAACGGCATGCTGACAACCTGATTCAAAATCAGCATTACCAGGTAAAAGTCTCTTCAGTACATTAAGATATTTATCGCCGGGTTCTCGGTAGCATTTGATTTAGGATGGTGATGATTTCCAAGTTGTTGCTGTCTGCTGTACTATATTTTGATAACAGTAGACACCCTCAGAGATTTCAGTTGATTCTGCAATAAAATATATATACATTCTAAAGACTTTTTGAATGCTTCGCATATGTGTCATTCTGTTATGCATATTTTGAAAACCAGACCAGGTAGGGAGGCCATTGGCACAACAGCTGTTTTCCCGTTTCCCTAGAAAACAGTAATCTTTTTTTTTTCCTAAAAATGAGACCATTTACCAAAATCATCCTAGTAAGCTGTTGTTTTCAAGGCACAGCTTGAGCAAGAGATGCCATTACTTTGCTAGTACAGGATCATTACATTCCCTGTGAAGACTGTTGATCAATGAAAGGGGGAAAGTTATTAAGGTGTGATAGGGCAATAACCCATGTTATTAGCCCCTTAAAGCGATTTAAAATGCTCTAACACTGGGTTTCTTGCCCTAATGCATTGTTAAATAAGTTACCCCTCGCTGCATAGTAATGAAATGCAAAACATGCAAATACATCTAAAGCAGCTTATTAGTATGTAAATTCCATAATGTGATTTGTGGTGCGCACCAAGTGGTCAACACAAGTCACATTATAGCCCTAAAACAATGTTAAAATAACCCCATCCAAAAGCTGGGGATATTTTACCATCCCAGGAGCATTGGGCGGCAAAGCCATTGCATGATGCTTCTGGCCATCACTTCCAGGGGACCCCCCCACACACACTCCCCCCTAATGATCAACCATCCTTCTGATCATGCAAGCCCCCCTGCCGAGCAAGCCCCCATTCCCTGCCTTCAATTCCCTCAAAGGACTCCCCATCCTAGCAGTCCTACTTCATTCCCTGGTGGTTTAGTGGGTCCCTGGGCAGGAATGATCCCTAGTCGCTGTTGTGTTAGGACGTGAGCCGACTGAGCCCACGCTAGCACAGAGACTAAAAGGCTACGAAGGCCAGCACGCTCAGGGAGACCAGAAGACACAACTTGGAAGGAAAGACAGAACTTTCATACAGGCCGCAAGGCCGAATTGGAACCCACATGTAACAGAGTTCAAGCGCACAGGCCGCAAGGCCGAACTGGAACCAAAACAATCAGGAGAAAGGTATAGAACAAGGTGCCCTAAGAAAAATACTGACCAGGCAGCACAGTGCACTGCCACAAATGGAAGGTCAAAAGACCAGTACACACAGGCACAAAACAGTAACTGAAGGGCTATAGACAACCCACACAAAGAGACAGCTCACACTGTGCCAGAAAGCACAGACATATGGAAGATCAGCTCACACAGACTCAAACAGCAGATACAGTAAGTAAAGGATTAAAGGCAAAACACACAGACAGACAGCTCACAGCTGTGCCGTAAAACACAGATAAACAGAGGAGCAGCTCACACAGACTCAAACAATGAATTCAGTAAGTACAGGGTTAAAGGCAAACCCAGAGAGAGAGAGAGAGAGAGCTCACAGCTGTGCCAGAAAACACAGACAATTGGAAGAGCAGCTCACACAGAAAAGGTTAAAGGCAAACCACAGAGAGAGAGAGTGCTCACACTGTGCCTGAAAGCACAGACAAACAGAGGATCAGCAGATAAGCTCACAGCTGGGGAATTAACGCTAGAGCGTCCTATACAAGCAAAGGTAGGCTTAAATAGGGTCTGGCACCTGACATCATCTGCCTCAGATGTCAGCCCAATCCCTGACGTAGTCAGTCAGGACCGAGACTTTGTCGCTACCATGCTTGTCCCAGTAGGATCATGACAGTTGCTCTCACTGGTCCAGTGGCATAACCCTAAATGGCACCCTTATCGGTAGTCTCATATGGAAGCATGAGCTCTAGCAGCAGTACCAAGAGACTACCACTAGGGGTGCCATTTTGTGTGATTGCTTCGAAAGGATTGGAATGACCCGGGATCACTCCTGCCCACTAAATCACCAGGAAATGACATAAGACTAGGGGGCTGGGAGCTTGCTGGGAGGGACCTTGATCAGGAGGGATGGGTGATCAGGGGTGGGAGGGAGAGCACTGTGGCCCCTAGATAATGTGGCCCGAGAGCATCAGGCCACGGCTTTGAGGATCGATGCTCCCTGGCTGCTGGAATAACGCCATTTGTGAGGTGGTTCGCAAGCAGCATTATTCATTTACTACCTAGTCAGCAGCCTGCAGGACTGTGATAATTCAAGTTGTGATAAAACCTCGCCTTTCAGTGCAACATGATAACTTCAGTGAACAGTTTTAATCAGTTTTGTAATAAATAAATATGTTTTAAATAAAGAAATAAACTTAAGTTAAAATATTGTATGGGGAGGTAGGATGTGAATTGATTCTTTTTTGAAGTAATATAGTTTTTTTCCTCTGTTTAAAGAAATCATTTGAAATTTAGTGAAATGAACAAGTTAAAAATATTGAGTGGAAATTTGGGTTTTGGACTGATGATTCTTTTCTTTTCTATTTCAGGAAGTCATTCGAAATTTAGTGAAACGGTATGTTGCTGCAATGATAAGAAATTCAAAAACCAACGAGGGACTCACAGAAGAAAATTTCAAGGTAGTCAGACTATTAAATAATCATCTAGTAATGTAAAGGTAGATTTGTTTCCATTACCTTCTGAAGTAACTTTAGATCATTTAAGAGGTCTATAGATCCTGGTTTCTACCTGCAGAACCCCTGCTCAGCTCCAGTTCATACAGCTTTAAATGTCAGCATCTTTGATACATCCAAAGTTGAAAGTGTTTGACAAATATTTTGAGTGATTTTAGATATGTCTTACATTTTTATTTATTCATTTAGGCTTAATTTTGTGACCCGCTTTGATACTTAGGCAGAAATAGGCGGGATACAAATGCAGGAATGGTATGTATGGTATGGTATCTTATAAACGCACTTAAGAGCTTCTATTGCCCTTATAAAATAGGCATAAAATATGCCTCTTTGGAACAGATACCCTGTTATAAAATTTTACCCTTAAAATCAAAGTTTTTTTTAAAGTGGATCCTAAATATAATATCAGCATAAGTCTAAGAAAGGCAAAATATTACCGCATTTCAAAGTATGCTCATTGGTCCCATCCACATTCATATATAGGACTTTTAATCAACATGGTTAAATAAAACTTTAAGCAATAATGAAAATAAATAGAAAGGTTCAAACAATTCAAAGTCACACATACAGGTGATAGATTTCCACTTAGCTCAAGTTTGTTGGAAAGAATTAGATATCATTCCAATTCATTAGGAAAATCTGTAGCATTTTTCATGGCAGATCTGAGGAAATTTCAGGGTTAGCCAAAAAAAAGTTGACATGAATCCAAAACATTCGACCCTGCTCCATTTGTTTCTATTAAATCCACTTTGAGTTTTCCAGTCATTAAGGAATCTAAGCGGGTTACAAAAGATAATATGTAAAAGATCATAACATAAGGCGGTAAGATTTACTTACTGAAATATTTGTCAAGCAGATAAGTTTTCAATGCTTTATGTAACAAAAAATATCCAGAAAGAACACGAATTTGCTCCAGAATTGAATTCCAAATTTTGATAGATTGGTACAAGAACCAATCGAATGTTTTGGATTCATGTCAACTTTTTTTAGCACCGGATATGACGACGTGTTAGGGGTGGGGAGTACTGCCTGGCGGTACTTCCTGTTTAGTGAGCGGTAAGCAACAATTGGGCTTACCGCCTCTTAATAAAAGGGGCCCTCCCTTTCCTTAACTGCTCCAAGAATGGAAAGAGAAATGTTCAGTTGATGTTTGTACTTCAACTGTAAGGAGAACATGCTCGATGACCAGAGAAAGAGGGTATACCATGGGAAAGAAATACTCCAGTTGGAACGAGAAGGAATAGGATAAAGTCTTATTTAGTGATGAAAGCACTTTCTACATCCTTGGAAATCATGGGAAAAAAACATTTGTGAGAAGGTTCCCAAGAAAAGAATATAAACCAGACTGCCTGAATCTCTCAGTTAAGCATCCAACAGAAGCAATGATCTGGGGATGCACGGCAACAGAATTGGAAGACTTCACATCATTGATGGGATGGTCAGTGCACACAAATACATTGAAATTCTCACCAAGTACATGCTACCATCAGCTCAGCAGTTGTTTCCCAGCAATTACTTCTTCAAGGTTATCAATGCTCCATGCCATCAAGCAAAAACAACAGCAGACTGTTAGAAAACGAACCAGGTGAAGGCAATTGAATGGTCATCATAGTCTCCAGATCTTAATCCAATTGAGAATTTATAGCATAAGATGTCACTGGAAATAGCTGAGAGACAGCCAGTGAACAAAAGGGAATTTACCGAGTCTCTTCTTGATGTCTTGAGTAGAGAGGTGAGGTAGCCGTGTTAGTCCACTTTTAAAGGTAATCAATAGAAATAAAATAAAACATGGAAGAGAAAATAAGATGATACCTTTTTTATTGGACCTAACTTAATACATTTCTTGATTAGCTTTCGAAGGTTGCCCTTCTTCGTCAGATCAGAACTAAGCAAATGTTGGTAGATGACAGTATATATAAGTGAAACATCAAAGCATTTCAGTGACAGTTCTTGATGTCTGGAACCCTGTCATCACTCAAGAACAAAGCCTGAAGCTGGTGAACTCCATGCCAGAGAGATCTCGTCAGATAAAAAAAGATCAAAGGCTAACCAATGAAGTATTAAAAGCCATAACTGTTTAAAGAGCTCTTTTCAGGGCCTCTACAACAAATAAAAATTAATATCTAGAGGAGATTAACATTAACATGCCTGATAGTAGTTGTTTCGAAAGTATCTTCTACTAAGACAGCATTAGGTTTTGCGATTAGTACATCTTTTATCTAGTATTAATCTGTAAATTCCTAGATATTTAATCTAGGCTTATTGTTTGTAATCCACTTAGAACCATTGGCAGGAATTAGTCGAATATAAAATACATAACTGTAACTGTATTATTTAACTGCAGTTCTGATACATGCATTTGTATTGCATGGCACAGCAGTATAGACAAGTCCCTCCCCCCCTCGCAGCAAGTAACATCTCAGTTGACGTTCTGATAGAAATATATAGTCAGAAAGAATGCACAATTGAATTTTGATACAGTAAGCATGTACATTGTTTTGGAATTCTGGAAAATAATTGGCCATACTAGCATACAGTTCTAGCAAATTTGTTTTATGATGAGGTGATGCTCAACTTTTTCACAGCACTGTATATTTGTACATTTTGATGGGTTTTGCACAAGACTGAATGTCATCTAGGAGTTGCTAGACATCATTCGTAACAGGTAATCCTTACACTTCTTTTATTTCCATGTTTTAGGAACTGAAGCAGGATATTTCTAGTTTTCGTTATGAAGTTCTTGACCTCTTGGGAAACCGCAAACCACCGCGGAGAAGCTACTCCACCAGCAGTACAGAGGTTTCCCAGAAAGATGACCTGAATGACGAGAGTACTGGGGAACGAACCAAAGCAAAGAATGTTTCATTTAACTTAACGAACAAGAAGAAAGACTTCAATGTCTCAGCTCTAATTAAAACAATGTCTGGGATTGAAATCGTGGAAGAGAAGCCAAAAAGCAATGGCATAAATAAGCGCTCTTTCATCCGAAATGGCAATAGACTCCAGAGATTGTCCACTTCCAAAAAGGAGTCCTTTAAAAGGCTGGGTCTCCTGTTCTCCAAAATGAACGGACACGTGCCTGAACCAAATTCAGACCCAGTGTATACCATTTCTGATGGACTTATTCAGCCACATTGCATGTGGCAGGATTTTAAGCATTCTCAGACGGACAAAGAAACAGAAGCCTGTAAGAGTGAATTTCACCTCAATGAGGTAGGCTGTGATGGGAGCATTACTGGACAGAGCAATGAATGCCCTTCGGTCAGTACAAACTGCCTTCACTATGCTTCCAGTGTTTGCTCCTCTAATTCCAAACTTAGAGAGTCCACAGAGGATGTGTTTGACTCTTGGGGTGAGACCTGTGATTTGCTTTTCACCCAGTGGAAAGATGGACAGGAAGAGCAGGTCACGACTAGACTATAAGTAGAGCAATGGACTCGTTAGAGGATCTAGTTAGCTTTTGTCATTATTTATGATCACAGAAGATTAAACTTGAGACCCGCTGTCTCTCTTTAGAAACAAGTATGGAGCTCCAGTTAGTCTGACCTAATTTACAGCCATGTTTTCTCACGTTTTTCGTTTGCATTTTATACCGATGGGTGCTGAACTATTTACCTATTTAGGCATTAAAGCAATGATAAGAGCCTGTAGAGTTGCAGACTGATGTGTGATAGCATTGGCATTGCTTTTCCTATTCTGGGTTAGCGCAAACCCCTGGGGCGATCTGCTGATGAACATCTACTTTCCCCAGAAACCTGTGAACCTTCCTGTTGCAGTTTTCGGCACTAGATTTATGTACCAATGACACAGCGTTTTTACTGGTCATTACCAAGAAGGTTTGGATTTTAGGACCCAAACTTTGGGCCTTAAAGCCTGGGGAGCTGTAAAAGAAACCAGCCTAAACAGTCATGCAAAAAGTGTCTCAAACACACCAGAAGAAAGGGCGTTCTCTTCTCTCTATCAACCCGGCTACCAATTTTATATCAGAGGGAATGTTTATATTTCTGCTCATTAGATGCTTGATATACCGCTTTTCTGTGGAAGGGGTGGAGAGTCATGACAGAGAACGACCACTGTTCCCTCTAATCTGAGCAGGACTCCTCCAACTGCATTACTGCGAGCCGGGGTTGGTGCTTCATTATTATGTTTTCAGCGGCTAGAGTCAGGCAGGTTCCCTGGAGTCCTGTAGAGCTTGCCTGTCCCTCACTATTGAAAACGTGATAGTGAAATAGCACCACCTACTGGAAGGAATGTACGTGGAGGACTCCTGCTCAGCTTAGAGGGAACAGTGGAGGCAGCTCAGGGTCGAATTGGGTCTGAAGCTTCTTTCTTATATTCAGTAACCATTACTGGGGCAATGTTATATGTGGGTGTCTCCTTTTAGGTGCCCCGATGCTGTGC
The DNA here is from genome assembly GCF_901765095.1 of Microcaecilia unicolor. Taxonomy (NCBI): domain Eukaryota; kingdom Metazoa; phylum Chordata; class Amphibia; order Gymnophiona; family Siphonopidae; genus Microcaecilia; species Microcaecilia unicolor. The sequence continues at coordinate 17,593,983 of NC_044037.1, forward strand.
TGTGAGAGCCTAGTCAATAATTTATTTATTTATTATTAGAATTTATTTAGCACCTTTTGAAGGAATTCGCTCAAGGCAGTGTGCAGCAAGAATAAGTCAAACATAAGCAATAGACAATTACAGCAGTAAAAATACTCAGAAAGCTACTACTTACAATAACATCCTGGGGTCCAGGTTCTGTTATAGAATATCAGTGTAGCCTGGTATTGGTGGACCCAGTGGCGTAGGAAGGGGGGGGCGGTGGGGCGGTCCGCCCCGGGTGCACGCTGCTGGGGGGTGTCGGCGCCTCGCTGGTTCCTTGCTCTCTCTGCCCCAGAACAGGTTACTTCCTGTTCCGGGGCAGAGAGAGCAAGGAACCAGTAAGGCGCCGACACCCTCCCAGCGGCGTGCTGTCGGCGGATTGGCCCGCCCACCCGCCCCTCTACCGCCTTCCAGGTATGTTCTCACGGGCGGGGGGGGGGGTGTTGCGCTACGGAGGGGGGAGGGTGCGTCGCGCTGCACCCGGGGGGGGGGGGTGTGCAGCGGCGACCCGCCCCGGGTGTCAGCTGCCCTCGGGACACCACTGGGTGGACCTTACGTCAACAAGCTGACAGTTATATCAGCCATAGACGTTTTTATGTAATTGTGGCAGGAATACGTGTAACTGACAGCATTGTAAAGGTTACGCGCCTAAGTGGGACTCCTGCCCATTTCCTGTTCATGCTCCGCCCCCTTTCATTTACACACTTGTGTGTCCTGCTGCCATTTTCACGGGTAAGCGTACACTCCTATGTATTTTATACATTTCCGTGCGCAAGGGGTGGGCGCCCCATTTTAGCGTTGCTCTTCCCGTTCTTGCGGATCTATTTGAGAAGAGAAAAGCGCCAACATCATAAACTGTATTCAGGAAATTATGGAAGGAAAATGCAATAACTTGGCAGTGATTAATCAATAGATGGTTGTTGTTTAATCGAAGAAAAACGCATAGAAATTCAGTCCTGGGAATGATAAAACATCTCACTTTCTCCGTAATTTAAAACTCTGCACATATCAAAAAAGCATCTCCTCTCCCTCCTTAGTTGTGCGCCAGCCCCCTTCTGGAACAATGGGAGAATGTCAGTGGAGGCAGCCGGTGACTGACTCGCTAAGCCCCAGATCAGAAAGAAAACAGCTGGTTGCATTCAGAATTGCAAACCTCTGAACACCGAGGGGCCCTTTTACAAAGGCACGCAAAAAGTGACCTGCGGTAGTGTGGGCGCGTGTATTGGATGTGCGCTGGTCCATTTCTCCACGTCGTCTGGGATAAAAATGGGGGTTTTAGGCTGGGAAATGGACATGTGGCAAAATTACCCACGTGGTAACCGTCCAACGCGCCAACTGCCGATTACCGCCAGGAACACCCCCACAGTAGAAAATTATTTTCTACTACTACTACTATTTACTGCCAGGCGTATGCTATAGCCAGGGGTATTGCCAGACTTTGGCAGGAGGGGGGGTCCAGAGCCCGAGGTGAGGGGGCACATTTTAGCCCCCCCCCCGGCACCACCGACCCCCCCCCCCGCCATTGCCGACCAAACCCCACGCCGATGACCCTCTCGACCCCCCCCTCCCGCCGCCAACCCGCCGTCACCTACCTTTGTTGGCGGGGAACCCCAACCCCCGATGGCCGAGGTCTTCTTCTTCCGGTGCAAGGCTTTGTTCTGTTTCTGTGAGTCTGACGTGGTGCCAAGTTATAGAATTCCCCCCCCCCCCCCATATAATTATAAATAGTAGTGCTGTGGAGGAGTAGCCTAGTGGTTAGTGTAGTAGACTTTGATCCTGGGGAACTGAGTTCAATTCCCACTGCAGCTCCTTGTGACTCTGGGCAAGTCACTTAACCCTCCATTGCCCCTGGTACAAAATAAGTACCTGAATATATGTAAACTGCTTTGAATGTAGTTGCAAAAACCTCAGATAGGCGGTATATCAAGTCCCATTTCCCTTTCCCTATTTGAGATTCTACATGGAATGTTGCTATTCCACTAGCAACATTCCATGTAGAAGCCTGCCCTTGCAGATCAACAACGTGGCCGCGCAGGGTACGTGCAGGACGTCAGACTCACAGAAACAAAAGTCTGAGCAGCCGCATTGCTGATGTGCAAGGGCAGGCTTCTACATGGAATGTTGCTAGTGGAGGAGTAGCCTAGTGGCTAGTGCAGCGGACTCTGATTCTGGGGAACTGGGTTCAATTCTCATTGCAGCTCCTTGTGACTCTGGGGAACTGGGTTCAATTCCCATTGCAGCTCCTTGTGACTCTGGGCAAGTCACTTAACCCTCCATTGCCCCTGGTACAAAATAAGTACCTGAATATATGTAAACCGCTTTGAATGTAGTTGCAAAAACCTCAGAAAGGCGGTATATCAAGTCCCGTTTCCCTTTCCCTGTAGTGCCCAGGAAGAAGTTGAAAAACATCTTTGAAATTCTCTCTGTATCTCCGAAAGAGGTTTTGTTTGTTCTGTCCTACGCTTTTGTTTGCTTTCCAGCAGTTTCCTCCTGCTTCTTTGTACTTGCAGGTCAATTGGAACCAAGACGGGGTTCTAATGCCATGAGCTTCATTCACAACTACCTGAGATCTTTCCCTCTGTCTTACATTCCCCCCCCCCCCCCCCCCCCCCCCAGTAAAATACCAAGTCCGGTCATGACAGCAGTGATCCTGGGCCATGCCCAGGAACCCTGCAAACACGGGATATAAATTCAGCCACTAGGGGGTCAATGATAACTTTCCCCAGCCCCAGCCTACCTGGGGAACAGAATTCCCAACATTTTTTCTTGTTTATCGAGGCTAATAGCTTATGTTTGGATAAGCCAGTGCAGAGCTACTGGACCAGCCAGCTTGGTTGGTTTCCATATTCTTGTCTTTTCTTGGCCAGTCACGGTAAGGGCTGAAACTGCTAAGTCATTCTTCTCTTTCTATTGCGTTTGTCTACAGCGGGGATGGGAAACCACGATCCTCGAGGGCCACAGCCCAGCTGGGTTTTCAAGAGTTCCACAATGAATATTCATGAGATTGATTTGCATTTACTGCTTCCACTGTACACAACTGGATCTCATGCATTTTCATTGTGGATACCTTGAAAACCTTACTGGGTTGTGGCCCTCACGGATCATGGTTTCCCATCCCCATTGTAGACAAACATGACTGGCCAAGAAAAGACAAGAATGTGGAAACTAACCATAGTAACATAGTAGATGACGGCAGAAAAAGACCCGCACGGTCCATCCAGTCTGCCCAACAAGATAAACTCATATGTGCTACTTTTTGTGTATACCTTACCTTGATTTGTACCTGTCCTTTTCAGGGCACAGACCGTGTAAGTCTGCCCAGCACTATCCCCGCCTCTCAACCACCAGCCCCACCTCCCACCATCGGCTCTGGCACAGACCGTATAAGTCTGCCCAGCACTATTCCCCGCCTTCCAACCACTATCCCCGCCTCCCACCACCAGCTCTGGCACAGACCGTACAAGTCTGCCCAGCACTATCCCCGCCTCCCACCACCGGCTCTGGCACAGACCGTATAAGTCTGCCCAGCACTATCCCCGCCTCCCAACCACCCCCCCCCCCCCCCCCCCCCCCGGTGTTCCATATCCCTGGACTTCTTCCTTCAGGCCTTGCTGCTTAGGTAATAACAGCTCTCGTTTCAGGACTGAAAAGAGACAGCTTGGCTGCCCATTGTACAACCTACAGTGTGCACATTAAGAATCAACCCCATAAAAAAAGTTTTGAAAGCTATTCTGATAACCAGGAGAGGGTAATGAGTTGACCAGATGGCTCAGAGAGTTCTCAATGTGCATTTCACTCGCAGACTGGGCCAGGCCGGAGAGTGCACGTGGCATCACTCCATTACCCGCTTCTAGCTGATTCCTGAAAGAGGAATCTACAGTATGCCATACCTAAATCTCCTGCCGCAACAGCTTTGCATCATTGTTAGCAGGGACAGATTACTAAAATTTTTTTTTTTTTTAATCAAAGGGACCACATTACCTCTGCTCCAATTGGTAAGACATCATTTTCCATAAATAATCATTTTCATGAAGATCTTTAAAAAAACAACAACATAGTAAATGACGGCACATAAAGACCTGAACGGTCCATCCAGTCTGCCCAACAAGATAAACTCATTTTACATGGTATGTGATACTTTATATGTATCCTGAGTTTGATTTGTCCCTGCCCTTCTCAGGGCACAGACCATAGAAGTCTACCCAGTACTGTTCTTGTACTAAAAGTTCTGAGGATTCTGGAATCCTAAAGAGTTACAAGATTCCAGAATCCCAATTAGTAGCAACATTCCATGTAGAACCCCAAAGAGTAACATAGTAAATGATGGCAGATAAAGACCTGAACGGTCCTTCCAGTCTATCCAACAAGATAAACTCATTTTACATGGTATGTGATACTTTATATGTATCCCGAGTTTGATTTGTCCCTGCCCTTCTCAGGGCACAGACCATAGAAGTCTGCCCAGCACTGTTCTTGTACTAAAAGTTCTGAAGCTAACGTCGAAGCCCCTTAAAATTTACTCTCCAGCCAATCTATTCAGTCACGATCAGGGCACGGACCGTAGAAGTCTGCCCAGCAATAACCCTCCTGATGCTTAAATACACCAAAAAAAAAAAACCTATCAGTATATTAATGGTCTGGCTAAATTCTTTCAGTTAGCTGGCTATTACCAGCCGCCTTATGTGATTACAGAAACTGAGAAGTCCAGGCCAGCGTGAACCTTAGCCGAAACCGACTGGCACAAGATGTGGACCTGCTCTAAGTGCCAGGACAGCAGGATTATAATTCACAACACAGCTTTTAATACTTACAAAAGGCCGGTGTCCATTTAGCTCCAAGCTGGGAGGGAAGAAAGAACCAATGCACCAAATGAGGGCTGCAGGCTTATTGAGCCACCTTGTGCTAATCCCAGTGAAAAGCAGAAAGATTAATTAGTTTTATTACAGCAGTGAATAATAAATGAAGCTTTAAGTATTAAGTAGAGAATCAGTGGCTTATTAATATGTGAAACAAAAGTCAATTCAATTTCTTGATGAATGCCCAAGAGCCTTCTTTTGTTCTCGCCTGTCGGTTTGACATTGGCCATGATAATGGTGGACTGTAACCCCGCCCTACCTCCCTCCACCACCTTTCCCAGCCAAAACCAGTACCTTTTTGTTTTAGAAAAAGTGAATTTAGTCCTGCTTGTTTATTCACAGAAACAGGTTTTGTTATTGTTGTAATAAAAAGGAAATATTGAAGTCCAAACTTATGTGTGCACAGGAAAGCATGTTAAATTTACAATAATCCATAAAGAAATCTTTCAGCTCTTGCCTCCTGAGTGGTGTGGAACGGGTGGATGCGAATCGCTTTGTTTACTCTTTCCAAAAATGCAGGGACTAGGGGGATGCAATGAAGTCACAGTAGTAAATTTAAAATAAATTTAAGAAAATATTTCTTCACTCAACGCGTAATTAAACTCTGGAATTCGTTGCCAGAGAATGTGGTAAAATCAGTTAGCTTAGCAGGGTTTAAAAAAGAGATTGGAGAAGTTTCTAAAAGTCCATAAACCATTATTAAGATGGCCTTGGGAAATACACACACACACACACACAAGTACATGAGCGAAAAGCTGAAAGAGGAGCACATTTCCTGGTCAACATACTGTTTCATGCCACTGCCACTCATCCATTGATCAAAGATGTAAGATTAAGGAACGAAAGCTCAGAAGTTCCCTGCAGAGACTGTTCACAGTGTGTAGGGGTGGGAGGGGGATCTCAGTCATTATGCAATAGTGACATCTAGAGAATGGCTCTGGAAGGAGCCTCAGTGCTGGGTAGGGATGTGCTTGTTTTAAAACGACAACATTTGTTGTTTCACTTTTCCAATCCAAAGTTACACCAAAGACAATGAAGTTTAATATTTCCTTTTGTCTCCACATGCACTAAACACATTTAACACTTGCTATAATGTGAAAAGTAAAATTAAAAAAAACCCAATGCAAACCATTTTTCCATGCTGATCCCTAGTGCGTGGTCCCCAGCTGAGGACTGTTGCTGCAGTGACACGGCTAAACTAATTTGAAAGTTGAGAGGGGGGGTAAAAGAGGGGAAAAAATCCCCAGGTAGTTGTGAAAGAAGACGCCCCAAATCCCAGCTTGGCTGCAGATAAGGTGCAAAGCCAAAGGAGGAACAGCAGGGTCAAAACAAAAAAAATGAAAAAAAACCTGCAAGAACGCCCCCATCCTCTACAGAAATGTGGTGGGTACCACTTGATTTCTGTGGCCAGTATGTTCTCAGCAGTGAGATGATATATAAAGAACTAAAAGGCATTTCTCCCCACTTTGTAGCTGAAAGAAACACTGTGATATGATGCCTTTCTAATCCGAGTACAGTTTTGCTTTCCTTTTGCTGTTTCCTTAATAAACATAATTGTTTCTATATAAAATAAGTCCTTGGATGCAACTCTACCAGGCAAAGGGAATGTGAAAGAGCAGGAATTGTTGGTCACCGAGCATTTAGCAGCTCAAAGCACCTTAGGCCCCGGAATTCTGCTTCATGCATCTCAAAGGTTTTCTCAGACTCCAGTGCATGGTTCAACAATGTGGTTGCTGTGGTAGTCGACACAGAACAAAAAAAATGGAAAATAGGATGATACTTTTTTTTGCACTAGACTAAGAGTACATTTTTTTTTTACCAGCTTTCGAAGGCCAGAACCTTCTTCCTCAGGTCAAGAAAATATGAGCAAAAGATACTAAAAGCAGGAATCGGCTCACCATAAAACAAACCAAGGTGATATCTCCGTGGCTGAGCATGTTTAAGGCCAGAACACTGCATCAAAGACACGAGTACTGAAAAGGACATTTTAAAAACACCCCAGGAATCTAAAGGGGTCTTTTACTAAACCGCATTAGCGTTTTTAGCTCAAGGTAGAAATCAGCTGCTGGTAAATGCTGAGACACCCAGCAGGGGCCAGGCCCAGCCACTTTCCCTCCAGGCCCGCCCACCCAACACCCCCTCGCATGTCCTCCCCGCCGGCGCTACCTTGGTCCCTGCGTTATTCTTTTCTTCGCCCGTCACCAGCAGCGCTGCCATTCATTCACACAGGCAGCTCCGCTCCCCTCTGCCGCATCCATCTGGCCCTAAGTAAACAGGAAGTGTGTCAGAGAGGGCCGGATTGGCGCAGCAAAGGGGAGCAGAGCTGCCTGTGTGAATGAACGGCAGCGCTGCTGGCGACGGGTGAAGAAAAGAATGCTGCAGGGACTTACGGTAGCATGCAGGGTTACAGCCCCGCACACATTTTTCTTTTTTTTTTTTTTTTGCAGGGGTAGTGGAGAGAGAGAGGCAGGGAAGGGCAGAGCAGAGCATGGTGCCCATCCATCCAAGCTGTTGGCCCACCCAAAAATTGCCTTCTGGCTACGCCACTGACCCATAGGAATATAATGGGAATCTCAGCATCTACCAGAAACTAAAAACGCTACCGCTGCTTAGTAAAAAAGACCCCCTAAGGACTCTGAACTTTAAAATGATGAAATACTTTAACATTAACAAGACAGGACTTAACAAGGACCTGGCTTTCATAGCACATCAAACATATAAACGGCGAGTGACCGTACTCACTCGCAAATGCGCAGTAGAGACTTCCCTGTCTGTCCCGCCCCCGCGTCAATACGTGATGACGGGAGGGGCGGGACAGAGAGGGAAACTGAGCCGCCGAGGTTGCTACCCCCCCCCCCCCCACACTCGGAGTCGCCGCCGTCGCCACCCCTCCACCCGGCCCGGGCCCTTTCTTCCCTTCTGAACTTACACATCCGTTCGCCGAACGCAGCAACGCACATCAGCTGAGCTGCCCCTTCCTTCTCTGCCTGTGTCCCGCCCTTGCTGACGTTATGTCACAGGAGGGCGGGGCCACAAGCAGAGAAGGAAGGGCCCACGGCAGCTCAGCTGATGTGCCTTGCTGCGTACGGCAAACGGATGTGTAAGTTCAGAAGCGAAGAGAGGGCCCAGGCCGGGTGGAGGGGTGGCAGCATCGGCGGCGACTCCGAGGGGGGGGGGAGCGGTGGTGACCTCGCAGGGGGGGGGGAGGAAAACTCCAATACCAGCCCGTTTTTACGGGCTCAACGGCTAGTTATAAATATAAAATGATAGAACTTTGGTCATTCACCCATTTCTCCCTTTCTTTCCCCTCCCTCCCCCATCTCTTCTCCTCTTCCCATGTCATTAAAATGCTTGATGTTTCACCCATACAACGTACGACCCAATCCCCCCTCACATAATCTAAGCTCGAGACTTCGACATAACCAACGATAAAACACAGGAAACCAAGCAACCAAAACCAAACCCAACAACAAATCTTCCCTGACACGGTAATAAACCCACCCCCCCCCCCCCCCACCTCTCCTGACAACAACTACCCACCCCCTCTTCCTTAATGATCTCTCTCTCAATTCTCTACTCCCCATCTATTCTCTTAAATTGTACTTCTCTATCTCCACGAATTAACATTGTAAGCTACATCAAACCAAACATGTTTAGAAGGTTGGAAGGTGTGGGACATAAATGCAGCTATAAATAAATGAAATATTCTGATAATTGTCATCTTTTGTTCATACTTTCCTGACCTGGAGAAGAAGGTTTAGCCTGCAAAAGTTAGTCAAGAATGGGGAAATTCTATCAATGGCTCTAGTTCTATACTCAACTTTCAGTTCGGAAACAGTTTTAACAGATGCAAGGTGCCGAAAGGGGACTAAAACGGAAAGTCGGTGTAGAAATACTCTTATGCGCATAGTTATTAGAATAGCGCCTAAGTGTATCTGTGCATAACCAAAATTGGGTGTGGAGATATGGAATCGTAAGATAATATTTTATATAGAACGTACCTCCACTGAATGAAAAAAATAAGAATAAAGCGTATATCCAACAATACAATCGCTGTATATTCTTTTTTAAGGAAAAAAGGCCTCACAGAGCTCTTAGTTGAAATACATCAGAGCTAAAACGGGTCTTAAACAGATCCTCTGTTCATCATTGGCCAAAAACCTTATGCGATAACTATAACGTTTTTGGTCAATGATGAACAGAGGGGGGGGAGGGAAATGGGACTTGATATACCACCTTTCTGAGGTTTTTGCAACTACATTCAAAGCAGTTTACATATATTCAGGTACTTATTTTGAACCAGGGGCAATAGAGGGTTCAGTGACTTGCCCAGAGTCACAAGGAGCTGCAGTGGGAGTGAACTCAGTTCCCCAGGACCAAAGTCTGCTGCACTAACCACTAGGCTACTCCTCCACTGGCAACATTCCATGTAGTAACCTGCCCTTGCAGATCAGCAACGCGGCCGCGCAGGCTTCTGTTTCTGTGAGTCTGACATCCTGCACGTATGTGCAGGATGTCAGACTCACAGAAACAGAAGCCTGCGCGGCCGCGTTGCTGATCTGCAAGGGCAGGCTTCTACATGGAATGTTGCTAGTGGATTAGCAACATTCCATGTAGAATCTCCAATAATAGCAACAGAATCTCAATAGTAGCAACATTCCATCTAGAATCTCCAATAGTAGCAACATTCCATGTAGAATCTGAAATAGGGAAAGGAAAGGGAACTGGGACTTGATATACTGCCTTTCTGAGGTTTTTGCAACTACATTCAAAGCGGTTTACATATATTCAGGTACTTATTTTGTACCAGGGGCAATGGAGGGTTAAGTGACTTGCCCAGAGTCACAAGGAGCTGCCTGTGCCTGAAGTGGGAATGGAACTCAGTTCCCCAGGATCAAAGTTCACTGCACTAACCACTAGGCTACTCCTCCACTCCTGTGGAGGATCTGTTTAAGACCCGTTTTAGCTCTGATGTATTTCAACTAAGAGCTCTGTGAGGCCTTTTTTCCTTAAAAAAGACTATACAGCGATTGTATTGTTGGATATATGCTTATTTTTTTCATTCAGTGGAGGTACGTTCTATTTAAGATATTATCTGTGCATAACTGCAAAAGGGGGTGTTCCCATGGGAGGGGCATGAGCAGGTCAAAAACTTGCACGCAATAGTATAGAATTCTGTGGATGTGCAGGATTTACACTTGGTTTCACCTGGTGTAAGTTTTTAAGCCCAAGTTTGGGCACAGAATTCGGCAAGCACTGCTGATCCCGGAGAGTCCTTTACAGAAGAGCACTGGGCGCCAATTGTTTCAGCAACCGTATTTGGGTACCATATACTGAACCCGGTCCAAAATGTATTAAGTTAGTCCAATAAAAATGTTTTGTTTCTATTGATTATATTTGAAGTGAATGATGGAATTAAGTTAGTACATTGGACTTAATTATTGTAATGTTTTTATTTTGTACTGCCACACCATATATTGTACCTTGAGTGTAATTAAGACCTGGTTTTCTGATTTCCCATCTCGGTTGTATTCTGTGCTGTGCATTGCACTTACGACACAATGGCAAGGACCAGAATGCAGCTGACACAGGAGTCAGAAAAGCAGGAGTGGAGGGAGTGAAGTGACACCGGCAACAGTGGGTTTCGCATTTTCACACGCAAAGAAATAAACCAAACATCTGGAAATAATTGACATCCCTTAATATTTTCTGTCAGTGGTACAAAAGAGATGTCACTCTTACATGTATAACATAACTGTACAAATGAAGAGAAACTTTGTATATAATATATAAAAGTATTTATTTTGAGTGTATTTTTAGCTTAATTGTAAACTTGAAAATAAAATAAAGCATTTACTTTTTTTTCCAAAATGTATGCCTACTTTAAATTCAAGATATTTCTAGCCTTTCAGACAGTATGTAAACATTACAGCTGCCTTGTATTAATAAACATTTATGAACAGAAACAGAGCAGAGCTTGCGTTTTTAACAGGGTGAACGGTTTCAGCCACAGACTTATGAAACAGGTGGATGCTTGGTTCACCGTGCAGAATCATGGCTGCTGAGGATCAGAGCTTGCTATCTCCTGCAACCATGTTTCATCGAGAGGCCTGGTTTTCAGGATAATCATCGGATACTTGCAAAACAGCGGGGTCAATATTTAGCTGGCGGCAAAAGGGGGCCTGCACTGTCATTAGCGCCTGTTTTTGATGCACGCCGAGGCCCTCTTTTACTGCAGCCGGTAAAAGGCAGGTCTTTGGTTTTCCAAGAAATGGCCATGCGACAAGTGAAGCACTTGCCACATGACCATTTCGTGGTGGGGGGAGAAGCACTTACCGCCATCCATTGAGGTGGTGGTAAGGCCTCCCTTGCTAACCTGAAAAAGGTTGCAGCGAAGGGCGACTAAAATGATAGCGGGGATGGGACAACTTCCCTGTGAAGAAAGACTAAGGAGGCTAGGGCTTTTCAGCTTGGAGAAGAGACAGCTGAGGGGAGACAGATATAAAATAATGAGTGGAGTAGAACAGGTGGATGTGAAGCGTCTGTTCACGCTTTCCAAAAATACTAGGACTAGGACTACAGTGTAGTAAATTTAAAACAAATCAGAGAAAATGTTTCTTCACCCAATGCATAATTAAACTCTGGAATTCGTTGCCGGAGAACGTGGTAAAGGCGGTTAGCTTGGCAGAGTTTAAAAAGGGGGTAAGACAGTTTCCTAAAGGACAAGTCCATAAACCACTACTAAATGGATTTGGGAAAAATCCACAATTCCAGGAATAACATGTATAGAATGTTTGTACGTTTGGGAAGCTTGCCAGGTGCCCTTGGCCTGGATTGGCCGCTGTCATGGACAGGATGCTGGGCTCGATGGACTCTTGGTCTTTTCCCAGTGTGGCGTTACTTATGTGCTAACCTGATGGTAACTGGGCAGTGATTACTGCCAGGTACACACCGGCACTACATAAATTAAAATATTTTTTGCAGCGCCGGAAATGGCACGCATTGAGGGAAGGAACTACTGCTGGACTGCTGCGGTAGCCTGGCAGTACTTCCCTTTTAGCGAATGGTAAGCCCACATTGGGCTTATCGCTGCTTTGTCAAAGAGTCAGTCAATGCTGTCTTTGGCATTGAAATTCCTGGTTTCCAGAACTGGCTAAACCATAGCCGGTTAAGGGCCCCCCCCCCTTTTACCAAGCTGCAGCAAAAGGGGGCCTTGCGCTGGTGTCGGCACATGTTTTTGACATAAGTACATAAGTAATGCCACACTGGGAAAAGACCAAGGGTCCATCGAGCCCAGCATCCTGTCCACAACAGCGGCCAATCCAGGCCAAGGGCACCTGGCAAGTTTCCAGGTACAGGCAAAGTCAGTAGGCAGGCAGCAGACAAGAGAGTAATCCAGGCACAGGTAAAGTCAATAGGCAGGCAGCAGGTCGAGAGAGTACATCAAACATATAAACGGCAAGTGACCGACTCACCTGCAAATGCGCAGTAGAGTCACTCAGAACGCTAAGAGTGTAGAAGTCCAAGCCCCGCCTCCACCAGCAGTACAGCCCAATAAGGAGGAGGGCTTGGGGCGTGGAAATCGGAGGAGGAGGGAGCAGGGAGGGGAGGAGGGGTGGAACTGAGGGACACACGCTGGGGGGAGGGCAGGGGAGAGAGCAGGGTTGGTGGAGCCGGGGAGGGGGGGCATAGGAAAACAAAAATCTATCCCGTTGTTACGGGCTTAACGGCTAGTAAGTACATAAGTAATGCCACACTGGGAAAAGACCAAGGGTCCATCGAGCCCAGCATCCTGTCCACGACAGCGGCCAATCCAGGCCAAGGGCACCTGGCAAGCTTCCCAAACATACAAACATTTTATACAATCAAGCCATTGTGACATCACTAATGAGGTTAGCTCTTATTGGTGGAATGAGCCACTATGACATCACAATAGGTTAAATCACTGCTCTATGTAATAAAAGTGAGCCAAGTAGAGGACATAAGTACATAAGTAATGCCACACTGGGAAAAGACCAAGGGTCCATCGAGCCCAGCAACCTGTCCACGACAGCGGCCAATCCAGGCCAAGGGCACCTGGCGAGCTTCCCAAACATACCAACATTCTATACATGTTATTCCTGGAATTGTGGATTTTTCCCAAGTCCGTTTAGTAGCGGTTTATGGACTTGTCCTTTAGGAAACGTCTAACCCCTTTTTAAACTCTGCCAAGCTAACCGCCTTCACCACGTTCTCCGGCAACGAATTCCAGAATTTAATTACACGTTGGGTGAAGAAATCTTTTCTCCGATTTGTTTTAAATTTATTACACTGTAGTTTCATTGCATGCCCCCTAGTCCTAGTATTTTTGGAAAGCATGAACAGACGTGTGCCAAGGTCTCCTTTTACCACAGTGGGTAAAAGGTAGGTCTTGCTTTTTTTTTTTCAGGAAATGGCCATGCAGCAAATGAAGCACTTCTTGCGTGGCCATTTCAGGGGACGGGAACCCTTACCGCCACCCAATGAGATGGCAGTAAGGGCTCCCACGGCTATCCTGGCAGTAACCGGGCAGATTACTGCCGGGTACACACAGGCGCTACAAAAATAAACATATTTTTGTAGTGTTGGATATTATGTGCACTGGGGGTGGGAAGGGCTGCTGTGGAAGCCTGGTGGTACTTCCTTTTTAGTGAGCGATGAAGCATTTTTCATGGCAACAATTCCCAGCTTGCTGTATTATAAAATAAAAAATATTTTCTTAGTTATTCCATGACAGCACTGACCACATTTCACTAAAGATAGATGAGATGATTGTCAGTGGCATTTATCACGAAGGGACCACTCAACCCAGAAAAGTGCCGCTCACTGACGCCAGCCCCTGATTTGCCGCAGTGGTGGCCATTTTGGTGCAATATGTGAAACATTTGACACTCAAGGTTCCTCGACACAGATATATTTATGCCAAAAGACTAGTGCTGGGGACTTGAGTTTTAAGGTGTACATAAGCATCGGGTTTATATTACATTTCAGATTTATTTTTGTAAATTTTAAAGGTCCTCTTTGCGCCCCAGGGATACCCTTCTCCGGGGACAAAAGGTCTGCGCTTCCACTATCTGTTGGGCCGACTGCCTAAATTCTTTTGATATTCCATCCCAGTGATATTTCTGTTGTGGAAGCACCAGAAGGCGTAACTCTAGGATAATGCCCATGACCATGGCCTTCTGTCTATCAGAATCTAAGTGAGTCCTTGGTCATCCATGTACCCACATGTATTCTATTAAAATGCAACAGTAATCTATATACACACTGAGTGTCAGTTGTGTGTGTAGCTTAGTTTGTAGTATCAATGACAGGTGAAGAATACTAGAAAATGAAGACAGAGATAGATTTCAGAAAGAAGGCTTTATTCTTACCAAGTTTTCAATTAAGTACAGACATCAAACAGATTCTGGGTTCAATTGCATAGAGCTCTGCCGTCTGAGAAGTGTTGGGGAAAACTCCAACTCTCTGTCAAAATCTTATCTCTTTTATAGCCCCAGGTCCCAATACAAGTCAATTGTGAGGTACCTTTTTTTCTAATATTTCTCAATTTCTGAGATCATACTTTCGTATCCGGCCAGATGTTCATCTGTACCCATTTCTTTTCCGTTCTATCTATTTCTAGAGATTGCCACACTTCCGTCAATGTCAACATGTTTTTGGAACAAATTGTTTTTCTCGTTTACTAAAATATCTTTATATTAAGATATCCGTTTCACATCTTCCTTTTGTAATACCTTTCATAACATCTTATGATCTGTGTGCCATCTTATGGAAAATAAGTCCCATTTTAAGAACATCATTTTATTCCTTTTACCCATTATTTTTTTCATTATAGGTGCTATTTCCAATTAGAAAGTTGTACCTGGTTGTGTTAAGACTCATTGTTCAGACCTGCTTTTTGCAGATTCTCAAATATGACATCATTAGCTTGTTATTTGGCCTAGTCAGTACTTTTTCAGTTGCCTTAGGCTGTGTAGCTTAGCCCACCACTATTCCAGTGGTAGGTCTGAAGCCAGGCCACATATTAACATTTTACTTTCAGCATTTATTTATTTTTTATTTATTTGTTACATTTGTATCCCACATATTTGCAGGCTCAATGTGGTTTACATAATACCATGAAGGCATTCGCCAAATCCGGTACGGGATAGGTACAAAATGTTGTATTGGGATAGGGAAGATAAGATTCAATCAAGTTGGGTTGAGGTAAAAGAGTTCATTAATGTCCAATACGCTTTAACAGTGAGGTGTTGCAGGGTTGAGTCATTTTAGTTGGGTCATTCGGATATGCCCTTCCAAATAGTCCTTAAGGACTTTCTGAACTGTAGGTAATCATAAGCATTGGAGCCGACTCTGTGGGTGCTGTGGGTGCTTGAGCACCCCCAATATTGAGAAAATTTCTTGTATGTGTCCAAGGAGGGGTTATTTTCATTGGGTTTAGCACCCCCAATAATTTTGAAAAGTTGGCTCCTATGATCATAAGTTGTTTTCACCACTTGTGGCAATGCGTTCCACAGGCGCGTGCCTCTATGTAAGAGAAGTTGGACGCATGGGTTGTCTTGTATTTTAGTCCTTTGCAATTTGGGTAATGGAGATTCAGGTAAGACCGTGATGAACTGGTACTATTTCTGATTGGGAGACTGACTAGGTCAATCATGTAATCTGGGACTACTCCATAGATAATCTTATGGACTAAGGTACAGATTTTGAAAGAGATGCACTCTTTGATAGGAAGCCAGTGCAATTGTTCATGGAGTGGTGTGGCACTTTGGAATCATGTCTTACCAAATATCAATCTGGCTGCTGTGTTTTGTGCCGTTTGGAGTTTCCTTGTGAGTTGTTCCTTACATCCTGCATAGATTCCATTGCAGTAATCAACGTGGCTTAATACCATTGATTGAATTAGATTGCGGAAAACATCTCTTGGGAAGAAAGGTTTTAAACGCTTGAGTTTCCACATTGAATGAAACATTTTCTTTACGGTGGAGTTGACTTGGGACTCAAGTGTAAGATTTCTATCAATAATGACACCTAGTATTTTGAGACTATCAGAGATGGGAAGGGAATGCTCTGGAGTGAATAAGGTTGTGGGTTTATAATTGTTGTACTGGGATGAGAGGATAGGGCAATGCATTTTATCAGTGTTCAGCTTCAATTGAAATGAGTTGGCTCAAGACTGCATGATGTTCAATCCATTTTTGATATCGTTGAAGATTTCTGATAAATCATGTTTAAAAGGGATATAGATTGTAACATCATCAGCACAGATGGATGGATGGAGACCATTATTCGATAGGAACTTGGCCAATGGGATCATTAAAATGAAGAGTATTGGTGATAGAGGTGAACCTTGGGGAACTCCACAGTCTGATTTCCATGATGATGATATATTTGTATTAGATTTAACTTGGTATGACCTGGTGGTCAGAAAGCCTTTAAACCAGTCAAGTACATTTCCACCAATTCCAAAGTGATCTAAAAGTCGAAGAAGTATGCTGTGGTTGACCATATCGAATGCACTCGACATGTCGAATTGAAGTAGGAGTATACTATTTCCGAAGGCTATTTCATTCTTGAATTTGGCCAGTAGGGAGGCCAGCACAGTTTCGGTACTGTGGGAAGGGCGGAAACCAGATTCAGATTCATGTAATAAACAGAATTTATCCAAATAGTCAGTGAGTTGTTTGGTCACTAAACTCTCCATCAATTTAACTACAAGTGGGATAGATGCAACTGGTCGATAGTTTGTGATGTCATTTGTTTTTTTCTTTGCATCCTTCGGTATAGGGGTGAGTAAGATGTTGTCATATTCTTCAGGAAAATGACCTTGTTGGAGCATGTAGTTTAAGTACGATGAGAGGTCATTTAAGAATTGATTGGTAATATTAACTAATATGTTATTTTCTGTGGATAGTTTGTAGAAGAAGAGATCTTCCCTTCTGGAGATAAGCAGCAATCCACTCTGCTCTCCTGCTTAAGCTTGCCGCCTGCCAATTTGCAGTGGTATTTGCTGTTCTCAGCACAATATTGATAAACTTATTTGCCATCAGATTCCTCTCTTATCCATCAAAAACAGCTACTTCCTCCCATCCCCCAACTAAAAGTTTTAAACTTAGTGGGTGGGACCAGCAGTGACTCTGTTGAGAGAAAGCAAATTAGCCTTGGAACCAGCGGCGTAGCCAAGGGTGGGCCCGGGTGGGCCAGAGCCCACCCACTTTGGGCTCAGGCCCACCCAGTAGCTGGCAGGGATTCCCAAGCCCCACCAGCTGAAAACTCCCAACAACTGCCCCTCCTGCCTCCCTTGTAAATAGCAGATCTTCGCCTACAGCAAGCAGCGACTGATACATACTGCTCGCACTAGCCCCACAGTCTTCCCTCTGACCTATTCTAGCCTATACTGAAACAGGAAGTTACAGCAGTGGGAAGGCTGTGGGGCCAACATGAGCAGTGTGTATTAGCTTCGCTGCCAGTGAGAATCTGCTGTTTAAAAGGTGTGCGGGAGAAGGGAGTTGTTTGAGAGACCATATGGCATGCAGGTGAGAGAAGAAGAGACCACCTGTGGAATGGGCAGGATTCTTCTGCCCACCTATCTTGGGCCCAGGCCCACCCAAAATTGGGTGTCTGGCTACGCCCCTGCTTGGAACAAACAACTCAGAGATGATCTTCCCTTCTGGAGATAGGCAGCAATCCACTCTGCCCTCTCTAACTGGATTGAATGCCAATCAAATTTAATGAACTTCATTTCAAATGTTAGTGTAACCAACTCAAATGTATTAATAGTGGGTGATATAAATCTCCATCTAGAAGACCCAAACTCCACTCATGCACGTGACTTTGTGGAATTCCTACTTTCATGTGACCACTAATGCAACCTACCCACATTAAAGGTCATGGATTGGATCTGTTCTCCTGCATTGATATTTTTAGAGTTTTGTACCTAGAGGGGCTCATTTTCAAAGCACTTAGAGACTTACAAAGTTCCATAGTAACCAATGGAAATTTGTAAGTGTAAGGGGGTCTTTGACTAAGCTGATTTATACCACAATCTAAAAACGCTACTGCGGCTTAATAAAAGATCCTCTAAATGCTTTGAAAATACACCTCTATTTTGACATTGTTGTACCTTGAAAACGGTTCAGTAATTGCATTTTTTTGTTTGAATGCAAGAATTTTTAAACAAAATGCAAAAGAACGACAGAAGCGAGTTACTGCACATTACCCTAAAAGGAATGCCAATGGGTTTTATTATCCAGGGAGTAATTCACTAAAGTGAAGAGACAAGAACATTCACAACCAACCATCAATTTCGTAACTACATGTCCTCATTTCCTGCTGTTTTACATTCAAAAAGTGCACAGAGTCAGCTAAAAATGGCACTAAACTGAGCTATTTGATTTAAATATTTAGAAGCTAAATCTTTGCTGGAGTCAGCCTAGTGGCGCACTGAACACTACCACATCAAGCTTGATTGCCAAGCCACTCCTCTACTCCCTAGGGTGGTGGCACCACACCACCACCTGTTGGTCAGATTCAACATAGTAACATAGTAGATGACGGCAGAAAAAGACCTGCACGGTCCAGCCAGTCTGCCCAACAAGATAAACTCATATGTGTATACCTTACCTTGATTTGTACCTTTCTTTTTCAGGGCACAGACCGTATAAGTCTGCCCAGCACTATTCCCCGCCTCCCAACCGCCAGTCCCACCTCCTACCACTGGCTCTGGCACAGACCGTATAAGTCTGCCCAGCACCATCCCCACCTCCCAACCACCAACCCCTCTTCCCCCCCACCGGCTCCGCCACCCAATTCGGCTAAGCTCCTGAGGATCCATTCCTTCTGCACAGGATTCCTTTATGTATATCCCACGCATGTTTGAATTCCGTTTCTGTTTTCATCTCCACCACCTCCCGCGGGAGGGCATTCCAAGCATCCACCACTCTCTCTGTGAAAAAATACTTCCTGACATTTTTCTTGGGTCTGCCACCTTCAATCTCATTTCATGTCCTCTAGTTCTACCTCCTTCGCATCTCTGGAAAAGATTTGTTTGCGGATTAACACCTTTCAAATATTTGAACGTCTGTATCATATCACCCCTGTTTCTCCTTTCCTCCAGAATATACATTTTTAGTTCAGCAAGTCTCTCCTCATACGTCTTGTAACGCAAATCCCATACCATTCTCGCAGCTTTTCTTTGCACCGCTTCAATTTTTTTTACATCCTTCGCAAGGTACGGCCTCCAAAACTGAACACAATACTCCAAATGGGACCTCACCAACGACTTATACAGGGGTATCAACACCTCCTTTCTTCTGCTGGTCACTCCCCTCTCTATACAGCCTAGCAACTTTCTACTTACGGCCACCGCCTTGTCACACAGTTTCATCGCCTTCAGATCCTCGGATACTATCACCCCAAGATCCCTCTCCCCCTCAGTACATATCAGACTCTCACCGCCTAACACGTAAGTCTCTCGTGGGTTTCTACTCCCTAAGTGCATTACTTTGCATTGAATTGCCAAACCTTAGACCATTCTTCTAGCTTCTGCAGATCCTTTTTCATGTTTTCCACTCCCTCCCGAGTGCCCACTCTGTTACAAATCTTAGTATCATCCGCAAATAGGCAAATTTTACCTTCTAACCCTTCGGCAATGTCACTCACGAACAGAATCGGCCCCAGCACCGATCCCTGAAGCACTCCACTACTCACATTTCCCACCTCAGAGCGAACTCCATTTACCAGCACCCTCTGTCATCTGTCCGTCAACCAGTTCATAATCCAGTTCACCACTTTCGGGACCTATCTTCAGCCCAGAGTTTATTTAAGAGCCTCCTGTGCATTCGTCGGTGTGCATTAGGCCTGTTAAAAATGCAGTGCATGCTACATCAGATTAACGTGTGCTAACCTTTGAATTAACACAAAGTCAAGGGAAGGCCCATTTTAAAAAGAATTTTGAGCTAGGAATTGGAACGCCCACATCAGAACGTTGACAATTCTGCTGAACACAGTTTTTTTTAAAAATCTAAAATATGTACAAGGACCTACAGAAGGACAAGTGTATTTGCCAGAACATAGAGTAGGAGCGTTCATTTGCACAAAAAGAACTGTATCAGCCAGAACTTCTATGTGTAGGCATCAATTTTACAAACCTAAGTGTAGAGATGATGCCAATGAACTAGTGATGCTGCTATTTTTTTTTTAAATTTAATTTGGAAATGGAACTTTAAAAGACAGGGGATTAAGGTAGGGTTGCCAACTAGATCCAGATTCCCCCAACAGGGTTGATCCAGTCCTGGGCTTACTCCAGTGCATGCAGGAATTTCTAGCCTTGCTTCTCTTAGGGAATCCAGTGGGGAAATCAGAACCACAAGACTCTGCATGCAACGGTAGTGTTGTCACTCAGGATCTACAGAACAGTTCTACCATACTAACTGTTCTGTCCCCTGACAGCCTGGCACTAGTTGTAGTGTGACCCTAAAATGTGTTAATGCCTTCACTGCTATTCTTACTCCTAAAGATCTTGACTGCTGCAGTCTTCACTGCTAAGATATGTGTGTGAGCAATGCATTGTGTGTAATGTAGTTCACAGACAACGCAACCCCACTTGCCTGTCTGTATAAGATCTGTTACTACTGGTTGTGATGCTGCTTAGATCGCTTCTTTGTTTATGTACCAGAACTTCCTGGCCATTCTTACTACCTCTGTCCTGAGAGGTCAGCCAGGTATGACCTTTTCCTCCAATCAGGGGCTGCCCCCTAGAGCCACCCTTGCCACTCGAGGACAGGCTTTGTCCCTATTGGCCTTTCTACTCCTTCTCTGAGTCTGTATGAGCTTCTGGCTCGGCCCCCCCCCCCCCCCCCCGTCCATGAGGACAGTATCCATTTTGCTCCAGGACAAAGCAATGATCCTGTTGTAGCTCTGGAAAAGCACTAGTCTTTTCACCCCGAAAATACCTTCCTAGAAGAGGATACTGCACTCCCAAACACCTAACTCCGAGCTGCCTCTATCTGTGGAACTACTTTTCTTATGTCTGCAATGAACTGATCCCACTTAAGCTTCTACCTTCTCTCCACTGATACAGCTCATGAAACTACAGGGTTCCTTTGTGCTTATGAACGTCTAACTGTGAGTAATCATCTATGTTATTCAATAAAGGAACTTCAGAAAAGAACAAGAGATTTAGGTGTGTTGATGTGTTAGGGGTTTATACTTCAAGATATTGAGACTTATAGCTAAATAACTCTTAAGAAACAGCTATACAAGTCTCGAGAGACTTGACACTAACATCCAGGTGTCACCCAACCAGGGTTTATCTAGGAAAAGGCAGCACCGCAAACTAAACAAGCTGGATTAGTACAAAGTAATCCTACACAGACTTTCAATGCTAACAGAAAACCTGATTTTTTTCACACATACAGAACACAGATAGACCCTCACCCAATATAAAATAAGTAACCACAAACTTAATATAGAAATAAGAGCCGGTGGTGGGAGCGGGGCTGGTGGTTGAGAGGCAGGGCTAGTGCTGGGCAGACTTATACGGTCTGTGCCCTGAAAATGACAGATACAAATCAAGGGGTTGGTGGTTGGGAGGCGGGGCTAGTGCTGGGCAGACTTCTACAGTCTGTGCCGTGAAAATGGCAGATACTAATCAAGGTCAGGTATACACAAGAAGTAGCACATATGTTATCTTGAAGCTTAGCCGAGATTGGGAGGCGGGGCTAGTGCTGGACAAGACTTCTACGTTCTGTGCCCTGACAATGGCAGATACAAATCAAGGTAAGGTATACACAAGAAGTAGCACATACGAGTTTCTCTTGTTGGGCAGACTGGATGGACCGTGCAGGTCTTTTTCTGCCGTCACCTTCTATGTTACCATGTTGTTGGGCAGACTGGATGGACCGTGCAGGTCTTTCTCTGCTGTCATCTACTATGTTACTATGTAAAAGTGAAATTATATCTATTTTAGATCTTTCCTGATTTTATAAAATATTTTATACTACTTTAAAATCTGTACACCACCTTAATCTTTTTAAGCAAAAACTCTAGCACTAAATTCAATAAACTGTAACCCTAAATAAAACACGGTGCCTGGGTTGCCTGTTCTCCAATATCTGAAGGTGAAAATTGCATGGCAGATAGCAGAAACCATGCCAACTCTGTAATTCTTCAAATAGTTTATGGGAATCAAAGTGAATAGTATGAATGAGGCAGAGTGTATAAGAGGTACGTTAGAAATGTAGATATGAAAGTTGGGGAGAATAGGAGAACCGGGTAAATGCATTGTAAAATTATTGTGAAAAAAGTTTGTAAATCAATGGTTAAAGAAAATTTGAAACTAAGCATTAATATTTCTATAGTGTAGTTACCTTGTAAAAACAGATAATGAATATGCATGAGAGACTGCATACAATGGAAGTAGAAGAAGGCAAACTACCTTCATGCATATTCATTAGGGATATCCTGAAAACCTGACCCATTGGCAGCCCTCAAGAAACAGGAGTGAAAAAATCATGGATGTAGCCCCATTTCTCCCTTTCTTCTTACTATGCGTTTGCTAAATAGATTACTGCCCAGTATAACTATTCCAGTCACAATTCTTCATGAACCACATTGCCACTAACTCCAATTAGGCCTCTTCCATGACTGCCTCTAGACCTGGGACTTCATTTCCCATAATATAAGCATGGAGTGTAAATGACTTTCCTCCCAATACTTAATTCAAATCTTTTATATTCCACTCATCCAGCCAGTTCAGAGCAGATTACAAAAAAAGAAGCATCAGTATAGAGGGCAATTAATGCATACAAATAAAGCAAAAAAAGCAAAAAAAAAAAAAAAAAAAAAAGCAATAAATCAAAACGATCAAAGGAGACAAAACAGATACCACAGCTGGTATATTTATTTATTGCATTTGTATCCCACATTATCCCACCTCTTTGCAGGCTCAATGTGGCTTACAATACATCATGAATAGTGGACGCATGTAAGAAGATATACATTTAGCATTATAGAAGGATCTTGGGTACATGAAAAAGATAGAACGTAATAGTAGTTTAACAAGCAAACATGATAATGATAGAACATACTAGTAAGTTTAACAAGCAAATATTGTAAGGCAGTTCTGGATATTTGTATTGGAGTTCATAATTGTTGGTCTTTGTGGTATGCCTTGTTAAAGAGAAAGCTTAACATTCCAAAAGTGTTTGTCCTAATTAGATTGTAAGCTCTGTCGAGCAGAGACTGTCTCTTCATGTTCAAGTGTACAGCACTGCATACGTCTACTAGCACTATAGAAATAAGTAGTAGTCTTTGGGATTCTGGAATCTTGCTACTCTTTGGGATTCCATACAGAATCTTGCTACTATGGGATTCCGGAATCTTGCTACTCTTTGTCCTAATTAGATTGTAAGCTCTGTCGAGCAGGGACTGTCTCTTCATGTTCAAGTGTACAGCGCTGCATACGTCTAGTGGCACTATAGAAATGATAAGTAGTCGTCTTTGGGATTCCACACAGAATCTTGCTACTATGGGATTCCAGAATGTTACTCTTTGTCCTAATTAGATTGTAAGCTCTGTCGAGCAGGGACTGTCTCTTCATGTTCAAGTGTATTGCGCTGCATACGTCTAGTGGCACTATAGAAATGATAAGTAGTCGTCTTTGGGATTCCACACAGAATCTTGCTACTATGGGATTCCGGAATGTTACTCTTTGTCCTAATTAGATTGTAAGCTCTGTCGAGCAGGGACTGTCTCTTCATGTTCAAGTGTACAGCGCTGCATACGTCTAGTGGCACTATAGAAATGATAAGTAGTCGTCTTTGGGATTCCACACAGAATCTTGCTACTATGGGATTCCAGAATGTTACTCTTTGTCCTAATTAGATTGTAAGCTCTGTCGAGCAGGGACTGTCTCTTCATGTTCAAATGTACAGCGCTGCATACGTCTAGTGGCACTATAGAAATGATAAGTAGTCGTCTTTGGGATTCCACACAGAATCTTGCTACTATGGGATTCCGGAATGTTACTCTTTGTCCTAATTAGATTGTAAGCTCTGTCGAGCAGGGACTGTCTCTTCATGTTCAAGTGTACAGCGCTGCATACGTCTAGTGGCACTATAGAAATGATAAGTAGTCGTCTTTGGGATTCCACACAGAATCTTGCTACTATGGGATTCCAGAATGTTACTCTTTGTCCTAATTAGATTGTAAGCTCTGTCGAGCAGGGACTGTCTCTTCATGTTCAAATGTACAGCGCTGCATACGTCTAGTGGCACTATAGAAATGATTAGTAGTCGTCTTTGGGATTCCACACAGAATCTTGCTACTATGGGATTCCGGAATCTTGCTACTCTTTGTCCTAATTAGATTGTAAGCTCTGTCGAGCAGGGACTGTCTCTTCATGTTCAAGTGTACAGCGCTGCATACGTCTAGTGGCACTATAGAAATGATAAGTAGTCGTCTTTGGGATTCCACACAGAATCTTGCTACTATGGGATTCCAGAATGTTACTCTTTGTCCTAATTAGATTGTAAGCTCTGTCGAGCAGGGACTGTCTCTTCATGTTCAAGTGTACAGCGCTGCATACGTCTAGTGGCACTATAGAAATGATAAGTAGTCGTCTTTGGGATTCCACACAGAATCTTGCTACTATGGGATTCCAGAATGTTACTCTTTGTCCTAATTAGATTGTAAGCTCTGTCGAGCAGGGACTGTCTCTTCATGTTCAAGTGTACAGCGCTGCACACGTCTAGTGGCACTATAGAAATGATAAATAGTAGTAGTAGTAATTAATAAGTAGACTTGACCAGGTATTTGTTAAACAGCCAAGTCTTTAAACTGCATTGAAAAATTATTTAATTCTTAATGTTACAGATGACAGATGGAAGCGAATTCCAGAGTTTCCAGGCCTTTGCCTACTAACGTTCATTGTTCCTTAACTTTGTTTGCAGAGATCCTTGGATTGATTAATTGATTTTGTTTCCACCAGCGAATGCAAACTTTGTGCACGAGTATAAATTTTAACAAAATCAGTTGTACAGCTAGGGCTAAAACCATGAAGGATTTTAAAAACAAAAAGCAGAATTTTAAACTCAAATTCTAGCTCTTACAGGGGAACCAGTGTAACCGTATCAAGGGGTGACACGATCCCCTTCTACCACTTAACATTTTATTCTACTTCTTTTAACTTTAATCAACATTTTTTAAAATATACAATGTAAACCGCTCAGAAAGCGCTCCTAATGGGCGGCATATAAAAAATGTAATAAACTTGAACTTGAAACCTACTGTGAGTTTATCTTGTTGGGCAGACTGGATGGACCATGCAGGTCTTTATCTGCCATCATCTATGTCACTTTTGGGCCCATTTTCAAAACAGAAAAACGTCTAAAGTGGCATAAAGCAGCATTTGGACGTTTTTCTCACAAACACGTCCAAATCAGTATTTTCGAAACCTATTTTTTGATTTTTCTCTCTGCAGTCCATTAGAAGTGCACCCAAATCTCAAGGAGGCGTATCAGGGGCGTGTTCAGGGTGGGGCGTTCCTGAGACTTAGATGTTTTTCAGCCACAATGGAAGAAAACAAAAACGTTCAGGACTAAAACTAAGACGTTTTGAGCTAGACCTGTTTTTATAACGAAGGCGGCACAAAAAGGTGCCCTAAATATACTCAGGTCCATTAGAACAGCATGCTGGATCCTGGAGTAGTCTAGTGTTGGGTGCAGTGCACTGCACCCAGGTGGACCCAGGCTTCTACCTCCCCCTAGCTGTTACACTTGTGGAGGAACCTGTGAGCCCTCCAAAACTACTACTACTACTTAACATTTCTAGAGCGCTACTAGGGTTACGCAGCGCTGTACAATTTAACAAAGAGAGACAGTCCCTGCTCAAAGAGCTTACAATCTAATAGACAAGTGAACGGTCGGTCCGATAGGGGCAGTCTGGATTCACTGAACGGTAAGGGTTAGGTGCCGAACGCAGCATTGAAGAGGTGGGCTTTAAGCAAAGACTTGAAGACGGGCAGGGAGGGGGCTTGGCGTAAGGGCTCAGGAAGGTTGTTCCACCAAAACTCACCAGAAACCCACTGTACCCACATATAGGCGCCCCCTTCACCCACAAAGGTTATGGCAGTGGTGTGCAGTTGAGGGTAGTGGATTTTAGGGGGCTCAGCACACAAGGTAAGGGAGCAATGGTCAGATGTGTACCTGGGCGCATTTTATGAAGTCCACTGCAGTGCCCCCTAGGGTGCCCTATTGCTTTCCTGGGATGTCCGGGGGACCAGTGTACTAAAAGTATTGGCTCCTCCTACATCCCAATGGCTTGATTTTGTGCGTTTTGCACTTAGGACTCTTTTTTTTTTTTTTTAATGGACCAAAAAAACTAAACATCCAAATTTTCAAAACCTTCTATTTTCAAAAACAAAAGACTATTTATTTTTTGAAAATGGCCCTTTGCTATTCAGATTTTGGACGTTTTTGTATCATATGGAAAACTCCCCTCCACGTTATGTTATGCTTCCGCCCCTATTTTTATGTTTAAGTGTTTTAAATACCCAACTTTGACTACTCATCCCCGGTAGTCTTAGTTTAAAGCCATTCACAGTAGGTTAACCAATTTGTTCTGGATACATTTTGCTCCTTTTTCCAACAGATCTCTGCTCAGCAGTCTTTGGAATATCATCCTATGGTCCAGGAAACCAAAATGCTTTTAGTACTATCAGTGAAGCCACACATCTCCAGAATGTGAACTTCCAGGTCCTTAATGACCAGAGAAATATGGAAAGCACTTGCATACATCTGTTTCACCCTCTTGCTTACAGTCATGGAGTCACTTTTGGTACACGCAGGAGGATACCTAGCTGTATCATAACATAGGTGAGAACATTGGATAATGGTAGACTAGATGAACCTTGACAATCTTCAGTATCTTAGAATTTTGCATCCAGTTGGCAGTACACCTCCAAGGCCATCATGCCTGCTTAGCAGAGAGATGCCTTGGATTTCAGAAATGGGAACTTAGAAGTGGAAATGCATGTCTCAAAAACATGAATTCAACAACTTTCATAGCATTTGGCTGCATTCCACATCCATGTCCTTGAAGGATCAAATGAGTAATTCTCCAAAATGAGATAACCCAAAAATGCCATAATACAGCTCATTTAAAATGATTTAAAACTCTTAAGCCGACAATGTGTTTGGGGCTATGACCTGAAAAGCAATTAGTCTGCAGAGCTGGTCTCATATAGGCAGCAAAATAAATGAAAACTCACTCTTAAAGTAGTGTTTGCAGACATGCGAGGCGACTGAGGGCCAATGGTGGAATTCACAGATACAAAAGAATAGTTGGTAATGCCTGAGAAACCCAATATCACTGTTAAGTCTTCTTGCATTTGATTCAAAGTTTAGTTGTCTTAAGGTGAAGAGTTGAGGGTAGTTTTGGATTCATCTCTCTATGGAGGCCCAGGTTGGGTCTCTGGTACAACGGACACTAGATAAATTGTGAGACAAATCATACTATAGTTTGACTACCAAGGTTTTGTATCAGTTAAGCACAGTTATGACTTCCCACTACAATTACTGCAATGTGGAATATCTTGATTTAACCAAGATACTGTTACATAAGAATAGCCATACTGGGTCAGATCAATGGTCCATCTAGCCCAGTACCCCGTTTCCAACAGTGGCCAAGCCAGGTCACAAGTACCTGGCAGAAACCCAAATTGTGGCAACACTCCACGCTACCAATCCCAGGGCAAGCAGTTGCCTCCCCATGTCAGTTTCAATAGCAGACTATGGACATTTCCTCCAGGAACTTGTCCAAACCTTTTTTTTTAAACCCATATACACTAACAGCTGTTACTACATCCTCCGGCAAAGAGTTCCAGAGCTTAGTCATTGAATGAAAAAATATTTCCTCCTATTTGTTTTAAAAATATTTCCATGTAACTGCCTTGAGTGTCCCCTAGTCTTTGTACTTTTGGAATGAGTGACAAAAATCAATTTACTTCTACTCATTCTATACCACTCCGGATTTTGTAGACCTCACTCATTTCTCCCCTCATCCGCTCAGAGTATAAAGAGACGGGAAAAAGACCCCCCCCCCAATACTGAAAGTACCTTAGCTCCTGGTAGCAAGATGGATTCATTTTAAGTTGCTGTTGCATGAGATGGGTCTGCCTTCCTTGAGGACAAAGATTAGTGCAATCTAAGTGTTGAAATCATGGCTTTCAACTATTCTATGTGCAGACATGGCTCCAAATATATGGAAGGTCCTGCTAATCGTGGTAATGTTTCTAGAATACACCACCACATCCAAATGCCTAAAAGTAAAAGCCTTTCTTTTTTTAGCACAGCGCCTTTAATCGGCTACACTTGGCTGTGCATCTCGGTATAAATCAGCATGTACACATTTAGATTCAAGGATGTTTGAAAAAAAGTGTTTTTTTTTTTTTTTAATGGTTGCTGCAGCAGATTTTTTTTTTTTTTTGTTACATTTGTACCCTGCGCTTTCCCACTCATGGCAGGCTCAATGCGGCTTACATGGGGCAATGGAGGGTTAAGTGACTTGCCCAGAGTACGTGCAGGACGTCAGGCTCACAGAAACAGAAGCCTGCGCAGCCTTCTACATGGAATGTTGCTAGTGGAATAGCAACATTCCATGTAGAATCTCCAATAGTAGCAACATTCCATGTAGAATCTCCAATAGTAGCAACAGAATCTCAATAGTAGCAACATTCCATCTAGAATCTCCAATAGTAGCAACATTCCATGTAGAATCTCCAATAGTATCTATTTTATTTTTGTTACATTTGTACCCTATGCTTTCCCACTCATGGCAGGCTCAATGCGGCTTACATGGGGCAATGGAGGGTTAAGTGACTTGCCCTGAGTCCCACTAGCAACATTCCATGTACAAGTCGGCCCTTGCAGATCACCAATGTGGCCGCGCAGGCTTCTGCTTCTGTGAGTCTGACGTCCTGCACGTATGTGCAGGACGTCAGACTCACAGAAACAGAAGCCTGCGCAGCCTTCTACATGGAATGTTGCTAGTGGAATAGCCAGTCACAAAAGAGAGGGAAAACAGCATACAAGTACAACAAAGCAAGCAAAAAAGAAGCAGAAACTGGGCCTTCAGGATTGAGAAAAAATGGAGTCCTTTAATATCACAAATACCCGACACGGGCCGTGTTTCGGCGTACAAACGCCTGCATCAGGGGTCAATAAACTCCTATCGGTCAACTTGCAAACTGTAGCACAAGAGGTGAGTAAACCGATCGGGGTAAAACTCCCGTTGTATGGACAACTCGTCTCTGTTCAGAAAAACACCTTCAAACCTGACAACCGCCAAGTTGTCCATACAACGGGAGTTTTACCCCGATCGGTTTACTCACCTCTTGTGCTACAGTTTGCAAGTTGACCCCGCGCTTTCCCACTCATGGCAGGCTCAATGCGGCTGTGCCAATACTTACAGATGTACACCTGCAACAACATTTTTGGAGGCTTTTTGTTGTAAGTTTTATGATACAGGAACAAAGTTTGTCCCCATTCCCATCGGCTCTGCCCTCATCTGCAGAAGCCTCAAACACTTAAAATCGAAGTATAAAAACAGAATATGCTGTACTTTTGTTTACAAATCAGAAATAGAAAACAATAATGAGCAACTATAACAACTCCACCACCACCACCCTCTACCCTAACCCCAACAATAGCTGACGTCTACTACCCCAAGGAATCCTAAATCCACCCTGTTAAGATGTCCAGAGGTACAAAATACAACCTGTTTGCCATAGTGGGGGGAGAAATATGCCCTATGAAGCACTTTTATGATTTTTTAAATCCGTGGATGAATAAGTCGTCAACAATCTCAGGATTCAGTCTAGCTCTCCTGTCTTCCACAGTCCTTCTTGGAATAGAAAATGTCTTCTCAGAAGACGTGCGATACCCTAGAAATGTTAAATGCCTTGACTTGGATGTTCCCTATTCCACATAGAGGCCCCCTACTTAAATTAGATTCTACTTGATCTTTCAAAATAAACTAGAATCGTGGTCTTTGGACAAAACTAAAGATCAAAACTACCCATAGATCTGTTTACCCTGGTCAAATGTCATTCCCTTAAATAAAGGGCTACTTGTAAAACCGGTATGTGGTATTTAAGGAATGGGTAAAGTTGTTTGTTGCTACGTAGTAATGCTTGTTATGTTTGTATGCATGTTGTATTCAGAGTTAATCTTGGTATTTTCACCATTTTTATCATGTGCTGGTATTTTATTATGGCTTAATTTTAATTTCTTTGATCTAGTTTAGTGTTTGTTCCACACCTTTGGACGAAACAACTATCTTTCGCAAATCCCTCAAGACATATTTCTTCAACAAAGCCTACAATGAAAACCCAGAACTGTACCAATCCACCTCTGAAAACCCATCGTCTAAGAAAACCCATCGTCTATGAAAACCCGTCATCTAAATTCCTTCCTTCTCTCTACTTCTTCCCCTAATTAATCTCTACACAACAATAATTGTACCTGACATCCAGGATTAACTGTGTGTAACAAAACTATGTAAGCCACTTTGAGCCTGCAAATAGGTGGGATAAGGTGGGATACAAATGCAATAAATAAATAAATACATTCTTTGAAAAAAGCAGGTTCTAGGTATGTCAAATTAATATTGAATGTCTTCCTATCTTGGCTAGATCTTAACTTTTTCATTATGCTGATCATAGTGGTCAAATGTGCCCACAACTACATCAACCTTTTCTTGTAATTGTTCCCCCAGAAATGCACAATCATGTCAACCTGCACCAAAGTCTTATAACCCAACTCTTCCCGCTTTTCCCACCAAAAAGATGACAAACTACAGCTTTTGTTTTCTTAAAAAAAAAATCACAAGCCTGTTCAGAAAAATCTAAATTTACAGACATAAAAGAATGCTCACATTTTCACAAATTATATGCTTTTGCTCATTTATTTAGTGCAGATAAGTGACAATAGATATTAAAAAAACACCAATACTATCACCTGGAGTGCAAAAGTGTCTTTCAAACAGACCATAAACAGGACAGACAACAGCAACACCTCACACAGTGAACACCTCGTTTTCATCCCATACAAAACTTCCAAAACCGTGGAGCGGCAGCAAGCGTGTTCCGAACGATCTTTTGAGGAATTTACCGATGTTATAGGAACTCGAGGAAAACCAGACTTGGCACCAAGGTGGCTCACTTCTCATTAAGCTGTTTACATTCATTTTTAATCTGGTCGGTGGTTATCTGCTCCAATATAGATTAGGAGATAAAAATCACCTCAACAATTCTCATTTGTGGTGCTTTTATCTTAGGGGTTGGTCCACTCGCCGATTTCCAATTCTGTTTTCCTTCATAACAAGATGAAAAAGTCTGTGTCTTTGGTGCCCACCAATACTTACAGAGACGTACAAATTTAACAATATACACCAAAGTTGTTTATTACCACACCTTACATACAATCAACTCAAAAGTGAACATGAAAATATTCTCTACACAAAGTCATAGTGAACGTGAGAGTTGGTACTCCTCTGGAAAGGATGTAAGCTACACAGTGAATATTTTTAGCCCTTTTATAAACAATAGTTGCAAATCTGAATGCACACTATCCTACCTATTGAACACAGTCCATCAGACAAACACGTACAGGTCGGACAGCTGTCAAAATATTTTTTAAAATATGCACAGGAAATAGCGATTGCCTGAGTACGCATTTACATTTTTAAATTTCTACTTTTACTTTTGTAGATGCAATGTGCTGCTCCAAGAGTCAGTCGTCTTTTCAGCAAAGACCACAACTACATCAACATTCCTGAGACCTCTGGATTAAGGTTCACCTGGAAACTTCCTTCCCCGTCTGCTGCCCCCTCCCAATCATAAAATTACCAGGTGTTTTTTTTTCCCTATTAAGATAGGGTAAAGACTGATTTTAAGGCCCACATTTAATGCAGAATGTTGCTCCACAAGTGGGTCTACCGAATTACCATCAAGGAATAAAATATTTTGAAAAAAGGGGAAGGGAAACAGAGGAGGGGTCCCAGAACATTCAGGATTATGGTACTTTTTGTCCTGATATAATCAAACTCCAACAAAGGCGAAAATCTGGATGAGGAGCTAAGGACATAGCCTCTCTCTCTAATTTCTACCAGATTCCCACTCTTTCCTAGCTCCCTTGACAAGTTAAACATGAGAAGGGTAAGCTGGCTCTGCCCTCCTCCCCTCCCCCAACTCCTCTAGTCTGGGTGGAGTAGCTTCTGCTCTTTTATTGGTCAAAATATGGCCAGTGAGCAGCGTTTCAGGCCATGACTGCCCTCCCTCAGAGGTCACAGCATGCTACAGATGCCAGTAACTCCCCCTCCTCCCCCAAACACCTGTAGTTTCAACTGGAAAGTGTGTCAGCTTCCAGCTTTGTACATCAATAGCCAAATAGCCTGCACAATGCCACTGGACAGTGCGTATGTACAAAACACACACACAAAATGATTTCTCATTCAGCTAGCCAACATGGCTACTCCCTGTACAGGCTGAGAATTTTCTATTCATTTTTATGTTGATGTAAACTTTAAAGATGACGATCTAAAGTTATACAAGAGGTATTCCGAAGTGTTATATTTAAGTAAGCGTCATGCTTAAAAAGCTGTTCTTGCTTCACCGCTCTCTCAAGGAAAGTCAACCATTTAAGAAGTATTTCAACGTGTCCATGAGCAACTTGCAGGACCTGGCTATGGAACTAAAAGGGGATGATGGCACCCAGATGAAACATCTCTAGGGTTCAAGAGGAGGTATGGGCAGCAGTTCAGCACCCTACCATCACTTGTCACGTACAGGTCAGCAGCTTAGCTCGGCACCACACCTAAAAAACATTTAGCCTGTTGAACTTTCCATTATAAGTATTCTTTGTGTGAAACCTGAAAGAAAAAAAAACCCAAAAAACACACACACAAAAATACAAACAGCTTGGGGGTTCGGTTCAGATGCTCTGAGACACATAATGCGTTGGAGGGTTAGCTGCTGTAACATAGCTGACTTGATGCAACTGTCCGGGATTTACAGTGTTGTGAATTCGTGGCGAGCTTCCGTAAGGTGGATTTACTGGATGCCAGGAGCTAACATAGTGGTAGGTAGGTATTACTGGCACACAAGACTCAAAACCGGGCACAGGTGGCTGGCTGTAAGGATCAGTCATTACTGGGTAGTAAACTGTTCCGTGAGGAACAGATGAAGGCTCGGCATTTGGAAAAGCACCTGGAGAGGCAAACAGAAAAAGATTAAAAAAAAAAAAAACCACAACAGGAAAGATGTCTTATAAATTTTTCCTCTGATTATATGCTGGCATACAGTCACATCCCTACACCTACAAAACAGGGCTCTAGGGGTGGCCAGCTTCCCACACTACAGTGCCACCTAGGACAGTACAAGGATCCAGGGGAAGACAAGAAGGGTGTTTACTGGATGCAAGAAACAATCCAGTTTTAAGGTACAACATTAAACAAGGCCACCCATTCAGATAAGGAGCCACTCTTTACGAGGTATGACAACGCTACGGCCTGCATATGAGGTTTTCCAAATGCAAAACATTACCATATCTAAAAATGACATTCATTTCAATGCCTTCATTAACTTAGGAGTATGGCAGTGATAGCGTCAAGAAAAAATCTCCAAATACAATTATTTCAGAGTACTTTGGCTTTAGGTGTACATCCTCCTCTGGCTTTTTATAAGAAAATGTCCCCCTCCCCTCCTATTTGCCTGCAGGGGTGAAGCACATCCTGGTGGTGTGGTCCAGACAGCAACTGAAAGGAAATTCACAAGTTACACACAGTCCTGTTACTTGAGTCTGCCCAGCCATATATTGGGTTTCATTGAAATGTTAAGAATTTTTCTAATGTTCCTGCCAACCCATCTGAAGAGAGTGCTTCTGATAGATGTGTTAGGAGATTAGGGTCAGCCCTGATCCCACAGGAGGTAAGCAAGACTGGCACTTCACAAGAAGGTGGCTACAAAATATGTTTTAAAAAAATGCATTTTCCTTTGCCGTCTTTCCTCCTCCTTTCCCCAGCTTCTGTAGCTATACCCCACCCAGGTGACAGTGGCTGCTAAAGCCACTGCAATGCTTCACAGCCTGCAGGCAGAGTCTAGAGAACACATAGTTCCCTCTCAGCTGCCTAGGTACGCCAACGCTCTCTTTCAGAATACTAACCATTTGCCGGTTCTAGAGGTACTTGGCGGCCATCAAGCCTTCCATCACTGTACATCTGAGGCACCGTCTGGTCTATGACAGGAACGGGTTCCGAGAACACTGGGTATGGCTCTACAGGTGTGGGCTGCGGTACGTGTTGCATATAGACCATAGAGTGCCAATAACTCTGGTGATAACACTTGAGTAAAGCAAAATGAGATGAAATTTAACACACACGAAAATCAAGACCATTTAAGTTTGGTTCACATTTTGCCATGGCCATTCAGTGAACCTCATATAAAAGGTAATAACTCAGCTGCTGACTTGACACACAGCTCAACAGCATGCGGTCATCACCAAAGCAAAAAAACACTGTGGTCCTTTTTAAATCCAAGGCCAATTCAACAACTGGCAGGTAGGGAGAACACTCCGAGATGAATCCCTTAGTGTGCTGGAGTGTCAGTTCCAATATCTCCTCACATGACCTAATATCAGTGCTTCATGCCAACCCAAAAATGTAGAAGTACAGGGAACAAACCCAAACTTAAATTATGACTAAAACAGCCATCAAGGACTTTTGAAACAAAAAAGGGTTAACTCAAAATGGGGAGGGAAGGAAGGGGAACATGATTTTTGAAGTCGATTTATATTTTGTAAAAATATCCCTCAGAAATAAAATAGTTGAGGACATCATTGCACCCCTAAAAGTCATCCTGATACAGTCACAAATTAGGTGCTTTTACAAGGAATATTTACCATCACAGATCACAACCTAGAACACCTATGGATTGGACAGCTGCCACAGAGGCCTAGCTAGATTTTGACGTCTGGGGGAGCAGACTAGGGGCATAGTTTGACTGTTTCATTTTGGGGGGCAAAGGGTGTGGCTTGGCACATTTGCATATTCATTTGCATATGTACATCTCATACATATTCGTTAAGGCTATTTTAAAAAACACACACACACGCACCAGACTAAAATGCTGTATATGAAGCCAGCATATCAAAAACAATAGGGCCAGACACTTTATGAAATAACACAAAACCCTACAAAAAGACACTCAAAATCTATACAGAAAACTTCACACACAAGAGCCCTAACCCATCTATGAAAACACCCTGGACCCTAGAGCACCAATATACCTGCTACTGGAAAATGGAACAAGCTGGACTGTTACACATTCCTACACAAAACACTACATGCTAGCAGAATCAGTCACCTCAGTCACATATGCAGAACATGGACAGACCCTCATATGCTACAAAATAGGGAACCACAAAAAACATGCCCACAAAAACTGAAATATAGATCTCTTCAAGAAAGCCAGACTGTAAGCAGGCATACGCTACTACATTTGCGTACAAAAGCACACAGATATGGAACGCACTACCCATGGCCCTGAAAACCACGGACAACTTAACCAGCTTTCGCAAATCTATGAAGACACATCTCTTCAACAAGGCCTATAAAAATAATCCTTAATGAAACAAATCACTCCTTACACCACCCAAATGCTTTAAAACACCCCTCACACGACCTTACCTAACACCTTCTAACTTATTCCTTTTCTACCTCCAGCTTATCACCGACTGTATCTAAGATTATGTAATGACTTTTTCATATTAACACCCTGTAAGCCACATTGAGCCTGCAAAAAGGTGGGATAATGTGGGGTACAAATGCAATAAATAATAAATAAATACTGGTAAAAGAGAAACAGAAATGTATTTTCTCCTGTACTCTGCAAAAAAACAATACAAAAAACATGTACATTTCACAAAGCAGGCACATCTTAGTCCTTAAAAGCATTAATTAAAAAGAATGTTTTGTTTTCTACCTTTGTTGTCTGAGCATTCTGTTTTTCTAGTTGGGCTGGTCCCAGTCCCTTTCCCACTTTTCATGTGTCAGTCTTCTCCTAAATTCTTTTCCAGGTTGGCTTTTCCATTTCTTTGCTCTTCTCTTGTCTTTTTCCTGTCCTCCTCTGCATCTGTCTGGCACTGATCTTTCATTTTATGTTTTTCCCCCACTTTTCTCTCACTCTTTAATCCTTAGTATTCATCTACCTACTAGCTTTGACCATCTCCCTCTCATTCCCTTTCCAGCACTCCCATTCCTCCCTCTATCTCTCCCTTACCCAGTCTCCTAAGCTCTTCTCCCATCTTTCACCCACTTCACTACTACTACTACTATTTAGCATTTCTATAGCGCTACAAGGCATACGCAGCGCTGCACAAACATAGAAGAAAGACAGTCCCTGCTCAAAGAGCTTACAATCTTCAGAAGTGTTTTTCTGATCATGCTGGCCCAGTATCTGATTCTGCTGCTATCTGTCCTCTTAACTCCGTTTCCAGGGCTTCCTTTCCATTTATTTCTTCATTTCTTGCTCTATATCCATAAGTAAAAGCTGGGCCCTCTGCAGACTTGACTGTCCAGTGGATCCAGCTTCTGCCTATTTTCCCCATCCATGTGCCGTTTTTCTCCTCTCTTCCTTTCCCCTCATCTCCTTCCTCTTTCTTCCCTCCCCTCCATCCATGTCCAGAATTTCTTCTCTCTCACCTCCATCCATGTGCATCTCCTTCCTGTCTTCCCTTCCCTCCATCCCCAACAATTCTCTCCTTGCCCTCCCTTCCATCCACCCATGTCCAGCAACTCTCCTCTCCCCTTCCCTCCATCCACCCACCCACCCCATGTCCAGCAACTCCCCTGCCTGCCCTCCATCCATCTATCCATCCATATCCAGCAATTCTCCTCTCTCCCCTGCTGCCCCCCTCCATTCATCTATATCCAGCAATTCTCCTCTCTCTCCCCTGCCCTCCCCTCCATGTCCAGCAATTTCTCCTCTCTCCCTGGGCCATGTCCTCCCATCCATGTCCATCCATGCTCCTCTCTCCCCTGCAACCTCCATCCATCCATATCCAGCAATTTCTCCTCTCTCCGGGCCCTGTCCTCCCATCCATGTCCATCCATGCTCCTCTCTCCCCTGCCCCCCTCCATCCATCCATATTCAGCAATTTCTCCTCTCTCCCTGGGCCCTGTCCTCCCATCCATGTCCATCGATGCTCCTCTCTTCCCTGCCCCTCTCCATCCATCCATATCCAGCAATTGCTCCTCTCCCCCTGGGCCCTGACCTCCCATCCATGTCCATCCATGCTCCTCTCTCCCCTTCCACCCTCCATCCATATCCAGCAATTTCTTCTCTCTCCCTGGGCCTAGCCCCTGCCCTCCCATCCATCGATCAATGCTCCTCTCTCCCCTGCCCTCCCGCTCCCATGTCCACCTGCCCGCCCTCTTCTCTGGTTTAAATCTTGTATTTAAATTTACCTCCGTCAAAGCAGCAGCGCAGCAACAGTGAAAGCGCTGCCTGACATCTCTAGCCTTCCCTTCGCTCGTTCGTTCCCTCTCAATGTCCTGCCCTCTCAAGAAATGACGTCAGAAGAAGGCGGGACACTGAGGGAACGAACGAGCGAAGGGAAGGCTGGAGACGTCGGGCAGCGCTTTCACTGATGCTGTGTAGCTGCTGCGACGTCTGAGGTAAATTTAAATACTAGATTTAAAGCCCCCAGGACGGCGCGGGTACTGGAGCTGGAAACTAAAAGCTGGCTGAGCTGCATAGGCGCCGGTTTTTTTGAAAAGTCGATTTAGGGGAGCGACCGCTCCCCCTTCGCCCCACCTAGCTACGCTACTGAGCTGCCATCAGCCAGGAGTATATTGAAAAAATATATATATTTCGTTAGCGCTACTAAGCACAGTATGACATCATAAGAAAAAATGTAGGGTGCTATCAAGGCTGCAGCCCAGTAGAATTCCACCCAAAAAAGAAAGGCTTCTCAAAAGAAGCACCATCTTGTTTCTATGACAAAAACAGTTCCATCATCCTCCCCAACCCAAGGGATGGATTCACAAGAGAAAAGTGTACATGTTATACATCCTAACAAACAGATAAGGAAGCATTCAAAGGGACATATCAGAAGCTCCGTGCTGTTCCAAACAGCAATCTAAAAATAGCGCCGGAACAGCACGGAGCTATATTGCCCCTAAGATCAGAACTAATAGCATGCAAATATAAGCATGCTATTGGCTCTGATAATAGGGGGAAAGTGCAGGAAGGTTGTGCCTGATCATACTCTACTGCTTTGACAGGTCCAGGCTGTCAAAATCCCGGACCTGTCAAACGAGGAGATGGAGGTCCATGGGACCCCCCCCCCCAGACCTCCGCCATCCATATCTTAATGCTACCCCAAGCCCCCACCCCCCCATAGACCCTTATATGGTAGGGATGCACTGGGCAGGGCGCCGCCATTTTGAAGGTGACGCTGAATGAAGAGGGAGTGTGCTACTCTCTCCTCCATCGGAGAGGGATGGGGGCAGGGCTCTGCTAGACTACCAGGGAGGATGAAGGTTAGGGTGGCAGCCCACTTGGGCCTCCAGGGACTCTTTTTGGGTGTTTAGGGAGGTTTAGGGAAGATAGAGATCCACCAGAGACCTCCAGCCCCCCACCCCGCCCTCATGTCGGGGTGGGGGGAATTTGGGGGACTGAAGGTCCATTGGACCGCCAGTCCCCGTGTCGCCTTCTGGGGGGAGGGAGGTTTCTAGCATGCAGATGCATGCTGGACAGGGCTCCCCATTCCTCCCCAATGCTTTGTAAACCCCAACGCCAGCTCCGAGCTGGCTCTGATCCTGGGACATAAGCAAATGCAGGCTCTAGTCAGGCACCAATGGCCTGTAGCACCTGCATTTGCTTTTGATCATCTGGGCACGAGTAAGACGACGGAGAGCACATTAAGATGCTTTCTACAAATATTCGCTATGGAGGATGGTCTCTGAGCCAAACACCTGATGTGCAACCCAACAGCAAAGACGGACAATTAAGGCAGTACCGTGAATTTCTACCCATCTAAAGCTGATAGCTACAGAGCAGCAAGGTGGAGCACACCCCAACTGTTCAACAATAAAGCCACAATGGGGGCAGTTCTGTAAGTGGTACCTCCTTTTTGGCACCTGCGTGGGAAGAGCCTCTTCTATAACAGCATCTGAGCATCCAGATTTTGTTACGGAATATTAGCATCACTCGGTATCAGCACTACCACAGTTACAACAGTCATAGACATGGAAATGTGGCATGGGTGTAACTTACATGCCCCTCATGCGTACACATACTGTCCCCCGGATTCTATATAGGTCACCCAAATTTGGGCACAGAGCCAAGATGCACACACAAACTAATTAGTCAAGTGGGTGTTTATTATAGAAACACCATCCCAGCATCTACCGTCACCAATACCCAAAAACTTATGAATATCTTTTTAACACATTTTTAAAATTTTTGACGTGGATCCTCAGAAGCTTGGCTAGCGGAATGCGTGCAACTTTTTCAATTGCATATGCTGCCCTTTTATTACCTGATCCACACTTGGAAGAAGCATTACAGCGATGTGATTCGGACCTCTACCCCAAGTTATCGAGACCTGGCCGTGCTGGCAGATACTCCGAGATTGACAATTTTGAAAGCTAAGTAGCACATTATACATACAATTCTTTAAAAACTGGATCAAATAATGAAAGGGCTGCCTATGCAA
Source organism: Microcaecilia unicolor (assembly GCF_901765095.1). Classification (NCBI taxonomy): domain Eukaryota; kingdom Metazoa; phylum Chordata; class Amphibia; order Gymnophiona; family Siphonopidae; genus Microcaecilia; species Microcaecilia unicolor. The sequence continues at coordinate 17,633,659 of NC_044037.1, forward strand.
TTGAAAAAGTTACGCGCATTCAGTTAGCCAAGCTTCTAAGAATCCACAACAAAAAGTTTAAGATTTTCATAAGTTTTCGGGCATTGGTGACGACTGTTAAGTAGCCTGTAGATGCTGGGATAGTGTTTCTATGGTTTATGTTCCCCTTCACACTGAGTTGGTCCTTTTCATTTGAACAACCAATTACTAGCATTAATTGGAGTGGACACCAATTTGGATTTACATGTGCATCTGCCTATGTGTTCTATTAATGCTGCACGCCAAAAGCATCTCACGCGCATTCCAAAAGGCCACGGGAAGGGCAAGGGGTGGGTCATGGGCACTGCAAAAATTCTGGGTTTCGGTGCCAGGCTTTACACCAGGTTTTAGCAGGAATAAAGTCCTTGTGTTCAAAGTTGAGCATGGCAATCTGTGCTAAGCGGTAATTTATAAAGGGTGTAAGGCATGGGGCACCCTTTCTAGAATATCAAAACTGCACAGATCCTTCTGGTGCCTGAATGTGGGTGTCATTTACAGAACCCGGTGGTTCTCTGTACATTTATGCACAGGACGGGCATGTAACCAAATGCCCTGTTATAGAAGTTCCCTTAACATGCGTAGGAGCTTTATCTTCAGAGTTTTTTTTTAAACCTGTAAGATTATGATTAAAGTACCGTATTTTTCGGACTATAAGACGCACTTTTTTCCCCAAAAATTTGGGAGGAAAATGGGGGGTGCGTCTTATAGTCCGAAGGTAGACTTCTTCCTACTCAAGCGATCTTCCCTGGTGGTCTAGTGACGTCGGGGCAGGAAAGACCCTCCTCTTTCCTGCCCAGCGCGCTGCTCTCCATCCTCCTGTATGCAGCCTGACGGTCTCGGCGAGATTCAAAATGGCCGCCGCTCTTTCCTGCCCCGACGTCACTAGACCACCAGGGACGATCGCGTGAGTAGGAAGAAGTGGTGACAGGGCCAGGGGGAGGGCGGGATTCGGACAAGACGCACCGGAGCACCTAGGTTTTAGAGTTGGGAAAAAGGAAAAAAAAATTTTTCCTATTTCCCTCCTCTAAAACCTAGGTGCGTCTTATGGTCCGGTGCGTCTTATAGTCTGAAAAATACGGTATTACTGTGTGCAGATTCTGATCCACTGTAATAAAGTATATAATATATTTCTATGTGGAATAAATATTCTTTTTAGATGTTTTCAGCAAAAAGATTAAAATACATGTCCTTATGCCAATTTCGGAACTGGATAATTAGGACTGTGCCATCAAGCTGTCTATTTTATGGGATTTATTGAAAAGGAAGCAAGTGCCACAGAGCCATTAATTAACCCTGCGCTAATCAATCAGTCTGTGTCTACAGTACCAGGCTCATCCGTTAATCAGTTTTTCTTCCAATTTACAACTTTTCCTGCAGGCACATGGAAACAGGGTATGGAGAATGGTCTGGTTCAGTGCCTTGTGCAGAAACCATGACTCGGTGGCAGAACGTTCAGCTTCTCAGCGCTTACCTGCAATCCAAGATTGAAGTAATACTGCAGAACTTTTGTGTCTGAAATTGAAATTAGAAAAAGATGAAAACTCGCTTCCCACGGCCACAGCAATCCATAAATACAAGTAGAAAGCAGAGTGGAGAGGGGAATTTGCACAGCCAGTCAGGATGTGGACAATTCCTATACTATTTTATAAGACGTTATGCCAATCAGAACTCGTAAAATAGGTGCAGGACGTCAGTCTCTCCATTTATAGAGAAAGCAACAATTTTAAGGAAACTGGGAAAACAGATATACTCCTCCCCACCCTACCCAGAAGAATTTTTGTATAATCACTGCTCCCTCTGTAAAGGGCCCGGACCTCAGCATCAGCCCCCTGCCCTCCCAGCCCTAGGGCAGGATTAAGAAATAGGCAAACTAGGCACATGCCTAGGGCCCAAATGCTTAGGAGAGGGCCTCTCAGATAAAATAAATCAATGACATCCAAGGCATACGTTTACCCAGGTAAGCCAACTAACGGCGGAGTAGTGGAAGGGGGATGTAAGAGAGACTACAGGTAGCTGTGGGTCTCTTCTTTCACATGCTATGCACCATCTTCCTGTTGGAAAGAGGGGTAGTGGTGAATTACCTTCTGCTTCCTCTACTGCTAGATTTCTTCTCCAGTTGGAAGTGTGTAGAGCTACGTTTGTAAGTGCTTAAAATGTATGTGTATATAGGATTTGGGGGGGGGGGGGGGGGGGCAATGGTTTGGTTACCTAGGGCTCAGTTATTCCTGCCCTGAGGAAAAACTCACCCTCTGAAGCAGGCAACTGCCCAACACATGGTATCCTCCCCCAAGGTCCACCCCTCCTCCCCAAGGATAGGAAGTTGAAAGATCTCCTCTGTCTAGCAGCCTTATCAACCCCAAGCTTACCGAGGCACCCTGGGGTCTAGTGGAGCAGGAGCAATGACTACTTGCTGCCATCTTGACCACTGACCATACAAAATGGACATTGAGACCTCTAGCGGTAATACTGCAGCATTACTGGTAAGAGTCAGGCTTTCACTTAAGCCTGATCCTTAGTGGCAATACAACAGTACTGCTTCTGGATGGCCCGACAGTCAAGACAGAAGAGGAATCACAGTCCCACTACACCCCAGGGACCCTTGGTAAGCCTGGGGGAGGAGAGGTTTGGAGCTCGAGGGAGGGTACCACATGTTAGGCAGCTGCACCAAGGTGGGGTTTTTTTTTTTTTTTTGCTGCAGTAGGAGGTACCCAGATATCAGACTTTACAGCTGCCCCTTACAGCAAACACTCTGACTTGCCTTGGAGCAGCTGTAAATACCAAACTTATCTTTTTCAGTACAGACATGGTATTTCCTATGTGACATATGGGCCCACCCAGGACACTTCCCTCTCCCTGCCCTACCCAAGCCCTCTTAATATCTGTATGTAGTTAGTTTCCCCATAAATGGCCTCTGTGTGTCTGGACCGCTCTAAATGTTTTAATGCTGCTATTGACATGTGGAGATGCTTCTAAAATAAGACTATTTTCTTACAGTAAACGTGTGCGCCATGTTTGGGGGGGGGGGGAGGGGAGGGAATCTACCCCTCTTCATGAGTAAGATATTTAAGATCTGTAAAGTGGTGGCCCTGAGAGCTAAGCACACATACAAACATTTTGCCAGTACATTCCCTTCTCCCTCAGCTCCAGTGGAAAGCAGCAGCATAGCTTCAGGCAAAATACAAGTCCTGCTGCGCGCGCACACACACACACACACACACACAAAAACAGCTTCCAAACCTGTTCTGGTTTCTATGGATGGGTCCCAAAGTTGGCCCCGGTGGGAAGGCCTATTAGTAGATCCTACCACAGGTGTTTCTTGCCAATAAACTCCCTGGTTAACTGAACTAGGAATTAAATTGGCCCACACTGAGCCCTCAACCACAAATTCATTTTATATGGCACCAGTATTTCCAGACTGTCACTGGACCATTTACAGTCAACTATTCAACAAACCTCTGACAGTGGCAGGATTAGATTTCTGATGACAATCCTACCTGTGATTTCTACACAATAGCAAAGTCGTTATCTTAGAAGACCAGTCTGGCTGCTCTGTACTTCACGGCGGATGTGGTGGACCGATTATTATGAGCAGGAGAGAGAACACACAAAAGTGTGGAGGTGCACTTGATCCCCACGAAAACAAAAGTCCAGTACAAGGCAGAGATGGAGTGGGGAAGGTAGCCTCTTTCCAAACAGAGAGAAAGACGTATGATTAAAAGAAGTTTATTAGTAACACAAACATAGTAGGATTATAGAGATACTATAAAACCATGTGTTGAATGCTAGAGGATATCACTGCAGGTGCGACGGCTAGGCAAAGGATATGTATGTGTTAAATGCAGATGAAAAATTACAAAGCGTGAAAAAAAGTTAAAAGGAAAACCGAAAACTAAGAGGGAGAAAAGAGATAAAATTGTTAAAATTATGCATACACACATATACAAACAAAATCAAAAAAATATACACATATATACACAATGAATTGATAAAAGTATAAAAATATAAAAAGTGAAAAAGAAAATCCTTAAAAAATAAAAGAAAAAAAAAAGAAAAAATTAACATGAAGAAAAAAATAAATGATAGATAAGAAAATAAACAAAAAATTAAATACACAAAAAGATCAATGACGACTTGGAAAATATGTATATGAAAAAACAAAAGCAATACAGACAATAAAAATACATAGTACAAAACAAGATTATTAAAAGATGAACAGAAGTAGGTGTGAGGTTACAAGAAATGTTTATATTCAATTTCTGCATTTAGTCCCAAGGGTTCCAAACTCCGTAATTGAAAAATCCATCTTTGTTCTTCATGCAGCAATGTTTGGTCTGTAATGTTTCTACGCCAGTTACCTCAAAGTTTTCAAAACAAAAAATCTCAGATTGTGTATTGAATGTCCCATCTTCTTCCAATGAGATACCAGGGGAGCTGATTCTACATTCCTTTTGAGACAACTGCGAAGTTCTATAATTCGAGTTCTGATCAGTCTACATAAACCTGAGGGCATGGGCAAAGTATGATGTAGATGACATTAGATGTTGTACAATTCGAGTTGTGTTTCAAGATGTATACTCTGTTAGTGCTGGGGTTAGTGAACTGCTTGATCTTGAGGGAATGTTCACATACACTGCACTTCCCGCAGCAAGCGTGGCCGGAAAAAGTGACTATAGCGTTACCAGATGTAACTTCAGGTAGGCATGAGGGCACAAGGATCTCCTTCAAATTCCTTTCGCGGGAGTATGCCACCACTAGGCATTTGTCCTTGAAACATTCATGTCCTTCCAGAATATGCCAATTCCTTCTTTTTGAGTTTTGTATCTGTCTAGCCAGATGGGAAAACTTCAGTGTGCACACTATATCTGGTGTTGGTCTCTCCGGTTTGGTGGTTAGTAAGTGATCTCTGTCCGCAAAGGCAGCCCTTACATATCCAATGTCATGGGATAACCACTGTTTCTAAACCTACGTGCCATCAAGCTAGATTGTTTGGAAAAATCTTCAAAATTTGTGCAGACTCTTTTGAGTCGTAAAAACTGACCGAGTGGTAAATACTTTTTTAAGGTATGATGATGATAGCTAGTGAAGTGAAGAAATGCATTGCAATCGGTCGGTTTTCTATAGAGGGTAGTAGTGAAATGGTATAAATCTTTATGTATCACTAGTAAAAAAGGCCCGTTTCTGACACAAATGAAACGGGCGCTAGCAAGGTTTTCCTCGGAGTGTGTATGTTTGGGAGAGTGTATGTGAGAGTGACTGTTTGAGAGTCAGAGTGAAAGTGTGATTGTGTGAGAGAGAGCGTGAGTCTGGGTGTGAGTGTGTTTGTGAGAGTGTGTGTGTGTGAGAATGAGAGTGTGTGCAAGTGTGTATGTGAGACACAGTGTGAGTGAGAGTGTGTGTGTGTGGGCGAGAGAGAGAGTGTGTGTGAGACACAGATTCTCTGTTTGAGTGAGTGTATGAGACCAAGCGAGTGTGTGAGTGACTGTGTGGCACATAGAGAGTGAATGTGATACAGTGTGAGACAGAGTGTGTGAGAGTGAGAGTCAGAAAGACATTGTATATGAGAGAGAGAGTGTGAGCCGTGCCCTCCCAATCCATGGCCATTTGTCCCCTGCCTCCTCCATTCATCCTTTTCCAGCAATTCCCCTTTGTCCCTGAGCCCTGCCCTCCCAATCCATGGCCATCCATGTTTGTCTGTCACCTGCTCCCTCCATTCATCCCTATCCAGCATTTCCCCTCTCTGCCTGAGGCCTGACCTGCAATCCATATCCATCCATGCCCATCTGTCCCCTCCATTCATCCCTATGCAGCAATTCCCCTCTCCCTGAGTCCTGCCCTTCCAATCCATGCCCCTCTGTCACCTGGCCCCTCCATTTTTCCCTATCCAGCATTTCCCCTCTCTGCCTGAGGCCTGCTCTGCAATCCATATCCATCCATGCCCATCTGTCCCCTCCATTCATCCCTATCCAGCAATTCCCCTCTCCCTGAGTCCTGCCCTTCCAATCCATGCCCATCCATGCTCATCTGTCACCTGGCCCCTCCATTTTTCCCTATCCAGCATTTCCCCTCTCTGCCTGAGGCCTGCTCTGCAATCCATATCCATCCATGCCCATCTGTCCCCTCCATTCATCCCTAACCAGCAATTCCCCTCTCCCTGAGTCCTGCCCTTCCAATCCATGCCCATCCATGCTCCTCTGTCACCTGGCCCCTCCATTTTTCCCTATCCAGCATTTCCCCTCTCTGCCTGAGGCCTGCTCTGCAATCCATATCCATCCATGCCCATCTGTCCCCTCCATTCATCCCTATCCAGCAATTCCCCTCTCCCTGAGTCCTGCCCTTCCAATCCATGCCCATCCATGCTCATCTGTCACCTGGCCCCTCCATTTTTCCCTATCCAGCATTTCCCCTCTCTGCCTGAGGCCTGCTCTGCAATCCATATCCATCCATGCCCATCTGTCCCCTCCATTCATCCCTATCCAGCAATTCCCCTCTCCCTGAGTCCTGTCCTGCCCTTCCAATCCATGCCCATCCATGCTCCTCTGTCACCTGGCCCCTCCATTTTTCCCTATCCAGCATTTCCCCTCTCTGCCTGAGGCCTGCTCTGCAATCCATATCCATCCATGCCCATCTGTCCCCTCCATTCATCCCTATCCAGCAATTCCCCTCTCCCTGAGTCCTGCCCTTCCAATCCATGCCCATCCATGCTCATCTGTCACCTGGCCCCTCCATTTTTCCCTATCCAGCAATTTCCCTCTCTCCCTGAGTCCTGCCCTCCCAATCCATGCCCATCCATGCTCCTCTGTCCCCTGCCCCCGCCATTCATCCATTTCCAGTAATTCCCCTCTCTCCCTGTGCCCTGCCCTCCTAATCCATACCCATCCATGCTCCTCTGTCCCCTGCCGCCTCCATTCATCCTTTTCCAGCAAGTCCCCTCTCGCCCTTCCATGACCCCCCCCCCCTCGCATCCATGCTACGCTCTCTCCCATGTCCCAGCCTGGCCCGCCCTCTTCCCCCCCCCCCCCTTCGCATCCATGCCCCCCCCTTCGCAGCCATGCCTCGCATCCATGCCCCCCCCTCGCATCCATGCCCCCCCCCTTCGCATCCATGCATCCCTTTTTTTTTTTTTTCTTTTTAACTTTACCTCCGTGGCGGTTCGTGCAGCGAAGCGTCAGGGAAGGAGGCGGCGCTCCCGACGTCTAGCTTTCCCTTCGCTGTGTTCCGCCTTGTTTTGAAGGCGGAACACAGCGAAGGGAAGGCTAGACGTCGGGAGCGCCGCCTCCTTCCCTGACGTTTCGCTTCCGGATTTGTTTGTTTTGTCGCGAGGGCGGGGCAGAGACGGCTGGCTGGCTTGAATGCTTCACACCACGAATCCACGAACCCTTCAGCCTCAGCCTGGGAGTGACATCAGATGGCTTCAAGGCTTCAGGCTTCAAGGCTTCACAGAACGTTGTCCTCAGAACGTTGAGGGTGCGTTTTATTATATTAGATATGGTCCAGAAAACTAATCTCCTCTTGACTATAATGAATCTTGAAATGGAGGTTGGCATCTTGCGTACTGAACCAACTCAAGAACTCATTCAATGATGTGGCATCACCTTTCCATATTAGAAAAATATCATCGATATATCTCTTATAAAAGAGAACTTGCTGTTTGTATGGATGATCTATCAAGAATGTTTCTTCAAAATTCGCAACATACAAGTTGGCTATATTTTCAAAGCACTTAGCCTTCCAAAGTTCCATAGAAACCTATGGAACTTTGTAAGGCTAAGTGCTTTGAAAATATGCCTCATAGGGAGCCATGGTCGAATCCATGGCCGTTCCCTTGACCTGTTGATAAAAGTGGTCCTGAAAACAAAAATAATTATTGGTGAGTGTTATACTGGCTAGGGTCAAGATAAACCTATTGGGAATCCGTTTATGGGTGGTACGATCTCATGTTTCTTCAATTATCTGGAAGGCTTCAAACTGGGGAATGTTTGTATACAATGAGTCAATGTCTAGGGTGACCAACAAGGTGTTTTCTAAATCACCATCAAAATCTTGTAATAGATCAATCATGTGTGTTGAATCTCAGATAAATGATGGTATTTTGGGAATATAGGGTCTCAAGAAAAAGTCTACGAAAATACCTAGAGATTCAAGGACTGAACCCATTTCCAGATATAATAGGCCTACCTGGAGGACGAGTGAGTGATTTATGTATTTTAGACAACACACAGATGGTGGGTGTAATGGGATTGGTAGTGTGAAGAAAAATAGCCTCTTTGTGAGTTACGTATCCTGCCTTTGATGCAAATTCCACTATGGAATCAATATCCTTTTGTAGATTCACTGTTGTATCAGAGGCTAAGGGTATATAGTATTTTCTATCATTTATTTGTTTCTCTATCTCTGTGACATATTCCTATCAGTTGAGTATGACTATCCCTCCCCGCCTTTGTCGGCTGGTTTGATCGTTGGTTGCCAGATGATGTATGGCGTTCTTCTCATCTTTGGTCAAGTTATAATAACGAGGCCTTTTCTTTTTTTCAAATTTTTGAAGGTCCTGTTCAATGCATGAATTGAATGCTTGAATAAGCGGATCTGTAGGACCAGGAGGAACCCATGATGATGGTTTCTTAACAACTGATAAGTCAGTATTAGCTGGATGTTTAGAAAAGCAGTGAATAATTTGAAGTTTCCTTGAGAACTTAAAAAGATCAACCCGTGTTTGGAAAGCATTATAAGATTGAGTAGGGAAGAAGGTCAAACCCTTTTGTAGTACTGATGTTTCTACTGGATCAAGAGGTGTATCTGATAAGTTGAAAATCAGAACTTCTAACTCCAGCTGTCCCAGCGTGGCGCTCTGTTGGCTGGAATATATGGGAGGCCCACGCCTCTTCCTCTTCATGTTTCCCTCTGTGGAAATCAGTTCTGCATCTGTGAGGAACCATGGATGGTGTTCTGAAACCATGGCGGAATCTCCTGGGTGTCTTTCGGCCAGATTTTCTCCAAAAAAGACATCTGAAAAGGGGCCACGTTCTGGACAGGTGAAGACCTGGTGATCCTCCTATCCGGTTGTGCAGGTTGGATAGGTGACTCAACAGGACTATTGAGGGGCGATCTATATTGATCCCCTGATTCACTCCTGATGCGTTTCCTACTTCTTCCTGTAGGTGACTGGATCTTTTTATTTTAATCTTTGTTTTCATTTCAACACCAGTGTACGATATGTATTTTCCTGTTGGTTTTACAGAATTTTGAATAGTTACCCTGCTTTATTATTTTTTTATTTTGTTCAATTTGGAATATTTCTTTACTAGCTCGATTTGGTATTTTTGTCACTTTGTTACTATGTGTATTATTTTTCTCTTGCTTATGTTCATTTTCATATTTAATTTTGTAGACTCCTGAAGAAGGCACTCCGGCACCGAAACACAGCTGTGTTGAGTCACTTTTTTTTTTATGTTACTAATAAGCTTCTTTTAATCATACGTCTTTCTCTCTGTTTGGAAACAGCCTACCTTCCCCACTCCTTCTCTGCCTTGTACTGGATCAATTATTATAAAATCTTGAACCCCCCCCCCCCCCCCCAAGCATGCTTACTTCATATGTGAAACACCAGTTCTGATAGGCAGGACCGCAGTTTGGGGTGCTTTACAAGAACAAACATTTAAACCAAGTTATTGGACTGGCCATTTCAAGGTTTACATATGCATCAATGTTGGCTCATATCAGGTATTATCATATCAAAATTAAAAGCTAAAAGTTGATCAAGCTGGGGGACATTTCATCTCAGCTTAGCAAAGGGCTGGCTTTTGTTGATTTGGGTTTTTATTTATTGGTAATTTACCCTCTTTATGAGATATTCACAGTGCTTTTCAACAAAGTTGACTATTTTCTGAAGAAGGTACCTTACCTCGGGGAAGATCACTGCCACTGGGATCACAAGAATAAGGTGGTGGCGGTGGGGGGACACTGCCAGGGTCCACTGTATCACTAGCAGGAGGCGGAAGTGGAGAGTAGAATGGAAATGGCACAGATGAGAGTCCTGGTTAAAGAAAACAAAAATTCCAGCCAAGCATTAGAAAAAGAAACTAACACGCCCTTTCACGAAGGTGAATTAGGAGTTAATGTGCAGCTTAAAATGGTTTACCCCGGGACGCACTAGAGTAACTGCCAAATGTGTACACAGTAATTGCGCACTAAAAAAATATTCTTTGAGGGGGCACAGAGCGGGGCAATCACTAGGAGTAGCCTAGTGGTTAGTGCAGTGGACTTTGATCCTGGGGAACTGAGTTCAATTCCCACTGCAGCTCCTTGTGAATCAGGGCAAGTCACTTAACCCTCCATTGCCCCTGGTACAAAATAAGTACCTGAATATATGTAAACCGCTTTGAATGTAGTTGCAAAAACCTCAGAAAGGTATATCAAGTCCCATTTCCCTTTCCCTATTGGAGATTCTAGATGGAATGTTGCTACTATTGAGATTCTGTTGCTACTATATTTGAGATTCTACATGGAATGTTAATGTTGCTATTCCACTAGCAACATTCCATGTAGAAGCCTGCCCTTGCAGATCAGCCGTGCAGGCTTCTGTTATGTGCAGGACGTCAGACTCACAGAAACAGAATCCTGCAGGTCCGCATTACTGATCTGCAAGGGCAGGCTTCTACATGGAATGTTGCTAGTGGAGGAGTAGCCTAGTGGTTAGTGTAGTGGACTCTGATTCTGGGGAACTGGGTTCAATTCCCATTGCAGCCCCTTGTGACTCTGGGCAAATCACTTAACCCTCCACTGCCCCTGGTACAAAATAAGTACCTGAATATATGTAAACCGCTTTGAATGTAGTTGCAAAAACCTCAGAAAGGCGGTATATCGTCCCATTTCCCTTTATGAAGGGATAGTACATGATCCTTTACAGCCTAAAAAAATGGATGGCGGTTAAGTGACATGCAGTAATGACAAAACGGTTGTGCGTTATTAGCGACCTTAACACATGGCCATTAATACTAAAAACAGGAAAGCCATTTTTACAGCTGTGGTAAAAATGGTCTTAGTGTGCAGGAAAGATCCACACAAGGGTTTGCTAAGGCCATTTTATACTGCAAGTAAAAGGACCCTTGAGATATCACATTGACAAGTACTATATATTCAGTCAACGTTATGGGCCAATTCAATTATTCATCTGGGCAATTCATAAGCTAAAAAGCACCAAGATGTGGCCATACATACAACTGTTGGGCAAGTAAAATTAGTGAAGTGCCAACTATATTTTTATTACATTTGTACCCTGCGCTTTCCCACTCATGGCAGGCTCAATGCGGCTTACATGGGGCAATGGAGGGTTAAGTGACTTGCCCAGAGTCACAAGGAGCTGCCTGTGCCTGAAGTGGGAATGGAACTCAGTTCCTCAGGACCAAAGTCCACCACCCTAACCACTAGGCCACTCCTCCACTGTTGCTACTATTTGAGATTCTACATGGAATGTTGCTATTCCCCTAGCAACATTCCATGTAGAAGTCGGCCCTTGCAGATCACCAATGTGGCCGCGCAGGACGTCAGACTCACAGAAACAGAAGCCTGCGCAGCCTTCTACATGGAATGTTGCTAGTGGAATAGCAACATTTCATGTAGAATCTCCAATAGTAGCAACATTCCATGTAGAATCTCCAATAGTATCTATTTTATTTTTGTTACATTTGTACCCTGCGCTTTCCCACTCATGGCAGGCTCAATGCGGCTTACATGGGGCAATGGAGGGTTAAGTGACTTGCCCAGAGTCACAAGGAGCTGCCTGTGCCTGAAGTGGGAATCAAACTCAGTTCCTCAGTTCCCCAGGACCAAAGTCCACCACCCTAACCACTAGGCCACTCCTCCATTAAAAACTTAACTGCTATCACGCAAACCCCTATACTCTCTATAGCATGCCTAGATTTACACGTGGTTCCGCACATAAATCCAGGCGTATTTTTATAACTATGCGCATAGATTGTTTTAACAAGCTGTTAAGCATTGCTAACAGCTCTTAACAAGCAATAACGACCACTAATTGGACAAAAATTAGAATTTACATGCACACATTGCTAAGTGTATTCTGTTAATGTACTGGGCCTAAATTCTAACGCACACAGGCAAAAAAGGGTGTGGTTAAGGGCGTTCCAAAATCTACACGCATTGTTATAAAATATGGGCTAGTGCATGTAAAATTTACACTGAAACCTAATAGAATTACCCTGAAACATACACACTTAACAGCACTGGAATTCAAATACCAGAGATATAATAAAATGTTAGCATAATACTAATAATACACCTAATAAGCACATATTAGAACATTCAACCATATGCCGTTGTAAAGTTCTTAATGCCAGGGAAATCTAAGGTGCTTCGTACCGAGATATCTTCAGTGCACACAATAGCAGTCTGAGCAGAACTGAACACACAATACAAGCCTCACATACACATTAAACACTTTCCCCGTGGCTATATCTGATCTAGAGCTTTCTATGTGGTCTCCACTGAAGCGTTTGTGGGTAGTAAACACAACTGGCTCAATTGTAGTGAAGAATAAAGCATACCACTCCAAACTGAGGAGTGGGGGATTCCCTGATAACCATTAAAGGTCTGCAGCTCTCCAGGACCAGTGGTGATATATTTAATTGGCTGCCTGCGATTCAATTCCTTCTGCTCAGGACAGAATAAAATCACTCCAGTGCTCTAGAGAGGTACTTACTAAGCTGTGGTAAAAGGTTAGTGACTTATGGAGTAAATTAAATTTTGTGTTCCTGCAGCCAGAACATTGCATGGGAGCAATCTGCGGACTGATGCTCCCGGGGAGGAAAAGTTTACATCAGTTCAAAGCTGGCATTATTTGTCCACGAATAGCACAGCTTGAGAGGCAAACAGGTTGTAATGTTCGTTTTTGCAACCCGAGCTGCTTTGCACGTTTTGTATTTTTACTCCTAAATTTGCATTGTGCTAAAATAACGTGCACTAACAATGCACAATTCTGCCATTTAATATGCACTGTTTGGAAAAAAAACTGTGTAAAATACATCAATACCTCTTACAAGAGAGAATATTGAATCAAATTCTTCCCTCCCCTCATAGCTGTAACAAAATTGGACCAGGTCCCTTTCTGAATTGAGTGTCAAGTTTCTAGAAGGCCTTTTAATTTTTTTTGTTTGTTACATTTGTACCCCGCGCTTTCCCACTCATGGCAGGCTCAATGTGGCTTACATGGGACAATGGAGGGTTAAGTGACTTGCCCAGAGTCACAAGGAGCTGCCTGTGCCTGAAGTGGGAATCGAACTCAGTTCCTCAGGACCAAAGTCCACCACCCTAACCACTAGGCCACTCCTCCACTGTTGCTACTATTTGAGATTCTACATGGAATGTTGCTATTCCACTAGCAACATTCCATGTAGAAGTCGGCCCTTGCAGATCACCAATGTGGCCGCGCAGGCTTCTGCTTCTGTGAGTCTTGCAGGACGTCAGACTCAGAGAAACAGAAGCCTGCGCAGCCTTCTACATGGAATGTTGCTAGTGGAATAGCAACATTCCATGTAGAATCTCCAATAGTATCTATTTTATTTTTGTTACATTTGTACCCTGCGCTTTCCCACTCATGACAGGCTCAATGTGGCTTACATGGGACAATGGAGGGTTAAGTGACTTGCCCAGAGTCACAAGGAGCTGCCTGTGCTTGAAGTGGGAATCAAAATCGAACTCAGTTCCTCAGTTCCCCAGGACCAAAGTCCACCACCCTAACCACTAGGCCACTCCTCCACTGTTGCTACTATTTGAGATTCCACTAGCAACATTCCATGTAGAGGTCGGCCCTTGCAGATCACCAATGTGGCTGCGCAGGCTTCTGCTTCTGTGAGTCTTGCAGGACGTCAGACTCAGAGAAACAGAAGCCTGCGCAGCCTTCTACATGGAATGTTGCTAGTGGAATAGCAACATTCCATGTAGAATCTCCAATAGTATCTATTTTATTTTTGTTACATTTGTACCCCGCGCTTTCCCACTCATGGCAGGCTCAATGCGGCTTACATGGGGCAATGGAGGGTTAAGTGACTTGCCCAGAGTCACAAGGAGCGCCTGAAGTGGGAATAGCCCTCAGTTCCCCAGGACCAAAGTCCACCACCCTAACCACTAGGCCACTCCTCCACTTCCATCTTTTCAGATGGAGGAAATAATTCAGAAAAACAGTGCTATTATTATGGCTTAGCTACACATCACTAATTAAAAAAATTTTCCCTTCCTTATTTTATGATTTTTTTAAAATTTATTTTTAAAATTGTTTTTATCCAATTTGCATATGGCTTATCTTAAACTTCAGAATTCACACTAGGGTCCTTTTACCAAGCTGTGGGGAAAAAGAGCCAGAGTCAGAAGCAATATTGGGTGGAGTCAGTAAAAATGTAGTAGCTCCAGCCTCAAAATAATAAATTATCACTTTATACTTAGAAATACATATTCCTTCCTGGAGTTTCTACAATTGGAAAGTAGAAAAACAGAGGAGTCAAGAGTCAAAGGTTTGGTGTACCAAATTCACAGCCCTGATGATGAGTTATAGGGGCAACTGAAGATCACGAGGCCTGAGTGCTGGAAATGATTCAGTAGTCATGTGGAAGGTAATTTTTATGACAGCTTGCCTAGAATGGTGAGGCCAAGTAGGTAACTATTTTGAGGTTATTTGAGATACATAAGTATCTGTGGGTCTTTACAAAATACCAACAACAAAGTTCATAGAAACTGCAGCTACAATGCAGCCATACATTTATATCAACTCAAGAGCTTGGAATAAACTCCCCGAGCCCATTCGCCAGGCCCCCTCCCTGCCCATCTTCAAATCCTTGCTCAAAAGCCCACCTCTTCAATGTCGCCTTCAGCACCTAACCACCATACCTCTATTCAGGAAATCTAGACTGCCCCAACTTGACATTTCGTCCTTTAGATTGTAAGCTCCTTCGAGCAGGGACTGTCTTTCTTTGTTAAACTGTACAGCGCTGCGTAACCCTAGTAGCGCTCTAGAAATGTTAAGTAGTAGTACACAGCTGAAATTCTCATGCAGGTGTATACTTTATAACCTTTGCATGTATTTTGTGGCTCCGTCCAAACTTCTTCTGGGTCACATACAAAGATGTGCCTATTTGACATAGGATGTATCTGTATGCAATGGGGGCATTTTACATTTGGCCTTTTGCACTCTCATAAGAAGTATAAACCTGCACAAAGAGCTTTATACAAATATCCCTAAATGGTTAAAAAAAGAAATATCTTTAAGAAAAAAAGCAAAGGAACAAAAACCAAGCTGCAATCAGTTCGCTAAGGAGAAATTAGGTCTTACCAGATAATTATCTTCCATTAGCTTGCCCACTATTCCAAAACCTATGGAATAGTTGTGTCAACCAGCAGGTGAGCTGAGACATCTCTTGGCATCCAGCCCAGCTCCTCAGTATAAAGACAAGCAGGACAAACTCAGAATAAACACACAACAACCTCTAACTCCTTGCTAACCTAACTATCTAGACAAACACACACATGTGGGCCTCTCTCATCTCTGAGCAACTTATAGAGACGAAGATATGCAGGAAGCACCCTGGCAGGTGATAGTATTCTTTTGACCTACTATTTTGTTGTGACTAAACATCTCAGAAACTCTCTGGCGAGCCTCTGGAATAGCGGGAAGGACTAACGGAAAGAAAATTATCAGGTAACACTTAATTTCTTCTTGCATTACATAGTTTCTCCACTATTCCAGAACCTGTAGGATGTTCATAAGTAATTACCTAGAGGGGTGAGAGCCTGGCGCTGCTGCATTGAGGGCCGAAGCCCTAAAACTGGCTTTCGATCACGCTGCAACATCCATCCCGTAGTGCTTGGCAATGGTATGCAGCATCGACCATATCGCCGCCTTGCAAATATCCACTGGAGACATTAAGGTAGTCTCCGCCCAGTAGAATGAGCCAGCAAGGCCTGAGGAGCCTGCTTCCAAGTAAATAAGCCAACGCGATAGTCTCCTTTAGCCATTTAGCAATTGTGGGCTTGGAATCCATGTGGCCAAGCCTATGTTTACTAAAAAGCACAATCTATCCAATTTGCAAAACTCATTCGTGACTTCCAGATATCTACTAAGGACTACGTACATCCAAAAGCTTCAAAGAAGAACACCGAGCCTCTTTGTCCTCTCTGCAAAAGGATGGAAGCTCCATAGATTGGTCGAGATGAAACGCTGATACCACTTTTCGGAAGAAAGGAAGGAACCATGTGCAGGGAGATCCCCGTCTCAGAAAATTGAAGAAAGGGATCCCGACAAGACAGCCTGAAGCTCCCAAAGTACCAAGAATGCTGTCTTTAGAATAAAATCTTTCAAGGAGGCCTTCCACAGTGGTTCAAAAGGAGGCTTCTGAAGAGCCTAAAGGACTCAATTAAGTTTCCACTCTGGATACAACATACAAAAGGGAGGCCGCAAGCAGCCACTCCCTGCAAGTATATCGAGTGATATCTGTTATGGTGCATGTCTTGTGCTGCCGACTGCTGATGCCACTTCAGGCATGCTCTTGCCATGAATGACCTGCACGCTATCACTTGAAGGCCCTAAGAGGCCACTTCAAAGGCGTGTTTCAGTAAACCTTCTAGCTTCCTATCCTGTAGGTCTTTTAGGGCAATGCCCCCTTCCATTGGCAAGGTGGTCTTAGTCACTGCCGTAACCAGGGAGCCCATCCTGGGAATTTCTTTCTCCTCTGGAACTAATGGGTAGAGGTGTAAACCATGGCTTCTCCTACTCTCAGCCCCAAGTCCAGTGAGACCCATTCTGCTGTAACCAGGTCCTGAATGTCTGGATGCATCAGGAAGGCCTTAGAAGAACCTCTAAGCCCCTTCATGATCGACAAAGATGGAACTCCTGATAACAAAGCATCGTCAGTGCCTCAGAAATAAGAGTACCGAGCTCCTCTTTATGAAAGAACCTCAGTACTTTTGGATCAGCTCTCCCTCCTCTAACAGTTACTTCAATGACACTCCTCTAACAGACCGAAGCCACATCGAAGGAGGGATAAGCAGAGAACCTAATCTGTCCACTCCTGGAAGTCGAAACGAGATCTCTTAGGAGCCAGAGGGGCAAGAAACTGTAACTCATACCAGGTCTATTGACTGAAGCAGGGACAGTCAAACAGCAATATAAACTCTGGAGAAAATAAAGATCCCGATGCAGCTGAATGCTCTTTCGGGCCCTGAGGCAGTAAACTAGAGCTGTGCTCCATGAGTGATCAGCCAGAGGTTGCTTCTCACTGCCAGTCGGCCCTGACAAAACGGTGCCCATTCCCGTGCTCTCCTGCATCAAACTGTGCACCGACTCTGCAGAGAGTCTGACAACCCCGGGTTCCTACAAGGGAAACACTACTTAACTGCCTCCACAGGAACTGCCATTCACCCCAACTGTCATCAGAGCAGCACTTGTCCCAAGCGGCGAGTCAGGATCCCTCCCCTGCACCAAGCAGAACCCACAACCCTTCAAACGGTTCTGAGTCAAACTTTAGTCAGACTTACCACTGCTGGCTGCTCCCTCCAAGCTGTCTCCACAAGTCTTAACCCAGAAAAGTTCAGGAATGATACTCTGTCCTACACTGTCCAGCAAACTTTTTTTTTTTTTTTTTTTTTTAAGGCTGTTGTCCTGGAAAAGGAGAGCTCCACAGGAAACAGGGGAGAGGTGAAGGGACAGAATAAGTAAATTCACAGGGCCCTAGAGACAAGGATCTGAAAACCTCCAGATATGACTCTGCAGACTCAAGCAACCCACAAAGCTCACCTGGGGACCAGCTGACCTACTGGACTAGAAGCAAATCACTCAGAACCAGAGGCTGAAAAGTGTGTCCATCCACCTGCTGGAGATAGAAAATACTGAGGAGCTGGACTGGATGCCAAGAGATGTCTCAGCTCAGTTTTCAATCTCCATCTACCTGTTGATGGACACAACTGTCCCACAGATTCTGGAACAGTGGGAAGCTACAAAACAGAAACACTAATACATACTAGAGGAATTACATAGTAGATGACAGCAGAAAAAGACCTGCATGGTCCATCCAGTCTGCCCAAGACAAACTCATATGTGTATACCTTACCTTGAATTTGTACCTGTCCTTTTCAGGGCACAGACCATATAAGTCTACCCAGCAGTATTTCCCGCCTCCCAACCACCAGTCCCGCCTCCCATCACCGGCTCTGGTACAGACCGTACAAGTCTGCCCTCCCCTATCCTCTCCTCCCAATCACCACCCCCTCTTCCCCCCACCTGCTCCGCCACCCAATTTCAGCTAAGCTTCTGAGGATCCATTCCTTCTGCACAGGATTCCTTTATGCATATCCCACGCATGTTTGAACTCCGTTACCGTTTTCATCTCCACCACCTCCCGCGGGAAGGCATTCCAAGCGTCCACCACCCTCTCCATGAAAAAATACTTCCTGACATCTTTCCTGAGTCCTTATCAGCCAAATTTTGATTTTTTTTTTTTTTTGGTTTGTCCTGTAGGGATACCTCAATCTTCAAAAGCACTCTCTCTTTCTGGGGACTAAATATAGCACTGTCTTTAATCTGACACAGATACTAGACCACCCAGAGTGCTGTCAGGGAGGACAGAGAGCAAATTCAGACAGCCTTAAGGGACTGAATGCTGGATCCAGTATGTACTGAACTATCCAAAATAGTAACAGTGCCATCTCCTGTTTACTCATAGTAATAACTGGCAACTTACTAAGATTAGTGTATTAGGATGGGGAAGGGAGGAAGATGAAAACCCAAATTGATAACCCTTCCTCCAAAAGTAATGAGGCCCAGTGTGTTCTTCTAAATGCAATTCGGCAGGGCAAATGTACAGACCACCAGAGCAGTGGTTCTCATCCTTTCTTCTGTTGTGACACACTTGACGGATAATATGTGACACACTGAACACTAAAATTCACAGCTGAACAAAAGCACTTCTAAGTATTTCATTGTTGACAGTAAGTTCAGTGTGAAGTTGCCTACCATTCAACCCCATATAAAAAAAATCTTTACGTAAATCTTTACGTAGCAATAAGTCCTAGATTTCTCGCTTGTTATACAAAGCTAAAGTGGCTAGGTCACTTCAGCTTGAAGAAGAGATGCCTAAGGGGAGATATGATAGAGGTCTATAAAACAGAGTGGAGTGGAATGGGTAGACATGAATCACTTCTTTACTCTTTCCAAAAATACTAGGACTAGTAGGCGTGCAATGAAGCTACTAAGTAGTAAATTTAAAACAAACTCGAGAAAATATTTCTTCACTCAAAATGTAAACTCTGGAACTCGCTGCCAGAGAATGAGGTAAAAGCAGTTACCTTAGCAGGGTTTAAAAAAGGATTTGGATAATTTCCTAAAAGAAAAGTCTATAAGCCATTATCAAGATGGGCTTGGGAAAATTCACTACTTATTTCTAGGATAAGCAGCATATAAAATCTGTTTTACTCTTTGGGATCTTACCAGGTACTTGCGACCTGGATTGGCCACTGTGTGGAAACAGGATACTGGGCTTGATGGACCTTCGGACTGTCTCAGTATGTCAGCGCTTATGTTATATTAACCAAATATATATTCAAATTCTGATGTCACCTCTAATAGCAACACAAAATCCCTCCCCTGCCAGATACAGTGAAGTAACACACAACTCTGCATAGTGAATTTGATGTACTCACTCAATCCATTTCTAGGCACATTATCTTGGAAAATGAGGTATTTATCAAAGGCTCTCTTAAATAGTCAAATTCATGTTTATTGCGATGTCTACTTTTCTAAGCACTGACATCCTATATAAGTCTCACCTCCAACGTTCTGTGCCTGGGACCGTAGCTCCCTAGGCTGGAGGTGGTCTGCTAGGCAGACACGCACTGACGTCACTGACATCATGACAGCTGGTTCCGTGTGTTTCCCTACTCCTCCCCCTGCATTGGAATCATCTGTCACCCCCGCGCTACGGCCCCCCCCCCCCCCGGACCGCCGAAAACGGCCCCCGTTGTGTACTACCTGTGCTGACGGGGGACCCAAACCCCTGACAGCCGAAGTGTTGTTGTGCCCTTAGCGTTCCTTCCTCATCTTCTCTGGAAGTTCCTCTGCGTGCGTCTGACGTCACACGCACGCACGCAGAGGAACTTCCAGAGAAGATGAGGAAGGAACGCTAAGGGCACAACAACACTTCGGCTGACGGGGGTTTGGGTCCCCCGTCTCCTCCCTCATCTTCTCTGGAAGTTCCTCTGCGTGCGTCTGACGTCACACGCACGCACGCAGAGGAACTTCCAGAGAAGATGAGGAAGGAACGCTAAGGGCACAACAACACTTCGGCTGACGGGGGTTTGGGTCCCCCTCAGCACAGGCAGCACAAAACAGCGGCGGGGGCGGTTTTCGGCGGTCCGGGGGGGGGGGGGGGGCGACAGTTTCACCGAAGGGGGGGGGCGAGGGGGCCATAGCGCAAGGGGGGGGGGTAGAATTACCTGCCTAGGGCCCGTTTCCTTGCCTAAAGAAACGGGCCTTTTTTACTAGTATACATATATCGCAATAATAATACCTAATATATAGTCTCACGCGAACATTTATGGATCGTGTATGCATACATGTATGTAGTATGTGTGGTAGTACTTGAATATTAACCATATATGTTTGTATTATTTCTGGAAAATCCAAGTTGGATTATATTATACTGTATGTACATACAATTATCAGGAGGCGGAACAATTAATGTGCTATGATGGTTCCATCTGTGACGCTGCCACACATTCCCTTGGGGATATAATGGCTGGAACAGGCAAGGACTGAGCACATTATTAGTACACCTATGGGTAGACAATAAGTGTATAATTTGATGAGTTTGCTCTGGGAGTATATTTTTGAATTTATTCTTGACTCAGGGAATTGTTTGAGTTACTTCCAGTTCATTGTTTTAGTTAAAATTTTATGCCAAGAAGTGTAGAGTGATGCACTTGGGGTGCAGAAACCCAAAAGAGATACCGGATAGGAGGGGAGAGATTAGTAAGCTCGACTCAGGAGACAGACTTTGGGGTGTTGGTGTCGGAGGATCTGAAGGTGAAGAAATAATGCGACAAGGCGACAGATGTGGCCAGAAGGATGCTATGCTGCATAGAGAGGGGTATAACCAGCAGAAGAAAGGAGGTGTTGATGCCCCTGTACAAGTCGTTGGTGAGGCCCCACTTGGAGTAGTGTGTTCAGTTTTGGAGGCCGTATCTTGCTAAAGATGTAAAAAGACTGGAAGCGGTGCAAAGAAAAGCTACAAAAATGGAATGGGATTCGCATTGCATACGAGGAGAGACTTGCTGACCTGAACACATATACCTTGGAGGAAAGGAGAAACGGGGTGATATGATGCAGACGTTCAAATATTTGAAAGGTATTAATCTGCAAATGAACCTTTTCCGGAGACAGGAAGGCGGCTAGAGGGCATGAATTGAGGTTGAAGGGGGCAGACTCAAAACTAATGTTAGGAAGTATTTTTTCAAGGGGAGTGTTGTGGATATGTGGAATGCCCTCCCGCGGGAAGTGGTGGAGATGAAAACGGTAATGGAATTCAAACATGCGTGGGATAAACACAAAGGCATCCTGTTTAGAAGGAATGGTTCCGTGGAATCTTAGTGGAGATTGGGTGGCGATGCCGGTAATTGGGAAACAAAACGGGAGCTGGGCAGACTTCTACCGTCTACGCCCTGATCGTGACTGAATAGATAGGGATGGGCTGGAGTGTAAATTTTAAGGGGCTTCGACGTTAGCTTCAGAACTTAGTACAAGAACAGTGCTGGGCAGACTTCTACGGTCTGTGCCCTGAGAATGGCAAGGACAAATCAAACTCAGGTATACATAGAAAGTATCGCATACCATGTAAAATGAGTTTATCTTGTTGGACAGACTGGATGGACCGTACAGGTCTTTATCTGCCGTCATTTACTATGTTAGAACTAAGATTTTAAATAATTGTCTTGCAGCACATCCTACCAAGCAATATTTGGCCTTGTAAAGCCACAAAATTTCTACAGGACCTCTTGCTGAAGACTACGATTGTCCTGGAAATATTCTCAACTAGCTCACTGACTCATGACGACAGGGGGGGGGGGGGGGGGGGGGGGGGGTCAAAACGTTAACATGGTACAGCTGATCTAAAACAGGGTGGTTATTAGATGAAGACGTAGGGAGGTTTTGCAAAAAGCAATCAGCTCTCAAATCACAAGTAGTGACTCAAGAGCAAAGGGAAAGACTCGGATGCAGAACAGATGATGCATCTCTCCTGCCATGGATCACACTGTAAAATTCAGTTGCCTCTGTTCTGCAAAAAAAAAAAAAAAAAAAAGATTCCCATATCCACAGAATTAAGCAATTGCTTATCAGAGGGTCATAACATCCAGTGCTCAACAGATGTAGAGAATTGTTCACATTACTACTACTACTATTAAACATTTCTATAGCACTACTAGACTTACACAGCGCTGTACAAATCAACATGAAAAGACAGTCCCTGCTCAACAGAGCTTACAATCTAAATTGGACAGACGGACAGACAGCTAGGGGTGGGGAAATTGCAGTGGTAGGGGTGATAAGTGAGGGTGTTGAGTAAGAGAGTCATGGTTAGGAATGAGAAAAAACTAGGAAACTTAGACATGCATTCTTCAAACCGTCACAAAATGGTGGGTTTCCCTTTCTTCCACTCGCAGGTTCAGAGTACCAGGGATTGTGTGGGAGTATAAGGTGCTTGTTCTGTCTGTGTATGTCTGAGTTGCACATGTGTATTTCACTGCTATAGACACACGTTTCCTATAGACCAGCTGTTCCCAAACCTGTCCTGGAGGAACCTCAGTCAGTCAGGTTTTCAGGATATCCACAATGAATATACATGAGACAGATTAGCATACCAAGGAGGCAGTGCATGCAAATCAACCTCATGAATATTCACTGTGGATATCCTGAAAACCTGACCGACAGGGGCTCCCCCAGGACAGGTTTGGGAATCACAGATCTATAGGAAACACACACGTGTATTTCTAGGGATGTCTTCCAGGTGTGTGGCACATGCATAAGATGCTGTGGAGAGTTGTGTAACATAGTAGATGACGGCAGAAAAAGACCTGCACAGTCCATCCAGTCTGCCCAACAAGGTAACTCATATTTGCTTTTTGTGTATACCCTACTTTGATTTGTACCTGTGCTCTTCAGGGCACAGACCGTACAAGTCTGCCCCGCACTATCCCCGCCTCCCAACCACCAGCCCCACCTCCCAACCACCGGCTCTGGCACAGGCACAGACCGTATTAGTCTGCCCAGCACTATCCTCACCTCCCAACCACCAGCCCTGCCTCCCAACCACCGGCTCTGGCACAGACCGTACAAGTCTGTCCAGCACTATCCCCGCCTCCCAACCACCAGCCCTGACTCCCAACCACCGGCTCTGGCACAGACCGTATAGGTCTGCCAGCCCTATCCCCGCCTCCCAACCACCAGCCCCGCCTCCCGATCTTGACTAAGCTCCTGAGGATCCATTCCTTCGGCACAGGATTCCTTTATGCTTATCCCACGCATGTTTGAATTCCGTTACCGTTTTCATTTCCACCACCTCCCGCGGGAGGGCATTCCAAGCATCCACTACTCTCTCCGTGAAAATGTCTCCTGACATTTTTCTTGAGTCTGCCCCCTTTCAATCTCATTTCATGTCCTCTCGTTCTACCATCTTCCCATCTCCGGAAAAGATTTGTTTGCGGATTAATACCTTTCAAATATTTGAACGTCTGTATCATATCACCCCTGTTCCTCCTTTCCTCCAGGGTATACATGTTCAGGTCAGCAAGTCTCTCTTCATACGTTTTGGAACGCAAATCCCATACCATCCTCGTAGCTTTTCTTTGCACCGCTTCAATTCTTTTTACATCCTTAACAAGATAAGGCCTCCAAAACTGAACACAATACTCCAGGTGGGGCCTCACCAACGACTTATACAGGGGCATCAACACCCCCTTTCTTCTGCTGGTCACACCTCTCTTTATACAGCCTAACAACCTTCTAGCTACGGTGACACGTATGGTGACAGCATATTGTTTGAGAAGCAGTGTGCAGAGGGTGTCTTAAGTGTCCGAGGCATGGTGGTGGCCTTGTGATGTTGGGTTGCTTGTGGGTATAGAGCAGAGCTGCCACTACCCATTCCAGGAGTGGTTTTTAAACTTGCATCCCAAAGCAGTGCAGTATTTGTAGTCTATGATTCTACTTATTGAAATCAGTGCTGCAGGTCCCATAATGCACCGTGATGAAGTTGGCAGAAATCCAGGACTGGACAAAGTTTCCCTTCTGGAATGGGTACCTTGGCAGCTCTGGTATGTAGTGTTGAATAGAGAGGTCGGCTTATATGCGTTTAGGAGACGTTTCCACTCTTTTCCCCTGTCCCTTCCTAACTACGTTATCCCAACTGTAAAGGGCTAAAATATAAACTAAAATATGCATCTAGTTTCTCCTACATAGGCAGGCAAATCTGGAATGAACTACCAAAAACCATAAAATCAACCCACGACAATTAATTTCCGTAAATTATTGAACACCAATTTATTCAAGAAAGCTTACCATAATAACGCACCCTAATTATCAATTAATAAGATGTACACTGGACTTTCACAATATCTAATTCTGTATTTCCTATGTTTAATATTCATGATTGTTTCAAACTAAGTTATCCCGATTTTTATTATAAGATGAACTTTCCTTCCTGAATACTTACTCCATTCTATCTCCTCTACCTTAACTATGTATTTCTTTTTTTTCCGGAACTCGTAATCACCATTACGGAAATATGTAAGCCACATTGAGCCTGCAAATAGGTGGGGAAATGTGGGATACAAATGTTGTAAATAAATAAATAAAACTTCTTAACCCTCATACTCTCCCCCCCTCCCTTCCCCCACTTGTTCACTGGTGACAGTTTTAAGAGGCAGCTTGCGACACACCAGTGGACCGCCACGTAATATAAAATATGGGAGTGAAACTAACACATACAGAATTCGTCTGTATTTTATATAGAATTTACTTCCGTTTTGCTCACGCTTTTTAATTGCAATTCACTTTGAGCTACCATGCCTGTGCAGTAGATACTTAGGATCTAAGTTTATAAACGGAGCAATAAAAGGAGACCCAATGCCCAAGATCACAACAGACATCAGCAGAATTTGACGCTGGCTTCCCTAATTCTTTGTCTGCTGCTCAAACCATTAGGCTCCTCCTTGTTAAAACTACCACCACCTCAATTCTGCCAAAATTTGAAGCATGCAAAATGAAATCATGCAGAGGATATAAAGGGTAACTTTCAAACTGCCTGCCCTGGACAAAGTCCACAGGTACTATGAAAGCTGGTGTTCTTAGGGTCTTGATGACTTTCGCATATGCTTTAGATGCTCTTTTGAGCAGGGACTGTCTTTTCTTCATGTTCAATTGTAAAGCGCTGCGTACGACTGGTAGCGCTGTAGAAAGGATTTGTAGTAGTAAGCAGACTCGTTTCTGATTAAAGGAAGAGATGGTTTAGTGGGAAATCTGTGAGGGGCCGGCTGCAATAATGTTCTCCCCTTGCCCCATTCCTCCTTCTCTCATGCTCGCCTCAGTTTTGGCAACAATGGTGAGGTCTGGTAGAGAAGCCCGGCAATGGCAGCTGTAGAGAAGAAGGGGTATCAGTAACAGAGAAACCTTGAGGAGGTCCCATGGCAGCGGTGGCAAGAGAGGCATTTGTCTTCTGCACAACAGTGTAAATTGAAGCTCCTACAACTTCTACTGCACGTTGGTTGAAGGATACAGAATCAGAGGGGGTGGGTGGAGCTTGAGAGATGGAGGGGAGGTCTACTGCAATCAGTACACGTTTGCCCTTGAAAGAGCAAATGTAGCACAGGAGGAATCTACAACTTTGGTTGGCCAATGGTCCACCTAATTCTAGCACCTATGGCAAGGATAATACAATAGTGAATAACCTCCAATCCTGTCATTGTAGGATTCTATAAGGATGGGCCTACCTAACTTACTGAGATGCAAAATTATGAACAGGCATGTCTACATGACGCAATCTTTGCCATAGCACCATTTCAAACTATTTATACCTGGTCTTCCTACAGCAGCTGGAGACATGATGATGGGGTGCACTGCAGTCTGTGCTGGAACCGCTGATGTAACAGGGGCGACAGTACCTGAATTGGAAGTGATGAGAGGCGTTGGAGCAGTACCAGCACACGTTGAGGTAGAGATTACCGCTGTGCTCATCTACAGAAAGTGAGAAGCAAGCATTCAGCCACTATGCAACCCGACAAAATCAGAAAGTTGAACGGGGGGGGAAGAAGCAGTTCTAGAAATTCACAAGTGGCATTTTTGGAAAAGCGACTAGGGAACACGGGCCACATGCAGCAACACAATTGGAAAAGGTGTTGTGATTTAGCCAAAGACTGGGGTGCTTTGGAAAAACCCCCAGACACTGTTGTATTACAAAACCTGCTTTCATTCTGAATTTTACTTTGAGGGCTTCCAGCCTCAACCAAGTTAAGATGCCATTTGCCTTCATTTACAGCCATCTGGGTTTCCCCCTTTTCACTCGCCTACATGTACCACAGAGAGAAGCAAATGTAGGCTCATAGCAAAGTCTGTGAGAACCACCTCTACAGCACTGTCCAGCAGACATAAGCTGCAGATGACTGATCTGGAAATTAAACCTGGTCTCCTGCATGGTTATCAAGTCACCTCTAATTCAGCATTAAAATCAATTAAGTTTTAGTTTATGGAAATGACAGTATTTTGTACCTACACAGGAACACATTTTCAAACATTGTACATAAGTAAATACAAGTACCTGCACAAGAGGGGCTTCTAAAACACTGCCTGGAAGAGGGACATTGGAATGTTATATAAAGAGACCAGTCTCCACATCTCTCTTCTCCCATGGGACTGAAATCTGCTGTTCATTTTCAAAGGGGAAATGCTGTTTAACACCTTCCTCTAAAAACAGAGCTTGCATGTGCTTGGGCTTAAAGCACTTCCCATCCCCCCTAGCTGTGGGGAAATTGAAAATTAAATTAACTCCCCTCCCACTTCCCTACCCAACACTTTGTAATAGTTTAGCTGGCAGAGCTGAAATTTATCTTTAAAGGAATACCAACCAGTTAAAAGAGGAACCTCAGCTATTAACTTGTTGGTATAATATCCAAACTGCACGAAACTGGAGCATCACTTGTTTAAATTACTTTATTGGTTTTTTTTTAGCCACCTTTATGAAGATATTCACACAAGGAAGTATATCAGGAATAGCTCAACATCAACAACCCATACTTATAACTTTGTTGTTACAGCGTAAGAATAGTAAAATGACGAAATACACATAATTACAATCAATGAGGTAAACTTGAAGAGGGCAAACTAAATCCAAGAAACAGGACTAAGGTGATATTATCAGAAACATACACATTAAAAGAGCACAGTAGAACATTCATAACAGAAATACGTCGTCAGCAGAATACAAATGACACCACAATCAGTGGAGTAGCTACAGAAGGCCATGGAGGCCTGGGCCCCCTCCAAATTGGCTATGGGGCCCCCAACCCCCGCTGACTGAAAATGAGTTTGTCTCGCTGCATTGGCTACCCTGCTCTTCACAGTCAAACCATGCACACTTGTTTTAGTGAAACTGAGCATGCGGTACAAACGGTCCAGGCACTTTCACAGTGGTGGCGGGGAGGGGGGGGGGGGGGCGGTGGCGTGGAGGCAGGCCAAAATATGCCCCCCCTCCCCGTTGAGGTCTAGCTACGCCCCTGACCACAATAGTCAGCATAGAACATTCATGTACCAAGTTAGATACTGACCTGTTGGGAGTAGCTGTACGTAACAGGTCCTTCAGGAGAGGGCACAGATGGAGGTCCATCATCCTGAAGAGACTTCATAAACAGGCAATAATTAAAAAGTGAGGACACAAGTAGTATATTCGTCACAACATGTGAATTAAAAAACACACAAACTTCGGAGAAAGTATCTGGTAGAAGTGCTTGGTTGATTTGTTTTGTGTTTCAACAAGATAATAGCCTGATAATAGTCTAACCATTGATTCTTATTATTTATCTAGATTTTGCTCACACCTTTTTCAGTAGTAGCTCAAGGTGAGTTACATTCAGGTACTCTGGATATTTCTCTGTCCCAGGAGGGCTCACAATCTAAGTTTGTACCTGAGGGAATGGGGGTTGAGGGTTAAGTGACTTGCCCAAGATCACAAGGAGGAGCAGCAGTGGGATTTGAACCAACCATCTCTGGATGTCAAGACTGGTGCTCTAACCACTAGGCCACTCCTCCACTAGCAACAATCCCTCTAGAATCTCAAATAGTAGCAACATTCCAGAATCTCAAAAAGTGGCACCATTCCATGTAGAATCTTCAATAGTAGCAACATTCCATATATTTATTTAGATTTTGCTCACACCTTTTTCAGTAGTAGCTCAAGGTGAGTTACATTCAGGTACTCTGGATATTTCTCTGTCCCAGGAGGGCTCATAATCTAAGTTTGCACCTGAGGCAATGGAGGGTTAAGTGACTTGCCCAAGATCACAAGGAGCAGCAGTGGGATTTGAACTGGCCACCTCTGGATTGCAAGACCAGTGCTCTAACCACTAGGCCACTCCTCCACCCCAAAGAATCTTGTTACTTTTGGGGTTCTACATGGAATGTTGCTACACTTTGAAACTCTGCATTGAATCTTGTTATTCTTTAGAATTCTAGAATCTTTATTTATTTATTTAGATTTTGCTCACACCTTTTTCAGTAGTAGCTCAAGGTGAGTTACATTCAGGTACACTGGATATTTCTTTTTTTTTCCACTTTAAATATTTTTATTAATGAAGCAACTTACAACATTCAAGACAATACAGATAATGCCAAGTTGTCCTAAAATATTGGGCATCCATATAACAGAAAAGAACAAAACAACAACCCAGTCACCCTTATGGTGAAAATTGAACTATCAACTCCAAATCACTATAAACAAGGGTCTACACCCTCAGCTCTGTCCTACCCCCTTAAATTTGTTCAAGCATATAATTGCCTCACTTCCCCCTCTAGCCCTCCTCTTCCGTTCCTCCCTTCACCCTGGATATTTCTCTGTCCCAGGAAGCCTCACAATCTAAGTTTGTACCTGAGGCAATGAAGGGTTAAGTGACTTGCCCAAGATCACAAGGAGCAGCAGTGGGATTTGAATTGACCATCTCTGGATTGCAAGACTGGTGCTCTAACCACAAGGCCACTCCTCCACTCCACTCCAATACTGACTTTCTAGGTGCTAAGGTTCAAGTTTTGTAACATTTTTGGGACTTTGGGTATATATTGCAGTTTAAATGCATTTGGCAATTTTCTCTCCAATTGGAGTTTTTTTTTATTGCTCTCTTTTTTTCAGAGTATAAGTTATAAGGCCAAGGATAATACTTGGGGACTTGAATTGTGAGGTAAAATTGGCGGATATCTGGGCAGACCAACGGTTGCTTCGTTAGCTCTGAGGCCTTATTTGTTTAATTATATTTCGATAGCCTCATGTAGCCTGTTCATAGACACACATGTGGTTCAAGAAGTCGCAGTCAGATTCTACTCCAAAGCGCAGCGTTCCATTCCCCCACCCACTTCCAATCCCAGGATACTGAGGGAGGAGCGCTGGAAGGGGGCAGTGACCAAACTCACAAAGCAAGACCATTGCTTGCTTTTTCCAAATGGGCTGCTTCAGGAGTTGGTATAAAATCCTGAGCCACATAACCTTTACATTTAGGACGGCGCTGCCCAAATCTGGTCCTCCTGGGGGCATCCCAACTAATCAGGTTTTCAGGATACCCACGATTATTCAGGAGGCAAATGTGCATGCAGTGGAGGGAGCGCATGCAAATGCCTCGGCTACAGACGATACAGAATACTGCAGCTTGTATTATTTCCAGAGCGTCAAAATATGATAGGATTACACCTCTTTTATACCATCTTCACTGGCTCCCAGTTGAAGCCAGAATAAAATTTAAGATTCTTACTCTGGCTTTTAAAGCCCTACATTTACTGACTCAATACTTAGCCAACGTTATTTTACCATATTCACCTACACGAACACTCCGATCATTTATCGATAACAGATTAATAATTCCATCACTACAAAAGGCTAGATGGGAATCTACTAGAAATTCAGCTTTTTTCTTTTTAGCTCCCTCTCTCTAGAATTGTCTTCCTAAAACTATTAGATTGGAAGAATCGTATGTTAAGTTTTGCAAACTTAACACATCTATTTCAGAATACATTTGAAAGTAATCTGGAATGAAAAAGGGGAACATGGGCAGAATGAATATGCAGTAACAAATCATATGTCTGCTTATATAAACTTGTTATGAATAGATTGTCCACTGATGTTTTTAGCTTGCTGTGCTTTCCTGTCAAATTAATGGAGTTCTTATATGTTATTTCAAATGTTGATATTTTACTGTTTAAGATGTAAACCGCTCTGGTTTGTGTATGCAATAAGAAACGGTATAGAAAACAAACGATAAACGATGCATATTCATTGTGGATATCCTGACGACCTGATTGGCTGGGGTGCATATTCATTGTGGAGATCCTGACGACCTAATTGGCTAGGGTGCATATTCATTGTGGAGATCCTGACGACCTGATTGGCTAGGGTGCATATTCATTGTGGAGATCCTGACGACCTGATTGGCTGGGGTGCATATTCATTGTGGAGATCCTGACGACCTGATTGGCTGGGGTGCATATTCATTGTGGAGATCCTGACGACCTGATTGGCTGGGGTGCCCCCACAACCAGGTTTGGAAAGCACTGCTTTAGATTTTCCCCACAAGGGCACTGATCTGAGGGTAGTTCTTCTCAACCCAGTCAGGTTTTCAGGATACCTGCAATGAACACACATGAGATAGATTTGCATTGAATGGAGGTAGTGCGTGCCAATTTCTCTCATGTATATTAATTGTGAATATCATGAAACCCTGGCTTGGTGTGTGCTGTGGGTTCTAGGTTGAGAGCCCCTGCCCTAGGGTAACCTTACTATCCAAGAAAAGCCACAACTGCCAAGCCTGGTATTTGCTAAAGAGCAGGAAGTAGACCAGTGCTGGGCAAGGACAGACAGAGGTTAAGTATGCCAGTGTTTAATCATGAAATGGAACCTGTGCAGAGTGCCAGATTCAACTCTGGCTACCTTGATGGGCAGACTGGATGGGCCATGCAGATATTTTACTGTATTACTATGAATCTTTAGAAAGAAAACTAAAGTTTGGAATATTTTCATTTGGAAAACACTTTTTCTTAAACCTGCATGCTTTAAACATTTTTAAACTTCCCTAGGCAGAGGAACCCAGTATCCCTTAAAATTCAGATGCCTCATCCCAGCTCCATCTCTGGCCGTCTTCAAATCTAAGCTAAAAGCCCACCTTTTTGATGCTGCTTTTAACTCCTAACCCTTGTTCAGAACCCTTATTTTATCATCCTCACTTTAATATTCCCTTATCTCTTGTTTGTCCTGATTGTCCTAATTAGATTGTAAGCTCTGTCGAGCAGGGACTGTCTCTTCATGTTCAAGTGTACAGCGCTGCGTACGTCTAGTAGCGCTTTAGAAATAAGTAGTAGTAATAATTTCACACATACTCCTGTTATCTAAATATTAGTGCTTCTCTCCCCAGCTGCTCTTTTCCCATTAAAAATGGAGGGGGCTAATTTAGCTTCATGTTATGGAAACCTTCTTCAGAAGCAAGAAGATATTTTGACCATGATACATTTCACTGTATAATTCTTTTACTTGTTACCAGTTTGGACATTGCAATAGTCTATCTAGGATATACCTGACCGAATCTAAAGAATCTGCAGTCACACACGGAAATACGATCATGTTTCTCCCCTATTCTAACTACACTGGCTGCCTGTTGACAAACGAATAACCTTTAAAACTCTCACACTTGCTTTTAAGACCCTCAGATTTGGTCTTCCTCTCTACTTATCTAATTTCACTATTTCATACTCATAGTAACATAGTAGATGATAGCAGACCAAGACCTGTACAGTCCATCCAGTCTGCCCAACAAGATAAACTCATATGTGCTACTTTATATGTATACCTGACCTTGATTTATCCTTGCCATTTTCGGGGCATAGACCGTAGAAATCTTCCCAGTACTTGCCCCGCCTCCCAAACACACCGATGCTGCCACCCAATCTCCGCTAAGCTTCCAAGAATCCATTCCTTCTGAACAGGATTCCTTTATGTTTATCCCAGGCATTTTTGAATTCCGTTACCGTTTTCATCTCCACCACCTCCCGCGGGAGGGCAATCCAAGTATCCACCACTCTCTCCATGAAAAAATACTTCCTGACGTTTTTCTTGAGTCTGCCCCCCCTTCAACCTCATTTCATGTCCTCTAGTTCTACCGCCTTCCCCTCTCCAGAAAATATTTGTTTGCAGATTACTTCCTGGTTAGACTACTTTGTTCTATGATCATTGTTTGTGTCTTCCTAACCCAAGTTAGGCCAAGTAAAATATATTAGGCACCATGCCTTTTACTTTGCAGCTCCCTCCCTCTGGAATTCTTTGCTTCTTCCTCTCCGGGCTGAACTTTCCTTCAAGAAATTTAAAAATGCCTTAAAAGACCTGGCTGTTTCGCCAAGCTTTTGACTCCACTTAGGGATAACTCTTCGTTTGGGCCACAGTTACTCCTACTGCTCGTCCTCTTTCCTATCAAGAATTGTAGTTCTTTTCATTTTGTCTTGAGTGTTAGCCACTGATCTGCTAGTTAGCTAACAGCAGTACGGCAAATGTTAATAAATTATAAATGATTAGCGCAGTAGTTATGATCAAATTTCTCTGGGCCATCATATATTTCCTACTTTTTAAAAAGTATTTTAAATACTGCCCTCTAGTATAGGAGGAAATTTTAAAAATTCAGCAGAAACCTTTAAAGCAGAACATTTTGTCACTAAAATATTAGTAACAATGGTCAACATACAGAGGGAGAAGACTGGCTACCTGTTAATAAATACAACTTACCAGATTAGCTGTTGACTCTGTAGTGCTATACAATACTGGTGTTTCAAAGCCAGAATCTGGAGGGAATTAAGACAATTTCCACTAGTATTTTAAAGAAAATTGAGTCAATGTGCAGAACAGGGTGACTCATACCATCAATGTGTCCCTGTTACACATGGTTCATTACCCAATTTTAATCCCTCCTGTGATTTCCCCATGCAGGTTGGTGCTTAGCTGCTTTCCAATTCCACTTCCTGTGTGCTACTTGGGGGTGGTGGGGGTGAGGGGTGAACCTGAGCTTGTTTTTCTTCCTGGCCAACGTTTTGCTCCTTCCTGCAGCTAAGTCAGATGATTCCTCATTCCTGTAGTCTACCTTGAATGGGGGTGCTCGGCAGTGGCGTTCCTAGGGCAGCTGACACCCGGGGCAGATCGCCGATGCACCCCCCCCCCCCCGGGTGCATCACCCTCCCCCCGGTGAAAGACACCCCCCCCCCGGGTGCATTTTTACCTGCTGGGGGGGGGGGGGGGGGGGTGTCGCGCGCCTGTCTGCTTCGCTCGTTCCATGCTCCCTCTGCCCCGGAACAGGAAGTAACAGTCTATCCGGGGCAGAGGGAGCACGGAACGAGCGGCGCCGACAGGCACGTGGCACCCCCACAGCGGCGTGCAACCGGGGCGGACCGCACCCCCCGTCCCCCCCCTAGGAACGCCACTTCCCTCCAAGTACTGTACAGGAGGAGGAGGGAGAGGGAACCAGTGGCTTGTTTCCTAAGAGAGAGGGGGGTAATACATGCAGCAAGTTGGATGTTTGAAGAAAAAAAAAGAAAAAAAAAGGGGGAGGTTAGGTGCAGGGGAAAGAAAAAAAAAGGTAGGCAGTGTGTGAGGTAGAGGAGGAAAAATGGAGGAAGACCAGGTGTAAGATGTGGTGTGAAGGTGGTAGAGGCGAGGGGGAAAATGTAAATACAGAAGGGAAATAGAACAGAGGGGAAGGTGAAGAAGTTGACAGATCTGAGAAACCCTAAAAAAAGGAGTGCAAAAAAAAAAAAAAAAAAAAAGACATGGAAACTGAGAAAAAGAGGATGAGGGCAAATTGAAAAGTAAATATAACATTGAAGAAAGGTGATGCAATTGAGGAACTACTCTCCCCCCCTCCCACCCCAATTCACAGCCAAAACTACGTGCCCAATAGAAGTGTGCACACCCCTCCACCCTGAACAAATTTAGGAGTACTATTAATTTATAAACAGAATGTGTTGAGCATTTAAGCCATTTTGCAGCTGTAGCTGTCTCCAATGGGGTAGGGAGCTTTGCCTTAGACAGACAGTGCTTGGACAGTGAGAAAGAGGACGACATTCGCATCAGCCCAACTGGTAGACTGCAGCGAGCAACAGCAAACATATGACCCTTAAGTAGGCGTCAACGCCCAGTGCCATAAAGCAATAACTAGACAAAAACTCTTGTAATGTCCAGAATATACTATATACATAACTGTTGAAGTCTCACTAACCTGACGCGGTATATAGATAGTCTCCATGAAAGTCTCCTATAAAAAGGGCAAGAACAATCAGCTTCAGCTACAGGCTCCAGCTACAGAACTCGACAATAGCAAAAAGGAACACCATTACTGGTACCAATGCAGTTTAATTACATGCTAAAATACTAGGACGTTAACGCCTCTGTTTGTACCTGAATGGTACACAGAGCAGGCAGCAATCCAAAAAAAAAAAAAAGCACAACAAAGGGTTCTCAAGAACAGAACAAGTTTTTTTTTATTTTTATTTGTGGCCCGACACGGGCCGTGTTTCAGCATAACACAATTCCTGCCTCAGGATTCAATTTAGCAAAACAACACTGAACACGTGAGCTGCTGCTCAAAATATAATGCTCAGCATTTTCACAATCCACTCGAGTCAAAACTTTACAAGGGTGGCCAAGTGAAACTGCACCCTGGAATGTTTTCCACACCTTTTTCATCCACATTTCCACATCCATTAATTCCAACCCAGTGTCAAACTGATGCATATTTCCAAAAATCCGCAGCCCACCCCCACCTTCATACTGCACCGCTCCTCTGCCGAAAAGCACAGCCTGTGGGCTCCAGCACCTGACAGGAGTCTCGGCAGTGGGAAGAGGGGACCCCCCCCCCCCCAACCCCAGAAAATCCAGCCAATCACTGCAATGTGGATGGCAATAGAGAAGCGAGGCAATGTTCGAGAACCAAAGTGAGTGAGTGCGTACAGAGAAGGCCCTTACTCATGTCCTCCATCACTGTCTCCAGCCTCTCTTTTGCCATCGTTGTTGCAGTCATTGCGGGAACCAGCTGGATTTTCTGGTTAGGCATACAGAATTTCCCCCTAAGGGGGTAATTCTATAACTGGTGCATGGCTGGTGTCTACTTTCATAACGGCAAAAATATGCACCTATAAATCGGGTGCGAATAATCACACCAGCCACAGTGTACCTAAGCCCTGGCGATATGTGCGTATCCCAGTCTCCGCCCGTGTGCGCATACCTGCAAAACATGCATTATAAGGTACGTGCATGCTTACAGAATAGTGCTTAGGTGCAATTTTAGAACTTACGCCTTATGTGTGCACAACTGGAATGTTAGCTGTTAATGAATACTTCAGATAATTACCCTCCAAACCTACATAACACTTGGTCAATTAAAATCTCCCACAACCACTAAACTTTGATGATGTAATGATCTGGATATTAACAAAAATAACTCATAAGTACCCTCTCTAGATGTCTTTGGTGACTACGTATCAGTAAAAACACAAGTTAATACCTATAGAAAAAAACATTTATCATCACTTACAACTGGCTGTTGCTTCAGTTAAAACTGAACCTTCACTATTATAAAATCACTACCAACCCACCCTCCTTTACACCCAGCCCTAGGCACAGATACATACGCATAACAGATGTGCTTGTTCTAAAGTAATCATCTCGCTCATCAATCCCAGTTTTATTATTGGAATCATTTGCAATCTATTCTCTGCTATCCAATCAAGTTTGCTTTATGATGAACGGGGTGCGGGTGGAGGTTATTAGAGCAAAGTGCCCCATCCTGCAAAGACTACAGGTAATTTTTCCAGGACCAAGGCAGACACTAGACACTAACTATACCCGTATGAAATATATACTTGTTTTTACCACCATCACTGGGTTCATCCACTTCTTCCTCAGAGGATGTCATCGGTTGTTTGCCAGAGGCGATGGAGGCTGGGCTTCTTCTCGTTACCCAGAACCCTGCTGAAGTTGGTACAATTGGAGAGTTGCTGCCTTGACTCTAGGGGAAAAAAAAAGGTCTTTTCAAACAGCAAAAAAAAAAAAATGGTCCCCACTGCCCATATAAAATATGGAATGGAATACATGCTCAACCCAAGTATTCAATTATCTGGATTTGGACACTTAAATGCTATTCATAAATATATATACATTTTTTATAACCTGAAGTTTGTTTTTTCTCAATGTTCTGGAGTGTTTGTGTAATTCCCTATTTATTTTTATTAGGATTTATTTACCGCCTTTTTGAAGGAATTCACTCAAGGAGGTGTACAGTAAGACTAGGCCAAACATGAGCAATAGGCAATTACAGCGGTAAAAATATTCAACAATACAAAGTATGGCATAGTAGACTACTTACAATGTCAACACAATACGTAATAGAGCATTATAACTGATAGTGAAGGGTAAAGCAAAATTGGAACATATAGATAGGTAAGAGAGTAAGAAGGTTAGGGATTACTAAGACCCTGCTGAGAGCCACTGGGGGGAGTGAATAGGAGGTCCCTGGGTGGGAGGAAGCCCTGCCCAAGGGGAGTAGCTTTGTAATAAAATGCAGAAAGATAGGGCCCTTCTGGATAGGAATGACGGAGTTTGTGGTTAATAAAAAAGTGTTAAGTTGCCCTTTAGGGAGAGAGTTTTTATTTATTTTGGTTGCTGGTCTTTGGTTGCCTGAAGGTCCCCTGCATTGGCATAAGTACATAAGTAATGCCATACTGGGAAAAGACCAAGGGTCCATCAAGCCCAGCATCTTGTCCACGACAGCGGCCAATCCAGGCAAAGGGCACCTGGTGAGCTTCCCAAACGTACAAACATTCTATACAATCAAGCCATTGTGACATCACTAATGAGGTTGGCTCTTATTGGTGGAATGAGCCACTATGACATCACAATAGGTTAAATCACTGCTCTATGTAATAAAAGTGAGCCAAGTAGAGGACATAAGTACATGCCACACTGGGAAAAGACCAAAGGTCCATCGAGCCCAGCATCCTGTCCACGACAGCGGCCAATCCAGGCCAAGGGCACCTGGCGAGCAACCCAAACATACAAACATTCTATACATGTTATTCCTGGGATTTTGGATTTTTCCAAGTCCGTTTAGTAGCGGTTTATGGACTTGGCAGGTAAAGGTGAGTCCACTGGATACAGAAAAAGAGTTACTGCTAAGAAAAACAGTGACTGTGAAGGAGAGCTATGGGTGGACAGTAGAGCGACCCAACCCAAGGGTACACCACCCTTCACAGCACCAGGAATATTTAGTGCCTCTGGAATAAAATTAACCTTCTGACCAATCAAATAATCCATATAGCAGACTATACATGTCGTAGGGATGAATTTCGATTAAATTTTCAATCACGATAAATCACAAAATTAAAGAGACGCCTACCAGCATCTTATTCATCCGTTGTCCATTTCTTCCTCCCTCTTTATGCCACCCCAGTCCACACATCTTGCCACCTGCACAGCAAAGCCATTTCTGTGCTCAGTTATCTTGTGTTGTTAAGACCACTGTTCATGTTCCTTTATCCCTTACTCCCTTGGGGCATTCATGCCACACTTTCATACTACCCTGCCCCTCCTGCAGGGCCACTGGGTGTTTTTGCCTCTGCTACTGCTGCCTTGTCTTATTCTTGGTTTAAACTCCTGTTGCCTCTGCCTCCTGTACATTTCATAAAATTTGGATAGAAAGGAGAAATTAGGTCTTACTTGATCATTTTCTTTCCATTAGTGCTTCTCAGTATTCCAGAATCTGTCAGATAGCTGTGTCCAACCACCAGCAGGTGGAGAACGAGAACTGAAAATTGAGCCAAGACATCTCTCTTGGCAATCAGTCCAGCTCCTCAGTATTTTCTATCTCCGGCAGGTGGATGGACACACTTTTCAGCCTCTAGTTCGGAGTGCTTTGCTCCTGGTCCAGTTGGTCAACTGGTCCCCCAGTATCATATCTGAGGTTGTCAGATCCCCGTCTCCATTGCCCTGCGAATTTACTTCTTCCCTCCCTTCACCTTCTCCCCTGTTTCTTGTGGAGATCTCCTTTTCCAGCACAAAAAAAAAAACCATTAAGAGAGTGAGAAGGAAAGGTTTGCTGGAGAGCGTGGGACAGAGTATCAATCCTGAAACTCTCATATCTGTGGTAAGACTTGTGGAGACTGAGCTTGAGGGGAGCACCCGGCAGCGGTAAGCCTAAAGTTTGACTCTCAATCGCTTGAAGGGCTACAAATTCTACTTGGTGCAGGGGAGGAATCCTTACTCACCACTTGGGACACGTTATAGTGCGCTGGTGCTTTGCAATGGAAACCTCAATTTTAGATTCAAAAATTACTATGAATCGCTTCCTCCATTGACTAACAATTAAATACATAACTTTAGAAAAACACATACAATGACAAAAAACGGGAAAGGAAACAAAAAATGACAAAATAACAGACAAAGAAAAATAAAACATACTTATTACCTTTTTCCACTTGTATTTGTCTTTGTTCAGGATCATTCCTCATATTTAAATGTACTTACAATGCTTATTGAAATATTTGAGATATATATTTTAAATAAAGAACAACCTGATC
The DNA here is from genome assembly GCF_901765095.1 of Microcaecilia unicolor. Classification (NCBI taxonomy): domain Eukaryota; kingdom Metazoa; phylum Chordata; class Amphibia; order Gymnophiona; family Siphonopidae; genus Microcaecilia; species Microcaecilia unicolor. Next base: position 17,672,576 of record NC_044037.1, read on the forward strand.
GCCTACACTTATCACACATGCTTGTGTTAAAAATATAAGCAGATGCTCAGCCAGGAGCCAGAGACTCACGTTTAAGGCTGGGAACGCTGTTTCATCGCCTTCCTCAATCTCGTAGAACGTGATGGTTTCTTCCAGACCTCTGGGCTCTTCCCCGTTTCCAGGAGCGAAGCCGTACTGACATTCTTTATTCAGGCAGTGCATTTGCCTACGACTACGGCTGTAGGACCTAGAGGTGGAGAAGTGGAACCACTCTAAGGACCAGAGGGGAATACAATTTTCACTCAGCCAAAACAAGCATACTTTGCAGACAAGGGGGGGCTTCATGCTCTCTAGAGGGTGCCACATTAGATCCAGTGATGGACATGTTTTCGGGAGAGACCACTAGGCCCAGGATGTGCAGGGCTGCCTCTGTCACAGGCTCCATGGACCAAAGGTATCTTTTCATTCAAGTTTTTTTGTGACACGGGCTGGAATGATAGCTGGGCTAACAGCACAAAAACCAAAGTGCTGACATTTGACATGAAATAGGAAAGGTCAATTAGGCAATGTCATCTTTTAGGACTGGCAGCAGGGTGGGATTAACTCCCAGGGTGGGATTAACTCCCAGACCCTAAGATGGCAAAAAGCATGTGGAGGTGCTGGATGACATATAGAGTTAAATTCAGCAGTAGGAGTGTTTGGGGTGGGAGGGTATGAATTTTCATCTTTTCAGTTTTTCCTTCCATTTCTTTAAAATGTTAAACAACTACTACTACTACTTATTTCTATAGCGCTACTGGACGTACGCAGCGCTGTACACTTGAACATGAAGAGACACTCCCTGCTCGACAGAGCTTACAATCTAATTAGGACAAATGAAAATATGAAAGAAAAAGATAATATTCCATGCACAAATCTAGAATCTGATGGACTATGATTTCACATTAGTCTCGTATCTGCTTTTCAGAAGAAAAGGACTTTGTCACTACCAGACTTGAACATTTCTCAAAACCACCTGCAAGTGATCAGTCCCACTTTAGTGTACTATAATCAAACTCTACTTCATTTTTGAAAAATGAGGCACAAACTTGATTTTCAAATTGTGCCCCAACAACAAAAACCTATTGAAAAGGGGACAGATGATCCCTTTGCTGTACCTGAATGCTCGTTAAGTTGCCTGAAATCCTTAGCCACCTAAGCTAAGGTAACAAAACCTGAGGGCAGCAACATGGCATATTTTACCCTTAAAAATGAATTAAAATCCAAGAATGTAAAGGGAGGATAAAATGTAAAACAGTGACAAAATGTACACGACCACAGAACAGCATGGAATAAAACAAAAGATGAACATACACTCAACACATGGACACAAATACAAAGAAAATACAACTACGCAATAAGACAGGCCAAAAGATCATACTATATAACCAAAATAGGGACAGATTACAAAGACACGAAGAAACTATACCAACTCGTGAACAAACTCCTAGACACCAACTTGGTCACTACCACGAATACAGACATCCCATCTGCAGATAAACTTGTGAAGTACTTCAATGAAAAAATTGTAAACCTACGCAACACTACCTCAGAACAACACAGACATTGAAAACTTCCTTAATGAATTGGATCCAACCACTGGAGAATACCCGGAAGATGGGACCTGGTTAAACTTTACCCTCCTTACCGTCGAAACAGTTACCTAGGCGATTAGTAGGTTTTCCAACACTCACTGCAAACTAGATACCTATCCCAGCTACCTAATGAAATCCGCCCCTGACCGCTTCATAGCAGACCTCACATCCCACCTAAATTACATGCTTCAGCAAGGCCTCTTCCCTAAGGAAAATGGCAATATGCTACTCACCCCAATACCAAAAGACACCAAGAAAAAAAAACCAAACAAAATCACTAACTACCATCCAGTAGCATCTATCCCGTTGGTGGTCAAACTGATGGAAAGCATGGTAACCAAACAACTTACAGATTACATAAACAAATTCTCAATATTACACGAATCACAGACAGGCTTTCGCCCCCTCCACAGCACGGAAACAGTATTAATCACTCTTCTAGCCAAATTCAAGCAGGAAATAGCAACAGGCAAAACCATCCTTCTCCTCCAATTCGACATGTCTAACCATAATATATTAATAAGATTACCAGATAAGTTCGGGATTGGTGGAAACATACTTAATTGGATCAAGGACTTCCTAACCACAAGAACCTATCAAGTAAAATCAAATTCAAACATATCCTCACCGTGGAAAGCAGACTGTGGAGTACCGCAAGGATCTCCGCTATCACCGATCCTATTCAACTTAATGATGACCCCCCCACTTGCCAAGTCCTTATCCAACCATGGCCTTAACCCTTTCATATATGCAGATGTCGTCACAATATACATTCCTTGCAAAACCAAACTGACAGAAATCACCAACGAAATCAAGCTCGGCCTGATCATGGATTCATGGGCAAATGCATTTCAACTAAAACTCAAAGAAAAAACTCATTGTCTCATCCTCTCATCCCAACACTGCGCAGACATCCCCACAAGTATCAACACCCCAGATCACACCCTTCCTCAGACAGCTTGAAAATCCTCGGCGTTACAATGGACCGTAACTTAACGCTAGAGAGCCAAATGGCATCCACAACAAAGAAAATGTTCCACTCAACGTGGAAACAAAATGCGTGAAGCAATTCTTCCAAGGGAAACATTTCGCAACCTGAACCTGGTACAAATCAATGCTACTAAACCACGTAGACTACTGCAATGGAATTTTTATGCGAGATGTAAAAAACAAACCTTAAAGAAACTTCAAACCGCTCAAAACACGGCAGCTAGGCTTATATTTGGTAAAACGCGATTTGAAACGCAAAACCCCTCTGCAAAAAACTACACTAGCTCCCAATCAAAGAACGCATCGCCTTCAAAATCTGCACCCTAGTTCACAAAATCATCTACGGAGAAGCCCCGAGTTACATGACAGACTTGATTGACTTACCTATTAGAAATACATCCGAATCAACACGATCTAAATCTGCACTACCCAAGCTGCAAAGGACTTAAATACAAAACTTGCACATCTAGTTTCTCCCACATAAGCACACAACTGTGGAATGCATTACCAAAAGCCTTGAAAAAGACATACGACCACCTAAACTTCCGGAAATCACTAAAAACCAACCTGTTTAAAAAGGCATACCCTACAGACCCAACTTAAATGCCTAATCTCTGCAACACAACAAAACTAAAGCACGTAATGGACATAACACAACTCTTCCGTTCTCCGATTCCCTAATGTGGCTGTGCCACATGAACTTGATCTTACCACATCACCCTGTATTTGTTCACACCGGAGCCTGCAAAGGCCTCTCCGGTACTATGTAAGCCACATTGAGCCTACAAATAGGTGGGAAAATGTGGGATACAAATGTAACAAATAAATAAAATAAACAGACAAAGCTTGTAGAGGGTGATTTTCAGAGGATTTCAAGCAGGTAAACGGGTGTTTACCTGTGCAAAGTCGCTTCAGGGAGCACCCCAACCCTCTATAGAGAAATGGACAGAGCAAATAGGTTCAAAAAGTAAGTACAGGCATTTAAATTTTAGAACCCCGTCTTGATTCCCAAAAAACTGTGGAAATCGCGGAAGGGAAATTACGTATAGAGCTTTCACTTTTGAAAATCTACTCGAAGGTCCGCAGATACTTGCCTGCAAAACTGCTAGTGCCAGCTGAAACAAAAATAACATCTAGGTAAAAGACAATTGGGAGGGGAGGCGTGAGACAAATCAGTGACAAAATTAACAGTACCTTTTCACAGAGCCAAGACTGCACTGTGCATTTTTAATATGTCTCAGGTATACTGACCATTTACAGGACAGATTCTGTCTTACGCATTTTTCACACAAGGCATTTGCAAGGCTTCACAGAAAAAGAATAAAATTGAAGTCCAGTGTCGTAGCGAAGCTCATATGCTAAGGCTACACATCTGATTTCCAAACCTAGAATTTTCTGTACATTTCTGCATTCCATGTTTCTCAGTGTCTTACCGTGAGCGGTAGGAAAAGTTGTCATAGCTCTGGTAGCATCTTTTTCCAGGGCCCGGGTAGAACGCTACTTCAGGGCCAACCACATTGTGTCTGTTTATATACCGAGGAGAACCCCTAAAACATTGAAAGAGGGCCACAATTAAGACATTTAAGTACTAGTGATATGCGTTCACTTGAAGTGTTATTGACCGACATTTCCGGTTTTATGTTTTTAACCCAAAATGACAGAAAACTCTCCAAGTTCAAGTTTTTCTGTGTTTGCACTACTGATACTGACTACGAAAAATTTTAATTTTTAAATAATTAAAACACTAAAAATTCTGTTAAACATGGAAAGCTAAAAATTAAAAAAAAATACCCAAAAGGGGTGTGCAGGCCAAAAGTTTTAACAGCCATTTTCTCTTAGCCTGAAAAAGTCATTTTGCTGTTCCACAGTCACTGTTGCTACATAGAGGATAATACAAAAAAATCCCAATATAAAACCAATCAAAATCGGGGTGATATAAGTCAAATGGAGGACATGTGGTTAATAGGATACCCAAAAGCTTCTAGAAATTTTAAGCTATTTTCTGACCATATGAGAATACTAGTAACCGAAATTGCCACAAACCCAACTATCCTCTATAAATAGAGATTAATGCATTAATAAATTTGTTATGGGGCTCATTTCCAAAGCACTTAGACTTACAAAGTTCCATACGTTACTATTTAAGTCCAAGTGCTTCGAGAATACGCCTCTATATGTACTATAAAGGGATTCTCACGAGTTATAACTCATCCGCATAGAGTACTCACTGAATTTAGAGTACCTCCTAGAGGGCGGATACGTTTCTCAGTCACTGAACCCCTAATTTTGATTTTACCAGCACTCCTTGTATCTCAATATTCTCAGTGAAGATTATATAAATCACTCTCCAGAATTTTATAGTGAACTATCAAATTAACGTCTTTATTATACTACCAAAATACAATACGTCCCTACACTCCATTCATACTCACCACTGCATACATCACTTATATTCTGTTTCTCGCAATTAATACTTCACGAGTCTGTTATTGCTGAATTTCAATAATTACAATCATAATAGTGAATTCACTACTACTACTTAACATTTCTAGAGCGCTACTAGGATTATGCAGCGCTGTACAAAATAAACAAAGAAGGACGGTCCCTGCTCAAATGAGCTTACAATCTAAAGAACGAAATGTCAAGTTGGGCAGTCTAGATTTCCTGGGTAGAGGTGTAGAGGTTAGGTGCCGAAGGCGACATTGAAGAGGTGGGCTTTAAGCAGAGATTTGAAGATGGGGAGGGAGGGGGCCTGACGTATGGGCTCAGGGAGTTTGTTCCACGCGTGGGGTGAGGCGAGGCAGAAAGGGCGGAGCCTGGAGTTGGCGGTGGTGGAGAAGGGTACTGAAAGGAGGGATTTGTCTTGAGAGCGTGTCATCATGCTGTTCTCAAGGTCCATCAGCTCTTCAACTCCTTAGACTCAGTCTTTCAATTCACATTCGTATTCAGTACATTGTATACAAGACAAAATATACTCAATGTATTCCTGTTACTTAAGTAGGGAAATATAAACTTAACACTTCAATGCTATACAGAATTTTTTCTTAAATGCAATCCAAAGCTAACATATAAAGTTGTACTACTTTTGTTCCTAAAGAGACTCTAGCTCTAAATATAAGCACACTCTCACATGTTCCCCATTGTTAACTCTTAATGCACACACTCAATCTCCAACATATAATAAAATGATAAAACCACACTTATCTCATGGCTGCCAAGCGTACAAAACCACCTGGCAACTCCTTTCTTCACTGCTCTTATGTGCACTGAAGCTTCTCTCAGTGTCGGCTACTATAGCAGACAACGTCCCTCATACCATCTGTGACTTTTAGTTTGGTAGCTCTTTTTAGTTTTCCAACGTTCACATCCGTCAGTTACATCATTTCCTGTCTTCGGAAGCGATATAAGTAGCAGTAGTCACTCACGCACTATTGAGAGGTTGTTGGAACACTTATTTTTTGTAGAGTGATAGAATGAACCATAGTCCTTGAAGCACAGCTAATCGAAACCCTGCAGAGTTGGGTGGTATGAGGGACGTTGTCAGTTGTAGCAACCGAGGCTGACAGAAGCTTTGGTGCGCATAAGAAGAGTGGTGAAGTAAAGAGCTGCTGGGTGGTTTTGTACACTCGGCAACCGTGAGGTAACTGTGGCTTTTCCATTTTATTATATGGTAGAGAAAGAAAAAAAGCAAAAGCAAACATTATTTTTGAGTGTGTTAAGAGTTCACAATGGGAAACATGCAAGAGCATGCTTAAATTTAGAGCTAGTCTCTTGAAAAATTACTAGTATTCTCATATGGTCGGAAAAACAGATTTAAAAAATTTCTAGGAGCTTTTGGGTATCCTATTACCACGTCCTCCATTTGACTTTTGACATGACTCTGGTTTTGACTGGCTATTAAATAGAGGATGACACAAAACTGAAGGTTTTACTGCACATTTCAATTAAAAAAACTTTTCATGGACCAAAAAAAAAAAAAAAAAGTTTTAAAAATCTCAACACAAATACAAGCATAGATAACAACCACAGTATCCATCTAGTCTACCCATGTTTCATCCAGTTTTGAAAAAAAAAAAAAGTGCCATACTCCTCTGTTGATTCAATTGTCATCAATACGTAAAGAACAACTTCCTTCCATCTCAAAATCTTCTTACGCTTCCTGTAAATATCCTGGAAAACAGGAAGACATGTCTTCCCACTTTGTACTACCTCAAAAGCACATCACTGGAGTTGACAAGTTCCATACCTAGGTATCCCATACCCTCGGTTGTGCCTGTGAGGAGATTGTTGAGGCCTGTAGTGGTCATAGGATACAATGTTTCCAGCATTCTGGGGGCAATGAATGGGAGACGAGCGCCCTGATGGAATGTTGTGCTGCAGCCGCGGTGGGAGAACTGGTAGTCCTCTGCTGTAAGCCACTGTCATACAGACCTCCTTCCCACGCACCTTCTTGAATAGCCGCTTTCGAGACTTCATGTCCAACTCTGCAGTTTCACAAAACAAAGAACTAAGAGTAACTATACTAGTTCTAGGAAGACCACAGAGGTCATTTATTGGACCAACACAGAATTACAGCATCTGTTGATTTGTTGGCTCAGAATAGTATCACAACATACAAAGAATATACTCAGATACATTTTTAATACGTTATATTTTAAAATACCAGCCAGAGGCGAAAGTATCATAAGCAAAACAATAAAATGATTTTATATAGTGCTTTCTGTACTTCCATGGATGTACAAGAAGCAGGTTTAGCCAACTGTATAGGTCTCCCACTACATAAGTATTGTCATACTGGGAAAGACCAAAGATCCATCAAGCCCAGCATCCTGTTTCCAACAGTGGCCAATCCAGGTCACAAATACCTGGCAAGATCCCCAAAAAGTACAAAACATTTTATACTGCTTATCCCAAAAATAATGGATTTTCCCCTAATCCATTTAATAATGGTCTATGGACTTTTCCTTTAGGAAGCCATCCAGACCTTTTTTTTAAACTCCGCTATGCTAAACGCCGTTACCACATTCTCTAGCAACGAATTCCAGATTTAATTACACGTTAAGAAAAATTTTCTCAGATTCGTTTTAAATTTACTACATTGTAACTTCATCGCATGCCCCCTAGTCCTAGTATTTTTGGAAAGCGTAAACAGACGCTTCACATCTACCCGTTCAACTCCTCTCATTGTTTTATAGACCTCTATCATATCTCCCCTCAGCCACCTTTTCTCCAAGCTGAAGAGCCCTAGCCGCTTTAGCCTTTCCTCATAGGGAAGTTGTCCCATCCCCTTTAACATTTTTGTCGCCCTTCTCTGCACCTTTTCTAATTCCACTATCTTTTTTGAGATGCGACGACCAGAATTGAACACAATATTTGAGGTGCGGTCACACCATGGAGCAAAGGCATTATAACATCCTCATTTTTGTGTTCCATTCCTTTCCTAATACCTAACATTCTATTTGCTTTCTTAGCCGCAGCAGCACACTGAGCAGAAGGTTTCAACATATCAACGACGACACCTAGATCCCTTTCTTGGTCCATGACTCCTAACATGGAACCTTGCATGACATAGCTATAATTCGGGTTCCTCTTTCCCACATGCATCACTTTGCACTTGCTCACATTAAACGTCATCTGCCATTTAGACGCCCAGTCTCGTAAGGTCCTCTTGTAATTTTTCACAATCCTCCTGCGATTTTAATGACTTTGAATAACTTTGTGTCATCAGCAAATTTAATTACCTCACTAGTTACTCCCATCTCTAAGTCATTTATAAATATGTTAAAAAGCAGCGGTCCCAGCACAGACCCCTGGGGAACCCCACTAACTACCCTTCTCCATTGAGAATACTGACCATTTAACCCTACTCTTTGTTTTCTATCTTTTAACCAGTTTTTAATCCACAATAGAACACTACCTCCTATCCCATGACTCTCCAATTTCCTCTGGAGTCTTTCATGAGGTGTCAAACGCCTTCTGAAAATCCAGATACACAATATCAACCGGCTCACCTTTATCCACATGCTTGTTCACCCCTTCAAAGAAATGTAGTAGATTGGTGAGGCAAGATTTACCTTCACTAAATCCATGTTGACTGTCTCATTAATCCATGCTTTTGAATTTGCTCTGTAATTTTGTTCTTAATAGTCTCTACCATTTTGCCTGGCACCGACGTCAGACTCACCGGTCTATAATTTCTCGGATCTCCTCTTTTTAAAAAATCGTCGTTAACATTGGCCACCCTCCAATCTTCCGGTACCACGCTTGATTTTAAGGCTAAATTACATATTACTAACAATAGCTCCGCAAGCTCATTTTTCAGTTCTATCATTACTCTGAGATGAATACCATCCGGTACAGGAGATTTGCTACTCTTCAGTTTATAGAACTGCCCCAATACACAATCTGAATTGCCTGTTTACAATAGGCAGATACAATAGGCATCTCAAGAGACTTGGTGGAAAAGGGGAAATCAATGGGACACTGTTAGGGTACAAATTGAATCACAATGATAGAGAGGATCAAATTGGAGGGGGAGGGGGTTGCGCTAAATGTTAAAGAGGGAATTTAGTCAAATAAAATAAACATTCCATATAAAACATAGCAGTGTGGACTCATTATGGATAGAAATTCCATGTGTAAAAGGAAGGAGTATTCTTGTAGGACTGTACTACCATCCACCTAGACACAATGAACAGAGATGAAGAAATGTTTAGAGAGATTAGGAAAGCTGGCAAGTTGGGCAACACTATAATGACGGGTGATTTCAATTACCCCAAAACTGACTAGATAAATGTTACATCGAGGACTGCCAGGGAGATAAAATTTCTAGATGTAATAAACAACTGCTTCTTTGAGCAACTAGTCCAGAAACCGACAAGAGGTGGAGCCATTTTGGATCTGGTCCTTGGTGGCATGCAGGGTAAAGTGCGAGAGGTGGCAATGTTAGGTTCCCTGGGAAACAGTGATCATAATATGATCAAGTTTGAGCTATTATCTGGGATGAACCCGCAAAGGAAATCTATTGTAGCTGTATTTAATTTTCAAAAGGAAGACTATAATAAAATGAGGAAAATGGTTAAAATGAGACTAAAAGGATAGGCTGCTAAGGTTAGGACACTAAATCACACATGAATGTTATTCAAAAATACCACCTTGGAAGTCCAGACCAGATGCATTCCACGTGTTTGCAAAGGTGGAAAGAAGAGAAAACGTCAGCCAGCATGGTTAAAAGGTGACGCAAGGGCTATTACAGCCAAAAAATTGTTCAAAGAATGGAAAAAGGACCCAAATGAAGAAAATAAGAAGCAACATACGCACTGGCAAGTCAGATGCAAAGCATTAATAAAGAAGGCTAAAAGGAGTGGAGGAGTGGCCTAGTGGTTAGAGCACTGGTCTTGTAATCCAGAGGTGGCCGGTTCAAATCCCACTGCTGTTCCTTGTGATCTTGGGCAAGTCACTTAACCCTCCATTGCCTCAGGTACAAACTTAGATTGTGAGCCCTCCTGGGAGGGAGAAATATCTAATGTACCTGAATGTAGCTCAAGCGCTACTAATGAAAAAGGTGTGAGCAAAATCCAAATAAATAAAGATTCTACAATTCTAAAGAATAACAAGATTCCATGCAGAATTTCAAAGAGTAGCAACATTCCATGTAGAACCCCAAAGAGTAACAAGATTCTTTGGGGTGGAGGAGTGGCCTAGTGGTTAGAGCACTGGTCTTTTGCAATCCAGAGGTGGCCGGTTCAAATCCCGCTGCTGCTCCTTGTCATCTTGGGCAAGTCACTTAACCCTCCATTGCCTCAGGTACAAACTTAGATTGTGAGCCCTCCTGGGACAGAGAAATACCCAGTGTACCTGAATGTAACTCACCTTGAGCTACTACTGAAAAAGGTGTGATCAAAATCTAAATAGATAAATAAATAAATAAATAAGAGAATAGGAAGAGAAACATGCCGTAAGAGGCTAAAACTCACACTAACAAATTTTTCAGGTACATCAGAAGCACAAAAAGCCTGCAAGGGAATCCGTGGGACCATTAGATCACAAAGGAGCAAAATGGGCACTCAGGGTGGACAAGGCCATAGCGGAGAAACTGAATTCTTTGCTTCAGTCTTTACGGAAGATATAAGAGATCTGCCTGTACCGGAAATGGTTTTCAAGGGTGATGATGCGGAGGAACTGAAAGAAATCTTGGTGAACCTGAAGATGTACTGAGCCAAATTGACAAATTAAGAAGTAGTAAATCACCTTGACCAGATCGTATACATCCAGGGTACTCGAAGAAATGAAATTGCTGATCTGCTGTTAGTAATATGTAATCTGTTGTTAAAATCATCCATATTACCTGAAGATGGGAGGGTGGCCAATGTGACGCCGATTTTTTTTTTAGGGGTGATCCCGGAAATTACAGTCTTAAGTCAGTGTCGGGCAAAATAGTGGAAACTATTAAAAAGAATAAAATTACAGAACACAAACATGGTTTAATGGGACAGAGTAAGCATGGATTCAGCCAAGGGAAGACTTGCTGCACCAATTTGCTTCATTTCTTTGAAGGCCTTGAATAAACATGTGGATGAAGGTGAGCCGGTTGATGTAGTGTATCTAGATTTTCAGAAAGCTTTTGATAAAGTTCCTCTTGAGAGACTCCATGGGATAGCAGGCAAAGTTCTGGTGTGGATTGGGAATTGGTTATTGGACAGAAAACAGAGGGTAGGGTTAAATGGTCATTTCTCTCAATGGAGGGTGAACAGTGAAGTGCCGCAAGGATCAGTACTGGGCCCGCTATTTAACATGTTTATAAATGATATGGAAATCAGAACGATGAGTGAGGTGATTAAATTTGCAGGTGATACAAAACTATTCAAGGTTATTAAAACACATGCAGACTGTGAAATTTTGCAGGAAGACCTTAGGAAATTGAAAGGCTCAGCATCCAAATGGCTCAGCACTCAAGAAAAAGATCTAGGTGGTGTTGTAGATAATATGCTGAGGTGTGGTGGTCAGTATTGGGGTAACTGAAATCACTCAGAAAATAAAGGAATCTGTAGAACTCATCACTCACAACTAAATAGAAATTCTACAATAATTTGTTCTGTATCTGGAGAGTTAAGTGTTATTCACTGACAAAAATAGTGGAGAAAAAGACCTCGGTACGAATCAGACACACCCCAAATTGAAAGATGTACTTTCATTCACAAAGAGGTCTCCTTTTAATCATAAGTCTAAAAAAACTCCACTTTCATATAGAAAAGAAACCTCTCCAAGATGCAGAAATGAGAAGAGACTGCAACTAAGTTATTTGACGTTTAAAATTATACACTTATCTTGGATGCAGTAAACGTATCCATCCTTCAATGAAATACAAATACGCTCAAAGTCCCGATCACTTCTTTTTAAATCCCAACAGGGGTGCCCTATTTCACCATCGTTTGGCTGCTTCAGGGGAAAATAGTTTCCACGGGACCCATCCAAGACCGCAGTTTCAATTCACCACCGTTGACTCTTCTAGTTTTTCACAAAATGGCGGCTGCCTCTCAAGGGACGCCGAGAGCTTTAAATCCCCGCGTCATAGGATTACGTCAGAACGTCTCAGGTGCCAAATTATAGGAACGCCTTCCATTCAATAGAAATATTTAATCCTTTAGGGATAACTGTGTGTAAAAAACCATCTTTGCTCCCTTTGGCGAAGTAAACACCTTATATCTCCTTTTCACTCTGTAACTTTTAGAACACCATACCTCCGAAAACTTATGTTGTTTTTCCATGAAATGAGATACCAAAGGTCTATTTACATAGTAACATAGTAGATGACAGCAGAAAAAGACCTGCACGGTCCACCCAGTCTGCCCAACAAGATAAACTCACAAGTGCCATTTTTTGTGTATACCTTACCTTGATTTGTACCTGTCTTTTTCAGGGCACAGACTGTATAAGTCTGCCCAGCACTATCCCTGCCTCCCAACCACCAGCCCTGCCTTTGATTTAAGCAGTGGTGTGCTGGAGCCGGCTCGCACGAGCCGGTTGTTAAATTTTCTTCCGGCTTGCGAGCCGGTTGTTGAAAATAGTGAGCCGGCTCTGGCTCTCCGTCCCTCCGGATCCGCCTCACCGCCCGCTTGTTTTTTAAATTCTTAGGTTCCAGCGCCGAGTCGCCAACTGTCCTGAGTCCTCCCTTGCCGATTTGCACTTTAAAAATGGCCGCCGAGACTTCGGCTGAAGTCTCGGCGGCCATTTTGAAGCACGAATCGGCAAGGGAGGACTCAGACAATCGGCGACTTGGCGCTGGAAGCCAAGAATTTAAAAAACAAGCGGGCGCGTGGTGAGGGACCGGATCGGGAGGGCGGGAGGGAGGGAAGAGAAGAAGAATTTCATAAAACAGCTCGGGAGGGGGTGGCAGGGGGGAAAAGAGAGTCGCTGCTGGGCATGGGTGGATGGAGGGGGGGGGGGTCGCTGGACATGGGTGCATGCAGGGCAGGGGAGAGGAGGGTCACTGCTGGACATCTGGGTGCATGCAGGGCAGAGAAGGGTCACTGCTGGACATGGGTGCACGCAGGGCAGGGGAGAGGAGGGGAGAGAGAAGAAATGCTGGACATGGATGGAGGGAAGAGAAAAGTGAGGAAGGAGATGAGATAAGGGAAAAGGAAGAGAGGAGAAAAACTGCACATGGATGAAGAAAATAGGCAGAGGCTGAGGACCAGAAATGAAAGGAGGAAAGAAATAAATGGAAAGGAAGCCCTGGAAACGGAGTTAAGAGGACAGATAGCAGCAGAATCGGATACTGGGCCAGCATGATCAGAAAAACAGTCACCAGACAACAAAGGTAGAAAAAAAACTCATTTTATTTTCATTACAGTGTTTGGAATATGTTCACCTTGAGAATCAGGTGCTCAACATTAAAAGTTTATATTTATTTACTTATGGCATTTTATCCCACATTAAACATGAATTAGATTGGAACCTGGGATCATTTTTTTTCCTGGAGAGAGTAATGCATTGCCCCCCCCCCCCCCCCGCTATAGCCAGCTCTGCAATTTGGGGGGGGGGGGCGCAGAGGTGGACCGGGGAGAGCGCCTGTTAAAAATTTACCAGCACACCACTGGATTTAAGTCTATTGGAGGCATACAGCAGAGCAAGATGGAAGGAACAGTCTGGTGGTACAGAGAGGCATGGATTAGCAGCCTTGAATTGTCAGATTTGGCTACTAACAAACAATCTCCAGGAACAAACTGTTCAAAGCATCTATTGACTTCAGTAAAATATTCCCTCTATAATCTCTTCCTCCCAACCTTTTATCACGCCCATTAATTTTGAGTAAGCATTTTCTTATTTGAAAATTCCTATACATTATCTATCCTTTTTATCTTCTAGAGAAAACTGTAAACTCTCTGTATGGCTTGCACAGTATCCATTTCTACTGTTTCTACTGTGTCCTTACAATATTGTAGTCTCTGGGGGGAGGGGGGGGGGAATTTTCCTGAAGGTGAGGCCACCCTCTGATCAAGGGTGGTACTGTGTTTTTGCGTTTGGTGACGTGCTCAGGTACCCAAAGAGAATGGCAACCTTTAGGTCAGGCCAGCCATTAATCCTAGCTTCCTTTCGCATTTGGCAAGTGCTGGTAATTGTTTAAATTAGGGACGGGCAAATTTTAACCGTGATTAATCCTGGGATTAAAACTGATCACACAATTAATTGTGCTTAATCACAGTGTGCATTTTGGGCATTTCTCTCTCCTTTTCCTACTGGCTCTCCCCTAGTGAACACTATCCTCTCTCACACACACTTGGTTTCTCTCTCTCATGCCCCTTTCACCAGCTTCACCCAGTGTCTCTCATGCCCCTCTGATTTTTATTTTTTTTTAATGCAGACCCACCCTCCCTCTCACTGCGTTTATCTCAGCAGGGCTCAGGCTCCAGATTTTCTCTTCTTCCTTGGTGCTGCCTCAGTCTTTGTCTTCCCCCACATGGCTGCAGATTCTTGAGCCACAACATGCAGGAGCTTGGGGAAGTCTCGTGGTAGTCCCGCCAAGCCATTGCCCAGACTAAGGAGCCCCCCCCCTTCCCCTTAGCCCTGTTGTCAAAATCTACAATGGTACACATCACTGGATGACAAGTCATTCTTACACAGCCTGCTCTACCTAGAACCACGATCCTCTCCTCTGTGGAAAGGCAGCAGTTTCTGAACTGCTGTAACTGACCTCTGCAAAGGAGAATCTGGAAACACCATGGCCGTTTCTAGGGCTGTGTGGGTGCTGCAGCTATAAGGAAGGGTGGGAGGGGGGGGCATCAAAATAACTCCCTTTCCATTGTCTCCTCTTCTTGGCTACAATGGGTGTGGCAGGGCATGAGGGGACAGGTCACAATTCTGGGTCAATATTCTGCTGGAAAACACTATGCCAGCAAACACTCCACGTTCCACTTTTCCACTTTCTGGCTCACAGGACCTGTCCTTTAGAATGCCTTCCCCATGTCCCTATGATTACTGAGGCAGGGAATTTTAGAAAGTATCTTAGTGCCCATTTACTTAATAAACCTTTTGCTCAATGACAGAATTTACACTTTTGCCTTAATTTGATCAAGTGCTTCTATTTTGATGTTGACTGTGGACAGCAGTATTTTGCACGTTTGGTTGCGAAATCGGCCAGAATTGTAGACGGAGCGGGATATACATTTTTTAAAATAAAAAAAGTACTTACAGTGGAAGAAAAGGTCAACACCCCCACCCAAAGCACTTTTGCAAGCTGTTTCTCAGCTAAGGTTCATTCTGTGCTATTCTAAGAGCAGGAGCAGAATCCTTCTAGTACGTTCTATACAAACCCATTTCCGTGGCGTAGCCCGACATCTTCTGGTAGCCCCCTCCTTTTCTAGTGGAGTTAACATTCCAGGCAGGGACAGGCGTCACCTGGGTCACAGGTTTCAGGTTCACTAAGGGAACAATATGCCTACAAAACGTACCAAAAGAAATTGGCAGAAAGGCAATTAATGACATATATCCACATTCTCCACTCCAAGCAAGGCAGTTTTCTCCCTCATCATTTTCACACCTTCAGCCAGACTAACCGGCATTTGAATGTAGTACAGTATAGTCTCGATTATCTGACCTTCGCTAATCCAACCAACCAGCATATCTGACAGGACCCCTCCCCCCCGTGACATCATCAAATTGCTGTTAAAGTGTGCAAGTTCTCTTCCTGTTTTCTGGCTTCACACATGGATGGTTAGTGTTAATAAACAATACTGTATTTTAAATACAGATACCCTATACACCTGTTCTTTATGCACTGTTTTCCATATTATCTGACAATGGCTTCGTCCCATTTACATTGGATAATTGAGACCGCACTGTAACACAGTAAATGACGGCAGATAAAGACCTGTATGGTCCATCCAGTCTGCCCAACAAGATAAACTCATTTACATGGTATGTGATACTTTATACCTGAGTTTAATTTGTCCTTGCTTTCTCAGGGCACAGACCATAGAAGTCTACCCAGCACTCTTCTTGTACTAAAAGTTCTGAAGCTAACATCGAAGCCCCTTAAAATTTACACTCCAGCCCATCCCTATCTATTTAGTCACGATCAGGGCATAGACTGTAGAAGTCTGACCCGCTCCCATTTTGTTTCCCAATTACCGGTGTCACTACCCAATCTCCGCTAAGGTTCCGTGGAACCATTCCTTCTAAACAGGATTACTTTGTGTTTATCCCACGTATGTTTGGAATTCCATTACTGTTTTCATCTCCAAAACTCTCTGTACTGAGTTTTAAAGACATGAAAATTTCTTCTATCTCACTAGAATGCAAACCTAGCTTCTGTTTTATTTAATCAAACCCATGGGCATAGTTTGGGAAGAGAAAAGGAGTGGGGCGATGTTTCCTCCCACCTCTTCAAACACAGCAGAGCAAAGGTGTTGAACAGGATGCCTCATTTCCTGCTGCAGCATCTCCCCTCTTTCTCCCCCTTCCCTTACCTCCAGGAGAACAGGATGCCTCATTTCCTGCTGCAGCATCTCCCCTCTTTCTCCCCCTTCCCTTACCTCCAGGAGAACAGGATGCCTCATTTCCTGCTGCAGCATCTCCCCTCTTTCTCCCCCTTCCCTTATCTCCAGGAGAACAGGATGCCTCATTTCCTGCTGCAGCATCTCCCCTCTTTCTCCCCCTTCCCTTACCTCCAGGAGTACAGCATGTCTCCTCAAGCCCTTCCTCCTTGCCATAGCACCTTTATGCTACTGCACAGCTACAGCAGTAGCAGTAAGAGGACTGGTAACATGTGCCACTGAGCCTTGGAGCCTGTGTGGAATTGGAGGCTCTGTGTCCCCCCATCCCCATTGCAACAGGTGTATGCAAAGGGGGCAGGACGCAAAGAGCCTCCGAGGCTTGACAACACACATCACTTGTCTTACTGCTGCTGCTGTAACTGCTCAGCAATGTGAAAGAGCCACGGCAAAAGGGGTCCTGCACTCATGGGGCAGGGTGGCGGGAGGAGAACAAGGTGGGTGGGAACACTAGACCATGTGGGAGGGGACAATATGGAGATGGAGAAAGCACAAGCGGGAAGAAATTCAGATCGGTAAGGGGATAAGGAGAAGCAGAGGAAGATGAGGCTGGGTACAAAGAGTGAAAACAGGTGGGGGAGGGGGAAGAAAGGAGTGCACTTTGGGAAAAGGAAGGGAGAGAGAACAGAAGAGGGAGATGTTAAAAGAGGAAGCACTCGAGTGGTAGGGAGGAACAAGACTGTGGGGGAGAAGCGGCTGAGAAAGGGCCCACAGGAGGAAAGAAGTAAGGAAGGAGAAAGTGTGAGTGAGGAGGAAGGAAATATATGACAGGGGGAGGGAGAAAGATGAAGGGAAGGAAGGAGGGCAGAGTGGAGAGATGACAGAATTTATGAAGTGGGGAAAGGTGAGTGAGTGATCGGGGAAGGCAAGGGGCATAGGTTAAGAGTGCGAGAGGAGGGAGCGAAGAATGGAAGAGAATAGGTAAGATTAGCAAAGTCAGTAGGTAGAAGCCATTCTCAGCATGAAATACAGTGCTCAAAGACCTGGTACAAGAGATATTTCTAATATACAAGGCCTTCCCAAGGGTATCCAATACCCTAGGCCCTTGACCTTCCATACTAAAGGGCCAACACAGCAGGTCAAGATTTCAGGATCCCTAATGAGTATGTATACAATAATCACAAATAACTATATAATCCAATACTATAATCTTTATTAAATGTATAATATATGAGGAGTAGCCTAGTGGTTAGTGCAGCAGACTTTGATCCTGGGGAACTGGGTTCAACTCCCACTGCAGCTCCTTGTGACCCTGGGTAAGTCACTTAACCCTCCACTGCCCCAGGTACAAAAAAAAAAAAAACCAAACAGATTGTGAGCCCTCTAGGGACAGAGAAAGTACTTGCATATAATGTGTACAGTGCTATATGATATACAGTAGTATATGAAAATATAACAAAATCTTCATAACACATCAAATCAACATTCATTACTATCTCACCATCACTCAATGCATCTCACACCTCAATCATCTCACATCTTTCCAACGGTACAGTCTGAACTTGATTTAAAAAATTTTTTTTATATATCAGGATTTATTTACCACCTTTCTGAAGGAATTCACTCAAGGCTGTGTACAGCAAGAATAAGTCAAACAAAAGCAATAGACAATTACAGCAGTAAAATATTCAAACGACAGCATAGGATGTAAGCAAAGATGGACCATATAGATAGATAAGACAGAACAACAGGATTAGGAAAATACGGGACTAGTTAAAGAGTCACAAACAAGGTCAGAAAGGTGCTTGACCAGTATCTTGGCTAGGGTAGGAGTGGATAAACATGTCCTGCTATAATATGTGCAGCCGGTGTCATTTACTTCTTCCGTTAAAGTTCTGGTTGAAGAGCCAAGCTTTCACCTGCTTCCTGAAGTAGAGATAATCTTATGTTAAGCGAAGCCTTTCAGAGAGTGCATCCCAAAGTGTGGGAGCCACTCTGGAGCAGGCTCACTTGCAGGTATCACATCCTATAATGTCCTTTGGAGAGGGTGTGGTTAGCTAAACTCCTTGGGAGGACTTTAGTGACTTTGAAGGTGTGTAGAGAGAGATCCTGTTCTTCAAGTACTCTGGGCTATTTCCTTTAAGGGCCTTGAAGGTAAAACAGAGTTCCAAATGTGGTTCTCTGTTGTACTGATAGCCATAAAAGGTTAAGCAAAAATGGTGTGATGTAGTCATGTTGCTTACAACCTTCTGTTAGTCATGCAGCGGCATTCTGAATCAATTGGAGCTGGTGCAAACCCTTTGTAGTCAGACCAGTGTAGAGTGCATTACAATAATCCAGTCTTGATGTTAACCTGGCATGCACAACTGAGACAAGATTTGCCTTCTCAATGTAAGGAGAGAGGCAGCGTATTTGTCGCAAGTGATAGAAGCTGCTCTTGAAAGTTGCTTGGATTTGGGGGATCAGTGTTCAATTGAGCTGTATTCCAAGGTTTGTAACTTGTGATTTGAGGGGGAGTTCATATTTCCCAAAAGAAATTTTGATTGTCTGGTATGTGCCCACTTGTATTAGGGACTCATGGAAGCTCAGTTTTACTTGGGTTCATGCAGTTTGCTGTTTTTAGCCCATTCTTGAATTGATGTTAGACAGGTAGTTAGTTTATTCAAGGCTGTGGATAAGTTAGGTTCAATGGGTACAAGTAGCTGCATATCATCCGCATAGATGTAGAACCAAGTGTCCATTGACCGAATCAGCTTGGCTAGTAGCTTGAGGTAGATATTGAATAGAATAGGTGACAGTATCAATCCTTGTGGTACCCCACAGGTCAGTGCCCATGGTGGTGAAGAGGTGCTGCTGAACACTATGGACTGTTGCCTGTCTGATAGAAAGGATCTGAACCAGGTAAGTAGTTCCACTGATACCCGTTTCTGCTAGTATATCATGACCCACAGTGTCAAAAGCTGCTGAGAAATCTAGCAGTACTAGTGCCAAGGCAAATCCCTTGTCTCGGTTTCTGATTACTTGGATGCGTATTATACAGCTCTAATAATTCTCTCTCTCACGCTAACCCACTATAAGGTAATAATAATACCCTTAACATTCTTCATCTCATGTTCAAAACCTGCCATATCACAAATATTTATGCTTTTCAATAGTTCCTATGCTGGGGATAGGTGAGAAAAAGCCCCAAAAGTCATTAATATCCCTCAGGAAAGACATCAAATACCTTTATAGAAATGGGAGGTGGGGGGGGGGGGGGAGAGTAATATCTGGAGAGCTTTGAATATCAATGCCTGTAGTATGGGGAAAAAAATTCTAGATCTAGAGGCTGTAATGGTAGAAGCCAACTTGGATTTAGTGGCTGTCATGGAGATTTGGTTCAGAGAGAACCATGACTGGGATATAGTTAAACCTGGCTATACTCTAATCAGGAAGGACAGGGTAGGAAAAAAGGGTGGAGGAGCGGCATTATATATTAAGAAAAATATTAAAGCGATAGAATTGCAGGACATATGGAGTAAGGAAGAAGCACTGTGGGTTAATCTGGAAAGAGGGAATGGAAAATGTATTTACACTGGTGTGATATACAGGCCTCCTCCACGGTAAGAAATGGACAGATTTAATTAAGACATTCACAAGATAGCTAGGAAAAGAGAAGTACTACTGATGGGTAATTTTAATATGCAAGACATCAATTGGGGAATCCCTGCTGCGGGGTTGTGTAGAAGCATGGGGATCATAGATTCTCTACAGCAGTTGGTAAAGGAACCCACAGGGATGAAGCTATTCTAGACCTGGTGCTTATAAACGGGGTCCAAAATACAAGACAGGAGAGGCCCTCTACGATGAGAAAGCTACTATAGTCGTTGCAAGAAGCTTGTCTGCTTGCTTTGACTACACAATTTGGGTAAGGTCTAAAACTCCAGAAAAGAGCAGGGTTACTATCCTGTACATTGTTTTGGATCTCACTGTATGACCCCTGAAGTAGACGCTTGCGTGTGTCAAAACACGGCCCGGGTCGGGTCTTTATTTTAAGTATAATAATAAAGACTGTTGGATTCACATCTCCAGTGGTGACTCGTCTTTGGTCAGCCTCTACTTTCACTTTGTGTGCTTATAAAAATGGGGAGAATGTTTCTGAAGTTATAGTGGAAGATCATTTGGCATCTAGTGATCACCAAATGGTTTGGTTCAATATTACAACACAGGAGGAGAGGGCTTATTCAAGACTGAAGGTGCTAGATTTCAAAAGAACTAACTTTACCAAGATGGGGGAATATCTCAAGAGTCAGAGTCAGTTGGCTAGAACAACTGAAGGAAGTAGAATCAGTGGGCAAAACTGAAAGGAGCTAATTTAAAGCCGGTAAACCTTTATGTTATAAAAGTACAGAAACATAAGAGAAAAAGAAGGCTGCTTTGGTTCTCAAAGTAACTGAAAAGGTAAGGGGAAAAAAAAAAAAAAAAAGATTAGCCTTCATAAATTACAAGATACAGAAAGAGGAAGACAGCCAAAACTACCAGGAAAAGCTAAGAGTAGCTGAAAAAGCTGTCAGGAAAGCAAAGATGCAAATGGAAGAAAAAAAAGCCAATAAGGTAAAATTAAGGAATAAGACTTTAGATATGTAGGTGATAGGAGGAAATGCCAAAATGACATTCTGAGGCTCAAGGGTGAAGGGGAAGAATATGTAGAAGCTGATAAAGATAAAGCTGAACTGTAACAATTACTTCTGTTCTGTGTTCACGGATGCAAGGCAAGGGGTAGGAGTGCAGAAAACAAACATTAATGGGGATGGATGTACGTACAGTAGACCAGGACAGATTCGCAGAAGAATGTTCATGAGGAGCTAGCTAAACTAAAAGAAGACAAAGCAATTGGGCATGATGGGATATATCTGAGGGTACTCGAGAAATCTGAGAAGTTCTGGTGAATCCGTTATCTGACCTGTTCAATGCTTCTTTAGAGTCTGGAGTGGTCAAGGAGGACTGGAGCAGGACTGATGTGGTCCCCTTTGCACAAGAGCGGAAGGAGGAGGTCAGGAATTATACACTTGTTAGTCTGACCTCACTGGTGAGTAAACTAAAGGAAATGCTTATAAAGCAGAGAATTCTAGAATCAAATGGACTGCAGGACCTGAAGCATCCAGGAACATCCAAACTTTCTGACCATAAAACAATTCTTGAGATTTTCGCCAAGTAGTGTCAAAGAAGAGAATTCAAACCTTGTTCCAAAACAAATCTCACGAGTAGATCGCTCTACAACTTTTGTGGAATTTTTCAAAAAAGCGGTTATTCCCCATTTATTCTCCTCTCTGAATTGTTCCCTGAAGGGGATTGCTTCCAACTTGATTAGAGAAAACTGGCAAGAAGTAAGCTCTAGTTATAGAGGAATATGTTCTAAGGAACAATTCATAACTGAAGGGATTCACCAAACATTTCTTCAATCTATAGGAGCCATACCTCAGGATAGGAAAATGTAGTAACCATAGATCTCCTACTATACTTTACCAAAGCGACTTGTCACTTCTTGATTAGATTTTACATCTTCTTTTATTTGTTGAATCTATGCTGCAAGATCAACTTTGGTAGTTTCCATATTAGCAGATAGGGAGTCAATTTTACTCAAAGAGTTATTACATCTGCTGAAGTTTTGAACATTATTGCCTCCATCTTAGTCAACACCCACCAAACACCATCCGGCGTTACACCACTCGTGACAAAAGATTGCATTAAGCCACCAAGGTGTCCTGTAGCTACACTGCGGGGAAGAGCTTCCTCCACCAACTCACAAATAGACGCATCCACACTCAGCTCCACTGAGACTCCTTCCTTCACTTCTGCTGGGCATGAAGACTGGAGGAGAAAAAGAATATTCCAGGCCTAAGCTCGCCAACGCTCCTCCGTCAGTTTGAGCAACAGGCTCTCCCAACTGCACAGGGGTTGAAGTTTGGCTCATGGAGGACACAGGCTTAACTGCCCCTTCTCTCTTTGTATGCAGCATAACAAGGCAAACAACTTTCAGGTACGCAAACATGCAGAGCAACACTACTCAAGACTCATGCGGCCATCTTGACTCTGCCCCCGCATATGATAGATTTGCATACAATAGAGATAGTACACCTGCAAAATGTCTCATATGCATATTCATTAGGGATCCTGAAAATCTAGCCCATTGGTGGCCCTTGAAGACTGGGAGTGACGACCAAGGGCCTAGCCAAACCTTCAGCCATTTGCCACACCTCTGTTGTTCCCCCCCCCCCCCCCCAACAGTCCAGTAATCTTCCTTACTTCCCCCCCCCCCCCCCCCACCACACCTCACCTCTACCCTGGGCCTCAGCAGAAACACAACATGGAGCCTTTGAATACCAGTACATGTTGCAGGCCTGCAGCATCCTGCCCTCCAATACAAACTTCCTGTGGATGCAACTGGCCTTGAGCATGCACGGATACTAAAAGGCCTGCCGTTGCTGTTCCATTGCCAGCTACGTCAATGCTGTACTGCCAACCCTAGGTGGACACCAAATCTACCTAGTGGCTGGACCTGCCCTGCTTCACCAGCCTGAACATTCCAGAATCCTTTTAGAAGGTGGGTTTCTTGTTAAGCAAAAATAATAATAATAAAAAAAGCAATACTTCCCTCCTTCTGGCTATACTGGGCCTAGACTTACTTTTCTGCCAGCTCTTCAATGAACACAGTCACAGAGTTGCTATCGTGGCCAACTTCCTGAATATGAGAGTTGTAGTACTTGCCCCCTGTCTCCAACCGCACCTGGAACAGGAGGACATTTCATGTGTTGAAAAGAAAAAAAAGTCTTTCATAACTCATTGTACAGAACAGAAATTCTATCCCATGTACTATAAGAATGTGTTACTTTCTAAAGTGTTTCACTGTAGTGCAACGCTGTTTTTCTTTTTTAAATAAATACAGAGCTATTCAGTGGATGAAGTCAGCATTAAGATACACAGTCAGCGGCACTGAAAACCAGTATTAGCTGAGGACAGCTGCTGGTATTCATTTAGTTTAGGCCTGCTTTTCAGCACCCCTAACAAATTGTACGGCTGCTGAATATCACCAGTACATAAAATATTTGGCTTCCACTCATCCCGCCAGCCTTTCACTGCTGGGGCACTTATTTTCAGAAAAACAAAAGGAGTGGGAAATACACCAGGAACAAATGAGAAGACTTCAAATGATGGTAGACCGTTTATTAGTGGAGACTTTACACAGTGCTGTGTCTCGGCAGTGAACCTGCTTCAGGAGTCTTTACATAAAATATGTAAAACAATCAAATGGTAAACAAACTCTGGTACAAGCAGAGGAGGCAACAAGGTCTTTAAAAAGACCTTTGTAAAAAAAAAAAAAAAAAAACACTTGGAATCCAGAATGAAGTGAGCTGTCTCGGCTCCGAGCAGGGCTCCCAAGAGGGAGAGGGAGGGGGCAAAATTCCCCGGGCCCGGACCTCCAAGGGGGGCCAGGCGCTGGGGTCTCTCTCTCTCTTCTGCTCCTGATGGGAACAAATTGATCACATCCCAACAGGAGCAGGAGAGAGAAAAGTCCGGCACTGCAGCCAGGCCCCCCTCTTAGAAGTTGGGGAGGACCTGGAGGGGCACCTCCAGTGCTGCTCTTCTGCCCAGCTGAGTGGCTGCTTTTCCTCTTAGGCGAGCACGCGCTCGGTTTTGTAACCGAGCATGCCCCGAGAGGAAAAGCAGCTGCAGGGGCAGGCAATCGGAAGAAGCAGTGCTGAAGGAAGACATCCTCTGCAGGCGGGGACTCGTGATGCCCGCCAGCCAACAAGGTATTTCAACTGCGGCAGCGGTGGCCCCCCCGGGTCCGGTTCAGTCTCTTGGCTGCCCTGGCTCCGAGTCACTTATTTTTCAGCCCACCGCTTTATTTGTATCTGAATAAGGAAGTTATCCCACTAATTCTAAAAATGTGCACTCAAATTTGTGACTAGCACACAAATTTGGTCATGCAAGTTGTACAATAAAACATCAGTTGCGCACATAACTTCTCCAATTAAGCGCCAATTATTGATGCTAACTGGCATAATTAGCAGTGAACGCGCGTAACTGCTCTTAGCCACTATAAGTTGCACGCTGAAATTTCAGAGTGTGAAGCTTCAAGGCTGGGTAGGTCAGGGGTATTAGGCTCACACCTATGATTAGGCACAAACACGGTTGTACACTAGTGACAGAATTTGAGCTTACTGCGCAGCATCTAAATTTTGGCGACCTTTTGAGAATTTACCCCTATATATTTACTGGGAGCTAAATAACTTTCTTTGGAAAATGACCCCATAATGGAAGGTCCAACCAAAAATGCATATTCCGCACTCAACACAGAATCTGTTGCAAACGGATACAGATTTTACCAGATGCCTGTATTTATCAAAGGGTTTTTAAATTAGGATATTTACGCTTCTCTGATGGCAGCATTTGGAAAGGAAAGCAATAGATGTAATTAAAATGAATAATCCAAGTCCCCTGATCAGCGATTTCTGCAGAAGCAGAGCGTGACGGCAGGTTAAGGAAACCAAGACCCATCACTTCCCCAAACAGACCTTAGGCTTCCAATCACATGTCTCATTGGTATTACTTTTCTCCATATGCTACTATATATTCGTCCCAGAGTTGTATTCTCTTTTCCGGAACCTTTTCAGCTTCCTTGCACCTACTGTTACCCTATTTTCCACTCTGTATACATTCCCTGGAGTTGGTACTCTCCTCTCCGGAACCTGTAAGCCACATTGAGCCTACTGCTATGCGGGGAAAATGTGGGATACAAAAATAAATAACCAATGAGATTTAAGGATCTGACCGGAACAGGCTTTTGCCTCAATCTGCCCTTTCTTGTTGACCAATTCTAAAAAGCACTAAGACAGGAGAGCAATCCCAATTAATTGGGCAGCTGGTGCACCGATATGGTCAGGCAATATGATGATAGATAGTGTTAATCTGACCACTTCTGATTTGTATTTTATTGATGTAATCTACTTTAGGTGTCTGTATTGTGCCTCAGGGATACAGTATGTAAAATTATCGATATAAAGTACAATTAGTCTACAGGATACACTAACCTGGCACTTGTCCCCTAAACAATACTGCCGTCCCGCAAACACCATGTACTCCGTTTTCTGAAGTTCTACAAAAGAGATTAAACAGACAAAAAAATGGGGGAGTTACCCACAGTAGACAGATATAAATCACACACTGTTCCCCTCCACCTTTTCTCCAAATCCATGGAAACCCATTACTTTGTGATGAAGGCACTGTTAAGTGACAAAACACACAAGTGATCTCCTAGTCACTACTGAATTGCCCTCCCCTTGTTCCTTTCTCACCCAGTACTTCCCTCACCCTTAATTGTCTTGTCTGTCTGTATTATTTTAGATTGTAAGCTCTATTGAGCAGGGACTGTCTCTGTGTCAGGTGTTCAGCGCTGCATGCGTCTGGCAGCGCTATACAAATGCTAATAATAATAAAATCTGCCAACCTCTTTTTCTACTTAAGTCTTGAGCTGCAGTTGGAGGAATTTTTGCTTCCCCACATGACCTCTGGCACTATAGGGGTAAATCTGTACAGGTCGCCTAGATTTTAGTGCCCAAACATGAATTCTATAGTGGCAATTAAGTGCTTAAGACCTCAGTAAGGCGAATAGCTTTAGGTTAAAGCACTAACACTCTCTCTATGGCCGGCGTAAATGTTTGCGCCTAAATGTGGCAGTTACACGTGTTAACCGACAGTATTCTAACAGTTTATGCATAAGGATCAATTAGTATCAACTAACTCCAATAACCACTGCTTACTGGTTGGTAGCATCAATTTGCACCTAATTAAGCAACTTATGAATGTAACCAGCACTATTCTATAAGCGTGAATCATTACACGTGCATTTAAGCATGAAAACATGTACACAAGATTACAGAATGAGGGTATATGTCCTGCATATTACACCCTCCCAAAATACTCCAGGTTGTTTTTTTTTTTTATTATTAATCAGAAATATTTAACAAGTACAATACTTGAAAAGTAACAGGCATATTAATTGACTAAAAACTCAATGACTATAATAAAATTAGTATAACAGGGAAAAAAAATATATACCGTATTTTTCAGACTATAAGACGCACCTAGGTTTTAGAGGAGGGAAATAGGAAAAAAAATTTTTTTCCTTTTTCCCTCCTCTAAAACCTAGGTGCTCCTGTGCATCTTGTCCGAGTTTTGGATCGCCCGCCCCTACTTACATGACGCGATGTTCCCTGGTGGTCTAGTGACGTCGGGGCAGGAAAGAGCCCCCTCTTTCCTGCCCAGCGCGCTGCTCTCCGTGCTCCTGACTGCTTCCTGACGGTCTCGGCGAGATTCAAAATGGCCGCCGAGATTCTCTCTTTCCTGCCCCGACGTCACTAGACCACCAGGGAACATCGCATCACGTAAGTAGGGGAGGGCGATCCAAAACTCGCTACCTTCGGACTATAAGACGCACCCCCCATTTTCCTCCCAAATTTTGGGGGAAAAAAGTGTGTCTTATAGTCCGAAAAATACGGTATATAAGCCTTCTTTAGACCACTACAATAGGAGAAGGAGATACATTTGAGACAGAATTTAAGGAATATTGTTAAGTTGTATATAGTTACACACACAATCAACCCGATTCATTAATACATTTATATCAATCCTTGAGATGTATTACTAAGCTGAAACCAACTTTTTTTGATTGATAAAGACATTTAGTTGTTCTGGTGAGAAGAAAATATATTTAAGTCCTAAATATTTAATCACACATTTACAGGGATAATTCAAATAGAAAGATGCCCCTATCTCTAGGGCTTCTTTGCTAAGGGCTAGAAACTAATACTCCGGGGTGTTAATGGTGGATTAGCACAGGAAGAGAATTTTCATGCACGGTGAATAGGCAGAGAAAAATGCATGGCTGCACAAGCAAAATCAGCACGGATTTAATTAAATTTAGAATGGGGAACAATAAAAAAAAAAAAAAACCAAAAACTACAATACAAGACAGAAGACATCCAGCTGGCATTAGAGGGGAGTAGAATGCTGCTGAATCTTGCAACAGGACTCAAATTCAAAAGTAGCAAACATGCCAATTTTAAATTGTATTACAATTTGTACAGAAAACAGACTACCCGTAGGCTCTACCACACTCCAGCAGCTTTTGATGTCCGTGACACACCCTAAAATTGCAGCAGGGAACAGATTGTGTGCAAATCACAGGGGCAATGGTAGCAGCAAGCTCCATTTTGACTACATTTAGATCAGCCAAAACCATGTCTACTCAGGAGCTCCTTGAGGTGTAAGATTAACAGATCTCATGCTGCTTTTCACAAAATAACGTAGACTGCAAACATAGTAACATAGTAAATGATGGCAGATAAAGACCTGTATGGTCCATCCAGTCTGCCCAACAAGATAATAATAATAATAATACCATGTAAATGAGTTTAACATTTGTATAGCGCTACCAGACGCACGCAGCGCTGAACACCTGACATAGAGAGACAGTCCCTGCTCAATAGAGCTTACAATCTAAAAATAATACAGACAATTAAGGGCGAGGGAAGTACTGGGTGAGAAGGAACAAGGGGAGGGCAATTGAGTAGTGGCTTGGAGCCAAAAGCAGTGGTGAAAAGGTGGGTTTTCAGCATAGATTTGAAAACAGGTAGAGATGGAGCTAGACGTACAGGCTCAGGAAGTCTATTCCATGGTATGTGATACTTTACTTGTATACCCGAGATTGATTTGTCCTTGCCTTTCTCAGGGCACAGACCGTAGAAGACTACCCAGCACTCTTCTTGTACTAAAAGTTCTGAAGATTCTGGAATCCTAAAGAGTTACAAGATTCCGGAATCCCAATTAGTAGCAACATTCCATGTAGAACCCCAAAGAGTAGCATAGTAAGTGACGGCAGATAAAGGCCTGTACGGTCCATCCAGTCTGCCCAATAAGATACTTTATATGTACACCCGAGTTTGATTTGTCCTTGCCTTTCTCAGGGCACAGACCGTAGAAATCTGCCCAGCACCGTTCTTGTACTAAGTTCTGAAGCTAACGTCAAAGAATTAAAATTGAAGCTCTGTTTGTAAACATCTCAAGAAAAAAAAAAAAAGGTAGTAAAATGTCTTAAGATAAAATGTGGTGTGGAAAAGCAATTTTTGATTTAAATTACCTTTACGACTGTCCAGCCAGACATCAAATTCAACATTCCTGTATATCTCTGGATCCAGGGCTTTCAACACCTTGTAGGGAAACGGCATCTTGGAAGGATTTTCTGAATACTTAAGACAATCAAAGTTAGGAGAATCGATACTTTTCTGACAGCACCTAAGATCACATATACTACGATCTTTCAGGCACCTGCAATTGGTTGAACTGATCACAACTGTTTCTCTAGGCTGGTGCCCAAAATGATTTTTTTTTACATCAAAACAGAGACACCATGGGAGCAATTCTATTTAACTTAGCGACTCATCTTAGATGCCCCAACGCAATGCGCCGAGCGCCAATTAAACAATGGCATCTGGGTACCAAGATTCCATTATAGAATGCTAGCGTTAAGTTAGCATGGGTGCACCTTACTTTAAGGCACAACCACTTCTGCCAGGTCAATGGAAGGTGTAAATGGCCACAGCTAAGTGCACCGTATGACACATGTAACTAATAGTATTCTATAAAGCTGTTGACATGTTCACAACCAGCCAATAATGTTCCACCCACATATAAGCCTCCCTCACAATTATGGGCAACTATACAGAATAGGGCATAGTGCACGTTAGGACAAAGGGCAGTCTAACCTTCAAATCAACGGTGCATACATGGAGATTTGAGCTGGCTCATGGGACCAGGAAAGGATGTATTCTGTCTACCTTGCTATTTGCATAATTATCTATTTTGGTGTCCCCTAAGGCAACAACTTGGGTGAATTGTTGGAGCCTCTTTCCGTTTTCCAAGTGGAGGCTAAAACCATTCTGTTTGCAGTTGTTATACTAGTCACCAGTTTCCGTGGTTTAATAAGGAGACTCAGAGTTTAGTAAGCAATTAGTTGTCCTAATGTGCCAAGACCTCTAATCCCTTAACTTTTATTCATCCAGGGGTAAGTTCCACAATTTACTGAATGGGTGTATCCCAAAATACATGTTGCTTAACAGCTTACCACCCTGCGTTTGGAGCCACAGATCTAAACAGAGTTGCATAAGTGGATTGGCCTCTAGGGAGAATTGCCTCGAGTTATTTTATTTTTTGTTACATTTGTACCCCAAACTTTTTCCCACTCATGGCAGGCTCAATGCGGCAGGCAATGGAGGGTTAAGTGACTTGCCCAGAGTCACAAGGAGCTGCCTGTGCCGGGAATCGAACTCAGTTCCTCAGTTCCCCAGGACCAAAGTCCACCACCCTAACCACTAGGCCACTCCTCCACTATTCCACTACTCTGGGAGCCCCATGGTATCACTAAGTAAACTGCTCGTCTAACCCAGCTTTTAGTCCCACCCCTTGGTCACCCCAACGCTGTTTTAAGTTGGGTCGCTCTATAGTACAGTGTGAAGTTAGGCACTGCCATACTGCCCTTTGTACTCTAGGGGGTTTGTGCTTCCAGATATATTGAAAAAAACAAACAAACAAACAACTTTATGGTGCAGTGTTCAAAAGAATTTGTCTGTAAGAGGGAATGGAAGGGCTGTGAACAAGTAGAGCAATTTGGTCTTACCCATTTTGATTGCATGCACTCTACCTAGCCATGTTACATTCAAGCCCTTCCAGTTCTCTAGCTCTTCCCATAATTTAAGAAGGGGTGGGTAATTAGCATCATAGAGTGACTAATTCTTCAGCAAGATTAACACAGGCATTTGGAAGTCCACTTACATGGGTATCAACACTGTAGCACTGCCCTGTCTTTTACTGTCAGATATATTCAGAAGTTCAGATTTTGCCACATTAGTTTTGAACCCTGATATTTCCCATAATCCTCGAGTGGTCATCACTATGGGAAAAGACGCCCATGGGTCCAAAATAGTGAATGAAACATCAGCAAATAGTAGGATATTGTGATGTATTTCCCCCCAATTCCCTCTCAATGTCGAACCATCCGAGCTAGAGGTTCCATTACCAAGGCAAATAGCAAGGTGCCTGTGCTACGACTCTGCACTTTCCCTTAAAAGTCATCAACCACAGGCACATTAAGTGGGGTCTGTACTTCCTGATGCCTATGTACAATCCCAAACTCTGAAATTAGTGCTTCAAAAATTCCGTGGCATGCTATAAAATCAATGAGCAGGCAGTGTTAAAACCGTGCAAGTAATTCACGGCTAAAACATCACCTCTCGTCAGTGCCTGATAAGGCAGGGTAATAATTTATATGACAGACTGACCCTGCCTAGTGCATCCCAGGGGCAGGGACGGGGTACCACCATATTGAAGATGACAACGCTAGAGGTAGGAGCGAGTGGACATTACACCTGCCTTATTTAAAGGTATGGGGTCCTACTAGACTACTAGGGAATTATTTGGCAGTGGGTAGAGGAAGGGGGTCAGATTGAAAAGGGGAGGTACTGCAGAAAGCAGTCTGGGGCAGGATGGTCAGGTTGGAGGGAGAGAGAGGGTGCTGCTAGACATCCAGTCCTCTCAACCAACGCTTCTACACCGTCCTAGACCTGGCAAAAAGTTTCCCCATGCACAACCCACATCTAACATTTTTTATTGAATGCTCAAGGAATTGTTAAGGACTGTTATTACCATGTGTTTTAATGTGGTGTGGAGTAACGGTTTCTGTGTGTGTTCACACCTGTGCAGAAACCATTTCTGAATTGCTCAGCCAGGAAACCCCATGGTAATGCTTTTCTGCATGGGCCCCCTCGGACCCATGCATGCTCTCACCTTCTCTTCCAGCATTCTTTAGCTTGTTCCCCCCTCCCCCTTCTGACTTTTCCCTCAAACCTTCTTCCCCAATCAGCACTTGGTTTTTCTTTCTTAGCCCCCTCAAGTGCAAGATCTCATTCCTCCTCCATGAATTTCACATGTCCCTCCCTCTCCCAGCTTCTCAAAACTTGCTGTAAACAATAAACCACACAGACCAGGATGCCAAATTCAGCATTCCCCCTCTTCTTTTCTCTCCTCTGACTTTCTTGTTTTGAAGCTCTCCTCCCTTCCCCACCCCCTAACAGTAGTCACTTGAACACCTAAGTGATAGCTTGGCTCTCTTCAGCAGAATGAAACCAAAAAGCTGTAGGAAGAACAGCAACTGCGCTCTACCTGCTGATATCAATCGCTACGAGACAGAAACGGATTCTTCTGTCCTGGTGCAGTCCCTCCACAAGTTGCCCAGGTTGTGTCAGCCCTGGCTGATATACAGTCATCCAAAATTACTACCGAGTTAATGCAGCACCATTGTAAGGGATGCACCATACCCAATCAAGGTATCAAAATGGTATTCCAACAGGTTTTACAGCTCGTACATTCCCTTTTGAAAGCCAAGATCATATGTTTGCATTTGTATTCAAGTAAAAAAAAAAAGTGGGAAAACCATCTGGGTGACAGCAATAAAAGGCAGGCAAAATTCATTTTCCTGAATGGAATAAGACAAAAAGAAAAAAAAAAACCAACATCTCTTATGTAGGATAAGGGAGGGCACCAAGGTCATCAGGCATGTGGCAGATGGGAATTACATGATTCTTAGACAAGTATATAGAATGCAGAACTGTGGTTATCACCCCCCCGAACAAACCTCGACTTAAAACCATTGGGAATTGGACATCACACCTTAACTTCTTCAGTTGCTTGTCTGCTTTTGTCTGGCGAGTTTTCACCGCTAATCCCATCCCACTCTTCCGCTCTGCACAGTTTTAAACAAACAATGACAACTTGTAAATTGAAAGCTGCACAACATACAGGCGTAACATAGTTTTCACATTTTAAAGCAGGAAACAGAATCAATGTCTCTCTCTCTCAAACATTAAAGGATGTTAACACAATCTAAAGGTCTTATCCATGTTTGCAGCTTTGATTGTCAGTATTAATTACGAGTGAAGTACAGTAGAACTTTAGTGATGGGTAAGAGATTACAAAAGTGAGCTACTACAACTCAACTCACACCCAATTATTTCTTCCAAACAGATTCAATCTGTTTCTGTCACAAAATCAAAAATGAAAGCCACAAAGAACAAAGCTCAAATTCACAAGACACTTTAAAGCTTTCACCCATCTACAAAGAAGGCGTTATTAAGCATGTGGGGATCAATGAACGAACCAACCTCTCAGGTATTACTACTACTACTACTATTTAGCATTTCTATAGCGCTACAAGGCGTACGCAGCGCTGCACAAACATAGAAGACAGTCCCTGCTCAAAGAGCTTACAATCTAATAGACAAAAAATAAATAAAGTAAGCAAATCAAATCAATTAATGTGAACGGGAAGGAAGAGAGGAGGGTAGGTGGAGGCGAGTGGTTACGAGTCAAAAGCAATGTTAAAGAGGTGGGCTTTCAGTCTAGATTTAAAGGTGGCCAAGGATGGGGCAAGACGTAGGGGCTCAGGAAGTTTATTCCAGGCGTAGGGTGCAGCGAGACAGAAGGCGCGAAGTCTGGAGTTGGCAGTAGTGGAGAAGGGAACAGATAAGAAGGATTTATCCATGGAGCGGAGTGCACGGGAAAGGGTGTAGGGAAGGTATCCATGATCAGAACAATCTTATTGCTATCCCACTATATCATCCTCTGTTAACAGAAAAAGGGGCTCATTTACTAAAACACAAGTTTTTGCACTTACCACTCCTTGGGGGGGGGGGGGGGGGGGGGTACTACAGAGCCCCCATATTACATGCCTCGCTAGATAACACACTGAACCTGAACTGTCTGCCGAGACTTGTAACGTGGGCCTGGTGCAGCCATTTTGTCTCCCCCAAAGTGCTGAGAAGATCACCAACAGCTAAAACGCAGAGGTTTTGACTTTAATTTTGGCTGTAAAAATTTCAGGTGAAACTCCTTAGCACAAGTTGGTAAATAGGCCCCAGTATAATTTTATTGCAAGAAAAATTCTAAAAAAAACAAAACAAAAGGACAGTGCGGGGAAGTACATGATTTAAGTCTGTGTGGTAAAAATCTTATCAGACACCCAACAGGTTGATCTGTTCATTGACATTTGCTTCATGACATTGCCTCCTTTACGTGGACATGTCCAGGCCTCACTTGAGCTTTGCATCAATATCCATTCCATTCCTCTCATTTAAAGGATTTACAGATGCTTTTGGACCCCTACAATCAACTCTAAATTATAGCAGAAAAACAGATACCCAAGTTTCAATCAATTTTGTCCATGTTTTTCATATAAAAACCGTTCTAGTCAAATAGTTTAATCATCAGTTTTTTTTCCTGCTCGGTTGGATTTGCAGCTCAGTGGGAAATGGCTTCTAGTAGGTTATGATGTCATGGGTAATCACATCAACCTCAGGGGCTACTGAAAGAGCAGATGAGAAGTTACTGCTTGGGGCATTGCCCACTATGCCTCATTAGGAGGCATGCATCAGCATTTCACTTCACCTCTGTGGCAGCAAGAGCTGAGCTCTTACACAGCTGCCTGTCTGTGTCCATGTCAGAGGGAGACACTGCCAGATGGTAGTACCATGTGAGGGGACCTACCTTTCACCACCAGCCCCAGCCCAAAGGCTACCCTGGGTGCTGGTAGGCCCAGCAAATCTGTTCACTCTCTTACACAGAAATGCCAAGGGGAAGTAATTCTGGAAGGAGATATTTTAGCACATGCTCTCAAGCTCCACCCCGACTCCTAGCTCCACCCCCTGTTCTACAGTTATTCCAGAAAATACCATATTTATACCAATCACAAGAGAGACTCTTACTCAACACCCTCACTTATCACCCCTACCACTGCAATTTCCCCACCCCTAGCTGTCTGTCCATCTGTCCAATTTAGATTGTAAGCTCTGTTGAGCAGGGACTGTCTTTTCATGTTAATTTGTACAGCGCTGCGTAAGTCTAGTAGCGCTATAGAAATGTTTAATAGTAGTAGTAGATGGATGAAAACTATAGATGACCATTTCCCCCATTCTTCCTGTCCCTTCCAAAAACTGACAATAATATAAACAGTGGTATGGACAAAGGCTCTCAAAATTAACACAGAAGTAATACTTCTCCCCCTTCATGCTCAAGTCAATACCCTAAAATTCATATAAAATAATGAAGCACAACACCGTGCTTCAAGAAGATGCCCAGAAAAAGTTTGTGTTGCGATATGCTGCTTATTTAGGGTTTTCCGCACTCATTATTCTGCCCCTTAACCACCTCCACCCCACCTACCTAAAAAGTCTTCAGATAAAAATAAGATGTTTCCAGTCAACTCCAGGCAGAGCAAGCCAATGGCAGCAATGACTAGGACAATTACCCAAGTAAAACTACTGTACCTTCTATCCTAATTCCCTCCCCCTACTCACTTTTACTATCCTTTCTCTTAAAAGACAAAAAAAGGAATCTAACTTTTGTTTAAAAAATAATTAACAATACCTACCTATATTCTGAAGAAGTTTTGTCATCTCTCTCAGGCAGGCTGTCATAGCTGGCATCCTCGCTCCCAACTGAAGGACTATTCCTGTTCTTCTTCGTGCCACTGCGGAACAACTCCACTGCAGACCTCAACTCTTCCTCATCCACTGCAAAGACCCCTTTGTACAGGGTCTCGTACAACACAGCTGGGTAAACCATATAACACTTTATCGAGAACATTCTATTCAGAACAATCTACAGTCAAATGCATAGTCTACACACAATCTAGTTCTGTATATCAGATCCACACATTTTGCTAAGTCATAAAATCTTATCATAAAGCACCTCCTAGATACCATATTGTTTCTAATAAACGCCCAGACTATTAGAATAAATGGGTTTTCTGAAGTCTAGGATGGGCTAATTAATGGAGGCACCATTTCTCTCCTCCATCCTACCCCCTATATTAACCAGCATTGCGCTCCTCCACCCTCCCCACCGGTCCAGCGCCATAACTGTGAGAATAGGTAAGAGATCCAATCATTATGGGAGGGGGAGGGTGGTGGAGAGGAATGCTGGTTACTGTGAATTCTGGGGAGGGGAAGTATTATTGGGGGAATCTAAATTTGGCTTTAATACTCTAAGAATTTATACTTTTTTTGATGCTGAAACAGGGGTTGGGCCATTGTTAAAAACAATATGGTCATTTAAACTAATCACAAATATTTTAAAATACTACTGAAAAAACAAAACAAAATTGGAACAAAAAAGTATTTAAAAGAAAAACAAACTTAAATCATGGCCGTTGTCACAAGTTGAAATCCAAGTGCTTACTATGGTATTGTCATTTGTGAAGTCTATTGGAGATGATGTTTGATTTGCAGTTTTTTTTTTTTCAGTTTATTGGTAGTATATTTTCAGACCATTGAATACGTTCATTTTAATATTTCAAGAGGCCAGTAATCCTTCATGGAGGCCAATACCAGTTAACATAACCCAATGTTGTAAGATGTAGAAATTTAAGCAATAATGAGCAAATGGCTTTCAAGTCACAGCGAATACGGAGCTAGAGGAGACATTACCTTTCCTGGGGGGGGGGGGGGGGGGGGGGGAGGCCTAAACTTCAGAAACCATGATTGATCCTTTCTTAGGAGAGTCTTAAGCAGACTACTCTGATTTGTCACTTGGGAGTCAGCATAGATTGCAATCGTTGGAGGAACCGACAAAACAAGTGATGCATAAAATCTCTGTGAAAGTTCAAAATGATCAGGCCAATTTACCGAAATCAAATTTAATAACTGCCAAATGTTTGGGTTCTGTTGTGTATATTGTGATCCAAGAATGATGCACCGGTGGATATTCCATCTGTTAGGAAATACAGATTGGTCACAACGCTCCTCAGTTACAGAATAAAGTACCAATATACAAGACTAGACGGTAGTCTTAAAATATGAAAAATTGTTCATAAGTCGATTACTTGAACAGTGGCAGAAGCAATTAAGACTTGAAAACAAGCATATTCTATGGCAGAAAAGGCGTTTATAGAGGATGTGCTAACTACAATGCTTCTCTAGGGTGCAGAAAGATGATTAGGTCCAGGGCTTTTCTTTTAGGGGGTACTAAGTACCGGCACCTTTTCCATTGTCTGCTAAAATTGACCCATGGACCCCAAGTTTTAATGAAAGAACTCAGGCTCTACACACTAATTCTGCCTGGTCATAGATTTTGTAACTGGTTGCAGGGGTCCTGGCTATTGTGGGGTAGATCCCTCAAGTGATTACCCCACCCCTGAAGGGTAGCCTGGCGTTTGAGTACCAGCACCTTTTTAGCAAGAAAAAAAAAAACCACCACACTGATTAGGTCACAATGGTTTTTATTGAAAACTCAAGGTAGTAAGGATGCTTTGTATTAGTTAGAATTGCTTTACTGAAGAGGTAAACTGCCTCTAATCAGCAGATAACGGAGGAGTAACAGTGAATTTGATGATGTAGATCAAATAGTAGCCAATGAGCTACCCCTATCAGGTCTTCCCACAAGTTGCAACAAATTCTTTCGAACACCAGTTGGAGTAAATGTTATCTTAAGACCTCTCAGAAGGGTTTCTTACACAAAAGTTACCCAACTATATAAATGTTTATCCAGTAATTTATTTTGTTTTAAGATTTATAAATTACTAGTCCGTCCTCATGGATGACTCCTTCTGGCAGGGACTGGTTCTCTTACAGAACCTGTTTCAAAATATTTAGACGTTTTTACATTTTGGTACCCTTAGCCTTTCATGTATTAGCGATTCTACAGATTTGATTTCCTAATATCTCTTTTTGGGCTAGTTAGTTTTTGGTAACCATGAACATCTCTTCCTTGTACATTAACATTCCACAGAGTGGGGCAATTTCAAGTGTTTAGATCTAGTATCCAGCACTACAAATTTTCCCGAGGCCAAGAAATTTTTGAGGCAACTAATGGAAGTCTGCTTTGAAAGCCGCACTGAACCTGCTATCGAGCGGGAAAGAGCGGGGTATAAATGCTACAAATAAATAAATAAATAAATAAACTGAATAAGCGTGTTTTTTTTTTCACATGGACTGGTAGTACAGTGTGGCAGAATTTTTGTAATTTCTATTTACATTCACAAATTACCAGTTAAGACCATTGAAGTTTTGGATCTCCATATTCACGGCAATGAGCAACCAACTATGTACTTCCATCTAATACCCTGGTACTATACTCCAATTTTCATCCTCTAATTCTGAGAGATAAACACACCAGAACAATTTTTCGACTCAGGCATTTAACTACAACTGTAGAGAAGTATCAGCCTCAGGCTCCGGCTACGTGGCATAGAGAAGTGACCTCCATGCTAGAATTTATCAAACACAACATGCTTTGTACATTAATCGGGATTTACTGTTGAAATCTAAATACCAGACTATACCAATATCTCAAATATATACGGAAGATGAATTGAGTGGTTTCTCTTTTTACCTTTTTCAGCTATGTCATATCACGTTAGAACCTCTGATCTTAAAAACCCCGGAACATCCTTGCTTTGCATTTATCTCTGAAAGCATGTCCACGTTTTATGTTCTGTCAAGGAAAGAATTTGAGATATTCTTACCTCCTCTTATTAATTGCCACTGTTAAATGAGTTGAACAACCGAAGAGATCTTTCTTACATCACCCATATGCATTCAAGTCTGATCAGTTTCACCATCCAGTATTACCTATTTTGCATCCATTTATAAAAGGGTCACTGACAGAAATACCGCTTGGTTATTTTTAGGTTCCCTGTAAGTTATTGTATATTAGACACAAGCCGTAAAGCCTGTTAAAACGGGCGACATTTTTGTTGTGAAAAATGAGAGTTAAGGGTTAATGACTTAAGACTTCAATTCTGAGTCTACTCTGTGTGTCTTGGGGAGTTATTTTGGACTCTTTGCTGTGTATAGAACACCAAGTTAATTTGATTTGTAAAGTTTTTTTGAACTTTGAAGCATAAGGAGTTATTTCCAGTTTGATTAGTTTAAAATTCTAGTTCAAGCTTACATACTAACTCAATTAAAATATTGTAACAGTTTATATAGTGATTCCGTCTGTCAGCTGTTTGTAAAGTTACAGACACTTTAGAATACATTGGCACAACTTTTGCCATGTACATAAATCTGAGCAAATCGCACCACTACTGATAAAGTTGTATTGGCTTCCAGTGGAAGGTCAAGTTATATTTTCGATCCTCTTCACAGTCGTTCCGTTTATTTGCCGGCTTTGCGTTCTCCAGTGGCACGCGTCCCTTCGGTTCTCAGAGCAGTCAGCTTGCAACCATGAGGCCGCTGAGCTGGAGCCGGCGGCTATCAGCTGCGCAGAGGCTGGCACTGTGGTTGGAGCCTCTGGTCAGAAGCCCCTTCGTGCATGAGTTGCGTTTCACTCCCTTGCAGAAAGTGAAAGCAAGCGTCTTGCTTTTCGGAAAAGGAGCCGTGGGCAGAGTGGGAACAGCCACTGGTGTGCCCAAGGGAGAAGGTCTCCTGTATGCAGGCGCGCCTAGTGCTCTGTTTCCAGGGCCGGAAAGGACGCCGTTAGAGCTCGTTTTAGCTCTGTGTAGGCTCTCCGTGTATTATAGTAGCAGTATTACATTTTGTAGCGAAGTATATTTTTTACTTGTTTGTATACATTGCTTGTGTGATTCCTACAGAGAAATCCTCAACTGTATCCTACTATATAAATACGCACGCGCGGCACGTCGGTCAGCGTTCATTTATATATAGTAGGATTCTTGTCCGATTAAACTCGGAATTGGGGAACATTTGAGTCAGATACAGATAAGGCTTCTTGTTCCCCACTGCATCCGCACGAGGTGGTATGTTTGGATGTACAATATTGAATTATAAAAGCATCCCAGCTTCCTCACTGAGAGGATATTGCTATGTTTTGGGCATGATGAAAAAACAGTGCTTACGTTTCCACAGGAACCCATCCCCACAAGAATTTAATGGTACATTTAAAAAAAAATCTGGCCGGCTCTCTGTCTCCCTCTGGGCTCAAGCCGCAACACTGCAGGCAAGGAAGGAACGGAACTTGAAACACTCTGGTGGGCACATATAAGACTTGTCTTTGATTTACTGGCACTGTGTGTTAAGAGATCACCTCATGCACACGCCAGTAGGTAGGTCAGGTGACATCTGATGCTCATGCCTGTGTCAAAGCTAAAGTCTGCGCATTAGCCCGGGAGCAGAGAGAATTAACAGTAACATAGTAAGTGACGGCAGATCAAGACCTGAACGGTCCATCCAGTCTGCCTAATAGTCACACTATCAATTCATGATTAAATCAACAATGAACGTGATTATATACTTGATTATGGTCTTTCTTTGGCATTTCTGGAACACAGACCATAGAAGTCCGCCTGGCTCTATCCTTATGTTCCCCAACTGCTGGAGTTGCTGTCAAAGCGCACTGAGACCTATTCGTCTTATTTGTGGGACACAGACCGTAAAAGTCTGTCCAGCACTGTCCTCATGTTCCAGCCACTGAAGTTGCTAAGCCCTTTCGAGCCCATCCTAAACCAGATTCCCACATATGAGACACAGACCATACAAGTCTGCCCAGTATCGGTCCTAGTTCATCACAGCTGGAGCTGCCATCTAAGTGTCACACGAAACATCCACACACATGCAGCCATTTAAGTTTACGTTTCTTATAACTTCATTTTCTAATTAGAGATCCTCTAATGTTCATCTCACACCTTTTTGAATTCCATCACCATTTGTGTGTCTACCACCTCCTTAATGGAAGGCTTTCCACATCTGTGCTGTTAAAGGAAGGAGGAGGAGAGGGAGACAGCACTCAAAGAACTTGATACTCGGTGGGTGAGAGACTGCCAAAGGTGCAGTTTCCGTTTCCATGGGAACCCCGCAGGAACTGCTTCTGCCCCCCCCCCCCCCCCCCCCATGGGAGCCCCGCAGAACTGCTTCCATCCCTGCGGGAACCCCGTTCCCATGCAAGTCTCTAGCACTAAGTCATTTTGAAGGCATATCTGCAGTAGGACAGCAGACATTTTGCTCTGTTATGTGATATTTAAATATATTATATACTGGAGAATATTACTTTTTTTGCAATAAGCGATGATTACACTCAATTTGATATTTGCCACATAGCTCTTAAGTATGAGCTTACCCCATTTTCCCTGTTTTGTAAGATTATACTTTTTTGCTATTATTTTTTCTGATGTTTCATAATATTTAACAGTCTTAGAAAATTAAATAAGGGGTGCTTTAGAATACTTTTTTTTTTTTGCTTTTTTACACATTTTCTGCATCCTTGTTTGTGGCAAGTTACGATTTTTCCCTTTGTTTGGAAAGCAGTAAAATCCGAGTGTACGCTTGTTACAATGCTGTTCACCACAATGCTTACTTTTAAGCCAAGTTTCCGTACATCATAATCCTACACAGTGAAGCAAACTTGTGGGGGGTCAACTGAAGGACTTGTTTTCAAAACCCATTAAGTCCATGTTAGTTGCACTGGACTTGGGTGTCCTTGTTATAGGCACCCATGTTGCTTTAAAAAAAAAACAAACAAAAAAAAAAACCACACAGTATACATCGATGGAGATTTACATTATTAGTATCTGTCTTTGAGCAAGACGTGAATGTTTTACTACAATTGTATTTTCAGAATTAAACTATTTTTTGGTCAAAATATTTGGATGTTTCTGGATGTTACTAAGACAACACAAGAGGGAAAACGTTTATAACATTAAAACAGACTAAAGAACTGGTAGGCAGATGATCAAAAGCCCCGTGCTGTTCCAAACAGCACTCTAAAAATAGCGCTGGAACAGTGCAGGGCTTTACCGGGCCTATGATCAGAGAATTGCATGTAAATTTAAGCACACAATTTTCTCTCTGATCATAGGGTAGAAGTGCAGGAGGGTTGTGCCTGAGCAAATCCTTCCACAAAAGCCTAGACCTGTCAAACACAGGGGCTGGATGTCCATGGGACCACCAGACTCCAACTACCCCCCACCCTGAGCCAAGCAAAACGGAGGCTGGCGGTCCAGTGGACCTCCAGTCCCCCCCCCCCCCCCCCCCCACACACACACACACAAACAGGTTCGGGGAGGCTGGAGATCCGGTCGGTCTCCAGTCCCCCTTAACCTCCTCCAGCATCTTTCCGATGTACCTGGTGGCCAAGTGGGCCGTAGGTAAGTCCCCTCCCCCACCTGGTGGTCTAGCGGCCCTTCCCCACCCCCTACCTGCAGTTGGAGGAGGGAGATGGCTGCCCTGCTCTTCCATCGGTGCCGCCTGGAAAATGGCAGCACCCAGCCCTGCCCACCATGGTTGTTTCACATGCTCGGGGGCTCTGCTCATGGGGCGGTAACAAATGCAGGCGCTAGTATGGCGCTAATAGCCTCTAGCGCCTGTGTTTGCTTCTGATCGACCCATGGGTGCTATATGTTTGTTCAGTTAACCATATAAACAGGGTAAAATGTCTTTTTTGCTCCCAAGCAACTGAATTCTTTTTTAGATATGAAGTTGGTTATAATTGCATCCTTGTAAATTGAACTGCATTGTTAAACTGGTGACAGGGAATAGTTTGTGTTAAGGACTTTTCTTCAATTCTTTTCATATTATTTTTCTCTTCTTAGTTATCTGGATGTCCCACCCCTTCCACGTTTGTGGTCTAAATTAAGAGCTAAAAATGTTTCTTCTAGTTTTTATTTACATTAATAGTAACTAATATTTTTCTTCATAATTTTTTTTCGCTGTGTATTGCCTTAAACTAGTGTAGCTCACTTGCTTTCTCTATTCCTTCGGTACCTGAGTCGGAGAATCGGGACGTCCCTTTAGATTAGGCTCCTCTTCCTGGTCTCTTCAGCCAATCAAAGCGGGCTTAGCTGGCTGTTGTCAGCGAAACGCGCTCTGATTAGCTGAAGAGACCAGGAAGAGGAGCCTAATCTAAAGGGACGTCCCGATTCTCCGGCAACCAGGAAAATAGAAAAATTTCGCTGTGGAGGGGTAAGTAGCGCGGCTAAGACTCTCAAGAAGGGGGAAAAAAAACACGAGCGCCGGCAGAACAAAAAACTGCAAAAAAAAAAAAAAAAACGTCTCTCAGAAGCGCAGGGAGAGTATGTCCTTAAAGGACGCCCCTCACATGCGCTCCCTGCTTTTTTCTTTTTTACCTTTTTTGGGGGCCCTTTTCCTTTCCGATTCCCTCACAGGAGCCCTAACAAGAGGTCAGACATCTCGTTAGGGTTCCTATGGTAAGGAAATCAGAAAAACGGTAGTGCATCTCATTATAATGGGCTGCAACGGTAGTGCAGCTCATTATAATAGCTTTTCAAACATTTGCATTCCGTTTTCGTTGCCTGCTACCGTGGCAGGGAAAATGCCCTTAGTGCATGCCCGGGGTGAACTACTTGCGTTTTAAACTGGCTGGAACCAGTTTAAAACGCAAGTTGTGGGCTCGTTAGGTTTTGTGCATCTGGGCCTTAGTCTCCAGCCAGCACCTCCCAGCCATCCACAGCCCCTGGGAACAGTTTTTAATTGAAAAAAAAAAAAATAAAGTCCATTGGATAGGCTAGGCACACAGGTTCTCCTGCAACCTTGCCTCTCTTCCTCTGGCTGCATGGACTGATGCAACCACTGCAAGCTTTCTTTTTCCAGCCCCTGCAGAGACACTGTCCTACTGCTTGATGGATCCTGCCGTTTCTTTCTCTGGACTGAAGCTATTGAAGTTTTTACTTCCCATTCCTCATGATGAATTCTACAATGCACAGAACCTCCCTCAGGAGTAAAAATAAATACTTACAATCAGGTCTACCCACAAATGTACAAATTTTCTAAGGTGTAAACCTGTGTCCCCGACTCCAACCATATACATGTATGCAAGTATTAAGAGCTTTGTGGTCTTAAAAAAAAAAAAAAAGTCTGTATGCCTTTGCATCTAACTTCCTTGAATGTAGCGGAGAATAAGAACACAGAATACTACTTTTTTTTTTTTTGGGCTCCCCGTTTATAGGATTGATCTCCTCCCATGTGTTCGTAATGAAGAATCTTTCAACAGATTTAAATCTTATTTAAAAACCATTTGTTTACTGCGGCCTACAGCTCTTGATTGAGGTCTGATTGTCTCCTTGGTTGCCCATTTGTTTGTTTGGTTTTTTTTTTTTTTTTTTACT
Organism: Microcaecilia unicolor; assembly: GCF_901765095.1. NCBI lineage: Eukaryota > Metazoa > Chordata > Amphibia > Gymnophiona > Siphonopidae > Microcaecilia > Microcaecilia unicolor. The sequence goes on from NC_044037.1 coordinate 17,716,339, forward strand.
TGTTTGTTTGCTCTGCTGTATGGAGTTCCTCTCCTGTTTCAAAATGGCGTTCTGTCTACCACATTATTTTGTGTTCTTAGATTTGCACACCGCTTTGATCTGCCAGCCAGAAAATGCGGTTTTACAAACAAACATGATGAAAGACGGCATGTTTTTAAGTTGATTTTTTGATTATTTTATGATCGATGTACCCACCTAGAAATGTAGATTGTATAAATAACACTTACACATATAGTCCCCCCCCCACACACACACACTCCTGAAACGCCTACAGGCAAATCAAGTAAAGGCAGGCCTGCCCTACAACTTAAGAGTCCTTCACCATTACTGGACACATGCCAAAAATGCTTTACATGTTTACAGCCATTAGGCAGCAGTTCTGTGATATTTTGGTCCAGGATTCTTTGTAGTGCGTAAATCATTGAGATCCTACAAGTTCTCAATTCACATATTTTAAAATCGAAAGAAAGAAGCAAAGAAATCCTGAGTTTGTTGTGGGGGAGATGTTTCCTTACAAGGCTGCAGGGGTGAATGAAATTAGCATCAAATTAACAGAATCACAGTACTTAAGGGTGTTGGAAATACTGAGAGGTTTAAACTATTTATGACTCATTACAGTTGTATTAACACCTTCAGCTAGCAGTTATGACAACCAATTAGAACTAGCATCAATATATTTTTGTAACACCTCCAGGAGCTCATCTTTTGCTGATACTACTCCAGGAACCACTGCGATTTGTGCTTCATAAAGAAATGTTCGTTACAAAGCACACTTGAGTTTACTTCATCTTTGTGAACATGAAATCAAATCAAATTATGCAATATAATGTGACCTACTGGTCACTTGACCAGGGCCGTGCCGATACGGTAAGCGGGGTAAGCCCCGCAGGGGGGGCGCCGACCTCTGGAGGGCGCCGCCGCGGTGCTTACCTGAGCTCCCTGCCACCGAGGCCTTTAAATCTTTTACCTCCGGTCGCAGCAGCGTCAGTGAAAGCGCTGCCGACGTCGTCTCCCTTCCCTTCGCGCTCGTTGGTTCCCTCAGTGTCCCGCCTTCTTCTGACGTCAGAAGAAGGCGGGACACTGAGGGAACCAACGAACGCGAAAGGAAGGGAGACGTCAGCAACGCTTTCACTGACGCTGCTGCGACCGAGGTAAAAGATTTAAAGGCCCCAGGGCGCGGAGCTGAGGTAAGGTAAGGGCAGAGAGGCATGGATGGGAGGGCAGGGCCCAGGGAGAGGACAAATTGCTGGAAATGGAGGGGAGGATTGCTGGCTATGGATGGAGGAGGGAAGGGCAGAGAGGGACAAGGATGGACATGGATGGGAGGGCAGGGCCCAGGGAGAGAGGAGAAATTGCTGGAAATGGATATAGAGCAAGAAATGAAAAAGAAAGGAGGAAAGGAAAGAAATAAATGGAAAGGAAGCCCTGGAAACTGAGTTAAGAGGACAGATAGCAGCAGAATCAGATACTGGGCCAGCATGATCGGATAAAGAAAGTCACCAGACAACAAAGGTAGAAAAAAAAACCATTTTATTTTCATTTTAGCGTTTGGAATATGTCCACTTTGAGAATTTACATCTGCTATCTTATTTTGCAGTGTATAGCAATTTGTTTCTAAGAATATTGCTGACAATTCCTTTCAGTGTGGCAAGTGGTGAGCGATCATTTTCACGGGGGGGGGGGGGGGGGCCCAAAGACCCTAGGCACGGCCCTGCACTTGACTATGATAAGTCCAGAAGATCTATAGCAATGTTTTACAATGAGTACGAGAATGAGTGCATCTTTCTATGTATATTTTAGCATTTATTTCATTATCACTGCTTGTGCCAAATTTGTAGTATTTCAAAAGATCACTAGGAAAAGGATACTGAAACTAGAATTGTTTTGAGTTATTGATATATTCTGTCAGGGTGGTTGCTTGGGGAAGATGAGACAATACTAGTTTTATGTATATGCACTTTTGTTTTGTTTGTACTTCATTTTGGACTTTTTGATGAGGCAAGTAATCAAATATAAATAGAATTAAACCTTTAAAGCTTCAATAAGCCCTGCTCATAGGCAAAAAAACTGGAATGTAATTCTCAATATATTAGATTATCTGAATATAGGATTCTTTTAGACATTACTATATTATTGAGTGCAAGACTGCTATATTTTCTCTTTACAGATTATACACAAGCAAGTTATTTCCCTTGAAGAAGCTTTCAGTGAAATGGGACGCCATCAGGATTTAAACCAAATCCAAGTGTGTGTGTTTTGTTTTTTTTTAACAATTTGAAAGTGATGACAGTTTACAAAGCGTTTTGATTTATGCACTAATTTTATTGTTGGAGGTTTTTGGCCTACTACTACTATTTAGCATTTCTATAGCGCTACAAGGCGTACACAGCGCTGCACAAACATAGAAGAAAGACAGTCCCTGCTCAAAGAGCTTACAATCTAATAGACAAAAAATAAATAAAGTAAGCAAATCAAATCAATTAATGTGAACGAGAAGGAAGAGAGGAGGGTAGGTGGAGGCGAGTTTTTACAAGTGGTTACGAGTCAAAAGCAAAGTTAAAGAGGTGGGCTTTCAGTCTAGATTTAAAGGTGGCCAAGGATGGGGCAAGACGTAGGGGCTCAGGAAGTTTATTCCAGGCGTAGGGTGCAGCGAGACAGAAGGCGCGAAGTCTGGAGTTGGCAGTAGTGGAGAAGGGAACAGATAAGAAGGATTTATCCATGGAGCGGAGTGCACGGGAAGGGGTGTAGGGATGGACGAGTGTGGAGAGATACTGGGGAGCAGCAGAGTGAGTACATTTATAGGTTAGTAGAAGAAGTTTGAACAGGATGCGAAAACGGATAGGGAGCCAGTGAAGGGTCTTGAGGAGAGGGGTAGTATGAGTAAAGCGACCCTGGCGGAAGATGAGACGGGCAGCAGAGTTTTGAACCGACTGGAGAGGGGAGAGGTGACTAAGTGGGAGGCCAGCAAGAAGCAGATTGCAGTAGTCTAAACGAGAGGTGACAAGGGTGTGGATGAGGGTTTTGGTAGAGTGCTCGGAAAGAAAGGGGCGGATTTTACGGATGTTGTAAAGAAAGAAACGACAGGTCTTGGCAATCTGCTGGATATGAGCAGAGAAGGAGAGAGAAGAGTCAAAGATGACCCCAAGGTTTCGAGCTGAGGAGACAGGGAGAATGAGAGAGCCATCAACAGAAATAGAAAACGGGGGGAGCGGGGAGGTGGGTTTGGGGGGGAAAATGAGAAGCTCGGTTCAGGTCATATTTAATTTCAGGCCTATAATTATATTTAGTCTGTTGTGAGAAATTTTTGTACTCTACATCACATCCATGGACATTGTTTCTGGAGGTCTTTTCCTCCATTTGCACTCTTACTTTATTTCCATTCACATTTTTACGAACTGAAATATATTTATTTATTGCATTTGTATCCCACATTTTCCCACCTATTTGCAGGCTCAAATACTGCTGATGGCTCTTGGTCAGTAGGAGCAGAGCACTCAGTAGCTCATTGTTCAGTGGCAAACCCTTGCTTGGATTTGAGCTTGTCATGCTGTGAGGACTTCCAGCGGTTCTCCTCATCACTGATGCAAACATTGGTAAAGTTAACTACTGGCAGGGCCTCCCAAAGTGGACAGGTCTCAGCTAAAATGCAAACTAAAACAACCCTGTCATAGGACACTGTCCGTGGCAGAAGACCACACCTTCTGTGACAGTGGTCTTCTGATTAATTGCCCAGAAGAAAGGCCTGGCAATCTACTTCCATATCTTGCCACAAAAACTCAGTGATGGTTACAATGAAAAATTGCAATATTCCACTGGAAAATAAGCCTCTCAGGTCAGAAGGCACTCAATGGGCTACTGGGGAAGACGTCAGCGTAAAATTGACATTTGTGAAGCATTTGAAACAAAGAACTTATGTCATCAGCCTACCGACATGTATGTGCATGAAGTCAGAAACTGCAAAGATGGCTTACATATTGGGACATGAAACATACAAAGCAGGACATGCTCAAGACTCTGTTGGGTGTAAGTAAACTGAAATGTATTGGCATTGGTCACTTGAATCTGATGAGCACATGGTGTACTACACCAGAAATTAAATACAAAGAAGAAATAGTGTTGCAGTTATAATTAGCAAGCTTGCAAGAAATGTGGAGGAGTGGCCTAGTGGTTAGAGCACTGGTCTTGCAATCCAGAGGTGACCGGTTCAAACACTACTGCTGCTCTTTGTGATCTTGGGCAAGTCACTTAACCCTCCATTGCCTCAGGTATAAACTTAGATTGTGAGCCCTCCTGGGACAGAGAAATATCCAGAGTACCTGCTACTGAAAAAGGTGTGAGAAAAATCTAAATAAAGAAAGATTCTAGAATTCTAAAGAACAACAAGATTCCATGCAGAATTTCAAAGTGTAGCAACATTCCATGTAGAACCCCAAAGAGTAACAAGATTCTTTGGGGTAGAGGAGTGGCCTAGTGGTTAGAACACTGGTCTTGCAATCCAGAGGTGGCCAGTTCAAATCCCACTGCTGCTCCTTGTGATCTTGGGCAAGTCACTTAATCCTCCATTGCCTCAGGTACAAACTTAGATCATGAGCCCTCCTGGGACAGAGAAATATCCAGAGTACCTGAATGTAACTCACATTTAGCTACTACTGAAAAAGGTGTGAGCAAAATCTAAATAAAATAAAAAATATATAAATGCAGTCAGGGAATACTCAATTTCTATTTGTCTATAAGGAACGCCCATGAATATAACTAATATACTGTATATATATATATATATATATATATATATTACACACACATGCTAACTAATACAGAGAAAGACGTGATGGGGCTCATTTTCATGTCACTTGGACATACAAAGTACTGTACCATAGGTTACTATGGTACTTTGTGTGTCTACGTGCTTTGAAAATGAGCCCCCCAAGTACAAGCAAACAAGGTGTATCGATAGTCATGGGTGAGTGGAACATAAACGTTGGGAAGATGAAGATCAGGTGATTGGAATAGATACACTCAGCAACAGAAACATTTGATTAAGATGACCAAATTCTGCAAGACCAACCACATAACACCTTCTAGCAATACCAGCGACAATTTACATATGGTACATATGGACTTCACTCAATATATACATCTGTGGAAATCAGTGATGGAAAAGCTAATTAACAAAGAAATCCTGGAGCTGATAGTAGTACAGATCACCAGCTACTAGTATGCAAACTAAAGTTGAAAAAGAGTAAGCCTGTTATGAATATAAACAAAACATGGTCTTGAAATTATACCAGAACAAATTAAAGACTGTCTGAATCTGAATTACCACTTTAGTATGCAAAGTAATCAAGAAGTTGTCAAACTTAGCTGGAGCTTCCAAAATACCACAAGACAAAGTGGAGTATACAACAAGCATGCAAGGAAATAGAATCCGAAAGAGAGAGGAAGAATTACATTGATTTTTCTAAAGCAAAGAAAAATAAGAAAAAATTCTAGCCTCAAATTATAATGTTTAAGACGCTCAAGGATCCATGCTGAATGATGGTGAGAAGATCAAGTGGAGGGGAAAAAAAAAAAAGCAGCGAGTCATACCACACACACACAAAAAAAAATCAAACGGGTCAATAGTCATTTCAACCTGTACGTTATGATCAGGAACTACTGGTGATGAAAAAAAAAGGCAAAGCAGTACTGAAAACAAAGAATGAAGCACTGGGCATTGTTGGCATTCCCACTAAGTATATGAGGCTCTGCCAGGAAAATCAGAAGACACCATGGCTGACTGAAAAGATCTATATTCATACCAATACTGAAGAAAGGTAAATCGAATTGACTGGAACCGATTACACAATCGCTCTGATCCCACATACCAGAAAGATTCTTTTCAAAATAAGAACATAGGACTAGCCATACAGGTCCATCTAGCCCATTCTCCTGTTCCCAACTGTTCTCCAGTGGCCAATCCTGGTCACAAGTACCCGGCAGAAACCCAAATAGTAGCAAGATTCCATGCTATCAATCCCAGGGCAAGAAGTGGCCTCCCCATGTCTGTCTCAATAGCAGACTATGGACTTCTCCTCCAGGAACTGGTCCAAGCCTTTTTAAACCCAGATACACTAACTAGGAGTGGCCTAGTGGTTAGGGTGGTGGACTTTGGTCCTGGGGAACTGAGGAACTGAGTTCGATTCCCACTTCAGGCACAGGCAGCTCCTTGTGACTCTGGGCAAGTCACTTAACCCTCCATTGCCCCATGTAAGCCGCATTGAGCCTGCCATGAGTGGGAAAGCGCGGGGTACAAAATGTAACAAACAAACACATACTCCAGCAATGAGTTCCAGAGTTTTAACTATTTGTTGAGTGAAAAAAATATTTCCACCTTCAACCATACCTGAAACAAAAAACTGCCTGAACTTCAAGCAGGGTTCAGGAAAGGGCAAGAAACAAGAGACATCATGGATACGAGATGGATCCTTGAAAAGAAAGATACCAAAAAGGATACCTATGTAGGTGACTACAGCAAGGCCTTTACCTGCATAAAATCATGAACTACTCTGGGCTATATTAAGAAGCATGGACATCCCAGAACACCTAACAGTTTTCATCTTTTGTATTGAATTTCTTATATACTTTGTCCAAGCCTGAAAGCTATCGAAGTGGCATACAAGAAAGAACCAACAGTTCAAATGGAACAAGGAAAAACAGATTGCTTCAAAATTCAGAAGCGTTGTATGATATGGCCGCATTCTTGCCCCATACCTGTTCATCTACATGAAGAAACCTGGAGGTGTGAAGACTACAATCTTCACTATGACGACAGCACCACATCATTGGTTGAAAAGAAAGACCTGAAACATCCAATCAAGATTAATGGAACTGCACCTTAACATGAAGGCAAAGATCCTGACAACTGATAAAATTAATTTCATTCTTGATGAAATCAACAAAACAAGCAGTCAAGAAATCCAATGGATGTATCACTCTTGGTAGTAGAACAGTTAGAAGACCCTAGACAAGCTCAAGTGCAAAGATGTATTGCTCACCATATACAAATTCAACCTGTCCAAGCCACGTTATTTTCAATGTCATATTGACGAGAAAGTTGGACAGTGAAGAAGCAAGACGGGAAGAAAAAAAAAAAAAAATCAATGCCTTCAAACCATGGTACTAGAGAAAAATAATATAGACTACCTGAGGAAGTAATCAAATCAGTACTGGAGGAAATCATCCCTAAACTTTCCATGGAAGCTCAAATTTTTCATACTTCAGATACATCATACCAAAAGAAAGACCAGACATCATGCATGGCAAAATTGAACATAAATGCAAAAGAGCAAGACCAGCAATGCAATGGAGTGATACAACAGCAGCTATAAATACCACTCTATCAACCATTAGTCACCTGACTGAAAACCATACACAGTTCAGGGCAACTGTTCACAGAGCTGCCATGAGTCAACACTGACTTGACGGCACTTCACAGCTCCTACCCAACAGAGTGGCTCTCCTTCACAGGCAGCTGCAGCAAAGTTTGAGGGGAATAGAGGGAGGGGCCTTTGATTCCTTCCTAGTTGGCAGCAGCAATGACTCTTTCAGCATGGCTCTTCATCCTTAGTGGTTGTGGCACAAGGTCCTTCCAGCTACGACTTGGTCATCAATAGCAGGCGAGAGAGAGCTTCCCCTGGGATCTCTTTCAGTAGCAATGACCATTTAAAACTGCTCCAAGTTTAGCATATAGTTTCCTCTTTAACCTGTAGCATCATGTTGCTGTAAAATGCGGAAGGATCACTGGGTGGTGAGAAATAGGGGCAGCAATGAATGTTATCTGGTAGGCAACCGGGTAGAAAATATGTGGCACACTGTTTGAGAAGCCCTGTCCCTACTGGATTTTGCTTTAGGATTTATTTGCCTTTCTAAATACAAACTCAAAGTTATGTTAAATTCAGCTACACCTGTTAACACCGATGACAATATAGGAAAGAGCGAGCCAGGGTACTGCTGAAAATTGAACAAATGTTTGTACTAGAAACTATTACTTGATCCCCTGTTCCAGACAGTTTACAATTTTAGTTTGTCATCCACTGCGTCAGATGCAATGTGACTTGCCCAACGTCAAGAGGACAAAAATTTGATCCCCGTCATCCTCTCGTTCTTAATCTGCCACTGTAACCGCTAGGCCACTGCTTGGCTGGAAATATGCACTTCCTTCAACCTTATAGTTAAATCTGACATGAGCTGTGTGGATTTTATGTTAAGACAATAAAATGTGTGGTCATCATATGCTGAAGCACCATTCATGACATCTTCTCCATGGTACTAGAAAGGGGAGGGGGGGGGGGTCCACGTCTTCCACAAAAAAGCAAAGCAAAGTACACAAAGGTGGAAGTGAACCAATTCCAAATGACCAGCCCAAGAGCCCACTAGTAAGAGCACCAAAAAAAAAAGTTTATTGGGACCCTACATGGTCCGTGTTTCGGCTAAAGAGCCTTCCTCAGGGGTCTAAAAACATAAAATACAGAATACGAATATACAATACAAAACAAAAATAGAAAAATATAAATATATTGAAAAACATAAGACATATGGATTATGAAAAATATGCAAAAATATATACAAATACAAGATATATATATATAAAAAACTGTATAAAACACTGCAAAAAATAATGATTGTATAGTCTATAAATGGCATATTGATATTTTATGTGGTCTCATATAAGTGACTTGTTATAAATTTATACATATATACATACATATACACACAATTATTCATTTTGCACAGTGTGTTTTTATTATATATATATATATATATATATATACACATACACACAATTACACATTTTTCACAGTGTTTTATAGTTATATATATAAATGTATATTTATCTGTATATTTTTTCCATATTTTTAATAACCTTTACATATTGTCTTGTGTTTTTTGATATATTTATATCCATTTTTATGTTTTATATTGTATATTCATATTCTGTATTTTATATCTTCTCCATGGTAACCATCATGGTGGTATGTTACAGTAAGCGGTTTTGATCTAGTACAAAAAGTATGATAAAAGAAAGTCTCTCAGCTATCCATAATAAACGATTAGGTAATTTACAGGTATATATATATTTTTTTTTTTTTAACTGTACTATGTAAAATAACCTAATGAAACAAGTATTATAGGAAATTTTCACCATTTCCAATAAGATTACACTCTTATTCTGTTCTAAAGTAGAGAATAAGCTTTATGTTTATGATTATACAAACCATCTACATGTGCTAAGGATATTTCTTATTTAGAATGTCAGAAAATAAAAGTTATTTTTGTACCTTGACATATAGCAGCATCTATCTGAAACTGTTTGTTGAACACAGAGTCATAATGGCCATTAGTGGAACAACATAGCATAATCTGGAAGAGAAATGTTCATGCACAGTCAGCATCACGGAGGAATGACAATCATGGCCCATCCCCTTCTGCAACCATCATCTAAGCTGTATGTTGAGATTTAGTCTTTATGAAGAAACACTAGCACCACTGACCCTCTCTAACCTTGGGCAAGTCAATTTCCCCGTGCCTCTGGATCATCACTCCAAAACGAAAAAACAGCCATAATAGAAACATCAGAATACTGAGCAGGCTTCAATAAATCACAAATGCAGCAAAGTTTTCCAACATCACGTCTACATTTACAACAGTAAAACTACTGCATTAGTGTCCTCTAACATTGTTGCACAGATTAAAAGGTCCATCGTATAAATCTGACCTCCAGTGAATAAAACGCAAGTTAATGTACATTAATGCTCTAGTTCACTTTGGTAAACTTAACCGTAAAAAAGAAGGGGTCACAAGGAGAGAATGCGGCTAATATAGCCCACCAGACCATTTTAAGCATTCTCAGGACAGATACAGAAGGCAGGGTAAAGGACAGAAGTGGAGAATAGGACGGGAGTAAAGGAAATTAGAGGTAGTCATAGGGCTTGGGTGTTGCACTAGAACGGCCATTCCCAACCCCGCCCTCGGGGCACACCTTGTCCTATCGGGCTTTCAGTATATCCACAATGATTATGCATGAGATTTAGGAAGTGCATGCAAACCTAACTCATGGATATTGATTGCGGATAACCTGAAAACCCAATGGGAATAGGTGTGCACCAAGGACTGGGTTGGGAATGTTTGCACTAGAACATGAGAGCAGAAGACCAAAAAAAGATTAAGATGATACAGCTAACTTGTAGAGCTATGAAACAGCTGTGTGAAGCTCCCAAAAGGCAATGGTGAGGTCTGACATACAGGGTAGTGAGGCTTTGAAACATTTAGGAAGTAACTAGGGGAAGGTAGGAATGAGGGGGCATATGACAAAGTTAAGAGGCAATAGGTTTAGGAGTAACCTAAGGAAGTATTTCACAGAAAGGGTGGTGGAGGTGTGGAATGGCCTCCCGGTGGAGGTGGTGGAGTTTAGGACTGTTTCAGAATTTAAAAAGGCATGGGATAAGCATGTGGGGTTGCTAGGAACAGGAAGAATTAGGGGTTACAAAGGATGGGCAGACTGGATGGGTCATGCTTCCATGTTTCTAAGCAGGAGTAAGTTACAAAGGATGGACAGACTGGATGGGTCATGTGGCCTTTACCTGCCGTCATGTTTCTATGTTTCTAACCAGGAGTAGTGGGGTGCCTTGGTTAAGATCTCCAGACCAGGAGAGAAAGCAGTCCTGTGCAGGTGATCAAGCTAATCTAGTTAACAGCTGTGATGTGTTCGTAGACCTGTGAGCAATACTATAGGCAGCCAAGCTTTTCTGGCTAAGAGTTGGGACAATATCCTTGAATAGAAGTGTTAAGAAGAAGCCACATAGCCCAGTCTGTAGAGCTCTATGTTAAAAGGCCTTTATATGAATCTGAGCATCCTACTCAAATTATAAGCAGCTTACTATATAAAAAAAGTTGGAGGTCATCTTCAGTTCATCATACCTCAAATAAACTGATAATTTGGTTGACGTTTACTCCCTACCTAAGAGCAACTCTGTCTAGCCTTAAAACAACTGTCATCCATTCAAATCCACAATATTCAGAGTACAATAAAATACAAAAGTTAAAATATCAAGATATAGCCTCCCCCCCTTAATCCATATCTAAAAATTGGACAATAGATTCTTTAGGACATCTACCTTATCATAGGAGAACAGCCATATCAGATAAATTATATATACCAAAAAATATGAATAGCATTTATGAGAATGGAGATTATGTCAGCATTTTTTGGCCCTATTAAAAAGAATATAATCTTCCACTACAGGTAGATGGTACCACAGAACTTTAATGGAGAAGAAACCAGCTCCCTCTATCCCACCCCAAGCAGCAGGGTGATCTTCATAAAAGAGGGCTTTCTGAGAGCATGGAGGTCTCTAATCAATCTGTCAACATGGATGGAAGGCAGCTCAGATTTTGGAAGAAGAAAAGATGCAGTTGACAGCAGGCTCTCTGGTTCCTAAAGCAAGTCCTCAAGGGGAAAGAACTTCACCAGAAGATGTAGCACCAGCAAAACCAAGGGCCCTGTTTACTCAGGTGTGCTAGCATTTTTAGCGCATGCTAAAATTAGCACGTGCTAAATACTAGAGATGCCCATATATTCCTATGGGCATCTCTAGCGTTAGTGCACACTAAAAACGCTAGCGCTCCTCTAGTGAGGCCTAGTAAACAGGGCCCCAAGTGAAGCACTGAGGGGATTTTTTTTAAATAGCCAGAAAATAAAAGAACAGTCCCGACATCACTAATACTATCCCAAGTATGACAATGAAGAAAGGCAGAGACAGGGTGTTGCTGAAAATGAACAGATGTTCACACTACTTGATTCCTGAGCGAAGGCCTCAGCTGTATCACCTGGGAAGCTGGACAAAAGAGTTACTAAGCCATTCAATTCAAATTGAATTGGAACTAGCTTTATACTGGACTGAACTGTTTCTATTGCTTATTAAATATCTGAAGGACCGAAAGGAAAATTCTTCTTGTCCAGTATCTCTGAGATAAGAAAACCACAAATGGAGATGTATACAGCATGAATACTAGGGACACCAAGAAGCAGCTAGGTAGAGAATGACACGGGGACAAAGTTTGTCCCTGTCCCCACGGGCTGTCCTCATCTGAAGATGCCTCGAACACTTATGATTTTATATTTAAATCTTTTTAAGTATAAAAAGGAACAATATGCTGTGCAACTGTTTATAAATCACAAATAGAAAACAACGACAATGAGCAACTATAACAACCCTCCCCTCCACCACCCTCTACCCTTCCAACCCCAACCACCACCTCTACCCGTCCAACCCCAACCATAGCTGACTTCTGCTAGCCCAAGGAATCCTAATCCACCCTGTTAAAATGTCTAGGGGTACAAAATACAACCCATTCTGTATGTCGTAGCGGGGGAGAAATATGCCCTATGAAAGATTTTTAATCTGTAGATAAGTCATCACAATCTCAGGATTCAGTCTAGCTGCCCTGTCTTCCTCAGTCCTTCCAAAAAATGAAATCGCCTGCATCACTCGAACATAAATGTCTAATTTATTAACAGCCTTCAAAGTAGAGAACAACACAGGGACAAAGTTTGTCCCCGTCCCCATGGTTATTGTGGGTCCCTGTCCACATGTCATTCTCTACAGTTAGGTACTGTTGAAAGAAAAAACAGACATTGAAAAGTACTCCCTTTGCAAACAGAAGGTACAATAGTCACTAAAGAATGGTCTCCCTTCCTGATTCTTCAAATATATTCTTAAGGCACCAGAATTGGGTGAAACCTACCAAAAACTAATTTCTACTCTAATCTAAAGTTTTGAGTTTCATAGTTGATAAACCGCTCATTGTTAACACATCTAAGCAGTGAAGCCTGAAGCATGGAGAAAATCGTCCATATTGGTCTTGCGTTCATTTTTGAATTCTTGTACAGGAATTATGGAGAAATCTTGCTATTATGCTATAATATATTAAGTAGAAAGCTACTTTACTAAATAATTCTGGTTTCTTTAATCTGGTGTGTTAAATGACATTCTCTGAAAATACTTACAGGTGGTGATTATTCCAGCCTGAGATCATGAATGGGGAGCACCTGGTAAACTACCTGCTCCATAGCCACTGGGAGAGAACAAGAGAACGGTGACTGGCAAAAAAAAAAAAAAACCACCACCATACAGGGGGGCTTGCCTTGCTATTATGGGGGTACAGGCAGTTCAGAAAGCGAAACAGTACTGTGAAATTCTAGCATGAGAAAAGACGCCTCAGGAGTCCAATCTGTTCATGTGAGAGACCATTTTACAAATTTTTCCTTACTCAAGGGGTCAAATAAAGTAATTTTTGAAGAGAGTTAAAATCAAAAACTCCCATTATAAAAATCTTTTCAATTTTAGGACGTGGTAAAAGGAGATTTCAAGCATCGACGCAAGGTAAACGATAGAGGGGATGACAGGAGAGCAGATGGAAAAAAAGGATCTGGAAAAGGGGGTATCTGGGCTTAGAAGCCAGTTGAAAAGGTAATGGTGAAGTAACTGCCAACAGGGCATACAGCTTCTCAAGCCAGAGTTAAGTGTGCCCCCTCCCACCTCCTGTGAGATTTACTCCTAACCAGCTGACTGCATAACTCCAGTCTATACTGGAGAAGTCTAGGCTGCTACTGGCCATACTAGGGAATGTGTACACAAGACCACATTCCAGGGCAAGTAAATGGAATAAGGCCAGGGTTACATCCGTTCTGGGGCCTTCTCAGCTTGATGGCCTAGGTGGGTATTTCTTCTTGACTGCTTACAGTAGCAGACATAGGTTGAAACACAGAATCGTAATTGCAGATAAAGGTCAAATTGTCCATCCAGTCTGCCCATCCTCAGCATCTACTATCTCCTCCTCTAAGCTATCCCACACTTTCTTAAATTCAGACACAGCTTCTGTCTCCACCATCTCCACCGAGGAGGCTATTCCATGTCTACTACCCTTTCCATTAAAAAAAAAAAAAAAGTATTTCCTTAGATTATTCCCCGAGTCTAACACCACTTAACTTCATCCTATGCCCTCTCAATCTGGAGTTTTCCTTCCTTTGAAAAAAGCTCACTCCTGTACATTAATGGAACGGAGATATTTAAACGTCTCTATCATATACATTTTAAGGGGTGTAAGTCTGTCCCCATATGCTTTTTTGAGTAGTAACATAGTAAATGACGGCAGATAAAGACCTGTACGGTCCATCCAGTCTGTCCAACAAGATAAACTCATTTTACATGGTATGTAATACTTTATATGTATACCGAAGTTTGATTTGTCCCTGCCTTTCTCAGGGCACAGACCGTAAAAATCTGCCCAGCACTGTTTTTGTACTAAAAGTTCTGAAGCTAACGTCGAAGCCCCAGCCCCTCCATATCTATTCAGTCACGATCAGGTCACAGACTGTAGAAGTCCACCCTGCACAGGTTTTATTCTCCAAATACCGGCGTCGCCACCCAATCTCTGCTAAGATTACACAGATCCATTCCTTCTAAACAGGATTCCTTTGTGTTTGTCCCACGCACGTTTGAATTCCATTACCGTTTTTATCTCCACCATCTCCTGCAGGAGAGCATTCCACGTATCTCCCACCCTCTGCGTGAAAAAAAAATACTTCCCGACATTACTCACGAGTCTACCCCCCTTCAACCTTAATTCATGTCCTCTAGTTCTACCACTTTCCCGTCTCCGGGAAAGTTTCGTTTGCGAATACCTTTCAAATATTTGAACGTCTGTATCATGTCACCCCTGTTTCTCCTTTTTTCCCCAAGGTATACATGTTCAGGTCGGCAAGTCACGCCTCGTACGGTTTGCAACACAAATCCCATACCATTTTCGTAGCTTTTCTTTGCACCGCTTCCAGTCTTTTTATGTCTTTAGCAAGATACGACCTCCAAAATTGAACACAATACTCCAAGTGGGGCCTCACCAACGACTTGTACAGGGGCATCAACACCTCCTTTCTTCTGCTGGTTATACCCCTCTATGCAGCGTAGCATCCTTCTGGCCACGGCCGTCGCCTTGTCACATTGTTTCTTCACCTTCAGATCCTCCGACACAAACACCCCAAGGTCTCTCTCCTGAGTTGAGCTTACTAATCTCTCCCCTCCTATTTGGTATCTCTTTTGGGTTTCTACACCCCAAATACATCACTCTGCACTTCTTGGCATTAAATTTTAACTGCCATACCCTTGACCAATGTTTTGGAGATCCCGTCTCATTGTTTCTACTCCCTCCAGGGTATCCACTCTATTGGCTATCTTCGTGTCATTCACAAAACTCTGTATTCTCCTCCTTGACCCCCTCAAACCTTTTCATTTCAAGTTAACCACTCCTCTCCATTTTTCTATGTCCAATTTAGTCACACACATACCCCAAATCATTTCCCACTCTCACCCCCACCAGCCCAACAGTTATGTTCCTCCTCAACAGCTGGTCAGTTGCTGGCTCTTTCTTCCCGCCGCCCCTCCTCCCAGGTCAAAGCTTCGCTTCATTTCTGAAATCCACGAGGTCCTCCCCAACTCCCCCTACTTACTGCCATCGGCATCCCCAGAACAGCTGATCATTTTCAGCATTATCAGAGAGCAAGCCATGCAACTTTTGGGGAAAAATCTGTGCAAAAATTTTTTTTAAAAATTCTGCACATCATTTTTAAAAGTTCTAGTTTAATTGTAATATTTTTGGCAGAATTCCCCCATCATAAGACCTGGAATCCCTTCCTGTCTTCCTTTTCTCAGGCATTATCCTCCCCGGTTTCCTTTCTTACTCCCAGCAGCAGTTCTCTCTCTCTAACTTCAAGGAAAACCTAATTCTGTCGGCCCCCAAAGTCTTATCCAGCACAGAATGAAGTGGGGGTATTATTTCTCCCCTCACATCCCGACACACCCTCAGGCTTGATGTCCCCCACGCCAGTTGCACACACCAGCCTTATTCTGCCCCCCCCCTTTTCATCCTCAGCCACCAGCATCAGCTGCTCTGCTCACTCTCTCTTCCCCTCCCCCATGGAGACCATGTTGCAAGAGGTGCAAGAAGAGCAGAAGAAAACACACTGGGTAGAGAATGACACGGGGACAGGGACCCACAGTAACCATGGGGATGGGGACTGGGACATAGCCCGTGAACAAACTTTGTTCATGTATCACTTTCTACTTTGAAGCCTGTTAATGAACTGACCTGTTATTTGTGTTTGATGCAGACGACAATAACTTGATTTTTTTGGAAAAAAAAGCAAACATGCTGGCCACAGCTAGCAAAATTTGAATGGGTGAGCCTGTACATCTTGCTATCAGCACATATTCTAAGAAGACATCTATTGCAGAAGGGACTGTGGAAGACAGGCGAGCCAGACTGAATCTTGAGATTGTTGATGACTTCTTATTCACTTACAGATTAAAAAATCGTAACAGCGCTTCATAGGGTATATTTCTCCCCTCTAGGGCATACAGAACGGGTTGTATTTTGTACTCCTGGACAATTTAACAGGGTGGATTAGGATTCCTTGGGGTAGTAGAAGTCAGCTATTGTTGGGGTTGGAAGGGTAGAGGGTGGTGGGAGGGTTATTATAGCTGCTAGTTATTGTTTTCTATTTGTAATTTTTACACAAGAGTAGGGTTACCATATGGCTCCAGAAAAAGGAGGACATATTGATCCACTCCGGGTTTTGCTTCCATTGAAAACAATGGAAGTAAAACCCAGACTGGCTCAATCTGTCCTTTTTCTGGAGCCATATGGTAACCCTACACAAGAGTTGCATAGCATATTGTTCCTTTTATACTTTAATAAAATATTAAACATTGTAAGTGTTTGAGGCTTCTGCAGATGAGGACAGAGCTCACGGGGGTGGAGACAGAACCCATGGAGACGGAGCGGGGACAGGAATAAATTTTGTCCCTGTGTCATTCTCTAACACTGGGCTGCTTCCTCCTCCTGCACTGGGATAGACACGATTGCTTATTTGAACTGTGGGGCTGTATGAACCATGGGGCTATGGGTCTAGCCAGGCACAGGAGAAAGCAGCCCAAGGAGCAGGTGTTCAGTTCCTACACCTCTTTCTGAGCAGTCTTGGGGTGGGGGAGAAAAAGAAAGAGAGAGAAAGGGAAAGAGAAAGAAAGAGAGAAAGAACGAAAGAAAGAGTGCACAGTGTAGGTGCTGTCAGGGGCTGTGCAGAATTCCTCCAGGATTAAGAACCTTAAGTCTTGTATTGTTTTCAGTCTTGCAAGAACCCTAGAGCTCAGGCGCCACGTTGCCTAGCTTCTGGTACCATTCAGATCTCTGTGTACTTATTGTGATGGTTATGCAAGGGAACTACTACAAAATACCTTCTGCTTCAGTGAAAGGTGGTAAAGGAATCAGAGGACCTGGATTTTGGCCTACAAGCCTTGTGTTAAATAACCCTTTTCTAGAGGTAATTTAATGTGAAACCTATCATGGCAGGAAGTGAACCTCACGAATGCTACAAGAACTGAAAAGTATTCTCTTTAGGTACTGGTTTCTGAAGCAACTTTGGGCAAGCGAAAAGGCCCTTCATGTTTATGATTCCCACGCTGCCGCTCATCAGTCCCTCCACCACATATGAAAGACCCAAGAGTAAAATTCAAGTGGAAAATTAGTATCCTGAAGATAAGATTTGAAGTTCATCTGACTGTGCTTGCATTAAAGGTAGATCTTAGACAGACAACAGACCTCATTTTGTAACTTATTATGATTATTATTATACAGAGCTTATATCCCACAAATACCAAAAATAGTTCATCGCAGGTTACAGAACCAAAAGATGATTGAATCATTTGCCAAGGAGTTCACAAAAAGATAAATAAAACAGTGAAAAAAAAATACCAATTTCCATCAGGTACTACAAATTTGCAAAAGGAAGTCTTAAGCATCTTTCTAAAATCTAAGTCATTTCGATTTTTTTTCTGATTTCTAACAGCAAAGAATTCTATAGAGAAGCAGCTCGGTAAGAAAATTACAGAAATTTTGTACTTAACCTTTTTTTATAGAAGGATAACCCAGCAAAACATGTGCAAGTCAGTCAGATTTATTTTTTCATAGAAGGATAACCCAGCAAAACATGTGCAGTCAGTCAGATTTATTGCCTAATAAGAAACTAACCAAATCAATCATGTAGGAAGGGCCCTAAGTCACTCTGTACCGGCACAGATAAAAAATTGCTGCTCTCTCTATGCCTATGACCCAGTCTTCTGCTGTATTTGTTTGATGGACAAAGTGTACGATAGCAGATAATAAAGGGGACGGAGAAGCCACAGGCTTTGGACGTAAATAAAAGGTCATTTGCTTTTCCAGGGGAAGGAAAACAGGTGTGTGTGCTAAACAGTTGTACAAAATTTGAAAGTATCTTCTCAATGCTGGCTCTGAAAGTTGAGCTCTAGGATTCTGACTTCTCTTAAGATCACTCACAACCCCGCCCCCCCCAAGACACTGCATGGTTGCTGCACTTCCTTAAGGCACCATTAGTTACAATGTTTGCCAAGAACTTGGTGAACTGTGGGGGGGATGTGTTTACCTTTCACTTCTTGCAGAGGGGCTACAGAAGGGTACACTGTTCTCCTGTCCCCAGTCACTACTGTCTTTGGTATTTACAGCAAAGAGAAAAGCATTAAAAACAAAACAAAAAAAAAAGACACTCACAACTTGCAAGGATCTGTCCATTTACCTTTTCTTCAAAGCCATGATCTGTTGCATAAGTGGGAGGTTTTCCAGGGTACCGATATAGGATGAAATCTCGACTGGGTGAGAGGAAGGAAAAAAGAAAACAGCTCATCAAAACACAACCACAGTGAAGGGCACACAACCTTATAGCAATGACGAATCATGACAGGTCTCTCTCTGATCTTACAATAAAAAAAAAAAATCCTTTTGTCAATGCTAATCACTTACATGCATGAAGCAGAAAGAAATAAGTCCACATCAATGAGAAAGGCGAAACTAATTAAGGGAAAACAATTGTTACAAAAATCAGATGTACAAAAACATAACTACGGGCGCCTTTTATTAAGCCGCGTAGGTGCATACTCTCGCCAAAATGGACTTACCACCTGACTACCGCGTGACTCTTGTGGTCATTTCATTTTTGGTACGCGTCCGATACGCACGTCTGAAAAATATTTATTTTCTGTGCGCCAAGTGGCATCTGACACGCATAGGTCATTATCGCCCAAATTCTTCACCGCTAGGTCTATGGCTGGCAGTAAAGTCAGAGACCCAAAATGGACGCGCAGCAATTTTGATTTTGCTGCATATCCATTTTTATGGAGGGGGGGGGGGGGGGGAAGAAAGAGCTTTTTTACAGGTGTGCTGAATAAAAGATTCTGTGCGCGCCCAAAACCTGCGCCTTCACTACCGCAAGCCATTTTTCAGCGCACCTTTGTAAAAGGACCCCTAAGTGCCACAATCTAGGACCCAAAATATAAATCCCCTCCTGACAAGAAAAACATTTTTTTCTCCTTATCAAGCCATCCAGGCCAGCAAGGCTGGTTACTTGTATGCCTAGGGTGACTCATATCACCCTCAATTTTGAAACAATTGCATTGGTTGCCAGTCTATTTTTTGTATATACAGTTTAAAGTGCTCTGTTTTATCAAGTGATCTATTTGCCAGCTCCGCAATATTTGAAGGATTGTTTTTGCATTTATCGCCCTCATAGGACTGAGGTCAAAGGCAGCAATGGGTCTTTCACTTGATTCATCTGTTGGTGTGATACAATGATACAAGGCTCTCCCCTTTTCTATAGCTGGGATTTCCATGTGGAACTCCTTGAAAGGCCAGTTACGTTAGTACTGTCTTATGTCTTTTGCTTTAATACCATCATGTAATTCACCACCATGTAACATAGTAGATGACGGCAGAAAAAGACCTGCACGGTCCACCTAGTCTGCCCACGATAAACTCATATGTGTATACCTTACCTTGATTTGTACCTGTCTTTTTCAGGGCACAGACTGTATAAGTCTGTCCAGCAGTATTTCCCGCCTCCCAACCACCAGTCCCGCCTCTCATCACTGGCTCCGGCACAGACCCCGTATAAGTCTGCCCTCCCCCTTCCTAGCCTCTCAACCACCAACCCCTCTTCCCCCCGCCACCCAATTTCAGCTAAGCTTCTGTGAATCCATTCCTTCTGCACAGGATTCCTTTATGCCTGTCCCACGCATGTTTGAATTCCGTTACCGTTTTCATCTCCACCACCTCCCGCGGGAGGGCATTCCAAGCGTCCACCACCTCCCGCGGGAGGGCATTCCAAGCGTTCACCACCCTCTCTGTGAAGAAATACTTCCTGACATCTTTCCTGAGTCTGCCCCCCTTCAATCTCATTTCATGTCCTCTCGTTCTACCGCCTTCCCATCTCCGGAAAAGATTCTCTGTAAACCTAATGTATATTCACTTCTATTTCCAGTACCCATTGAGCCTGCAAAGAGGTGGGATAATGTGGGATACAAATGCAATAAATAAATAAAATATACAGAAGCTACACAATTTAAATGTCACTTGAAGACCTCTATTTGTTGAGGCATTTCCGTAATTTTAGATTGGAACAGTGGCAGATTAAGTGGTTGTAAAGTATGTTGTATTATTGGCAGACAGTGTGGTTCTTTTTTTGGGGGGGGGGGGGGGGGAGGGGGGTATTTATAATTTTATGTTTGTAATTTGTATTTAATGTAATTTTGTCTGTATTTTGTAAACCACTTAGATTTAAGCAGCATACAAGTCTTGAAAAATAAATAATTGCTCTAATTAACCACGATGAAAAACGGGAAAAAAAAGGATTTAGAATCAGGAACATTTACAAGGAAACAAAACAAAAAAAAAAAACTTGGACCCAGTGCCATTGAATGCAAAAAAAGCTCTTCTACATAGCTGTGTCACATGAGCCACATCAGGGAATATTTGAAGTTTAGCCCCATTTTGTTTTTTTAAGTAAGTCTTCATTACTAATATTTTATCCTGTTCCATAGCGAAAGGCACCAGGAAGGCAGACCTTTCAGATAAACTATGTTGAGTAGTTCCTAGGAAACTTGTCAAGCCAAAAGACTTTAGCAACCAGCACATCTGAATCACCCTTCTGCGGCTTCACATATTTAGGAACACAACATGCAGAAATCATCATCTTGTCAGTCGTCAGTTAACAATATCTCCAAGCGGGCCCCTCCAGGTGATGTCACGCGGCTGACTGGTGTCGAAAGGTGACAACACTGCTGATCTTCCAGCTACATTGGCACCTCAGCTTTCTCTCTCCCCCCTTTGTTTTTTTATTCGATGGTGTCTATGGCCAACCAATCAAGGCCACAGCTATGGAGGCCATCACTGCTCCTTCTTTTACTTGCTTATATGGGGCAGAGTTTGAAGATAAAAGTATCACAGAACCTCGTCATAGCCTAATATGAACGTGGAAGCAGTATAGGAGTGCGCTCTCTCTCTCTCTCATTTGGTCCAATACAGTTGCCAGATTGCAAGAACGTTTATTCGGGCTCAGTCTGCAAGTTCTCCTCTTCGACGAGGATGGAGGGAGTTTGCAATTTTGGACATTTTCACTACCGATACATCAGATTTTTATTTATTAGGATTTATTTACTGCCATTTTGAAGGAATTCGCTCAAGGCGGTGTACAGTAAGAATAAATCAAACATGTGCAATAGACAATTTCAGCAGTAAAAAATATTCATATACAAAGTATGTCATCGTATACTCCTTACAATGTCAACACAATATGTAATAGAACATTTTAATTGACAGTGTAGTGTACAAGCAAAGTCTATGTCCCAGAAATACCAAACCGAAACAACAAGAGGAGGAGACGGACCTCACGATACTGTGAGAAATGAAACAAACCAGTCAGGTAAGTCCAAGGAGGCTTATAAAGGAACTTTATTGAAAAAGGTTGGGTCATTTTTACCTTTTTCAATAAAGTTCCTTTATTATCCTCCTTGGACTTACCTCACTGGTTTGTTTCATTTCTCCAGAAATACCAAAGAAAGACCATGATCAAGTATATAATATCACGTTCATTGTTGGATTTAATCTTGAATTGATAATGAATGTGACTGTTGGGCAGACTGGATGGACCATTCAGGTCTTTATCTGCCTTCACTTACTATGTTATGGCCTCTTTGGCCAATCAGGGGCAATCAGGACTACCAGATACAGATGAAACATGACTGTGGAGCATTCTGCCTATCAGTGGCCACAGCAGAAATAAGACATCTGTTGATGGCCATTGCTGAAGAACAGAGTCCAGGCCTTAGGAACTGTGCTCCTTTGTTCTGCTGAACAATCTGTGTGCTTTTGGCATGAGATCCAGAATTGGAGTGCCCCATTTCCGAGCTACCAACTGAAAGGCCTTCTCCAATAGCTCCCTCACTGCCAGTTCCACAGAAAGTCCGGCTGAGAAAATCCATCCACATATTTAGTGTCCCCGCAATGAGCATCAAATTCTGCTCCTCCCACCAAAGCAGGAGATGCACCTCCTCTGCCATCTGGGCACTACGGGTATCGCTCTGATATAGGACACTGTAGTGACAATGTCCAACAATATCCAGACCGGCTTGCCCTTGGTGAGACCGAAAGCCAAGAGCCTTGCAAACAGCTCAGAGATCTAAACGATTATCAGCCACAACAACTTTATTCCATAACCCCTGAGCATTCAGGTGAAGACAATAAGTCCCCCAAGCCTGCCAGGCTGGTATCCATGACCACCACCATCCATAGCAGCGAAACCAGTGGCATCCCCTGAAGAAGGCGGGCCAAACATGCTGCCACCAGGACATGCTGTTTCTGGCCAAAGACATCCAACTATGACCCAGGTTATAGTCCTGGGATACCAGGGTCCAATGAGACAACACAAACTGCTGAAGAAGTCACATATGCTCTCTGGCCCATGGCACCACCTTGAGCTTTACTGCCATGGATTCTAGTACCTGGGCATAATCCCTGGTGTATGACTGTGGATCCCGGAACAAGCATAGATGTGTGCTTGAAGCTCGTCCCTATGAAGGTCTGGGAGAAAGACAGACTTCCCTGTAAGATATACTGAAACAGACCCCCAGATACTCTAGAACATGAGTGTAAACCAAGTGACTCTTGGGAGATTGAATAACTTCTACAGTTCCTGAGCTGCTACGTCAAGCTCCATCTCTGCATACGGAAGCGGATAGGGAGCCAGTGAAGTGACTTCAGAAGAGGGCTGATATGGGCATAGCAACTTTGGCGAAATATTAATCGTGCAGCAGAATTTTGAACAGATTGAAGAGGAGAGAGATGGCTGAGTGGAAGACCTGTGAGAAGCAAGTTGCAGTAGTCCAAGCAAGAGGTGATGAGAGTGTGGATGAGGGTTCTGGTAGCGTGTTCAGAAAGGAGAGTGTGAATTTTGGCGATAGAGGAAGAAACGACAGGTTTTAGCAATCTGTTGAATATGTGCAGAGAAGGAGAGGGAGGAATCGAAGATGACCCCAAGGTTACGAGCAGATGAGACAGGAAGAATGAGCGGGTTGTCGACAGAAAGAGAGAGTGGGGGAAGGGGAAAGGTTGGTTTAGGTGGGAAGATAAGGAGCTCAGTTTTGGACATATTGAGCTTCAGGTGGCGGTGAGACATCCAGGCAGCAATGTCAGACAGGCAGGCAGATATCTTGGCCCGGATTTCTGCCGAGATTTCTGGTGTGGAGAGGTATATCTGGGAGTCATCAGCGTAAAGGTGATATTGAAAATCGTGGGCTGAGATCAGAGCACCAAGGGAGAAAGTATAGATGGAGAAATGGAGGTCCTAGGACAGATCCTTGAGATCACTATTTGGTATATCTCAGACAAGCAATGCCCTACACTGCTGGTTATAGATGGGTCTTGTAAATTATAGGCTGTGTCTCAGAAAGGACCGCCTAGCTAAGCTACTGCCACACACAGAACCTGTCAGTCATACTAACGCACAACACAGTAATATAGTAGATGGCGGCAGAGAAAGAGCTGTATGGTCCAGTCTGCCCAACAAAAACTCATATGTGCTGCTTTATGTGTATACCCAACTGATTTGTTATCTGCCATTATCTGCGATTTTCCGGGCACAGACCGTAGAAGTCTGCCCAGCACTAGCCCCGCCTCCCAATCTCCGCTAAGCTTCCATGGATCCATTGCTTCTGAACAGGATTCCTTTATGTTTATCCCACGCATTTTTGAATTCCGTTACCGTTTTCATCTCCACCACCTCCCGCGGGAGGGCATTCCAAGTATCCACCACTCTCTCCGTGAAAAAATACTTCCTGACATTTTATTTTTGAGTCAAGGCCACTTATAATCATGGGAAGAGTCAACTTTGGTGCGGGGAAGCTAAAAATATCCAGATGCCACAGAGAGCGCCCCTGAATACTGTTTCAGAAGAGACTGGAACTCCTCCATAAATCAGAAGAAGACCCGTTGGGGGGGGGGGGGGGGGGGGGGGGGATGAGCGAGCGTCTACCTTCAGTACATTCTCAGGGCCCAGTTCTTTCATTACAACTTTGCCAGTCTGTTAATGGACAAGGAAAATATTTTATGTTTCCACAAATGAAAAATAAAAATTCAAACACACAACTACTTAATTTGTTGATACTACTTACTTATAAATCAATGAAAGTGCACTGATTTCCAGCTGACCAGCACTTTCCTGCAGGGGAAGAAAAAAATAAAGATGGGAGAGCCATGTAAAAGAGTATTCAAAGGCTTTATGAGCACACGTTTTTTCACTTCAGTAATGACCACAATTTGAATATCTAAATGTTTAATTTTGAAAAGTGTTTATTCTTTATCAGTTTATGGGGCTGTTTCACTGAGTGGCCTAGTGATTAGGGTGGTGGACTTTGGTCCTGGGGAACTGAGGAACTGAGTTTGATTCCCACTTCAGGCACAGGCAGCTCCTTGTGACTCTGGGCAAGTCACTTAACCCTCCATTGCCCCATGTAAGCCGCATTGAGCCTGCCATGAGTGGGAAAGCGCGGGATACAAATGTAACAAAAAAAATAAAATAAGCTGAGCTAAAATGGACCATACACTGATTACTGTGTGGGTTTCTCCGCATGCTGAGGCCAATTAGAGCAGCTGTAAAATGGCCGCATTTCCATTTTTCCCATTAATTGCCAAGTGCTAATTTCCAAATTAGCACTTGAGCCCTTACAGACA
Source organism: Microcaecilia unicolor (assembly GCF_901765095.1). Classification (NCBI taxonomy): domain Eukaryota; kingdom Metazoa; phylum Chordata; class Amphibia; order Gymnophiona; family Siphonopidae; genus Microcaecilia; species Microcaecilia unicolor. The sequence continues at coordinate 17,741,503 of NC_044037.1, forward strand.
CCTATTTAGTAGGTGGAAAGGACTCAAACGCTAACCATGCAATTGGTTGGCATGCGGCAATGTAGTTGTGTTGATTAGCGCTGGGCACGTCTACTCCCCCCCCCTCAAAAAAAACCCACACTCCCAGCACTACTTTGTAATTTTTTAGCGCTGGGGAAGTGTGCGCACATGCCTGAACTGCCGCAGGGCACCTGAGCGCACCCCGTGGTAGTGAATTTTGGCACACGGGAAGCACACGGTAGTGTTTACCGCCACTAAGTAAAAAGGACCCCTATGTGTATTACACATTTTGTTCTGCTAAAGATTTGAGAGTGAAAAGTTTTTAAAACTTTTCCCCTAGTTTTTCACAGGAAGTCAGGCAATTCTTCAGACACTCGATCACAGAAAGAGAAAATGATGGTAAAAATAAAGACCATACACAGGGCTGGCGTTAGGGGTGGGCAAACAGGGCAATTGCTCTGGGTCCCCATGTCAATGGGGGCTCTAAACTTGCCTGAAGCTGAAAGAGGGACAACCTGCCAGCAAGCTTTGGGGCTCCTCCCCTAGCATCTGCCCTGGGCTCCATCATGTCTAGCACCGGCCCCAACCAAACAGCCTATTCCAGTGATGGCGAACCTTTCAGAGACCGAGTGCCCAAACAGCAACCCAAGATCTAATTATTTATTGCAAAGTGCCATTCCCCCTCCCCCTCCGAGTTCCAGGGTCCTCCCCTCCCTCCGAGTTCCACAGGGTCCCCCCTCCCCTCTCCCTCCTTCCCTCCGAGTTATTGTGGAGTAATGTGCAAGTGGGCAACTGAGAACTGTATATATATAATTTTCAAGTCAAGCAAGTGTTATTGCTATGTAAGGGCTGTTTTGGTCACTTCAGAAGGCTTAGCAAAAAGAAAAGGACATTGTGGAGAAGATACCTGCTCCTGAGCTGAAGAAACCACCTCCTGCTCACTTTCCGCGATACTCGGCTCTCCCGCAGGTAGAGATGAACCCGCTACTGTTGCTTGGGGATCCGGAACAATCGACGTTCCCAGATCTGACAATTGATTCAGAGCCTCCTGGCGAACTGACTCTACTCCACTTCCTTCCTGACCCACGACGCGACCCGGCCGGAGGAGGAGCAGCAGGTACTAGCCCCGCCCCACGTAGCACAGCATAGGCTGGCACCGCTGGCCACACCGCCCACCCACGTGGCACGCGCCGCACGCACGGAGCAGAGCGAATCGTGAGGCTGCCTGCGACTGTCCCCCCTCTCGGCAGCCCTGGCGACTGGGCGCGTGTGCCAGAGAGGGCTCTGCGTGCCCTCTGTGGCACGCGTGCCATAGGTTCGTCATCACTGGCCTATTCCTTTCGAAAGGAATGCTTTAAAAACAGTGTTAAACTGATCACAACTTAAACGAGAGAGAAAGAACAATAGTTTTAGAGAACAAACATTGCAGGCATAATCGACACACAGATCCTGCAATCTTGGTCACAAACTGGTAAACGGTAACCCATCTCTCTCAAACGGAACTTCCAAAAGACTGGGTTGGTTCTAAGTCACCATGGCCCTATTAAGAGCACTTCACTAGCTATGATATACAGTGGGGGAAATAAGTATTTGATCCCTTGCTGATTTTGTAAGTTTGCCCACTGACAAAGACATGAGCAGCCCATAATTGAAGGGTAGGTTATTGGTAACAGTGAGAGATAGCACATCACAAATTAAATCCGGAAAATCACATTGTGGAAAGTATATGAATTTATTTGCATTCTGCAGAGGGAAATAAGTATTTAATCCCTCTGGCAAACAAGACCTAATACTTGGTGGCAAAACCCTTGTTGGCAAGCACAGCGGTCAGACGTCTTCTGTAGTTGATGATGAGGTTTGCACACATGTCAGGAGGAATTTTGGTCCACTCCTCTTTGCAGATCATCTCTAAATCATTAAGAGTTCTGGGCTGTCGCTTGGCAACTCGCAGCTTCAGCTCCCTCCATAAGTTTTCAATGGGATTAAGGTCTGGTGACTGGCTAGGCCACTCCATGACCCTAATGTGCTTCTTCCTGAGCCACTCCTTTGTTGCCTTGGCTGTATGTTTTGGGGTCATTGTCGTGCTGGAAGACCCAGCCACGACCCATTTTTAAGGCCCTGGCGGAGGGAAGGAGGTTGTCACTCAGAATTGTACGGTACATGGCCCCATCCATTCTCCCATTGATGCGGTGAAGTAGTCCTGTGCCCTTAGCAGAGAAACACCCCCAAAACATAACATTTCCACCTCCATGCTTGACAGTGGGGACGGTGTTCTTTGGGTCATAGGCAGCATTTCTCTTCCTCCAAACACGGCGAGTTGAGTTCATGCCAAAGAGCTCAATTTTTGTCTCATCTGACCACAGCACCTTCTCCCAATCACTCTCGGCATCATCCAGGTGTTCACTGGCAAACTTCAGACGGGCCGTCACATGTGCCTTCCGGAGCAGGGGGACCTTGCGGGCACTGCAGGATTGCAATCTGTTATGTCGTAATGTGTTACCAATGGTTTTCGTGGTGACAGTGGTCCCAGCTGCCTTGAGATCATTGACAAGTTCCCCCCTTGTAGTTGTAGGCTGATTTCTAACCTTCCTCATGATCAAGGATACCCCACGAGGTGAGATTTTGCGTGGAGCCCCAGATCTTTGTCGATTGACAGTCATTTTGTACTTCTTCCATTTTCTTACTATGGCACCAACAGTTGTCTCCTTCTCGCCCAGCGTCTTACTGATGGTTTTGTAGCCCATTCCAGCCTTGTGCAGGTGTATGATCTTGTCCCTGACATCCTTAGACAGCTCCTTGCTCTTGGCCATTTGTAGAGGTTAGAGTCTGACTGATTCACTGAGTCTGTGGACAGGTGTCTTTCATACAGGTGACCATTGCCGACAGCTGTCTGTCATGCAGGTAACGAGTTGATTTGGAGCATCTACCTGGTCTGTAGGGGCCAGATCTCTTACTGGTTGGTGGGGGATCAAATACTTATTTCCCTCTGCAGAATGCAAATAAATTCATATACTTTCCACAATGTGATTTTCCGGATTTAATTTGTGATGTGCTATCTCTCACTGTTACCAATAACCTACCCTTCAATTATGGGCTGCTCATGTCTTTGTCAGTGGGCAAACTTACAAAATCAGCAAGGGATCAAATACTTATTTCCCCCACTGTATATTCATTAGTGTGGCTTAAAAATTTAGCACGCACTAAATCTACGTAATATGTTCACCTATGAATTAGCACACTTTAGGGTTATCTTTATAAGGAGCCCCTTTTGAGTAGAAAACTGTGCACACATAGCAGCATTTTAATCATTTATGCATGCATTTGGTCACAAGAGCAATAAGAGACCCCTTATGATATACTGGCCAGCACAAAAAGTATGCACGTTTGCATGCATGCACTTTTGCAATGTGGACTGAGCCCACACGTACAAGTTCTTGCTACTATCTAGCTGCAGGCATTCATACCAGTCCTAGGGCAAGTCCCCCTTCTCCTCCACTGCTAACTCCAAGGTTTGCTCCTTTTCTCTCGCGGCACCTTATGCCTGGAATAAACTTCCTGAACCTATACGTCTAGCTCCATCTCTACCTGTTTTCAAAACTATGCTGAAAACCCACCTTTTCACTGCATTGCCCTCCCCTTGTCCCTTCCTTCCTTTTCACCCGTTACTTCCCTCACCCGTTACTGTCTTGTCTGTCTGTATTATTTAGATTGCAAGCTCTTGTGAGCAGGGACTGTCTCTTTGTGTTAGGTTTCAGGGGCGTAGCTACGGGTGGGCCTGGGTGGGCCTGGGCCCGCCCAGTCTTTTGGGACCCTCACCTACCACGACGTCGATGACTTCGTTTTTTTGCTGCCAGCGGGCGTAAAAGCAGCAAGCAGCGAGCCAGTCTCAACTCCGCGTCCTTCGCTTCCTGCCCTCTCAGCGTCCCGCCCGCCTGAAAGGAAATGACATCAGAGGAAGGCGGGACGGCACAGAGAGAGGGCAGGAAGCGAAGGACGGAGTCGAGACTGGCTCGCTGCTTGCTGCTTTTACGCTGCAACTTCGGGAGTGGAAGTGAGCCAGCCAGAAAGAAGCGATTTGGTTTCCACTCCTCCGCGCAGCCATCGCCGTTCGCTCAAAACAGGGCAAGAAAACCTGTGAGCTGCTGCATCCACGTTGTCGTTCTTTTGAGGGGGGGGGGGCAGGGGAGAGATGAGAATTGCCGGACAACAGGGATTGATGGAGGGGGCAAGGGAGAGAGGAAATTTGCTGGAGATGGATGGAGGAGAAGGCAGGGGAGAATGGAGAGTTGCTGGACGGAGCGGAGGGAAGGGGAAGGAGGAGAATTGCTGGTCATGGCTAGATGGAGGGAAAAGGGGAGAGAGGAAATTGGCTGGAGATGGATGGATGGAGGAGAGGGCAGGGGAGAATGGAGAGTTGCTGGACGGAGCAGAGGGCAGGGGAAGGAGGAGAATTCCTGGACATGGATGGATGGAGGGAAAAGGGGAGAGAGGAAATTGGCTGGAGATGGATGGATGGAGGAGAGGGCAGGGGAGAATGGAGAGTTGCTGGACGGAGCGGAGGGCAGGGGAAGGAGGAGAATTGCTGGACATGGATGGATGGAGGGAAAAGGGGAGAGAGGAAATTGGCTGGAGATGGATGGATGGAGGAGAGGGCAGGGGAGAATGGAGAGTTTCTGGACGGAGCGGAGGGCAGGGGAAGGGGAAGGAGGAGAATTGCTGGACATGGCTAGATGGAGGGAAAAGGGGAGAGAGGAAATTGGCTGGAGATGGATGGATGGAGGGGAGGGCAGAGGAGAGAGGAGAATTGCTGGACGGAGCAGAGGGCAGGGGAAGGAGGAGAATTCCTGGACATGGATGGATGGAGGGAAAAGGGGAGAGAGGAAATTGGCTGGAGATGGATGGATGGAGGAGAGGGCAGGGGAGAATGGAGAGTTGCTGGACGGAGCGGAGGGCAGGGGAAGGAGGAGAATTGCTGGACATGGATGGATGGAGGGGAAAGGGGACAGAGGAAATTTGCTGCGTATGGATGGATGGAGGGGAGGGCAGAGGAGAGAGGAGAATTGCTGAACATGGATGGATGAATGCAGGGGACAGAGGACATTTGCTGGATATGGGTGGATGGAGGAGAGAGCAGGGGAGAATGGAGAGTTGCTGGATGGATGGAGGGAGGGGAGAGAAGTCAGGGAGGAGATGCGCATGGAGAGGAGGGAAGAGAGGAGAAATGCTGGACATGGATGGAGTGGAGGGAAGACAGAGGAAGTAGAAGCACATGGATGGAGGGGCGTAAGGAGAAATGCTGGATATGGATCAAGGGGAAACTGCTGAGTTTAAGGGCTGGTTTGGAACACGTTGAGGGCAGATACTGAAACTGGAGGAAGGATAGGGACAGGGCTACAGATGGTAGACAGGACACATAAGGACACAGGAGGATGGTGGACATGGTGAGAGAAAAAAATATCAAATGGAAAGAAGACACTGCATAAAACAGAAGATACTGGGACCAAAGCGAATAGAAAAACTAAATGATCAGACAACAAGGGTAGAAAAAAAGTATTTTATTCAGAATTTATTAATTGGAATATGTCAGCTTTTGGAAATGTGAATCTGTGATATTTTGCATGTAAGTTTCAATTTTTCTAGTATTGCTGCATGCCGAGTCTGACTTCTTGAGTTAACTTTCCAGTTCAGTATTTTGCCTTCATATTTTTTGATCTTTAGTTCCTTGTGTCATGTCTGTTGTGTCATGTGTTTTTCATGTGTGATCAAGGTGCAGTATTCTGCTAGCATGTAGTATTTGCAGCCCTTTTTGTTTTGCTTTTTTTTTTTCACGAAGTAGTGTATTGGTGTTTTAGAGCCTAGTGTAATTACAGTTCTGCCTTTTCAAGCATAAGGTTGTAGCTCATCCTGTCCTTGGAATTAGTGCTGTTATGGTTTTAAAGATATGAGTGTGTTTTTGCACAAGTTTGTGTATAGCATTTTGCAGTGGAGAGATTGTGGGATAATGTAATTATATTTAAAAATATCAATTTTTCCATTAAGTATGTATGTGGTTATACTGATGCAGGGCAGCTGTTGGGCATCAAGTGAATTCTAAGGCATTATTTTGTAGGATCCCAAGAGACGCTACTCAAACTTAGACAGTGCGTGCCCACCCATATTAGCTCTGGGCCCACCCAAAATCTCAGGTCTGGCTACGCCACTGGTACACAGCACTTCACCCCCTATACTGTACCGTTCCCTTGGATTCTTGTAACCCAACATTTTTTAAGTATTAAATCTAAACATTCAAAAATTTGAAAAAGGACAAACCAACCAAATATTTTTGTCCTGTGTACATTCCTACTGGATAGCATAGGAAAGCAGCAACTAGGCCCTGGCTTCATATTATGACAGAACCTGAAATACGCTTCCTCTTTCACCGTTTTTGTTTTCATCCCTCTTCCAGCCATCATTATACATTCGTCCTTAATTAGAACACACTATCCCAATTTACACCCTCTTTCCACTCCCTACCTCTACCACCTTCCTCCCTTACCCATCCTACTTACCCACCTTGTTATATACTATATTCAGCTGTTTTATCCGTTTTGTGTTATCTTGTAAACCTGTTATATTTGTAAGCTGCATTGAACCTGCTAATAAGTGGGAAAGCGCGGGGTATAAGTGTTACAGTGTTACAATACAATATTTTCCCTTCACACTACTGCCTGGCCCAGTCCAGAGACAGTATATTTGGTCAAGCTCTGCTAGCCAGTCTGCCTGCAAAGTTGCTGATCAGGGCCGTGCCTAGCGTCTCTGGTGCGCGCGCACCCCCCACCCCGGACCTGCCTGGCTCTAAGGCACGTCTGGGGCGCGATGGAGGAAATGGCTGGGTTTGACCTGAGCGGCCTCCACTCCATCCCCGATTCCCTGGCGCTTTAAATTTACCTCTCTCCGCCTCCGGCTCCGACGTCTGAGCAGCGTCAGTGAAAGCGCTGCCTGACGTCTCTCCACCAGCCTTCCCTTCGCTCGTTCATTCCCTCTGTGTCCCGCCCTCAAGGAAATGACGTCAGAAGAAGGCGGGACACAGAGGGAACGAACGAGCGAAGGGAAAGCTGGTGGAGAGACGTCAGACAGGCAGCGCTTTCACTGATGCTGCGCAGACGTTGGAGGCGGAGCGAGGTAAATTTAAAGCGCCGGGGAATCGGGGATGGAGCGGAGGAGTACGATTTTTTAAAAAATACAGCTCAACGGCGCGGCGCCCTTGAAGGCAGGTGCCCCCCTGCGGCGCTTACCACTCTTACTGTGTTGGCACGGCCCTGTTGCTGATTGTCCCAAGTTTAAGGAGGTAAGCAGTCCTGAGCTTGGGAGTGTGTCTCACTCAATTCAAGATATTGAGGAAACCCCTGTATGCAGACACGCAACATGTGCTCTAGAAGAGCCGCTCTGTCCCCATAACATGTGTCACCACTTGTGTGCTGATCAATCTAGTCATCTACAGAAAACAGCTGTTACAGGTGAGAAACACTGCTTTACGTGTTTACATATTTCTCCGACATCTCATAGTAAAGGTCTTACTGTACCTTGGGATCTTCCAGTCGCTGCAGGTACTTTTCAAATGGCCCTTCCACATACTACAACAAAAAGAAAATCACAAACTCAACTTTGCTGTTCTTTTAAATTGCACCAGTGAACACGGTCTACTAAAGTTGCTTTCCATAACTATGATGCTCAAGTTTCAAGTCTTATTTCATTTGATATATCACTTACAGAAACCTGTCGGTTTACAATCATTCATAGTACAGTATATAAGAACATAAGAATAGCCATACTGGGTCGGGCCAATGGTCCATCCAGCCCAGTATCCTGCTTCCAACAGTGGCCAATCCAGGTCACAAGTACCTGACAGAAACCCAGTTAGTAGCAACATTCCATGTAGAACCCCAAAGAACAACAAGATTCTAGAATCCTAGAGTAGCAAGATTCCATTTAGAATCTCAAAGAGTAGCAAGATTCTGTGCTACCAATGCCAGGGCAAGCAGTGGCTTCTCCCATGTCCATCTCAATAACAGACTATGAACTTTTCCTCCACGAACTTGTGCAAGCCTTTTTTAAACCCAGATACACTAACCGCAAATACCACATCCTCCAGCAATGAGTTCCAGAGCTTAACTATTCTTTGAGTGAAAAAAAAAATTATTTCCTCCTATTTGTTTTAAAAGTATTTGCATGTAATTTTAGTGAGCGTCCCCTGGTCTTTGCACTTTTTGAAAGAGTGAAAAATCGATTCACTTTTACCTGGTCTTCTCCACTCGGGATTATATAGACCTCAATCATATCCCCCCCCCCCCCAGCCTTTCCTCATATGGAAGGAGTTCTATCCCCTTTATCAATTTGGTCGCTCTTCTTTGAACCTTTTGTAATTCCACTACATCTTTGAGATACAGCGACCAGAACTGAACACAATACTCAGTGCTTTTTTTGTAGGAAAAAAGGTACCGGTACTCATTATGGGTGGGGTCACCATCTATGGCTCCGACCCTATGGTAGCCACATCCCTTATATCAGACATGGCACATATAAGCAGTATCATTAAAAATACTATACCAGTATAGAAGTAAAAAATAACTTGTGATTTTTTTCATTATAAATATAATTTCTATAAGCTGTTACAGCTCTAGTACGCCCAGTGCAAAATAAGACAGCAGATGTAAATTCTCAAATTGGACATCTGCCAAACACTAAAATGAAAATAAAATGATTTTTTTCTACCTTTGTTGTCTGGTGACTGTTTTTCTGAACATGTTGGTCCCAGTCTCTGATTCTAAGGCTCTTTATCTGATTCCTTAACTCCGTTTCCAGGGCTTCCTTTCCATTTATTTCTTTACTTTCTTCCTTCATTTCTTGCCCTACATCCATAGGTAAAAGCTTGGTCCTCTGCGGACTTGACTGGAGGAGGTATAGAGTGGATCCAACTTTTGCCTATCATCCATGTGCAGATTTTCTCCTCTTTTCCCTTTCCCTTACCTTGTCAGTATGCATCTCCTTCCTCTCTCCATCACATCCAGCATTTTTCCTCTCTCTCCCTCCATCCATGTCCAGCATTTCTCCTCTCCCCCTCCACTCCATCCATGTGCATCTACATCCTCTGTCTTCCCTTCCCTCCATCCATGTTCAGTATTTCTCCTCTCTCCCTTCCCCTCCATGTGCATCTCTTTACTTCCCTCCAACATTTCTGCTCTCTTCCCTACCCTCCACCCCATCCATGTCCAGCATTTCTCCTCTCTCCCCATGTGCATCTCCTTCCTGTCTTCCCTCCACTCCATCCATGCCCAGCATTTCTCCTGCCCTTCCCCTCCCTCCATGTCCAGAAACTCTGCTCTCTCCCCTGCCCTCTCTTCCCATCCATATCCAGATTCTCCTCTGCCCTCCCAACTGTGTCCAGCGATTCTCCTCTGCCCTCCCCTACCATCTATGTCCAGCGATTTTTCCTCTCTTCTCTCCCCTGCCCTCCCCGCCATGTCCAGCAATTCTGTCTTCCCAGCCCTCCATGTCCAGCGATTCTCCTCTGCCCTCCCCTCTATGTCCAGCGATTTCTCCTCTCTCCCCTCCATGTTCAACGATTCTCCTTTGCCCCCTATCCTCCCCTCCATGTCCAGTAACTCGCCCAAGGCCTCCACCTGCCCCCCTTTTAAGCCCCCATCGAGTTCCAGCGCCCCAGCCCCACCTGCCCGCCCTTAGCTTCCCGACAGCCCCCCCCCCGCGACGCGTTTAAATCTTTATTTATTTATTTTTTTACATGAAGTGGCAGCGCCGGCATTAGCGAGAGGAACAGACTCGCCTCCTCCTGCCTTCCCTTTGTTCCCTCTCAGTGTCCCGCCTTCCTGTGATGTAGTTTCCTGTTACCGCGAGGGCAGGACACAGAGGGAATGAAGGGAAGGCAGGAGGCAAGCCTGGTCCTCTTACTAACACCGGCGCTGCAACTTCACGTAAAAAAAAATAAAAGATTTAAATGTGTCACGGGGGGGGGGGGGGGGGCGTCACGGGTGGCAGGAACGGGGAGCTAAGGGTGATCTTAGGAAAAAAAAAAGGTGCCGGTACCGGCACAAAAAAAAGCACCGACAATACGCAAAGTGAGGTCATACCATGAAGCGATACAGAGGCATTATATTTGCATCCCTGTCCTAATTCCTAGCATCCTGTTTGCATCTTTGGCTGCCGCTGACAATGGGGCATTTGATTTCAGCGTATTGTCTACCATGACACCTACATTTGTTTCTCAAGTGCAGACTCCTAAAGTGAACCCTAGCATCAGACAATTACGATTCTTCCCAATGTTCATCACTTTGCATTTGTCCACAGGAAGAGAGAAAAAAAAATAAGTGGGGGAGAAGGGAGGACAACAGTGAGGGAAGATAGTACGTAAATGACAACTGCCCTATTTTAGTTCCGTTAGGTTAGATAGTGGTCAATTTAAGAAATTTATTTATTGCATTTGTATCCCACATTTTCCCACCTTTTTGCAGGCTCAATGTGGCTTACAATACATCATGAATTGTGGAAATTTGTAGGAAAGTATACGTTTAGTATTGCAAAAGAATCTTGGGTAGCGTGATAATAATAAAACACGATCATATTATAACACATAATAGAGTAGGATAGTTCTGGTGACATGTGGAAGAGTTCACATGTGTTGATCATTGTGGTATGTTTTAGACTGGTTTTTAAATTTAGCAAAAGAGGATTCTAGTCAAATATAATAGTGGATTGTTCCAAAGGGTTGGACCCATGTTACTGAAGAGACTAGGTCTTGTAAAATCATATTGAATTTGGGGGAAGGAGGGTATAAACAGTCGGTGTTGGTTTTGCGATCAAAGCGATCTTAAAGGCTGGTAGGGGGATCAGGAGCCATAAGAAAGTGGTGCACTGGAATATTGGATTTTATGGACTGAAGTTAGAATTGTATATGGTATTCTAGATGTAATCAATAACCAATCTTGTTTCTGTGGCGAGTAGCATGATCCCATTTGTATGCTCCTAGCTGCTGTGTTTTGAATTAATTGAAGATGCTTAATATTGGATAGTTGGAGGCCTTGAAAAAGTGCATTTACAATAGCCTAACTGGTTTATTATAAGGGAATGTACTACAGTGCGTAGTTTTTGTTTTGTCTTAGTTGAGGAGTGATCATATGGAATAAAGTATTTTGAGTTTGGTAGAATAGTTTATTGTCTAGAACAGTGGCTATCAACCCAGTCCAGTCAGGTTTCAGGATATCCACAATGAATATACATGAGATAGATCTGCATGCACTGCCTTCTTAGAATGCAACTCTTGAATATTCATTGCGGATATCCTGGAAATCCAACTGACGAGATCTCTGAGGATTGGGTTGAAAACCACTGATCTGGAATCACTTCTACTAAAAAATTGATCTTTGTGTTTGCAAGTACGAGTGGAGTTGAAAGTTTGATATCTAGCTGTCAAAATGCCTTTGTAATGCTCCATGGTACAATTGCACCTTGAATAGTGTGTGCAATTCTGGTCACCGTACCTAAAAAAAAAAAAAAAAAAAAAAGATATAGTGGAATTAGAAAAGGTACAGAGAAGGGCGATGAAAACGATAAAGGGGACGGGATGACTTCCCTATGAGGAAAGGCTGAAGTAGCTAAATCTTTAGCTTAGAGAAAAGACGGCTGAGAGGAGATATCTATAAAACAATAAGTGGAGTGGATCGGGTAGACATGAATCACTTGTTTACTCTTTTCAAAAATACTAGGCGGCATGTAGTGAAGCTACAAAGTAGTAAATGTTTTAAAAAAACTGGAGATGACATTTCTTCACTCAACGTGACTCTGGAACTTGTTGCCAAAGAATGTGGTAAAAGCAGTTGGCTTAAGCGGTGTTTGGATATCTTCCTAAAAGAAAAGTCAATAAGCCATTATTAAGATGGACTTGGGGAATATCCACAGCTTATTTCTAGGATAAGCAACATAAAATGTATTGAACAGTTTTGGGATCTTGCCATGGTACTTGTGACCTGGATTGGCCACTGTTGGAAACAGGATACTGGGCTTGATGGACCTTCGGTCTGACCCAGTATGGAAATGCTTTTATGTTCTTATGACAATTACTGGGGGGGAGGAGGAAGGGATTTTGGAGAATGTTCTATGGTTACAAAAGTATATGCTATGTTGGTGTGCTTGAGTTATTGTTCTAAAACAGTTCTGACATCATCATGAAAAATGTATAAAGTAAACAAAATGGAATGAATGTCAGTAAGTAACAAGAAGTCACCCTCATTTTTAGGAGGAGAAGTACTCCCTACCTAAAGTAGCTAAAACCAGGGGCGTATCTGCATGGGGCCACAGGGGCCTGGGCCCCCGCAGATTTTGCCCCGGACCCCCCTACCGCCGTTAACACTCCCTCCCTCGCCTACCGCCGTCACCTACCCCGAGGTCCGCTTCCTCCGGCTTTTTAAAATATTGCTTCAGCTGGCGGGGGACCCCAACCCCAACCCCCCGCCAGCCCAGCCGCGATCTTTAACTTTTTCATCCTCGTCGTGCAGCGCGCCGTGAAAGCTGCATGCATCTTTAGTTCCAGTTGGATGGAGTCTGACGTCGCAGCACGTTGTAACGTCAACCCGCTGTGACGTCAGACAGACTCCATCCAACTGGATCTAAAGATGCATGCAGCTTTCACGGCGCGCTGCACGACGAGGATGAAAAAGTTAAAGATCGCGGCTGGGCTGGCGGGGGGTTGGGGTCCCCCGCCAGCTGAAGCAATATTTTTAAAAAACGGAGGAAGCGGACCTCGGGGTAGGTGACGGCGGTAGGCGGGGGAGGGAGGGAGTGTTAACGGCGGTAGGGGGGGGTTGACGGCAGGGGGGGGGGGCTATAATGTGCCCCCTCACTCTAGCCCCTGCCCCCCCTACCGCCGAACCTCAGATACGCCCCTGGCTAAAACACAGAAAAATCTAAACAGATACCCAGGACCAATACGCAAACATAAAAGCCGAGTGTCTGTAAATAAAGAACTGCCTGAGGTAGGATCCCCGTGTTTAATGAAAATTGCCCTGACGCAGAAGATTTAGAGATTCTGCCATGAATTCATTCTCACAAACAGTATGATTTCTCTATAAATACTCTTGAATGGATGGAAAGAAGAAAAAGTCAACAGAAAAAAATAACAAATGATACCTTTTTAATGAAACTAACCAGATATCTGACTGGTTTTCATGAGGTAACACTCCCCTTTCTCAGGTCTAAAACAGGATTTTGAGAAGGACATTTTGAGAACATCCAAATGAATGTTATCACTTTGTAAAGGTGGTATGAATGGGGGAAGGATGGAAGGGGCAGCAAAGGGGGTTGATGTGCAGAAGTGATCAGAAATGAGACCTAATTATGTCCAATAGTGCGCTGAAAAGGACGACTCGCACTTCTGCTAGCACACTTAAATTAAACGTCGCTTTGTAATTCATTACCAGAAACAATTGAACTGCAATAAAGAGATTAGTATTTGGTTATTGATGGCCTTTATGGTCTCTATCCATTTTCTACATTTCTGTGCTTTCCTTAAAGATGCCCAAACCCATCCCCCATCTCCATACACACGCTCCTTTCCCCCTACCACTGTAATGTAACCCATGACTCAGCTTGATTTTCTAGCAATGTCATCTTTCGCATTTATCTGCTGCTTTTTTGACCTGAGCGATAGCTCCTAAAAACTAGTATGCTTTTTTTTTTTTTTTTTAGTGGACTAAGAGGCAGATGCACTAAAGCTTAATGAGCCTTTAATGACCCTCCAACGAGGAAATTTTGATCCGTTGCATGCAAAGGGCTTTTACCGAGGAAGCTAGCAGCTAACGAAAATGGAATGCAGATGAGCAATTAGTGTACAAACCCTATTGAAACGAGATGCACTAACCTTTTCCGATTGCCTTTACGCAGGAAAAAGGCAGGAAATCTAACGAGAGGTCTGTACCTCTCGTTAGGGCTGTCTGCTACAAGTTTACAAGTGAAATCTATTTAAAAAAATAACTAGGGGGGTGAAAACGCGCGTCAGGGGCGTCCTTTATTGATGCCCCAGGTCGCCGCTGTTCCCCTCTCCCTCAGCACCAAAAAAGAAAAAAAAAAAAAAAAATCGGGAGGGGGCAAGGGCGCTCGTCATGAGCATCATGTATGGATGCCTTGCCCCCCCCCCCCCCGCTGCTCCCCCCCTCCCCCCCGCACAAAAAATCTCCAATTTTAGCAGCCCCAGGCCGGCCCTCCTCCCTTCCTGTGTATTCTCTCACACTAGCTCCGCCTCCCGCCATGCTCCGGTCCCGTGCCCCGCCCTCCCTCCAACGACCCCCCCTTTGCCTTACCGGCCCGTGCAGCGCCTCTCACCTCTGCTGCATGGGCAATAACAGCTGATCGGCGATTCAGCAGGCCTCCTCAGACGTCCCTTCTTTCTTCCTGGGCCCTCCTCTATGTCAGAGGAGGGCGGGCCCAGGAAGAAAGAAGGGACATCTGAGGAGGCCTGCTGAATCGCCGATCAGCTGTTATTGCCCGTGCAGCAGAGGTGAGAGGCGCTGCACGGGCCGGTAAGGCAAAGGGGGGGTCGTTGGAGGGGGGGAGCATGGCAGGAGGCGGAGCAAGTGTGGGAGAATACACAGGAAGGGAGGAGGGCCGGCCCCGGGCTGCTAAAATTGGAGATTTTTTGTGCGGGGGGGGGGGGGGGGGGAAGGCGTCCATATAGAATGCTCATGACGAGCGCCCTTGCCCCCTCCCGAAACACACGCGTTTGTGGGGGGGGGTTTTGTTTTGACATCTGTGACATCTTTGTGGCATGCGCAGAGCTGCCAGCATAACGCTTGGCTGCTCTGCGCATGCTTTTGGCGCTGATTAACGACGGGTTTAATGATTCTGTGATAAATCCTACTTTGCAATACCGATCCGAACATTTCTGGAGCGTTTTTGTACTGCATTCCTCGTTTTTTTAAAATCGTTAAGCACTTTTACGTTTTTTTATTTTTTAACGTTTGATTGATGCATCTCCCTCTAAGTGGTTCCACCTTACATGTTTCTGTTGATTGACATTTCTGTGCATTCAAACTGAAATAATGTTGTTTCCGCAAGGGCATTGAGTACAGGTAATTCACAGCAATAATAAAAAAAAATCAATCTGCTTTGAGGAACATTGTTGACAAAGCAGAATATCAAGTTCAATACAAATAAATGAACCAGATCAGCTAAAGACTCAGGATACTGGGTCCTATCTGTATGCAATATATGTACCAACTGTTACACCAGTAAGCTTTCTTGAACAAGCCCCCAATGGACCCTTTGATTGTACAAAACATTGAAGAAAGTGCCTTACCGATTCAAAGTTCTGCTGATTGTCCCTCATGTAAGCAACACACATTTTCCTGATTTTCATATGGTGAATCTGGCAGTAAAACAACTGAAAAAAAAAATACACACAACACACAAGATGCAGAAACTGAGTAAGCAACAAAAAAAGAAACCTGCACACAAGTGGACTTCTCTTGCCCACACAACGGACTTCTAGATGATTCTTCTACTGGTAGAGAACAGTAGTTCTACCATGCCTGCATATACAGTAGGAAGTCTCTAGGCTGCTAAATTTGAACTATGACAAAGCTCTTTCCAAATAGAATGGCCCTTTTAGAAAGGAACTCCAAAAACTGGCCTGTGGCAGTGTGGGCATGGGTTTCTGGCGCACATCTGACCTTTATTGTACCGCGTCTAGAACAAAATTA
Source organism: Microcaecilia unicolor (assembly GCF_901765095.1). Classification (NCBI taxonomy): domain Eukaryota; kingdom Metazoa; phylum Chordata; class Amphibia; order Gymnophiona; family Siphonopidae; genus Microcaecilia; species Microcaecilia unicolor. Next base: position 17,757,246 of record NC_044037.1, read on the forward strand.
TTATTATTTTTTTTTTTAATGGGCCAGAAAATGGATGTGCAGCAAAATGAAAACCAGCGCGCGTCCATTTTCGGTCTAAGACCTTACCGCCACCCACTGACTTAGCGGTAAGGTCTCAAGCACTAACCCAGGCATTAAGCATGTAGTGCACACCAACTGCTGTTTACCACCAGTTGGCAGAAAATATTTTCTACCGCATGTTTTTGGCACGTGCCAAATTCGGAATTACTGCTCGGGGCACGCGGTAGCTGGTGTACGCTGGATGCGCGTAGGTCCTTACACGCCTTTCTAAAAGGGCCCCAGAATGAGAAAACAGTTGTAGGTCATACAACCAGATAATTTGTTCTGTTCAGGAATCTTTAGTACAGACAACAAAATATGTACATATCTTCATCAAGACACTGCAGGGAAACAACCTAGAGAGCAAATCTCCAGTCTAAACTCCAAGCAGTTAAACTAGAACAAATTTGAGAAAAGGACGTTTTCTCTAAGCACCATTTATGTAGAGATCAATATCATCAAGATATTACCATATTAAATTAATTTCATAAAAAGTTTGGTTGACCTTCAGAAATAGCGTACTTTTCAAACTGCCATCAAAGAAGATAAACCCTTCCAATTGTCATTGGTCCCAGAATTCTTTCAATTTTTTATAGAAAATTTTATAAATAGCTCCTTATATAAACTACTGCTTCACATTTTTCTATCATCAAAGCCAAACAACATAATTGATCAAGGCACTTATCTTTCATTCCAGCTGGACACACTGCCAACAACATGGCCACTGTTTTGAAGCCTCTGTCGGGGAAGTGGTCCACTGAAATAGAAAAGCTATATTAGAAATAGAGAGAGTTTTTCCTTTTTTTTTTTAATCTATACTCAAAATATTCAGTGCCTCTATTATACTAATTCTTCAAATTACCAAAATAAGTCATATCAAATTAAATGTTTCTTTAAAAAAAAAAAAACCATACTATTTAGTTGTATCATTCAGCTCTACTAGTTCAACATTGGCTGGATAAGGAGCATGTTTGGGAAGATTTGCGCTAGAAAGTGATTGATCGTATTCCATTGGGCTGGGAGGATAGAAATTCTGGTACTGAACTATAAAGAACAGCAATGGATTTTCCACCTGAACACAGTGTATCCACTTGGGTTAAGCGCTGAATTGGAGTGGTGATCCTTGATCTGATTGCTAAGGAAGCTATCCGGTATAAGATTACACTATCTGTTTGCAGATGTTTTAAAGTGCCTCGGGTTTTTTTTGTAGATGCTAACATTAAAGAGGCACACTATGGATACATGATACAGTTAAGCAGTATGTTTTTTTTTTAGGAACATTATATATACATGACTTATTTTGGTAAGTTGAAGAATTAGTGTAATAGAGGCACTGAATTGAGTATAGATAAAAAAAAAGAAAAGAAAAGAAAACACATTTCTTTCTAATATAGCTTTTCTATTTCAGCAGACAGCTTTCCTGAGGAAGGGTTCGAAACACCAGCCGCGTTGGCTGCTTATTAGGAAGGTTGTTTTTTTTATTTTTTTTAAGCTAAGATAGCTATGATCTGTTCAAACCTATTTTCATGAGAATCATTTTAGACTCTTTGTACAGAGTTTTAGCTTAGCTCAACTGGATTGTAATCTAATATAATAAAACGCACTGTGAACGTTCTGAAGACAACGTTCTGAAGTCACTCAAACACTCCCTGGCTGTAGGGTTCGTGGAGTTATGGTGTGAAGCCAGCCAGCCGTCTCTGCCCCGCCCTCGTGTCAAACGTCATGACGTCGAGGGCGGAAAAAAAAACAAAGCGCAGCGTCAGGGAAGGAGGCGGCGCTCCCGACGTCTCTAGCCTTCCCTTCGCTGTGTTCCGCCTTCTTCTGACGTCAAGGATGACGTCAGAAGAAGGCGGAACACAGCGAAGGGAAGGCTAGACGTCGGGAGCACCGCCTCCTTCCCTGACGCTGCGCTGCCAGAAGCGCCACCGAGGTAAATTTAAAAAGAAAAAAAAAAAAGGGATGTTGGGGGGAGAGAAGAGGGTGGGCAGTAAAGTTAAACAATGGGAGCGGGAGGGCAGGGGAGAAACGACAGCATGGATGCGAAGGGGGGGGGGAGAAGAGGGCGGGCCAGGCTGGGTCATGGGAGAGAGAGGAGCATGGATGCGAGGGGGGTCATGGAAGGGAGAGAGGGGAATTGCTGGAAAAGGATGAATGGAGGGGGCAGGGGACAGAGGAGCTTGGATGGGCATGGATTGGGATGGCAGGGCTCAGGGAGAGAGGGGAATTGCTGGAAAGGGATGAATGGAGGGGGCAGGGGACAGAGGAGCATGGATGGGCATGGATTGGGAGGGAAGGGCTCAGGGAGAGAGGGGAATTGCTGGAAAAGGATGAATGGAGGGGGCAGGGGACAGATGGGCATGGATTGGGAGGGCAAGGCTCACACTCTCTCTCTCATATACAATGTCTTTCTCTCACACACTCTCACACTGTATCACATTCACTCTCTATGTGCCACACAGTCACTCACACACTCGCTTGGTCTCATACACTCACTCTCACAGAGAATCTGTGTCTCACACACACTCTCTCTCTCGCACACACACTCTCTCACATACACACTTGCACACACTCTCATTCTCACAAACGCACTCTCTCACAAACACACTCACACCCAGACTCACTCTCTCTCTCACACACACTCACACTTTCACTCTGACTCTCACACAGTCACTCTCACATACACTCTCCCAAACATACACACTCCGAGGAAAACCTTGCTAGCGCCCGTTTCATTTGTGTCAGAAACGGGCCTTTTTTACTAGTATTCTATACTTGGGTATTTCACTGAAATTAAGGAGTAGTCTGCAACTGTTGCAAAACACGGCGGCTCACGTGATTTTCAGGATTAGTTAAGTTTGACCCTTGAGGGAGTTGCACTGGAAACCTTGCAAGCACAAATTTGATTTAAATCCTGTTGTATTATTTTAAAGATTCGGTGTGGTTTTATACCATGTCGGGTTATTCAACTGGCTTTACATTTATCAAGAAGTTGTTCTATCGTTCATTCTATCAGATGGACCTTGTAGGTCCATCATTTAAAGGACTTAAAGATGTTTTAGACATGTCATATGGGGGTAGTAGCCTCATCCGTGTATGCAAAATGTCAACATCCAAGGATTACATTCTTGCATGCGGTGTGGAGCTGCCCTCCCATTTATATGTTTTGGAAACACCCTTCTAGCTTTTCAAAACAAGTGGTGGGTCAGCCCATACACTGCCCACCCCTGGGTGCCATCTTAGATCAGAATAAGTCCTTTAATATTATGGGGGTGGGCAAGAGACCGTTGATCCTTAAAGCTTGTCTCATTGGCAAGAAATGTGTCCTTCAGCATTGGGTGGACCAGACTTTGCCTATATATTGGCGAGACAGATACAGTTTCATAATTTGTGCTGCTGTTGGAATTGCGAGACGCCAATCGTACATTCAAGAGAAATAAATGATTTTTGCAAGTACGGATGGATTATATCCAAGTGTTACATCCTAATGCACAAAGTTTTGTATTGAACAAGCTACATATGATTGGACTATCAGGATATCACTCTATCGCTGTTTGTTGTCAGGGGACATGAGGACCAAGTCTCCTGATGATACTGCAAGGTGTTATTGGGAGGGAGGTTCTCTATCTTGCTCTGACAGTGTTATTTGTGTTAAATTTTGAATAAAAAATGATTGAACATTTTTAGTTTTGGAGTCCTCTTTCTCATTCCAGGCCTCTCAGATTTGGAATAACTTACTACTCAGTCTTAAGTACCAACCTTCCTATCTATTGTGTCAGAAGAGTTTAAAAATCTGTTTAAGAAATGTGTGAATTTAGATATCTCAATGAAAGCTATTATGTAATTTTTATAAAATGTATGGTACATTTAAGATTATAAGCCGCTTCAAACCTATTTAAGGAATAAGCAGGTTTAAAAAAAGTGTCAATTTAGATTTTATTATGCATCTCCTACAAACAGATGTGAAAGATTACATAATAGGGGTCACTATTTAAAAGCACTTCCATACTGCTGCAGCCACTATAGGCTAGATTCTATATATGGCCCCTGAAAAATCCATGCCAAATAAAAATATATACACATGTATGCACACACGCCTAGGCATACTTTGTAATCCGCACTGAAATGTAGGCTTATTCTATAGAGCACATCAAGTGCCTGTCTACATGACTAAATCTAGTCACAGGCAGTTACACCAAGTACAACCCCAGATGCCTAAATTAGGCGCTGACCGGGTGTATTGTAGAACGCACATACATTTGAAAAACACCTGCGACCCGCCCATTCCTTGCCCCCTTTTCAACTATGTGACTTAGAATTTATATCACGCTGCAGAATACGCTTACAGCTGTGCACGCAAATTCTAATACCAATGTGTCAATAATTGCTAGTTAAGTGGCAATTATCGGCACTGATTGGCTTGATAACTAAGTTGCATACGCAAACCTGGAATACAACTGAATTCAAGCGCACACAACTTAAGTCGCGCTATATAGAATCCAGGGGTATATGGGCTAAGTGTCCTATCTGCCAAGTTTTGGCAGTATAATCCATAGTGCTGAAAATTCTTATGAATCAGCCTGGTACCATCCAGATCAGACTGCACAAAGCATAGGCATTCTATCCAACTCTACAAGTCCACTATCTGGAAAACCCTGCTAACGAGAGGGCTTGAATGTTGACCAGTTAATTGAACACCGACTCTCTGAGGCTTTGTTTGAAACATCAGTCAGGTAGAGACGGCTCTAGATGAGATGCTTCAAGGCAGGCAAAGGAGGCATGAACAATCTTATTACTCTAGTCTTTATGCATTAACATATATAGTGTGTACTAGACAAAAAAAAAAGTATTCAGCATGTGATGTTTACGATAAGATGTAAATAACTCTCCACTGGTATGCAGAAAATATTCTCGGAGAGAAAGAAAGAGAGAGAGAGAGAAAGAAAGCAAGAGATCCAGTAATGACACAAAAGAAACGGGCGCTAGCAAGGTTTTCCTGGGAGTGTGGATATTTGAGAGAGTGTGTGTGAAGAGTGACTGTGAGAGAGAGAGAGAGTGAATGTGCGAGTGTGTGTGACAGAGAGAGAGTGAGGGTGCGAGTGTGTCTGAGAGACAGTGTGCGCGAGTGCGTATGTGAGACACAGTGACTATGAGAGTGTGTTTTACACAGATACAGTGTGTGTGAGACAGAGTGTGAGAGAGTATGTGTGCAATACACAGACTCTCTGTGAGTCCGAGAGTGTAGTAGAGTGAGTGTGTGAGACCGACTGTGTGACACATACAGAGTGTATGTGATACAGTGAGAGTCAGTGTGAGAAAGACACTGACCGTGAGAGAGTGTGTGTGTGACAGAGATACCTCCCCCCTCCCTGTGTGGTCTCAGGACCCCCTCCCCCCTGCGGTCTCAGGACTCCCTGCCTCTCCCCCCCCTCTGCATGGTGTGTGTGTGTGTGTCCTCTCTCCCCTGCTTCCCTCCAGTCACCCAGCGATTCTCTTGTCTCCCCTGCCCCCCCTCCATCCACCCAGCTATTCCCTTGGCCCACCCTCCAGTCACCCAGCGATTCTGCTCTCTCCCCTGCCCCCCCTTCAGTGACCCAGCGATTCAGCTGTCTCCCCTGCCCCCCCTGCATCCACCCAGCGTTTCTGCTGTCTCTCCTGCCCCCCTTGCAGCCACCCAGCGAATCTGCTCTGCTTCCTTGCCCCCCCTGCAGCCACCCAGCGATTCTGCTCTGCTCCCCTGCCCCCCCTGCAGCCATCCAGCGATTCTGCTGTCTTCCCTGCCCCCTCTGCAGCCACCCAGCGATTCTGGTCTCTCCCCTGCCCCCCCCCCCCCCCATGCAGCCACCCAGCGTTCCAAACTTTAAGCAGCTCCAACGTGCTGAAGCCGACTCCATGGTTTCTTTGAAGGTTTCATGTTGGTAACATTGTTTTACCCTCCCTCGACGTCATCACGTTTAGACGCGAGGGCGGGGCAGACACTCATGGGCAAACAGCGATCTACACAACTACACACTTCCGGCTTCATTAGAACGTTGGAGGTGCGTTTTATATAGAGAGGATGGCAGATAAGGGCCAAATGGCCCATCTAGTCTACCCATCCTCAGCAACCACTATCTCCAGTGGCGTTCCTAGGGGGGGCGGACACCCGGGGCGGCGCACCCCCCCCCCCCCCGGGTGCATGCCGCAGCGCGCGCCTGCTGCGAGTTTACTAACTTTGCTCGTTCGCTGCAGCTCCCTCTGCCCCGGAACAGGAAGTAACCTGTTCCTGGGCAGAGGAAGCTGCAGCGAACGAGAGAAGTTAGCGAACTCTCACAGCAGGCGCGCACCGCGGCACCCCCCAGCAGCGTGCACCCCAGGGCGGACTGCCCCTCCCCCCATTGGTACGCCACTGACTGACTATCTCCTTCTTTCCCTAAGAGATCCCATGTGCTTGTCCCATGCTTTGTTAAATTCAGACACAGTCCTAGTCTCCACTGGGAGGCTATTCCATGCTTTCACCACCCTTTCTGTAAAAAAAAGTATTTTCTCAGATTATTCCTGATCCAATAACCTCTTAACTTCATCCTATGCCCTCCCGTTCCAGAGCTTTCCTTCATTTGAAAAAGCCTCACCTCCTGTACATTAATGCCACGGTGGTATTTACATGTCTCTATCATATCCCCCATCTCTTCCAGAGTATACTTAAGGTCTATGTCTATCCCCATACTCATTATGAAAAAGACCACTGAGCATATTGTGGACTTGAGCGAGAATGTACTTTCTCTAGTTTATGTGCTTTTAAAAGTATCATGTGAATTGTATCACTTTCCAACAAGTTATACTTGATTTAATTGTAAAACTGTTATAAATAAAAAAAAGAAAAAAAAAAGAAAAGAAAAGAGACCACTGACCAAGTTTGTTGCCGCCCTCTGGATCAACTCCATCATCATTTTGTAGGTGTGGCCTACAGAACTGCACACTGTGCTTCTAAACCCAGTCAGCCAGGTTTTCAAGAGATCCACAATGACTATTCACTTGTCCTATATAATAATTCTCACCTCCAACAGGATGTGCTTGGTACCGTGCCTGCCGGAAGTGGTCTGCTAGGCAGGCATGCTCTGACCTCAGTGACATCAGTGACAGACAATTTGGCAAAGCAAAACAATCTGAGTGCTGGCCATTAGGACACAGGGTTGATAGGAGAGTTTTAAAAGACTGAAGGAACCGAAAGTGTTAAAATGGGGGGAGGGGGGGAGTTCTGAACCACTGAAAGACATGAACATTTGGGAACAATCTGAACGCTGCCCATTAGCACACAGGGTACATAGGAGAGTTTTAAAAGACTGAAGGAACCAAAAGTGTTCGTGTGGGGGGGGGGGGGGGGCAAGTTCTGAATGAATGAAAGAAATGAAAATTTACGAGAGGAACACAATCTGAATGCCGGGCATTTGTACACAGGGTAGATAGGACACTTTTTTTTAAAAATGAAGGACGTGAAAGTATTACATCTTGGGGGAGGGGTGAGGAGGAAAGCAGTGGGGTATCCGGATACTGGGCGTTAGGGCCACGGGGGTACATAGACTTTTGAAAGCCTTAAGGAACCCAAAGTGTGGGAAGCAGGAGGAAAAGGAGGGGAGGGAACGGGGTGAGGGGCATTAGGAACAGGGGAGGGGGCCCTGTCACACACACTCATTCTCACACACACACTGTCACACAGACAGTCTCACTCTGTCACACACCCGCACATTCACTCTGGCTCTCTCTCTCTCAAACATACACACTCCCAGGAAAACCTTGCTAGCGCCCGTTTCATTCGTTCCAGAAACGGGCCTTTTTTACTAGTATATTAAGAAGGCAGAGCATGCAACTCTCTCATATGCATATCTTGAAAACCTGACTGGGTTGTGCCCCGAGGACCACGTTGAAAAGCCCAGCTACAGACTGTTGATGGAAACTTAAAACCTTTAGTCACCTTTTGCCAGAGGCATAACCAGAGTCCAGAAAGACAACTGCCAAGGGTCCAAACACTTAAGAGATCGAAAATGGCTCAGTTGCAATGTAGGCCAACAGCAGATGGACAGATAGAAGAAGTGTTGCTCTCCCTCTACCGTTCAAGCGGAGAGGAAGAGAAAATTAAACCCAAGGTCAGTGCAAGGGCTGGTTGGAGAGGAGGGCTGACACTTGTTGCAGTGACAGTTCTGCATCGTGCATTAACATTTTTTCTTAACAGGACCAGCTCTATGCCACTATGGGATGTTTTTATTTTCATAACATTCATTTTAGCACAAGAGACTACAGGAGCTCCTTCGCTGGTTGCTTGACAAACTTTGTTCCATAACTTTGGAGAACAGACACTTAATTACAAGGTAAATGCAACCTCTCGCTAATTTATTTAAGGTCTGTGAACACGTCTATGGAAAGGGAAGATTATTTAAAAAAAAGATAAGCAGATGGTACATCCCTGACCTACCAGTAAAATGATAGTAACTGATTTTCTTTCGGTGATATGAGCGTGCATTTTTCCCTGCATTGATTATACCAGTGGCTGCCAAACCTGATCCCGGACAGACCCCAGCCAGTCACGTTACCCACAATGAATATTCTTGAGAGAAATTTGCATGCACTGCCTCCACTGCACATAAATTTATCCCATGCATCCTGAAAACCTGACTGACTGGGGTCCCTCCAGGACCAGGTTTGCAACCACTGGATTATACCAATGCCATTTTAGTGGTGCTTCCAGCTCCCCCAATTAAAAGCTTTCCAACAGCTTCAAAATGTTTGCCAGGACATTGGCTGCCACCTGTACAAACCAACATATTTCACCTGCCCTTACGACATTTTGGGCCCTGTTTACTAAGCAACGTTATAGGCACGTTAGTGCTCTTAACGCACGTTAACAGCGTACGCACCTACAATATCCCTACTGATGCCTACACAGTTAGCGTGCACGCTAATTGTAAGCATGTTAACGCGCCTTAGTAAACAGAGCCCTTTATTTAAAAAATAATAGGCAACCAATGCAATATAAGACATGGTTTGGTTGCCCCACTAGTCTCCTTGAGTTAACCAGCTGCGTATCTTAGGCCAACTCATACTCATCTGCTCAACCTTTGCTGTTCAGGTTGTCAGAGCTGCCCCTATGGCAAAGTCTCTCCTGGTAGAAGCTTTCCAGTAATTGTTGCTAATTACTGCAATGGTTTATCTAATGATATTTGAAGCAATACTGATTACGGTTTGCTCCGTAGGGAAGTGAAAACACTTAGGCTTTTAATGTTTATGTAGTATGTACTGTATCTCGTTTTATTGACTGCTTGGTATGAACAACAGTAGACGTTGCAGGCTGTAAATATAATACAAATTAAAATAAATTGTGGCAGCAACTTACAATTTGACAATTTCTTTACACTATGCTACATCCCTTTACAAGTCTTATTTTATTTTAATCATGCCTTTGTAACATGACTGCCACTTATCATCAGTAAAATTAGCTTGGGAAATCAGCTTTAAGGAAATGTATTCTTTTAATTTTTTCCAAGAAAAATGAAGTGTCAAGTTGTAGAAATCCCCTAACTTTCCCAATACAGTTCACTGTTTTCAACCTACGACACATGTAAAGTAGAAAATGTGGCACACCAGTGTCCACTCTGGACAGGGAGAGAACTCGTGGCCAAAATTCTGCACGGAAAGCTCCACCAACCTTTTCTCTAAATATTAAAACAAGGAAAAAAGAGGATACCCACGTGAATCTTTAATAGGGTGTCACCCCCTAATTATCTGAGGTACCTGGACAGACATGACAAGGATGGCCTAGCCCAAAGAATTAAGTTTACCAATGAGCGAGGCTAATGGCCAAAGAGACATTTTTCAGGTGTGGGGGAGTAGAGTGTTGTGTTGCTTTGTAAATAAAAATAAGTAACATTAAATATCTGTTCGCTAAATTGTACAATGTATACCCCGTAATATGGGCATTGAGAACCAAGATACTTGTCCATATTATAAGTGAATTTACATTATACTGAGTGCACAAGTGTTAGATGTTATAAACAAAATGGGGTCCAACCTCTTCCCACCAATTTATCTACCCCTTCCCCAATGCCAAACCCTGCCCACATAGGGTAAAGCAGGGTAAACTCATGTTGACAGCAGAGAGGACGTACAGTGGTGGGGAACACTGCCCGCCTCGGCATGCTTTTCAGATCTTTTACCTGTGGGACCTTGGGATCTGCACCAGCACTGATCTTCCTCTCGGTACACCTTGCCTTCTTACCCACCCCCTCCTCTAGCACCCGTTTCTAGGACCTGGAAAACCAGGCCTACCTTGCTTCCTGGGCAACAGGAGCACCTCAGCTTCACTGTTGTGGTCTCCCTGCCTTCTATCACTCTTCTCTGGAGAACCCTGCCAGCTGTGCCTCCATTTCTTTACCTTCCAGAGGATCACGCTCCAGTGAGTGAAAAAGCCAATACAATCATACAAGTCTCACATCTAACACACAAGGCCTGGTTCCTCTGCGGGCACTGGGCAAGAGGCTTCCATCATGCCCAACACCACCAGTTTTAAAGAGAGAGGGAGGAGGTTACTCTTTACAATGCATATGCTCTAGGCTTGGTTGTCCAGGCTCTGAATACAAGCCATTAATTCCCACACGTCATGGCTCATGCTATATTTATAGCCAGAGCAAGCTCAGTAAAAGAGCTCCTAGCAGGTTTTAAGAACCAGAGCTGATGTCTCCGTGCTGCTGCTTGCAGAGCATGGAGCAACAGCATACGGGGGTGGGGCGAATTGGAAATACTGGGTTATACACACAGGCACACAGTAGATGACAGCAGCTAAAGACCTGTATAGTCCACCCATATACTTGATCTTGGATTAGTTTAACAAGCCACACTTGTGGAAAGCGGAAGATCACTTTCAAATCAAGGCAAGCATACTGCATAAATACAATCTGTCAGCTCTGTGGGTGCAGTGGCTACTTAAGGAGTTAATTGAATTGGGGGGGGGGGGGGGGGGGTCCCATCAAGGGAAGGGTAAAGTTTACTGTGTTTAGCAGCACAAACAATCATTTTGGAAAATTGGCTCCTACCTCAAGACACTGAACCATTGTTCCTTTTAGTTTTCCATGTGTTTATCTATAAAAAACAACTTTTATTGCATCTAAATACATCTACACACATCTGTTGCATTAAAAACAAAAGTTTTCCCCAAAACAAATGTTTGACATATCTGGAAAAACATTTCCTCTAGCACAAAACCTCCTCCTATGGAAAGATATTGCACGCTTTGCAGTTAACGAACTGCCCCTGCCTCACTTTTCTCCCCTCTATTTACCACCACAACTTTTAAAACACAATGATCCAGAAAATACCTTAATAATCACACCTAGACACCAGGAACACTTACACTCCCCCAGGGGCGTATCTGTGTGGGGCCACGGGGGCCTGGGCCCCCGTAGATTTGGCCCTGGACCCCCCTGCTGATGACCCTCTCCACCCCCCCTCCCGCCGCCAATCCGCCGTCGCCTATCTTTGCTGGCGGGGGACCCCAACCCCCGCCAGCCAAAGTCCTCTCTTCCGTTGCAGCAAAGCTTCCTGTTCGGAGTCTGACGTCCTGCACATACAACGTGCAGGATGTCAGACTCAGAATTTGAAACTGAAGGAAGCTTTGCTGCAACGGAAGAGGGGATCTCGGCTGGTGGGGGTTGGGGTCCCCTGCCAGCTTTGCAATGGAAGGACCTCGGCTGGTGGGGGTTGGGTTCCCCCGCCAGCATTGCAACGGAAGGACCTTGGCTGGCGGGGGTTAGGGTCCCCCGCCAGCAAAGGTAGGTGACGGCGGTGGGGGAGGGGGGTGGAGAGGGTCATTGGCAGGGAGGGGATCCAGCAATGGCGGGTGGGGGGGGGGGGGGGGGGGGGGGTCGGTGGCACCGGGGGGGGGGGGGCTAAAATGTGCCCCCTCACTCTGGCTCTGGCCCTCCCTCCCACCGAAGTCCAGATACACCCCTGCACTTCCCCCCTCCCCCGGGTATGGGTAAGATCCTCCAGATGTTCCAGATCTTCTGGATCCTCAAAATACCACCTTAAAAATGGATCACTAGTTTGTTTACAATGCAGCAGTCTTTCTGGAAAGAAAGGAGGGAGCCTTCCTACTCCAGCACTCATGTTCATAATACTCTAATGTGCTGTATCCAGCAAACATTCTTATGTAAAGGGCTACAACCACCTTGGACCAGCATTGATTCCTCTCAGAAGGGCTGCTTCCCCCTTGATCCTGCACATATTTCTCCCCAGAAGCAGGGGCGCAGCCAGGCATTGCAGTGGGAGGGGGCCAGAGCCCATGCTCATTTTCACTTAAAGGAACAATGTCAGGAGGGAGAAAGAGGGCAGGGAGACTGGCGCTGCTTTGGCTGGTGAGGGTTGGGGACCCCCCGCCAGCAAAACCAGGGGCCCGGAAATTTTTTTTTTGGGGGGGGGGGCCAGGCCCCCGTGGCCCCACTTAGTTATGCCACTGCCCAGAAGGGAACTATCCTTCTGGGTGTAGCAGCCATTCACCCCAGAAGTGCCTTATCCCCCTGGATCCAGCACTGCTTCCGCACAGAAAGGCTGAATCCTCCTGGATCCTGCCCCCCACCCCCAAAATCCAGCACTGTTTTCTTTCAGAAGGGCTGCATCCATCTTGATCCTACTAATTTCTATAGCGCTACTAAATGTACACAGCACTGTACACTTGAACACAAAGAGACAGTCCCTGCTCAACAGAGCTGACAATCTAATTAGGAAAAACAAGACAAATAAGAGAAGGGAATTACTAAGGTGGGGATAATAAAATAGGGAAGGGGAATGGGACTCGATATACCACTTTTATCCAAAGCGGCTTACCTGGGGCAACGGAGGGTTAAGTGACTTTACCCAGAGTCACAAGGAGCTGCAGCGGGAATCGATCCCAGTTCCCCAAGACCAAAGTCCACTGCACTAACCACTAGGCTACTCCTCGCTCCTCCCTGCCCATTTTCAAGTCCTTACTCAAAGCCCATCTCTTCTCCCTTGCTTTTGGCACCTAACCACCTTCCCCAGTCATGATACCTACACTGACTACATAGTTTGTATTAGATTGTAAGCTCTTTCGAGCAGGGACTGTCCTTCCCCATGTTAAACTTGTACAGCGCTGCGTAACCCTGGCAGCGCTATAGAAATGCTAAGTAGTAGTAGTAGGATAATAAAATAAAGGTACTGAACAAGTAAGGGTTAGGAGTTAAAAGCAACATCAAAAAGGTGGGCTTTTAGCTTAGATTTGAAGACGGCCAGAGATGGAGCTTGAGGTACCGGCTCAGGAAGTCTATTCCAGGCATGTGTTGCAGCAAAATAAAAGGAACGGAGTCTGGAGTTAGCGGTGGAGGAGGAGGGTGCAGATAAGAGAGATTTACCCAGTGAACGGAGTTCCCTGGGAGGAATGTAGGGAGAGATGAGAGTGGAGAGGTACTGAGGAGCTGCAGAGTGAATGCACTTATAGGTCAATAAGAGGAGTTTGAACTGTATGCGGAAACGGATAGGGAGCCAGTAAAGTGAAGTGAAGCCGCTGGCGGAATATAAGTCGTGCGGCAGAATTTTGAACAGATTGAAGAGGAGAGAGATGACTAAGTGGGAGACGTGTGAGAAGCAAGTTGCAATAGTCTAAGCAAGAGGTGATAAGAGTGTAGATAAGGGTTCTGGTAGTGTGCTCAAAGGAAAGGATGAATTTTTGGTGATACTATAGAGAAAAACAACAGGTTTTAGCAGTCTGCTGAATATGTGCAGAGGAGAGAGAGGAGTCGAAGATGACCCCAAGGTTACGAGATGTTGGGATAGGGAGGATGAAATCCAGCACTCATTCCCTGCAGAAGGGCTGTTGCCTCCTGGATCCAGTAGTGATTCTCTTGTTAATATGTGGCCTGGCTTCAGACCTACCACTGGAATAGTGGTGGGCTAAGCTACACAGCCTAAGGCAACTGAAAAAGTACTGACTAGGCCAAATAACAAGCTAATGATGTCATATTTGAGAATCTGCAAAAAGCAGGTCTGAACAATGAGTCTTAACACAACCAGGTACAACTTTCTAATTGGAAATAGCACCTATAATGAAAAAATAATGGGTAAAAGGAATAAAATGATGTTCTTAAAATGGGACTTATTTTCCATAAGATGGCACACAGATCATAAGATGTTATGAAAGGTATTACAAAAGGAAGATGTGAAACGGATATCTTAATATAAAGATATTTTAGTAAACGAGAAAAACAACTTGTTCCAAAAACATGTTGACATTGACGGAAGTGTGGCAATCTCTAGAAATAGATAGAACGGAAAAGAAATGGGTACAGATGAACATCTGGCCGGATACGAAAGTATGATCTCAGAAATTGAGAAATATTAGAAAAAAAGGTACCTCACAATTGACTTGTATTGGGACCTGGGGCTATAAAAGAGATAAGATTTTGACAGAGAGTTGGAGTCTTCCCCAACACTTCTCAGACGGCAGAGCTCTATGCAATTGAACCCAGAATCTGTTTGATGTCTGTACTTAATTGAAAACTTGGTAAGAATAAAGCCTTCTTTCTGACATCTATCTCTGTCTTTATATCCAATAATTCCTTACCTGTCATTGATACTACAAACTAAGCCACACACACAACTGACACTCAGTGTGTATATAGATTACTGTTGCATTTTAATAGAATACATGTGGGTACATAGATGACCAAGGATTCACTTAGATTCTGATAGACAGAAGGCCATGGTCATGGGCATTATCCTAGAGTTACGTCTTCTGGTGCTTCCACAACAGAAATATCACTGGGATGGAATATCAAAAGAATTTAGGCAGTCGGCCCAACAGCTAGTGGAAGCGCAGACCCTTTGTCCCCGGAGAAGGGTATTCCTGGGGCGCAAAGAGGGCCTTTAAAATTTACACTCTTTAGAAGGGATTCATTGTCCTGGATCCCACCCTGGTTCTCTTACTTAGAAGGTCTGCACCCATCTGGATCAAGCACTCGTTCCCTCCAGAAAGGCCCTACCTTCCCGGATCCAGCACTTACTCCCCCCCCCCCCCCAAGAAGGGCCCTATCCCCCTGGATCCAGCACCGTTTTCTCCCAGAAGGAATGCATTACCCTGGATCCAGCACTGTTTTGTCTAAGAAGAGCAGCATCCCCCAGGATCCAATAACGTCTTCGCTCTGAAGGGCTACATCCAACTGGATTATTATTTATTATTATTTATTGCATTTGTATCCCACATTTTCCCACCTATTTGCAGGCTCAATGTGGCTTACATAGTGTTGCTAACAATGTTTTCTATCAGAAGGGATGCTTCCCCCAAAGAAATGGTCTATCCCTCTGGATCAGGGTTGCCAGGTGGAAAATTTTTTTCCAGCCTAAAGGAGCCCAAAATCCAGCCCAAAACCCGCCCAAACTCAAACCCCGCCCCTGACACCCCCGCCCCCGCGTCATCAACCCCGCCCCCGCCGTCATCGGCCCCGCCTCCCCCGTCATCGGCCCCGCCTCCCCCGTCATCGGCCCCGCCTCCCCCGTCACTAACCCCGCCTCCCCCGTCACTAACCCCGCCTCCCCCATCACTAACCCCGCCTCCCACGTCACTAACCCCGCCCAGAAACGTCATTAACCCCGCCCACCGCGGCCGAAAAAAGCCGGCGAAAAAACCGCAAAAGCCGGCGAAAAAACCGCCCCGAAGCCAAAAAGGAGCCCAAAAAACCGCAACCCGCCGCGGGCAAAAATTTCCCGCGGCGGGTCGTGGAAAACCGCCCAATTGGGCGGTAAAACCGCCCACCTGGCAACACTGCTCTGGATCCAGCAATCATTCCACTTCCCCTACCTATTTCCAGCACTGTTTTCTCTGCAGCCAATCTGGGGCCAGTACGGTTTTTGCTCAGTAGTGTTGCAGCCAAGCTGGAGCCAGCACTAATCTTTAGAAGGGCTGCTGACTCCTGGATCCAGCAGCAATTGTCTTTAGAAGGGCTGCATCCTGCCAGGCACTCATTCTTTTTAAAAGGGCTGCAGCCACATTCATCCTTCACTCAATCCCCCCCCAGAAGGGAAAATTTCCTTTGGATAAAAATGGTTATCAATAGAAATCAAACAAAATAAAACATGGGAAAGAAAATAAGATGATACCTTTTTTATTGGACATAACTTAATACATTTCTTGATTAGCTTTCGAAGGTTGCCCTTCTTCCTCAGATCGGAAATAAGCAAATGTGCTAGCTGACAGTGTATATAAGTGAAAACATTCAAGCATTACTATGACAGTAAAATAGATACTATTGGAGATTCTACATGGAATGTTGCTACTATTGGAGATTCTACATAGAATGTTGCTATTCCAGTAGCAACATTCCATGTAGAAGGCTGCGCAGGCTTCTGTTTCTGTGAGTCTGACGTCCTGCACGTACGTGCAGGACGTCAGACTCACAGAGGCAGAAGCCTGCGCGGCCACATTGCTGATCTACAAGGGCCGACTTCTACATGGAATGTTGCTAGTGGAATAGCAACATTCCATGTAGAATCTATAGAAATCAAACAAAATAAAACATGGAAAAGAAAATAAGATGATACCTTTTTTAATTGGACATAACTTAATACATTTCTTGATTAGCTTTCGAAGGTCGCTTTTCTTCCTCAGATCGGAAATAAGCAAATGTGCTAGCTGACAGTGTATATAAGTGAAAACATTCAAGCATTACTATGACAGTCGGACAGGGTGGGAGGATGGGGGTGGGTAGGAAGTATGCATGGGGACATCAAAGCATATCATTGATATTCTAACAGGATGGGTGTGGATAGGTGAGGGATGGGGTTTTCACTTATATACACTGTCAGCTAGCACATTTGCTTATTTCCGATCTGACGAAGAAGGGCAACCTTCGAAAGCTAATCAAGAAATGTATTAAGTTATGTCCAATAAAAAAGGTATCTTATTTTCTTTTCCGCGTTTTATTTTGTTTGATTTCTATTGATAACCTTAAGAGTGAACTAACACGGCTACCACACTCCTCTACTTTGGATAAAACAATGCTGGATCCAGGTAAATGCAGCCCCCCTAGGGGAAATGAGAGCTTGATCAAGGGGAATAAATCCCTCCTGGGGAGAACGAGTGCTGGATGCCTATGGCTGAAGCTCTTTTAAAGAGAATCAATGCCCGGGAGGATGCACTCTTCTAAAGAGAATTGGTACTGGATCCAGGAGAGTCAGCAGCCCTTCTAAAGATAATAATTAGTGCTGGATCCAGAAGAGTACAGCCCTTTTGGGGAAAGTGATTGCTGGATCATGGGGGGTGGGGGGGAGGGGTGCAGCACTTCTGGAAAAAAAAAACAGTGCTGGATCCAGGGGGATAGGGCCCTTCTGGGGGAATATGAGTGCTGGATCAAGGGGGGATTGAGCCCTGGGGGGGGGGGGGACACATGAGTGCTGGATCCAGAGGGATTGAGCCCTTCTGGGGGGGCATGAGTGCTGGATCCAGAGGGATTGAGCCCTTCTGGGGGGGCATGAGTGCTGGATCCAGGGGGGATTGGGCCCTTCTGGGGGGGGGGGGGACATGAGTGCTGGATCCAGAGGGATTGAGCCCTTCTGGGGGGGCATGAGTGCTGGATCCAGGGGGGATTGAGCCCTTCTGGGGGGGGGGACATGAGTGCTGGATCCAGGGGGATTGAGCCCTTCTGGGGGGGGGGCATGAGTGCTGGATCCAGAGGGATTGAGCCCTTCTGGGAGGGGGGAATGAGTGCTGGATCCAGAGAGATTGAGCCCTTCTGGGAGGGGGGGGGATGAGTGCTGGATCCAGGGGGATTGAGCCCTTCTGGGGGGGGGCATGAGTGCTGGATCCAGAGGGATTGAGCCCTTCTGGGAGGGGGGAATGAGTGCTGGATCCAGAGAGATTGAGCCCTTCTGGGAGGGGGGGGGGATGAGTGCTGGATCCAGGGGGATTGAGCCCTTCTGGGGGGGGGGGCATGAGTGCTGGATCCAGGGGGATTGAGCCCTTCTGGGGGGGGGGCATGAGTGCTGGATCCAGAGGGATTGAGCCCTTCTGGGAGGGGGGAATGAGTGCTGGATCCAGAGAGATTGAGCCCTTCTGGGAGGGGGGGGGATGAGTGCTGGATCCAGGGGGATTGGGCCCTTCTGGGGGGGGGGGAGCCATGAGTGCTGGATCCAGGGGGATTGAGCCCTTCTGGGGGGGGGGGGAGACATGAGTGCTGGATCCAGGGGGATTGAGCCCTTCTGGGGGGGGGGCATGAGTGCTGGATCCAGAGGGATTGAGCCCTTCTGGGGGGGCATGAGTGCTGGATCCAGGGGGGATTGGGCCCTTCTGGGGGGGGGAATGAGTGCTGGATCCAGAGAGATTGAGCCCTTTTGGGAGGGGGGCAGATGAGTGCTGGATCCAGGGGGATTGAGCCCTTCTGGGGGGGGGCATGAGTGCTGGATCCAGGGGAAAGCAGTTCTTCTGGGGGGGAATAAGTGCTGGATCCAGGAGGAAGCCGTTCTCATGGGAATAAGTGCTGGATCCAGGAGGAAGCCGTTCTCATGGGAATAAGTGCTGGATCCAGGTGCATGCAGCCCTTCTGGGAGAAAATGATGGATCCTCATCCTTCTCGATCTGCTGCTTTTGACACTGTTGATCACAACCTACTCCTTGATACGCTGTCCTCACTTGGATTTCAGGGCTCTGTTCTTTCCTGGTTTTCTGCTTATCTCTCCCAGCATACCTTTAGTGTATAGTGGACCCTCCTCTACTTCTATTCCACTGTCAGTTGGTGTACCTCACAGATCCGTCCTGGGACCTCTTCTTTTCTCCCTCTATACTTCTTCCCTTGGTACTCTGATCTCATCCCATGATTTTCAGTATCATCTTTACGCTGACGACGCCCAGATCTACCTCTCCACAGCAGAAATCTCAGCCGAAATCCAGGCCAAAGTATTGGCCTGTCTGTCTGACATTGTTGCCTGGATGTCTCAGCGCCATCTGAAACTAAACATGACCAAGACTGAGCTTCTCATCTTTCCCCAACCTCTCCCCCATTCTCTATTTCTGTGGATAACAATCTCATCCTTCCTGTCCCATCAGCTCATAACCTTAGGGTCATCTTTGACTCCTCCCTCTCCTTCTCTGCACATATTCAACAGACTGCTAAAACCTGTTGTTTCTCTATAATATCAGCAAAATTCACCCTTTCCTTTCTGAGCACACGACCAGAACCCTCATCCACGCTCTCATCACCTCTCGCTCAGACTATTGCAACTTGCTTCTCACAGGTCTCCCACTTAGCCATCTCTCTCCTCTTCAATCTGTTCAAAATTCTGCTGCACAACTAATATTCCGCCAGTGTCGTTATGCTCATATTAGCCCTCTCCTCAAGTCACTTCACTG
The DNA here is from genome assembly GCF_901765095.1 of Microcaecilia unicolor. Classification (NCBI taxonomy): domain Eukaryota; kingdom Metazoa; phylum Chordata; class Amphibia; order Gymnophiona; family Siphonopidae; genus Microcaecilia; species Microcaecilia unicolor. The sequence goes on from NC_044037.1 coordinate 17,776,684, forward strand.
ACTCCCTATCCATTTCCACGTACAGTTCAAACTCCTGTTATTGACCTATAAGTGCATTCACTCTGCAGCTCCTCAGTACCTCTCCACTCTCATCTCTCCCTACATTCCTCCCAGGGAACTCTGTTCACTGGGTAAATCTCTCTTATCTGCACCCTTCTCCTCCACTGCTAACTCCAGACTCCGTTCCTTTTATCTTGCTGCACCATATGTCTGGAATAGACTTCCTGAGCCGGTACATCAAGCAGTGTTGCCAGGTGGGCGGTTTTACCGGCCAATTGGGCGGTTTTCCGCGACCCGCCGCGAGAAAGTTTTGCCCGCGGTGGGTTGCGGTTTTTTGGGCAGCTTTTTGGGTTTCTGTGCGGTTTTTTGGGCGGCTTTTTGCCTTTTTCGGCCGCGGGGGGCGGGGTTAGTGACGTTTTTTGGGCGGGGTTAGTGACGTTTTGGGCGGGCCGATGACAGGGGAGGCGGGGCCGATGACGTAGGAGGTGGGGCCAATGACGGGGAGGCGGGGCCGATGACGGCGGAGGCGGGGGTGTCAGGGGCGGGGTTTGTGTTTGGGCAGGGTTTGGGCTGGTTTTTGGGCTGGAGTGGGCTAGAAAAAAATTTTCCACCTGGCAACCCTGACGTCAAGCTCCATCTCTGGCCGTCTTCAAATCTAAGCTAAAAGCCCACCTTTTTGATGCTGCTTTTAACTCCTAACCCTTATTCACTTGTTCAGAACCCTTATTTTATCATCCTCACTTTAATATTCCCTTATCTCTTGTTTGTCCTGTTTGTCTGTCCTGCTTAGATTGCAAACTCTGTTGAGCTGGGACTGTCTCTCCATGTTCAAGTGTACAGCGCTGCGTACGTCTAGTAGCACTATAGAAATAAGTAGTAGTAGTGAAAGGGCCCTTCTGGGGGTGAATGAGTGCCTGACCCTGGGGGAAGGAGCCCTTCTTGGAGAAAACAGTGCTGGATTCAGGGTGATAGAGCCTTTCTGGGGGGGGGGGGGGGGGGAGAAATGTGCTGGATCCAAGGGGATGCAGCGCTTCACGGGGGAATGAGTGTGAAAATAGTGCTGGAACATGAAGGCTCCCTCCTTTCTTTGGCGAAGAACTGCTGCACTGTAAACAAAAGTGATCCGTTTTTAAGGTGGTTCTCTGGAAGATCTGGGTTTTACCTTATTTCTACCCCCCCTCCCCCCACACCGGGATTTCCCTGCCTGAACGGAATGACTGTCTTGTGTTCATATTAGTAACACTTTACATAGTGGTGATAAACTGCAAGGTGCACGACTGTTTCATTAACATTTCCACTGATAAAAGGTCGAAGCCGTTTTACCATGAAAGGTCCCATCTAATAACTTCTGTCGCAGCAACGAACAGGCCAGTAACCGCTTCCCCTTGAAAGTTAAAAAAAAAAAAAAAAAAAAATCCTCCTAGTGTTGCAGTTTTTACGCACAGCAGCCCCAATCCTCCTCCCCCCCCCCCCCCCCGGGTGTTACCTGCTCGGAGACGGCTCTGAAGAGGCAGGAGGCGTCCTTGGCCGTCAGTTTTCGGTACAAGCCCAAACTGCCCAGATATTCGTCCATGGTGACCTCGGTGAGGGACTTCTGGCCAAAATACTTCTTCCAGCCTTTCTGCATGGTTGTAGGCGACTTCGGGGCTTCTGCAGGGCGATCAGAGGGTGGGGGCGGAGAGGCGTGTGGCCGCCGTTCCTGCCCTAATTAAATGCCCCCCACACCCAGGTGCGAGACCGGCTCTTCTTCCTGCCTTTATCCCCTCCGCACAGCCAAACTTTAACAGTTCCCTTAGGGGGGTTAGCAAAGAGCTCCCCTTCTGATTTCTGAGGGTAGCATACTGATAGTGGGGCTAGCAAAATCCCCCCCCCCCCCCAATTCTCTGCCAGATGAAGATTTCCTGTTTCACATACGAATTTATAATTGATATGCATTTTGCTTTGTATCTTTAAACGTTCTTATTGTTGTCGTTTGGCGGTACAGAAAGTGGGTAAAAGTTTGCAGAGGGTTTTCTTCAGCGAATAAGCACGACTGGGGTTGTAAAACAAAACAAAAAAAGGCAATTAAATCAGGCCCTGTTCACATAGGAGCCAACTTTTCAAAATTATTGGGGGTGCTAAGTCCAGTGGAAATAACCCCTCCCTGGACACATACAAGGAATTTTCTCAATATTTGGGGGTGCTCAAGCACCCACAGAGTCGGCTCCTATGCCTGTTCATTATTAATTATTAAATACAGAGCCCTCTTTACCAGGTAGCTCATCCGTGAAAATAATCAGTTGTTTATTTAGTAGAGACAAGAAGAGACTTCCTAGAATGAATGATTCTGCACTTCAGGCTCTCAAAAGACATTGAACATGGTACAACTGGAAAATCCGTGGTTCTTGTTATACGTAGATTTCTCCTCACCATCCGTACGTTAAAAGGTATCAATGATAACCAAATTGTAAACTATACACACGTCCTAAGATCTTGCAGGAGTCAGGGAAATAAACGGTTTTCTCTGTGTGGTATTTCAGGCAGAACTTAGAGCAGGAATGTGATATCCGTATGATTAAAAACTACATAAACATTAATCTGAAGCTTTAGAAAATAAGGGAATGATAATAATAGCTACAGAAACTTTTCAAGATTTTTGGCTCATCGGGAAACTGGCCCTCAATTTTAGGCCTATGAGCAGCAGGTGAGAAACGTTTGAAATTAAAGCGTTTTTTCATGAAGAAAAAAAAAGTAAAAACAGGTGAGGCTGCTTTGTTTAAATGACAAGCTCAAAACTTCACCGTTCTGCTGCCTGGTGGATACATGGCAGAATGTACATTTCTTAATTTATTTAAAAAAAAAGTTCTATTCCTCACTGTGCTACAAAAGAGCATACATAATAATAGAATAGAATAAAAGTAGAACAAAGATTTGGTTACTGGCCTGATAGTTTTTGGTTCATTAACTAATAATATACCTTTTGCATTTAGTAATATATTTTTTTTAGGGGTGGACATTTAGTGCAGTATTAAAATAATATTTTAAAATGTATTGCATTAACTACAATTACATCTTTTAATCAGGATCAGGATTTTTAACTCTAGTCTGTTGTCCAGCATTGCTTTCTCTCCCCTGCCTATCCTATTTCACCTTGCCATAAGAAAGCAGAGGGAAGGCACCAGGGTCATTTGAAAGTAGCATGTGGGAATCACTGCCGGACACCCTATGAAATGCCAGATAGATAAATAAATATATCTGGGGGGGGGGAGGTCAGTAGCAGGAAAGGAGAGATTGGTGTCTGTCAGTGCCATGGGTAACAGGATTACTAGCAGAAGGGGAGACGCTTGGGTGTTTGTACAGGGGAAGGATGCAGCAGGAGAGGAGGAACAATGTGCTGTGGGAAGGAATTTTGTGTATGCAACTTTTCAGTAGGTTTAAAAAAATTTCCATGCAGTGGCAACTTACTAGTACCAAGCCAGAGGTACGACTAATATTTTATTTTAATTACATTTATACCCCGCACTTTCCCACTCATGGCAGTCTCAATGCGGCTTACATGGGGCAATGGAGGGTTAAGTGACTTGCCCAGAGTCACAAGTCCACCACCCTAACCACTAGGCCACTCCTCCACTGCTACTATTTGAGATTCTACATGGAATGTTGCTATTCCACTAGCAACATTCCATGTAGACGTCGGCCCTTGCAGATCACCAATGTGGCCGCGCAGGCTTCTACATGGAATGTTGCAAGTGGCAACATTCCATGTAGAATCTCCAATAGTAGCAACATTCCATGTAGAATCTCCAATAGTATCTATTTTATTTTTGTTACATTTGTACCCCGCGCTTTCCCACTCATGGCAGGCTCAATGCAGCTTACATGGGGCAATGGAGGGTTAAGTGACTTGCCCAGAGTCACAAGGAGCTGCCTGTGCCTGAAGTGGGAATCAAACTCAGTTCCTCAGGACCAAAGTCCACCACCCTAACCACTAGGCCACTCCTCCACTAACATTTTTAATACCACGATTAATTTTGATTACAATAATCATTGTCCACCCCTAATTGAATAGCATGTAGTGAAGGATAATCAGCCATGCTGAGCATCTGTTCAAAAAGGTGTTTGGGTCGAGGTAAAAAATTGGAAAAGCATGTGCCCAAAATGCATACCATGATTAAGCACAATTGATTGCACAATAGAAAGTTTTGACCCTGTGATTAGTCTCAATTAAAATTCTTAATCGTTGCCCACCCCTCTTTTTTTTTTTAAAGCAAGCATCTAAGAGGTCAGGTTAAACTAAAAATGTGGTGGTATTTCCTTTGTAGACACGTTTGTTATTGCTCCTGGAGATTGCAACCCAGTTAAATACATACCGTAAGAGATGTATAAGGAAGTTTTGCTGGCTAACAACTCTTCCTGTTTATTTCACCGGTAAATTTACATTTTTTTCATTTAGTTGCTTATATGCAGCCTGTAAGCTGAAAAGCTACTTTTTAGTTCTCAGCACAAGATCTTACTTTTCTCTGCTACTTGTTTGATAAAAGCTTTTGGGGAAACTTAGAAGTTTTTGTGTACTGGTGGTCTTTGGGTAAGTTGGTTCTTTATGAACTGTTTTGAGAATTATTGATCTAACAATATGGAAAATGCCCAGATAAATATCTAAAATGTATGTGATGTAGGTAATAGTTTCTAGGATGGGTAGTTCCTGTGAACATAAATTATAAGATCCTTTATTTGTTATTTCTTGCTCCATCTTTCCAAATAATGAGGTGTGAAAAGTCCCTGTCTCAAAGAGCTTACATTCTAAGTGTGTACCTCAAGCACTGTTCTGCCCCACAGTTGTGTGCACATTTTTACATTTATTTGAACTATTATATAATTTTGAGCTAGCATCAAGGACTTAATATTCAACATTAAGGAATCTTTCACATGCTCATCTTCCAATGTGGTATATATCATTCAGTGTAAAAAATGCAACAAAGGCTGCTACATTGGAGAAACCAGTCAGATGCGAAAGAAGAGATTTAACTTACGTGGACATCATATGAAAAATGCCAGTACCAATAAAGATGTCACGCCTGTGGGGCAGCACTTTACAAAACCAGAACACTGTACCAGTGATTTCATGGTAAGAATCTTAAAAGGGAACTTTAAAACAATACAGGAACATAAGACCTTTGAAGTCAGAATGATTAAATATTTTGACACCCACCGGACAGGACTTAAAGATCTGGGTTTTCTAGCCCATTATAAACCATAAAATTGTACTGCTTTGTCACCCTCCCGTCTCCATGCATATCCCCCTGTCCCTCTTCCTGTCTGTCTCTCACCTATCCACCCCCATCCTGTTAGACTGTCACTGGAATGCTTTGGTGTTTCACTTATCTATACTGTCATCTACCAACATTTGCTTATTTCCTATCTGATGGAGAAGGGCAACCTTCGAAATACATTTCTTGATTGGCTTAAGTTATGTCCAATAAAAAAAGGTATTTTCTTTTTCATGTTTTATTTCTATTGATTACCTTGGTAGGACTTATAATCTGTTTTTATTCACCCAGTCAAAAAACCTGCTGCAGGCTCTGGCTTCATCTTTCCAAGCAAATGTTCTGACCCTACTGGTCATTTCCTTTGTCTCCTAGTCTCATGCACTCTTTTAAGGCAGCGACACTTTTCCTACCTTCCAAAAATGACCTATCCATAGTAACATAGTAGATGACGGCAGAAAAAGACCTGCACGGTCCATCCAGTCTGCCCAACAAGATAACTCATATTTGCTGCTTTTTGTGTATACCCTACTTTGATTTGTACCTGTGCTCTTCAGGGCACAGACCGTATAAGTCTACCCCGCACTATCCCCGCCCCCCAACCACCGGCTCTGGCACAGACATAGACCGTATAAGTCTGCCCAGCACTATCCTCACCTCCCCAGCCCTGCCTCCCAACCCCGGCTCTGGCACAGACCGTACAAGTCTGTCCAGCACTATCCCTGCCTCCAAACCACCAGCCCCGCCTCCCGATCTTGACTAAGCTCCTGAGGATCCATTCCTTCGGCACAGGATTCCTTTATGCTTATCCCACGCATGTTTGAATTCCGTTACCATTTTCATTTCCACCACCTCCCGCGGGAGGGCATTCCAAGCATCCACTACTCTCTCCGTGAAAAAATACTCCCTGACATTTTTCTTGAGTCTGCCCCCCTTCAATCTCATTTCATGTCCTCTTGTTCTACCGCCTTCGCATCTCCTGAAAAGGTTCGTTTGAGGATTAATACCTTTCAAATATTTGAACGTCTGTATCATATCACCCCTGTTTCTCCTTTCCTCCAGAGTATACATGTTTAGTTCAGCAAGTCTCTCCTCATACGTCTTGTAACGCAAATCCCATACCATTCTCGTAGCTTTTCTTTGCACCGCTTCAATTCTTTTTACATCCTTAACAAGATATCCACTCCATTACATTTCTCTCTCAAAATCTCCCACTGTTTTTTCACATTGGTGCACCAGCCAGCCTCAAACCTTAAACCCTCAGACTCGGAGACAGCCAGTTGCCTCTGCCTGACTACTGTCTCCTTTTTTTCCCTACAAAAAAGCACTAGTCTTACGGGTAGTCTCTGCATCACTCCCTAAAAATCAGGGTCCTCCATCCTGAACTCAAGAGTAAGCTGTCCTCAGATCTCTTATTGAGCTATGCAAGTATTCAGTCAGCAAGCAGGCATCCCTTTTCCCACTGAAATTTAACTCCCACCCCCTGTCACAGAACGTATCACCTTCAAACTTTGCTCTCTAGTACACCAAATACTTTACGGCGAAGTACCTGGCTACATGATAGATCTCATCTCCTTGCCGCTCCGGAATGCGTCCCATCTTGCCCGCTCGTATCTTACCCTCCACTATCCGAACTGCACTGGAGTCAAGTACAAAACTGCGTACGCTTCCTCCTTCTCTTTCCTTGGGACTCAGTTTTGGAACTCTTTACCAAGGTCCATCAGAACCATTGCAGATCATCCAACATTCCGGAAATCACTGAAGACCATGTTATTCAGAAATGCCTACCCTGCTGGCTCTCCCAGTGGCTCCACTGCTGGACGTACACTAAACTAAAGACATTTGGACATATTCCCTTCCTACCAGCTTGCCCTCTATCCCCATCCATTCCTATTCTTCCCCATTATCACTTGTAGATTTGCTGTATTAGTTTCATTCTGCTACATTGGCACTTGCCTCTGTGGTGCATTGCAAGCCACATTGAGCCTGACATTGTTGGGAAACTGTGGGGTACAAATGAGATCATAAATAAATAATTCAGAATCCATCTCTCCAGTGATTCGACATCTACTCCTTCAGTGTGGCAGCCAATTGATCAGCATCCAGTATCAAGGACTTATCCTGCCTGGGCTGAACCCTTGTTTACTGTATGTAGATAGTAGGAAAGCAAATTTGTTTCACTTATTTGCAATAAATATTTGGAAGTTAAGAAAGTGAGTCTTCCTTGGGTTTTTGGGTGACGTAACTCTGTATTTCTGGAGCAAGTTTATACTTGCAATATTATTTCTGAAATATAAATATAATTCCTGTTATAATGGGGATTACAAAGTGCCAGAATGTAGAACTCGCCAGAGTTTCTGAGGGGAGGGTTCTGAGTTGTAGGTGGTAAAGGATCCAGCCCAAGGGGGTGGGTTCCTGGGTAAGTTGTAGAGGAAAATGTTTCCCTTTTGTTGAGTGACGTGTGGGAGGAGTTAACAGATAATAAATAACCTTGATGGGGAGTGCAAAGGGTCTTTGGTTGCCTCCTGTTCCCCTACCCGAACCGAACCGTTAGAGGAGAGGGGAAATCCTGGATGGATTCAAGAAACTAAGGCTGACCAAAGAGATGGTTTCTGCAAATTCTAGCATTAACTGTGAAGTGCAGGAGTGCTTCAGGTGGGAAATAGGGGATCCCAGCCTGGCAGCTGGAACAGTGAAGAGCTGTTCGGAGTAGAGAGCTGCACGGGAACAGGGTTCGCGGGAATCTCGCAGAACCCGCGGGATTCCCGCAGGGACGGAGACAGTTCCTGCGGGGTTCCCGCGGGGATGGAAGAAGCTCTGCGGGGTTCCCGCGGGGACAGAGGCAGTTCCTGCAGGGTTCCCGCGGGGATGGAAGCAGCTCTGCGGTTTTCTCGTAGAAGTGTGAGTTGCACTTGCACCAGCCTCTCATCTACCGAATACCAATTTCTTTGAGTGCTGTCTTCTCCTCCTCTTCTTCTTCCTTGCTTTAACAGCACAAATGTGGAAAGTCTTCCATTAAGGAGGTGGTAGAGTCACAAATGATGACGGAATTCAAAAAGGCGTGGGATGAACACTGAGGATCTCTAATTAGAAAACGGAAGTTACAAAAACCTAACCTTAAATGGCTGTGTGTGTGGATGTCTCAAGTGACGCTTAGATGGCGACTCTGGCTGTGATGAACTAGGGCTGATACCTGGTCTGTGTCTCATACATGGCAATCTGGTTTAGGATGGGCTAGAAAGGGCTTAGACATCAACTTCAGTGGCTGGAACATGAGGACAGTGCTGGACAGACTTTTACGGTCTGTGTCCCACAAATGAGAAGACGAATAGACTGGAGTGGGCTTCAACAGCAACTCCAGTAGTTGGAACATAAGGATAGGGCCAGATAGACTTCTGTGGTCTTTGTTCCAGAAACACGAAAGAAAAACCATAATCAAGTATATAATATCACACTCGTTGATTTAATGATGAATTGATCATGAGTGTGACTAGAGTGGATGGATGGTTCAGGTCTATTTGCTGTCACTTACTATGTTACTATTAATCCTCTTTGCTACCAGGCTGGTGCACAGACCTTAGCTCTGATACAGGCATGAGAATCAGATGTCACCTGACCTACTGGTGCGTGCATGTGGCGACCTCTCAGCACACAGTGCAAGTGAATCGGAGACAAGTCTTACATGGAGGGTTTGGCCTCCAAAAGCTAATAAAAAAAAATGTATCTTTCTAGTTGTATTTTATTTTTATTAAGTAATGTTTAATTTAGTGAATGGAAATTTGACAGTTTTTGAAATTTACATCTGTTATCTTATATTTTGCACAGTACAGAGGGACGTGTATGTTTTCCTCTGGTGTTGCACTGTATGCAAAGTCCAGCTTCTTGAGGTTTCAGTTATTTGGTTGTTTACAGATTTCTATTTTTGGTTTGTGGTTACTTATTGTGTGATTCCTGGAAGTTAGCACTGTTTATTATTTGTTACATTTATATCCCACATTTTCCCACCTATTTGTAGGCTCAATGTGGTTTACATAGTACCGGAGAGGCGTTTGCAGACTCCGGTGTAAACAAATGCAAAGTGATGTTGTGGTAAGATAAAGTTCATGTGGCACAGCCACATTAGGGAATCGTACAACGGAAGAGTTGTGTTATGTGGAGTTGTGGTGAAGTAGATTTGCTTTATAGGTCCTGAGTGACTTTTGTAAGGTTTGTATTGTTTCACAATATGACTAATAGGTTTTGGATTAGGATTTAGCTCATGCCATTCTCAATTGTAGCTCAATGTGAGTTACAGTAAGGTACAGTTGGTGTTTTCCGGTCCCTGGAAGGCTTATAATCGAACCTTGGACCTGAAGCAATGGAAGCGGTGGCTTGCCCAAGAGCTCAAGGAGCAGCAGTTGGATTTGAACCCTGGCTTTCTTGGTTCTCTGTTCTATTAGGTACAGTAAATCCAAACATGTTTGGCAACAACAGTAAACTAAAGAACAGCAGATTTCAAGCCTGGTTGACATTTGGCAACCTAACAAAAGCACTGATAGGGAAATCATTTTATGGTTCCCAGCAGTGGCGTAGGAAGGGGGGAGCGGTGGGGCAGTCCGCCCCGGGTGCACGCCGCTGGGGGGGGGGGGGGGGTGTCACCTCCGCTTGTTCACTGCTCTCTCTGCCCCGGAACAGGTTATTTCCTGTTCCGGGGCAGAGAGAGCAGTGAACAAGCGGAGCCGACGCAGCTCCCAGCGACTGCACTCAGGGCAGAGCGGTCCTCCCGCCCATCCCCCTTGGTAAGACTGCGCTCCGGGGGGGGGGGGGGAGGTTGCGCGCTCCGGAGGGAAGGTGTGTTCGCATTCCGAGGGGGGGTGCGCCGTGGCGAACCACCCCGGGTGTCAGCTGCCCTCGCTACGCTTCTGGTTCCCAGTAACCATAGGACTTCTGTTACAGTGCTGCTGAACATTACTGTTCACGTGGCTAAACAGGAAGATGCTGGACTGAGGAGCTAGGGCTGACTGGGAGCCAAGTGTGAAAAGTACCTGCATATATTTTCAGACTGCTGCAAATATTGTTCTGTTTAATATGCTGTATTATTTTACTGCATTATTTTGAATTTTTGGGGGGCAGGTAGTTCCCTTGAGTGTGTTCAGTGTGTTTATTACCATCAGTAATAGAGGTAACTAGAGGGGAGGCAGACAAACCAGAGGGACACAGTGAAGCACAATGAGCCGGCTCTGAGCACAATGAGCATGCAAATGCATGCTAAACAGGTCATTTAATATTCCTCCCCAATGCTTAGTGGGACATGCGCCAGACAAGGGTGCTCCTCCCGTGGCAAACCCTACACCAGCTTGGAGCCGGTATTAGGGTTGTGCCAAGCTATGGGGAGGAATAGGGAGACCAAAGGAATCACTTCACCACTGAAACCAACAACTGTTGCCTTGCAGTTCAGTGGAGGAAACTTACCAGGCTGGTGGAAGCAGCTGGGATCAGTGGGGTAGGAACAGTAATTCTTCTGGCTATCAACGAAACCTATATCCTAAACTAGGACAAAATAGAAAAATCCCGACATACTTCAAGATGTGGAAATAAATTTTACTGTGTCTAACTAGGATAAATGCCTCGGTAGATGGAGAGCAGATGATGTTTCTGGCTTCTGTCCCTGGTCAGCACCTCTTCCTTCCCTCCTTGGCTCTTGAGTGCATGCCCAGGCACAGTCTTCCGCAGAAGTTCCTAATACTCAAAAACCACAAGAAGTTTGAAAGCAAGACTTATTGAACATCGGTCCTGCATGAAACTGGGCAAACAGGAAGCCCCAATGGTGTCCCATAATGAGAAATATCAACATAGATTTGAAGATCTGCGATGCACGGTTTTGGAACAAGTTCAACCTTCTATGAGACGGGGAGATTTAAGCAGAGTGCTCCGTCAAAAAGAACAGAGGTGGATTTTTTATATGAATACTGTTGAAGCCGAAGGATTGAATGTTAGGGTGGAATGGTCTGCCTTCTTTTGAGGGAGGAGGTTCCCGAATACCTATAGACTTAACAGCTGATCCGTAGTTTTGATAGCGGAAATGACAAGGTTGTGACTCATTAAAAAAGAGGTGGAGCTAAGCCCGCTTTAAAAATGGCGTGGTTTGGCCTATACAAGTACCGTTTAGTAGTGAAAGTTCTGGACAGTGGATGCAACTTTTTGGAGAAAAGTATTTTGGACATTACGCCTGACGCAGCATTAGCGAAACAGGGGCTCCCTGTCGGGTTTCCAAAGGAAGGTCACCCAGGAAAGGACTTGTGAAGAAAATTTTAAAGCTAAGTGATTTGGGTTGACCCTTCCGGTTCATTTGCTGAATTGTTCGCATTCAAAGTGTTGTTGGAGATGCAGTACAATTATAAGAAGGATTAGTGAACACATAGAGTAGTCACATTTAAGAATTAAATTGATATATTGTGACACATTGAGGTACACGTGGAGTTTTTTTAAGCCAAATGATGGCACACCGAGCTCATGCCTTAGAATGTTACTGAGAGGTGGCAGGCTGGGCAGCGACTCTGAGGCTTTTTTCTCTACATATATATTATTAACTATTTAGGATCATCGTGCTCTATGATATTCACGGTATATGCACATAGGTAATGTGAACCTATGTTTGATTTTCATAGATTTATTGAAACTATGAGTGTAATTTTTTCTCAAGGCGGAAGTCAAGCAGGATCAGAGGAGGTGATGGAGGTGAAGCAACGGTCTTGATTATGCAGGCCTTACGTTCCAGAGCCCCCCCGCCCCCACTGCTAAGGGAAAGATTGTGCATGCTAAGCGGCAGTAGTATTAAACTTTCCTGCAGTATCCTGTGCTTACGGTTGAGGGGAGGAGTGAGTGACTGAAGAGGAAACACTCAATACAGGGGGGGAAAAAAACCCTGAGGTGCTGTGAGGAGAGCTATTTGGCATGGCACAGACAGAAAAGACTGAAGGAGCACTGAGGCATTAATCTCCTCTACTTTCTACCTGCCCATGATCGGATATTTCTTACCTCTTCTCAAAGTTATGACTGGGGATGCGCGATTATTGGGAGAATAAAAATTTCGATGTTGGACTCAAAGGGTTTTTCTGTCCTGAAGTGTGTATGTGGGAGGAAAGGGGGGGGGGGGCGATTAGTTGAGAGAATATGTATTTTACATAGTCAAGTGTGCACATACTTTACTTATTAACTAGGAGCAACTTGATATAATTATCCTCCACATGTATCACGGATGCACATTGAATGATTTGGCATCTGATACTTTTTTTTTAGCCTGCCATTACCCCATGCCAACTCATTTTTGGAAAGAGAGCATAGTAAATACCCAAGGCCCTAAAGAAGCTTCTTCTCTTCTTCCACACTAATCAGCCGAACTACGTGTAGTAAGCTGTATGAGATCTTGAGACACCCTGCTCAGAGACAGTGCAGGTTTAAAACAGGCAAACCTGGCACGTGGCTAGGCCCTGAATCTTCAGGAGGTGCCCTCTCAAATTCAGTGGCTCCGAAGGCAGATTTTTGCACTGGTAAATCAGCAGCTGACAAAATACTACATGTTTTTTAGGGGAGGGGGGAAGGATGGTAGAACCAGCTCCACTGCTGCTCACAGAGCTCTGTCTGTTCCTCACATTCCTTGTGCATTGTCCTGTAGTAGTACTACTACTACTATTTAGCATTTTTATAGTGCTACAAGGCGTACGCAGCGCTGCACAAACATAGAAGAAAGTCCCTGCTCAAAGAGCTTACAATTTAATAGACAAAAATAAAGTAATCAAATCAATTAATGTGTACAGGAAGGAGGAGAGGAGGGTAGGTGGAGGCGAGTGGTTACAAGTGATTACGAGTCAAAAGCAATATTAAAGAGGTGGGCTTTCAGTCTAGATTTAAAGGTGGCCAAGGATGGGGCAAGACGTAGGGGCTCAGGAAGTTTATTCCAGGCGTAGGGTGCAGCGAGACAGAAGGCGCGAAGTCTGGAGTTGGCAGTAGTGGAGAAGGGAACAGATACAAAGGATTTATCCATGGAGCGGAGTGCACGGGAAGGGGTGTAGGGAAGGACGAGTGTGGAGAGATACTGGGGAGCAGCAGAGTGAGTACATTTATAGGTTTGTAGAAGAAGTTTGAACAGGATGCGAAAACGGATAGGGAGCCAGTGAAGCGACTTGAGAGGGGTAGTATGAGTAAAGAGACCCTGGCGGAAGACGAGACAGGCAGCAGAGTTTTGAACCAATTGGAGAGGGGAGAGGTGACGAAGTGGGAGGCCAGCAAGAAGCAGATTGCAGTAGTCTAAACGAGAGGTGACAAGGGTGTGGATGAGGGTTTTGGTAGAATGCTCGGAAAGAAAGGGGCGGATTTTACGGATGTTGTAAAGAAAGAAACGACAGGTCTTGGCGATCTGCTGGATATGAGCAGAGAAGGAGAGAGTAGGAAGGAGTCAGCTGGCAGCATTTCTTGCCTACTTCTTCTTCTGTTGGATTTCCTGGGCAGTCAAACCCACTTGGGGTCTCTTTTGTGGGAGTTTTAAAATGTACGTTTATTGGCAATAGGAGGCCCATATCAGGGATAGGCAACCACGGTCCTCAAAGGCCACAACCTGTTGGGCTTTCAAGATTTCCACAAATTAATATGTGTGTGATCTATTTGCATACAATGGTTTGCATGCACTTCTTCCAAACTTGTGCATATTCTTAGTGGAAATCTGCCCTTGAGGACCATGGTTGCCCACCCCTGGCCTAGACACAAAGGGTTAATACTGCTCTGCTCAGAGGAGGTACCCAAAAGAGGTGTGGAAGGGGGAGGAACATGCACATTTATCACATTAAAGTTAACATTCACCTTTACCGAGGAAGGATAGATAAACAGATAAAGGTAGGTTATAGTTTACTTATTGATTGAAGATGCCAGCCTTACCCAGTGAATACAGAAACAACCTAAAGAGTGATACCAGCAGCATCTACACTCAATCTACACCTATTGGCTTATCCTGAGAGGAGGAGGGTATCTAATGGGAACAGGCATGATCCATGATCAATCCTATGCCAGTAGCTCCATCATCTGATCCCCTAACAGAAGTCTTGTACTACCAGTGGGGGCTAAGCCCTACCCCTACTAGACCCCCTTGAATGTGTGGAAACATGACCTTTACCGCAGGACTGCGATCCTTTGTTTGTATCTACCCAGAAAATATTACCCCTTTATATCTTCTTCCCCCACCCCATGACCTAGCCAAGTCATTGTGATGACAGACTGACAGCCTTAAATTAAGAGATCCATCTTTTTTTTTTTTTTCTGTATATACAGTCAGAACTTGGACTGGACCTGAGCTCACCTCATTTGGGTAAGTAAGGAATCCTTGGAAAGAGAAATAGAGACCGTTTCCACATAGAGAATGCTGAAGTGAGTCTTCTTCCCCCAGCCCTGAGGATCCCAAAAGTAGTAAGGAGAGGCTGGGCTCTAGGGCAGTGGTTCTCAACCCAGTCCTCAGGGCACACCCAGGCAATCATGTATTCAGGATGCTCAGTCACAATGAATATATGAGATAAATTTGCATGCACTGCCTCCTTGGTATGCAAATTGATCTGATGTATATTCATTGTGGATATCCTGAAAATCCGACTGGTTGGATGAGCCCCATGGACTGGGTGGAGAAGCAGTGCACTAGAGAAATGGCAGACCTGGAACACAATTCCACCACTTCTTTGCAAATTCCAGAGCAGCAACGGAAGAGCCTCATTAGCCACCAATGGGGCCCTATGTAAACTTTTGTGGATAGCCCAGCAGCACCCACCCCCCCCCCCTGCCTAGTCCAATAGTACAACTTACCTTGCATCCTGGGATAAAAGTCAACATAAAGGCATGGAGCCACCATAGGTCCACACCACTGTTGGCTCCGTCAGTACCACCCATTAGAAACAGGAAGTGACATCAGAGCCATCAGCAGCACAGACTAATGGTGGCTCCTCACCTTTATGCTGCTTTTAATCCCTAAGCAGCAGCTGGACCAAGGGAATTCGGAAGGAGGATGCTGGACAGAATGGGCCCTGTTCTCAAGGCTGCTTTTACTTATGGGCCGCCTGTTAAGCTGGGCCCAGAGCAGCTACCCCCTTTGCCCATTGGTAAAAGCAGCCATGAGCAGTGGGGTGTTCCACTCCAGCCCTCCCTTCCAAGCAGCCTGCAGGGAAGAGTGGAGGGTGTGAACCTGGAGCAGGGAACAGTCACTCCCATATCCAAATCCAGCACCTCCTACCCCTGACTCACATCCTCCCCCAGCACCACAGTTCCACTTCCTTTTTATCTACAAATTAAGCCCAAGAAGTCTCCCCCCTCTACGCTCTGTGGGTCTGTAGAGCTGTAGCACAAACGTTCACCCAGGGCCTGGCCACAAGAGTATAAAGGCAAAGGCAAATATATTTTTAATTTAAATATCTTATTATGTGATATCAAATATGTACTTTTAAAAGTCTACCTCTCTGAATGGGCGCTAGATTTCTTTTCACAGGACCAGAACACCACAAGCTGCAAAGGGTGCCAAAACTGCCCGTTACTGCAGCCCTCCACACCAGTTCTCCCCAGTTCATCACTATGGCTTCTTTGCTGCTAAGTTGGTCACCTGTAGATCAGGCTGTGGGTTGCAGGATACTCACACTCTCTGTAATGCTCTGGCCCCACCTCCTTCCCTGCGGTGGCTCATAGTCCTATATTCAGACACCTGGTCTCGGTGAATATTTGAGGAAATATGGTGGATGTCCAAGGAGAGCTGGGCAGCATTAGTGATGGCATATGCCAGGCGGGAGGCATTGGTAGCGATAGGAGGTTGGGCAGCAGCAGCAGTGGTATGGGGGGGGGGGGGGTGATAGGCAAAGTTTAAAGTTGCCCAGGGTAGCTGCAAACCTTGCATCAGCCCTGCCTAGTGTTCCTTCCAGTTGTTACTGTTTCGCTTGGTTTGTCCCCCCCCCCCCCCCCTCGCCTTGTCCCTCTGAGCTTTTTAAACTATTTCTTTTGCATCCTAAGTTTGTAAAATTGGGACTTAGGAGGTTCTGCAAAGCATAGGCTTACTCTATCAATTTCAGTCTGTCAATGGACTTTTTTTTTGTTACATTAATATCTTCATTATCAGAGACCCTTCAATCTCAGTTTTACCACCAATCTGCTTTTGATATCTAATTTTTCAAAATTCTTTTTCTCCTACTTTACAATATCTTGTACTAGGATATTAAGAACTTTTTCAGACTGACATTTAGGGGGGGAGGGGGGGGTTGTTTATCCCATGATAAATTAAGATGTGGGGATTTTACCACACCTTAATCATGGGATTCAGCAACCTGGGGGATAACAGCACCTCCTAGTGGTAGTAGAACAAGACTACTGCTAAGGGGACCATTTTGACAGGTGGCGCCTGAAGGGCAGGAGAAACTGGGAATTGCTCCTGCCCAGGGACCATTAGGGCACACAGGTGCAGGTACATGGGTGGGGTGGGGGGTAGACTTTTGGAGGTTGTGGGCTTCATTGGGGGGGGGGGGGGGGGTAGGTGTGCTTGGATCAGAGGGTGGCAGCTTGAATCAGGAGCCTGAAAGCTTCATCAAGGGGTGGGGGGAGTCTAGAATCTGCACCATGACCCCTTTAAGCTCCAGCCAAGCCACAGCTTTGAGTCCTGATGCTCTTGGCATGGTAGAATAAGGTTGAGGTTATTTTATCATCATTTTCTGCCCATAACCTCACAAGTCACATTTTGGCTTCTATGTAATAATGAGCTGCTTTACATACATTTGCATATTTTGCATCTCATTACTATTTAACCTCAATTCAATTTGTGCTGACAGTTGTATGACTAGGAGTTTTACTGACCAGTGGCTTAAGTTAAAATACCTTCCTGATAAGTTAACTGTCACACCCCTCACCTGTTTTCCATGGTCTCCAGCAGCATTCCATGGTAGAAGAATCTATTCTACTTCCTGGACCTCTGCAGTTCCTTTTATAGCCCTGCAAGAGGGCGCTGACTGCTGACATCACTTCCTGTCTAGTGGTATATAAGGAAGTTCCTGACTCTCAACCAGTGCCTTTGCAACAGGTCTTCTAGGTTTTGCCTGGTGTGCATTACTACACCTGTTCTAGAAGCAGTTTGTAGCTCCAGCCTGCATGTCTTTGTTCCAGTTTCCTTGCCTTGTTTCAGAGTCCTGTCTGTTTCTTTCTACCTTGTCTTGCTCTATATTCCTGCCTATATGTCCCTGCCTTGCTCCACTGGGTTATATTGCTGGTTTCCTCTACCCAAGGGCTCTTATAAGAGCCACCTGCTGACCTGTGGCCAGTTCCTGACTTAATCTGCGTGCTGCCTGCCCTGTCCTCTGGGATTGAGTTTATCCAGTACCATTGTTTGTATCCAGACCTGCTGCGGCTTTTGTTACAGTGCTCCTACAATCCTGGTGAACCTCTAGACATAGCCAGCCCTGGTCCTAGCCTGGGCATGACTCGCCTGCCACCAGTGGGGGCCTACCTAGCCTCCATGTTAGTTAGGCAGTGTCAACTTGGCTGCGGCCCAAGGGCTCACCCTCCTTGGCCCGTAACAGATTACAATGGCTATTAGTTTGGGCGAGTCACCTGCTCTGCAGCTGCTAACTTTCTGGTTCCCTTCAGGATTGGACCACCTTCAGCTTCTCTAGAAGCTCGCCCAGATTATGGAAACCCTTCACAGGGTCTGTGCTCAGCTCACGGTGATGAAAACTGCAGATCCTCCAGTTCCAAATCTGCCTCTGGGACCCACTCCAGTGGTACCACCTCCAGCTTACCCAGTGTCTCAGCCTCAACTCTCGGCACCGCCACACTTTGATGGGAACCCCATGGCATGCTGAGGATTTATTAACCAGTACCCGATTAACTTTAAACTACAGCCCTCAAGCTTTCTATCTGATTGGGTCAAGATCACCTTTATTGTCTGTCTCTTTTCTTGACAAGTGCTGGCTTGGGCATCTCCCCTGTGGAAACAGGATGACCTGCTTATGCCCAACCTGGTGGGCTTCCTCACGTGCTTCTGGTAGGTATTTGATGAGCTGGGATGTTTCTCTGTGGTAGCTTCTGAGCTCCTGCACCTACAACAAGGGACACTAACTGTGGGCCAGTATGCCATTTGATTCCAGACCCTGGTTTCAGAACTGCGATGGAATCAGGAAGCCCAGGTGGCTGTCTTTTGGCAGGGTCTGGTAGGGCACCTTGATGAACTTGCAGGGTGGAATCTCCCCACCAATTTGGATGACCTTGTTTCCCTATGCATCAAGATTGGCATCCACTTTCAAGAGAGGGCTAAAGAACGAGGAGGCAGATGCTGCTCTATACGCTTGACTCCCAAGTCTTAGAACCCCATAGACCCCAGATGCCAGCTCTTTCTGCCACCCTGGAGGAGGAGGTTCCCATGCAGATAGGACATTCTTGACTTTCTTCAGAGAAGAGACATTGGAGAATGCAAGATCTATGTTTATACTGTGCCGACCTAGGACATTATGCTAATCAATGTCCCGGGAAAACCGAAGCTTAGGATTGGTAGGGGCAGCTTCCCTAAGTCCATTCCAAATAAAAAAAATTGTGATTTGGACATATTAGTAGGTGGGGATCATCGTCAACTTTGTCATTCTTTTTGTTTTTTTAATTCTTAATTTTTTAAATTTATTTCTTTTAACTATTTTTGTTATTGATTCAATCAAGTTTGTCATTCATTTTTTTTATATTTTCTAGTTGGTTTCCTCAAATCTACCATATTTTGACAGTTGAGGATCATTGTGTAGGTGGGTGTCTTGTTTTGCTTAAAATTAGAATTTGGACATATTATATTTAAGTAAATATGGCTCCTTATTCATGATCATTTATAGTTGATACAAACAGCAGTTTTCTCTCTCTCTCTCTCTCTATATATATATATATTTATTGCTTTTCATTATCTTTTTAATTAATTATTTATTATATATATGTGACATAATTGTGGAATGGTTTCTTATTTATGATAAATTAATTACACCTTTTTAGTTATTACATGTGAGATATATTTGTGTTATATTTATTTAATGCAAATGTACATCAGAATTATATATTTATAATCATTTATGTGTGTGGGATATTTGTTACATTTATTTCATGTTACATTTACTTTAGGTATTTGATACAAATACATATCAAATACCTAATTTGTAATGCGAGTATAATTACTATTTTTTGTCATATCTGCATTGTGTTTTAAAACATCATTTTATCTGTTTTGTAGCCCCTGAAGCAGCCCTGCTGGGCGAAACACTGCCTGTGTCGGGCTATACTGTATATAATTTTTAATATCTATTAAAAAATTAAATTTTTTAATAACGATCTGCTTTGTTGATTTTCCGTCTTGGAGTTTGCAGACCGTCTGCCCTTTTGCTTTCTTGGACCCTACAGTACTGTAGAGAGACAAGCCAACAACTGTAATTAGCAATTAAAAAGCTAACGCGGGAAGTTGGAAGGCATGTTAAATGCATTTATGGAGCTTATCTAGGTTGTGAGAGACTTATGTAAATTACATTTTTAATTCTATATACATTATTTTCCATGAAAAACGTACCCACATAAAATGAGATGCAACTGTCTGCAGGTACTTTGAACCCATCGTGAGTTTCAAAGTGTGCAAATAAAACATAGCTGTGGACCATTTACAAAGTGCCCATTTAAACACTCAGGTTTAATTTTACAAAAGGGTGCTTATGTCAAAGTTCCAAAAGAGAGCCTGTTTTATCACGACCATACAGGCACCAGTGTACCTTTATAGAAGAGGCACCCAGAACCATCCCCAGTGGCAGACACATGCTCAGGTACAAAATTACATCAGTACCAAGAGCACAAGTGTGTGCTTGTACTCACATCCTATATAATAAAACGCACCTTCAACGTTCTGAAGCTGAGAAAGTGAAGCCTTGAAGCATTCGTGCTCTCTCTAAAGCTGTATCCATCTCCTGAAGTGACGTCAGCGTACTTCCGGGTACGTCACACGCAGCACTGACCAACCACAGGTGGGAGGGCGAGCGCATGGCGGCGATTGGCTCTACCATTCAGTGGGTGTGCACGGCAGCGGAGGTTGGACAGAGATTTGGGTGGTGTGGTGCTGTAAGGGGAAGGAGAATCGCTGGGTGGCTGGAGGGGGGCAGGGGAGAGAGCAGAATCGCTGGGTGCCTGGAGGGGGGGGGCAGGGGACATAGGAAAATCGCTGGGTGGCTGGAGGGGGGCAGGGGAGAGAGCAGAATCGCTGGGTGCCTGGAGGGGGGGCAGGGGACATAGGAAAATCGCTGGGTGGCTGGAGGGGGGCAGGGGAGATAGGACAATCGCTGGCTGGCTGGAGGGGGAGCAGGGGAAACAGGAGAATCGCTGGAGGGGGGACAGAGGGGAGACACTCGCACCCAGCAGTCTCACTCTCTCTCTTTGTCACACACATACACTCGCACATTCACTCTCTCTCTCTCACACACAGTCAATCTCACACATACTCTCTCAAACATACACACTCCGAGGAAAGCCTTGCTAGCGCCCGTTTCATTTGTGTCAGAAACGGGCGTGTTTTACTAGTTGTTTTATAAAATAGAGGTATACATCTCCACTCCTACTCCACCCTGGGAGCACGGCACTCATACATACAAGATATGTTGTCATGCTTTTTATGTATGTAGCTGACTGTACAGGTTTGTTTGTTTTTTTAAGATGAGAGCCATTTTCCATGTGTAAAACAATGTTATACATGGAAAATGGTTTTATAAAATCTCCCCCCCCCCCCCCATGTTTTAAATCTGTTTTTTTTTTTTTTTTTAACATATAGTGACCATTAAAATAAAGATGGCTGCCTGGCTGCCAAAACTGAATTAATAAATTAGAACAGCAGAGCAAGCAAAAAAAAAAAAAAAATAAGGGTAGTCTATCAAGGTATTTGTCACTGATAGATCTGTAACGAATTATGGGTATTAATTTGTCTAAGCAGGACAGGATATTCCTTCACTTTATCTGTTGCCCATGACAAGACATCTTACTAGTACACTTATTCAAGTTTAAAGCATGACTAGTAAAAAAAAGCCCCGTTTCTGATGCAAATGAAATGGGGGCTAGCAATGTTTTCTTCTGTGTGCATGTGGGAGTGTGTGTGTCCCTGCCCTCTGCCCTCTCTCCCTTCCCCTCTGCTCTCTGTCACCTCCCCCCTCGGAGTCGAGTCCTTCAGTGTTACGTTTCCTGCTGTGTTTGTGTTACAGAGATAGTGAGGGCTTCTGCCCTCTCTCCCCTCCCCCCTCTGAGTCCTTCACTGTTACAGAGCCAGCGATTTGATTTCGTGCTCTGCTGTTTTCCTTCACTGACTGTGTTACAGAGAGGGCGGGGCAGACACTCATAGGCAGGGTTGCCAGGTGGAAAATTTTTTTCCAGCCCACTGGAGCCCAAAAAACAGCCCAAAAACCGCCCAAACACAAACCCCGCCCCTGACACCCCCACCCCCGCGTCATCAACCCCGCCCCCGCCGTCACCGGCCCCGCCTCCCACGTCACCGGCCCCGCCTCCCCGTCATCGGCCCCGCCTCTCACGTCATCGGCCCCGCCTCCCCGTCATCGGCCCCGCCTCCCCGTCATCGGCCCCGCCTCCCACGTCATCGGCCCCGCCTCCCACGTCACTAACCCCGCCCAAAACGTCATTAACCCCACCCAAAAACGTCACTAACCCCGCCCCCCCGCGGCCGAAAAAACCGCCCGAAGCACAAAAACCAGCCCAAAAAACCGCAACCCGCCGCGGGCTAAAATTTCCCGCGGCGGGTCGCGGAAAACCGCCCAATTGGGCGGTAAAACCGCCCACCTGGCAACACTGCTCATAGGGAAACCGGATATCTCGCCCCTTCACACTTCCGGCTGGAGGCTTCATAGAACGTTGGTGTTGCCTTTTATATAGAGAGATGTGGTTTTAGATGGTTAAAGCTGTGCCAGTAAATCATTTATACATCCAATTCTCAGGCTGATTGCTTCATGCAACTTAATTCATTGATCATAGCACAGTGATTAATTCCCTCACCAGTCTCTCTTGCCAGTGTTTAGATATCAGTTCCTAGTCCCCTTTTCTTTTATTCTTCTTTCTACAAATGTTGTATTTTCACTGTGCTGCTCTTTATTATTATATTTTAAAGGTATACATCCAAATTTTAAAGAAGGTGCAGCTTAAAGTAACCAACTAGCCCACATCAAGGGAGGAGGCAATACAAAACTTTTAGTAAACATGAAAAAGGAAAAAACAAACAAACAATTTAAATTACAACATTAGAATCTAATTTACTCCATTATCTCAAGGAATTACTTCTAATGACCCTTAAGGAACTGTAGGCCCATTTTATTTCTAAGGGCTTCTTAGCATTTAGTGTATGCTAATCATTAGCGAGCTAAATCTATTAACACACCTTAGTAAAAGGAGCCCTGTTCTAGCTGCGATTTCCCCCCAAAAAACATATTCTTTACTCTGAAAACAACACAAACATTTACAAGGATATTTAAGAGAGAAAATTTGCGACTAAAGCCACAACCCTAAATGTCATAGGGGTAGATGCATCAAGCAAACGTAAAAAAATCAGAAACGTAAAAACCTTTACCGAATCTCAAATAACGAAGCATGCTCCAAAAACACAGCCCCAAAAGTTTGGTGCGGTATTGGAAAGAACGATGCACTAATCCCCGTCGGTAATCGGCTCGTAAAGCATGCGCAAAGCAGCCAAGCGTTATGCTGGCTGCTCTGCGCATGCCAGAAACGTAAGAAAAAAAAGAAAACACAAACACGTGGCTCCCCACTTTCCCCTGCATGTCTCCACAAACATTAAAGGATCGGGAGGGGGCAAAGGCGCTCATCAGCAGTGTCCTGTATGGACGTCCTTGCCTTGCCCCCCCCCCCCCCCGAGGTCCCCGCTGCTCCCCGCTGCTCCGTTTGTGAAATAAAAGCTTTTAAAAATGAAACCTTTGCAGTTGCTGGGCTCCCCCTCCCTTCCTGTGTCTCTCTTCTTTAGTCGGCAATGCTCCGCCTCCTGCACTCCTCCACCTCCGTGCCCCGCCCCCCGATTTCGTCCCTGCCGCTCCCCCCCCCCCACCGGACCCCCCCTCCACCATAATGGCCGGTGCAGCGCCTCTCACCTATGTTTGAAGGTATTCTTTAGCTCTTCTGTCTCCTCCAATGTTTCCTTTTTCTTCCTGTGTCCGCCCTCCTCTGACGTCAGTTATCTACGTAGATAGCTGACGTCAGAGGAGGGCGGACACAGGAAGAAAAAGGAGACATCGGAGGAGACATAAGAGCTAAAGAATAGCTGATCCATCCTGTGCAGCGCCTTCAAACATAGGTGAGAGGCGCTGCACCGGCCATTATGGTGGAGGGGGGGTCCGGGGGGGGGAGCGGCGGGGACGAAATCGGGGGGGGGGGGGGGGGCACGGAGGTGGAGGAGGGCAGGAGGCGGAGCATTGCCGACTAAAGAAGAGAGACACAGGAAGGGAGGGGGAGCCCAGCAACTGCAAAGGATTCATTTTTAAAAGCTTTTATTTCACAAACGGAGCAGCGGGGAGCAGCGGGGACTTCGGGGGGGGGGGGGGGGCAAGCAAGGCAAGGCCAGGCCGTCCATACAGGATGCTGCTGATGAGCGCCTTTGCCCCCTCCCAATCCTTTTTTAATTTAGTTTCCTTTTTTATTTTAGGCACAGGGAAGCAGGGAGCCACTTTTCTTTTAAAACATGCCAGCAATTTGGTTTTTCATCGTGCAGGGGGCAGTGGGGAGATGACAGCTCAGGCTTTAAGGACAGGTCTGAGCTGACGTTAAATTTCTGGTGGTAAGTGAATCGTTGCTATTGTCGGTATGGTTAGTGCATTCCAAATTGTCTACATTTCAATGGTAGTTTCTCATTTGCATTCCAGTTTTGTTAGCTGCTACTGCCGTCGAAAAATAGGCTTTAGTGCATGGAAAGGATAGGAAATTCTTCCTTAAGGGCTCATTTAACGATGAAAAACGTTTAGTGCATCTGGGCCATAGTCAGAAAGGCTTTCTGTCTCAGTTCAGTAGCTTTACTAACATCAGGAAAAATATAAATTCTTGCTCCACCTTTTTTCAGTAGTAGCTCAAGGTGAGTTACATTCAGGTACTCTGGATATTTTTTCTGGCCCAGGAGAGCTCACAATCTAAGTTTTTGTACCTGAGGCAATGGAGAGTTAAGTGACTTGCCCAAGATCAAAAGGAGCAGCAGCAGGATTTGAACCAGCCACCTCTGGATTGCAAGACCAGTGCTCTAACCACTAGGCCACTCCTCCACTATAGCAACATTCCATGTAGAATCTCAGAAAGTAGCAACATTCCATGTTCCGCTGCACTAACCACTAGGCTACTCCTCCATTAGCAATATTCCATGTAGAAGCCTGCCCTTGCAGATCAGCAACGTGGCCGCACAGGCTTCTGTTTCTGTGAGTCTGACGTCCTGCACGTACGCCTGCGCAGAATCTCAAATATTTATTTAGATTTTGCTGACACCTTTTTTCAGTAGTAGCTCAAAGTGATTTACATTCAGGTACTCTGGATATTTCTCTGTCCCAGGAGGGCTCACAATCTAAGTTGGAACATTAGGGCAGTGCCTGAGGGCCCAGAGCAGTAGGGGGCCCACTTTCCCCTAGCTTCCATCTACTTTAATCATTTTTGATAGGTGGTTAGGGGCTTATTGCCTGAGGGCCCAGAACAATGTCAGTCCACCCCTGGTTTATACCAGCTTACATTATCTGTAATTAGATGGCACTGTGCCCCTGAATTACAAATCCCTGTAATCCTGTAGTTTTTTTTGTTTGTTTGTTACATTTGTACCCCGCGCTTTCCCATTCATGGCAGGCTCAATGCGGCTTACATATTATATACAAGTACTTATTTGTACCTAGGGCAATGGAGGGGGTTAAGTGACTTGCCCAGAGTCACAAGGAGCTGCCTGTGCCTGAAGTGGGTCCCTGTAATAGGATCTATCAGAGCACATGTCCAGTTCCCTGTGTCTTTTGGGACTCTTTCTATTGGCTTACCTTGTTCTCTGTGCATGCTGGGCTAGTTGCCCCCCCGCCCCCCCTATTTTCTCCACTGGGTGTAAAGAGTTTGTCTACAGCATTCTCCTCTGTGAACTGAAACTGCCTATACTGTATTTTACTGTATGGCCCCTTGAAGCTACTGTGACACTATCAAGATTTTACAAGTGTAAAAGTAATAAGTAGCATCATTAATCAGCATATTGTTGAATTATGCCCAACTTTTCTCTTACAAGGAGAGAGAGAGCTGGTGGAGAACAGACTCCCAGTTTGCAAGGCAAAAACTCTTGTCCAGCACATCTAAACTGTAAGTTATTATTTTCTTGTTTGATTACTGCATTAAAGATTTTGGATCAAGGGTTCTGAGTCTTCTCATAGTGATGTTCTCTATACTCTGGTTTAAGCTGTATGCCAATCACACTCAGTGAAAGGGCAGAACAGTGAAATCTTGTGGGTTGCAGTGCATTTTGTGAGTTTTAGTGAAAATCTTGGGATTCTTCAGTGGAGTTCAGTTTAATAAAGTCTCAGTGTATTCACTCAAAGCATCAAATGTGTGGTGACACAGGAATGCTAGCATCAGTCTAAGTGGAAGCAATACTTCAGACAGAATGTAAGCATTTCTATTGCCACAGGAAACTATCAGTTGTGGAAGAAATCATGGTGAACTACAGGGAATAATTTGGAACGATTGCATTGCCTATTGTGTCAGTGAAGTACCTGAGCAGACTTTGAAGCTAAGATAAATGATGCTGGGAACATAGATGAGAATGGACAGTCTACTAGTACAAAAAGAACACACAAGCTTTTATCCCATTTACCCTTGTTCATTTGTCCTACCACATACCTCTTTTGTTGATTCAGATACTACAGATTGTATTCTCTTGTTACTATGTAAGCCGCATTGAGCCTGCGATGAGCGGGAAAGTGTGGGATACAAATGTAATAAATAAATAAATTACAGAAAAGGTCAGAGAAAATTATGAAATAGAAGTAGACAAATGCCTCTTTCTTTTGGACAAGCTCTGATTTAAAGTGGAGAAAGATATTTGTTGAGGTTTAAAAAAAAGGCAATGCTGATAGCCTCAATATAGAACATTTACAGTCAATCTATAAGCAGTACCAGTGCAAGTCAGAAAAATATTGCTAGTTTCTAAGCAGGAACGCGTAATAGATAGTTTAGCCCAGAGAAAGAGAGAGGCAGCAAGCTACAAATCTCGCATGCCAGGCCACAACCCAAGGCAATTAAAGTTGCAGAACCTCACACAGATCCTGCAGGGGAGTCCCAATACTCTGGCACCTCAAGGCTTAGCTCTAGAACCTCTAAAAGTTCTAGAACTTAAAATCATACAGACAAGCCATTCCATTAAGTCTGTTATGGGATCTATTGCTATTAAATTACAAATGGAAGCAGAGACCACCAAATCATTAGTTCTTTATAGTCAGCAGGAAGCATCCCCTCCATGGATTGATTCAATTCCCACAAGTCTAATAATGTAACTTCCTACATGTCATCTGAAGATTTAGGTGGCTGCTGATCCTCCATAGCTTGTAAGTTAATACTGGAGGCACAGACTCACCATGCTGAGGACCTAAGGGAGATGAGATGCCTACTTCAGACCCTTCGATCATGCAAGAATCAGGAGGGGAGGAGTACATTCTGGTGAGCTCAATGAGACTCCAATAGGGGAGAATGACTGAAACACATGCTTGTCCATTGGACCCACTGTAGTTGGAGTGGAAACTTTAAACTTAGATTTCCATTTCCCCATGGAAGAGGCAATGCAAGTCAAGATATTTATTTAACACTCATTGGTGCTCCCAAGAGGCAGGGCATGCCCTTTTGGGCAAGCCCCAGCAGCTGTGCTCCTCAATGGTGCCAGCCTCTTGAGGACAATCACAAGGCCCCTGATGATGTCAGGGTCTGCCTCAGTACCTGCTGGTATTGGCACTGGTACTTGCCGAAGGAAGCTCTCTATTCCTCCTTCTAGGTGGAATAAGCAGAAAGGCAAACTCTCTACAACTGTGACACCTCCAGGTAATGCCACCTCCCTTTCACTATGCTGCTCTAATACTATCTACTATTGGGTAGACTGCAGCCTGACTTCAACATGTACTCATTATCCATCTACAGCTGTGCACAAAAGTTTAAGCATTGTCTATATTAATGGCCACATGCTAATTTTCAAATTAGCGCATGACTTTTAGCATGGGAACCCTTACTACCACCTATTATTTATGAAGCAGTAAGGGCTCCCATGCTTGCCCTGCACTAATCAGTTTGCACGTGGCAATGCAGCTGTGCTAACAGATTAGCACTGGACACGCCCACTTGCCACCTCCAAACATGACCCAGTGCTACAAAATATATTCTTATTTTTTTTAGCTCATGGGTAGTGCGTGACAAACACAAAACTACCCCGTGGTAGTGGATTTTAACCAGCATTAGTACATACCATAGCTTAGTAAAAGGTGCACATGTTATAGAATATGGCGTAAAGCAGATCTGTGCATAACTCCTAATGCTTGTTAATGTCAGTTATTGATTGTTATCACCAATGAAACCAATTACTTTGCATGTGGATCTTGTCTCTGTGCACAAAATTCAGCATAAAACTTTTCACAGGCTATATATCTTTCAGATTTTTGGCCCTTCAGTATATTTTGAGTATGCTTTATTGATGATATTTTTTTTTGTATTTTGGGTGGGCACTGAAGAGCAGTTGGCACCTTTTTTTGGAATGTCTAAACTCTCAAAGTATACTTTTGAAGTTTACACCACATGTATCAAAGGAGTCTATTCCATTCAGATTTAAAATTATTTAAAAGTGAGTAATGAGTTGCAAGCCACTGTATTTAGGAAACTCACAGATTGCAATGGTTTATTGAATTACTGCAATTTCCATCTTAAATTCCTTCAGGATAACGTTCCCATGGGGTCAGTTGTTGCAGTTAAAACATAGTTGTAGTTTTCCTCAAGAGATCCATGATCAGAGACACAGTTGATAAAGCGGAGATTCAGACAGAAGTGACACCCAAGAGCATATAAAAGGACTAAGTATGCTGAGATTTGTTGCTGACAGTACAGGATATGCCCCCTCTCCCCCCCCCCCCCCCCCCATCTAAGTGTGTTTGTGTTTTGCCCTATTCACCAGAAACCTGCGTGGGATAAACATAAAGGAATCCTGTTCAGAAGGAATGGATCCTAAGGAGCTTAGCCGAGATTGGGTGGCAGAGCCGGTGGCGGGAGGTGGGGATGGTGCTGGGCAGACTTATACGGTCTGTGCCAGAGCCGGTGGTGGGAGGCGGGGCTGGTGGTTGGGAGGCGGGGATAGTGCTGGGCAGACTTATACGGTCTGTGCCCTGAAAAGGACAGGTACAAATCAAGGTAAGGTATACACAAAAAGTAGCATATGTGAGTTTATCTTGTTGGGCAGACTGGATGGACCGTGCAGGTCTTTTTTCTGCCGTCATCTACTATGTTACTATGTACAGGGCCGTGCTGATGCGGTAAGCGGGGTAAGCACCGCAGGAGGGCGCCGCCGCGGTGCTTACCCTCGCCCCGCGCCGCCGAGGCCTTTAAATCTTTTACTTGCAGTCGCAGCAGCGTCTGTGAAAGCAGAGCGCTGCCGACATCTCCCTTCCCTTCGCACTGTTGGTTCCCTCAGTGTCCCGCCTTCTTCTGACATCAGAAGAAGGCGGGACACTGAGGGAACCAACAGCGCGAAGGGAAGGGAGACGTCGGCAGCGCTCCGCTTTCACACACTGCTGCGACTGCAAGTAAAAGATTTAAAGGCTCCCAGGGCGCGCCGCGATCATCTTCACGGAGGGGGGGGGGCGCGCGCGCCAACTGTTCGTTTGGGGGGGGGGGCACAGACCCTTGGCACGGGCCTGACTTTGTAAACCTTTTGGATTTGGAATACAATTTGGAAACTCTGTGATGTTTTCCACATGCAGACTGTGTTACAAAAGTATCCCCAGCTTGCCTTCCAGCAAAGAAGAAATTGATGTGATGATCAGGTGCATTCAAGTTTTTTTTTTTTTTCAGGAAATGATAAACATAGACAACCCCGGCAATCTTACTTGCCTGGTCCACTACTCCTCTTCCTCAACCACCTTCCTTCCAAGGTGTTGTCTGGGAAGGGACTCTGGGCCACACAATCCAGAAGTCTCAATCACTGTTTCCTCTAAGCTGAGCAGGAGTCCTCCACCTATAGTCCTGCCGGGGGTGGGGGGGGGGGGGGGCCTTTGATCAGACAGTTGGTCAATCGAAGGACTTATTTCCAAAACCATCTAAGTCCAATGCAACCAATATGTTTTTTTTTTGTTACATTTGTACCCTGCGCTTTCCCACTCATGGCGGGCTCAATGCGGCTTACATGGGGCAATGGAGGGTTAAGTGACTTGCCCAGAGTCACAAGGAGCTGGACTTAGCAGGTAGCACAGTATCATACTCTTACTTTGGGTGCTTCGGTTCATTCCTGCATTGGATCACAACACAGTACTCAATTACATTGTTCATTATGGACTTTATTTCATGCACAGGGCCTGAGGATGAGCAGCATAACATCTGTTATACTGGTCTGGGATCTTGACAGGAACTTGTGACCCGCATTGGCCATTGTTGGAAACAGGATACTGGGCTTGATGGACCTTTGGTCTGTCCCAGTATGGCAGTGCTTATGTTCTTATAAAATTTGTCCCCATCCCTGCAAACTCAAAACAACACCCCACCAGCTTTTATCTCATCCCTGCAAATGTTGTTAAAATGATTACTGTTACTGCGGGTCCCCATACCTGACACATTCTCTAACGCAGAGCTGATCTGCTGGAGGTGGGGTGATTGAGGAGACTACACAGCCTCTGAGGAATTTACATACCTTGTGGTTACAATAATGATTCACAAACCTGTCCTTATTGGACACCTGACAGTCAGGTTTTCAGGATGTCCACAATCAATACACACAAGATTGCTTCCACTGTAAATTAATCTGTGTATAAAAATTGATCTCATGAATATTCATTGTGGATATCCTTGCAAGCTTGACTAGCTGGTGCTCCCAGGTTTGGAGGTTACAAGAATGGAGCAAATGCACATCTAATTTTTTCCTAAATGTTACTATATATACAGTTTGTGCTTTATTTCCTCCTGCTCCTTTTTCTTCCCTGTGCAAGGTCTTTCTTCCCTGTGCAAGGTTCTGGAATCATGAGCCTGCGTTCAGAACTGCACAGGGATTTTTTTTGTTCCCCCTCCATTTTATACTATCTCCAATTCACTAAGCCCAATCATCGACTGGAGCAGGACTGGAGTAAGACATATAAGCAAAATCAAGCATCCCTTGCGGTGCATGGAGGCCCAGGAAAGAAGGGGGCCCACTTTCAATTGCTTCCAGATCTTGAGCTGTATTTTTGCATTTTGGGAGCCCTTTCCCAACATGATTGCTTGGGAGAATTTGAACTACTCCAACTAGGACAAACAAACTCAGGGCACCTGTGTGATGCCTTAATTCCACCCTGATTTCCTACCCATCGTCAGTCCTTAGCTTGCAGCCAGTTGTATGAGCTTTGCATGTTGGTGACTGGCTGCAGTCTGCACATGTGAGGAAACAAGTAAGGCAGAATGCACGTTTTTTTCTCAAGGCGGTTAGATTGAGGAGACAGCATGACATCAAAAACCTGAAGCCAATTAGGTTAAGCTCCCTGTCCCTCTCCTCCGCGCAGCCATCATCCGCATTCACCCAAAACAAAGCACGCAAACCTATGAGCTACTCTATCCGTGCTGTCTTTATTGTTGATATTTTTTATTTGATCTCATTTTCAAACATGCCAGCATACGGATGTATACAGAGCAGGGGTGGACTGACTGTTCAGGCAACCGGGGTTTAAATCTTTTACCTCCAGCACAGCGGCCACATCATTGAAAGCCCTGCCCATCTCTAGCCTTCCCTTCGTGAGTTCGTTCGAGTCAGAGTCCCGCCTTCTGACATCATTTCCTCTTTCCATGAGGGCGGGACTCTGAGGGAACGAACTCGCGAAGAGAAGGATAGAGACAGGCAGGGCTTTCAATGACGCGGCCGCTTTGACGGAGGTAATAAAAAAAGATTTAAACCACGCAGGGCACTGTGGCAGGAAGAAAAAGGGAGATGTTGGGGAGAAGAGGGCAGGCAGGTGGATATGAATGGGAGGGGAGGATGGGAGCGGAGAATCGCTGGACATGGATGGGAGCGGGAGGGGAGGATGGGGCGAAGGAGAATCGCTGGACGTGGATGGGAGCAGAAGGTAGGGGAGAGAGGAGAATCACTGGGAATGGATGGAGGGGGGCAGGGGAGAGAAGAGAATTGCTGGGTATGGATGGAGGGCAGGGGAGAGTTGCTGGACATGGGTGGATGGAGGGGAGGAGGGTTGCTGGACATGGGTGGATGGAGGGGAGGGCAGGGAGAGAGAATTGTTGGACATGGATGGCGGGGAGAGAGAAGAAATTCTGGACATGAATGGAGGGGAGTGAAGACAGAGGAAGGAGATTTACATGGATGGAAGGGAAGGGAGAGAGAAGAAATGCTGGACATGGATGGAGGAGAGGAAGGAGATGAGGGAAAAGGAAGAGAGGAGAAAAACTGCACATGGATGGAGAAAATAGGAAGAAGCTGGATCCACTGGACAGTCAAGTCTGCGGAGGACCCAGCTTTTACTTACGAATGTAAGGCAAGAAATGAAGGAGGAAAGTAAAGAAATAAATGGAAAGGAAGCCCTGGAAACGGAGTTAAGAGGACATACAGCAGCAGAATCAGATACTGGGCCAGCATGATCAGAAAAACAGTCACCAGACAACAAAGGTTGAAAAAAATAATTTTATTTTCATTATAGTGTTTGGAATATGTCCATTTTGAGAATCAGGTGCTCAACATCAAAAGTTTATATTTATTTACTTATTTATGACATTTTATCCCACATTAAACATGAATTAGAATGGAACCTGGGATCATTTTTTTTCCTGGAGAGTAATGCATTGCCCCCCCCCCCCCCCCCCAGGCTCTCTCCCTGGCTATAGCCAGCTCTGCAGTTTTTTTTGGGGGGGGGGGACACAGAGGTGGACCGGGGAGAGAGTCTGTTGTTAAACATTTACCAGCACATCACTGCACACTACCTTCCTGCCGCAGCCACCACTGCTGCTGCTGTTACAGCAGTGGCGGCAAAAACAGAAATGATTGTGACGTGGAGCCGCACTGTTCCTCCTGTTTTCGGCTGCCGGTCCCGCCTTCCTCTAACAATTTCCTGTTCCAGGGCAGAGCTGGTCAGCTGCGAGCGGGAAGGGAACAACGGTGCAGCCCTGCAATCTTTTTTTTTTTTTTCTATTTTTGCCACCACTGCTGAAACAGCAGCAGCAGCAGTGGTGGCCGCGGCAGGGGGGTATTGGGTGGGAGTGGGGATAGCCTGGTCTTGGTGTGCCAATGGTAGTGGGGGTGTCCGGTGGGGGGGGGGGGGAGAGGTTTGGGTGTTAGATGGGGCTGAAAAAAAAGATTGTAGCACTGGATGGAAGGGGGAGGGTGTGATTGTGAGGGTAGGGTGATAGTGAGGACATATAAATTCAGCAGGAATAAAGAGGACCCCAGGTGACTGGGTGATGGGGAAGGACAGACGATGGATGGAGAGGGGGAACAGATGCCGGATGGAAGGGAAAAGAGATGGGACAGATGCTGGATGGAGGGAGAAGGGAGGACAGATGCTGGCTGAGGAGAGAGCAGACAGATGGAAATGGGTAGAGGAGGGACAGACACTGGATGAAGGGGGGAGAGAGGGGACAGAAGTTGGTTGGAAGGGGGAGACAAGATGCAGATGGATGCAACTGGGGAGAGAGAGAGGCCTGAGTGGATGGAAGTGAAGAGAGAGAGGGGCCAGATGTTGGATGGAGGAGGGAGAAAAAGAGGAGATACTCTGGATGGAAGTGAGGAGAGAGAAGGGTCAGATGCTGAATGGAAAGGGGGAGAGAGATGGATAGATGCTGGCGAGAGTTAAGAAGAGATCAAGGAAAGAAGAAACAAGAGACTGGGACCAACATAATTAGAAAAAAGTAAACAGCCAGACAACAAAGGTAGGAAAAATGAATTTTATTTTTAGTTTAGTATAAAGTAGTGTGGTAGCTGCATTAATAAAGAAAATGGAAATAAGATTATATCTTTATTTGGCTAATTTTAATACATTTTTGCTAATGTTTGGAGACCCAACCCTCCTTTCTCATGTCAGAACAGAATACCTTACTAGGAGTATACTGTCCTGAACTGAGAAAAGAGGTTTTGGCCTCTGAAAGCTAACTGGAAAATATATTTCATCCAATAAATTGGTATCATCATATTTTCCATTTTTTTTTGTTTTATGTGTATTTGTTAACCTATAGTATAGTGATTGAAATATTTATTTTTTGTTACATTTGTACCCTGTGCTTTCCCACTCATGGCAGGCTCAATGCGGCTTACATGGGGCAATGGAGGGTTAAGTGACTTGCCCAGAGTCAGTTTTTGAAATTTGCATCTGCGGGCGGGGGACTATCAGCAGCGCAGCGGGAAGAACTGGGATGGTGGGGGCATCGGCTGCGGCGGTAGGGGGGCATCGGGCAGTGGCCAGGCAGGGGGGCCCAGACCACTCTCAGTCCACCCCTGACAGAGGAAGTATTGGTTTCATTGGTTAGAGTTGTAATTAGTTCTAAATTGTAAAACGCTGTGTCATTTGGAGGGGCTGGTTATAGGGACGCCCTGTATTCATGCAGAAATGGTTTCACCTAGTAAAGGGCCACCAAAACAGACATCATGGTATGAGAATCAGGTGCTTAATA
Organism: Microcaecilia unicolor; assembly: GCF_901765095.1. NCBI lineage: Eukaryota > Metazoa > Chordata > Amphibia > Gymnophiona > Siphonopidae > Microcaecilia > Microcaecilia unicolor. The sequence continues at coordinate 17,810,799 of NC_044037.1, forward strand.
ATCAGACTTACTATTTATAAGAACAATTAAAAAAAAAAACCCAAGCATTTAAGATCCTTTTTTTCCTGTTGCTCCTTTTGTTTTGTGGGATGCCGAGGTATATTATAAAAATGCACTTGCCTGTTTTTATTTTTTTTATTACTACTATTTCACAGAGGGATATTGAATAATGTGGGAAGGACTTCCTTCATGCAGACGTTCTGTCCAGCGTCAGTCTAAATGTGCTAACATTGTCTAGTTCAGCACACTACTAGCCGCCAACTTCATACAAAATTAATTACATTCAGTAGAAAATAAAGCTGATGGCTCAGGCTGCTTGCTATGTGAATATTCCATCACTTTCATTATTGCTTACCAAGTATTACGTATTAGGACATTTGCTTTAAACTTTGTTTTAATTAATTTATCCAGTCCTTGCATGCACATGGTTTTGCTTTTTAAACTCAAAGGTGAATCCTAAGGGTGTTTGAACAATTAGGTATAAACTGTGTTGTTTCTGACTTTACTTGTTTTGGACTGCTTTGGGTCATACTGATCTGTACACATCTGCTGCTTAGAATTTTGGAAGATGGAAATATTTTGGATGCACTCTGTAGAAGTTGTTTACTCTTGCAATGCATGTATCGATGCCTGTTCTGGCGTGTACATGTGATAGTGTTTGAAAAACTGTACTTATGGCTATGATTTCTGAACATGCAGCACTTTTAAATGTCCAGGTGGGTATATATCTTAATCTCAATTTTGTTAACTGTTTCAGACATATCCAGCTACTTGCTCCCATGATAACTGAATTCTATTATTCTTTCTCACTGTATTTTCAAATGTAAGCCATAATTTGCTCAGGACAATGTGGGATATAAATGGTAAAAAAAAAAAAAAAAATCCTTTATCCTCCACCTTTTAAGACACTTCCTATCCAGCTGGATGGTGATGGCACAAGGAAAGCAAGTTTGGTCCAGTGAAGGACCAACTCAAAATAACCTGTTCCTTAGCTGGGCTCTAGTATTACTATATTTATTTTTTGTTACATTTGTACCCCGCGCTTTCTCACTCATGGCAGGCTCAATGCGGCTTACATGGGGCAATGGAGGGTTAAGTGACTTGCCCAGAGTCACAAGGAGCTGCCTGTGCCTGAAGTGGGAATCAAACTCAGTTCCTCAGTTCCCCAGGACCAAAGTCTACCACCCTAACCACTAGGCCACTCCTCCACATTGAAAATGTGACCATACCATGCCTCTATGGTTATGTTCCACTCATAAGTTAAATGATTAACTGGCTTTCTTGACAGGATTATATAACCTTTTGATATATGTTTAGGAACAAAAAAAACCCCATATACTTATTTAATCAATATCACAATTCCTCATGTACAGCCACAAAACCTCCTTTTAGGGTGGATAGTTTTCACAATGAGCTCCTTTTATTATCAATCAGATAGAAGACATACGTTTTCAGTTTTGGCACAGTATAAATCACATAAACAAAATATAAGAAAGCCAATGGACTGCATTAGGGGCTTATAGCCCATTTAGTTAGGTTTAAACAAAAGATCTACATGAAACAAAATATTTATTTTTATATATAAATCCACTTCTCCCTGAAATATTTTCAAAAACAGAATAATCCATTTACATAGTAACAGACGGCAGATGAAGACCTAAATGGTCCATCCAGTCTGCCCAAGAGTCACATTCATTAACAATTCAAGATTTAAATCAACAGTGAATGTTATATTATATACTTGATCACGGTCTTTCTTTGGTGTTGCTGGGAAATAGACCATACAAGTCTGCCCGGCTCTGCCCTTATGTTCCAACTACTGGAGTTGCCATCAAAGCCCACTCCAGCCTATCCAAATTCATCTTGTGTCTGCCCGGCCATGTCTTCACATTCACAACCACTGGTGTTTCCATCAAAGCTCTCTCTAGCCCATCCTAAACTGGATCACCTTATGCAGGACTCAGACTGTACAAGCCAGTCCAGCAGTGGTCTTAGTTGATACAGCCAGATTTGCCATCCAAGCACCACTTGACATTTTCAAGTAGACATCCTCTGTATTCATCCCATGCTTTTGTGAATTCCGCCAGTTTTTTTTTTCTACCACCTCCCTCAGGAGGTCATTCCAGGCATCCACCACCCTCTCTGTGAAAAAGAATTTTCTGACATTACTCCTAAGTCTAGCACCCTGCAACCTCAATTCAAAATAAAAAAGACACAACAAAAACAAGAAAAAAGAACGTATACTACAAGAGGCAAAATAGACCCTCTAATATTCTGGCAACAAATATATACCGACGAATGGGAAACAGCCACAGAATCACCCCAATTTTTACAAGAATGGGATGTCAGATGCAGAACAGTTCTAGACAAGATAGCACCGCTCCAAAGTAGAACCTCACACAGGAAAAGCTCAATTCCATGGTTTAACGAAGAACTGAAAGAACTAAAAACACAGGTCAGAAGACTAGAAAGAGCATGGAGCAAAAAAAAAAAAAAAGATGAACACACTCAAAGAGTGGAAACAACTACAAAGAAAATACAAATACAACATCAGACATACCAAAAGAACGTACTACAAAACTATAATAGGACCAAATTACAAGGACACGCACAAACTCTTTTCGCTTGTAAACAATCTCCTAAACACCACAAGGGTTACCTCGAACAGCATAGATACCCCATCGGCAACCAACCTAGCGAACTATTTCAATGAAAAAATCAAAAAGCTCCGACGCATGATACCAAATAACACTATTGAGTATACAAACATCCTTGAATGTCTAGACCCAAAACCTGGGGAATACCCAGCCGATCGATCATGGACCAACTTTGACTTGATCTCAGTAGATGAACTCACTCAATGGCTCAGAAAATATGCCAAATCTCAATGCAAACTTGACATTTGCCCTACCAGCCTAATAAGAGCCGCACCTAAACAATTCAAAAAAGACCTCACGAACCAAATAAACCATAGACTCCTAAATGGTCTCTTCCCCACAGAAAAGGGAAATATCTTACTCACTCCGCTGCCAAAAGATGCTAAGAAAAGCACAATGGACCTAACCAACTACCGACCAGTCGCCTCCATCCCACTTACAACAAAATTGATGGAAGGCATAGTGACGAAACAACTCACCTAACCAAATACTCAATTCTACATGAGTCCCAATCAGGATTTCGATCAAATCATAGTACTGAAACTGTATTAGTGTCTGCAATGAATTCATTCAAAAAAACAATCACAACCGGCAAGAACATACTCATTCTACAATTCGATATGTCTAGTGCTTTCGACATGGTGGATCATGGAATATTACTACACCTACTAGAATACTTCGGAATTGGAGGCCCAGTTCTCAAATGGTTCAAAGGATTCCTCACCACCAGATCCTACCAAGTAACAACGAATACTGACAAATCACCACCTTGGATACCGGAATGTGGAGTTCCTCAAGGATCCCCCCTTTCACCAACCATCTTCAACCTAATGATGATACCATTAGCCAAACTCCTAGCTGATCAAAACCTCAACCCCTACATATATGCTGATGACGTTATGATCTTTATCCCGTTTAAAAGTGACTTAAGCGAAATAACCAACGAAATCAACCAGAGCTTCCAAATCATGCACTCTTGGGCGGACTCATTCCAGTTAAAACTCAACGCAGAAAAAAACCCAATGTCTAGTTCTCACTTCCCAATATAACACAAACAACTACATCACTATAACCACACCCTACTGCACACTTCCCATCGCAGAAAATCTGAAAATTCTTGGAGTTACTATTGACCGAAACCTCACACTTGATACCCACGTGAAGAATACAACGAAAAAAATGTTCCAATCGATGTGGAAACTCAAAAGAATAAAACTTTTTTGTCCCAAGAAACATCTTCCGCACCCTAGTACAGTCACTAGTGATAAGCCACCTGGACTATTGTAACGCTCTGTACGCAGGCTGCAAAGAACAGACCATTAAAAAACTCCAAACTGCCCAGAACACCGCAGCCAGACTCATTTTTGGAAAACCTAAATATGAAAGTGCGAAGCCCCTGCACTGGCTTCCGCTCAAGGAACGAATTGAGTTCAAGATCTGCACGACTGTACACAAAATTATTCACGCAGATGCCCCACTCTATATGTTAAACCTAGTGGACTTACCACCCAGAAACGCCAAAAGATCGGCCCGCAAATTCCTCAATCTGAACTTCCCCAGCTGTAAAGGAATGAAATACAAGCAGGCCTATGCTACTACCTTTGCGTACAAAAGCACACAGTTTTGGAACGCATTACTCATGGCTTTGAAAACCATGGACAATCTAACTAGCTTTCGCAAAGCTTTGAAGACACATCTTTTCAATAAAGCCTACAAGAAGCATCCTTAATGAAATAAACCATTCCTTAAACCACCCAAGTCCAAAAAAAAAAAAAAAACACCTCTCACACGACCTTACCTAACACCTGCCATCTAAACCCTCTTTACCTTCAGCTTACTACCAACTGTATTTCAAACCATGTAACGATTATATCATTACAACACTCTGTAAGCCACATTGAGCCTGTAAAAAGGTGGGATAATGTGGGGTACAAATGCAATAAATAAATAAATATATAAATAAATAAATATCCTCTAGTTTTACCACTTTCCCTTCTCTGGGAAACATTTGTTTCTATATTAATACCTTTCAAGTATTTAAATATCTGTATCATATCTCCCCTGTCTCGCCTCTTGGGTATACATATTCAAGTCTTCCAGTCTCTTCTCAAATGTCATTTGGCGCAAGCCCCATATCATTCTTGTCACCTCCCTCTGGACCGCTTCAAGTTTTCTTCCATCTTTAGCAAGATACGGCCTCCAAAACTGAACACAATACTCCTGGTGGGGCCTCACCAACAACTTGTACAGAGGCATCAACACTTCCTTTCTTCTGCTGGTTACACCTCTCTCTATACAGCATAGCATCCTTGTGGCTAAGGCCATCACCTTGGCACACTGTTTCGTCACCGTCAGATCCTCAGATACTATTACCCCAAGTTCCCTCTCCCTGTCTGTGCATATCAGCCTCTCAACACCTGGCACATATGCCTCCCTCCATTTGTGTATCTAAAATTTAAACTTCTACAAAACAGATGAAGTGAAGATGTGATTCCATATGCCCTGATGAAATAAGAGTTTAATTTTACTTCCATTTAATTTCAGTATATTCCATCTTTATAACACCAGGCTTCCCAAGGCAGATTACAACACCAGTTAACATGAACCCATCAAGAAACAGGATATTCTCAATGAAATTTAGCCATCTGTATTGTATAGAACAGTGTAGAAAAATAAGCACAAAATACAGTTTCTAGCAGCTACAATAATTTTTTAAGCTGTTTTAGTGATATAAATATCATGAAATAAAAATTGAAAATCTATATATAGGAAGCTTTCAAATAAAAAGCTGTCAAATAAGTTGTAAAAAATCTTTTGTCCTCCACCTTTTAAGGGACTGCCTACCCACAACTGGAACAGCTTTTGACTTTTTACAGATGGCAGTCTTAATCGGGCAACAAGAACAACAGCTGACAAGGGCTGATCTCTTCCTTCTGCCATCCAATGATAGTGATTTATAAAGTGATGCTACCACTGCTAAAGTGGTGGTACTTAGTTTGAATGTTGGTAAATAAAGTTTTTTGATATTCTGAGCCTTTTAACTTTTTGACCAATCGAGTTGGCTGTTGCCGATCAGCTGCTTGCTATAACTTTAGCAGCATAGATCCTGCCACCATTTTTTTTCTCCGATGCTGGAAGTGAACCTTCAATATGATATTTGTAAACGTCACTGTTAATGTAATCATTTTGATTTTGAATTGGATCTTCTGTTAATATGCGTTTTGTTTCCTTAGCGAACCTCTACCCTGAAGAAGTATCCGAAACCTGGCCATTTCGGCAGACGTTCCAACTTTTAAAAGCTAAGTAGTTATCTGTTTTTCTATATGAAAACAAAGGATGTTGCTTTGAAATTTATAGATAAAAACGATCAATGAGGAACTGGCAGCTACTGCATAAAATTTTTTTTTTGTGTGCAGTTTGCTAGCCAGATATCTGAAGATCCTTTATAAAATAGGTTATAAATGAAGAAAACTCATAAGCGTGACAATTACATATATAAAAAAATATTATTAATGATGATTGGTGACTGATGTGAATTTGAAGATTCAGAGTTGCTGGGAGAATTTGTAATATTATTGTCGACTAGTCCCTACACATAGATTTTTGTCCTATTAACTGTATTCAAAATAAGTATAACAGATTGATGAGGCAAGAGTTCCTTTAGCTAAATCCGTGTTGACTCTGCCCCATTAAACCATGATGGCCATCAATTTGTTTAGTAATTTTGTCTTTTAAACTCGGGTGAACTAAGTCTGTAGTTTCCTAGGTCTTTCCAGGAACTCAAATTTGGCTTTACATTTGCCATCCTCCAGTCTTCAGGTACCATACTGCCTTCACCTTCACTCCCACTCCTCAAGAATCACCAATAAAGTCATGTTTTCAGGATATCCCTAATATGCCCGAGAGAAACCTGCATACTTTGGAGGTAAGCATGTAAATCTTCATATATATTCATGCATATGCAGAACTGATAAATGAAGCGTCACTATTTAAATGCACTTGTCACTGTTGAACAAATACATAAAGAGAATATAATAGAGCAGTGGCCTATTATTAAATCTGAATGAGGATGTAGCCCTCTACCTTTCCAGCAGAATGTTTTACAGCTGAGCATGCCCCCTTGTGGTCAGAACTGGAACAGCACAGGCAGACAGAGGTAGACCTACCCTGTTTCCCCCAAAATAAGACAGTGTCTTATATTAATTTTTGCTCCCAAAGATGCGCTAGGTCTTATTTTCAGGGGATGTCTTATTTTCGGGGAAACACGGTAACATGATTGGATTATTGCAGTTCTTTACTCCAAGGCTTACCTCAATATCAGCTGCAGAGCCTACAAGCTGTTCAAAATACCGTACTACAGTAAAATTGCAGCTTCTTAGAGAAAATGGCCACTGCAACTTTTAGCAGTAGCTTCCTAGAATTTCAGCAGCCTTTTTAATTTCACAGCAGCAGGACAAGAAGTCAGCATTAAGTAAATTAAGGGGAAGCCTTGATACAGCTTGGTGAAACATGAGTCGGCACAACAATCCCCCTACAACGAAAAAGGAGACTGAGCAATACAGTGCACAGAATCTCCATTTACCTACCTTAAGATAAGTACAGCATTCTAAGTAAGCTTAGTCCTTAGGGTTCCTAATACCCCCCTTTCCCCCTTCCCCCCATGTACCTTCTGTTGGGACACTCACCCAGTTTTAAAGATGTCAGGAGGCTGCCGAACATCTGTTTCCTCGCGGAAACAGGAAATACCTCATCAGAGGAAGGCGGGACACTGACGGGAGAGACTGGACTCGAGCTGCCGTAGCGGTGTGTCCGGAACGGAAGGTAATATGTCGGGGAGTTGAGGGCGGGCTCAGCCGGTGAGCGGAAGATACAATTTGGAGCTAGGTCTTACTTTCGGGGGAGGCCTTATATTTAGCAATTCAGCAAAACCTCTACTAGGTCTTATTTTCGGGGAAACAGGGTATTATATGAGAGGTGTTAATGGCAGGGGATAATAATACATCCAGAGAAGGCCTTAGTTAGGTGTTATACTTCATAAGGCAAAGCATATGCCTGGTTTTTCTTTTTGTTATTCTCTTATTTTAAGGAACTAATTTTAGCTTATGCCCGGTTCACTTGTAGCTCAAGGTGAGTTACATTCAGATACACTAGTATTTCTCTGTTCTCCCAGGACTTACAGTCTGTTTGTGCCAGAGGCAATGGAAAGTTAAATGTTTTGCCCTAGTTCTCAGCCTATTGCTCTAACCATTAAGCTACTGCTTTCACTCCCAGCAGCTTCCGGCTTCTCACTGCAGCTAACTAGAGCACTGTATATTTAAGGCTGTGAAACTGCAATAAATGTGGGTGCCCAGTTAGAGAATTACCCCCCCCCCCCCCCCGAAGGAGAATTCTATAACTGCAACTGTGCGTGTAATTGTCCTGATAGAATACTAGTATAAGTCCAGATGTATGCGCCCTAACTTTAGTCTCAACCACTTATGCTAGCTTAATGGTTAGTATAAATGCTCGTGCCTAACTGAAGGCACACAAGAGTTATAAAATACTAGCATTTACTCAACCGATGGGAGGGTCAGGGGCATGCTTATGGTCATTCTAGGTCCACATCCCCCCTTGCAATTTTGCACTCTGGATTATGCGTGTGGTTTTAAAATACCAACTAATAGCCGTTACAGTGTAACTGCTAATTAGTACCACTTATAGTCAATAATTGGTCATTAGCAGAGGCCAACCAAATTTCGGTTTCAGCTTTGTTGCTGGAAGCAGCCCAAAATCTGGGTTCACCCATGCTTTGGTTTTGGCCGTAAAAATGCCCCCCCCCCCCCCCCCCCCCCACACACACACACTCTGCCTGCTGCCCTTCCACCATTATTATTATTAGCATTTGTATAGCGCTACCAGACGCACGCAGCGCTGAACACCTGACACAGACAGACCGTCCCTGCTCAATAGAGCTTACAATCTAAAATCAAAGGTCCTTCTCGAGCCTACCTTTAGAAGCCCTGGTAGTCTACTGGCCTCCTTCAGGGTTGGAGTGATCACCAGTTGCTCCTGCCCACGCTGGCTCCTTAGTCAAAGTGACTGCCATGACTTCCTGCGACAGCATCGCAAGATAGGCTTGGGGAGGACCTTTAGGTAGTGGGAGGGAGCTCCAGACCAAGCAGTGAACTTTGGCCACAGATTTGGTTTCAGCTGAAACTGAAACACTCTAGTCATTAAAACCAATTAGCAGTTAATCTATTTAAGTTATTGACGTTATTCTGTAACTTCCACATACAAGTTTAAAGAATTAGGGGGTTAAAGTCTAAGCCAAGGGTCCTCCAATCTAGTCCTCAAGGTCCATGAGCCAGCCTGGTTTTCACAATTTCCACAATGAATATGTATGAAATCTATTTGCATGCTATGGAATCAGTGAATGCAACTGGATCATATACATACTCATTGTGGAAATCTTGAAAACCAGGCTGGGTCATGGGCCTCGAGGACTGGATTGGAGGACCCCCTGGTCTAAGCTGTTGTGCTGAAGAAAAATACTCCCCAGGGAAAATCTGCCACTTCCTAAACGAAACAATTATATACACAATATTTTTAAGTTCTGCATCCTTTGGGGCCCTTTCTGAAACTGTTGCCCGGAGGCATTTAATTTGAACATGCCACTACCCCCACGCTCGGTCTCCTGGCCCCCTCCTTCCATCTCAAAGTTCCTTCAGCCAGGAACAGTGCATCAGTGCAGCTTTCATCTATAGCGCATAGGTTAGAGCTTTTTTTGTCCAGCCTTTGTAGGCTGATACAATGTCTGTCCCTCCTCTCCTGTGGACTGATCCTCCTAGCTATGCTTCCCTTCCTCTTAGTAACATAGTAGATGACGGCAGAAAAAGACCTGCACGGTCCGTCCAGTCTGCCCAACAAGATAAACTCACATGTGCTACTTTTTGTGTATATCTTACCTTGATTTGTACCTGTCCTTTTTAGGGCACAGACCGTATAAGTCTGCCCAGCACTATCTCCACCTCCCAACCACCAGCCCCGCCTCCCACCACCGGCTCTGGCACAGACCGTATAAGTCTGCCCAGCACTATCCCCGCCTCCCAACCACCAGCCCCGCCTCCCACCACCGGCTCTGGCACAGACCATACAAGTCTGCCCAGCACCATCTCCGTCTCCCGCCACCGGCTTTGCCACCCAATCTCGTCTAAGCTCTTCCTCTTGTGACCATACAGACCACAGTCCCTCTCTCCTTTCCTGTGTGGGTCTGTAGTTTTAGCCCTCTTTTAGTCCCTCATCAAATTCTGTACAGAAAATGTAAAATTCTGTGCAGGTGGGGGACTTCCTCCAAGCACAGAGAAAGCTGTATTGAATTTTCTTCAACCCTGTCTCAGCTGCATTGTGATGTTTGCTGCGAGACTGGTCTTTTGTCTGCATCCGTTTCATAACACATCTAAAAATTAAATGCCAAAAACTGTTACAGAATGTTTTTGCATTTAAATAGTGAGAATTTTTATCTTGCGTCAGCGGTAAGTTTTTTACTCGAATCCTACAACTTTATCCAAAAATGCAGCAAATATTTCTGGCCGGCCTGCGGGGAAAGGCTTCAAGGCTGAAAGATCCATGGACTGCAAGGTCTCCATAAGTGTGCTAGAAGCAAACAAACAGATATATGAGTCACGAGCATATACTTGAGGTGTATAAATTAAAAAAAAAAAACTGCTTTATCTATTTTTTTATAAACAAACAACACATCCTGTGTTTCGTTTTTATAGGCAATGGATGGCTTTGCTTGCATGCTCAATCCCCTCCCCCCCCAAACAAAACCCCACTCAGAGTTTAGTGGTGTCAGGTAAGAAAGTATTAATTTGGGGGGTGGGGGAGGGGGCAAAAACTCCTGACCGTGTGCTAAGCACAGAATGTACAGTGACAGGAGGGTTACCAGTGAAACAGCAGTACTGAAAGTAGCTCCTATGAGAGCTGCATCTTGATTAAGGCAACAGCCCAGGCAATGCTTGGTCTCCATGTGTGATGGAGATAGGAAACCACGGTATGTGCTGGTGCCCAGGCACAATGGTTCTCTGAGGGTAGCTGCATGGGCAAATATTTCAGGTTGCCTTCAAGATGATGCAGGAGGGCGAGTTCCATCGCTTCCCCAAACATCCTGTAAAAACGAGTAACTGAACACCATGCTTTTCAATATTTTAAAATGTTTTGTACATTATATATGCATGCATGACGAGGGCAATCTCCAAAAGCCATTTAACTCAGGTAAACCTGCCCAGCTCCCTAAAGGTAAAGAATGTACTTATGATTCTTTGTGCTTTATGTAAATTGATAACTTTCACTGCTGTCTTAGGCAGCCACGTACTCAGTTAAGCTGGCCTTGGGTAGGGGGAGGAAAGGAGAGTTTGCAATTTTATCTCTCTCTAATTCACAAAAATGTTAGTGAAGAGAAGGCTCATACCCCGTTTATCTCAACCTTCTTCCCCTGCAAATCTGACCTCCCTCTCTCTTGTCCCACCTTCAACAACTAAGTAGAGAATCTGGTTGAGATGAGGGCAATACACTCAATTTTCAGATTATCAGCTTCCTGCATCACCTGTTTGTGTATTCTTCAGTACTACTGAAAGTCCATGAAAACTAAGGGATAGATATTCAGCCGGTGGCAGTTCTCCGGATATTCAATGCCAGGCCATATCCAGGCACCAGCATTGATTATCCGGTTGTACGCTGGCTGCTAAAACTTGTGCAGTTAAGTGCAATATTCAGCCCTTAACCACATAAGCTGAACAAGACAGAGCTGTGATTTATGCAGTTTTATTTAAGCAGTTTTCTTATGTGGTTATGGGCTGAGTACTGGCAACTTAACTGCATTAGTGCCGGTTCCACCCCTGGAATGGCCACACGTTAGCCGGTTTCAGCTGAAGGGTTAAGTGCCAGTGAATGTTCTCAGTTAACCATGGACAAGCGATGGCTAGGAGCCTCTTCGGGCCATTTAAATTGCTTTGAACATTGGGCGGGCTGAAATCTTTGTTCCTGAAAACCAGCTTAAAAAAAAAACAGCGGAATGGCAAGAGAGGGGTGTATGGCAGCTGTCGCAACTGTATATTGCTGGTACTCTGTTATCGCCTGCTGCTCTGTCTGCATTGTATAATGTTTCTTTGCTAGATTCTGGCACATGGAAGGACATCTCCACATATATTTCAACCTTTCAGGTCTCCAATTCACTTATCTCGAATCCTTCAGAGTTTATCTCCTTTTGTCACACCATTACATCAGGTCGTAAGAAGGCTTCTCTGCTATATAAAAAACATCAGGATCTATATGCCGATGCAGTTGCTCCATTGAGGATGACTTGGGAAGCGAAATTTGGTTTGGATGCGTCTGAATTTGATTGGTCTACTTTCTGGGTTAACTCCATACGTCCCACGAAGTCAGCAGCAATATCTCAATCCTCATATTTCATCTTCCACAAAGCCTATTGGACTCCTGCTCGAGTGGCCAGAATCACTAAGAGTGTCAACTTCAACTGCTGGTCTTGTCAGGAAAGAGATGGTTCACTGGCACATATGGTTTTCTACTGTAAAAACGTCAGAGCTTACTGGCAACTAATTTGGTCAAAAATGTGTCTTATCTTTCACTTGCCTGAGTCCACTGCGCTCTCTTATGAGGTTGTGATCTTACGAGCTTCTTGTCCTACTATCCCTCTTTTGGAGTCTGATAAGAAATTGTATAACATACTGCTAGCTGTGGCCTTGCATTTAATTGTCTCCAATTGGAAAAATAATGTGTACCTGAATTATAATGAATGGTGGAGTTATGTATGCGTGATCAGGAAATACGAAACAATTTTGGCCCATAGACGTCGAAACATTAGGTCTGTTTTGAGGACCTGGGCTTGTTTAGACCTTTTTTGTCAGGAGCCACATAGCACTCCTTGAACTTGTGTAACCCTGCAATTTGTCTCCGGGTATTGCCATGGAACTTTGACGTTGATTATGCTTATGATTTTTTTTTTTGGGGGGGGGGGGGGTTAATTTCCGGGGGGGGGGGGGGTTTTGTTTGATTTTGTGTTTATTTTTGCATTCTCTGTATGACAAAACCTTTAATAAAAATATATAAAAAAAAAAAAGAATCAAACCTTAATAAAAGAAAAAGCAATCTAATAGCACCTATGTGGTTAGGTATATTCTCTACATTCCCAAACCCTTTCTGTAATGCAGCTGTGAGGTACCTGCAGGTGCAGTACAAGAGATGCCCATTGCTGTGCAGCTGCTTTGCCAGTTCCAGCTGGTGGTTGCCCATCAGTTTCTCATTGATGACCACGATGAGTGGTTTCCCTTCCTCCAGAGTCTCTAGGCAGCTCCCTGCACCTGCAGAACAGATCCAGAATTGAAACCAGAGCTAGACTGTCAAAAAAAAACAAGGTTGTAAAAATCAGTCAGTCCCAGGAGGGCGACCTCCTCCCCCTTGGTATTACACCTTTTTATGCAAATGTGGTTGGGAGATTCCCCACCTCACTCACTGCTGGGCACTCTGTGTGCCACTGCTTACGTTTTACTTCCTGCTAAATATGGTGCTGACAGGAAGGATTTGTTCACTTTTGACCATCACCTAATTAAGCATACCCACCCCGCAGAGGCACCCTACCACTGATTCGCAATATTTACATAGCCAGCATGTGGCCGAGCTTGCAGTTATTGCAGAAAAACAGCAAGTGGATGAGCCAGCTGGTTCTGGCTTAACTGCTTCACAAATGGCAGAAGCTGCGTATGTGCTTCTCTCACCGTTATGGTGCCTTTAAGTGCCTCTATCAGGAGCAATTTTTCAGTACAATAACAACATATGTAACAGATGGGAATTCAGCTACTTCTTCTTCCCTAATTATATTATTTCAAACGTGATGGTTGATTTATGAGGGCAATGTTATTTCTTCCTACATTGCAGCTGATTACGAAGCTGTTACATTGGGCGCAGCGTTACTTAACAATGAGGCTCATTTTCAAAGCACTTAGCCTCCCAAAGTTCCATAGAAACCTATGGAACTTAGCCTCCCAAAGTGCTTTGAAAATATGCCTCATAGAGGCTCATTTTCAAAGCACTTAGCCTCCCAAAGTTCCATAGAAACCTATGGAACTTAGCCTCCCAAAGTGCTTTGAAAATATGCCTCATAGAGGCTCATTTTCAAAGCACTTAGCCTCCCAAAGTTCCATAGAAACCTATGGAACTTAGCCTCCCAAAGTGCTTTGAAAATATGCCTCATAGAGGCTCATTTTCAAAGCACTTAGCCTCCCAAAGTTCCATAGAAACCTATGGAACTTAGCCTCCCAAACTGCTTTGAAAATATGCCTCATAGTAACCTAGTAGATGACGGCAGAAAAAGACCTGCAAGGTCCATCCAGTCTGCCCAATAAGATAACTCATATTTGCTGCTTTTTGTGTATACCCTACTTTGATTTGTACCTGTGCTCTTCAGGGCACAGACCGTATAAGTCTGCCCAGCACTATCCTCGCCTCCCAACCACCGGCTCTGGCACAGACCGTATAAGTCTGCCCAGCACTATCCCCTCCTCCCAACCACCAGCCCCGCCTCCCACCACTGGCTCTGGCACAGACCGTATAAGTCTGCCCAGCACTATCCCCTCCTCCCAACCACCAGCCCCGCCTCCCAACCACCGGCTTTGGCACAGACCGTATAAGTCTGCCCAGCACTATCCCCGCCTCCCAACCACCGGCTCTGGCACAGACCGTATAAGTCTGCCCAGCACTATCCCCGCCTCCCAACCACCAGCCCCGCCTCCCAACCACCGGCTTTGGCACAGACCGTATAAGTCTGCCCAGCACTATCCCCGCCTCCCAACCACCGGCTCTGGCACAGACCGTATAAGTCTGCCCAGCACTATCCCCGCCTCCCAACCACCAGCCTCGCCTCCCGATCTTGACTTAGTTTTAACTTTTGTTTTACAGCTGCTGGCTATGAGCACCTTAATGCGACAGCTGACCAACACCATCTCAACACACACACACACACATATATATATATATATATATATATATATATATATATATATATATATATATATATATATATATGCATAGATAGATTGGAATTCTAATTTGGAGAAAACAAGACCAAACAGAAATACGTAAGTTGTTTGCATTTCATTTCTGAAAGGAGACAACCACCCCCACCCTTGTTTGCTTTAGGTCTATATATTCATATCAGCAAGGGGCCCATAGATGGCAGCTTCTCTCCATTTTCCAGTGTACTCTACTGCTGTTGTGACTTACACTCATCTTTGGGATAAGCTGCAAATTGGAAAAATAGTTTTCTTTTTTAACTTTATGTTGAAAATGGGGAGGGAAACCTGAAAAGTGTAAAAGAAAGTTATTTGGGACATTCTTTGAAGTCACCCACCAAATAGAATTGGATTCTACCACCTGTTAAGGGCACTTCAGCACAGAATCAGAATGGGCACATACTGTCATTGCAAGGTGCTCTTCAGTCTTCAGAGGAAGTGGTTTGATTTAGAAAGTTTATCATTGTCCTTATATTTAGGCTTAGCAAGCACCAGTGGTACAACCGCTTTGGGTTTATGTGACTGCTCCAGCTGCATCAGCAGCTTTCCAGGAGGGTCTGTAGCAGGGTGCTCAGAGGTAACCCAGAAAACTGGTAATTGTATCGGAAGGACACTTGAGCTCCTCCCACCTAACTCTTCTTGCCGCAGAACTGACGGCTAACGCTTGCATTTTCCCCACTCTCCCAGGGCTCAGCGGCTACCACCGCTGCGCCTTAATTTCACAAATCCTTTACCTGCGTGGCTGATGACGAGATCTGCTTGCCTGATGTTATTCTGCAAGGACTTTTTATATCTGAAGACCTGCATTGTAAAGGCACCACTGCGGCGAGGTTTGGGCTTCACGCTCCCTCTGCCAATCTGAAGAATCAGCTTGTGGTAGCCAAGGCTCCTTAGGATCTGCCAGAAATTAAAATCAGATCTACTGCTCATGATTTTCTCTCTGTGAGCTACACTCAGATTGAGACGTTATGCAAGGGTAATATGGATTGGATATGAATGTAATTGCTTGCATTTTTAAATCTGAGCTCAAGGTGAGTTATGATTCAAGTATTAGAAATAAATGTTAACAAATAAGAGCATTAATAAAAACAAGGTGATACTCTTTTCAGTGGGTTACGTTACCTAACCTTTCAAAAACACATTTTCAGTTGATTTTAGAAGTTATTATCCAGCCTCTGTCTATACAGTAAATAGTTTAAAAAGAGCATCCAACTGTTACATATTTAGAAAAGGGAAGATAACATCAAGAGGCTCCTTATAAACAAGGCTTTTTTTTTTTTTGCTGTACCACATTCACCCTGCTTCTTTAATTAGGACCTCTGCTCAATGGCAGGCAGATGATCAAAAGCAAACGCCGGCGCTAGAGGCTGTTAGCGCCATACTAGCGCTGGCGTTTGCTACTGCCCTGTGATCAGAGCCCTCGCGCGCGTGAAACAAAGCGCTTGAGGGCTCTTAGCGCAAGTAGCATGCAAATGCATGCTAAACAGGGCTCTTGCCGCAAGTAGCTTGCAAATGCATGCTAATCAGCGCTTAACGCATTCATCCCCAATGATCAGCGACCAGCGCACCAAAGACATCTTTCTCATAGAAACATCCATCCTTAACTGCCCATTGCAGAAATGTCCAAAATTTGGTCATCCTCTACTGCCCTGTCACAGAAACGTCCAAATTTTAGATGTCCTCAACTGCCCCGTCGCTATACCTCCGACACCCCCTTGAAATTTGGCCGTCCCTGCAACAGGGCAGTTGAGGATGTCCATCTTCCGATTTAAAGATGGGTGTCCTTCTCTTTTCATTGGTCTCCAGACCTGTCAAACAAGTGTGGGAGGATTGTGCTGAGCGCATGCTCAGGCACAATTCTCCCGCACTTCTACCCCATGATCAGAGATAATTGCGCTGGTTAAATTTGCATGCATTATCTCTGATCATAGGTCTAACAGCGCCCTGCGCTGTTTGGAACAGCGCGGGGCTTTTGATCATCTGCCTGTCAGTACTGACTTCTGGGCTAAGACACTATGAGCCTTCGTTCTTAAATGCCTGGGGTTCTCTCTGCTCCCTTCCAACTCAGCACAGTCATCACAAACCGCACTTCCCGTGAATCTGAAATCTGGCCACTAAGTGGTACTGTTGAGGAACAGCTGGGGCTTATCCCCTGAATACAGTTTCTGCTGCATCTCCAGGAATATAGCCCAGGTCTCCCGTATGACAGAACACAGAACTTACCAGTAGCTCTGGGTGTACATTTTATACAGAACGTGCCAACATGTATGCGTCAGATCCACAGTAAGTGACTAGAATACATTTGCATGTAAATGCCAGTTTGAAGGTGGGCATACACAGCTACATGCATAAACGGCATATTTTAGCAATTTACCTTTTACGCCAGCTCTCTGGCTTGCTCAAGTGCTTGAACCTAAATTCTAGAGGTGTATGTTAAGGAATGGAGTAGAATAACGGTTAGAACAGTGGGCTGGAAACTAGGGAAGGGGGGGCATGTTCAAATCACACAGTGGCTCCTTGTGACTTGGGCAATTCATCTGACCCTCCATTGCCTTGGGATGGCCAGGGACGGTGCTGGTAACCTCACCCTACTTAAGGCCTGCTACGGAAACCACCGTGCCTGTGGAGCCCATAACCCATTTGCAGCTTGGGCATGTGCACAAGGGACAGATATCTTACTCCTTTGTAGAAGAGGCACCTAAAACTAGAAGCACTGTTATGGAACTATCCTTTGTGTCCATAACCAGGTCTTGCTTCTATTCTTTCAATACCAGAACTTCAGCCTTATGGCACTCTCAGTGCATGGCCTAATGAAACCAGGGTTCAAATCCTGCTTCTACCAGAGACAATCTTGGGCAAGTCACTTTATATGTGACTGCCTCAGGTATCGGCAAAGGCTGGAAGCTCTTTGGGGCTGGAGCTTATTATAAGTGAACTAGTAAAAAAGGCCCGTTTCTGCCTGAAATGAAACGGGCGCTAGCAAGGGTTCCCCCCTCCCTTCATTGCTGTCTCCCTCTCTCTCCTCCGAGTCCCACGCCCTCCTTTTCTGCCGTCCGAGTTCCAGGCCGTCCTCCCTCCCCTCTCCCACTCCCCTGTAACTCACCAGTTTGTCCATAAGTGTCCTGGTGTTCTGCATGGCCCTGCGGTCGTCCGCCGCCTACTCGTGGTGCTCCAGTGCGTTTGTGGTATCTGTCATTTGTTTTTGTTGTAGTGGTAGACAGTATGTGTGTGTGAATGTTTGTTTGGGGGGGGGGGGTGGATGGTGAAATGTGAGGGAGTGGCAAGGGGGTTTGAAGGGGGGGGGGGGGGTCTGAGTTCCTGTGGTGATGGGTTGAAAGTGAGGGATTGCTCAGGTCATGTTTTTGGTGTGTGTAAAATTGTTTGTTTGTTTGTTTTGTGATACACAGTGTGTCTGTGTGTGTGAATGTTTGGGGGGTGGGGAATTGGGAAGTGTGAGGGAGTGGCTGTGGGCTTGGAGGGGTCCAAATGAAAGAGCTGTAGCTGGACAAAGAATAAAGAACAGGTTTGGTTGCTTTATTTTGAGTCTGTAGAAATGACGGCTGGGCGGGAGAGTGGAAACAGAGATCATCCAAATTGCCTTCCTTCCTTACAGGGAGCTAAATAGGCTCACGCCGTGTTGGATGGGCAGTGAGGGCTTGGAGGGGGTTCAGGGGTTTTGACGGGGGTCAGCGTTGGTTGGGGGGCAGGGGCGGGCCCTCACAGCGCCTTTCACATGCGTGTGAAGGCGCTGCAGCAGAGGCAACAGCTGATCGTTTCCGTTCGGCCCTCCCTCCTTCCCTCCATGTCCCACAGGGAGGGAAGGAGGGAGGGTCGAAGGTAAACGATCAGCTGTTGCGTCCTGCAGGGCCTTAACACGGAGGTCAGTGGCGTTGTGAGGAGCTGGCCGGCGTTCCGGTGGCAGACGGAGAGGGGTGAGTGGGGGGGGGGGGGGGAGTGGCGTTGATGACGACGACGACCGCGATTGTGGCTGTGCAATTCGTCAAGGGGTGGTGGGAGGGTAGCTGGGCTTTTGGAATCCCATTCCTGGAACGTTCGGCTAAAGCGGATGAGCAGAGACGGCACTGCAGGCAGCCAGCAGCCGTTTTCACAGTGGCGCTCCCCCCTCCTTAGCCGGAAAGAGGATCAGCAGAGACGGCACCGCAGGCAGGCAGCAGAGTTGTGTGGCGGTTGGGAACGGTTGTGTCGGGCGCCATTGTTGTTTTGTGGTGGGCGCAGTGAGGTGATTGTGAGGCAGGGGGAGGAGTCCCCTTTCCATTCCACGCGTAGAGGTCATCGAAATGGCTGTGGCGTCATGACGCTGAACGCGAGGGCGTGACAGACAAACAGAGGCTTCACCACCATGAAGTTATGAACCCTTCACGGAAGTGGCTGGAGCTAGGGGCCTCAATAGAACGTTGAGGTAGCGAATTATGTCTGGAAGGGGCGTGGCTGGGGGAGTGGCTGAGGGTGGGTGTCTGAGTGAGAGTGAGTTGTGCTGACAGGCTAGAACAGTACAGGGCTTCACTGTTGCCCTGCCACACTGTGAGCTTCAGAATTGGAGGTGAGAATTATTAATATAGATACTAACTGTGCTTTGGAAAGGGAGGTCAAATAACTTAGTGTAATTAATATAAAAGTATCAGATGGGATATATTTATTTATTAGGATTTATTTACCACCTTTTTGAAGGAATTCACTCAAGGAGGTGTACAGTAAAACTTATGTATATCTATGATCAAATCAGTTGGAATATAAAAAGCCAGAATAATCTGTAATGTTTTGTTTCTCCAATGGGATTCTCAATGCTGTTTATAACATAACTAGTAAAAAAGCCCCGTTTCTGATGCAAATGAAACGGGGGGGGGGGGGGGGGGGCTAGCAAGGTTTTCTTCTGTGTGCATGTGGGAGTGTATGTGTCCCTGCCCTCTGCCCTCTCTCCCCTCCCTCACTGCTTTGCTGTGTTTTCCTTCACTGACTATTTGTGTTACAGAGAGGGTGGGGCAGACACTCATGGGGAAACCGGATATCTCTCCCCCTTCACACTTCCGTCTGGAGGCTTCATAGAACGTTGGTGTTGCCTTTTATATAGAGAGATAGGTATCAGTGGAGGAGTAGCCTAATGCTTAGTGTGGCAGGCTGAGAACCAGGGAAGCCCAATTCAAATCCCACTGCAACTACTTGTGAACTTGGGCAAGTCTCTTACGCCTGCATTGGTACAAACTGTAAACCTTCTGGGGATAGGGAAATATCTCCTGTACCTGAAAGTAATTCACCTTGAACCAACACACAGAGCGTATCAGTGGCATATTTCTGATTGACTGCATGCTGAACGATGTTAATACTTGATAATGCTGTAACCTCAATGACTGGTACTTCCGTTTCTTACATGAACAGATTTTAATGGTGTCAGATTTCTACCTACCACCCTCTATTACAGTCATTTTTAACACAAAAACATTTCAAACATTTGATCTTAGTACTAATAATTCTAAGTCTATGACCCTAATAATTAGTAGTACCTTAAGACACCTATGTTTATAGATGCATTAGAGTTTTTTCGTGTGTTAATGCTTGATGCGCATTAAACGCCAATACGCCCATAGGAATGTATTGGCGCGTTAGCGTTTAAGGTGACTTAATTTTTTTTTTTTTTTAATATTTAATTTTCTTTATTAGTTTTCATTATATACAAAGATATAAATCTTTGATAGATAATCCAATATTGAATAAATGTACAACATTATAGGAACATAATAACATCAAAAGAAAAATATTGGAATTTCAAATAGTCCACAACTAGGAAGGTTTTATCCATGGAAGTTGAAGCTCAATATTATATATAGAAAAAAAAAAGGAAATATATGTAGGTGGCAGTCCTATATTTAAATTATCCAGCATGTTTTTCTATCGGTCAATCATTCTTGATCTCATGGCTATCTAAAAAGCCACATAATTGTTCTGGCTCATAGAATATATATTTATATATATCTTAAGGTGACTTAATTTTAAAAGCACATTAAAAATGCTAACGTGCTTTAGTAAACATTCCCCTTAGCATTATAGGCATCATACACAAAAACGTTTAAAATGTTTAATATTCCATAGGTATTAGCTACGGAGTCAATTTTGCAAAGCCCTTATGTGGCCTCCATTGACTCCTGGTCAGGTTAATGCTTTAGTTCACATTTTCTCCCTTATTAAATAGATACATTTTAAAGTATATAAACCGATATAGAGATGCAGTTTATTCACTTATCTAAAAGGGCCTGTTTTATACACAGCAATGGCATTTAGACACAATCATATGTTTATTTACTTCCAGTTTTTCACATCTTAAAGAAAAAGCAGGTCTAACGTTATACGTATAACTTTGGATAGTATATTCATCTATCAGTATGCGTAAAGGTACAGGGATAATTATCCATATATCTTTATGCAGTATTCACCCTGCTGAATGTCAGCCCCTATATTTCTCATCAGAATTATATACACAACCTCTACCTCTCAATTAAGCATGTCTGATTTATCCGATTATCCCAGAATGAAGTGTCGAGATAGTGCAAAATCCATAAACTATCTCTGCTGAGAGAGAGGCATCTGAGCTACAGAATTCTAGAAATAATGGTTTATTGATACAACGTTGTTCTTATCAATTGTTTATCGATCTAATGTCAGAGCTTTGAGAACTCTTGTTAGATTCACACACACACACATGATTTGGAACAACACATTTCAATAAATGTTCTCTTGCCATACAAGAACTGAGCTTGGGGGCCTGGCTTTCAGTGTGCGACACCTGGGTTCAATATCGAATCCTAGCTTTTGTTATTCAGGGCTGCTGGGGCTCCTGCCCAGACAGCACTCACAGCCACTGCACAGGAGGCTACATAGAAACATGACCGCAGATAAAGGCCAAATGACCCATCCAGTCTGCCCATCCTCTGTAACCCCCAATTCTACCTGTTCCTAAGCGAACCCACATGCTTATCCCATGCCTTTTTAAATTCTGGAACAGTCCTCGACTCCACAACCTCCACCGGGAGGCCATTCCACGCCTCCACCACCCTTTCTGTGAAATAATACTTCCTTAGGTTGCTCCTAAGCCTATTCCCTCTCAACTTTGTCGTATGCCCCCTCATTCCTGAGCTCTCCTTCATTTGAAAAAGGCTCTCTTCCTGTACATAAATGCCCTTGAGATATTTAAATGTTTCTATCATGTCTCCTCTCTTCCAGCGTATACATAATAGAATGGCAATATCTAGTGGCTAAATTCAGGGCATGGGGTTATGCTGTAGAGAGCTGGGGCTCCTAGTATCGGTCATTGTCACCTTTGTTTGATATACTGCCCGTCAATACAATTATCTAAGCAATTTACAAAACAAATAAAAGAGAAACTAGGGCAAAGGAAAACACAGAAGGAAGACCAAGTTACATCATAACATCAAAATGATAAAATAGACAACTTGTATATCACTTTAATATCATATGCTATGAGTAACGCATCTGAAGGGGGAGGGAAATATCTTAACGTTGAAATTAGCAAGTTAAAACCAAAAGTACTGCTAACAGTATTTATCATATATTGTTCCAAGATTTTGATTTGATTCATTTACTTGATATACCATTTTAAAGCAGTTTACAATAAAAATAGGTTAAAAGTTTACAAAAGCATAACATACAGTGGGGGAAATAAGTATTTGATCCCTTGCTGATTTTGTAAGTTTGCCCACTGACAAAGACATGAGCAGCCCATAATTGAAGGGTAGGTTATTGGTAACAGTGAGATATAGCACATCACAAATTAAATCCAGAAAATCACATTCTGGAAAGTATATGAATTTATTTGCATTCTGCAGAGGGAAATAAGTATTTGATCCCCCACCAACCAGTAAGAGATCTGGCCCCTACAGACCAGGTAGATGCTCCAAATCAACTCGTTACCTGCATGACAGACAGCTGTCGGCAATGGTCACCTGTATGAAAGACACCTGTCCACAGACTCAGTGAATCAGTCAGACTCTAACCTCTACAAAATGGCCAAGAGCAAGGAGCTGTCTAAGGATGTCAGGGACAAGATCATACACCTGTACAAGGCTGGAATGGGCTACAAAACCATCAGTAAGACGCTGGGCGAGAAGGAGACAACTGTTGGTGCCATAGTAAGAAAATGGAAGAAGTACAAAATGACTGTCAATCGACAAAGATCTGGGGCTCCACGCAAAATCTCACCTCGTGGGGTATCCTTGATCATGAGGAAGGTTAGAAATCAGCCTACAACTACAAGGGGGGAACTTGTCAATGATCTCAAGGCAGCTGGGACCACTGTCACCACGAAAACCATTGGTAACACATTACGACATAACGGATTGCAATCCTGCAGTGCCCGCAAGGTCCCCCTGCTCCGGAAGGCACATGTGACGGCCCGTCTGAAGTTTGCCAGTGAACACCTGGATGATGCCGAGAGTGATTGGGAGAAGGTGCTGTGGTCAGATGAGACAAAAATTGAGCTCTTTGGCATGAACTCAACTCGCCGTGTTTGGAGGAAGAGAAATGCTGCCTATGACCCAAAGAACACCGTCCCCACTGTCAAGCATGGAGGTGGAAATGTTATGTTTTGGGGGTGTTTCTCTGCTAAGGGCACAGGACTACTTCACCGCATCAATGGGAGAATGGATGGGGCCATGTACCGTACAATTCTGAGTGACAACCTCCTTCCCTCCGCCAGGGCCTTAAAAATGGGTCGTGGCTGGGTCTTCCAGCACGACAATGACCCAAAACATACAGCCAAGGCAACAAAGGAGTGGCTCAGGAAGAAGCACATTAGGGTCATGGAGTGGCCTAGCCAGTCACCAGACCTTAATCCCATTGAAAACTTATGGAGGGAGCTGAAGCTGCGAGTTGCCAAGCGACAGCCCAAAACTCTTAATGATTTAGAGATGATCTGCAAAGAGGAGTGGACCAAAATTCCTCCTGACATGTGTGCAAACCTCATCATCAACTACAGAAGACGTCTGACCGCTGTGCTTGCCAACAAGGGTTTTGCCACCAAGTATTAGGTCTTGTTTGCCAGAGGGATTAAATACTTATTTCCCTCTGCAGAATGCAAATAAATTCATATACTTTCCACAATGTGATTTTCCGGATTTAATTTGTGATGTGCTATCTCTCACTGTTACCAATAACCTACCCTTCAATTATGGGCTGCTCATGTCTTTGTCAGTGGGCAAACTTACAAAATCAGCAAGGGATCAAATACTTATTTCCCCCACTGTACAACTTAATATGATATGCAACATAACCTAAGCAAAAGACCGCATCATATTTAACTGCCTACAGGTGGTTGGCATGATGGCAAATTACCAACTATTGTTTAATCTCTAATGACTATGACCTGTACAGGGTAGCAGGAGTTGGGCAGATTGAATTGGCCATGCAGATCTTTATCTGTGGTCACTTACTGCGTTCCTGTCTAAGTTAGAGTGATGAAGATTAATTACACAGACTAAGGTACAAAAGGAGGAATAGGGTATATGAAACAAGTTGCAGAATGTAGCTGTTGAGAGAGGTATTTATTTAGATTGTAAGCTCTTTGAGCAGGGACTGTCTTTTTGTGTATGGTGTACAGCGCTGCGTTTGCCTTGTAGCGCTATAGAAATGATAAATAGTAGTAGTAGTAGTAGTAGATCAAGGAAGCAACAGAGCTGGGTTACTGATCAGTTTAGAGAAAATGCCATAAAATATGTATTTAAAGAGTAGAAAAAGGACTATTGTTACCATGGCTGGACTAAATGGGAGGGGGGGGGGGGGTGAGAAGCCCCAACAGTGGAAAATGAAGAATCGTCAAAATTTAGTTTGAAGCCCATAAGAGCAGGAGGAAACAAAGGCAAAATCCCCCCACCCCAACGAATGTAGTAAGTTTGAAAGTGCACATTTACAGTGTGACACAATGATGCATTTTCCCTCCCTCCATGCAGACTTAGACTCTGGTATGCTTGTGCTTGGGATAAGGACGGGAGATCTTCTGCTATGTCTGACCAATATGGCCGTCCTATTACATTTAATAGGCTGACCAATATGGCCGCTGTTCCTCCCTCCCTTGTGGCTGACCAATATGGTCGCCCCCAAACTAACCAGATAGTAAGGGCTCACATCGTTCTGGCTGACCAATATGGCCGCCGCTAACCCTTCACTCCTGATGCATGCAATAAGGGAAGGCATACAGATTATCCATCGCCATTGCCCGCGTGCAAGGTTTTATTGATTGCTCCTCGCGATGGGCACCAGGCCGAGGGGGGAGACATGTGGCCGGAAAACTGCCCTCGGAACTCGGGGAAAACCACCGCGCTGCTGCATACCTGCGTGCAGGGTTTACCGATTGCTCCTCGCGATGGGCAACACCAGGTCCGGGGGGGGAGACACGCGGATGGAAAAAACCGTCCTCGAAATCAGGGAAAACCATCGAGCTGCAGCATACCCGCGTGCAAGGAAACCCCCGCGCAACAGCATAGACGCTACAAAAAGGTACCATGTGTCCTCGGCTACCCATCCCGCCGTGACGTGGAAGCATACATGCGGGTAAGCACAAAGGCACTCACCCCGCCGAACTTGCTCCTCCGCTCGTCCTTGCAACCTAAACGCCGACTAATGTCCGCGTCTCCTTTCTCTCCCACGCACGCGGATGTGCTGGTGCTCGGACGTGTTAGTTGGGACGCCGAAGAGGCTGGCTGCTGGCTGGCTGGTGCTGGCTTGTTGGCTGGTGCCCGGACGCCGAAGAGGCCGTCCGAGCTCAGCCCAGGGGTTTTAAACCCCCCCCTTTGATCCGTCCCCTCACAGCGGGGAGCACCTGCGAGGCGGGGTCCTGACCTCTCCCCCTCGCTCGCTCCCCGCTGCTTCAGGCATGAGGGCCCATCGGTGCACGGCGCCATGTTAATGTCGGCTCCGTGCACCGATGGGCACTCCGCCTCGTTTTGAAACAAGTTGCAGATCAAGGAAGCAACAGAGCTGGGTTACTGATCAGTTTATGCTCCACCTCCCCCACTCATCAAAATGGTCACTGTCTTGATCTCATCTTCTCCTCCAACTGTTCACCCTCTAGTTTCCTTGCCTCTGATCTTCCCTCCTCTGATCACCATCTTATAACTTTCACACTTAAATCTCCTCCCTCCCAGTCCCGTCCTATCTTATCTAATTTATGTAGGAATCTTCCCGATATTGACCCTTCATCTCTATCCTCCCATGTTTCAAACCTCCTCTCTACTATGGCACCATCCACGTCTGTCAACGAGGCTGTTTCTTCTTACAACAATACTCTATCCTCTGCCTTAGACACTCTTGCACCTTTGATGACCCGCCCTGTAAGGCGTACAAAACCCCAACCTTGGCTGACTTCTAATATCCGCTACCTACGTTCCTGTACCCGCTCCGCCGAACGCCTCTGGCGGAAATCTCGGGCCCTTGCTGATTTCTTACACTTTAAGTTCATGCTGACCTCCTTCCAATCTGCTCTTTTACGTGCCAAACAGGATTATTATATCCAACTGACCCTCTTGGCTCTAATCCTCGACTTCTCTTCGCCACATTGAACTCTCTCCTCAAGGTGCCCCCTCCCCCAACTCCCCCTTCATTATCTCCTCAGACCCTTGCTGAATTCTTTCACAACAAGGTTCAAAAGATAAACCTTGCTTTCTCTACCTCACCACCTCTCCCTCCACTAGTCCGTTCCCCTCTCTCTCCTTCCCCTCATTCCCTTTCCTCAAGTTACTATTGAGGAAACTACACTTCTCCTTTCTTCCTCAAAATGTACCACCTGTTCCTCTGATCCCATTCCCACCCACCTTCTTAATGCCATCTCTCCTGCTCTTATTCCTTTTATCTGTCACATTCTCAACCTCTCACTTTCCACTGCGACTGTCCCTGCTGCCTTTAAACATGCTGTGGTCACACCTCTCCTTAAGAAGCCTTCACTCGACCCTACTTGTCCCTCTAATTACCGACCCATCTCCCTCCTTCCTTTTCTCTCCAAAGTACTTGAGCGTGCTGTTCACCGCCGCTGCCTTGATTTTCTCTCCTCACATGCTATTCTTGACCCACTACAATCTGGTTTTCGCCCTCTCCACTCAACCGAAACTGCGCTTACTAAAGTCTCCAATGACCTATTACTGGCTAAATCCAGAGGTCAATATTCCATCCTCATTCTTCTTGATCTTTCCGCTGCTTTGACACTGTCAATCACAGCATACTTCTCGATACCCTGTCCTCACTTGGATTCCAGGGCTCTGTCCTTTCCTGGTTCTCTTCCTACCTCTCCCTCCGCACCTTTAGTGTTCTCTCTGGTGGATCCTCTTCTACTTCTATCCCTCTGCCTGTCGGCGTACCTCAGGGTTCTGTTCTTGGTCCCCTCCTCTTTTCTATCTACATTTCTTCCCTTGGTTCATTAATCTCATCCCATGGCTTTTCCTACCATCTCTATGCTGATGACTCCCAAATCTACCTTTCTACCCCTGATATCTCACCTTGCATCCAAACCAAAGTTTCAGCGTGCTTGTCTGACATTGCTGTCTGGATGTCTCAACGCCACCTGAAATTAAATATGACCAAAACCGAGCTTCTCATTTTCCCCCCCAAACCCACCTCCCCGCTCTCTATTTCTGTTGATGGCTCTCTCATTCTCCCTGTCTCCTCAGCTCGAAACCTTGGGGTCATCTTTGACTCTTCTCTCTCCTTCTCTGCTCATATCCAGCAGATTGCCAAGACCTGTCGTTTCTTTCTTTACAACATCCGTAAAATCCGCCCCTTTCTTTCCGAGCACTCCACCAAAACCCTCATTCACACCCTTGTCACCTCTCGTTTAGACTACTGCAATCTGCTTCTTGCTGGCCTCCCACTTAGTCACCTCTCCCCTCTCCAGTCGGTTCAAAACTCTGCTGCCCGTCTCATCTTCCGCCAGGGTCGCTTTACTCATACTACCCTTCACTGGCTCCCTATCCGTTTTCGCATCCTGTTCAAACTTCTTCTACTAACCTATAAATGTACTCACTCTGCTGCTCCCCAGTATCTCTCCACACTCGTCCTTCCCTACACCCCTTCCCGTGCACTCCGCTCCATGGATAAATCCTTCTTATCTGTTCCCTTCTCTACTACTGCCAACTCCAGACTTCGCGCCTTCTGTCTCGCTGCACCCTACGCCTGGAATAAACTTCCTGAGCCCCTACGTCTTGCCCCATCCTTGGCCACCTTTAAATCTAGACTGAAAGCCCACCTCTTTAACATTGCTTTTGACTCATAACCACTCGCCTCCACCTACCCTCCTCTCTTCCTTCCCGTTCACATTAATTGATTTGATTTGCTTACTTTATTTATTTTTTGTCTATTAGATTGTAAGCTCTTTGAGCAGGGACTGTTTCTTCTATGTTTGTGCAGCGCTGCGTATGCCTTGTAGCGCTATAGAAATGCTAAATAGTAGTAGTAGTAATTTAGAGAAAATGCCATAAAATATGTATTTAAAGAGTAGAAAAAGGACTATTGTTACCATGGCTGGACTAAATGGGGGGGGGGGGGGGGGAGCCCCAACAGTGGAAAATGAAGAATCGTCAAAATTTAGTTTGAAGCCCATAAGAGCAGGAGGAAACAAAGGCAAAATCCCCCCACCCCAACGAAAGTAGTAAGTTTGAAAGTGCACATTTACAGTGTGACACAATGATGCATTTTCCCTTCCCTCCATGCAGACTTAGACTCTGGTATGCTTGTGCTTGGGATAAGGACGGGAGATAAGAACATAAGAATAGCCATACTGGGTCAGAACAATGGTCCATCTAACTGGGTATCATATATTTAACTTTGCAGAATACCACTTTTCTGGGTACTTCTGCATTGCTTACGCCCTCATTTAAAATGTTTATTCAATCACTTAACCTCCTTATGCATATAGTCTCTTTAAATATTAAAGAGCTGAACCCCATAAAAAGAACAACTTTTATTCTGCCTTAAAAAAAATTGATACTGACCTTACTCATCCAAGACCCTCATCTTTTATTACAGGATAATCATCGCCTGACTGACCAAAACTATATCCATATAGTTTTAAGTTCTTCCACTCGGAAAAGAAACAGAGTCTCCATTTTAGCATGTAGATCCCTACAACCCACTATGGTCAAACCAATTTCAGATAACAATGGTAAATGAGTTGGAGCACATTTCCTGTTAAACAATGTCCCTATCAATATTTTAAACATCTATGTACCAAATAATGATGATCCCCCTATTTTTCCAAGAAATCTCTGCTGCAATAAATTCTCTGAATCCAGTCCCAACTATTTATAGGTGATTTCAACCACATTTTAGATCCATATTAGATAGGAAATCCAATTCCCCCTAACGTCACTAAGGCTGCCTCTAGTATACTATCACTAAAAAAATTCCTTTGGTCTTATAGACCCATGGTGGGTGCTTAATCCCATTACGCTTGACTTCACTTTCTTTTCACTGCCTCACATGAGCTATTCTTGCATTGATGATTTTTTTCATTTCCAAACAACTAATGCCCCATGTAACACGCAAGGAAATTCACACAAACTATTTCTGACCAATTCTGCTATTTCCTTATCTTTATCTAATATATCAATCCCCAAAACAAGGGCTCTTAGAAATTCAATCCCATCCTACTTCGAGATGACAAATTTATAAATTATAATAAATCTAAATCAGAAGACTACTTTGCAGACAATTGTGCTACTGAATATCCCCCAAATGTATGGTGTGAAGCATTTAAAGCCACATTTAGGGGGGCTATTATTAATTAATCTGCAGCATTAAACAAACAGCTTAAAAAAGAAACAGATCAACTAGACCCCCCCCCACCCCAACAAAACCTTGAATCTGTATATATTTCTGCATTATCTAAAGAGTTTATGCCACATATATGGAGGAGTGGCCTAGTGGTTAGGGTGGTGGACTTTGGTCCTGGGGAACTGAGGAACTGAGTTCGATTCCCACTTCAGGCACAGGCAGCTCCTTGTGACTCTGGGCAAGTCACTTAACCCTCCATTGCCCCATGTAAGCCACATTGAGCCTGCCATGAGTGGGAAAGCGCGGGGTACAAATGTAACAAAAATAAAATAGATACTATTGGAGATTCTACATGGAATGTTGCTACTATTGGACATTCTACATGGAATGTTGCTACTATTGGAGATTCTACATGGAATGTTGCTATTCCACTAGCAATATTCCATGTAGAAGGCTGCGCAGGCTTCTGTTTCTGTGAGTCTGACGTTAGACTCACAGAAGCAGAAGCCTGTGCGGCCACATTGGTGATCTGCAAGGGCCGACTTCTGGTGGAATAGCAACATTCCATGTAGAATCTCAAATAGTAGCAACAGTGGAGGAGTGGCCTAGTGGTTAGGGTGGTGGACTTTGGTCCTGAGGAACTGAGTTCAATTCCCACTTCAGGCACAGGCAGCTCCTTGTGACTCTGGGCAAGTCACTTAACCCTCCATTGCCCCATGTAAGCCGCATTGAGCCTGCCATGAGTGGGAAAGCGCAGGGTACAAATGTAACAAAAAAAAAAAAAAAAAAAAATATTGCTGCACAGAAATCTAAATATTACGCTGAAAATAACAGGTTCAGTCATATGCTAGCCCAGTATTTAAAAACAAAAAGGAACAACTCTAGAATTGTGCACATCACAGATCCTCAGGATAAAAAAAACAAAAAAAACATACAAATGAAAAGACCTTTGCACAACTATTCATTAACTACTATCACAACTTACACAGTTTAGAAATCACTTTTTCCGGTGCCAAGTTCAAAGAATTCACAGAAAATGTTCCACATCCCACTGTAACCTCAACGCAAAACAGTGAATTAGAAAAATCTATAACTCATACAGAGATTTTTATAGCCATCAAATCCCTCCCTAAGGGTAAGGGAAGGGATTTGATGGCTTTTGCTGATATTCTCATCCCAAACTTATCTTCTCTCTATAATGCTTTTCTCTTTTGTCCATATCAATGATATGCTTTGATGTCCCCATTCATACCTCCGACCCACCCCCATCCTCCCACCCTGTCAGACTGTCATAGTAATGCTTGAATGTTTTCACTTATATACACTGTCAGCTAGCACATTTGCTTATTTCCGATGTGAGGAAGAAGGGCAACCTTCGAAAGCTAATCAAGAAATGTATTAAGTTATGTCCAATAAAAAAGGTATCATCTTATTTTCTTTTCCATGTTTTATTTTGTTTGATTTCTATAGATTCTACATGGAATGTTGCTATTCCACTAGCAACATTCCATGTAGAAGTCGGCCCTTGTAGATCAGCAATGTGGCCGCGCAGGCTTCTGCTTCTGTGAGTCTGACGTCCTGCACGTACGTGCAGGACGTCAGACTCACAGAAACAGAAGCCTGCGCAGCCTTCTACATGGAATGTTGCTAGTGGAATAGCAACATTCCATGTAGAATCTCCAATAGTATCTATTTTACTGTCATAGTAATGCTTGAATGTTTTCACTTATATACACTGTCAGCTAGCACATTTGCTTATTTCCGATCTGACGAAGAAGGGCAACCTTCGAAAGCTAATCAAGAAATGTATTAAGTTATGTCCAATAAAAAAGGTATCATCTTATTTTCTTTTCCATGTTTTATTTTGTTTGATTTCTATTGATAACCTTAAGAGTGGACTAACACGGCTACCACACTCCTCTACTCTTTTCTCCACAAATTAAAGGCTCTTTTCTTGAACCCACCATCAATCTTATACCAAAACCATACAGACATCACAGCAAGGTAGAAAATTATAGGCCTATCTCATTAATTAACAGACAACAAAATCTACGCCAAAATAGTGTCCACATGCCTAAGTAAAGTTCTACCATCTCTAATTCACAGATCAAAATGGATTTACTCTTGGTAAACTCCCTAGTGACAATTCCAGGTTATTCTGGAATGTTCTGTCAGGCACCGATTCCTCTAATGACCTTCAGGTCACAGTTTCCCTCAATGCAGAAAAGGACTTTGACAGAATACAATGTGACTACCTGTTTTACACAACTGTTAGGCAATAGTGACTCCTTTATTCATATGATTAAAATTTTATATGACCATCCTACAGCTTCTATAATGATTAATGGAAACCTCTCTAAACAATTCCCCTTAAACAGAGGAACGAAACAAGGATGCCCACTCTCTCCTCTCCTATTTAATTTAGCGCTAGAACCGTTGGCTCTAGCAATCAAATCCAGGGTATTCAGGTTAATGCAAATATATTCAAATTATCTATTTATAATGACAATATGCTATTGTGCACTATGGTAAATTCACTTCCCTCAGTTCTTAAATGTATCAACTTTCTCCCTTTTATCAGGATACAAAATCAACTGAGCAAAATCATGCCTCTGTCTTGTTTTACCATGAAACAACACACTGCTAATTTTCCATTCAAATGGGAGCCAGAGAAACTTAAATATCTAGGCATCTGGTATAGCAAAACTCCTGAACAAACTATTAAACTCAATTTAGATCATATTATTTGAATGGTTAATGATAAAATGTTACATTGGTCAACACTGTTTCTGTTAAGGATTCTGTTCTTTATTTTAGTGCCTAAAATAAATTATATTTTCAGTATGATTCCTATATATTTCCCACTATATTTTTATTAAAAAAACTGGACATCCTTTTAAACAAATTTATTTGGAAAAATAAAGCTCCCCAAATAGCCTTAAGTAAATTAAAACTTACAATATGAAACAGGGTATACATTTCCATGACTTGGAAACTTACCACTTGGTATGCCTCTGGATTTTAAGATTCCAGCAAGAGTGATTTTTTTTTTTTAATGTTGGGGTTGAAGATGGGATTTTCACCTGTTACTTTACTATACGCTTCTCTGGACTGTTACAAGAGTCTAGACGCTTTAGATTTTGCTACTTTTTGTTGACAGGTTGGGAAAGGATTTTTTCCTCTGTTTCTTGGTTTTACAATTGAACACATATATTTTCACAAATATTGTTTTCTTATGGTCTTGGCTCAATAAAAAATGTTCTTTTAATACAATGATGAAGATAAAGGGGTGTGAGAATTTGGGTAGGGAATGTTATTGTAAAATATTGAACAATGCATATGTTTCTGTGTGGAATGTATCTTTTTATCAGTTCAAAAAAAAAATGTATAAACTTAAATCTTACCACTTGGCATTTCTAGCCTCTCAAGCGATCAAATAGTTTGATTCAACAAACTCGCTAGAGCAACCTAGATAGCTCATCTTTAAAAAAACATTGATTAACCCCTTCCAATTGACTCATCTTCCTACAATGAATAAGTTTCCCTACTCATCTACTTCATATATTGTAAAATCTTCTACAAAAATATTAAGAGATCTTTTACAACGTCTTCAATGGAAAGACAAACACCCAACTGAGGTGTCACTATCGTATAATACCGCAATTAAAACACAAGGCTCAACCTTCCTCAACTGGCGCAAATGGAAACAGGCTGGATATGGTTCCTTTCTCAACTCATTTCTAATGGTACTTTTTGTTCAAGACAGTTACTCTTTGCCTCATTCTGAATATATACTAATTGGTGCTATACCACAAAATGTATCAACTAGTTCTGACTCCTTTCTATCACCAAGAAAATGTTCAATATTATGTGGATGTTGAAACGTGTGAAACCTTATCTCCCCTTGAGTACCTTCCGCAACTTGGTACAATCCACGGTACTCACCCACGCTGATTACTGGATGTAAGGCCCAAATCATGAAAAAACTTCAAACTGCCCAGAACACGGCAGCTAGACTTATTTATGGGAAGCCTAGATTTGAAAGTGCAACACCCCT
Source organism: Microcaecilia unicolor (assembly GCF_901765095.1). NCBI lineage: Eukaryota > Metazoa > Chordata > Amphibia > Gymnophiona > Siphonopidae > Microcaecilia > Microcaecilia unicolor. The sequence continues at coordinate 17,844,362 of NC_044037.1, forward strand.
CCGTATGAAACTTCATTGGCTCCCCATTAGAGAACGAGTCAACTTTAAGGCCATCACACTAATTCACAAGATCATCCATGGAGTATCACCAAGTTACATGGTCAATCTATTAAATCTTCCATCCAGAAACAGATCAACATCTTCACGAACATACCTTAACCTTCACCTTCCCAATTGCAAAGAACTAAAGTACAAAACATATCATGCATCTAACTTCCCCTACCTGGGCTCCCAACTCTGGAATGCTCTACCTAGATACATTCAATCAACTAGTGAATACCTTCCCTTTAGGAAACTATTGAAAACCCATCTATTCAAACAGATTTACCCGAACGACTTGACCTACCATAAGCAAACATAATCAACACATCCATTTACCGGTTCATCTAATCATTAACAACAATGACCCAAAAATTACCTCCTACCAACCTTCTTATCCTCCATGCTCTTCCCCTACCTCTTCTTTATCGCTCCACTTCCCTACCTATCCCTTCTCTCATACCTCTTTTATCCCATTTACTCCTTGTTCATTTGTCCCACCACATACCTCCTTTGTTGATTCTGATACTACAAATTGTATTCTCTTGTTACTATGTAAGCCACATTGAGCCTGTGATGAGCGGGAAAGTGCGGGGCACAAATGTAATAAATAATAAATAAAATTCTCCACCTGGTACCAGTCACTTATATCTTCAACCAAAACGGCCTCGAAGATTTATAAAAGTATACAACAATTTGAACCCAGATCATGCAATTCAATGCAGTCTGACCGGGAAAAAGATTTGGGCCACCCTAATGACATTATTGATTGGCAACAGTTCTAGTTAAAGACCACTCGTCCATCTATTACACAGTCTTCATATTTCATTGCTCATAGGGCATACTGAATACCAGCCAAATAACGAAGCTTTCATCTAAGAACACCTAGCTTCTAAGTGTTTGTTGTGTGACCTCGAACTGATTCATCTTTTGTTTCAATGCTCCAATGTTCACATGTTTTGGACTGCAATCTGGGACAGAATTATAGCACTTATTCCAGTGAAGAAACCTACCTGTATGTCTTATAACATTGCCATTTTATGCTCTTCTAGTCCTGATCTTATCCTACACAAAACATTCACCAAGCTATTCAACATCATGCTGGCTGTAGCTGCTCATATGATTATTTTTCACGGGAAAGAGAACTCCAAACTGAATTTCTTAAAATGTTGGTCCTATTTATGTGCGATCAAGAAATAAATACAAAACAGCTAACTCTATATATGTCTCCACAATTTCTCCCACTCCCAGAAAGTGTGGCTACCTCTGGATAGATTTTGTGATAATACAAGTCAATAACTACTATGCTGCCTTTCCATATATAGATGAAACTTCCTGCTTATATATTACTAGTAAAAAAGCCCCGTTTCTGATGCAAATGAAACGGGGGCTAGCAAGGTTTTCTTCTGTGTGCATGTGGGAGTGTGTGTGTCCCTGCCCTCTCTCCCCTCCCCCCTCTGAGTCCTTCACTGCTTTGCTGTGTTTTCCTTCACTGACTGTTTGTGTTACAGAGAGGGCGGGGCAGACACTCATGGGGAAACCAGATATCTCTCCCCCTTCACACTTCCGGCTGGAGGCTTCATAGAACGTTGGTGTTGCCTTTTATATAGAGGGATTATAAATATGTTGTGTAATCGACAATGAGTATGCACAGAGATATAGTTCAGTTACATGTTATTGTAGAATTTATGTGTAATAGTTAATTCTTTACACTTATCAACTCTGTATCATTATAAATGTAATGAAAACTTTTGAATAAATTTTTTTTTTAATTCTCATCTGCCATTTTTGATGCCGTCTTTTAGTTTTCTAAGGTCTTCTTCCAATTTTTTACAATCTGCATGTCTTTTGACAGCTTTGAATAGTTTTATGTTATCTGCAAATTTAATCACCTTGCTCACGGTTCTGATTTCCAGATCAATTATAAATGTTAAATAGTACTGATCCCAGTACAGATTCCTGCAGCATTCCACTATTCACCCTCCTCTATTGAGAAAAATGGCCATTTAACCATGACCCTCTGTTTTCTGTCCAATAACCAATTCCGAACAGAACACTGCCTCCTATCCCATGACTATTTTTTTTTTCAGAAGTCTCTCATGAGGATCTTTGTCAAAAGCTTTCTGAAAATCTAGATACACTACATCAACCGGCTCACCTTTATCAACATATTTATTCAAGGCCTTCAAACAAATGAAGCAAATTGGTGGGGCAAGACTGCCCTTGGCTGAAATCTGTGCTGACTCTGTCCTATTAAACCATGTTTGTCTATATGTTCTGTAATTTTATTCCTTATAATAGTTTCTACTATTTTGCCTGGCACTGACATTAGGCTTACCAGTCTGTAATTTCCCAGATCACCCCTAGAACACTTTTTAAAAATCAGTGTTATATTGGTCACCCTCCAATCTTCAGGGTGCCTCAGTAGGTAGGCAGCAGCTGTGTGGGACAGATGCTGGAATTAGCAGGGGGGAGGAAATGGGACAAATGCTGGACCAGGATAGGGAGAAAGGGGACAGACACTGGAACTGGGAAGGCGGGAGGAAGGGAAGGAAAGAAAATGGGACAGATGCTGGAACTGGCAGTGGGAGGAAAGGGGACAAACGCTGGACCGGGATAGGGCGGAAGGAGAACGGAGACAGACACTGGAACCGGGGGGGGGGGGGGGGGGGGGGGGGGAGGGAAGCTGGAACCGGGAAAGGGGGAGGAAAGCTGGAACGGGAAAGGGGGGAGGAAGGGAAGGAAAAAAATGGGACAGATGCTGGAACTGGCAGTGGGAGGAAAGGGGACAAACGCTGGACCGGGATAGGGTGGAAGGAGAACGGAGACGACCTGGAACCGGGGGGGGGGGGGGGGGGGGGGGGGGGAAGGGGAGGGAAGCTGGAACCGGGAAAGGGGGAGGAAGGGAAGGAAAAAAATGGGACAGATGCTGGAACTGGCAGTGGGAGGAAAGGGGACAAACGCTGGACCGGGATATGGTGGAAGGAGAACGGAGACAGACACTGGAACCGGGGGGGGGGGGAGGGAAGCTGGAACCGGGAAAGGGGGAGGAAGGGAAGGAAAGAAAATGGGACAGATGCTGGAACTGGCAGTGGGAGAAAAGGGGACAAACGCTGGACCGGGATAGGGTGGAAGGAGAACGGAGACAGACACTGGAACCGGGGGGGGGGGGGGGAAGGGGAGGGAAGCTGGAAACCGGGAAAGGGGGAGGAAGGGAAGGAAAAAAATGGGACAGATGCTGGAACTGGCAGTGGGAGGAAAGGGGACAAACGCTGGACCGGGATAGGGTGGAAGGAGAACGGAGACAGACACTGGAACCGGGGGGGGGGGGGGAAGGGGAGGGAAGCTGGAACCGGGAAAGGGGGAGGAAGGGAAGTAAAGAAAATGGGACAGATGCTGGAACTGGCAGTGGGAGGAAAGGGGACAAACGCTGGACCGGGATAGGGTGGAAGGAGAACGGAGACAGACACTGGAACCGGGAGGGGGGGTGGAAAGGGGAGGGAAGCTGGAACCGGGAAAGGGGGAGGAAGGGAAGGAAAAAAATGGGACAGATGCTGGAACTGGCAGTGGGAGGAAAGGGGACAACGCTGGACGGGATAGGGCGGAAGGAGAACGGAGACAGACACTGGAACCGGGGGGGGGGGGGGGGGGGGGGAGAAGGGGAGGGAAGCTGGAACCGGGAAAGGGGGAGGAAGGGAAGGAAAGAAAATGGGACAGATGCTGGAACTGGCAGTGGGAGGAAAGGGGACAAACGCTGGACCGGGATAGGGCGGAAGGAGAACGGAGACAGACACTGGAACAGGGGGGGGGGGAGGGAAGCTGGAACCGGGAAAGGGGGAGGAAGGGAAGGAAAGAAATGGGGACAGATGCTGGAACTGGCAGTGGGAGGAAAGGGGACAAACGCTGGACCGGGATAGGGCGGAAGGAGAACGGAGACAGACACTGGAACAGGGGGGGGGGGGGGGGGGGAGGGAAGCTGGAACGGGAAAGGGGGAGGAAGGGAAGGAAAAAAATGGGACAGATGCTGGAACTGGCAGTGGGAGGAAAGGGGACAAACGCTGGACCAGGAAAGGGCAGAAGGAGAACGGAGACAGACACTGGAACCGGGGGGGGGGGGGGGGGGGGGAAGGGGAGGGAAGCTGGAACCGGGAAAGGGGGAGGAAGGGAAGGAAAAAAATGGGACAGATGCTGGAACTGGCAGTGGGAGGAAAGGGGACAAACGCTGGACCGGGATAGGACGGAAGGAGAACGGAGACAGACACTGGAACCGGGGGGGGGGGGGGGGGGGGGGAAGGGGAGGGAAGCTGGAACCGGGAAAGGGGGAGGAAGGGAAGGAAAAAAGGGGACAAATGCTGGAACTGGGAGAAAGGACACAGATGATGGACCTGTAAGATGGTAAGGGAAAGAGAGATGGTGGACCTAGGCATAGAAAGATGAAGGAGGTGCTGGACCAGGGATAGAAAGATGAAAGAGGTGCTGCTTTTTACCATGGTGTAGGTGTTTTTGGGGGGGTGGGGGGAGTAAGGGACAGACAAGAAGTGCTGGACCAAGAAGCTGGAGGAAGAGGGACAAGGATAGGTGCTGGACCGGGGGGGGGGGAGGTAGGGAGTGGAAAAGAGGAAGAGTGAGACTGGAGGAGAGAAAGGTAGGGGGGAAAGACACTGCACCCTAGAGGGAGATATAATGGGGTGGAAGGGTGAGGAAGAGAGATGGTAAAGGAGAGAGATATTGGCCCCTGGTTACAGAGTAGGAGGTGTGAGGTATGGGAGGAAGGGAAAAGAGAGAGGAGATACAGGAAGACAGAAGAGATACTGGGCATGGACAGGGACACAAGAGCAAAACAGGACACAGAGGAAATAGGAACACACAGGGAAAATATTGGACAAGGGGGGGGGATCACAGAGGAAGGGCTATAGACTGCAGGGATATAGGTCAAGATAGGGACTCAGAGAAGAGATGCTGAAAATAGAGGAGGATAAGGACACAGAAAGAGCAGATATTGAACACGGAGGGAGGGAGGTATAGAGACAAATACAGAGGGGAAATGCTGGACACGACAGGGACACAGAGGGATAGATGGATGGTGGACATGGAGAGAGAAGAAAAGTCAAATGGACAGGAGACCCTGCACAGACAGGGTAGGGTACTGGTGTTTTAGGGCATGGTATAATATTTACAGTGCTGCCTTTTCATGCATATGGTTGTCCCTTTTTGAGTCTTGGGAGCTAGTGCTGTTAAGGTACTACTACTACTACTACTTAGCATTTCTATAGTGCTGCCAGGGTTACGCAGCGCTGTACAAGTTTAACATGGGGAAGGGCTGTCCCTGCTCAAAAGAGCTTACAATCTAAAGGTTACAAACTATGTAGTCAGTGTAGGTATCATGAGTGGGGAAGGTGGTTATGCGCCAAAAGCAAGGGAGAAGAGATGGGCTTTGAGTAAGGACTTGAAGATGGGCAGGGAGGGCGCATGACGTATGGGCTCGGGAAGGCTGTTCCAGGCATATGGTGATGCGAGGCAGAAGGGGCGGAGTCTGGAGTTAGCGGTGGTGGAGAAGGGTACAGATAGGAGTGCTTTGTCCTGAGAGAGGAGGTTACGGGTGGGGACATAAGGGGAGAGGAGGGTAGAGAGGTAATGGGGGGCTGCAGATTGAGTGCATTTGAAGGTCAATAGGAGAAGCTTGAACTATATACGGTAGCGGATCGGGAGCCAGTGAAGCGACAGGGGTGATATGAGAGTATCGGTTCAAGCGGTAGATAAGACGTGCGGCGGAATTTTGGACAGATTGAAGGGGGGATAGGTGGCTAAGCGGGAGGCCAGCGAGGAGAAGGTTGCAATAGTTAAGACGAGAGGTAACGAGCGAGTGGATGAGGGTTCGGGTGGTCTGTTCAGAGAGGAATGGGCAAATTTTGCTAATATTATAGAGGAAGAAGCGACAGGTCTTAGCTGTCTGCTGGATATGGGCAGAGAAGGAGAGGGAGGAGTCGAAGATGACTCCGAGATTGCGGGCTGAAGGCGACGGGGAGGATGAGGGCGTTGTCAACAGAGACGGAAAGTGGGGGAAGAGGAGAAGAGGGTTTGGGTGGAAAGACAAGGAGCTCAGTCTTTGCCATGTTCAGTTTCAGATGCCGGTTGGACATGCAGGCAGCGATGTCTGAAAGGCGGGCCAAAACTTTGGCCTGGGTTTCAACCGTGATGTCGGGAGTGGAGAGATAAAGCTGGGTGTCATCAGCATAGAGATGGTACTGGTATGCTAAGGTTCTGAATATGTTTTTGCACAAATTTCTGCATAGTGTTTTGTATTGGAGAGATTATGTGTTAGCCTTACTGAGGTGACAACAAAACTTCTAGTCTGATGTTCAGACAGGGTTTTGGAAAATGTTGCAGAATCTGTTGTGTGTTGAAGTAGTTGTCTTTATAGCAGACATGTGTGAGCTACTTTAAATCATAAGATACTGCTAGATGAGGGATCTTTAAATACAGTTGAATTGTTTCCATAGGTTTGGATGTCGTTTCGTGTTAAGTGTTTGAAATAATTGTGTTTAAAATATGTCATCCATGAAGATATATAACGCTACCCATTGATCTAGTGGTAAAGGCTCACATGCTACACGCGCGGTGACCGGACGGCGCACGTCAAGTGCCAGAATTGGCGTGCATAGGTGGCAATAAATAATTCATCCGTGTGTCATGGGCGCGCGCCCAATCTGAAATTACTGCCAAGGAGGGTGCGCTGGCCTGGAAGTAGTCTCATTTGGGTGCGCACTGCATAGGCGTAGAGCCTACCGTGGCTTAGTAAAAGGGCACCTGAATGCACTGCGAGAAAACCTCACCCACTGACCTTCAATTTCACTTATTGGAGTAGTACCTGCCACTCTATGGAGCTGAATTTTGGTGTGAACCGCCTGCTTCATCAGTCATAAAATCTACAAGTAAACTAGGGCTGTACATTTAACGCATTAATAATGTGATTAACGAGGTAAATGTTTAACTCTTGTTGCTCTTGTTGGGCAGACTGGATGGACCATACAGGTCTTTATCTGCCGTCATTTACTATGTTACTATGTTCTGGATGGGCCACCCTCGGCATCTCTGACAACAAATGCAGAAAAAAATAATTTTATTTCCTATTTATTGATTGGAATATGTCAGTTTTTGGAATGTGAACCTGCCAGAACTAGTTTTAGACATGGCTGGGGCTCGCAAGAAAAATCTCACTTATTTGGCCTTCAGTCTCCAGCATTGCGGTGGTAAATCTCCAGCACTGTGATGGGCCACCCTTGGCGTCTCTGTGACAGCCATACCCAAGGAAGGAACTTCCACCTGACATTGCAACTGACAAGAGGGGTGGGGGGGGAGCGGCGGCGGTGACCTGGAAGGGGGGTGAAGCAGTGGCTGCGGCGACCTCGGGGGGGGGGGGGGGGGGTGGCGTGGCAAAGGGCTGAAACTGCGCCTCCAAAGTTCCAAACACTGCTGTGTTTTGATTGGGCACTTTCTCTGCTGACGCACCCAGAAGTGGGAGGTGTCAACAGAACATGAAGCTTGTGTCCACGCAGTCAGCTTCAGAACGTTGGAGGTGGGTTTTATATAGGATAGGATATGCTAGCGAGAGTGCACGCTAACGCTGTGAATGCGTCAGTGGCGTACCAAGGGGGGGGGGGGGGTGCCGCGCGCCGGTCAGCGTCGTTCGTTTCCATGCTCCCTATGCCCCGGAACAGGAAGTAACCTGTTCCAGGGCAGAGGAATCCGCCCCAGGGTGTCAGCTCCTCTAGGAACTCCACTGGAACGCGTTATTAACAAGCAGGTTTTACTGCATGATGGGATCGGTGGTAACAGAATAAGCAGTAGCATACGGTACGTACTGTAGGTGCTGCTACTACTACTATCTAGCATTTCTATAGTGCTACAAGGCGTACGCAGCGCTGCACAAACATAGAAGAAAGACAGTCCCTGCTCAAAGAGCTTACAATCTAATAGACAAAAAAATAAATAAAGTAAGCAAATCAAATCAATTAATGTGTACAGGAAGGAGGAGAGGAGGGTAGGTGGAGGCTCAGTCCACCAATAAGAGCCAACCTCATCAGTGATGTCACAATGGCTTGGCTCACTTCTGATATTGTGATGTCATAAGGGAAAGGGGGAAAGGGAAATGGGACTTGATATACCACCTTTCTGAGGTTTTTGCAACTACATTCAAAGCAGTTTACATATATTCAGGTACTTATTTTGTACCAGGGGCAATGGAGGGTTTAGTGACTTACCCAGAGTCACAAGGAGCTGCACTGCACTAACCAATAGGCTACTCCTCTACTACTACTACTACTACTATTTAGCATTTCTATAGCACTACAAGGCATACGCAGCGCTGCACAAACATAGAAGAAAGACAGTCCCTGCTCAAAGAGCTTACAATCTAATAGACAAAAAATAAAGTAATCAAATCAATTAATGTGAAGGTGCTAAAGACAGAAAGGGTTTAATCTAAGTGAAATGTGTAATGGAAGATGTTTAACCCTAGCAGAACCACCACATCTTCTTAGCTAACGCGCGAACATTCGTTTCAGATCTTTGGAAGGTGGAAGACCCTTAGCGCGAGTTGTCCTACCTGGGCACTGGCCTCTTCCGACACAAGGGCTATGAGTTCATCGAAGCTGGTGGTCCCCACCGTCACAAAAACGGACATAACCCCACATGAGGAAAACGGAAGAGGCGCGCGATACCATCACTGAGCGGAGAGCGCCCAGCTCGCCGGCAGCGCCAGTGGACACTTCCGGGTGTGACGTAGGCGACATGCCGCGGCACCGGCTGATTGGTCCCTGAGTCCGCGTTCGGATTGGCTGGCGCGAGAGAACTGAGCTTTCGTCACGTTCCAGCTAGTAGAAGTCACTCACTGGCTCGGGGACGCGAAGAGTTCTCAATCTAACCTCCTTGCTCGGGGGTTAGATTGAGGGTTCACACACTCACAGTGGATCAGGATCTCCCCTTCCTTTGCGTTGACTGGAGACGGTGTCTTAAGCAACGTGGGCGCTTTGGGCTGGAATCACTGCGGTTTTTATAAAGCATCTTCCAGTGGTGATCATTGCTCTCATTATTCCTTTCTGTTTGCGGGTACTGTACTTTTGTATTTAAGTTTTTATATTTTAAGAAAAAAAGATGTAACCATAAATGCATACGTAAGTAGTAGTAGTAGTAGTGGAGGAGTAGCCTAGTGGTTAGTGCAGTGGACTTTGATCCTGGGGAACTGTATCGGGCAATCAAGCCATTGTGACATCACTGATGAGGTTGGCTCTTATTGGTGGAATGAGTGGAGGAGTAGCCTAGTGGTTAGTGCAGTGGACTTTGATCCTGGGGAACTGTATCGGGCAATCAAGCCATTGTGACATCACTGATGAGGTTGGCTCTTATTGGTGGAATGAGTGGAGGAGTAGCCTAGCAGTTAGTGCAGTGGACTTTGATCCTGGGGAACTGGGTTCAATTCCCACTGCAGCTCCTTGTGACTCTGGGCAAGTCACTTAACCCTCCATTGCCCCAGGTACAAAATAAGAACCTGAATATATGTAAATCGCTTTGAATGTAGTTGTAAAAAACCTCAGAAAGGCGGTATATCAAGTCCCCTTTCCCTTTCCCCTATGACATCACAATATCAGAAGTGAGCCAAGTATTGGGCAATCAAGCCATTGTGACATCACTGATGAGGTTGGCTCTTATTGGTGGAATGAGTGGAGGAGTAGCCTAGTGGTTAGTGCAGCGGACTTTGATCCTGGGGAACTGAGTTCGATTCCCACTGCAGCTCCTTGTGACTCTGGGCAAGTCACTTAACCCTCCATTGCCCCTGGTACAAAATAAGTACCTGAATATATGTAAACCGCTTTGAATGTAGTTGCAAAAGAACGCAGAAAGGTGGTATATCAAGTCCCCTTTCCCTATTTGTTTTGTAAGGCCTACCCTATTCTACTTAAATGCCTCAACTCTACAATGCATCTATACATACATTGCAGTGGACATTTTATTTCTTATTTCCTTGGCCCTTATTGTACCCATTTACCCCTACCTTACCTGAGCCTTTTTCTAACTGTATTTGTTTAATACCTACCGTACTATGGCATTTTGTAAGCCACATTGAGCCTGCTAATATGTGGGGGAAATGCGGGATACAAATGTTACTGTTGCTTTTTATAAGCAGAAAAAACTATGTACGTATGTATTGGAGATGGGGGGGGGGGGGTGCAGAGAGCAGCGGCGGTGACTCAAATCTGCGACCAGATTCTTGCGGTGACTCAAATCTGCGACCAGATTCTACAACATCTGCTGAATAAGGCTTCAATCCCAGCTTCTGTCTATTGCCATCTTCCATTAAAAATTCAGAATTACCTCAAAATATCCAAAATGAAATCTATCAAAAGTAAAAGCGATTTTTAGTCGCGTTCTCTTTGGTTTGACGGGGCTGGCTGGGCACGGTACCTCTCACTGTTTATAAGTATAGCATTAAGAAAGGTAAATATCAGTAGGGAAATGAGGTAAGTAGAGGATTGGAATGGCAGAAGGTTGGGCAGACTGGATGGACTGTACAGGTCTTTTTCTGCCGTCATCTACTATGTTATTATGTAAAACAATAGCAAAAACTATTGATAACAACAGCCAGCTTGTGAAGTGTACAATAAAATTATCGCAAGAGCCATGCGTAGCCGGGAGGTAATTCCAAATTGGTACGTGTTGGGCGTGCGTAGACACGCGGCTTAGTAAAAGGGCCCCTTAGGCCTCGATGCTCAAAGTTCACTGCTAATACTGCTTGCCTTTAAATTACTGATTTTGAAACAGTGATCAATGCTCAAAGGAAATCACATGTACATGAGATGCGCAGAAATTGTGCAAGCTGCTCGGTAGGGAAAGTGCCTAGCATTTTCGCAGAACAGTTTCGCATAAGCATTGACGTTCTACACATGACCAGGAAAAAAAAAAAAGCGACAACTACGTCGGCATGCATCCAGTGACATCACGTAGAGTTTCCTATTTTTTTCCCAAAACAACTTTTTAACACTATTGTTACGGGCAGTGGCGTAGCCAGACAGCCAATTTTGGGTGGGCCTGAGCCTAAAGTGGGTGGGCACAAAATTATCTCTGCCCTGCCATACCTCCACCTCAAAATATAAATACTTTAGCTAATGAGGATCCTTAAGCTCTGTTAGCTGAAGACTTTCTCCGAAGGCAGCCAGAATTCCCCTCCACCAAGCTCGGCAGGCAGCAGCAATGTCCCTAAGCCACTAATGCCAGCACCACATGCGAACTTAGTAGTCGGTGGCTCAAGGATGCTGTCACTGACTGGAGAGTCTGGCAGAAGGGAATTCTGGCTGCCCTCGGAGGAGGTTCCCAGCTGGGGATGCTTGGGGTTCCCCACCAGTTATAAAGCAAGGGTCAGGGCCAGTGTTAGACATGCTATGGCCCAGGCCAGAAAATAAAGGAGGGCACTTTCTCTGATCCCCTTTCCTCCCTGCCTCCCCTCCAATTTCCCCAGCCAATACTAATCACACCGACAGACCTTCACCAAATACAGACCAAGGGATCACAAATTAGAAATTAAAATATTTCCACAAAAATTGAATTGAGAACCCCAAGGAGTTAAACTTAACATATACTACAACACTAGAGAAATAACAACAGAAATGCATTTCCTTTCTACTGAACACAATGCAAAGACCATTGCTATGCACATTTCCGAAAGCTAATATATTCCATTTAAAACGTTCAAAATAAAATGCTTTTTTCTACCTTTGTTGTCTGGATGTTTTATTTTTCCATTTCCTGTCTGTCATCTACTAATTCTCCTTCAAGCGGCTGCTGTACATTTGTCTTCTCTCTGCTGTCTATTCCCTCACTACACCTACCTCTGATATAATGGTCATTCCTTTTTAGTTCTGTCCTCTCATTTTTTTCTTTTCTGCCTCTGTCAACTCAAATTTCACCCTCTTTCTCCTCCTTTTTACTTTTCAGCTACCTATCAGATTTCTATCTTCTTCTTTCACCCACTAGCTCTCTCATTCCCCATCTCACTCCTTCCCCAGGCTTCCATTCCCTTCCATCTTTAATCTATTCTCCATGACCATATTTCTACCCTCTGTAATCACTATCCTCTCATCCATTTTCTTGCCACCCTTCTCCTCTCCCACATGGTTCCACCATTCCCAGCGCCTTCCTCCCTCCACCTTTCTAGCCCAGCATCTGCTCTCTCTTTCTTCCATCCCCACCTTTGTAGCCTGATATATCCTATCCGTTCTCTCTTCCCTCCTGTCCTGTTCCCCATGGTCCAGCATATCTCCTTCTCTCTTCCCTCAATCCCATTGTCTGGCATCTCTCCATCATTTTCATCTGCTCCTGGATCTACTTCTCTCCCCCTCTCCACCTATGCATCTCTTCCTACCCTCTCATCATGTCCTACATCTCTCTATCCCCCTCCCTTGTACCCCAGAGCCAACTTCTCTCATCCCCTCCCTCCCTCCCTCCCTCCCATGCAGCATCTCTCCCTTCCACTGTCATGTCCAACGTTTCTCCCCATTTCCCCATGCACCACCCTCTCCTTCTCCTTCACCCTTATGTGCAACATTTCTATTTCTCGCACCCCTCTCAGTTCATCCAACACTTTTCTCCTGTCCCTCTTGTGCCCCCCAACCAGTCCAGCACTTTTCTCCCTTTCCCGCCTCCAGTCTCAGGTCCGGCACCTCTTCGCACTGTAGTTCCAGCGTTCCCTCTTCCACGCCCCGTCCTAAATAGGAAGTTGCACTGTTGCGTCAGTGAGGGCGCCGCGTGATGCGGCACAGCAAACGCTGGAGCCTGTCTGTGTATCTGTGAATCGCCGCCGGGTAGCACCAATCCTGCAAGCTGAAAGCACCGGCAGAAACGGAGGAAAAAAAAGGTGTTGGATCTGTGGGACGACAAGGTGGGAGTGGAGGGAAGGGATCATGGGTGGTCGGGGTGCACCATTCCTGGGTGTGCCTTGGGCTTAAGTTGGTGGGCCTGTGCCCACCCAGGCCCACCTGTGGCTACGCCCCTGGTTACGGGTAGGACACACACATGTAATACACACACATGGCACATTTCACACACACGTACTATTAAAAAAATGCAAGCGGACTGCTCCACCGAGAAGTCTCCCTCATGCAACTAGACCTGCTGGAAAATTTTGAATGTTAAAGGTAGATGTTCCTTTCTGTGCATCGCATGGAATGCTCATTTTAATACTAATGAGCTCATTGTAATACATTTGCATAGGATTATCGATAGCTGTTACTGCAAATGGTAAAAGTGACTCAGAACCCCTTCTGTGCATTAGACACTGAATAATGTGTTCACTAGACTGGCTACAACCAGTCTAAAATGTTGCAAGCACGGTAAGCTTTGAGCATCGAGTCCTCAAACGTCTATTGTCCCAGGTACAAAAAGAGCTCGGTTGTACCACAGAAAGACAGTACATCGGGGGGTCACGTGATGCCAGCAGGCGGATAAGACGCTCTCAAGCCCTGCTCCGACCCTGGTGCAATATTCTGCTTAATTAACCTGCTCCTCCGACCCCCCGCCGCAACGAAAATAGCCTACCTGCAGCTGACACGGTCTGGAGTGTTCGCGGGTGAGGTTTCGGGGCTGGGAAGGTGACCGAGCCGTGGTATGCCGGCAAAAACACCGAGGCCTCCCAGAGATCGTGCACAACCCATGAGCTCCAAGATGGCGTCCCCGGTGCCCAGTAGCGCGGTGGTCACGCTGCAGGAGGAGGCAGTTCGCGAGTTGACAAAGCAGATCACAGCGGTGCTGGATGATAGACTTTCTAAGTTACAGGCTTCTGTGGACACGCTAAATGAGAATATGGAGAGACAAACAGCGCGACTTCAAAGCGCAGAGGAACGTATTGGCCGTCAAGAAGACAGGTCGGAGGCCCTGGAGGGAAGAGTAGAGCAGGTGGAAGCTCTGGCGAGGCAACTGACGCAGCTAACAGACGACTTAGAGAACAGGAGCCGCAGGAACAATGTTAGAATAATCGGTGTCCCTGAATCAGTGAAAGATGGAGACCTGAGGGATTTTGTGACCCGCTGGATCCCTGAACAGCTGAAATTGGACCAGGCTGTGGGGGCACTACGAGTGGAACGAGTGCATCGCGTGGGAGCAGCGCGGGAAGGCGAACAGCGCCCGAGACCCGTCCTGGCAAGAATTTTAGATTATGCAGATAAAGAGAAGATCATGCAGGCGTTTAGAGTAAGCAGAGCTTTGGATTACAACGGAGCACGTGTCCTGCTGTTCCAGGATTACTCTGCACGAGTGTCGGATCAGAGAAAGAAAATGGGACAGCTGTGCAAGATACTTTATGATCAGGGAGTTCGGTTCTCAATCCTGTACCCGGCCAAAGTCCGTTTGCAGTATGAAAACAAAACCCTTTTCTTCACAGACCCGCTGGAGCTCAAGCAGTTTGTGGACAGGCTCCAGAAAAAATAAAGGAGGAGAGGATTGTATGCCCTGGAGCAGCATAAGGAATGTGACCGGAAGAGGAGAGTTTACTGTGGGACTGTGAGTTAACCTTTAAACAGGGAACACATGGAGAGTTAATGTGAACTATTGGGCGCTGGAGAATTCACGGCAGTCCTGAAAGAGGCAGAAGGGGAAGGCTGGTTAAGATGTATTCTGTTTTTGCGTGGGTTTTTGCTATGTTTGTGGGTGGCTTCCCCTGGTCGGCCCCTCTTGTGAGGCGGGGGCTACTGCCAATGTTTAGTTGTTAACTGTTTGGGAATCAATGTCTTGATATGCAATGTTTTCTTTATGCAGTGTTGCGGGGGGGGGGGGGGGGGAGGGGGAAGTCGAGCTGGGTGGGGGTAAGGGTATGGTTGGAAGAGGGAGGAAAGTGGAGTTTGAATGTGGGGGAATGTTTGATAAGACAATTGTGGGGGAATCTGAGTTGGGGATATTCTAGAAGCAGGGTGGAGGGGGGGAAGGGAGGGGCCTGGGAACACTGGGGGTTAGGCTCTGGGTTTCCAAGGGGGGCAGGGAAGGGTTCTCAGGTATCGGGAGAAGAGACTTTTAATAGGCGGAGAAGGAAGTGGATTGATAGGGAACTGATGGGAGGGTCGAGCTGGGAGGCCAGCCCATCTGACAGTTGTAAAAATGTTAATGAGTATTCAAAGAATGACAAAACATGCCATCGGCAGGATTGCGAATAGTAACTTTAAATGTTGATGGAATCCACTCTCCTGTTAAAAGGACACGCTTATTGCAACATCTAAAAAGGCTGAAGGCAGATGTGGCACTATTACAGGAAACCCACCTGAATAAAGCAGAACATGAAAAATTGAGAAGGGATTGGGTGGGAGAAGTATATGCTGCCTCATATAGCGATCGTCAGAGAGGAGTAGCAATACTGGTTAAAAAATCTTTGGCATTCACCTTGCACGAGCTGATACAGGACTCAGAGGGCAGATGGGTAATAGTAGCTGGAAGTTTACAGGGGGTCAAAGTAGCCTTATGTAATCTTTATGCACCAAATCTGTACACACATCAGTTTTTTGTACATGTCCGATCGAAATTGGCAGCGTTTGAAGATTACCCCCTAATTGTAGGAGGGGACTTCAATATTACTAGTGACCCAACTATTGACTGCCAGCCCCCAAGGCCATTGTTAAAAGAACATTTTAATAAGGGAGTCAATTACCTAAGTGCGGAATTGGCATTGGTAGATGTATGGCGCACCTTACATGAGGAGGAAAGGGATTTCACTTTTTATTCCCATCCACACAAAGTGCATGCTCGTCTGGATTATGTATTGCTGTCAGGGGCTTTGCTTGGCAGAGTGCAAGCAGCGGCTATAGAGGAGGCGATAGTGTCAGATCATGCGTCGGTGTGGGTGGATGTTGAGTGGGGCACTGGTGCTCGTCCGGCACGCTGGCGCATGAACCCAGCGCTATATCAAAGTGCTGAGTTCCAAGCACACCTGAAAGGAGCGTGGGATGAATATGTGGCTGAGAACAGGGTGGAGGATGTAGGACCCAGAGTATATTGGGAGGCGGCAAAGGCAGTTCTTAGGGGGAAAATCATTGCATATACAGCAGCTAAGCGCAAGGAGCGGGATCAAGCATTGCTCAGTGCAGGGTGCAGGTTAGGAGAAGCGCGCCGGCAATATCTAACACGACACATAGAAGAAAACAGACGGGCATACATTGCTTGCAGAAAAGAGGTGCAGGCCTTGCTTAATGAACGAGCATTATACAGCATTAAATTGTATAAATATGGCCTACATAGATGGGGTAATAAGACAGGGAAATTGCTAGCCTCTTTGGTGCGGCAACGTGAAGGAAAACATTATATAACAAAATTAAAAGGAGAGGGGGCCAAAAGTATTACTTCACAGGAAGACATACAAGGAGAATTTGTGAAATTCTATGCATCTTTATATGAGTCTGGTACCTTCTCTAATCAAAGATGCGAGGAATTCATGCAAGGACTACGGCTGCCGCGCTTAGCGTTAGAGCAGGTAGCAATGTTATGTGCGCCTATAAAAGGCAAGGAAGTACAGGAAGTGATAAAGCAATTAAAATTAGCTAAGGCCCCTGGACCAGATGGATTGGGGTCAGAATTTTATAAAATACTCCAAGGTCAGTGCATACCCGCATTTATAGATATGTGTGATGATATTCGCACGTCCCAGGACATGGGGTCCCATCTTAACCATGCATATATTACCGTGTTGCCCAAGCCAGGAAAAGATAGGGAGGTAGTGGGGTCATATAGGCCTATATCTCTTATAAATCAAGACCTTAAGATATTGGCTAGCGTACTGGCGGCCAGGCTGGGGGAACTGCTGCCTCTCATGATACATACTGACCAGGTGGGGTTTGTGAAGGGCAGGTATGCAGCAGCTAACATTTTAAAAGTATGCCGCATATTAAGAGAGAGAAAATTTCGGCGAGGGGATTCGATTTTAGCCAGTTTGGATGCAGAAAAGGCTTTTGACAAGGTCTTGTGGCCATACCTACTATGGATTCTGCAACGGTGCGGCATAAGAGGGGCTTTTCTAGATTGGATTCGAGTGTTATATAGTAATCCAACGGCTCAGCTGCTGGTCAATGGCGCTCTCACATCTACTATAACATTGGGGCGGGGGACACGGCAGGGATGCCCGCTCTCGCCCTTGTTGTTTGTGTTGTCTCTGGAGCCACTGGCCATCCGGTTGCGACATGATGAACGAGTGCGGGGTTTAAGCACGGGGGGCATAGAATATAAGGTCAATATGTTTGCGGATGACATGCTGTTACTACTGGATAATGCTGCACAGTCGCTGCCTGTAGCAATGGAGATAATTAAAGAGTTTGGGGAGTTTGCAGGGCTACGTATCAACTTCGGAAAGTCAGAGGCGTTGGCAATATCGAACCCTTGCCATAGTGTTACTTTAGAGACCTTTCCGTTATTATGGGCTCACACTGGAATAAAGTATTTGGGGGTGTACTTGAGTTCTGATATAGAGTGGGTATACAGGAAAAATGTTATAGAAAAAATAGAGATGATAAGGAGAATATGTGTACAGTGGAGAGACCTCCCGGTGAGCTTTCGAGGGAGGATAGCGTTGGTTAAGATGGTTCTCCTCCCCAAACTGCTGTACCCATTGCAAATGATACCATTGTGGGTGGAACGGCGGGAAGACACTATATATCGTAGTACAATAGGCACCTTCATCTGGCATAATAGGCGCCCACGAATTGCATTTGCTCAATTAGTCAGAATTCGAAGGGAAGGGGGGTTAAGGCTCCCGGATCTCAGACAGTACAATGTAGCAGCTCTGATGAGGTGGCTGCATGAATGCCATACTGGAGAGGACAGGTACGCGCCCAGGGAATTTTGGCAGAGTTGGTGCGTTCCTCTGGATGTGTTTACAGTATTGGGAGGGAATACGGGAACCCATGGGTCGCGTTACCGTAGGAATCCTTTCTTAAAAGCGTTGGGGAAGGCTTGGAGATGGTGGAGGGGAGTGATAGGAGGTGGGGGAAAGAACTATCCCTTTTTCTCGTTGGTTGATAACCCAGCATTCCCGGCAGGGCTAGGGAAAAGTAATTTTGAGACATGGGTAGAAGGGGGTTGCAAGTATATAGGGCAGTTGGTAGAGTTAGGAGATCAGGCTTTCCCATCCTTTGAGCAAGTTAAAAACATATGGCATCTCAATAATAAACATTTTTTTCAGTACTTGCAGGTACGGGACTATTACCAGAAACTGACACGAGCAGTGGGCTCCCCAGTCCGGTTCACGGGATTGGATAAAGTGTTTTTGTTGACCCCATCGAAGTCGAATGGGGTGTCCCAGTGGTATAAATGCATGGACGCTCATAAAAGAACTCAGCCACTGATGCGATTGGCGATGGGTTGGAGTGATATCCTTGGGGAAAATGTCACACAGGAAAGGCTAGGGAAGGCTTTTGACAAACTCCATAGTATTACATCTAATGCGGCGTTGCAGGATATTCAATTTAGAATATTGCACAGGGTGTATATTACCCGCCAACGGGGGAAAAAAATGGGACTATGGGCAGATGATAGATGTGTTAAATGTCAGGGAGGAACTGGCACATTTGTTCATTCGTTTGTGGAGTGCCCGACCCTGGCAGAGCTTTGGACACATGCACTAGAGACCATTGAAAGAGTTATAGCCAAACCATTTGAATGGTCTTTCTCGGTTTTGTTACTGGGAGAGTCAGAACAGTTAAGGGAGGAAGGCTTTTTAGAAGCACAGAGCCGGTTTGCTCTCCTCGCAATTCTGTTGGTTAAAAAATGCATACTGCAGGTTTGGGCGCAGCCGTCTCCGCCGTCTGTGCAGCAGTGGCACCGGATGATGGGAGAGATGGCGGAGTGGGTAGCGTTGCAGTATAAAGTGACATCAAAAAACAAACAGAGAGTGTATCAGGGATTGTGGAAAACATATACACAGCTATGTAGCTTGAAGAGCGTGGGGGATCCTTAATACAATCCACCAACACCTCTGAACTCATTAAGAGGTACCTGAGAGGGGGAGGGGAGGGGGGAGAGGGGTGGGGAAGGCATTCATATAAAAAATGAGAAAAGTCAGAAGGGGTGTAGATATGGATGGTCTTGTACAGAGCGTTGGTCATTTTTGGAAAGTAATGATGGACAAAATGTTTGCATATATCTTGGACCGTGTATGTATAGAGTTTTCATGTTCAGAAATGTATTATGTGATTATTTGCCTTCTGGCACCAATAAAGATAATTCAAAAAAAAAAAAAAAAAAGAAAGACAGTACATCAAATCCTTTACCTTA
Source organism: Microcaecilia unicolor (assembly GCF_901765095.1). Lineage (NCBI taxonomy): Eukaryota > Metazoa > Chordata > Amphibia > Gymnophiona > Siphonopidae > Microcaecilia > Microcaecilia unicolor. The sequence goes on from NC_044037.1 coordinate 17,863,694, forward strand.
CCTAACTTAGGGGCCCTTTTACAAAGACGCCTGACGCCTATGCGTGTCAAATTGACACTATCGCCCGGCTACCGTGTGCCCTGGGCAGTTATTTCATTTTTGGCACATGCTGAAAACACGCAGCAGAAAATATTTTGTACCGCGGGGTCCTTACCTGGTGCACGCTTACTTGCCCAGTTAGCGCGCGAGACCTTATCGCTAAGTGGGTGGCATTAAGGTCTCAGGTCGAAAATGGACGCGCACTGGTTTTCATTTTGCTGCACATCCATTTTCCAGCACATTAAAAAAAATCCCCCCTTTTCCAGGCGTGCTCAGGAAATGGACCAGTTAGGGTTACCATTCGTCCGGATTTCCCCAGACATGTCCTGTTTTTTGAAGGCATGTCCAGGGCGTCCGGTGGGTTTTGGCCGCCCGCCTGTTTGTCCGGATTTCTGGACAAACGGGCGGGCGAGCGGCGCTGTGGGTCTCCCCTCCTCTCCCCTTCCCTTACTTACTATCTTCTCTGGTGGTCTAGTGAGCTCTTTGGGGCAGGAAAGAGCTCCCTCTTTCCTGCTCGGAATGCTGCCTTGCCCTTCGTCCTTCTCGGTCTCGACTGGGGATTCAAAATGGCCGCCGAGAGTTGAAGTGTCGCGAGGCGGCCATTTTGAATCCCCAGCCAAGACTGAGAAGGATGAAGGGCAAGGGCAGGCAGCGCTCCAGGCAGGAAAGAGGGGGCTCTTTCCTGTCCCGAAGAGGTCACTAGACCACCAGGGCAGTAGATAGTAAGTAAGGGGAGGGGGAATATGTGACAAGGGGGAGGGGAGGTGATGGGGCGGGATGAGGATCCGAAAGGGACGTGGTGTGGGCAGGGTGTGTGTGGGGCAGGGGGCGTGACATTTGTCCTCTTTTTCAGAGGACAAAATATGGTAACCCTAACCAGTTTGCATGCAAAACTTGAGCCTACACCAGTTCAGGCCACTTTTGGGCACATCTTAGTAAAAAGGCCCTTTAAATCAATTCTTTGGCATCTGATAATGACATTTAAGGATTAGGTATATTATCCCGCTTGCTTTCATATTATTTTCTTTCCATACCTATGGAATATGTAGGTAAAACTAAAGGGCAGGCCACCCGTTTACGTCTGAGAAAAAACACATGCAGGCAAGCAAGCAGAAGGGTTAGAAAGAATTCCATGAACGTTGCTCTGCACACTTTCTCCACTTGTGTTTCCATCTGTTTTTTTTTTTCTTACTCCGTTATTGCTCCCAGCACCCATCTCTCCTATTGCGGGTCTCATGCTGTGACTTGTTATGCTTTAATGTGCAGCAGAAGTAAAAAGAGATGGTCCGTATAGACACATTAATGTCGTTTTTAGAAGAAAGTGTTTATCTGTACTTTGTTTCAATCTCCCTTTCCTAGGATTTAGGATTCTTGGGGGTTGGGAGTTGATTAAAGACCTAACACTGCAGTCATTCCATGATACTGTCTGGACGCTCTGCAGCATGTTATACAGAAATAAGGAAGCTGGAGCAAAATGATTTAATTATGGTGGATGGAGAATAGGATGTTATCGTCTTAAGATATGAAATCTCTTTTAATTCAGGGACTTGCTACAGACAGGACAAACAACCCACGACACAAAAAATAAAAATAAAAGAGCCACCCTAGCCAATAATGGATATTTACCTTCTCTGAGACATTTGGAGGAACATTTATAAGTAATTTCCGCAGATAACCGGTATTTTAAATACAGGCATTTCACCTTTATTTGGAATACGGCAAAATCGAAGTATACATCTAAGCAAGATAAAGCAGATTAGACATAGGAAAAAGGCCTAGTTTACAATTTCCAAATTAATATGACTATAAAAAGAATATACAAGCATTACCGCACTGGCAGCTGCTAGCGTGGCTTTGTAAAAGGGGTGGAGGGGGGGAATTACCCAGCAATCCTGGATTCTATATAGCGCGACTTAAGTTGCACACGCAAATCCAGTCATATTCTGGATTTGCGTATGCAACAATTACTTAACAAGCCAATCAGCACTAACAAGCCAGTCAGATTTTCAGGATGTCCAGAATGAATATGCATGATCTTGATTTGCATACACTGCCTCTATTCTATGCAGATCTCTTTCATGCATACTCCATTTTGGATATCCTGAAATCCTGACTGCCAAGGGATACCAGCGACATAACGTAACCAAAGACCGTAACTGGACATATCTTAATCCTTCCTCTCCCTCTCTAAGTTCCCCCCCAATGGTCTTTACCATACAAGTACCTCAATATCACCTTGTTCATACCGGAATCGGCTAACGCCGTTTACGGTACTATGTAAGCCACATTGAGCCCGCAAAAAGGTGGGAAAATGTGGATACAAATGTAACAAATAAATAAATAATAATTGCCACTTAAGCAATTATCGACACTAATTGGCATTAATTTGAATTTATGCGCTGAACTGTCTAAACATATTCTATAATGTGATATGTAAATTCTAAGTCGTGTAGTTGAAAAAGGGGGCGTGGAATGGGCAGGTCGTGGGCATTTCTAAAATCTATGCACGTTACAGAATACCCCTGGTCCATGTGTAATTTAGACGTTAGCATTTACACCAAGTTTTACTTGGGGTAACTGCGACTAAATTTAGTTGTGCAGACGGGCACTTGGCGTAGTCTATAAACTGCACAGAAATTTAGGCTTATGCTAAAAGTACACTTAAATTTAGGCGCACTTTATAGAAAGTATTTTGTTTTGGCGCCAGTTTTTTTAGGCTTGATGTATAGAATCTAGTCCTAAGTGAGGAAATGCAAATCAGTCTATACAATGTGAGATGCCTGGGAGCCCTGCAAGCACAGGGCAGCAATAGTGAATTTGTAAAATTAATGGGATATATATCTCTCTATATAAAAGGCAACCCCAACGTTCTGAAGCCTCCACGGAAGTTGAGGCGCCCGAGATATCCGGTGTGCCCTGGAGTGTCTGCACCGCCCTCGAGTCAAAATGTCATGATGTCGAGGGTGGAGCTATGACACTCGAGGCCCGAAACCGAAACGCCACAGCGAACTAACAAGGCAAGTAGCTCGGAGGGAGGGGGCCCCTTGCTAGCGCCCGTTTCATTGCCCTCAGAAACGGGCATTTTTTCCTAGTTTATGTATAAACCCCCTGTATAGGCAGAGGTGTTCCTGGGGATATGGTTTTAGGCAGGGTTTGCACCTAAAGGAATATCTTATAATAAGCACGTATACTAAACTGTGCTCACTATATGGAGCAGGTGCAACTTTGTGTAGGGGCTTTCAGGAGGAGGGGACGTAATTTGATAATCATTCATAAGCATATCTTTTGTGACATGCTCCCTCTAAGAACTGTGTTGCCCTGAGCAAAAACGTTTTGTTATATTCAGAGTTGTGGGGTAGTATATTCCAAAGCAAATATAGAGAAAATTTCGAGGGGGTACATTTCCCCGTGAGCACTGCTCACTATTACACAATATGGCAATTCATTACAGACCACATTGCTCTTTTGCAGGAAAGTGCTTGAAGGAGTTTCTACTCATAACTTCTTGCCCACCCCTAACTCACTCAGCTTACCTGCTTTCCCCTTCTTTAACATGTAGACACTCCAGCAAGAACTCACCTAGAGAGCGGCACAGATGGAACCTGCCTGTTCACCCCTGGTCTGTCAATGGTAGCTTCCCTCCCTTTAGCCTGCTAGGATCCTCTGAACGCTGAGAAGTCGAGGCACGTGCCGCTGTCACACTAGGGTAGCCAACTGTCCAATTTTTAACCGGCCAGTCTTAGGGAGTCCTTTACTAAGCTGCGGTAGTGTTTTTTGCTGGTGGTAGAAATCATCTGCAGGAAAAGGGGGCTGGTGCTGGTGTCATGGTGGTAAGGGCTTCCACGTTAACCTGGCGGTAACTGGGCAGCATGTGGCACTGCCCAATTACCGCCGGGTACACTCCGGTGCTGTTGGAACTACCGCCTGATTACCTCGTGCCATGGGAGGTAGTTCCATTTTTGATGCTTGTTCAAGACATGCGGTAGAAATTTTCAACCACGTGGCGCTTGTCTGGCGGTAATCGATTACTACTACTACTACTTAACATTTCTAAAGCGCTACTAGGGTTAGGCAGCGCTGTACAATTTAACATGGAAGGACAGTCCCTGCTCAAGGAGCTTACAATCTAAAAGACAGGTGTACAATCTAGAGACAAGTGTACAATCTAAAAGACAAGTATAGAGTCGATCTGATATGGCATACTATATTTCTCGAAAAGTTATGTGCCGAAAGCAGCATTGAAGAGGTGAGTTTTAAGCAGAGATTTGAAGATGGGTAGGGAGGGGGCTTGGCGTAGGGGTTAAGGAAGATTGTTCCAAGCGTAGGGTGAGGCAAGGCAGAATGAGCGGAGCCTGGAGTTGGCAGTGGTGGAGAAGGGAACTGAAAGGAGGGATTTGTCCTGTGATTAGCGCCTGGTTATCGCATGTGAGCTTACCGCTAAGTCATTGGGTGATAGTAAGGTCTCAGGCTGAAAAGGGACGCTTGCTGGTTTTAATTTTGCCACATGTCCATTTTCAGCCACAAAAAAAGGCCTCTTTTGCAGGCACGCTGAAAAATGGACCTGTAAATGGACTAAAATATAAACTGACACATGCATCTAGTTTTTCTTAGAAAACACAAGGGCAAACGGTCTGCAAGCTCCAAGATGGAAAACAAACGAAGCAGATCGCAAAAATAAAACAGTAATTTATTATTAAAACCTGATCGTTTGACGTTGTGTCAGTACTCTTTTGGCATCTCTGATAGAGCTGTTTTTCTAAAGTGATCTCCTATGTATGAAATTTAAGTTCATCTCAGCACATATCCAATATTATCAATTCAACTTGTGAGTAAAGGATTGTTGTATAGCCCCTTAAGCAGCCCTGTCGGGCGAAACACGGCCTGTGTCGGGCTATTTATGTATATATAACTTCAGGTTTTAATAATAAATTACTGTTTTATTTTTGCGATCTGCTTCGTTTGTTTTCCATCTAGTTTTTCTTATATAGGCACGCAGCTATGGAATGCACTGCCAACTGCTATGAAAAAAAAATGCACGATCTAATCAACTTTCGGAAATCCTTGAAGACCCACCTCTTTCACAAAACATACCATAATGATTCATCATCTGAACTTTAGTACAGTACCGTTTTCATCTGTTATTCCATTAATGTTCTCTCTATACATGTTACTTTTATACACTATATTTCCCATGTTTCTTATATAATTACTAATTGTATATGTTTATTCAGTCATGGTGATACCACGACGGAGCAATGTAAGCCACATAGAGCCTGCAAATATGTGGGAATATGCGGGATACAAATGCAATAAATAAATAACATTGGTGGCAGTCGGAATCCAAGATGGCCGCCTGAGCAGATGCGCGGAACAGAGCTCCTGCTATCCGCCGAAAACTGCTTCGATTGTGATCCTTCGGACCCGTTATGGGAAAGAGGAAGGGGAAATCTGGAGTGCCTACCTCCACGGGCAAGGTTGAACCCCCTCTTTTGAGGCAGATGACGCTGGAGGAGTCGGGACTCCGGACGCCGGGAGTTGGAGTGATCGCTTCGGGAGGTCCGGGAAAGCAAACAGACCAGAGCGCTGAGGGAGTTTCCTTGAGCCCTCCCTCGTTAACGGCCCCTCCAAGACCTGGAAGAGGAATGACGGGCGCGAGTGAACAGCACGCTAAGCCCGGAAGTCGGTCTCTAGCGGCTGTGTGTGGAGACCCCGCTGCCTCGTCAACGCCAGTGAGTTTGCCAGCTCAGACAGTTTCGCTGCCTGGAAGAAATCCTGACGAACCCTCCATAAGTCTTGGAATTTTAAAGAAACCTGCTACCGTTACAATGGAATCACTATGGGATGCAATACAAGGACTGAATTCCAACTTGCAACAAATGTCAGGTATTTTGTGTGGTGAAGTTGCGGACTTAAAGAAATCACAATCTGATTTGGTAATGAAAGTTGCAGAACAATCTATAAAAATGGAGTTTTTTGATAAAGAATTAAAAACGGTGACCTCTTTGACGAATGCGCTGATAAAAGACACTAGCCTCCAACAACGCAAATTGGAATATTTAGAAAACCAGATTAGGGGGAATAACTTACGTTTTCTCAATTTTCCTAAATCCCCTCTTATTCCAGCGATAGATATGCTTAAAAAGTATTTCACTGAAGTACTAGGTATCCCTGTAGAGGGATACCCACCTATTACTAAAGCAATGTATATTTCAGGAATTGGAGGGAGAGAATTGCCTCCTGACCCCAAATCTGGACTAAATTTAATGGAATTTCTAGAATCTTCACTAGAGGCTATAACTGAAAGAACTACTTTGCTGGTCACCTTCGCTCTACAACTAGATCGGAATAATATTTTCAAACTTTATTTCCGCCACACTAATTCACCCTTCCTTGGCTCAAAAATTCAGGTTTTTCCAGATTTTGCTCGAGAAACCCAAAGGAAAAGAAAGCAGTTTTTGCTGTTGAAAGAGAGGATGTTGCGAATAGGAGGGACCTTTTTGTTAAGATTCCCCTGTAGATGTTGTGTTTCTTTGAATTCTGTAAATTATATATTTTTTGAACCAGAGAAGTTAAAAGAATTTATTGTATCAAAGGAATAATGTAGCAGCAGTCCTTGATTGCAAAGCGTTTAACCGGCTAGCGACATCCCTTACTCTGTCTGCTTGATTATATGAAGTAATTAATTTCTATATTAATGGGGTTTTGTTTGAATTTCCTTTCTTGGATCCACATTTTGAGGACTAATGGTTACAGATTTTTCTTGATATGAAAATATGTATGAAAATTTTTCCTTTGTGTGAATTTATGTTAATTGCATAAATGTAAATTGAATAATTATAAATTAAAAAATTAAAAAAAAACAAACCATTGGTGGCGGTCAGCAAAATGCTGATCGCTGCCGACTGAATATCGGGCCCTGGGTTTCTGTACCCCAGTTTTTAGAAAAATTTCTTTTATCATGTGGGTAGTGTGCACACATCCCAAAATGCCTCCCCCGCGGTAACCCATTTTTTGCCGTGGTAAGCATGCATTAGTGTTTACCGCAGCTTTGTAAAAGGGCCCCATGGAGATTTGGTGGCAGATAAAAGCTTTAAAATAAAAATAAATACATTGCTGGGAACTAAACTCTTGAAGACAGGACCACCATTTAAATTTACCTCTGCCCATCCCTTCAATGCGAAATAGTTTGAAAATGTAAGGTGGGACCAGCCTTCATCAGGCAGCCCTGGTTACCGTCACAGTCTCTGCGTTATCATCCTGCTACAGAACAGCAGCTTGGAGATGTGCAGAAACAAAAAAAAACCCAAAAGTGACGTGATGAGGAGGAGGTGCGATTTTTTTTAATGGTCTTGGCTGTCAAATATAAAATGCATAAAGAAAACTGTACTGTCTGATGTGTTCTTTGTGCTGTGGAAGAGATGTTTCTATTCCTGGCTTGAGAGTTTTTGTTGCGTTTCTGACTGCTGTCATGCTGGTCTTTAGTTTAAGTTATGCATATTTTTTTTTAAATTGAGCTTTATCTTTTCATTGTTTCCTAAAAAAAAAACATTGAGTGACTCCAAGTTTTTTATTCCCCTAAACGTTTTTCCAGCTTGCACACATTAGATGCAGCTGTGCTGTTCAGCATTGAAAGGGCCCACACCACTGTGGATGGAGCAGCCTGACAGACTCTGTGCTGGAAACGGGAAGTGAGCTGCCAGACTGGAGCTCACCCAGCCCCAGATGAAGAATCTGCCTTCCTTAAACATTAGGCAGTCGCCTAGGGCAGCAACTTTTGAGGAGTAGCAAACAGCAACTGCAGACAACCCACAGGTCTCAGCAAGGACACAAACTCAAAGTACCATCAGCACGTAGAGAGGGTGGACAGTTTACCAATAGCCCATTTACCTAGGTGATAGCTGTTTTTTAAAACAACTTTTTAAAAAATATTTAAAAGTATGGGAGTAGATTCTATATATGGTGCCTGAAAAATCCTTGCAGAATAAATTTCCGCCCAAGCGTATTCTCTAAGCAGCACCTAGATTTTGGTGTGGTATACAGAATATGCTTAGTTTATATCCCAGCGCCTAGAATTACACGCCAGGGCCGCCAAGAGACTGGGCAGGACTGCCCCTGCCGCCCCGCCGAGGTCACCGCCGCTCCCCCCTCCACTCCCCCGATGTCACCTCCCCGAGGTCGTTGCTGCCGCTCCCCCCTCCACCCCCCCCCCCCCCCCGAGGTCACCACCGCCACTCCCCCCCTCCGTCTGCCACCGGGCCGGGCCCCCTGCATTGAAATCACATCGCCTCTCACCTCTGTGTGAAAGCGCTGCAGGCAGCAGGGCAGCAGATCGCCTCCCTTTGGCCTTCCTTCCCTCCTTGTGTCCCGCCCTCGCGGAAGTTACGTCAGACGAGGGTGGGACACAGGGAGGGAAGGAGGCCCGAAGGGAGGCGATCTGCTGCCTGCAGTTCTTTCACACGGAGGTGAGAGGCGCTGCGATTTCAATGCAGGGGGCCCCGCCCGGTGGGAGACGGTCAACGACGGAGGGCGGGTGGGACTGCGGTGCGGAGGCCCGGGGAATTTTGTCCCCCCTCTCGTCGGCCATGTTACACGCATCCATTTACACCAAGGAAAATGTGGTGTAAATACCGGCATGTAGATTTAGATGCAGAGGGGCATATTCTATAACAGTGTGCATAAATTTTGGACTGCTCATTTACCCATGGCTCGTTTTTGGCTCCATGCATTAGAATTTAGTTATTTTATTTATTTCAATTTTGCTTACACCTTTTTGGTAGTAGTTCAAGGTGAGTTACATTCACCATATTTCTCTGTCCCAGGAGGGCTCACAATCTAAGTTTGTACCTGAGGCAATGGAGGGTTAAGTGACTTGTCCAAGATCACAAGGAGAAGCAGCAGAATTTGAACTGGCCACCTCTGGATTGCAAGACCGGTGCTCTAACCACTAGGCCACTCCTCCACTAGCAACATTCTGTGTAGAATCTCCAGTAGTAGCAACATTCCATGTTCCACTGCACTAACCACTAGGCTACTCCTCCACTAGCAACATTCCACGTAGAAGCCTGCCCTTGCAGATCAGCAACGAGGCCGCGCAGGCTTCTGTTTCTGTGAGTCTGACGTCCTGCACGTATGTGCAGGACGTCTCACTCACAGAAACAGAAGCCTGCGCAGCCGCATTGCTGATCTGCAAGGGCAGGCTTCTACATGGAATGTTGCTAATGGAATAGCAACATTAACATTCCATGTAGAATCTCAAATATTTATTTATTTATTTATTTAGATTTTGCTCGCACCTTTTTCAGTAGTAGCTCAAGGTGAGTTACATTCAGGTACTCTGGATATTTCTCTGTCCCAGGAGGGCTCACACTCTAAGTTTGTACCTGAGGCAATGGAAAGTTAAGTAACTTGCCCAAGATCACAAGGAGCAGCACCTCTGGATTGCAAGACCAGTGCTCTAACCACTAGACCACTCCTCCACCCCAAAGAATCTTGTTACTCTTTGGGGTTCTACATGGAATGTTGCTACACTTTGAAATTCTGAATGGAATCTTGTTATTCTTTAGAATTCTAGAATCTTTATTTATTCATTTAGATTTTGCTGACACCTTTTTCAGTAGTAGCTCAAGGTGAGTTACATTCAGGTTCTCTGGATATTTCTCTGTCCCAGGAGGGCTCACAATCTAAGTTTGTACCTGAGACAATGGAGGGTTAAGTGACTTGCCCAAGATCACAAGGAGAAGCAGCAGGATTTGAACCGGCCACCTCTGGATTGCAAGACCGGTGCTCTAACCACTAGGCCACTCCTCCACCCCAAAGAATCTTGTTACTCTTTGGGGTTCTACATGGAATGTTGCTACACTTTGAAATTCTGCATGGAATCTTGTTATTCTTTAGAATTCTAGAATCTTTATTTATTCATTTAGATTTTGCTGACACCTTTTTCAGTAGTAGCTCAAGGTGAGTTACATTCAGGTACTCTGGA